>NW_026850021.1:0-1213421 GCF_030869225.1 Colletotrichum abscissum | reverse complement strand
ACATCCTGCTGCGATGCCGCAGGTTTCGACAACTCCGGCGCCAGGAATTCGGAACCCTCCCAGGACGACACAATCTCCGGGTCATACTGAACAAGCGCAAAGCAGCCGCCAAGGCAATCCGATTCATAGAACAGACCGAGATCCTTGGGCAACACGGGATCGAGTCGCAAACCAGACTAAGCTGAACATTGGGGGGAGACTGTAGGTACGCTGAACCGTTGTACGAGGAGAAAGACCTCAATAGAGCCTAGACATACGTGTACATTAGTAGAGAACCGCGAACTACACGAGGTGCCAGCCAAGGGTAGTTGAGGTTGGAGAGCAAAGTGGGAGATTTGGAGACAGCTGGTCGGTGTTTTGCACTGGCGAAGTGGGGCGCTGCGGATTAACGTCCGGAGCGCGTCGGCTGTTGGCCAAACCCCGCTATCCGGGCATAGCTGCTGACTAAAGCGGCCAAAACCGAGTAGGAATCAATCAAATCAAATCAAATCAAATCTGACCATACTGAAGATCTGTCACCTGACAAATGGATTGCACTACACCTCGTGCGCACATCCTTCAACTCGGCCATTGTCCGAAACACTTCAGGGAAGGTTTGAAAAAGCCAGATGAAGGAACTAAACAGCGCAAAAAACATACAGGCCTGATAGCACTCTTCAACACGGTTGAAAAAATCATGGATACCGCACCAGCACAATGACTGAGCTACCCTGCCGAAACACACGGGCTGCTCCCAGATATCCACATGCGGGAGAACACGCACTGCATCAATCGTGTACAAGATGGATATACGAAGCCTGGGGCTCAAGGAAATTGCAGCATGCCCCTTTCCCCTGGTCGCGCTAAGCGCCCTCTATGTTCTTTCGCACAGCTAACTCCTGCCCAATACGGGGAAGGGATGTACTGACGAAGTGGCGGTGCGTTGAAATGCCAGTTCTCTTGGATGCCGAGATCAACTTAGACGGACCCCGATCCGAAACATCCAGAATCAACACCAGCATGCCCTAAGGATCGCCCTTATCACCGATAGCCCACCTTTTCTACCACCAACGCCCACTGCCTCTACCGGAGAGGACGACAAACGACATGGCATATCATGCTGCCATGCGGCAGGATTTGAAAGCTCCGGCGCCAGAGAATCGAAGCGCTTCCAGGAAGACACATCTTCCGGATCATACCGAACAAGCGCAAAGCAGCCAGCAAGACAGTCCGATCCAACCAAACCAATACCCTTATGCAGCACGTGATCGAGTGACAACCGCACAAAGCTGAGCATTGGGGGAGACTGAGGTAGTTGGAACCGTCACACGAGGAACCAGACATCAAAGGGGCCTAAAAGTATACGTATATAAATGAGCAGAGAGCCGCCAAATAGACTTGGTGGCTGCCAGGGATAGATGAGGCTGGAGAGCAATATGGGAACGTTGGAGACAGCTGGTCAAGGTTTTGTATCGGGGACTTCGGGTGCTACGGATCAACAGCCGGAGCGCGTCGGCGGCTGGCCGAACCCCGCTATTCAGGGATAGCTGCTGACATAAAGACGGCTGATCAGATAAACCAGTCTTTAAACACGTGGCGTGCCTTGCTCGAACTCCGCAATGACTGATTAACCTCATCATAGCTTCCATGGGTAAGAAAGTGAAACGGATGGCCGAGTCCAAGACTCTCCTTAGGGAGATTGCAGAGTAAACATCTTGAATGTATGACCAACTCAGGATGAGGACTAACTATGGCATACAAGGCTTTTCAATAAATCAGACCATGTCGACGTCAAAATTCGTATCGGCGAGTTCGAGTTGCCGGCCCACGGCTTGGTCCTAGCGGCTCACAGCCCATACTTCAAGAAAGCCCTCAAGGGCAACTTCCAAGAAAGCGAGAGCAAGACGTTTCAATTCCGCGAAGGAAGTGCACATGCGTACTGGAGAGTCTTCGAGTTTATGTACACCAACAATTATTCCGAAGAAGTCGAATCGATCGAAGCGCAAGGTGGCTACTCAGTACTTCGAACCTAGACCAGTGCTAATCTTTGCACAGATGACGCCGATGAACTGATGAAGCACGTGCAAGTCTATGTCTTGGCAGATTTCTTCTTGATGCCAGAACTGAAGAGTTTTGCCGTTGAAAGACTCAAACCAAAGCTTGAAGAGCTTCGGGTGAGCGAATCTTTCGTAGGCTGTATCAGAGAGACGTACGAATCAACCAACCATTCGGGTCAACAGATCAGGGATGCTATCCTTCGAGTCGTTAAGATAAACCTTGACAGCCTGTGGTCGAAAAAGACAGTTCGTGATCTCGTGTATGAAGGAGGTGATTTTGCAGGCGATCTTGTCGGACAATTCGTGAACCGCTCAAATAGCAAGATCAGTGTGAAACAGGATGAGATTGAAGAAGCCAACTCTTCGTTCTAGCCATCAAGAAACAGGATGAGCGGGATATTCTCGATTTAATCTGTGTTTCGATTCTATGTATGGGTAGTCGATGCTCACCCCTCCGGTTTCTGCGACAATTGTCATGAACGAGAATAGCTTTGTGGTAGTATTTGAATTGTCTCTTTTTAAGTCGACTATCAATTCCTACCCCTCCCGCAAGTCAATTGTGGTACTTGTTGCCCAGTCCATGTTCCTGTGGCGGCGAGACATCACGCCGCAACATGTGCCCAGGTACGCATTTGAAGTGACGCGATACCGAAGTGACCTTATTCCATCTGCCTTACAATATGTTATCAGGCATGAGTCGAGGGGTCATGACTCGCCGCCATCAACGCTCGTAGTTTGATCCTGCGCGTGCACGTGATGGCTGAGGGCATCAAACACTGCATTCTGTCATGCCTTCGCCCGATGCGTTCGAATTTGAGAGAGGTGCCTGCGTATGTAGAGGTCTGCTGGGTAATCCCTTGGATAGCGCTCAAGTGTCAAGTCGTCAACACAAAATTGCTGTAAGGGACATGGCATACGCTCATGATACGGTCCCGTGAATGTCGCGGGCATGACGCTGAAAATGCATCTTGTTGTTGAGAGTCATGTCGCAAACCTTGCAGTCTACCTGATCGCAGCCTGCGATTTTGTCAAGGTGCTTTCGTTTGAAGTGTTTGGTCAAGTCATTAGAGGTGTAGAACTCGTGCATAAGTTCGTTCAACCGCTGTTCATCATCCGTAGGCAGACACAAGGCTTGACCAATACACACGAAGCATCGTCTTGGCCGCTCTTCCTTGTCAGCAACAAATACGGACAGTGTAGCTTCGTATAAAGGGGTGCTTTCTCGTGGGCAGCCTGACGAAGAAGGAAGTGGGCCCTCTGCTGGCCTATGCTGGGACCGGCGCACCGTACATCCTTCTTGAACAAGACAGTACGCAGACACCGCTTCGATGGCATCGTCTCTTCGACGGTACTGCCCTTCCAGTGTCGTGACAACTGGGGCTGTGAGCTTGGCGAGCAATCGCTTTTGTGCTGGTCTCTGAGGGTGACAGGGATCCATTGTTGCCGGTTTGGCAAACCCAACGCCGCGAATTTGGCGCTCGATGTCGTCTGTGGCTTGCTGGTCAGTCCATTCGTCCCTGATTTGCTGTTTCAGATCTCTCCTGAGTCTCTCCTTTTCTTTGCGCATCATCCGTTTGGCTTCTTTGTATTCTTTGGAGCCCAGAGGCAGTTTCGGAATAGCTTCCGTAAGTGCTCTTATGGTTGAATGCGTCGCAACAGAGGCAGACTGCCCTGCCGTCAGATCGATTGGACGACGCTGCGAGATGGAGTGGCCAATGCTGCAAGACTGCTTGAGAAGTGCTTGCTGTGGCTTCTGTCCACGGACGATACCCCAGAGACCAGCAGAGATGTTGCGCCCAAGATAGTGCCTCTGGAAAGGGTCGGAATTGCCGTGTCCCATGGCCAAATTTCTCAGAGCCTCGCTGACGTCGACTGTAATGATAGTTAGTGCAGTCATCACAGGAGATTGCGCATGACAGACCACTTTGGTCAAATGCATTGGCAGCGTTGTAGCGCAGATTGTAGGCTATCGTAGGGTCCTTGAGCCCCATAATTTCGCCGATTCTCTTGACCCAGGCTGCCATCATGCCATAAGATATGCGTTGATTACGGGACATCTGATAACCCGTCAAAGTCTCGACAGCTCGACGAAAAATGAAGGTCTGGTTGAGGTCCTCCCTCAACGGCAAGGGAAGCTCTTTCTCGCCAGGATGTATGTCAAGGCTTTGAAGGTGATGCGGCGAGGTAAGACTTGGTGCACGGAAAGCTCGGTGACGGAAAATGATGCCCAGGAGAAAGACGTGGGGGCTTAAGAGCAAGGACGGATCAAACATGGTTTGGGGGATCGTGTATGTTTTCCTGAGACATTAGCAAACCGCGGCGATGGCACTAGAATGAGAGCATACCCACTGTTCCTTTTCGCCGAGGTAGGTTTTGGTGAATTCAGGAGTGAGCCGAAGAAGAAGCTTGTGTGGCCCGCCCTCTGGGTCCCTTGCCAAAGCGACCCGAATGTCCTTGAATCGTAGGTTGAGCGTCGCCGTTGGCCGAGAACCAGCAGGGGCAAGCAGGAGGAGAAAGAGTACGGCGAGGATGCGCAGTTCCCCAAGCTTGAAGGACTTCTTTGTTGTGCTAAGCGTAGTCTCATTCTGCTGCATAAGGTCTTCAATCACCATACAGCGATTGGCTCGCCGCTGTTCGTTCATACTGTGCCTCTTCGATAAGCGTCGCAGAACCTGGGCTGGTCAGTTGTAGGACTGGCTTAGGTCCGGGAGAGTTACCTTCCCTGTGCATGCTGCGGTTCAGCTTTGGATCAAGCTTGTCGCCCACGGCTCTCTCGTAGACGAGCCGAAAGACCTTCCAGTATGTTCCCAGCGAACTTTTCTTCTTGATTCCACGTTTCCTCCTGCCGTCCTTGCCGACCTTTTGGTTGAGTAACCAATCGAAGAAGGTGTGCATGATGCTGGTCGAGATGGTCGCGTAACACTGTTGGACGTCGCGCTTGATGACAGCGCAAAATCTGTGCGTAAAACGTGTCAGCGAACAGAGCGCGAAAAGGAATGAGAAGAGCGCACTGGTGCCATTGTCCCTCGACGGCATCGAGGAGCACCGTCGTCCCCAGACTGTAGTCTTGACAGGCGAAGGAATCCTCGTTGAAGCTCTCTAGCTCGCGCAGCCAGTATTCAGATGGATGCACATTCCCGTCAAAGAGCTTCATCTGGTCTTCCATATCGTAATCCTTGTCTTCGGAAAGGATTTCGTCGTAATCGCCGCCCATTTCACGGAAGCCTCCCAAGTGATTATTTCAAAGGACTGCACATGTGACTGCTGGGTATAGCGATCTGGATTACCTGGATTCTAGTAGCGCTGTTGAATCCCCAGAGACATCACACTTGGCAACGGGCCCATGCTGTCCCGACAGCAGGGGTCAAAAGGCCCTCATCACCTGTTTCCAGAGGGTGGGAGACAAAGCGCCCTTGCTCGACTCCTGACAACGACAGCCAATATGGACTGCCCAGCCACTCCGGAGCCAGGGTTGATCGCGTTGGATGGCGCGTTTGGTTCGCCCGCGCAAGCCCGTTCTGTCACACTGGCTTCAGTACCTGCTGCGCTTGAAGTTGATTCCGATGCTGGTGGGAAGCGCTTTGTAGCATAGACATAAGCTACAGGCACTCGTCATTGCTTGCTAGGATCAATAGATAGTCTCAAGTAGCCTTTGCGAAACCCTTGTACTTTACCCGGGGCTAGGCCTAACACGAAATGCTGCATGCCCTGTCGAATCAGACTCCTTTGGTCCCCCAGCGCACGGGCTCCTTTATTAACTGGCCGCGATCCGAGTTGATTGCTACGAAATGGCTTTTGCTTGGAACAGACGAACACCGAGGCGTCGCCGTTGAACCATGATCCACATGTCCGAAATGGATCTCTCAACTGATCGTTAGCCGCACTAGGACGATGCTTCATCAAGTTCCTGCGTACACTACCAGATGCGCTACCTAGAGAGATTTGTGGACGGGCCCCAATCGAGTTACATCCGAGTCTCACACAAAGTTAAAGACGATTTTGGCTTACGCTCGTATCAAAGTCTCCCCCGGTACTCCTAGTCTACCACCCAGAGGGTGATCAGCGCAGAGAGGATGCTCAAAGTCCACATGCTACGTAGCTGTAATCAAGGACAGCACCGATAACTTGAGTGCTTGCATGATGAACTCACGAGCGAACGCAGTCATAATCAGCTAATAGGAAGATCAATCAGCGCTTCTAATTTCACTCTGGGCGCGCTGGAACCCTGCCTAACATGGACTTGGCAGGATTATGAATATCTCGGATGGCAGGAAAGAAGTTAGCACAAAGCAATACATTGAGTGTCTCTCACTTGGCCAGCTCACTTCCTGACTGCTGCATCGATCGAGGACAGTTGGTGGATGTGATCTACAACTGCCGCTGCACAGTGAACACTGTTTCGAGAAGAAGTGCTGATGAACCCTAGCAACAGCAGGTGGGACATGGATTCCTCCATGCAGGTCAGGCCACTCTCGTAGGGAACCTGCTCAAGCAGACTCCCGCTTGTGCAGCTTTGCTTGTGCGGCTTTGCTTGCGCGGATTGCTGCCTAAGCGGTTGTGTGCTTAAGCACATTCCTGCGCAAGCGACTCTGCTTGAGACATTTTACGCGTGGGCGGCTCTGCTTGAGCGGAATCCTGCGCAAGCAGCTTTACTTAGGCGGCATCTTTGCGTGAGCAGGCATGCCGAGGCAGTCTTCTGCGTATATAGCATGAGCGGACAGATATGAATCTAGTTAGCAATATCAGCAGCCGCATAAAGTTGTGAGCATGTGTTGCTCCCTCTTCTGCTCACACGCTCGATGTTTCTAAAGCCAAGAGCCGTATGCCTCCCCGTTCATCAACAAAGCGCTGACCCCTGTCTGGTACGTGCCTCTTGTCCTGAGCCCACGGTTTTGGCTTCGAGGTCAACCTCTCGAATAGCTTTCGGGACTCGACAGTCAGGCTTGCCCGCATCCAAATTTCCCATAGGCAGATGGAATGAACGCCAATCTGGCTGCGCTCGCGAGATAGCTGTGACAAAAGCCCAGGAATCCAACGACCGCAGAATAGGCTCAAAGGCGACTCCGCTGCCGCCTATGCCTCATACGTTCGTGTGATATGTTTGTTTGAAAAGGGATGCATTGGAAAGAGCAAAACGACAACTTACTTGTCATTTTATGGTATTGTATAGTAATATGTATGCAGTACAGTACTGTACTGTTTAAACTGTACCGGAAACCTCAATCTTACTGCCGCAGCACGATAGAGTCACTGCTTCACTCGCGTGCATAGAACTTGGCCGGTGCTTGTCGCAGTCTGTATTATCCAACAGATCATCATGACTTTTCGTCAGCAGCCACCAAAGAAAAGGGACAGAACCAACGAGAACTGCGACAAAGCGGTCAAAAATATCATGTGGCGTTGTGAGCAGATACGACGACGATATGGAGCCGATGTGTACGTCCAAGTCCGCTTCAAAACCAGGCTCTATGAGTACACGTCTTCCGAAAAGCCCGAGTTCCCCAGGTCCAGAGCTGAGTTGGTATGTTCAATCAACCTATGATCCTCCAAGGCTACCCCCTAGGCTAAGATTTGGAAGAAAGCGACCTACCCTGTCCCGGTAGCAAGATCGCCGCTGGACTACACGGAAAGAAGACCTCGAGGCGTCGTTGAAGGTCAATCTAGCGTAAGCAGCGGTTGAGTGCGACAATGTAGCTGTCCGGCGGAGAAATGTACTTACAATAAAGCCCATATTGCTACATACAGCTATGGAGTAATCCATCGCCCTACCCGATGCGTACTTTTGGTGTTCCGCTCTCCTTATGTCACCTGACGCCGACCAGACCGTTTGCCGTTCTCTTCAACCACTTACATAGTCGGAAACCGTTCGCGCCTTCGATCATCAAAGTTGTCTTTAGTTGTACATCGAATGACATGTTTTGTTGGTCTCCTACCGCTTCAAAGTTGATTCCGAGGCATCGATGTTGACCCGGTCCGCTCACTGGCAAGCTCTATGCAGGGGGAATCCTCACCAAAACCGCTGGCAAGACGGGCCACCCTCCCCTCTGTCATTAGTCGAGACATACTGGCCATTGACTAGCATAATTGCCCCAGCGGAGTCTCTATGAAGTGAATGATTGTGATTTCAGGGTCCTCAGAGACCATGTAGCCCAATCCGAAGAAACACCTTTATTCATTCCATACCAGCGAGGAGCTGACGGATCTAAGAAGGCTAAAAAACCATGCTGCAGTTAAGGAGGATCGACGGGGAATGTGGCTTGTGCGTCAACAGAACTCCACACGGTCTTTCCTGCGGGCGCACGCAAGTCGACGCTTTCTATCAAATCAGTTGCCCAGCGACACAGTAAGATGCATCCTATTGGCTGATCGGATTTCTTTGGTACCGTAGTTCACTGAACACAATCCTCGAACCTTCGCCTTATCAACCACATCCACCACAGATATCATGAGTAGGACAACAGACGCTGAGGAGCTGGCCAAGCGTCTGCAACTAGCAGAAGAACGAGCTGAGAAAGAACGAGAACGCGCAGAGAAAGAACGAGAACGCGCCGTGGCGGCAGAAAGAGAGCGACAACAAGAAAGAGAACGCGCTGACAGAGAACGAAAACGCGCCGACACTGCAGAACAGCAAACCCAGCATACGTCACTCGATGAATACATCGCTGCCTGCCATTCCCTCGTTTTCGCCAACTTTACAGTCGAGACGGACCGCAGACTGACTTCCAGGGGCTCCATCACAAATCCGCGTAACAAGTTGTGTCCCACCATTCTACGGCCATGGTCCGACTTCCTGCACCAACAGAGCATCGTCTTCGGCACCCTTTACGATACTTTCCCTGCCGATAGACGCTGTTTCGAGACCCCGTCGTTTCTTTCCGGGCTAGGAAGTAGGATCGCGAAGCGCAAGATCACTGACGAGAAGGCCCTCGAGTACTTTCTGCACAATAGCGTCGAGGACCCCGTTAAAGCAATTTTGGACGAGCTCAGGAAGGTGGAAGAAGTCAAGACTGTGTTCGATCTAGGCAATGGAATCGTCTTCGAGAACCACCCGCATGCGCTCAGCGACGTGGCTCCGGAGGTCGTGGAACGCAACCTCCCATCGACACCCCCCTCCACACCGCACGATCGTAGAGTCGACCTCCAACAGCTACGGGCCGATCAGATCTGCGTCTATCGAACCGAAGACGTCGACGGCGACCCAAGCACCCGATCGATGCTTTACGTTTCCGAGTATAAACCACCGCATAAACTTACTGCACCACATCTCCGCCTCGGTCTGCGCTCGATGAATATACATCAGGAAGTGGTCAATCGTAAGACGATCCCAACATCGGTCGACCCAGACGCGCGATTCCAGTATCACGCGGAGAGACTCACTGCAGCCGCAATCACACAGACCTATCACTACATGATCGAAGGCGGACTCGAGCACGGCCTGTTGACGACGGGTGAGGCGATCGTGTTCCTGAAGATCGACTGGCGCGAGCCCGGGACGTTGTTGTACCATCTGGCGGAGCCCTCTGCAGAGGTGGAAGCCCACCCCAAGCACGCCCACCTCTGTACGGCAGTTGCTCAATACTTAGCCTTCAGTCTGATGGCCCTTGGCGTGCCAGGCGAGAGACGGCTGCATGGCCAGGAGGAGCGGCATCGAGCCATCAACAAGTTGAAGATGTGGGGGGAGGACTTCGAGACGACGCTGCGATCAATCCCTGACGAAGAAAGGCATCCACCAGACAGCTCGCCAGGCTACGAACCAAAGGCATACAAGAACGTCGACAGATCTCCCTATTTGCTCCGAGGGAAGAGGCGAGGACTTGTGAGGGACGGGCGTACGACGGAGCAAATGAGGAGGGACCCGAACGAATCTTCCGATGAGGAGCCGAGACGCGACGTGCCAGACACACCCACTCCTACGGAACGGCGAGCACGCGGAAAGGACTCTCAAAGCCAGGCGGGTCAAGGCAGTCAGGCGACGCGACGCAGTAAGCGAGTTCTGGCGCGTCGGCCGCGAGGCGATGAAGACGGAGGAGAGAGCCACTTCAGACACACACCATACTGCACCCAAAAGTGCTTGTTAGGCCTTGTCGGAGGCGGTGTGACCGACTCCGCGTGCCCGAACAAGTTGCTCCACTGCAGGAAGCCTGCCAATGACCGCGGCCACTGCCTTGGTCGACAACGTGCAAATGCTCAGCATCCAATCGACCGGACTGAATTTCTGAGGCTTCTCCAAGAACAACTCGAGCGGTCCTTGGATTGTGGTATCGTGCCCTTACGACAGAGCGGTGCTCGTGGAGTCTTGTTCAAAGTGACCTTGCTTGCGTATGGCTACACCTTTGTCAGCAAGGGTACAGTAGAGGCATTCATTGAGGACCTTCAGCGCGAGGCAGCGTTTTACAAGCGTCTACGAGTTATTCAGGGCGTCTACGTACCGGTATTCCTCGGATCTATCGACCTTCGAACGATCAACAGAACTTATTTCTATGACCACCGAGTTTATATAGTGCATATGTCATTTCTGTCGTGGGGAGGACAGGATCTCTACGAGATGAAGCGCACGGACTGTAGAGTTGAAGACCTAGAAGCCATGAAAACGCGGTCATTGAACGAAATCCGTGCTCTGGGTGTTGAGCACCATGACGCGAAGAGGGAAAATATGCTATTCAGTAAGGAGGTCAAGGGCATCATGCTGATCGACTTCGAAAGGGCGCAGTCTGTGAAGCCAGGTCGCCCCCCACTCGCGCAACTTGTGCCGAACAAGCGCAGACGGACGGGGAAGGCTCTAAAGGGCAGCGACTCAGTAGTGAAGTCAACGAATAGAGATCAAGACGATGGGGTACTTCTCGGGGGACGGTAAGATAGTGGAGGATTCTGGGCATGTTGGATAATGTACAATTCACTTACTCGTCCAATCTGAGGGATTGAAAGTTAGCAATATTTGCAATCTCGCATGAACCGTCCATAGCACGCAGTGAGTTGGTTTGGTGCAGTGTTGACCAGCCCGAGCTGTGCCTTTATGGAGCATCTGTATGGTATTGCCATGTTCGTTTTCGGCTAGTCGTTGGTGCCTGTCGAGGGAACAATCCCTCAAGGCTACTGAGATTCGTTGGCTAAAAGAATAGAAAGCGTAAATGCGACACCTCCATTCCCTATACTATGGGGCAGTTTATCACAGTCTTACAAGTGAAGGTGCGCTTAAGGTGAACCTTCTCCCCTCCCTCTATCTATAATCTTGCGAATTGCCAATGAGCTTGTTAACGAGATATAGTTCATCTTACGTATGTGTAGGATTGGGATGCAATTCGACCTCAAGGCAGGGGCCCGGGCAGAGCCACTTACAAACCATACTTATATGAATCGCGGCCTGCCCACCCTACGGTTGGAACCTGCTTTTTACACCTTACGCAAATGTTTATATCGTTCAAATGACCTCTCCTCGAACCACGGTTCGAACCAGCTACCCTGTGATAGGAACACCAACAGTATGACTTGGTTTTTACGTACCGCAACTTATTATCCTTAGCGACTTAAGGTCTCAGAGGTCTGGAAAGTTTCGTTTCCTGGCTAGCTATCCTGTTGTAGATATAAATTAGCTTCTTACCTGATGCGCTAGATGCATGGAGTTCGATGCCTATGCAGGATCGTTACCACAACAAATCCCACAGCTACCCATCCTAGGCTCTCGTGGCTACCATATCCACCAGTGGGCACGCGGGGAGGTGAGGGTTCGAAAGTTCGGCGTTATGTCCTCTTCTTACCCATCTGGTAGTACTAAATCGGACCTGCAGGCTGCAGATAGTTACGAAGTATATATGGGAATGAATATCATTTGTAGATGACCTGAGGATGATAGCGTGAAACATAATTCTATAAGAGGTTGATTACTACGGTATGTGCGTAAGAGGATACTCCGGACGCCTAGGTCTCTGCGATGCTACCTTCGTTCTCTTTGTATAAGCTGGGACATACTATATGGTGTTCAGCAATGGGCTCTCATATAACGGTGACCAAACGGGTTGAGCGCGTGCTTCCCTGTTGCCTCTTCTCGGTCACTTGTCTCGCCAGGCTCCTACGCTATACGAGGGAGTACATTTACGGCGCCGGCGCCCCATCCCTCAACTTGCTCGCAGTGTCTCCACTGGATAACCTGACGGCGGCAGATCTGCTAGCACATCTCGCGCATTTCCTCGCACTAGGCATTGGACCACCGAACGAGCGAAAGATCTCCCATATTATAGTTCCCGAAGCGGAGTGTAAGCCTTGGCTGCCGTCTAAGCATGCTCCGTGAAAGAGGATGAGTGAGTGGATCCAAGCAAGGCTAGAGCTCGCGCCGTCGGACGGAATAGTATAGCAGCAGACGCATAGACTCATAGAGTTAGCCGCGTGGCTGTCAAGTTTTCCATTGAGTGCTGTAAGGCGACGGTACATACGAGTGTGGGGCACTAGCTAATCAGGCATTATTCCGGATTATTTCCAACATATCCGCGAATTTGGCAGATTTGGAAGAAAGCTGGAGACCAATGTACTGTCGCCTTGCAGCACTCGATAGGATGATGAAGAGCAGTCGCTACTATATTTCGAGTAGACGGTGTACTGCGCAGCAAATGTAAGTAGTGCCCCGCCCTTAAAAGGTGTTTGGGCAACCCTGTAGTCTTCGAACCCCGTAAAGTACTTTGTTCTGCCTGTCCATAGTAGTAATCCAGAAACTGTTCACTCTAGCTTTTCGTCGACCTTGGTAGACGATGGTGGACTGAGCAGCACATGTACATGGATGAAACAAGGTTTGGTATTGGCGGTCGAGCCTCTTGGCATGATAGCAAAGCCGTTAGGTACTATGGTGGAGTGAAGCTCATGGCGACGCTGCAAAGTTGGCAAGCGGTGTAAAAGATCCCTGGCGTTCACCGCTCTAATCAGCAGGCGGTGAGCAAGCCCAAAGAGAAGTACTGGGTGATGAAGCGGATACTATTTGAGCAGGCGGTGAGACAAGCTGTGAAATGTCTTTTCGCAAGCACAAGATCCAGTAGGCGGTCAGACGGCGTTGCTGTCGAAAACAAACATGGGCATTCCAGTTACGGCAGGCGGTGCGTCTTAGTATCCTTGTCGATTCTTTCGTATCTTACCGCTATCGCAAGCTTATTTGATGGCACACTCATTTAGTCTCAACACTGGCTGGAAAATGTAGACGACTATTCTTCTTGGAGAGGTTCAGCTCAATCGTGAACTACTTTGGATAAAGTGCACGCCATCTACTGCCTATAATGACGTTCACGAATCACAGCGGGCAGACATCACAAGAGTTTTAGAACACCTTGAAGATTGATGAAGAGGCAAAACCCAGATTCAATTCAATGCTTTAGCTTCTTACTGTAATGAACTTGGAATGTTTGCATACTTCGACCCTGGAATCGGCGAGAAAACTCCCGGTATATAGCCTTCCACGAAAGGTTTTTTTCCTCTTTTAAGTGGCGCAAAAGTCGATCTTCGGCTTCTGAGAAGCGCGGTTTACGCCTCCCCGGTGACCGTGAAAGGCCCGCTTCAGGCAACGAAGGACTCGAAGGCTGTAGAACCTCTAGTGGGTTTCGGCATCGATGGCAAATACTCGTCTTCTCAAATTGAATCGAAATAGTCTCTTTGTCAACCTCGAAAACGCGCTTAAGGACAATGCCGGTCAACGGTGCGTCGGGTACGGAAAATTCTTCGAAGGTTGCGAGAATATTCTCATGCGATGCGTTCCCTGACCGCGGAGGGCGTGAAGTCAAGTAGTGCTGCTCAGCTCCACGTGGGGCGGGAATACGAGAGAGATGAGGACGATTTACAAGGGAGTCGCAATACCACAGATGATGTACGCATGCTCGCTGTGGTCCAACAACGGATGGGAAGAGATGGGCTAGACGAAGAGAACATTACACAGGCTGCAGAGGCTCCAAGCCAGAACAGCTAGGGCAATATGCGGAGCATACAGAGCAACGTCATTTCCAGCACTAAATATAGAGATATATCTCGTGCCAATCGAACAACAGATATAGAAACACAACATCGACACCATCAGCTGAGTAGACATAGCCAAAGTCACCGCACGCAAAGGAAAGAAAATAAGCCCGAGACAAACAGTAAGAAATCGACTAAACGATAGACAAAACGCAATTAGCGAACAACATAAGCACATACCGCCCTTCGTCACGCCCGTGGTAACAAGGACCGCGCATCCACATCGCCAAAAGCACGAAGCAGGCTGAAACAGAACATAAACAATGTCTGGAATAGATCACCAACGCAGTACACATTTATACTGACGGCAGTGGCATCGACGGTCAGATCAGGGCCGCTACAGTCTACACAACCACACAGAAAATAAAGAAATCTCACATAGGAGACAACACAACATCCACAGTCTACGCGGGAGAGCTACAGGGCATCGTTATAGCTCTCGAGATAGCACAAGAAAACAAGGGAAACGGGAACTACCAAAGCAAAGTCTTCATACACACCAACAACCAGGCTGCCATCAGATCATCAGCCAAATCAAAAGGAAAACCCGGCGCGTACCTTCTCAAAATCATCGCAGAGAGGACACAAGCTCTCCATAAACAAGGGCTCGACGTCGAGGTCCGGTAGGTGCCAGCCCACGTCGGCATCCAGGGCAATGAAGCAGCAGACATCGCTACCAAAGAGGCAACGGGATGGAGGCCGAACGGATAGCCAGGTACTAGGGCAAAAAAGCCGAGTGGCCTGTTCAAGCTCAGGTCGATAGTTAAAACATAGTCATATAAATAGTCCCACTACGCGTAGCAAACTAATTAAGGAACCGAGACGCGAGGAAGGACGACGTTCCGTCTCACGCCGAAGCTGATAAAGAAGGTCCTCGAACTCCACGAAGGCCTTAGTAAACGCTAAAGCGTACTCTTAGTCCAGATACGTACGAAAAAGATCGGGCTCTAGGAATTCCTCTTCAACCGAAGAGTACCGGGTATTACCGACGCTAATTACCCCTGCTAGGAAGGACGATAAACGGTATCGCATGTTCTATTATAATGCCGTAGGTTTCGATAACTCCGGCGCCGGGAATTCGGAACCCTTCCAGGATAACATAATTTCCGGGTTATACTAAACAAGCGCAAAGCAGCCGCCAAGTATTACGGCCAGCTAGTCGTAGTGAGTATGTTAACAGAAGTTAAGACTGCGATGCTAAATAAACAGTGTCGTGGTCATAGATGGCTTCCCTGAAGCTATGTCTGTAAGTCTCAAGGTACGTAAGGCTTCGGTGATCAAGCATAATCTTGTCAGCAGGTTCTCAGTGAAGATAGCTGAAAATAATCGGGAGATCTGATACCAAGTTGATTGCCGAAGAAGCTATGGAAGTCTGTCCTTGGCCCGGGCTCGATGAAGGTCAGGCTTGTTGTGAGGCGCCAATAGAAATGGCACAAATTTACCGTTAGTGCTAAGGAGACGACGCATGCTCAACGCTACTCTGGGATCGTGAAACCTGATTTATTGCCTGCAAAGAGGTAACTTGGCCTCGAGCGCCTCTATGACTCGTACTCAGGTCTGCGCCGTGACCAGAAAGGGGCTGAGTCAGTGTACCAAGCATATTAGCAAGGAAAAGCCCTTGATCAAAAGCAATCTCAAAAACGCAAACGCTATTCTGTGAAAGAAACCATTCGAGTCCACAGCGGAGTTTAAGTTGGTCATCATACAGCCAAAGCCTTAGTGGCAGGAACACGGTCTAGTCAGAGCCGCCCATGAGTAAGATGGTGGAAACCAAAAGTCCCACATGAGCACTTTGGTGGTGGTCCACGGTAGCGGTATTTGCGGACAGCGTGATGCAAAGCTAGGGCGTTTTTACTGACGCCGCCTTGCCACTCGATGTTTGCGAGTCATTGTAGCGAAAGGTGAAATTCAAATAACTGCAACCACCTCTTTGTCACATCTCAGTCTTCCACGCGATATCTCTGGATCCGAACTCTATTCACAAAGCTTCGAGACACATATTGCGGATGACCTGAGCTCCCTGCATTTTTGCAACTTCACGGCCCTAATCGAGAGTAACCTAGTGTTGGTGGTCTTCGCCCTACGAATATTTCCTGGTGTCGATCAGGAGGAAGGTTCTGACATGTCGAACTGGAGTGCAACATAGCGGAGGAGGCCCTGGGCGATCATCGGTGTCCGATAAGGGCGAGTAGCATAATGTGGTAATAGAACTGTCTCGTATTGTTGTTAAAGCATTGCACTTCTTTATCACCACCTTTTGCGTCTGTATACATGGGGGTAGTCCACGATAAGGTGAGGGAGTGAAACATTTTCAGCTTGTCAACGTTCTGGCAAAACCTTCCAAGTTGTTGCCTTTACTAGCTGTTACCTAATAGATGAACGGCGCCCATTAGCGCCTCTTCCCGTTGAAAAAAGCTCCGTGACTTCGACTCGAGTCAGGTATGTAAATGTCTTCAGCTCTCCAAGGTATCCGGATACAAACTTGGCCTCCACAACTACCCGGATTACTACGGGGCTCGAATCAAGTGGACAGCATCTTTGGACATCGACCATCATGAGATACCCACCGCCTGGTTTCCCTGACACCGCAAACTTTTGAGGGTGATAATCGAGAAGTGTAACGCCAGCTGACACACCATTTCAAGGCCTACAATATATTTCTTCTTACATGTCCAAGTCCATTACCATTCTCTCAATCCATCGAACTATTTACATGCATGCATCGCACCTAACAAAGCCCTTTTCTCTCGTCCTATTCAGCTTCTGAGAGAAGTGGACTTGCAGCGTCGCGAGAGACCGGCCCGGGAAGTAGCTCGAGAAATCGTTGTGGATCTCCCTCCATGAAAGACCCTGTCCTTTCAGTTGAATCAAAAGTCTATTCTCTTGTTCTGAAAACGGTCGTCTGGACTTGGCAGATCGCCTCGCAGGCTTTCGTCTCTGCATCGAAGAACCTGAAGGCCGACCAACTGAGGGATAGCAATGCGTTTGTTGTCCTTCTGTGGACGGCTGCTCCCATTGCAGTTGAAATGTCGTTACAAATCCATCTGTGGTGCGCTTCAGGACTGGATTCTTGAGAGGCCACTCATCGTATTGCCCAAAGAAGGATCTGGGATCTATTTCGTTATCGGTAGAAGCAGGAGAGACTGGCGAGGTCAGAACTCCACTGATGCCTGATCGTTTTGTAGCCCGCTCTGACCTTCGTCTTGGTTTCAATGCTAAATGCGATGATGTGTCCCGTGATCTCAGAGCCCTGCTAGTGCCAACAGTCTCCTGGGAGTTTATTTTACGACGTTTGGGTTTTGGCCGACCGCGTTGGTCAGAATTGTCCTCACAGCCCTGGGACCTTCGCCGGATTCTGTCAGGGTTGGCTTGATCTCCGAAGCAGTCCTCGTTGGTTCCATGAGCGCCATCCTCATCGCTAGATTCCGGGTCCGAATCGACTTCAGCATAAGCGCCCGCTGGTAGTCGTGATTTGCGAGCTCGGCGACGGACTCGAGATAAGTGTACAGGAGGAGCATCTGATGCTGTCGTCTCAGCATCCAGGTGCATTTCGTCGGGTGAAGATGAACAATTGCTGCGATGAAGTGCCGTTTCTGTGATCAGCGGCTCGCTTCGGTCGGTTGAGCTGGGACTACTTTCTTCAACACCAACATTTGGCCACGGATCGGGAGTCTCTTGTCCGGAAAGGGGTTGGCGTGTGTAAGTTTCGGCGTTACATGGCGTGTCTTGGCCTACGGATGCCAAACTAGAGAACGGCAGCCTACTTTCGGCCAACGCCGGGCTTGGCATCGTGCCAGACTTTTCAGCAGGCCCTCTCGGGGATTCTGAGGCCTCTTCAATTTCCGCGCTGCTGGATGGCACGACTTGTTGATGTTGCAGCCAGACCGTCAAGTCGTCATCGGCTGCTTGACTCACTTGGGGAATATTCTCGGTGTAGGGCGGACTGCTTTCTGGGGCAGAGGTCTCTGAGCTGACAGTCGATGCATTCTTAGTCGACTTTTGAGGGAGAGCCTGGTCGGCTGTGTTGTTGGCAGCTTGGGGACCTGGATCTGGGTGCGAAGGAAGCATTGCCGCCGTGAATGCCTCGGATGGCAACGAATGCGCCGAGACTGGTAGACAGTTGGCAGACCAAGCCGCCGTCTCAGGCGAATTCTCGCGCGTATTGAAGTCCACTGTCACAGGCTTCTTGGCTGAGCTGTGGCCCATATCGCCAGACCCTGGGCAGCGTTCAATCCGCAGATACGGCTTATCATTTGAATTGACTTTGCCCTCGACATTTGACTGCGGAAGGGATTGGGAGGACACGATTGGGTTCTTGTCACGATGACTCTTGATCTGATCGGGCGTGGTCGTTGTGTCGTCTGAAGGAGGGATCGCGGTTCTTCCCATCACAGAACAGGAAGGACTGAGAGTCTGTCTTGTTGTGCTTCGGGCTGCCAATGAACGCACAGCTTGCGCTGGAGCCGAGTAAAATGAAATGTTGTCAAGATTGATGGGCATTTTGGGTTAAACGTTGGAGAGCTCCAAAAGTCTGATGTTTGAGAAGATGAGAGTGTCGAAGTCTATCAGCCAGACGCTCTCGTTTAAGTAGTCGATGCTCAACGACGAGTGCAATGCATTAACGCTTCCGTGTTGTCTGCGAAGCAGAACAGCGAGCACGCCAAGAGGTACACTCTGAACGCCGATATCTACGCATACGATGCCTGGACTGTCCAGGCACATCCGTCCCCCACTGTTCGTAGACAGTGTCGTATTGTTGCCAATCAGCAGTCGCCAGAAGTATACGCCCTGATGGATGCTACTCAACCTGAGACCGGCCCCCCAAAGTCCCGTATGCATCTCGCAGTAGTTCTCGGAGTAGCCGATGACCTGATAAGGCATGGTATGCCATCTTGAGCGCTGAACAGGTCATATCGCCGTTTGAACTGCCATTCCGTTTGCCCGAGGTATCATGCGCTGAGCAGGAGGGATGCTGGCTAGGCTGAAGCGCAAGGCAGACACGCATGAAGCGCCATGCAGTAACCGTCATGATGCATCCATATCAAGAGGCTCGTGCCGCAATAGGCATTCAGCGCGCGCATCTTGAGAGTCGGTCCGAAGGTGACTAAGGAGCCAGACACGGAGATAATCGAGGTCAGTCCAGGCACTGAGTTCAAGGCAAGACTGTCTGACCAGCCTCCTTGCGTCATCAAGCTGGCGCCTGGTGAACAGGGGGTAGGTTGTGACTGGCAGCGAACCTAGGTCATTGCGCGAGATGCGTCCGAGGCACTGAGATATGCAAGACTCAGCAACCCATCGCAAAGTCACCAGCAGAGAGTGGGTTACAACAGCGCATGACGGTACTCTTCACTCTGCCTCTCGTTGTAAAACACTCAGCCCGACCTCCAACTCCGGTTCACGACCGTCCGGACCTCCTACTCTTGAGTCAGAACAAGTTCATAGGGATGAGACTTCGGGTCAGACCTAGAGCAGACGGAGCTGGAGAGGAAGGCGCCTAGGTCGTCTGGAACGTCTCGACACGGGGAGAGAGCTGGAGGCGAGATAGCGGCGTGACTGAGCAAGGTAGCAACGTAAGAGACAAGAGCCACACTGCCCTCGAGCAAGGGTACGACTCAGGAGAAGCAGGAAACCCGAGCGATGGATTTCTCGTGAAAATATTGGGAGGGAAAGGTAGATGGTACAAAAGGTTGACGTCGAGAGGAGGGCAACGCCGTATTTAAGGGCGGCGTCAATTAGCACGGGCAGGGGTGCACGTGCAAAGCGGCGTGGGCGCCATGCCCGATTGGAACGTGCCGCCAAACTAGGAGCGGAAGCAGCGACTTCTCGTTTACTTTATTAACCTCGTTATTAACGTTATATTTATAAATATATACCTATTTTAATAGAAATAGGATCCCTTATTTAAAATTACGGTCGACTTTTTTTTATATATTAATATCCCTTAGTTTTTTTATTTTTATATTTATAATTATAATAAATTCGGGATACGGCCGGTAATAGGACGCTAATAACTTAGTAACTAATATATAGTTCGTATTATAAAAGAACTTTTTAAAAAGTAAAGCCCTTATAAAAGACTTTATAAGCTTTAGTTTTATAATATATTTATATTTATATTATAGCCTCGCTAATTAAGTACTTATAACTTAATCTTTTATAATTTTAAAGTTTTTATTTTTATAAAATAATCAATATAAATAATAATAAATTATAAAAACGAATAGAACGTTAATAAAATAATACTTAGTTATTAATAAAGAGCTATTAATACTAACGAGCTATAGCTATTTAAAATTAATTACTTAACCCTATTTTATCTAAAAAAACGAGCTTATTATAAAGCGAGTTTTATTTAAATATTAGTATTTATAAAAGAGCTAAATAAAAAAAATAATCGAGGTAAATTACTTTTATAAGCTAGTTACCCTATTAATACCCCGAGAACCTTATTTATTATAAACGGGGCGTTTATTAATAACTAATTACTAAACGTACGAGGTTAAGGCGTATATAAAGGCATGAATAGTATTAAAATAGCTAGTTTAATAAACCCTATAAGCTTAATAATAACCTATTTTTATAAAATAATAAAAATAATAATTAAAAATCGAAATTAAAAATAGCGTTAATACGAAGAGCTTATTTAATAATTTATTAAATAGCTAGTAACGCGTCTAAGTTAATAAAAATATTAAAAGCCTCTTTTTTATAACTATAAACCGATTAAAAAAGAGTTTACGAGTACCTAAGTAGTAAACTAAATTATTACTATAAAAATAGATAATAAGCTTTATATAAAAAGTATTATAGAATAGTATATTAAATAAGCCCTATTTAAAATATCCTTATTATTATAAATATAATAATATAATTATAAAAAGAGTTTTTAAGATCCCCTCTCCTAGGGCGACTTCTTAGCGTTTATTTATTAATAATACGTAGACCCTAAGACTTAAGAATAAGAATATTATAAAGAGCTAAGGATAAAGAGGCTAAAGAAGGGCTAAACCCTTACTTAGTTCTTTACTAAGTAATTAGTAATTTATTATAATTTAAGTATAAAAAATATAGAAAATTCAAAAGTAGAAGTATACTAGTTCTTTTTTAAATTATTCTTTTAGTTATAGGACGATTTAATTTATTATAAGGTCTTAATTAAAAAAGTACGTAATATAGCTTACGAAGCTAATAAACTATAGTTATTAAATTAGTAAAAGGGCGGTAATTAGTTATAAAAAGATAATAAGAAGAGGCTATATTTATTATTAAAATAACTACGTTAAATATTCCCTTTTTATAAAGAAAAGAATAAAGAGAGCTCTAAGGGGCTAGGCTCTAAGGACTCATTAAGAGTAATATTATAAAAACTATATAATAAGAATACTCGTACCGAGCTATTATAAAAGCGTCGTAATAATAATATTAAATACTTTATATATAATAAAATAGGCTATATATTTAATAAGTACTAAAAAAATAAGTCGGGAAGTAGGGGTAATAATAAGTTAACGTACCCCCGATCGAAGTTAACGTTAATAACTATCTAATAAGTTATTATTAAACTAAGAGTTATAGAGGTCGACTTATTAAAAAACGAGTAAGTATAAGTAATATACTTAATATACTTATACTAAGTATTAAAAAGGTATTAATAAGAATAATTACGAAAAGTAGGGTAATAGTTCTACGAAATATTACTAAAAAGCTAGTAAAAGTTAACATAAATATATATTCTAAGATAAATATTATTAATACTAGGCTCGTAACCTATTTAGGGTTAACCCCGGTTATTATTATAGCTCCCTTATTAAAGGATTTTTAGAATAAAGCCGTAGACTAGGGGAAAGCTTATTAATTAACGCTCTTTTTTATTAATTATTATAAGTAGTTAAGGAAGATTTAGTAACTATTTGCTATAGTTAATAAAGATAAAAAAATAGTAAACCTCTTATTATTATAACTATTAATAAGCTAAGAGGGTATTCGTATTAATATAGTAACGAATATATAATCGTACGAGCCTATTTTAGTTACTAAACTAGAGGTAATAGCTCGTAATATTATTAAAAATTATAAGAGGGTATACGTACTATATATTACTATTATAAAAAGTATTATAGGGGTAATAAAAACTAAACTATAAGGGGGTTTATTATTAGAACTTTAATTAGAAATAAAAACGTTTAATAAGTAATTAGTAAAAGGACCGTAGCTATATAGCGGGGTAAAATACTTAATTAACTTAGTTTTAAGTACTAAATTACTATATAGTCCTATTTATTTATTAAATAAGAATTAATTTAATAAGCTTTATATATATATTACTAAGAACTTAGCGAACGGTCGTATTATACTTTTAGTTAATAAGGCAGGGGTACCGATCTTTTTTATATTAAAAAAGGATAGTACGCTACGCCTTTATATAAATTACTATAGGCTAAATAAGGTAATTATAAAGAATCGATACCTATTACTACTTATTAATAAGTTCTTAAATAGGCTTTACGGAGTAAAATAAATTTTAAAAATAGATATTAAGAATACTTATTACTATATCCGAATTAAAAAAAAAGATTAATAAAAAATAGCGTTCTAGAGCTAATACGGTTATTTTAAGTATATTATTATACCTTTTAAGCTAACGAACGTACCCGTAATATTCTAAGTATATATTTACTAAGCGCTCGCCGATTTACTAAATACTTATTATATAGTATATATAAATAATTTAATAATCTACTTAATAATAAAAAAGTAGTATATAGAAAATATTAAAAAAGTCCTCTAACGTTTACGATTATATAGGCTTTTTACTAAATTATTAAAATACTCATTTTATTAAAAAAGGGTCGAGTTTTTAAGTTATATTATTATATTAAAAAGAATCGAGATTAACTCGTTACGAGTATAAACGATTACTAACTAAAAAGTACTAGAATTTATTAAGGATATTTAAGTATTCTTAGGGTTCTATAATTTTTATTAAAAGTTTATTATTAAATACTTAGGTATCGTTATACTAATAATAGTATTATTAAAAATAAAAAAGGGGTAGATAAAGGATTTTTAATAAACTAAGGAAATAAACGAGGCGTTTAATTAGTTAAAGGTCGCTTTTATTTTAGTAATCGTATTTATATACTAAAACTTATAATATATTATATAAATAGAAATTAATACTTTAGTTAAAACTATCGTAGTAATTTTATTATAATAAGCTAATAAAAAATAGCGACCCGTTATTTATTAGTTATAGAAGCTTTTAGATATAGAGTAGTAATAAACTACGGGCTAATAAGAACTACTCGCTATAATAAAAAAGCTAGAGTACTAGGCTTATTATTTCTAGGGCCTTTTATAAAAGTTTATAGTTTTAATAAATTACTAAGTATTTAAAAAAATAATTAGTATACTAGCGCGGGACTTTTAAAAAAGGCTTACGAAATAAGTATATAAACTATTAATATTCAACTTTAATTTAAAATACTAATTAAGGAAAACAAACTTAACGAACGGTTTATTTAAGAAACTAAATTATATAAAGGGGGAAGTATTTTATAAAAACGTCCTCTTTATACTAACTTAGAAACTACGTTTTATTAATAAACTACTACTTAACGTCTAATAAAAGATAATTAGCTTAAAAGAATAAAATAATATTACTAAAGTATATATTTAAATAGTTAAGGCCTCTTTTTATAATCCTAGCTAAATATTAGCTAGTTTTAGGGATAGAGAACCCTCTCCCCTATATTAGTAACGTATTATAAAGCGCACTAATAAAATAGTAATAGTTATTACTATAATAATTCGAAATAAAAAAGTAAAAGAGTTATTAATAAATATTTATTAACGGTCCTATAAAAATAAAGAGGAGTTAGATAGAGCTAAGGTTATTATATTAAAATAATATATTTTACGTCCCGTTATAAAGGAGTTTATAAAGGGCGAAACGGTATTTACTTCTTATTTTTTATTAAAAACTAAAGAGCTTATTAAAAAATTATAAACTAAAAACGAGTTTTATATATTATAATTAATAAGAGTTCGTACTACGGCTAGCGAGCTAAAAATATATTTACTTAATAAATAGGGTATACTATTTTTTAAAAAAAGACTCGTTATTCTTTAAATAAAGTCTTTTTAAATAAAAATCTTTTATTAATATTACGACGACTATAGGGTAGGTTATATAAGAGCTACGAAAACTTTTAAGCTAATTTAAAAGAAGTTCTATTAAAAAGATATTTAATAAAATATTTAAAAATACGTTAAGAACTATAAGTATTATTTAGGAGTTATAACCTTAAAATATAAGTTATATAGGTAGCTATAATTACTATTACTACCCTTATATCTATTTTAGAAAATATTTATAGATTTTATTATAGGGCTATTACCAAGCGCTCGTAGTAACGGCGCAGAGTATAATAATATCTTAATTATTATTTATTATATAATAAAGTTTATAAAGTTCTTATTTATTATTAAGATACTTAACGTAGTATAAATAGTAAATATCCTATACTAAGAGGTTAAATATAAGTTTAGTATACTAAAAAGTATTATTATAAATAAAAATAAGCTCTTTATAAGCGCATTTTAAGAAGAGTTTATTAAAGAATGAGTAATATATTACTAACTATTTATTACGTATTACTTATAAATAGATAGTTAAATAGAGCGGACTTATTAAATATTAAAAAAGTATTTAAGAATTTATACTAAGGGCTTATTAAATAAGTAAGTAGCGTAGTTAAAAAAGGCTAAGTTTATATATAATAATAATTAATACTCTACTATAAAAGTATCCCTATATATAGTACTATATAATTATTATTTTAGGTACGTTAAATATATACTTAATTATAAAGCTATAGTTTAGGGAGTTTAAGAAAAAGTTTAAAAAATTAAAAAAATTAGGGCCTAGGCTATACGAGCGTAAGTATAAGCTTTTAAAAACTAAATAGCTTATTATAATAAAAAATATACTCTAAAAAAGTTTAATTACGAAGAGGTCGTCGGCTTATTAATAAAGAATATATAATTTAAGAATAATAAACTAGTACCGAGATATATTAAAGTAGTAATAGTTAAAAAGGTAGGAAAATTGGCTTACTAAGTATATTTATTAGAGTAGTATTAGAAAATATATAATATTTTCTTAGTTTCTTAGCTTAAGCTATAGAGAAATTACTAAACAGTTAGTAACTAAATAGTAAATCTCTTAGAATTAGAAAATAAGTAAGATATTTAAAAAGTTAAAGAAATTATTATAATATAAAATAAGAAAAGAAACTTATAATATCTTATTAAATAAGCTAAGTAATTTATTAAATATAATACGTAAAAGCTTATTAAGTATTTTAAAGAAGTAGTAGAAATAGTTAAAAAATTTAAATATTATAAAAAAAGGGTATATATAAAATAGGATAATAAACGTTAAGTTCGTAATAAAAAGTTATTAAAAATAAGTTAATTAATAATACTTTATAAAACCCTTTTTATCTAGCTTAGTATAATTTTTAAAAAAAAGATATAATATTATAACTTTTAGTAATACGTTACTAAGAGATTACTAAAATCTAGCTATATAAAGAAAATAACCTACGTAATATTAATAATAATAATAGTAGCTTTAGTGTATATTTCTAAAGCTTAATAATTAGTAATAATAATCCGCTTAGTAAGTAAGAAGCGAGGAGGTTTTATATACGTACTTAGCTAATTACTTAGAGTAAGGCCGTTAACTTTATTAATATTATAATAAGTAAAAGGGAGGTAATTAAAGTTATATAGAGTATTATATATATTAATAATAGCGGTTTATAGAGCGTTCGCTACTTAGTTATTATTAAAAGTTATAATAAGAGGTATAATAAGAGCTATAATAAGAAGTATAACGGGAGTTATAATAAGAAGCGGAGTAAGAAGTAAAGTAAAGGGTATAATATTATTATTATTAATAACGGGTCGGGGATAGGGGACGTTATCTAAAATAATACTCTCGTAGTCCTAATTAAGCTAAGGGACCTTAATAATATTAATATTTATAAAGAATATATTAATATTAAACTACTTATTATAACCCATAGCTTTAATTTTAATATAAATAATAGCCTCGTTAAGCTATTATAGAGCTTTTATTTAAAGCGAGAGGAGTATAATACTAACCTTATTAAAATTTAAAATAATATAACTAAGGGCTAGGGTACTTTTATTTATACTAAAAAAAGCGTTATAAATAGGGGTTAGTAAGTTATTAATATTAAAGTAGCGGCGCTTATTATAACGTTAAAAAAGAGAATTCTCTAAGTTATTACTAAGCTCTTTAAATTTAATATCCTTATACTAGGATTTATTAAACTTAAACCTAAAGTTATCTTATTTATTATTATTATTAAGAATATAATTAGTAATAAGAATACGCTTCTTAATAAGAGTCTAAGTCTTAGGATTATGAAAAATAAAAGTAGTACTATATATAGTAATAATATAAATAAGTACTTTATTTATTAAGAACTTAGTAATACGTTTATAAAAAGTAAGGAAAATAAGAAACTCTTAAATATACGTAATAATAACGCCCTTAGGAGTTTCTTTATAATACTAAGCTAAAGTATTAAAGTTATTTTATAAAGTAATTATATAGCTATTTATTACGGCTAGCTAGTTATAGTAAGTATATTAGTAAAAATTAAGGCTACGAGTACTAAGTAAATAGTATCGTAGTCATAAATAGCTTCCTTAAAGCTATATTTATAAATCGTAAAATAAATAAGGCTTTAGTAATTAATCGTAATCTTATTAAAGGGGTTCTTAATAAAAATAATTAAAAGCGATTATAAAATTTAATACTAAGTTAATTATTAAAAAAGCTATAAAAAGTCTATTCTTAAGCCTAGCTTAAGTTTATATTATATATAAGTCTCGTTTTTAAATATATCCTTTATAATATTTTTATTTATTATTATTTAACCATTTATTAAACGGTTATCTATTTTATTTATTTACGATCGTCCGTCCTACTTATTTACGGGCGTCCGTTCTTTATTTTATTATATAATTATAATTACGTAACTTATTTATAGTTCTTTCGTCCCGAGAGGAGTTACCCTAAGTCCGTATTTTTATATATATAGTATAGTAACTATTATAGGTCCTATAGGGCGAGGCCCTGGCCTTATTATATATATTAGGTCGTAATATTAGCTTCTTTTCTTAAAGGTCTAGTCCTCTAGGCCTATAAATAGGTCGTTTATTCCTAAGTTAGAGAATTGTTAAGTATTTTTTTTTTTAAATATATTAATATAATATTAAGTTAAATTAAAAAATCGAAATCTCTAATAGCTACGTCTCGTCGTAAATTATTACGTATTATTCGTTTTTTTAATAAAAGTATAGAAATAATACCTTATTCGAATTATTACTCGCGAGGGGTCCGTTATTTAGTTCTTTTTAATTCTAAAATTTACGGAATATACTATTACTTAGGTATTTTATATAATACGTCTACTAATACTATTTATACTTATAAGTACTACGTTTCTATTTATAAATTTTAGCTTAACTAAGTATAATTAGTTAGTTAGTAACAGAATTTAATTATCTTAATTATAAAAAAAAAGTAAAAGAGTTACGGTTTTAAAAAAAAACTACGGAGTTATAAAAAAAAGCTAAGGCTTATTAATAAGCTTAAGCTAAGTTAAATAAGTTATTATTTAAATTAAAACGTCTTCGTTTTTAAAAGCGAATAGTATTTAAAAAGAGTTAAGTTATATTAGAGGAGTTTCTTAAGGATTTTAGAAATACTTCTTTAGTAGCCTATAAAGTATAAGCTAACGGTACTTTTAGGATTATTAATTAAAACGCTATAATAGCTAGGAGTTCTAGATTTAATTTTAATTTTAATACTTTTTAAAAAGCTATTAAAAGTTCTAAAGGTTCGTAATAGGTTCCTATATATTTTTTTTTTATATCCGTAGTTTTTTTATTTAATAAGGAATTCTTATATTTTATTCTTAATTTTATAATTAATAATTCGTTTAACTTCGTACTCTAATTAGTTTAGTTCGATAATAATATAATTTTCTATATATAAACCTCTTAATATAAGTTCGAGTAATAAGATATAAAAAATAGGATAGTATCGTATTATATTTAATAGTTTTAATTCATAATTAACTAGTAAGACTTTTTTAATAATTTTAAAAAGTCTAAGCTTTTTATAGTCTAACTTATTACTTAATCGTTTAGTTTTAATATTATAATAAAAGAAATAGGTATTATCCCCCTTTTTTAAAAATAATCCTCTAATTTTTAATCTATTCGCGTTCTTTTTTATATATTATTATATAAACTCGAAGTTTAGTAAGGCTTATTTATAAATCTTTTTAAATTTACTTATATTTACTATAGCTTTTATAGTTTATAATCCTTATTATACTTCTTTATATATTATTAATTAGAATCTATAATTAAAATAAAACGGGGATTTTCTTATACTTTTACTAATTATATTATTATATACGAACTAGGTTATTAATAAAAGCGCTACTTAATTATCCTAGTTATAGTTTATATAATAATAAAAGTATATTTTAAGGATTTAGTTAATTCTTTTTATCTATCTATCGGTTTATAAATAAAATAATATCGATAGTTTATAATTTATATTAAGTTACGAAATAAGGGATTTTTAAAATTTTAAAATAAATAGTTTATTTCTATTTAAAATAATTTCTTTTAGTAAACCGTAGTTCGAGAGTATAACCTTAATAAATATATATACTAGGTCTTTTATAATACTTAATTCTTTATAGGGAATAAAATGTGCGAACTTAGTAAATCGGTTAACTATAACTAAGATACTATTATACTATACTTTAGTAAATAGTTTTCTAAACTTTAGTAGTTTAACAATAAAGTCTTATATAATTAATTACTATGCTTTTATTAGTAGTTATAGTAGTTATAGCTCGCTATAGGGCTTATACGGGCTATTTTTACTTTTTTTATAAGTTACGTAGTCCTTAATTACTTTTATAATTTTAGTATATATAGCGGATTTATTATAATACTAACGAATCCGTTTTTACGTTTTAATAATTCCTTAGTAACCGTATATTAGTATATTATAAATTTTTATAATAAGCTTAGGGGTTATTTTTCTAATTAGGCTAGTATTAATCTTTTTAGTTATTATAAAAAGCTTTATAGTTAGTATAAAGTTACCGTCCTTTTCTTATTTAAAAATAACTTATATCTTTTTAGGGACCGCGACTTTATAATTAGGTTTTTTATTAAGAGCGTTTACTTTACTATTTTTTAAACTTTTTTAATAGATAATTTGGAAGTTAAACTTAAATAAGAACTCGCTCTATTTAACTTATCGTTTATTTAGGTTTTTATTTATTATAAAGTTTATAAAGTTCTTATAGTTTATATAAACTATAACTTCGTACTTAGTTCTAAATAATTATAATCTCTATTTTTAAAATACTTTAATAATAGCTATAAGTTCTTTATTATAGATTTACTAATTTAATTCTGTTTTATAAAATACTTTAGAATAAAAGTAATATAAATAAAGCTTTTTTTATTTATTTCGTTATTTTAGAACTATTTCTATAATAAAGTTTAAAATATTAATCTCGATTTTAAAAAGTTTTTAGGGGTCCGGAATTATAATAACTAATTTAGAAACGACTATATTCTTAACTTTAATAAATACTTTTTTATACTTAGGATCCTAAATAAATAGGGTATTTTTTTATATTAAGTTATTAAGAGGTCTAACTATACTAATATAGTCCTTAAAGAATCGTTAATAAAAATTAACGAATCCTAAAAATCCTTATACGTCCTTAACGTTCTATAGTATAGGCTAGTCCCTAACTACTTCTATTTTTAATATTTATATATAAATTTATTTTAATATAATAATATATTTAAAGAAGTTTACTTTTTATATATAAAACTCGTACTTAGAGAGTTTAGTATATAACTTAGCATTTTAAAGCTTTTAGAATTATATATATATATTTTTTATATATTTTAAAGTCGGGGGAAAAGATAAGAATATTATTGATATAAATAATAATAAAAATATTAACGTACTCCTAGAGTACGTAGTTAACTATTATTTAAAAAGTTATTAAAATATTAATAAATCCGAAGGGTATAACGAGGTACTTAAAAAGTCCTTTACGAGTTTAAAATACTATTTTCTATTCGTTTCCTTTTTTAATTTAAATCTAGTTAAATACTTTTTTAAGATTTATAGTAATTAACTAATTAGCTCCGTAAAATAAGTCTTTAAGCTTAGTAATAAGTAGTAAGGGATAATAATTTTTTTTTATAATTTTATTAAGTTTTCTATAGTTAATAACTAGTTTTTATTTTTTTATTCCTTTTTTTAACATAAAAAATAAGGGTAATCTTATAAAAGAATTCGATAGTTAAATAAGTCCTTTTTCGAGTTTCTTATTAATATATTTATTAAGGTATTCTTATTTTTTTTAATTTATTAAGTATATTAAAAAGAACTTAGGTTATATTCCTTTTTTAAGTTCGATTTCTATATCCTAGCTACTATGTTTTAATAACCTTATTTCTTCGGGTTTTATAAATAGTTTTATATATATTTAGTACTCCTTAAGTATAATTTAGAGTTATTACGATTCCTAATCGTTAATACTAATTATAAACTTCTTAAAGCTTTTTATTATTTTAATAAAAACTATATATTATATTTATTTTCGTTCTTTAGGAGTTCTTAAAAATCCGTTTAAACCCTTTTTTTTTTTAGGTCGTTTAGTAATTAGATTTTCTTAAAGAACCTAGCTAGTAATCTAATCTATTTATAAGTTATATTTTCGTAACTACGAGATTCTTAAGTTAATATCGATATTTCCGATCTCTATAATATCGTATTATAATTATTTTAGCTAGTTATTAATATATATTAAGAAGTATACGGTCTCCTAATTAATATATCTATAGTTATAGTTAACTCGTTCTCTTTTTATTATTTATAGTTAATATAAGTTATTTTTTTATATTTATAATAGGTTAAGTTTATTTATTATCCTTAGTAAAATATAACTTTTTTATATATTACTATCGATAATAGTATTTAATCCTCGTCCATAAATATTAAAGTTAACTCGTAAGTATACGTCGTTATATTATTTAGTTATATATAAGAACTTTTTTTTTTATTTTTATTTTTCGTCGTTCTTTTATAATTAGCTTTTTTAGTTTTTTAATATATACTTCTTTTATTAAGTACCTTATTTATATAGTTCTTATTATTCTCTCTAAGCCTTAGCTTTTCCAATATAATAAACTTAATATTAATCGTATTTATAGTTTTCTTATTTTATATATTTACTATTAAGGTATTTTATAAAAAAGCTAGGGTCTGGGCTAAATATTATTTTATTATTATTATTAAGACTTAGTAACGTCTAGCTAGGTAGTTAGTCCTCTATATAAATATCCTTAATAAGCTTATTATTACGTTTTTATAAGTAGAAGCGGCTATTTTATTTATGTACGAGGTACTAAAAGTACTTATTATCTAAGTATTTTACTTAAAATAATTCCTTATAAAAGGGGTCCTCGGGGTTAAATAAAGAGTAGTTTTTATTTATATAGGGGGTTATTACGACTTTTTTACGTTCTTTAGTTTTATAAAACTAAATAGTTTAGTTATCCTTAAATAAATAAATATATTTATACCGTAGTTTATTATCATCTTTTTTAAAACTAGTATTATTAATACTAAGTAATACTTTATAATCGATCTCTATTTAAATACGTTATTAAATAACGTTACGAGGTTCGTCTAAATTATAAAATAATTTTATTTTATTAAAATAGAAAGAACTAGTTCTTATATTAATATTTTTTTTTCCTTAAAGTTAAAATTAATTTTTCTTTTTTTTATAATTCCGAAATTAAGAATCGGTCTCTTAAGTACTTTAATTTTATTTTTATATAAGAGGTTTTTAAACTACTCCTTAACTTTATAAATAAATTTCTTATTATTATTTACTTTTCGTATTATATAAATAGACTTAGTTAAGATCTTATTTAATTTAAATCCTTTTTTAAACTTAGTAAGTTATTTTTAGTTTATATAGTTTTTTTATACTATATAAACGAAGCTATTTATAATTTTTTTTATATTAGGTCCTTTTTTTTTAAATTTAAGGAGTTACTCTTTTATATTAACTAGGAGTTTTTATTTAATTCGTCCTTTAAAAAAGTAAAGTATATCCCTCGTAATAGGGTCCGTTTTAGCTTTCTTTTTTATATTTTTATAGATTTAGGAGAGTATAATAATATATTTAATATTATTCTTTTTAAGAGTATAGGGTTTATAAGCGGGTATTTCTTCTTCTTTTATTACTATTACTAAGGTTTTAATAAGAAGTAAGGTAAATCGTCCGCTATCCTTAAGTTATTTTAAGTACTATCTTATTTATTCTTTACTATTTTAGTAAGTAAGATAGTTATCGTCGTAGTAGGCCGTTTATAAAAGTTATTTATAGGGGACTTCCTTATTTATAATATTAGCTCGTTTTTTTAAAATAGGTTAGTATTAAGTACGCTTAGGTTATTAGTAATCTCTAGCTATATATCCTAGCTTATTATAATTATAGTATTTAAAGTCCTTTTTTTATTAAGGTTTTTTATATTTAGTAATACTAAGGTTTATAAGTCCTCCATATCATTTATAAAACGTACTTTATTATTATTAATTTTTTAGGTTATTTTAATAGTTATTTAGCGGCTTATTATAGTTCTAATATCTTTTATTAAAGTTAGTTTAAGGGCGTCGTACTTCCCCTTTTTTTTTACGTCGTTTATATAATTAAGTATCGATTTTAATAGCGAGTTCGGTATACTATAAAAATTTTATTAGTATTTTTATTTTACTAAGTTCGTCCTTAACTTTATTTTTTAATCCTTAGTAAAATAAAAAGATATAGGTTTCTTTAGTAAAATCGAGTCGTACTATAAGTTTTCTAAACTTAGTAGCGTAGTATAAAATAAACTTAGTTTATTAAAAGTTAGCTAAGTCTCTCTTAGCTTATTGTTTTTTATTAAGGTCCTAAAATAAGGATTTAAGAATACTTTAAAATCCTACTATATTATTAAAAATATTCGTAATTTCCTTTTTATAATAAGGTAAATAGCCGTTATTACTAAGGAATTTTTTTTAAAAGGGTTCGAACTATTTTAAAGCTCGTTTTTTAAAAAAGGTTATTATATAAATAACTCGTTTAGTTTTATTATAGAAGTTAGTAACGTAGAACGTTTAGTAAGTTTTAATTTAAATTAGGAATCCCTTAAAATATCTAGTAGTTTTATTAAAAGTAATAAGTACGTTAAGCTTAAGTTTTTTTTATTTATTTATAGGAGTTTTAATAATACTAATAGTAACTCAGAGAGTTCTAATTTTTTATTTTAAGTCGTTTATTTTTCTTTTTTTAATCCCTAAGTTAGTTATAGTTTCGTTAATTATGTTTTAAAAAACGGCGATATTTTTATTATTCTTAGCTAGAATTATAGCTATTTAAGTAGAGTTATTATTAAAGAGCTCCGTAAGTTCTTTATTCCGCTTATTACTTTTCTTAACAATATATCGTATTTTTTTATAATTTACTTTTTTAAGAACTATATTACTATTAGAGTTATAGGTAATATTAAGTATTTCGTTATCCTCGACCCTAGTTAGCTCGCTAGCTAAGTTAATAAGTTATTTAGAGTTAGATAAAGGGGTACTTAGGGTCTTAGAAAATATCGTCGTTCGTTTTTATTACTTAGTGAGTTTTATAAAGTTAACTTACTAAATAGGAGTAATTAAAATATTATAACTAGTTAGTTATAATAAGTATATTAATAAAAGTTAAGGCTACGAGTACTAAGTAAATAGTATCGTAATTATAAATAGCTTTCCTAAAGCTATATTTATAAGTCGTAAAATAAATAAGGCTTTAGTAATTAATTATAGTCTTATTAAAGGGGTTTTTAATAAAAATAGTTAAAAACGATCGTAAGATTTAATACTAAGTTAATTATTAAAAAAGTTATAAAAAGTCTATTTTTAAGCCCAGCTTAAGTTTATACTATATATAAATCTCGTTCTTAAATATATTTTTTATAATATTCTTATTTATTATTATTTAACTATTTACTAAACGGTCGTTTATCCTATTTATTTATAATCGTCCGTCTTACTTATTTATAAGTATCCGTTCTTTATTTTATTATATAATCGTAGTTACGTAACTTATTTATAGTTTTTTTATCCCGAAAGGAGTTACCCTAAGTCCGTACTTCTATATATATAGTATAATAGCCGCCGCAAGTCTTATGGGGCGAGGCCCTAGCCTTATTATACGTATTAGGTCGTAATACTATTATTATAAAAATAAGCTAGTTAGAGGTAATTAAAGGAAGAAATAATCTTAGTTTTATTATTAATATTAAGGATACTAGCTTAAGAAAAGGAATCTAAGTTAATAAAAAGAAAATTTACTAAATAATTACTAACGACTTATTATAATTAAGATTAATAAGTTTAAATACTTACGGTTAGTAATAAGCTCTTAGAGAGTAGCTTATTTAAAGTAGACTTTTTTTATTTTATTACTTATTAATAAATTAGCAATATAAGTAATAACTTTTTCTTATATACTAGTAATATAACTAAAAGTATAAAAAACGTAACTACGCTTATAAGAGTTAAGGCTACTTTACTCTTTAGTATTATAAAACTTTATAAGAGTATTTTAAATAAACTAAGTAGCGCTATATAGCTCTTTAAGAACTTAAGAAATATTATTAATAAATATTTTAATAACGGATTAGCGAGGACTTAACGACTTATAATAAAATACTTTTTTTTATTAATTTAATAAATAATATATTTAGTAACGTAAGCGCTAATAATATAGACGAGCTTATTAATATTACGATATATACTAGCTAAGTAGCGTATATAAGGAGTACTACTATAGAAACTACGGAAGCCCTTTTTAAAATTATACTTTATATTAAATATATTTTAAATACGTAAAATAGTAAATATTTTAGTAAATACTTAGTAATAATATAATAAGAGAGTTATAATTAAGAAACGATATAGAATTAGAATATTATAAAAAGAAAAGTATAGTTATATAGAAAAGAATTTCCCCCCGACGGAGCAATCTGCCAGGGCCGTACCGTATATTACGTATTAGAGAAAACTGGGTATATTGCGCTCTATACTTAATTACTAATTAAAATTCTTAACCTTTTACTACCCGCTTATAGGGCGAGCTTTACCTACTCTAACGCGCATAGGACCTCTTAGTACTAGCTTACGTAAATAGCTAGGTCTAATATAATTTATTTTTTTATATAAGTATTATCGTTACTTAGGGGGTCCCATAAGAGCTATTTAAAATACTAGCTTATTATTTTAACTCTATATACCTCTAGCCTATTTATTATAACTATTATAACTAGGCCGGCGTTAATATACTAAATTTTAATATCCATATTAACCCGGCTATTTATAGCGCTTATAATATTACTTAGCCGAATTCCGTACTATTAAAAAGTACTTTACTACTTCTTAAGCGTACTTATATTAATTATAATAGCTATAGCGTCGAGCTAGCCGAGGGCGCCTAGCCTAAGAGGGGTAAACTTATTAACGGGCATTTTTAAAAAGTTCTAACTTACTAATTACTAACTATATACTAAGAGAGTAGGTTCTCGTTAAGGTAGTATTTTAACTAACTAACTTTTTAACTAGTTATCTAACTAGTTATCTAAGTAGTAGTTTATATATTAATAAGTTTATTTAGTAAATTTATTTAATAGATTTATTTAGTTTAAATAGAGAGTAGCTTTAAGTAATATTAAAAGCGATAAGGATAAAAAAAATCTTTACGAGCTCTAAGTAATAAATATTAGCCTATTTAGCCCTTTTTTTAAAAACCTCTACGTCGCTATTAAAGTTTAGAACCTCTGCGGTTAAGGGCCGCTTCTAACTATTACGGCCGACTATAGTAGCTAACTATTATAGCTAATTATTACGGCTAACCTCTATTATTAACCTTTTTAACTAGCGCCGCTACTAAAAAGGGTAGCTTACCTATTCTAAATTAAATAGCGGTTTTCGTATTAAAATCACTATATTACGTTAAGCGCGTACTTAGGATATATTACGTATATTATATAGTTAAAAAATATACTATATCGTATAATTTTCTTTAAAAGCGTAATTCCGTTAAGGTCGATCTTTTATACTTATAAAGCCGGAAAAAAAACTACTATATAGAAAAGAATTTATAAAATAGTTATTAAATAAAAGGGGGGAAGAAAAAGTAAATATATAACTAGTAACGGGAAAAAAATCTTTTATTATACTTAATAGCTTAGTAATAATAATAACCACGAGGCTAGGCGGGCTCTTATATATTATAATAATTAAAATACTTTATTATAAATATATATTACTAACTTAGTAACTAGTCGGCGCGCTATTATTAAATAATAATAATAAAGTATTCGTTAAATAAGGAAATAGGAATAATACTTTATTCTTAAGTAAAAAAGGATATTATTTATACCTTATAGAATTTATTATAAATAACGATGTTAATAGCTTTATTATTAGTATTAAAAAAAGATATTACGTAATAATTTTAGGGACTAAAGTTATATAAGGGGGGAGTAATTATAATAGATTTAGGATACGGCCGGTAATAAGACGCTAATAACTTAATAACTAGTATACGGTTCGTATTATAAAAGAACTTTTTAAAAAATAGAGCTCTTATAAAGGACTTTATAAGCTTTAGTCTTATAATATACTTATACTTATATTATAGCCTCGCTAGTTAAGTACTTATAGCCTAATCTCTTATAATAATATTTCTAAATAGTTTTTATAATTATAATAAGAGATATTTAATATTATTAAACTTCTTTAATAAGCTTTAGAAATTAATTTTAATAAGTTATAATTTCTAAACTTTTTTAAAGCGCTCTAAATAAGTCCTATAAACTACTTTTTTTATTATTTAATAAAGTATTATATATCCTATATTACCTTTTTTATAGCTTTTTATTAATTAAGTATAAAAATAAAAAAAAAGTAGTCCTAGAAATAGTGATAATAATCGCCGTTTTTTATATTTAAATATAAGAGCGTTATAAAAATACTATTATTAAAATATTATAAAAGTTTATAGGCCCGGTTTAAATATTTAGAACCTAATAGAGCTTTATTTAATACTTAATAAGGCGGTTTTTATAAGCTCTATTCTTATATAATAATAGAGGTTTATTATAAGGGTTCTTTATTAACGTCGATTTTAATATTAAGAATTACTTTTTTACGATCGGTATTTTATTTATTACGTATTCTAATGTTTTATTAAGAGCTATTAAAAATTAAAAGTTTAAGAACTTTTATAATATATATAAGCGCTTATAAAGAGGATTATAAATTATATAAAGCTATTTATAACTTAGTTATTATATCCCCTTTTTTATTTTTATTTTTAAGTTTATATAAAGGGGTTATCTTAGGGATTAGTAATAATAATAAGATTATATTAGCCTTTTTAACCTTATTAACCGCACTTTAAAGTACGTTTATTAGTTACTTAGCGTCTTAAATAGTTAAAAATCTAATAATAATACTATTTTTAATTATAGAGTTATTTTAAATATTAATATTTCCGAAGTCTAGATTTACTTCTCCGAGTACTTAAATTAGCTTATTATTAATATTAAAGAGTTTTTATATTTTTTAAATTATTAAATTTACTTATTTACTTATAATAGCTTACTCCTCGTATACGGGATTATAAAAAACTTTTTTATTAAACTTAATATTTTTTATAATAAATACTTACTTAAATACGGGTATTTAGACTTTATATAAGTTATAAGTTTTTAATATATATTTAATTAAATATTTTATATACTTATAGAGAAGTATTTTAAACTCATTTTAATATATACCCCTTTTATAATTTTTATAAAAAAGGTATATTTAGTAACTATATACGTAAAGGTTATTAAAATACGGAGTAACTAGTTTAAAATCCCGTACTTAGTAACCTGTTTATTATTAATATTAATACTATTTTTATTAGTTAATTTTTATTATAATAAGTAAATTTCTTTTATTAACCTCTTATAAAATAATATTATAAATAAAGATTATTATTAGTACTATTTCGTTTTATAAATTCGTAAAGAAGTTCGTAAAAAAGCGTATTTTATAAGCTTTAATAATTACGAATTAACTTATTTTTTTAGCGTTATTTACGGTTTTTTTTATATATAAAAATAGAAGTTTTATTTTGATTCTTAGCTTATTATATTACGTTTTATATACGTATTTAACGTTTGTAATTAAGAGGGTAGTTTTATTATTATTTTTAAAGAAGTAAATTAGAGTCCCTTTTTAATAATAAATTACTACCTCGAGGCTTTATAATATAAAAAGTATTTTTTTTTATTTTAGTTTTTAAAAAGAACCCCCTAAGCTACTTATTATATTTATTAAAAACTATAAATATATATTATCGTTTATTAAAAAATAGTTTAAAATAAAAGAGATCTTAGTATATACGGTACTATAGTCGTAAGGTTCTTTTTAAAAGTAGTCTTTTTAAAATTACTATCTTAGTTTTAAATAATATATATATTTTATATTTAACTTATAATAGAAGTTTAATACGCATACCTCGAGTTTTATATAATAATTAATAAAGAGTATTAGGTCCGAAATAACCTATTTTAAAGTATTAAAAGAGTATATTATTAAACCTCTTATAAGTACGTTAATATAAATAATAGAATTTTTTATAGCTAATTAGTAATATAATACTAACTAAGCTTTATAAAATACGCTTAAGGTTTATAAAAAAAGGATAGAATTAGAGGAGCTTATATTTAAAAAAAACTAGATTATTTTTTTAAATAAGCTACTTTTTAATAATATTTTTATAAAGCGTTCTTTATTATAAAATATAATCTAGACCGTAGTACTAGAGTATGCTTCTATTTAATAAAGTTTTTAAAACTATATTAATATAAAATCCCTTAATATAAGTAACGTTTTAAAGCTTTAAATCGTAAGTTCCCTTTTTTTTAAGTCCGTTTAAAACGCTCTTTATAATATAAGTACTATATATAATAATAAGTAGTATAATAATTCTTAATTTAATATAGTTTTTATTACTTAATAATATATAACTCTTAGGTTTAAGTAGGCTCTTATCGTTAACTAAATATATTACTTTATAACTATTTATTATTATATTTTAAAAAAAGGAATAAGTATTATTTATAAAAGTACTAAAAATTACGTTTATTTTTAAATCCTAACTTTTTATAAATATAATAACTACGTAGTTTTTATTTTAGTTTATTAATAAGCCCGCTATAAATTAGTTAAAGGATTTTTTTAAAAATCTAGGTTTTTTAAGGGTTTTATCGTTCCTTAGCTAACTAGCTTTTTTAAGCTTATTATAAAATAATTTCTATTTATTTAATTTAATAGTAATAAGGAATTTTTTAATATAGCTCCTTAGTATTTATATTAATAACTTATTAGTATTTTGGTTTATAAATACTTATTTTAATTTTTAATATATTATAGAGTATTATAAGTATACGTAATTATAAAAATACATAACTTTACTTTTATTATTTACGTCGTTAATTAAGTTAGAGCGTTTAGTAAAAATAAAATAAGCCCCTTTTTAATTTAAAAATCGTTTAGTATATACGTCCTGAGTTACTAAGCTAAATATGTATATAATTTCCTCGAGGGTCTTTATATACGTTTTAAAAGCTATTAATTTACTAAAAGTCTTATATATATATTAACCCTATATAAAGTTAAGTCTAAATTTAATTATAATTAAGAAGTTAAGTATAGCGATTTTTTTATTAATTTTTAAAATATTATACGTTTTAGCTTAGAAATAAATAAATTACTACTCTTTATATTAGTATTAAAGATTAATTCTAATCCTTACTTTATTAAAAACTTATTAATATTCCTCTCGAACTATATTCCTTATTACTAATTCGGGAAGTATAAATTCTTATTTTAAATATTTAATAATTCGCTATATACTAAACTTAGCGCCGTTTTTAATAGCTTTTTAAAATACGTATTTATATAGTATAACGTTAACTAATTTTATTAATTACTAAGTAAAGACTTTAATATATATATTAATAATATTACGTTTATAAGCTATAAGTTATTTATATTTAGCATTAAGCTCTTATTATTTTTAAATATTCTTAAGTATATAGATCTTTTTTATAAGTACGTTATAAAAATAGATTTATTTATATAAAATAAGTAATATAGCTAATTTTATAAAAAAAAACTTAGTTTAGTTTTATAAGTTATTCGTACTTAAAAAAGTTAAAAAGTTCGTACTAAGAATTATATTTAAAAATTATTAATAAAAAATTTCTTAGTTTTTTTAATCGTTTTTAAATACTTTATAACGGGCTTAATAAGCTCGTAGTTTTTTTTTATTACGAGTTATAATTAATTATTTAAATTTAAAAAGTAAAATAAGTATTATAAAGGGGTTAAGGAATATATTAAAGTTTAAAGTATCTAAGTTAACGTATTTTTAAACCTTAACGCTCTTATTTATAATATAAAATATATTAAACTATTTAATTTAACTATTATAACTAGTTAATTTAGCTTAAGTTAAAATAAATATAAATAAGTTAGTTATTTTAAAAAAATTATAAAAATTATATTAATAAGTATATTATTATAATATAAGGTCTTAATTAAGAGCTAGGTTTATAATTATTATAAGTTATAGTACGTAGTAATAGTTATATAAAATATAGTAAAAGTAGCTTAATTATTAAAATAAAAATAGATAAAAGGAAAAGGTCTATATATATAATATTTAAGATAGATATGTGATTTAGCACGTGACGGGCACTTTATAAGGTGCGATTACTATCCTTATTACGTGACAGGTGTATAGTCATCGGCCGCTTCACTGTCCCGGCCCGAGATTCGCAACTCTCGAAAGTCCCGCTTCCGCTCTATTCTTCCAGTTCTACAACTCATCACAGGCTTGCTTTGACTCACTCTCTCACCCTCTTCTCAGTCGAACCATCAAACATGGCTTCACCTCTTAGAATTGGCTACGTGCCGGAGCACTTCTCCACGCCCCTCTATTTTGCCAAGCAGCACTTCGGCCTCGATGCCACCTTGGTTCCCTTCCCCTCCGGAACGGGACACATGATTACGGCCATTCGCGGCGGCGAAATCGACGTTGGTATTGGGCTGACAGAAGGCTGGATCGCCGGCCTCGGCAAGGAAGACGCCCCCGGGGATGGCGGCTACCGTCTCGTCGGCACCTACGTTGACACGCCCCTCTGTAGGTTCACAAGGCCAACTTCTCAGAACACTACTGACATAGTAAACAACAGGCTGGGCCATCTCAACCGGTGCCAAGCGCCCCGAAATCACCTCAGTAGACTCCCTCAAGGGTGGCAAAATCGGCGTCTCCCGCATCGGCTCCGGCAGCCAGATCATGGGCTTCGTCCTCGCCGACCAGCACGGCTGGCTCACCCCGTCCACCCCGGCACCGTTCTCTGACACTGTGATTCTCAACAACTTTGAGAACCTCCGCAACGCCGTTAACTCGGGCGCTGCTGACTTCTTCATGTGGGAGCACTTCACCTCCAAGCGCTACTACGACTCGGGTGAGATCCGCCGTGTAGGCGAGATCTACACGCCCTGGAGCAGCTGGAAGATTGTCGCGTCCACGGCGTTGGCCAAGGACGGTCAGAAGCTCGACGCCAGGATCAAGGATCTGTTTGAGAAGCTTGACAAGGGCGTGAAGCACTTCAATGAGAACAAGGATGAGGCTGTCAAGTATATTAGCACCCATCTGGATTACTCTGAGGCGGATGCCAGGGAGTGGCTGAAGACGGTCAAATTTACGGATGGCGTGGAGGGTGTCAAGCCCGAGGTTGTGAACAACACAGTCGATATTTTGAGGAAGGCTGGAGTTTTGGTGGAGGGTAAGGGGAGACAGCCCGAAGCCATGGTAGCCAGGGACTGAGCAACAAGTTGAATGAGAGAAAAGATTTCACGTTCATCAAACGATTATCTATTGCATCGTTTCCAAAGAACGACATTGGCCTCGGATTTCATTGCGTATGATCACGATGAGCTGCCATAAGAAAGGCAGATGCAATTGTCTTGACTCATGATTTACCAACATACTCTCGCAATGTCCCGACACTAATGTTAGGGTATCTACCACTCTCATCACCATTTGCAGTGATCGTCGACAGCGATTATTCGTATAGGCAGCTAAGCCTTCCCAGACTTGCCCTTCCTTCTCTTCCCCTTGCCTGCGAGGAGGTCGCGCTTCTCCTGCTTGCGCGTCTCCTTGTCTTTGGCTCCAATAACACCAGTCTCTGAGCCACACGGCCACTTTGCAAGCACGGCGGCCTCATCCTCCTCGCTCCACTCGCGCGGCAGCACAGCGAAGACAAGGTACGAGGTATGGGTTTTCAGCTCCGGCTCCGCGCGGTGGATAATGCGACCCTGCAACCACGGCTTGCCCGCAAATGGTCCTTCTTCTTCATCACCATTCGTGCCCTCTCCCGCTTGATCCACGTCCATGGCGTTGCCCGCCGGTGAGTCGTCTGTCGAGTTGGGGTCTGCCGAGTTGTGGTACTCTCTCGTTCTTCTCTCAATCTCGCGAAGCTTGCCGACTGCCTGGCCCACGTCGCGTGCGCTCGCCGCGATACCGCGATCGGGCTGGCTGTACCCAGCACGATCCCGGATGACGTTGAACTTCTTGTGTGAGATCTCAATCATATCAATATCCACCCACCCCAATTGTCTCATTGTGTTGATCGTTCGTTGTACTTGCTCGATGCAGGGGGAGAAGGTGCAGATGTAAACCGACTTCTTGGGATTTAGTGGGGAAACCCATTCTTGTGTCTCGCCTTCTGTGTCCTTCGTCGCTGGCTTTCGTCGTGACAGGTGGGGGAGGGCCTCCCAGGGAGCGGGTAGATCCAGGAACACCGAGTCTGCCTCGGGACTTCTACCGTCCACCAGGAACCCGCCGTTGTAAACGTCTCGATGCGAGAGCTTCACGATGCCTTCCAGCCCGTGCGCAGTGATCTCTTCCTGCATCTTCAAATAACGGTCCTTGTTGAATTCGAAGCTGAAGACCTTGCCTTTTCGTTGAGAGTCATCTTCGGGGTATCCGCTGTAAACCGCACGCGCTGATGCGTGAGTGAAACTACCACTACCTGCGCCAGCTTCGATAATATGGGTACCGGGTCTCGCTCGTATGCGCTGAAGGACGTAACTATAGTCGGGGGTGTAGACGACTTGTGTTCGATGCGGCAGGCCCGCGGTCCAGAGTTCGGCTGTAGGCTGAAGAATGTGCACGAAGCCACTCGCGGCGGCAGCCGCCTTCTTAACCGGTGCGCTGGATTCCGCCTCGGCCTCATCTGCCGCTGCTGGTGTTGACGCGTCCGTTTCCTCTGCCTTCCTCTTGCGCTTGCGGCCTCTGGAGCCAGTGTCAACAATCGAGGCACGAATTTGCGATCCCCATGGTACGTTGATCAAGGTGGAGTGGGGAAATGAGCCGAATCGTGTGTTAAGGACTGCTCCTTCGGCATAGCCGTCGACCGCACCGGTAGAATCTTTGAGGATGAGAGGAACGAGGTTGTCGCGAGAGAGCTGCACGATAGCGATGGAATTGGCAGACGTCCTGGGGCCAGGCTGAAGGAATGGAGATGGCTTCGTCATTTTTGTGATTTCGGTCGCCATGCTGGCAAGTGATGAGCCAGACTTGATCGACCCTGAATGCCTTTCTAGACAATTGGAGTGGTGCAGGAAAACTACCTAGCCAATGCAGGTCGTAGGACAGTCGAGGAAAAACTTCGCGAGGCTGGATTGGAGAAAAGTTAGCTGTGGCTAAGCGCGGGGCAGCTGTGGCTGAGTAAGAGCTTGACCACTCAGATGTTGACACAGCGCCCCAATTGACTGCGAGGCTGACGATGGTGTCACACCGGCCATTTTTGATAGGTGGGCGGCTAATTGCTCCCTCCAACAAAGTCGCCGTCCCCTCCCTTCCCAATTGAGTGACTCAATCCTCTCAGTTCGACCCTTTGACCCGACCCTCTCGAAGTGACTCCCTACTCTCATGCACTCTGCCCTCCTTGTGCCTCTCTCCTTTTATTCTGGATGAATCGCCTCTTTAGACTCACCAGAATTTCCATTTCTCTCTCCACTCAGATACCCAACTTTCGATTCTCTAGGGCTTGTTCCTCCATCGCGACTATGGAGTCTTTAAAGGTGCACAACTCCTTGAAGCCCGGTCAACCGGTGCCATTTACACCAATCAACCCGGGCAAGGTGTCTTGGTATGCTTGCGGTCCTACTGTCTACGACAAGAGTCATTTGGGCCATGCCCGCAACTATGTGTCGACCGACATCATCCGGCGCATTATGATGCACTACTTCGGCGCGGATGTGAAGTTTGTCATGAACATCACTGATGTCGACGACAAGGTTTGATTCACTAGCTTTCCACTGGCACATCAGGCTTTATTGACCATTCCCTGTGGCATAGATTATTATCAAGGCCCGAAGACAACGTCTCCTCGAACTTGAGAAGCAGAAGAAGTACTCGGACGAAGAGCTGGCGAAGCTTACTCTGACAGCTTTCCGCGCATACGCCGAGAAGAGCTTGTCTCTGATGCAATCATCCGACCTCGACGAGAACAACTACCTCGAGCGAAGAGATAGCGCATATGGAAAGGTTCTTGCAGGTGGCACCCTGACTGGTGAAGGCAAGCCTGGCGACGACGAGGCCAAGACGAAGATGCACATCGCGAACATGGACGCTGCTGCATTTGCGATCAAGGACAAGAAGTTCTTCCCGGGAACCGATGAGGTTCTTCTGCCGTACCTCGACTCCCTCTATAAGGAGACCATTGATACGAGCGATCAGACCATCTTTACCGACCTGACCCAGAGCATGGAGAAGGAATTCTTCGACGATATGGACGCTCTCAACTGCCTGCGACCCGACGTCATTACGCGTGTTACGGAATATGTTCCCCAGATTGCGAGCTTTGTCGAGCGCATTGTGGACAAGGGATTCGCATACGAGTCTGACGGATCCGTATACTTCGATATCACAGCTTTCGAGAAGGCCGGAAACACATACGCCCGTCTGCGACCCGGCAACCGCAACGACAAGTCACTGCAGGAGGATGGAGAGGGAGCTCTGTCGAAGAACCTGGGCGAAAAGCGCAATGAAGGCGATTTTGCGCTGTGGAAGAAGTCCAAGAAGGGAGAGCCATACTGGGAGAGTAGATGGGGTCAGGGTCGGCCGGGGTGGCACATCGAGTGCTCCGTCATGGCCTCTGACATTCTCGGAGCCCAGATGGATATTCACTCCGGCGGTATCGATTTGGCCTTCCCTCACCACGATAACGAGCTGGCCCAGAGCGAGGCTTTTTACGTCGATAACACAAAGGGCGAGCACACGTGGGTCAATAACTTCATGCACATGGGTCACCTGTCAATCTCCGGTTCAAAGATGTCCAAGTCCTTGAAGAACTTCCAGACTATCCAAGATGCCCTTGCCACGACTTACACATCCAGAGGAATGCGCATTGTGTTCCTGATGGGCAAGTGGAACGATGGCGTCGAGATTTCCCCCGACATGCGCGCCCAGGCGTCCAGCTGGGAGGCAACTATCAACGTGAGTCTATGAGCCGTATCGTAATAATAAGTTCTAAGCTAACGTTTCGGCAGAACTATTTTACCAACGTCAAGGCATATGTTGCGGATGCCAGCGCTTCTACCGATGGTGTCGAATCTCTGTCACTGTCAGACAAGCCCACCGGAGGACTTGTCAGCAGCCTGGAGAAAGCCAAGGCTGACCTGCAAACCGCCCTCTCCAACTCTTTCGATACCCCTCAAGCGATGCGTGTTATTCAGGAACTTGTCAGCGAGGCCAACAAGGTCGTTGTTTCCCAAGATGCAGAGGCTAACGTGCCCGCGCTCGTTGCCGTCGCCCGCTGGATCACAAAGATTCTTGGAACATTTGGTCTCGACGAGAATGCCAATGCGCCCTATGACGGCCTTGGCTGGGCTGCGCCTGCGTCTAACGCAAAGCTTGACCCCAAGACTGTCGTGCAGCCGTACGCGACGGTGTTCCAGACCGTGAAGTCGGATGTGGAGGCGCTGAAGACTTCGGCCGATTCCGTTTCCGCCCTGTTGTCGCAACAAAACCCGGAAGCAGAGTCCTCTACTTTGGCTGATAAGGGTGTTCGCGATCCTGAGCAATTGGCTCTGCCGTATCTGCGTGCTACCTCGAGACTACGCGACGAGCTCCGTCGTATCGTGTCATCAGTGTCTCCCGAGACGAAGAAGGCCATCCTGTCTCTTACAGATCGGATTCGTGACGAAGACCTTACAAATCTCGGAGTTTACTTGGATGACAGGCCGGATGGCAAGTCGTCATTGATCAAGTTTGTACCTGCCAGCGAGTTGATCGCGGCGAAGAACGAGAAATTGGCCAGGGAAGCGGACAAGGCCCGGGCCAAGGAAGAGGCGAAACGAGCGCGCGAGCAAGCGGAGAAGGAGAAGTGGGAGAAAGCGAAGCTTCCCCACACGGAGCTGTTTAAGGGAGACGAGAAGTACTCGGAGTGGGACGCGGAGGGACTGCCAACTAAGCTTAAGGACGGCAGTGACGTGCCCAAGAGCCAGCTCAAGAAGCTGCAGAAACAATGGCAGAGCCAGAAGAAGGCGCACGAGGAGTATCTGGTCAAGTTTGGTGGTAAATCATAGACAGGCCAGATTTGATGGCATCGACTAGCATTAAAAGCGAGTAATTCACGACTTGCAAAGCTAGAGGCAACTCGTGGCGGCATCACGCTCGTGTGAAGATGGAAGTTCGCATTGGGGGATTAACAAAAGAGTCCCCATATTCTCTCAGTGACAGAACCTACTCACAGAGCAGTCGTTTCCCACGATAAAGAGGCCTCATTCATTGCAGAACAGCGTTTGGGCACAGAAGGGCGAGCTGGTGGAAGAGCTGGCATGAAACTACCTGCACTAGCTGTGGGAAGGGTGGACACTAGGACCCCTGGCGTCTGGACCCTTGCCAAGCCGGGGGGCTTCCGTCGATGCATGATCCCGCTGTTGCCAAGAAAGGTGATCGTCTTGTGCCGGGCCATCGAGGATCTGGCAGCTATCTTACCACGCGGGCCTCGTTCTTCACCAAGGCCTCTGGTATAAGATGTGCTGTGAGGTTGTCTGGAGGAGAAAAGCAATGTGACGAAACCACAGTCTCACATTCACCCATAATGCGTAAGCTTCCTTTGGAGCAGCATTCGTAAGATCAGCAGATTTATGAGGGCCGCGGACCAGCGGTCTACGAAAGCCTCACGCATGGCTGAGCTTGCTGCCGGGCGGATGCAAGTTTCCAAGGAACAAGTCGAAACCTTGGAACAACAATGCCAGCACCAGCCAACCAGCCAACCAGCCAACCAATCACCCAACTACCCAGCCAGTCAGCCAAGCGGCAGCCCATCCAAGCTATCTTCTTGGACCCGGATGGCACCCGTCAAGGTTCCGTCCGCTCTTTGTCATGAAAGAGGGCCTGGAATCGTCGATTCAAGCGGTGAGGAGGGATTGGTTTGGAACTTGGACGATTCAGAGAAGAATAAACAGCTCTCGCCCACCTTACGAGAGCTACCCCTCATTCTCGAGGTTCCCTTCCCCCTATTATTTGTAGAGTACATCGGATTGAAGAGTCTCTGAGACACCCGCTGCACAAAGCTTCCTGACACGTCATTGAAGAGGGACACGGACCTCAGCTTCACTCCAAGTTATGCAGGGTCGACCTGTCTTTTCTCCAAGATCAAACGTTATGTGGGCTGTGTATGCCGAAGCTGCATAAGAGCTGGAGACTGTTGGCTTAAACTTGCTCAATCCTGATGAGAGAGAGGCCCGACGGGGGCATCATTGTGTAACAAGACTCCCTATGGTAGCTCCAATGGGAGACACAGGGGGCGACGGCGCATGGAGACCTTCTTTGCCGGTTAGCCGCGCGATGGTCAAGCTTTCTTGCCGCAGCGTCCCCAGTTGTTTTTTTCGTCTCTGGTTCAGCCCAGCAGGGGTGGCTGACATAGTGACGCAGCTCCCAATGCCGAACTCCCCGGGCCGGCGGGGCTTGACCGAATCGGCTACAAGCGCAGAATTCTGGGCAACATCTCAATTCTTGAATCTAGCTTGATTGGCAGCGAACTTCAAAGGGAGGCTTGCGGACTAGAACCTTTGTTTAGTTGTGTTCGTCCAGTGTTGGGTTGCTCAGTCATAGCCGTTGGCTACTCTTGCTTGAGCCGAGAGTTTGAATGCAAGAGTAGAGGTAAGAGAGAGAGAACGAGAGAGGTGGGCTCGGGAGTCTAACCCCCCCCTCCTCGGGCTCTCCCTCGAATCATAACCCGCAAAAGACACACGGCCGTGGAAACGCGGACAAAGCCGTCGTCACTCGTCAGGTCCCCCGACTCCCGCGAGAACGAAAGCGCTGCCGATGTGCCGAGCAACCCCGCCAAAGCACATCCACGGCTTTACGTCAGGTCCATGTCGGGCAAGGCTAAGTCGGCAAAGAAGACGCCAGACGCCAGACGGTGGCTCGTCCAATAGCTTGCCTCTGAAGACGTGCCTTTCCTGGGTCAGAACTGGTTTCGATGGTAATCGAGCTAGACTAGACCCCTCCTGCCACCCCGCGCCGCGTCAAGGGTTTGATGCTTCAGCTAAGGCCTCCCGTCGGTTTCCCAACTTGTGTCCAATGGCTTCGCGAGCTAGAGCATGAATCGGCGGGACGCGGCCTCCGTGAAAAGTGGCAGAAAAGGCAGGCGTGGCCAGCGTTGACGGATGAGGGTCGAGGGGTGCTGGATCGACCCCTCCATCATGTCATCGGGCAGTGTGAATCCAGGGGCACAGGAAGGTTAAGGGGTTTTTCTCGAAATAGAGCAAGCTTAGATGGGCCCTTTGTCGATCACATGAGAGCTTGACCTGGTTGCTGGAGGGGCATAAGAACCCCTCAAGCTGCTCCCTCATTTTTGACTTGGGAAACCTACTACTTCACTCTCAAGCTCAAGTACATCACTACATACCAATTGACTTTATACACCTATCCAACCCCACACCAAATTATTCAAAATGTTCGGATTCGGAGAAGCCAAGGAGCACCGTGACGCCGTCTATGAGGGCCAGCACGAGGGCAAGCTGTCCCACGAGATTGTTGCCGGTGGTGCTGCCTTTGAGGCCATGAAGCTCTTCGAGGACCGCCAGCGCAAGAACGGTATGCTCAATAACTTCCTTAACTCACCCAAAACTCGAACTAATCATCATTCTACACAGGCGAGCCCGTCAAGCACCAGTTCGCCAAGGAGATGATTGCTGGCATTGCCGGCGCCGAGGTCGACAAGCTCTTCGAGACCAAGGGCCTGGACTACATCGACCGTGAGAAGGCCAAGAGACACGCTGAGAAGCAGGCCGAGCACCTGTACCAGGAGCAATACGGTGACATGGACGAGTACAACCCGTAAGCAACCCTTCAGATCATTCAGTACACATCGATCAGGGACTGACAGATTGATATAGTGAGCGCCGAGGCCGCCACGAGCGCATGGACTACTAGATAGTGTGTGTGTATTTTATCAACGGCCGGACAGATATACTATGACGAAATGAAATTCATCTGAAGAACTGAACAAACACTATTTTGTTGACACTTGAACTTGTGACATGCAAATTGGTATCTAAAGCTGCTAACATTATCCAAACTCGCTGGTTTGCATGCCATAGTAATCATATACTCCCACAAATCCTCCCACCATTCAATGCTTCAATCCAACCGGCAGGGCACTCGAAGAAGCAGACCCGAACTTCATATCACTACTGCCCCCAGTAATTTGTTCGAATAACCTCTCTCGCTCCTTCTGCAGCGCCGTGCGCGTGCTCTCCAACCTCTCCCCGCGAACTTTTTGCTCCCGCGAGAGATACATGTGTCGGTCCCTGGTCTCGTGGAGGTATCGACTCAAAGCCTGGGCACATTTCTCAATCGACATTCTCGACTTCTTGATCTCATCGTGGAACGCCATATCGGAGTAGATATTGTCAAACAGCACATCTCCCATGAGGTTGCCGTGGTTGATGTTAATCGGCGGCAGGTCTCCGATGTACGGCGTCATCCGTTGCGCCTGCATCACCAACATCCTCGCTTCCTGCGCCGCGCTCTCGGCGCGCTGCAACGCACTCCGCTCCATCATGTCCGTCATCGATCCGCCGCCAAACATGTCCATGCGCGAGTGGCTCAAGGCGTCGTCCATGTGCCGCAACGAGTCGCCCATCCTCTTCATCGCATCCGTGAGAAGGCGTATGGCATGCTGTTCAGCTTCGACTTTTGATCGGGTATCATGGTACTCGTGTAGCGCCTGTTCCGCCGACTGCTCGAGGGTATCCTCTTCGGGATAACTCGGCGTCGGGCCCGCAAAGATCGAATCATAGAGGCTATCCAGCTCGCACTGCGCCTCATCATGCCGCCTGGCTTCCACCTCAAGCGCCTTGCTTGCCTCGCGCGCCTCGCTCAACTGCTCCTTCACGTTCTTGTTGAGCTCCTTTTCGCGGTGTTCGTCCTGCAGGACGTCAAAGTATTCACGCTCCTCGCGAGCGGCGCGCTCATCGAATTTGTCGCGCTTGCCGACTGCCTTGTGCACGAAGCGGCGCATGACGCTGTCGCGAAACTTTTCATGGTCTTTGAGTTCCTTTTTGCGGCGGCTGTCGAGGGCACGGATATTTCTGTCGGATTCTTTAAGCTGGTGGTCTAGGTCTGTGATGAGACGGCGTTGTTGACGGAGGTCGGGGATGGCGTTGTCTGTGTCTGCGAGGATGGCGAGGAGCTGGCGGTTTCTGACGGCTGCTTGGCGGATTTTGGATTCCAAGTCGGAAGTGGCCATGGTTTTATTGTCTCTGTGGGATAGAGAGAATGCAGCGGCTGCTTGTTGGTACTTAGATAAGGTAAAGGCACAAGAGGTATTATTGTTTGCGAACGGTATATAGAGTTCACGTATGAGAAAATGAAGTACTAAATAGGTATCGTGAGGGTATCGTGAGGTTCAAATATTGTGGCAAAGCCTCAAATAAAAAATACACAGGCGGGTTTAGGTTTTACTGAAGTTCTGGTTTTTGACGATGGAGTCAAAACACGAGAAAACCTGTCAATGACAAAAACTCATGCCGGGGGGCTCTCTCCGAGGCCTGGGCATTATATGTTCGCCCGGCAATCCTTGGCAGACATGATGAATGCCCAACCATAGTCCCATCTCGGTGTTGGTTCGGTGGCTGAAAGGATCAAAGGTGACCATTCCCTCCAAGTCCCCAGCAACAGAGTCATAGCATAGCGATGGCAAGCGTGGCACCCCATGACATCAGACCCTCGCCCTTGAACATTATTCGGCCGGGTTGTCTCTGCGGTGCGGCGACGCCCACTGAGTGCGGGGTGGGTAATCCCGTCGCGGTGGACGGATCAAAATAAGGGTCTGGTTTTTCTCTTGTCTTACCACCCAACCGCATTAGCAGGGCGAAGACTAAACTGAGAGGGCGGCGGCGAAATGGGGCAACACCGGGGAATGGGTGTGGTGAACTGGTGAAGGGGGAAATCAGTCAATACTGTTCCGGTTTGAACTATTGGGCTGTGAGCTGGGATCATCGGTGCTCGTAGAGTTGCGCCACAGACCGAGATGGCGGGAGAGGGAACTAGCCTTTAGAGTCTACACTCTTGTTCAAACCGAGCCACAGCGGATCGAGCTACTATTCTCTGTTACCGCCCAATTGCGGCCCTCAATGTTAGTAATTTTTCCATTTACAAATACGGATCTTTCATGGAGAAGTTCCAAGTAGCCGCAGTTGGGAGAATCCGTTGATCACAAAGACTCTATTGGGATGGGGGAGGACCAGCCACACGCTAGAAACCTGCCAAGAATCGAAGGATTCGGCGCCGCTGTGAAACTCGAGAGACCTGGATAAGACCTAACACGATCTAATCGCTTGGAATGATGCTGATGTTTGTGGCCAGTAATCACAAAAACAGCAGGGATCCTCGCCCATTGACCATGACACTTGGGAACCAGGTAGGACCTGGAGACTGACGAAGACAACAGAGGGGAAGTGGTTTCGGTGTGGCTGGTGCTCCTTGATCTGCTCTTTTTTCTTTGCAAGCGGAGAGGCCATGAGTTCATGTTTTGAACCGCCTGACTGGTCTGTCACCCATGACGATGACGATATGCACCACCCGCCGGACCAGCGAGTCTGTTGTTAATGGCATCGAGATCATAGCGATCTTGGTGACAATGTTCATCGGCAGTCTTGAGGAGCTAAGGCATGACGATGCCCAACAAACAACAGAAACAAACTGAAGAAAAAAATCAAGGCAACCCACCCAGCACCGCGGTTAAGCCCGAAAATGCCCAATTTCATGCGCATTGACCTTGTGGCCCATCGTGAGAGAATCTTGTACGATGGAACAAATACCCTCATTAATGATATAGATGACCCAGATAAGTAGTCTCGCATGCCTCATGTTAGCCTTGCGTACCACTCACAACAGTCCTCATTCGAGGGTCTTCCCCCATTGCGCGACAGACACCTGAAGACCAGCGACAGCCACGTGGGCGAATGGCAGCTGATGTTGTCGATGCCAACGAGGCGGCGGGAATCCACAATCGTCTTGCTCCATCGGGGATGATCCCCGTTGACAACTTCAATCACCGGCGCCATGGTTCCCCATTCATGAAAATGGTCGGCCCTGCCAGTCAGTTGGCTGTCAATTGTCCGCCCAGCAACCGGAAGTGGTCCGCGGTATATTGTCCATCTTTAATTGAATTGATTCAGAACGCCTGCTTACCCTTCCCTCGCTGACCACGGTAGCCTGCGATACCGTTGAGTCGTGGTAATTTTACATGAAATATCCAGTCTATGCTTGTTAGTCCATCTAACCCAGTTGCCATACCGCCTTATCTATCCCAGAAGAAAACAATGCAATGAAACCACTAGCAAATCAAGCCATATCGAATGATAGAAGAACCTCATTCGGGGTTAATCCTCCGCCCCTGACTCATAGTCTAGTGCTTCTTGGTTGCTCTCCGTCTCTAAGTGGATGGGTCCCTTCTTCCTCGGCTCTTCTACAAGCATCAGCGCCCCCCACGTCAAGGACGCCAAGAACGCAACGTAGAACCACGGCAACCCCTTCCATAGTCCCTTCTTCTCAAGTCCGACCGAGAAGGCCCACGCCAGTACCGGTCCGCCGAGCGGAGACCCAAGAGTATCGACCATGCTCGTGAGCGCGTACAACCGGGACGTGTGCTCCGGATCGACAAACTCGGTGATCATGGCGCGCGCGAGCGGGTTGTGGGCCGAACCAAAGGTCTGGAAGACGAGACCCAGGAGAAAGACGACGATCTCCCTGCTAAAGGCCTCGAGAAGCGCACCGGCGGCGATCATGATGTAGGATGCCTTGGCGAGGAGGGCGTCCTTGCCGAAGCCGGTGCGGCGGAAGCGGCCGCGGGGGTCGACGACGATTTTCGAGACCCATGGGAGGAGAACGAGGGTGCCGAGGTGTAGAAAGCCCAGCGGGGAGAGGAGGAAGCTGGTTTGGGCGAGCGTCCAGCCAAAGTTCTTGCTCACGTACTGCGGTAGTGTAGAGGAGTTTGCCGTCATGATGGGGTTGCCGACGATGGAGGGCACAAGGCAGAGGAGGATATTGCGGTTTCTAAGGATCGCGAGAGAGTCCTTAAGCTGAACCAGCCCCTTGAAAAAGCCTTCCTTGATGGCGTCGCCCAGCGGCAGCTGCGGTTTCGGCGGTTCGTGCCCGTTGTCGAGCTTGACGCGGAGAGTCTCGGGTAGGAGCATGATGATGAGGAAGACGAACGGTGTGAGTAGGAACACCATACGAATCGGCACCCAGGGGCCGAATTTCTCCATGAGGAAGCCGGCGGAGACGTGGCCGCTAACGCCACCCACCACGGCGCCAACGGACAGGATGACAAAGTTTGAGGCGCGGTCCTTTTCGGTGCTGATATCGGCGGCCATGGCGTAGACATTGTTGAAGACAACGACGATACCGCCGCCGAAAAAGAAGAAGCAGGAACCGATGAAGAGGTAGTAGATGCTCAGCTCGGGGAAGTTGGCCAGAATGAAAGGGGACCAGCTGAAGGCGGCGACAGTGCCAATGTAGGCGAAGACTAGGCCTGCCTTCCGGCCGATGCTGAACGTACAGAATTTGTGTCAGCGATCAGGTAAATGAACTTGTAGTAAGGTAGGATGACTTCAATTCTGCTCTCACGCAGAAGGGGAGTCGTGAGTTACCTACCTATCTGACAAGACGCCATAAGGAAAAGCGACGAGGAAGTTGACGACGGCACCGATGAGAGACTGCCACCCGCTCAACCAAGCAAGCTGCTTTTGCACCTCGTCGACCTTGCACTTCATCTCCGGGATCATTTCTGTGGGGCTAGTTTTATAGTGCTTATGGCAAATGTCATCCTCGATGAGCCTCATCATGGGAAGCATGAGCATCATGCCCTTGATAGTAATGGCAAACTTGAGGAGAGCCAGCATAAAGATGATGGTACGCGGCGATCGGGCACGGAAAGGAGCCAAGGCGGCATTGAGACGCGAGCCGGCTTTGTAGACCATCCCGCCAAGAGCACCGCCGAGACCGCCATCACCGGAGGAGGGCCGCCTCCATTTTGGCGGCGGAGGTCTATGGAAAGCACGGAAGCCGGCACGGGGCGACGGTTCGGACGGGTCCATCGGTAGCACCCCTTCGTGGTCCGAATATTCGGCGCCCAAGAGGTGCTCTTCCTGCACCTCGTCTGATAGACGTGGCATCTTCTCAAGCTTTCTTTCTTGAGGCCAGTGTTAAGGGACGAACGCAATGAGAGACACGGAATTCAGTGAAGCAATGAGACGATAGCGAATGGATAAATGACAGGGAAAGAGAGTGCTGAACAGTAGACAGCGTACAAAGAATGGAAATGCTTGTTTGACAGGGTCGTGGACAGCGAACCCGATGACGACGCGTCTGGGCAAAGAATTCCCGTCGCCAAGGCGGCAAGTTTCAGCTGGAGTCGGCGTCTTGCTGTAATAACTCCCCGAAGCTTTCCTCGTACAGCGCCGTGTGGCTCTGTTACGGACTGGGATGTGGGTATTGCCAAAGCTTGATGAAGCTTAGTAGAGTACTCAGATTGGCTGTGCATTTTGGTGCTAATTCGAGCAAATTGAAAGTAGAGCCTTAACAGCTATGCCCCCCAAACGCCACGACCGGAAAAGCTTCAGCAATGCGCTACCATTCGCATAATGGCAAGCCGTCCAAACATCACCAGATGCTGATCCCGCAGCGTAAGAGTCCGTTAATTTATGTTTTCATTTACTTACGTAAGCTTCCTTGATTGCTGCTGGTGCTGTAGAGACCTAACAGATGCTACTGAACTGAGAGTTGTAAAACTCTCCCGTTGAAATACTCACTCTGCTGTGATGTTCTAACATTGATCCGCGACGACTCATACTGTCGTTAAAACTCGAGATAGCGAGCACAACTGACGCTCTTGAAAGCTGTATGCGGGTTGTCGGCTCTTAAGAGTAATATGTGTTTAATTCTCAAAGTTGTCGCTCGTACATTGATGACAATGTCACCATTCTCTAGGCCTAGGTGGTATTATCCCCACAAATGGGAGCTATCAGAAGGAAGAGAGACGCGTAGGTGAAGTCATACGATCGGGGCACAAAGTCTTGCTGATGAGCCGCGCCACATAGCACGCTGACCTCAAGTGCTTTGTGTTCGTTCATCCCAAATCCTCTGCTCATCGTCTTCTTCCTCATAGTGAAGCCTTGAGAGACTGTACGTGTTGTCAGACGCTAAAACGTAGAGGATCATGAGAGCCGCAAACGATGGCCAAACAGAGAGGATCACATCGACAACTGCGGCTCCAATGTACGATGGACCCCGGCCCCAAAAATGATTCGTCACCACCATGATAGAGGTGATGAAGCTATACAGTCTGGTTATGAGCCAGAGAGAGACTGCAATGAGTAGAAGAGTAGATGCCTACCAAGTGAATTCGGGTTAGCAACATTTTCAGATGGATTCATATCTGTCTCTAAGATCAAGAAAAGACTGCCTACCTTTTGGGTAGGACTGCCCCTGGCCGTCTTGAAGGATACAACGGCATAACCAAGCAAGCCGAGGGCCGCAACAAAGAGAAAGCCAATGTTGATGACACCCATGTATTGGGCGGCAAACCCCAGCCTGATCGCATTGTCCCAATCGCCTGGTACATAGCGGTCTCTGCGAGGGAGAATATCGAACAAAACCGTCTCAGCGACCTCGCAGGCAAAAGTTGCCACAGCCACCAGAGTTACTAGAGCCGACAGGCCGAGCACCACCTTTCTTCCGATGTGATAGGCTTTGTAATCGTCGCTCTCGGCCCCGCTGCGGAGCTGGGTTAAGGCGTGAGCTAGAGAAAAGAAGGCGAGAAGAAGGGCAACATGGCCTAGGTATCCAACCAGCCCACCGACGAAATAGACATAGACAAGTTCATTCGGAAAGGAGAAATGGCCGTTCTTCCGCCAAGCGTAAGAGACTGTGATAACAATCCAGTAAATGAAACTGAGGAGTTCAGATCTAAAAAGCGTCGGCGGTGTTAGTCTCATGACCGGAAATGTGTTGGAACAGATACGGTTGAAGCTTTCTCGGGAGGTGCGGTGAAAGTTATAAGCAATGATGATAGAAATTCCTCACATGCTCCAAAGTCCCAGGGCAATCTTGGTAAAGTCAACCCATCGGCGTGTGTGATCGTGCTTGGCACCGGGCTTACGCAGGACAAGTACAGAGAATCCCAAGGCGGGGAGAACTACAAGGCCGGATAGAACGGTCCGTAATACGGATCCTGTTATATAAGGTTGATAGTCCATTGTGGAGCTACCTACTCAGATCAGAATCACTATATCTTAGAATCTAGATCGAAGCGATGCCACGTTGAGGAGTATGTTGATTATGTTCGTCTTTGGTGGAGATATGAGTGTTGCAGGAATAACGGACAAAAAGGTTCGGGCTGACAAGCACCTTAAATAATTACCCCAACTATGATCAAAATATGCGAGCCCATGATCTTGGCATTCCTCTGTCCAGCTACATGTAGCAAGGAACAAATGTGCTTTCGGTACGAGCCGGCCTCTCGCGGTCACACCCTAGCCGGGCGACAGCTGTGCCGCAGCTAGACTGAATTGGTACGCATGCATGGCTGTATGACACTGGGCCAAGGAGATTCCAGCAGTTCAGAGCCTATAATCGCTGACAAGAATATGCAGAAGGAATACAAACACCTTATGTGGTTCGTCCCCCATACGCGGCCCGCCTCAGTCGCGGGTCGGGCGCATCACTGCGTCTCCTCAAATTGTAGAATGATACCGAACATCATTTTGCCAACGCCGGGATCAAAAAGGTCTTAAATGGAAAGCTGAATTTTGGCAAGCGAATATGCTGAAATGGTCTCATGATGTCGAAATCATGTTGTGAGCCCGTAGAGTTAGTCCATGAGCCACGTGGGCTGCTGGGAGTGACTTGGTCCGAAAAGCATGAGTACATAAAGGCAGATTCATTCAGTATGTAGATAGCAAGTCACCTACGGCATTCCCAAATCTGAACAAAGATAGATAACTCAGAATGACTCATGGCCAAGCCTTTTCACTCCCTTCTCGTGATCTCCTGCTTGCGTCCTGCTAGGTGTCTACTTAATTCGCTCCGTATAAGTGGTGAACAGTATGATTATGGTGCTTTCATTCAACTTTGACCTTCGCCAGTGGGGAATCAATCCGGCACATGTAGTGAGGATTGTAGGGAATCCACTATGGAGCCCCAATCAAAAGCGAGCCGGTAGCGGTCGAAAGCCTTTTATATAGGGACGTGAGCGTTTTAATTGATGTGAATGATTACCAGCCAAGCCGAGTTGAGGATTCAACTGAGCCTGCTAGAGACTCTCGAGAGGCAGACTATTTGCCTATCATGCAACTAGCCTAGTTCGATGGGACTTCCGTAGCTTAGAAGAAGCGCACTCAACTTCTATTCGAATTCAGGGGCAGACGTCTGGTGACAGCCACTCACCCAGGGAGAGTATAATTGAGACAAATAGCAGTAGGCTTCCCCTTTCTGCTGGGAAACCCAAAATTTCTCGTCCTATTTGTCTATTTGTTGTCTGCCGAAATTTCATGGATAATGTAGTTCAAACTCAACAAGGGCTACAACTGGCAAGCACCTTTTACTGTCCTTCATTGACGTTCAGTATGTTCATCCAGCAGCATGCGTTATGTAGCTTATACGGCGACTGGACAAATCTCTGATGTATTCTGTTTCGTTATAGCCGTCGCTATCGGTGGTTTCCTGTGACTTGACTCATGATCTCACAAAGAACCGATGGATCACCGCTCTATTGTGACAATCATTATTGGATGCTACCTTATACTATGTCCAGCTATGACTGGGCTTTACCCTGATTGAAGACTCAAGACTTCGGAGATTATCGTTCCGTGGCCTTTCGACTCACACGCGGTTAAGAATCAACAGAATTAGATCTTACTCGAATTTTGCTGCCCAAGTGCATGGAGCATTTCAAAGCAGCGACAAGCATGAAAGAGAGGATGTCTATGAACAGCGGCATGGCCACCTACTAGAGACAAGTCGCTCAGTTTGATGATACCACCATCTAGCGACAGCAACACCGCTATAACACTACAATGCATTATGCCGAGCATCTTCAAGCGGTACTTCGGTCATAGCTTGAAAGCTATTCTACCTATCAATTATCGAGTGAAAAAATAAGATCGGCGAGGATCTACGTGTCCGCATCACGGGGTGTCCTGAGACTTCAACATCTCGGCTCTGTGTCACCGTTACACAGCGTACCTGCCAACATTCCAAAAACATCCCTAGATGCCCGCAACACCCACTGCCGTGACCACCACGACCACTTCGCGTAAGAGTTTCATGGTATTTTCTCGAATTCCCCCTATAAAGCTGTTTTCCACTGTCTGACACACGATGGAGACTCATGTTTCTCTCCATCCCTTGGTTTTCATATGTTAACTCTACCCCTTCCCGTAAATTTGAAGCCCAGTTCTGCCGGGCGTGTGTAGAAGTGAGTACTTAACAACTCGTCTCCTCGGGAAAACGATCCTTTGGGTTCGCCCACTCAGCCCGATTCTCCCTCTTTCAAGCACGACAAATTCGAATTCCATCATAATGATCATTTGGGACTGCATTGTGGTGGGAGCTGGAATTGCGGGGTCCGTCGTCTCAAACCGACTCCTTGAGCAAGACCCGACCCTCAAGATACTCCTAGTTGAGGCAGGCCCCAACACTCATGAGCTTGTAGACTTGAAGGCAATCGAAACGGACCCCGAAGTGACCCGTAATCACACATGGTCGTTTACTTCAGTGCCACAAGTCAATGTTGACAATCGAACTATGTCCGCCCTCGCTGGCAAGGGGCTGGGTGGTGGCACTGCCATTAACGGAGGTAAGTGGCTAGAACTATGACGGGCACATAGCCCACGTCTTTCAACTTACTTTTGACTTTCGGATCCTCGCTTACGAGACATGAACAAGGCGCTTGGGTTCGCGGCCACAAGGTCGACTACGACCTTTGGGGCGAGATGGTAGACGACGAGAGGTGGACGTATGAGGGCCAGCTGCCATACATGAGGAAGACGGAGACGCTTTGGGACCAAACCACAAACCCGTCGGTTCATGGGCATCAGGGACCAGTCAACGTCGAAACACCAGTGGAAATGGGCCGTATCTTTCCACTGCGCCAGCCGCTGATGGACTCGTGGAGAGAACTCGGCGTCAATCCATTGCCTTCTCTTGACTCTAACTGCGGCGATAATCTCGGCGTAGGCAACATCCAAGAAAACAGACACCACGGCAAGCGCCAGCTGGCATCACAGGTCTACTCTCTCAACGGCATCACCGTTCTAACTGACAGCCTCGTCGCTCGTATCCTGGTGGATCGGTCCCCTAGAGGTCCCCTTGTCTCCCGCGGCATACAACTCGAGAACGGCACAAAGATCTTTGCGCGTGAGACGATCCTCTCAGCAGGCGCCTACAATACGCCAAAACTATTGATGCTTTCCGGCATCGGACCGGCAGACATGCTCCGAGAGCACGGCATCAACGTCATTCTGGACCAGCCAGCCGTCGGCCAGAACCTGCATGATCACATCCTCCTCCCCACATTCTGGCACTTCGCCGATCCTTCCGCTGGTTGGGCCAAGGGATCAGGCAATCCTTTATTTGAGCAGCCCCAGTACGATCTTGGCGGCTTCGGCGATTTCATCACCGCCACCAAGCTTCCCAGAAAAGGCCTGGCAGATGCCATTGCACAGGACGAAGGCGGGATCTCCCCCAACCCGATGCTGCACCCACTTCTGAATCGAGACCGTGCCGTTTCCTCACATCAACTCTTATATAGCGGGATCTCAGCCGACGGATCTGCCATCATGCTCGTCTCCGTCGTTCTTATTACCACTGGTCGCGGGTCCGTCTCGATCCAGTCTGCCGATATCAAGGACGACCCTGTTATCGACCCGAATTTTCTGGGTTCCAACTTTGACCGATTTGCCGCACGGGAGACGATACGGGAGGCTGTCAGGCTCATGTCATCCAACATGACCATTATGGGTCGAGAGATTATTGACGGCGATGGAACGGATCATCCACTGACGGTGGATTCCACCGATGAAGAGGTCGACGCCCTGGTACGCGGTCACACTGGGTAGGTCACTTCCTCGCATACTTACTTTCTTCACACTTCTACAACATTCTTCGGCTTCATGATCTTACTGACGCGGTCTATCATGTAGTGGATGTTATCATCCTGCCGGCACAGCCGCCATGGGCACTGTCGTAGACAGCGACCTACGAGTGATGGGGGTATCGGGCCTTCGTGTCGTCGACACGTCCGTGTTCCCCGTTCCTATCTCGGCGAACCTACAGGTAGCCACTTATGCGCTTGGAGAACAGGCAGCAGATATCATTGGGTCGAGTTTATGGCGTAACGTGTGGTATTGGTGATTGTCATGGGTCGAGAAACAAATGCTGCTATGAAGTTTACGGGTCATTTAAATCGATGCCACTTATGAACAAAAAGGTCGTTGCTTAAAAGGTATCTTCTTAATTTCATCTAAGAAGTGAAAGAAAGTCGGAGGTAATTGTCGGCAGTGAAGCTTTCATGTCAAATCCGAGTACGTACTTAATTGGGCGTTGGTGTAAGAACAATACATGTAGAGAAGCTTTGCTCTACACACGCGCCAATGGAACATATCATAACATGTAATCAAACTGATACTAACTACATGATGAGGCGCTTATTCACTGATGCAACCGGAACTCTTAGATTAATACGATTCACAGGTGCGGATTTCACATTAGCCACTGCTTACCGCAGCTCCTAGATGCATGGTATCGAATGTTGAGGCCTCTTGGACATCTCTATGAGATGTGAACGATGTCTTGTCAGTAATCTTTTGCCCAACATACCTTAAGCTTAGAGTCAACCCGGACGACATGTAGTGTGCCGATGTCGGTGGCAAAGCTACTCAGTCAACTGATGGCTGGGGCTGGGACTGTGAGCCTAGATCGCAGTGCAAGTTATCTCCATTGGTATGACATAATTTGTATTATCGCATCAAGCTACAAAGCGACAATATGTGTAACAAGACTGGCCCACTCGAAGTTCAGCGAGTGGCTTAGCAACGCGATCTCTTCCTCTTCACAAACACAACCCCACCATTACCTGAATCTTGATCTCTCTCTCTCTCTCTCCTCGACTGTGCCAAAGTACTCTATAGAATCGTTTTCCTCCTTCATACACTTGTTCAGATTAAAGACTTTGCTTTATTACCAAGATGCCAAACGATGTCGACAGAAGATGACAACGACAGCGAACCCTGCCGCATTCGAAGTGGCAATGATGATGGAGAGAGAATGAACACAATGACCGAGAGCATGGAGGAAATTCTTGACTTCAAAATCGAAAGTATTGTCGATTTCCCAAAGCTCTCTTATCACCCCAAAGATCAGACCGCCCGATCCTCTTGGCCCTTCACCCCGCATTGGACACGAAACTAACCTCGACCGGAGAAAGTCCTCTTATTACCTCATAGGAGGAATTGCTCGTGGCCCGCTGGAAATATCCCTTTGTCTCGACAATTCGTTTGCCTCAGATCACCCGAACGACTCTCCCTATTCGGAGACTGAAGACTCTTCCTCTTCTCCGAAGTCCTGTTGTAACCTAAAAACGGAAGGTACTTCCAATCACCTGGAGACCACTCCTCGGCTGGGGAAAGAATCTAATCCAGATGGCCTAATAGCTGAGACTGTTTCGGACTCTCTGAAGGTCTCTTCTCATTTCGAAAATAAGGCTGTCTGCGATTACTCAAAATCCAATTCTCGTCTCGAATCTTTACCAGCCGAGCTTCGGTTTCTTCTTCTATCGTGGATGCCGGATCTACCGACGCTTCATAGTGTTATAAATGCATCCCCTGTGCTGCATGCGCAGTATAGAAAGACCCGCGATACTCTGCTTTTCACTTGTTTGAGCAAGGAGCTTGATGGGTATTATATTGACGCCTTCGCCACCCTTAGGTCTCGGGTAGCAATTTTCAGACCGAAGCGAACAGACGATTTGTGCGAACGGCTCCTGCCCGAAGATTATGATACCGTACTCTCAGGGAAACATAATGTTGCAAGGGGCGGTCAAATTCGCTGAATGGCGGCTTTTCATGTTTCTGTAGCTCGACCCATCGCTCGTCTGTACGCGAATTGGGCGCTTGGAAACCTCCGGCAGGTGGTATCATCTGTATCGTAATTCACGTCGGGGGAGACATCCATTCCGACAAGAACAGGAGCCGACAACGTCACACGTATTAGCCGAAGTGAGGAGATACGCATCTACAGGGCAATCTACCGCTTCGAGACGTATTGCCATTTATTCGGTCGAAACAAGGGTGTGCAGTCCTATGGCTTTCGGAGTGATAAGATTCGTAATACTTTCTTCGGAATCTTTGATCCATGGGACGTAGAGGCGTTTGGGTCTATCTACCTATTCATCAAATCCAAGTACGACAGACTTTTTGATGAGGTGAAGGATAACGTTGCGGATACCAATCCCAAGATTCAATGATAGAACTTCGGGGCTAACACCTGCCAGGGACAAACTTGAAAGGGCCAAGACTTCGATGAAGTTCATGGGTGACAACGTGCCACCTTTTTCACCACCGCTGGCGTGGGTCCTGTTATGGGATGCACAATACTCCAACGTCTTTGAAGGGTTTGTGCCAGAAGAGTTAAGGCGATGGGGCTATGTGATGTGGGATGAGCAGCGGTGGAACGAAATGGGAGGCGGAGCGAAGAGCCTCATTCGCGAACAATGGTAGTCTCACCCTGAAAGTCTTGTTGAGACCATGGAGACTGTTGTGTACTGGGGGTTGAATGGTAACGCCGACGACGCCGACGACATTACAGACGACATGGAGGGACAGTCTCAATACACTCGCTGGATTCCAAGGGGTGATCACTTACCATAGTTGGGGAAAGAGTCATAGATGAATCCTTCACTTCTCATCCCAGCGTAGAATCTTACATAGAGCCCAACTCTGAGGTGTGCCAAAGGCAGGAGTACTATGAACTTACACCTCTTCCAATAACTTCGAGACAACACTGATGGATGTGACCTGCTCCACGTTTCAGTGGAGATTGTTCGGCCCAAAGTTGATTGCGTGCCGACTTGATCACATGACGTCAGAAGATAAGATGGGGATGAAGTGCGGGCAGTGTCCGACAACGGGGATCAAGATGCGACTCACTCGGACTTATTGAGAACATAGTCTTTTAGTCTGATTTTCGCAGACTCAAATCAACAAGCTAACACACCTCCGTATTGCAGAAATGGCCGCCTCGACAGAGTCATACCTCATCATAGGCGCTGGCGTTTTTGGCGCCTCCACAGCCCTGCACTTAGTCCGCGCCTATCCCGACGCCAGCATCACCCTCGTCGACCGTAACGCCTATGACGCCCCGATCCGCGTCGCCGCCTCCTGGGACTGGAACAAGGTTGTGCGCGCCGACTATGTTGATATTGAGTACATGCGCCTCTGCCTCGAAGCCAAAAAGTACTGGTCCGAGGACCCGATCTGGAAACCATACTACCACGAAAGCGGCGTCTACTGGGTCTCGCCGAATAACTTTGCAGAACAAATGCAAGAGAACTACAAGAAGCTCGGAGTCGACTCTGGGTTGTTCTCTTTCTCTGTCGAGGAGGCGAAGAAGCAGTATGGCGGCATTTTCAAGGATGCTGATTTCACTGATGTGAAGGAGGTCTTTGTCAATAAGAATAGTGGATGGGGTGAGGCGAAGGAGGCATTGCAGAGAACGATCGAAGAGGCTGTGAAGCTCGGGGTGAAGTACATTGAGGCAGAAGTTGAAAAAATTGAGTTCGATGACCATGGTGCTGCAACCGGTATCAAGACGTCAAAGGGCGAGAGTCTTACCGCCTCACGAGTTATTCTGTCAACAGGCGCTTACACGGCTAAGTTGCTTGCTGATAGCGCACCCGCAAGAAAAGACCTTCAAGCTGGTGACAGGTTCGTAGCAGCAGCTGTTACCGAGGGGTTTACGCCTGTCTCTGGGGAGAATGCAAAGGACTATTACGACGGGCCAGTTGGCATCTCCATGGTGCCCCCATCGAGAGGTATGGAAGAGTTGGCTCCAACTCAACCCCGCTGTGTTTTTAATACTAAAGTTTATCCTAGGCGCAAGCAACGGAAGTGTTCCCCATTCCAAAGACAAGACCTTGAAATTCTGGGGTCAGATCATCTTCAGAAACACTCAGACTCATGCAAACGGAAGCCAGATATCTGCACCTCCCCCGGCAGTTGACTATGCGCAGCTCGAGGTACCAGATACTCTGAAAGAAGATGTTGACTATGCTGGAAAGAGCCTGTTTGGGAAAGGAAGCGAAACATTCAAGAACGAGAACTATCGTATCTGCTGGTATGTATAGAGGCTCCTGAAGGACTCGAGTCAAGATGAAAGATGCAATGTCTTGCTAATACATGTGTTAGGGAGGCTGTCACGCCCGATGAAGACTTTATCATCTCTCCACACTCTGCAAGCAAGAATCTCTACGTCGCAACCTGCGGATCTTTCCACGGCTGGAAGTTCCTGCCCATCCTGGGTAAATATGTCGTGCAGATGCTCGACGGATCTCTCGAGGAGACTTTGGTAAAGAAGTGGTCATGGGACCGAACATTCCCATCGCCCACTCACAGGGCCTGGCCTAGAAGAGAATTGAGCGGTCTGAAGTAATTGCTTCCAGCGGAAAGGAATGTAGGATTGGTGGCTAGCATATGATAATGAGATAAAGAGGGAGACCTGATCGATAAACTCGTCCATGATTAGTGCTTCAAAGATAAGCGCAATTTGTTAATTTGTTTCGCGATCATGCCACCCCTGAAGATGCGGCACATGGTCATCATGAGCGAGTGGACGTTAATCTTAGAAAGAGCTAATTGGTAAGTCGATGGGACCCGTCCCATCTCCCCACCGTTGTAAGTGACGATCGACACGGCTGCATGTAAGTAACGAACTTGCGCGGAAGACTGCTAGACAGTTGTAAGCGTGGCGTCTCGTATCTGCCGCTATGCGCGCTGCTGCGAGACAAAAGCAACCTAACCTGGCCATTGTGACGCAGCGCAGGAAACGGCGTGGAAAGGCTTCGGATCAGGAGACATGTGCTGGTGCCTTGGCGTCCTTCACATGTATTTGATAATCACTGCAGCTCGCCTAAGTGCCTAAGCTGAAGATATCAACTAAGCTTACTGCTTTGATCTCGCATTGGCACCAACTTCGCCCAAGGCGGGAACGTTAAGTTCAATCCACAACTAGTGATGCCTCTTCTCTTCTTCATCATCGTCGGCCAACTTTTGAGTCTCGCACTGGCAGGCACTGAGATGGAATCCTCAAAACTAAAAATAGATGTGCATGCGCACTACGTCCCAGACTTCTATGCGCAAGCGCTCAGAGACGCTGGGCATTTACCTGGGCCCGATGGCATGCCCGGAATTCCCGTCAGTATTTATCCCTACGAGCACCTGGAAAGGCTCTACGATATGCTTATGCGGGGTGATAGGAATGGACGCCCGAGGCACATCTCAACTTCATGGATGCCCAGGATATCGAGAAATCGTACTTGTCCATCTCCAGCCCGGGGGTATACCTGTCCGTACCATCAAAGTACGCGACTGAGAAAGCCATCAAACTCGCACGTCAAGTAAACGAATATGCATCAGAATTAAAATTCAAGTATCCCGACAATTTTGGCTTCTTTGCATCCCTTCCCCTCCCAGATGTGAGCGCGTCCGTCGAAGAAATCAAATACTGCTTCACCCAACTCGACCCGAAACCTGACGGCATCGTGCTCATGTCCAACTTTTACGGGATGTACCTCGGCGACCCGGACCTCGATCCAGTGTACAAGGCACTGAACGAGGTGAACGCCACAATCTTTGAGCATCCTACCGCACCTTGTACCGAGCACAACCACTTGAGATTCTCAATCGACGGAGAAGACCCCGGTATCGCACCGCCGGAATGGCTTACCCTGAACAGGCCGGTGGCAGGACGACAAGGACGAGCGCCGACAATCGACTTCCCCTTTGACACAGCACGCACATTTGCAGACTTATTCTACTCCAAGATTCCGACACGGTTCCCTCGCATCAAGTGGATTATGCCTCATGCCGGCGGCGGTCTCGTTCCTACTCTGGATCGGATTGTCAGTTATAGCACGCCGGATGTCAATCTCACGGAGTCGTTTATGAAAGCTGCATTGGCAGAAAACTTTTACTTTGACCTTGCTGGACCTTGGCCGGTTACCTGGGCGATTCCTCCTCTGCTTCGGTGGGTGAGCTATGAGAAGCTGTTGTGGGGGACGGATACGCCTTTCACGCCTTGGGCCATGGCTGAGGCTGGGAGAGTCAAGTTTGATCAAGATATTGAGGAGGCTTTCAACGACACCAGCAAGGTCGAAGCTGTGAGAAGGAGCAATGCTGCGAAACTATTCGGATGATGCATTGGTCGTTCGGTGTCATCAATCTGTGGGCCTAAAGCCAGGTTATTTCTATCAGAAGCCTTGGTGCTGATAGAGTGAAATTATTTTGGTATCATTCACAATACCGATACAGAAAGCTTCTAGCTACGCCCACATCTATTATCTGTATACTTTCCGACAGAAAGCCTACTCATTGGTGAGCGTATCATCATAAGCCCTTCACCGAGGTTCCCTCGCGTTGTCTCCAAGTAAAATACCTGGAAATATCATCATATCAGCACCAATCGATGAAGCATTCGGTGCAACGGAAGTCGTTGATTGTAGTTATCTTATCCGGACAAAGAGTTGAGACCCCGAGGCTCGACATGCCAAACAAGGCATTTCTTGCCGGACTGGTGGTGTGGGTCTCCACATCGCCGACCAATATAGTACGAACAACGGACACCATCGTCACGTAAAAAATTGGATGAGACGGCGTCTTGTTCTTAGCTCACCGGAGTCGGAATAGGAGGGGTAGATGACGAATGATATAAACCCCCACGAACACAATTCCTCATCACCAACAACACCGTAGAAATTGTGTGCCTTGTAGACGACAACTTTTCTAAGTTTCTGTGCCGTAACAACAAAGGAAACGCAAGGAAAGATGGCATCAAAAGCTCCAGAATCGCCCCTCATAGTAGACCTCAAATCCTCCACAACAAATCCCCCAGAATCATTCCCCGAGCAATCCCGCGGCAACGCAACATGGCACACCCTCGTCTCCGCCCCGGGGACAGTAACCGACTCCCTCAGCTCCGGCGTGGCGACCTGCCCGCCCAACGGCAGCCTGGCGCTACACCGCCACAAGCAGGCCGAGATCTACTACGTGCTCTCCGGTAGCGGACAAGTCGAGATCAACGGCGTCCGGCACGCCGTGTCCAAGGACCAGCTAGTGTGGATTCCCGGGGACGCGGAGCACGGTGTGTTTTGCGACGGCGGGGAGACCATGACGTGGCTTTATGTTTTTCCGGAGGGCAGGTTTAGTGATATTGTGTATCGGTTCAAGCATGAGGTTTTGGGGGAGCCTGAGGTTCGCGCGAAGCTTTAACGGGGGAATATGGAGTGAGATACATGTTTGTGTGTAAGGAGACACGTCGGGAACATTGAAACTGGATACTTACGAGCGAGGTGACTTGGGAGAACTTCAAGACCTACGGAAGCTTGATCAAAAGATACGTAATATTCAACGAGGGCTGGGACTCTCAATGCTCTGCATGCACGTTCCTCTCCTATCGTGCTCTCTGGATGTTCACTGCGCAGTAGGAGCAAGAGCCTCAAACTCCTTGATACCAACACCACCAAACTGCCCATTCCCACCAGAAGCCACCAAAACCGCACGAATACTCTTGGTCGAAACCTGGTTAAAGTTGACAATCGCAGGGTTATCCGTAACGGCAGTAGGATACGCAGACGTCGCCGTGACCGCGATCCACGCACCGCTCCCGTTCAAGTACTCGATCCGCCAGCTCGCAGGAGGCGGCACCCCGATATTCGACCCAGCAGGCTGGTCAGCGAAAAGCACCATCCTCGCCCCGTTCAGCGTCACCGCCGAAGGCCACGTCAACACGAGCGTGTTGGTCTGCGGGGAGGCGGCACCGTCGTAGGAGCACCAGTAGTCTGGCGGAAGGGGGTTCCCGGGGATCCATGCGTCGTTGATCGATTTGATCCAGTACTGAATCGGGGTGCGGTTTACGGAGCTTGCTGTGGCTTTGGTCGCGATGTTGCGGGTTGCTGGCGCGGCGGGCTGAGCGCGACGCGTCTGGATGACTTTGTTGATACGCGGGGGTGACTGGTTGTCGTCCCAGGTCATGAAGTCTAGGGCTATGCTGCGGCGGAAGTGGCCACCTCCTGTGGCATCTCGGGTGTGGTAGACTAGGTACCACTGGCCGTTCAACTCAAAGGCACCTGGGTGTGACGTGGTTGAAGAGACGATGTCTAGCATCACGCCCCTGAAGGTCCACGGGCCTAAGGGCGAGGAGGCGGTTCCGTAGGCGATACAGGCATGGTAGGATGTCGGGGTGCATGGCGAATCTGGGCCGGCGTTGTTGGCGGCGTAGAGCATGTAGTACGTTCTCTGACGCTTAAGAAGCCATGGAGCCTCGAAGAAGCCCGTTAAGCTGTTGACTGATATGGCTTGTCCGATGGTTGTGACCATATCTGTCGCGAGTTCGATGCCACGGAGCTGACCGAATGTGCCCCAGTAGAGATAGACCCTCCCGGTATCGTCGAGGAGGACTGTCGGATCGATATTCTGAATGGTGTTCCCTGGCGATGGGACGGACTGCGAGAGGATAGGCCCACTGGGGTGAGCATCTGTGAAAGGACCCCAGGGGTTGGCCGAGACAGCAACCCCGATAGCGAACCGATCAGAGTTCGAAGTCGAGGCCTGCGTGACGGGGGCGTAGAGGTAAAATCTCTTGTCCGGGCCCTGCACGATTTGAGAGGCGTAGGCAGTTCCGGACGCAGCCCACTTGAAGACGGATTCCGGGCGGGCAATATTGGTGCGTAGCTGCCACTGTGCTCCAGAGGGGCGCGGATCGGTGCTGCTGAGCATCTCCCACTCGTTCATGATGAAGGCATTTTGGGTTGCGGGGGCGGTGTCTCGGCCGGTGAGGATGTAGATGGTGTTGTTCACGACCAAGGGGGCTGGGTCTGCTGTGTAGTAGGTTCCATCGGCGATGATGGGGTTTCCGGTGGAAGTGATTGTTGTTTGGGCCTGAACCGCAACGCAGAGGCCTTGAAGGAGAGTGACGACGACAGAGGCTAGAGAAGGCATTTTGATGATAGCCTGAGCGAAGCCTGCGGAGGAGCTGTAACTGCCGTAAGTACTGACAAGTAACGTGGGAGAGAGTCGGACCAGCGTCGGATGTCAGCTTATATGGCTTGAGATTTTCTACATTTAAGGACTTGATTTGAGACGTAACTTGCCTGGTTGAAAAAGGCCGATCAATTGCAAGGGTAGAAAGAAGTATCGTCGTTGCGCATTTGCGGAGACTTGACGGATGTGACGCTAAAGGTGCATATCTTTTCGTTCCTCGTATCATAACATGTATATACCGAAAGCCCCGTTCAAGCAAGGTGCACATCGAATATCGACGGAAGGCATATCTCCGGACTCGCAAGCGTTTGGTGGCCTCGAGAGAGCCCGTGTGAAGGAGAGTGAGGGGACGGAGGATGGAACGGGATGTGGCTAGCAACTTAGAATCAAGGAGACAGGCCCAGAACAGGTAAAGGCAGCTAAGCTAGAGCTTTCGTGGAAGTTGAAGAATACGAGGTGCTGCGACTTTGCGGAATAGGCTCTTCATGACATACTCGCATTCTCGATGTGTACAGACGAACGCAAGGGACTCGGAACAGCACCGAACGGTACTGCAAGTACGGACGGGACTCCGGTGGGATCTATCAAGCTTAACTCAAGTGTCCACATCTGCTTCATCTGGAGAAGCTGGAGGGGGGTTGCCGCTACCAAGTGGGAAGGTGACATCAATCTCCTTACCCCCAGTCATATGCTTAAGACAACGTTGACAATTCGCCGAATGAATCGCTAGCCCTGATTGGTGCGCAATTCGATGCACTCTCGATAGCCAAGACTTTGGAACAACCGGGCCACTCAAAGATGTCGATGATGGTCCCATGGAGGTACGGTAAATCTTCTCGATCCTTTGGTGCCCGCGGGCACTTGCCCAGCTTCGGTGCGTGGAGTGAGCCTCGATGGCTTCGAGCGTTGACTGTCACGATGTTGCATCAGCCTTTGGTCATGATCTGGCAGCAACAATGGCAGCTCGCGCAGCCTAAGTCTCTGTTCCGCTAATGACCGCCACAGGCATGGAAAATGCTCAAAAAGATCCTTCACTCCCAGTCATGACCAAACACGCTTGCACCACATGCCATGCAGACTATTCCAAAACGCCAGGCTCCCTATTCAATATATGAACAAATCATGGGAGACCCTTTCCAGTGCTGAGAGCCCACTTCTCCACCAATGCCCACAGTTCGGCGCCGCTCTCGCCAGATCCTCCATCGCTCTGGTCATCGTCGGCCAGAAGGGCCTTGATCTCATCGCGGTCCGGAACAGCGTAGCTCGGTGCCTTTGTCTCACTCTCCTGGATTGCCAGCCTCACCCAGGGATCGAGGTAAGGCCTCGCGGTGGCCGGAATGTCCTGCTTCATTGCCCAGGCCATGGCCTGCACCGCTTGAAGGAGGTACATTGACATTCGGACGACGCGCGCCGAGATACCGCCCATCATGCAGAGGCGGGTGAAGAGGTCATTTGTGGCAGCGTGGCCTTCGTTGAGGTAGGGCATGAGGTGTTGCATGGCCACAAACATGACGCGGGTGATGTACGAGTGCGTACAGTATCTTTGTAGGTATGACTCTGCGAGGGTTGTGTCGGAGATGCAGTGCTGGAGACAGAGGGACTTCACGGTTGTTGAGTGTGGGGTGAAGGGAGTGTCGAAGATGGTTGATGGGCTGAGTGACTGCAGGACAGCATAGGCTAGCTCGTTCTCATGCATCCTGATTGATGTTAGCATGATTCCCTGTTTCATTATCTCGCCGATGACGACCGGAATTGTTAAACTTGCCTCAAGAAGCAAGTTGCAGGAGTGAAGTTGTATTCTATTTGAAAGCGTTTGGGTAACGCTTCCCTGAACTCCTGCAATCTGCAATACCAGTGCTTCTTGCGCCTCAAATCTTCGATGCTTCCCTTGATGGTACTGCCAGACGTGAGGTACGACATGACATCATACTGTAGCCTGGCGAGATTGGATACAACCGTTGCAATTCCAGGGATGATTGGTATCAGGTTTGTAGATTCTAGATAGGGTCGACCGAGAACGTCGACGTTGCCCAGAGGCTCGAGTGCGTCGCGTCCGCAGTTGTCGAAAAGCCTGGGTATTGACGGAGGTGGGATATCTGCGGTTGAATTGTAGAAATACGATACGCGGCTATCGAGGCAAAGTGTCAGTTTGATATTGGGGATTCTGACAGTTGGGTGGTTTCGTTGTGGAAGGGGGGTGCGTACCTCTCCATCAAGAAAATGGCCCACACAGCTTTCGAGATAACGAGCATTTCAATCGCATCGTTGGGATCGTCTTTGTTGAGCTGGGCGAAGCGTCGCTCCGGTTTGAAGCGTTTGTACCTTTCCCAGGCCATGAAGCGGTACATTTTGGCACTGGCCTCGTCGCCTGCAATACTGGCTGACCAGTCCACGAGGACAAGGGCAAGGATTGTAGGGATTGACGCCCGGCCATGGCTCTTTTCCACCAGCTGCATAACCTCTTCCCGGAATTGCCTCGCCAGATCTTGACCTGTGTAGGTATGAAATTCTTTGACGGTTGCGACGAATGGCTTTCAGAGAAGTGTTAGTCACGATATGCTCTATTGAGATTGTAGGAAGTGCCGAGAAAAATGTGCAGAAGAGGGAGGACTTACAGCACGGACTGCACACATTGCGTTGACCAAGATAGGGGAACACCACTTGGCGCGCTTGATGTTTCCGGACCTCATGTCCTCGAGGAACAAGTCCTGCTCAATGGCGGGAAAGCAACTGGCATTGTCCCAGCTGAAAAAGTCGGTAATCAACTCGGAGACTATACCATCGTCTGCAACTGTGGTCCAGGGTTTTGCCGGCACGCGGAGGAGGCTGTTTTCCATTGCCCTTTCGTTGAGCTTTGCTAGACGCGAATCGCTCACGCGGTCATTGACGGGGAGAGAGGGGAGCAGAATTTCTGCTTGGCGGATGGATTCGAGGACTCTGAGGGGGTCACCAGACAGGCGTATACGGCGAAAAATCTCCTTTGCCTCGTCCTCGGATTTGGTGCAGACCATGCGAAAAAGCTCCCTGTACTGGACATTTTCGCTTTCGAGGTCGTTTGCCTTGCGCTTGAGCGCGAGACTCACGGTCTCGCCCTGGTTGGCCTCATAATGGCACTCGACGCCCCTTTTGGAGCAGTGTTGGCATTTTGGGCGATGGCCGTCGCACTGTGGAATCTCTCAGTCTCGGATCATGGTTGCCAACCCCCTCTCTTTCTCTCTTGTGAAGGGAGAGAGGTAAGTTTGCGTCAGTGATTGTTTTACTCACCTTTGCCTTTCTCCGGCGGCAGTTATCGCAAGCAACTGCAATAACCTGTCGTTTGGAAGCGGTCCTGGGCTTCTTGGCATCGGCTGAGGATGAGTCGATGCTCTGACTTCTGGACTGAAGATCGCGACTCGTGTCATTCCCGAACAACGGTTCCTCGCTACTCCCAATTCCTCCGGTCGATCCGCGTCCCGAGGCGGATGGCTGGTTAGACGGCGTTGCTACCAGTGATGATGAAGTTGATGGGAACGATCCGGAGGGTTGGGCGCCCGGTGCGGGTAGAATAACGCGACGACGCTTTGCGGGGAGCGACATGAGATTCAAGCTTGACCGCTTTGCCTTGTCCTCCCTCCCTGTTTGTCTTCTGTGGTTTTCCGTTTTTTGTCTTGATCCTTTCTTTTCCTGGGTTGATTTAATGGTCTGTTCCGGATGAGACGGTTGGCCGTGGCACTTTTTGCTGTTCCAACGGCAGTTTGCTGAGGAATTTCACCTCAACCCCCAAAACGCATGGACCAGCTCTTTCCCCTTGTTGCGTTTTCCCTTCACTTTCTCTCTCCTTCCCTGGTGAGAGGGACTGCAATGCAAGTCTGCGCGGGTTGCCAGATTTGTCAGACTCGCTCTTTCCTTGGAGGGTAAAATACCGGTAGACTCGGAGAGAAGCAATACGAAATGAAATGCAAGAGAAAAGAAAGAGGGTAAGCAGGAACGACCGAGGGTAAATCGCAAACTCCATGCAGGTGCGGTGCGAGTGCGGCTTCCGCTCTTTCTCTCTCAATTATCCCACCCGGCTGCTTGCTTGCTCAGTTGGGATTTCGGGAAGAGGAAGGAACACACTGGTGACTGGACAGTGAAAGGTCTCGAATCTCGATCGGTGGGCCCAGGTCAGATACCCATCACGTGGGTCCATGTGAGGAGGTGCTCCCATTGGCTGTGCGGGTGTTGCCAGCCAATGGGAGGGGTTCGGAGCACGCTCCTGATATTGGGTGGGTTCTGGGTACACCCCTCCACCGATGGCAGCATGGGAAAGTGAAAGAGGGAGAAGGAAAGGTCGATCTGAGATGTGGAAAGCGAAACCGATTTGGTAGGACCTGATACCTGCGACGGAGGCAGAAACAATGGCAGTTGGGAGGGAAAACACGATGGAAAGTGCCAAAAACACCATCACCAAAAAAGGGTCCTGATGAAAAAAAACAGAACCACAAACAACAGCACAGTCTGACGGATACGGAGACCAAAGACAAAAAACCACAAAGGAGGGGGAAGAAATGAGACGGAGCAATCAGACCAGCAAAAAGGGCCAACGCACTCCGACAGAATTCACCGTCAATCTGCATCAAATCGGGCATCAAACCCGTCAGCGGCTGTCCCGTGCGGGTTGAACCATGCCATTGACCACCCTCCAAGGCACACCAAGAGACACCAAGGAGCACCAAGGGCCCCAGAGTTTGCGGACGACGCTCCGTACCCTCCGAGCTAAGCTATGCTGCTAGTCTCAAAGGGGAATAACCAGTCAGCGATCTCGAGCATAATGTTGCATAATTCAACCGCCGCTTTGCATTACACCTCAACCTGTCCTTTTATACATCGGCACCTGCCGCCGGCGCTGGACCTGAGACCCCTCTCTTGCGTCAGACGGCTTGGACTAGCCCATATAACACGAGTCATTCAGCTGGACTCGGCGTTGCTGCGACTTGGAATTGCCGTATTGTCCCCTTGACGCGACATTCTTGATCGAGTATACCTAGTCTCTGCTAAGTATCCGTCTTCTTACCGATAGACAAGACGCTGATACACACTGACAAGCTAGAGAAAGCATCCATCTCCCTCGAAGGCTCTCCACACCAAGGGCGAGATATACCGAGACATTCAGACACACCAAAGACGCCCGCTAAGATTACTCATCGACTTCACTCGACGACCGTATTCAACACATCGTAGCCACTCTCCGCCAGCCATTCCTTCACCAGACTATCCGTGTACTGGTCAGGCGTGGCCACGTCAAAAAGAAAAGCCAGAGGATCGCCCTGGCCATCGCCATCCGTTGTCTGCCCTTGACCCATCATTCTGTCCGCGTCCGCAGTCCCACCTTGTTGATACGACTGGTGCTGGTTTTGTTGCTGTTGGTCATTTGTGTTCGGGATACCAACGGTAGCTCCCGTAGCGGCGGCGGCTGCTGCTGCTGCGTTTGCCGTTGGTCCAGAAATGCTGCCCTCGACCCCGCTGAGTCCACCCCAATGCTGCAACAGTGAGACATCTTCACACTGGTACCATTCTCTCGCCAAGAGCCGCGCCGCTCGCAAGGCCCTGTCGCTCCACGCGCACCACGCTGTCCGCAGGTCTCGCAGAGCATCAACGCACGTCTGTAAGTGCCGTATCGCCTGCTGCCGGTTCGGGTTCGATGGCCGTGCATCAATTAGGTGGATTACCACGGCCGAGAAGCACAGGTGGACCGCAGCAATGGGGATACGCCGCTGTTCAAAGTATGAGATGTGAACCAATCCTCGATAAAAGGACAATTCCGTATACGAGAAGGGGGAAAGCACTTACCAGCGTGTATTGCTGCTTATAGATGCGCAGCAACCTCGAAATTTCAGCCGCTGAGTGGCGGCATGTTGCCATGTGCTGGTTGTCGTATCCATCGCCATCGATGCTACCGTCATCGGTTGGCGTATTTACACTAACCGAACGTCTCTTTCGCTTATGAACGAGCGGTCTGTGTAAGAGAATTAAGTGTGCATGATACTGAATGCTGCAGTAGAATCATTTGTTAGTCATGACCTATTGCCCTGCTCGCTTGCCTCTCAAGAGGAGTATGGGAACATCGCAATACTGTCAGAGAAGAACGTACTGAAAAAGACAAACGTGAGGAAGCATCGGGACCTTGGGCGAGGCCGGCAAGCGAAGATAGCTCGGCAGCTCTCTGTAGTGTGTCCGCAGCTGCACGTCAGTTTTGCTAACGACGTCCTCAATTTCTCGTGTCGAGAGTTTGCTGTTGGCGGCATATCTGAAAGACACAATTCGTTAGAAGAATTCGCAGATCAGAGTAGGTGTGAGGCTGGAGCCAACATACATTATGTCCATTGATTCGCAAGCAATGGTAAACGTCTCGGATACATGACAAGCTGTCGATGAGATGTGTGAATGGACCCCGAGAGACTTTTCGACACCCAGTGTGTCTGACGTCGGTAGCCATGGAGTGTACTCTTCGTTGCTGTCTATGCTGGGTTTTGGGCAGGAAATGGTGGACTTTGGCGTGCTACTTGGCCGGCCCAGCCCAGTCGAAAAGAGCCTTGGGATATGTCAGCCAGCTGCTCTATCACAATCTCATGTGAGATGGAACATTCCAAGTGAGAATAGGAAGAAGCGAAAACAAAAGCAGACTGCTCACTTATCGACGACATAACATCCCCACCACGTCACTTTCCGCGCTTCAGCCTCTTCTTCGGTGAGCAGACCGGCAGTGGCCCATTTGGAACAATCGAGATGAAGCCCAAGGTTATGTGCCATTCTCGTTGCGTTTCCTTGTATTCATTAGCAGGTCAACTTCATAAATTTTAAGATGCAACAACACAACATACCAGAGTATAGCCACCCCAAAGCCTCCTTACCATCCGACATGATCCTCAGCGCAAGGAGACACGCAGCCTGCACCGTCGTAATCGTCGGCGCCTCACTCTCATACAAGAGCAGAATCTTGGCGTGCTCGCCAAACGCATCCCCAGCGGTACTAGGATCATCCGGCACGGACCGCAGCTCGGGACGATCAGAATACCGCGCCGCAATAGCAAAGATGGAACACAGCAACAATGGTGAACAATACGTCCCGTCATCCTCGCCGCGGTAGCTCCGCAAAAAGGCGCTCTTGTGAATGACGTAGTTCCACGGGTTCTGCCAGCGCCAGTAGAGCTCGAGGAGGTGGGCTTGCAGTTCGTCCGGGACCGTGACCATCTTACCTAGCTGCGCGGCGGCGAGGAGGCCCTGACGCTGCATCTTGAGGGAGGGCTCGCGCGGGTCCGCGGCTGAGTCACGCGGTTGTTCGCGGACGAGGTTGTAGGAGGACTGGGAGCCGAAGTAGTGCAGCTGGCCGTCCTCGATCACGTTGAGGCGGCCGACGAGGCCGGTGAGGTCCGAGAGGGGACCGCCTCCGTCATCGTCGTCGTCGCCGGCGCTGTCGTCTTGCGGGTCGTGGTCCTCGGTAGTCTCGGCGGCGAGGTCGCCGGAGGCCGGCTGGGAGCCTAGGGCGACGACTTGGGCTTCTAGATGTCGGATCCGGGCTTGCAGGGATTCTACGTATTTCTTGCTGGGTGGTCTGGGGACGGTGACACACGGCCGTGGCTGTCAGCGGCAGCAAGCACGAACCGGTCGTGATGAGATCCACATCTTTGTGGGACTCGCGGGGAGACCGGAGAAGAGGGGGGGGGGGGGGTTTGGGGCTTGGGGCTTGGGGCCTTTGGAAAGGGGAGGGGGGGAGGGAGAGAGAAGGGGGGAGGCCCTTAGTTCACGACTTACCGGCGTTTATTGTCTGCGTGCTGAAACTCACACTCGGTGCCTCTCCTCGTACAAGAGCCACAGATGGGCTGCTGTCCATCGCACTGGCGGGGTTTCTGGTGTCACTACAAGGAAGAATGGCGAAAGGGAAGTGTTGGGAGGTAGGCTATGAACGGGGAAACGACTTACTCGCATGCGTCTCTGCCGGCACGCGAGGCAGGCGATGGAGACCCGCTGTCTCTTTTTGCCTTCGGGCTGCCGTTGGGGAAGAGAGGTCGACATGGCTCAGGTGAGTATCAAAAGCCCGTATAGTCGGTACACGCGGGCATGTTCTGGAGGGGGGGGAGTACTGTGTATGAGAGCAAGGAAAGCAAATAAGCGCAAATATGGGCCCAGTCGGCTAGATTTTACTCGGTTGACAGAAGAGGCATTTTACATCCAGCAAGTCAGTGTGGATGTGTGTTTCTGACAGGTCCCGACGATGTGGTAATAGAGACCGCAGTTTCAATATAATTCAACTACCGATGGGATGGATCATGGAGGAGGGGAGGGGAGCCAACGACGCGCTTCAGTTATGAAAAGAAAAGAAAAAAGGGAGAGGGAAAACCCCGCACTTCCCCAATCAACGCACGCTCAGTTATCGAAAAAGCTCCGCCCAATCCACCCGTCTGCTTCTACTAGACCAAACTCTAAAACACAAAGGGGAATGGAGGGGGGGGGGGGCATCAGCTGAGACTCTAAGCTGAGGTATTAGGAGGGGAATTATTTTGAGAGAGAGAATGAAGATAATTACTAACTAAGCGAAGTCACAACTAATTATATGTCGCTCAACTTCCTCTACTCTCTACCTTACTTGACAACAAAAGACACTCATCCGACAAGTTTCCCAACGGATATATCTCTTCCTGGGAATTCTTCATCATCCGTCACTACTAACTAGAAACAGCCTCTGATCTCATCATTGCTTCATCCTCATATCCTCCTCTCAAGGGTCGGCCGCGTAGTGAACGGGACGCGCAGGGTACTTGTTCACCCGCAGACTCAGCTGGTCGGGACGGCAGTAGTGTCCGACGATATCGAGGTTCTGCTTCGCCTTGGCTTTCTCCGCGAGGTCGACATCGGCATACAAGATGCACTCCTCCCCAGGCGGCGGGCGCTTCACCAGCTCCTCGCCAAAGGGGGAGTAAATCATGCTGAAGCCGCCGCCCGCGCCGACCGAGTTTGTCGCGTACCCAAACTCGTCGATGCGGCACCGCTTCTTGGACTCCTCGCTGACGACCTGCGTGCAGACCATGACGAAGCACGCGCCCTCGAGCGCCACCACCTGCGAGAAGCGCATGCTCATCTCGTCCGTGATGTGGTGAGGCCAGTCGGCCTGTCTGACGCCGTCCTTGTCGGTCGGGTGAGGCCAGAGGACGGGCCAGCTGGAGACGTGCAGGTCGACGTCCTGCTCGTACTCGTAGTAGCGCAGGAGCGTCTGCGTGTGCTCCCAGCAGTTGAGCCCACCGATCTTGACCGAGGGGTGGAGCGTGCTAGGCGCGACGGTCTGCAGGGACTCGCCTTGGCCGTCGCCCCAGTAGGCGCGCTCGACGTGGGTCGGCTTGATCTTGCGGCGGTGGTGCACGATGACGCCGTTCTCATCGATGAAGGACTGTTTTGAGGTGTGAGAAAGCGTTCTCATTGAGAGAAAAAGAGAGGTGAGAAGGGAGAGGCAAGTGCCTTACCTGGGCAATGTACAAGGTGTTCTTGAATCTCTCGCTGTATCCGAGAACGACAAACACACCGGCCTCCTTGACGGCGGCGCAGATGCGCTTCATCTCGTCAGAGTCCTTGACGAGCGAGTTGCGGAAGTACTCGTCCATGAAGGCGGCATTATCGGTGGGGGACTTGGCCCAGATGCTCCTTTCGACGGTAAGAAATTAGCCAAACCATTGACGCGGAGAGCGAAACGAAAGGATCCGTCGCGGACGAGAAAAATGGGGAGGATGTGTGTGTCTCAATTCTCACTCACCATGGGTATCCGGGAATGAAGACCTCAGGGAAGCCGACGACATTGGCGCCCTTGCTGGCAGCCTCCTCGATGAGAGCGATGGACTTGGTAACACCGCCCTCGAGGTCGTTCCAGGCGGGCTCGGCTTGGATGGCCGCGATCTTGAGCTTGGGAGCCATTTCTGGGAGATATCCGGAGTGGATTTTAAGGTAAGAGTGATTGGGTATTGAGGGTTTATGAGGTGAAATGAGAGAGACTGTTGAATTGCTGGATGATATTCATCTGAACTCGACTTCATTCACTGGCAGATTCTCTCTCTTTTGTAGCTCAAAAGCGAGGCTATTCTTTTCCGCCTGCTCCAACAAACATATCTAGATGAGGGGTTCTCCTGTGCCGCATCGCGAGCGGCTCAGCACTATCCTATCCAACACATCTAGAGATCGTCTGTTTACTGCTAAAAAGGACATCACAAACTATCCCAGCCTAAGGGCCCTTCTATCTCTTACAAGTTACATATTCCCCAGATTTTCCCAACGGTTAAGCAATACCCTATCCGCATCGTTGGTCCCTCCGTCTGATGTCGTGTCACTTCCCGAGCTGAGCCACTAGCGCGTTATCAATGAAATCCGGGGTAATTCGGTGAGGGAGAGGGGTTGAAGCCTGCAGACAAGAGTAATGCACGCGATCCGCGTGGTGGGGTTAGCTTCACCGGTTGAGCACTATCCTATCTAGTGCATCCATGATTAGCTTGGTATTATCGATTATGCTGTTGGTTAGAATTGGGAGTAATGCGCCCGAACCATCTTTGTAAACATGAAGGTTTCACTTCTCCTCGTCGGATCCCTGAATTGTATGACCTCACTGCCCGTCTGTTCCGTCCCAATTACGTGCACATTATCTGATATCCTCCCTAGTGGTGTTCACACCACGACTTCGTTTCAATCGTTTCTAGAATAGCTTGATAAGTGTTTTGGCAACTTATCCGACAAGATGAGGTTGCGGAATATTCAAGCCCGCAATGATTATAGGATGAACGTCGTCTATATCCTCCAGACGTAACCCTGTGTCTTCAAAAGCGAACCGCCATACTGTTAACCTATCTCCGCCGCGCTATTCTCTCAACCCTTCACCGAAAGACACAGTCGCCGCCATGGAACTCGAATCCGCAATCCCAGAATGGCTCCGAAAAGAGCGCACTGTACCTGCAAGGACACCACCCGGGTTCACGCCTCCCTTCGAGCTCTACAGTTCGCGCTTTCCCAAGACCATTAAAGACATAGTCATGGCCATCATCGGCGCCCAGTACGCATCCGCAGACCTCAACGACGGCGGTGCCCTGAAGACGATAGCCTCCTTCACGACCTCCGACCGAGTCGCTCCGGACTCGCGCCCGGCCTTTCACGAAGCCGCTGCTGTGGTAGATAATCGGGGGTTCTATAATGTTGCTGTGTTTGCGTACTGGCCGAGCAAGACCGCGTACGAGGAGTGGTCTACTGAGAGCGGTTTCCGGACGTGGTGGAGTGAGGCGAAGCCCGGGGACCAGCCGCGGCATGGATGGTTCTTGGAGGTGTTTCTGCCGACGGCCGACCGGTTCGAGACTGTGTTCTCGACGGCCGTGCCGGAGGGTGCGGCACACATGAGAGACAGCGTCAGTGGACCCATCAAGGAACACGTCTACTGGGGGAGCATGAGAGATCGCCTGCCCGTATCCCAGACAGACGAACTTCTCGGAGATCCGGAAGAAGAAAGCAAGCAGAAGGCCAACGGATCAGCGTCACAAAACGGCGAAACCCATCTGCCGGAGAGGGTCCGTGTACAAGGCAAGAAGAACCTCACCGTCATCCGCTCCGGACAGGACTGGTCCGCAGCGCTCCCCGAAGAGCGGCAAATCTACCTCGATGCGATGCAGCCCCCGCTGATCAGGGGCATGGAATACCTCCGCGACCACGGCGACGAGGTTGGCTGCTTCAGCTGCCGCTTCATGGAGATCGTCGACCCCGTGACGGCCAAGGGCGGGCATGATCGGACTTTCGGGCTGGCGTACTTTGACAACCTCGCCTCGCTGGAGCGCTGGAGTAAAGAGCACAGAACGCACCTGGCCATCTTTGGCGAGTTCGCAAAGTATGCCAAGAGGTTGGGGGATCAGATGTCCTTGGCATTATTCCATGAGGTTCTGGTTCTGGAGCCTGAGCAGCAGGTCTTCGAGTACATTGGGTGTCATGATGGGACGGGGATGCTGAGTTCTTTGCAATGATTGGTTATAATTAAATGAGTACTTCATTGGACACGTTCTGTTTTCAACGTGGGGGAGTGATGAACGTTTTTCCCTTGGCTAGCACTCGCCTTCTGTCCCTGATTTCCTTGGTCATGAGGGTGATACGCAGTCAGTCGATGTGTCCAATCGCAAAACTACCTTACAACGTTACCCAAACGCTCCCGCCCGTTTTCAAACTCTTGATATATCAACTGGCTCATATTGAACCAAAGAACACATTCCTCAACTAGGTATCCTTCACTGGGTCGGCGATAAAGCCATTATCAACCCACGCAGTACCATCAATACCATACACTGTCACCCTACATTCGCCCGAAGTCATGCCATTCATCCTATTCGTATTCGTACAGAAGTAGATAAGCTTAGTCAAGGCCTCGCCCAATCGTGGAAATGTTCCTTGTCTGATATTTGCCCTCTGCGCGGGGCCTATTCGGTGGCCGATGCAGCACTTGCCTTTCTCGTGGTCAAGGCAGTACCGACGCGGCTTCTTCTTTGTCGTGTAGCGTGCCAGAGCAGGCTGAACTTCCCATAGGAGGATCTTGCATACTTCGACCGGTGCGAGATTCGACTCGTCGCACCTGTAAGGTCTTTTGACATCGTCGAAGTCTGCTTGTTCTGGCGAAATGCCTGGCTCGAGCTCTTGTCGGCGTCCTATTTGGGAAACCGCGGTGTCTTTCTCGAGACTTGCGTCATCTTTGGTCGTTGGCGTGATGTAAATGAATTGGGCTTCAGCGTCGTCGGATTCCTGGTCCCAAATGGTGAATTTGCCCTGCTCTTTGGACCATTCTTCTGTGAGAGCCCAGCGTGAGTTCATTTTCTTTCCTCGACGAGAGTCCCTCTTGGCAGCTGTGACGTGAATATTTATGTGGTGTGGCTGATCTACCTCTTGTAAGCTTCTCTTCCTACGGCCACATCTACATTTCTTGCACCGCATACTGGAGAATGAGTCCAATATTGTATGAGGATTTGTATGTACTCACCCTGTATTGATATTCCGTGATGGGTAATGTTGATGTAAACGGAACAGATGAATGTGAAATTCGATGGAGAAGGAAAGTGTGGGAAACCCAGTGGTCAGCACCTTGATAGCGAAGTCAGTGCCGTCTTGTCCCAACGCTTCAGGCCGAAGCTTCGATCAAACATTAGCCCACCTTATGTGGCCTACAAGGTTGCGGTTCAACACGACGCCACGTCCCATGTTGACGTATGTCCACCTAGGCAAGTTGCTCAGGCCTACCAAGATGCTTCGGAATTTCTCCTTATTCATATCAGCTACTTAACCGGATTATTCGTGCGCCTGGAATCCATGGAAAGCCATACTTTCCGTGGTGTGTATCCTATCTCTGTATTTGGTATCACATGGCTTTCACCTTCCACAGAAGCACTTCTTCGCAATGTCTCTTTCTTGCCAATGATGTGGATGAATCTCGTTTACAAAAAATAATGGCAATTTCGTCAGTCCTCATAGATGATAGTACTACTTAATACCTTCACATTCATGTAGCCTAGGCACAGCCTGCATGTAAGTCTACATCAGGATCGTATTCGGGATTCCAAATCCTGACTATCCTAGCTACAGATTCAATCGAGGACTCTGCCAAGTGGCCTTATAGTGATTTTGCGCTACTTGTCATGAGGTAGTTTGAGAAAAAGGTAATTATATGGACTGGGCTCTGTCACAATATTTGTTTTTACCGTTGACGAGTTATTTGATCTCGTTTGTATCTATCAGCCGCGAAATACTCTTTTGCACAGGAAAGTCGGTTTTAGATGCTAGGAGTAGTTCATTCTACTTCGACGGCTCTTCTTATTGTCTCTATTCATCCTTGCTCTCAAAATAAGACTCTCTGTCGGCAGAATTGAGTGAAGCTACACCCGCTTAAGATGGCTTGTACCCATTTCACTCCCCGAGCAGACATGACCACCGGCGATTCACTGTCGTCCACCTGTAAAGAGATAAGGTATCAACAGAAAGTCATTCAGAAAATTTCCTCAGCAATCGGGGGCAGGAAGTTGAAAGCGATGTTGAGCCTCCCTCCGGCTGGCCCCTCCTGAGAACTAGCGCCAGTCTCAGATTGCCCATGTCTTGCATGGCCGCCTACACTCTTGCAGTAGTTCTTGGCACTCATGGTTTCCACGAATTAATTCACGATCAGATATTAACCAGACTCCATTCGCGTCCAGATGAGATCTCACATAAGCGGTCTAGGTCTTGTCCGAGTCTAGACTTTGCGTCGCCGGAGGAAGCCGCATCAGCAATTTGACCACGTGCTCGGACTAAACGCCTTTTGCTCTGTTCACTGGTACTGTCTCTGCCTAGGGCCAAGATAGTCGAGGATGAGAATCATTTCGTGAGTACGGACGAATCTTGGACCAAGCGCCATTCCAGATGCCGTGATCCAGGGCTCGACCAAGGAATTGAGGGAAAATGGGTGAGATTCCCCGCCTCGGAGTCTTGGTAGAAACACAAACACGTTCGATGAGGCGTCAGCCAAGCCACACGAAGGTACACAACGGCCTCGCCGCCAAGTGTAAAAAAGCTGTAGAGAGTAAGGACTTAGCCACCAGTAGGGCACATCTCACCCACCCGTGCCCAGCCGTGCCCAGGTTGACCTGTCCATCAGAACTAACGCATCCTGTAATTTTACGCCACCGTCCCATCTCTGCCCCGAGCTTGCGGGATATGATTGATAAAGAAAGGCTAATAATACGGGCAATTTACGGACAAAACAGCGATAATAGCGGTACCTTTAGAGGGGTTCACGCAAAGCTAGCGGTATAACGACGCAGAGTTTACCCTGTACTCGGGTCAATGCGTTGATTCTGCCCATCATTTCCGGCGCATCTCTAATACGGCGCCCAGAGAGTGTCCTGCGCGCCAAGCATCATGGAAAACGCGGCATCAAGGGTTCAGAATCTGACGATAAAGCAGTGCTCCCTTACCTTTACTTTTGCTTAGCATGTCTTGGCTCCGGCGGTTACAACGTTCTACCAGTCATGCATCTCGAGGTTCTCGTCCTTCCCTCCTCGGAGGATTTCTCGAGGCCGGTTACAATGCATACGGGAGGCGGAAATGAACCCCCTTCCCAAAGGTTATACAGGCCGACCAGGAGGATTTCCGTGCTTCGCCCCGCAGTTCGCTGTCGAGTAATAGAGTATAAAGCTTGACGAGGCCCTCACGGTAAATAGGTTACGATCGGAGGTCTATCGCAAATCGCAGCTAGTCTCTCCAGATCCCGCTATCATAATGATCACGACAGTATTCCTTGGCGCGCTGCTCATGGCGTCTGATGTCCTCGCATGTGCGGGACACCAGAACCACTATGCCATGGCAGACAGGAAGCGTGCAGAGATGGCTCCGTTGCCGGCTTCGGACTGGGCCTATGAGGCCTCGTTCAATTGGGGCCGCCTCAATCCAAGTAAGTTAAAGTTGCATTCGTGCCAAATGATCGTCCTTGATGGTCTGGACTGGAAGTACAGGTACTGACGCCGGCACTCAGACTACACCTTGTGCCAGACCGGCACGCAGCAATCGCCCATTGCGCTCAGCCTCAACAACGGACTGGCGCTGAACCACATCCTCCGGTTCAACTATCCCAACCACACGGCGGGCAACTTTTACAATTGGGGCTACGGCCCCGCCTTCACCGTTACGCACCCGGAGGGCGTCTACACCGGCAACCCGTCCTTCACCTACGACGACATGAAGCTCTACCTTAAGGGCTGGCACATCCACTCGCCCGCCGACCACTCGGTCAACGGCGACAGGTCTAAGGCGGAGCTGCACCTCGTCCACGTGGATGAGGAGGGCCACGAGAAGGCCGTACTAGCGATCCGCTTGGACCCCGGCAACGCCAACAACACCTTCTTCAACCAGCTGCCGCCCATGATCGGCTTCAACGACGTCGGCGTCCAGCAGGAGATCGAGATTGACCACATGCCGGCGTTGAACAGCGTGCTGCAGTTCAACGAGTTCTGGACCTACCGCGGCAGCTTGACGAGTCCGCCCTGTCATGAGGGCATCCGCTGGTTCGTTGCGCGTCAGGTCATGTTCCTGGGCGTCGACCAGATGAGGGCCATTCTGGGCGCGAGCACATACAGCGCAAGGGCTGAGCAAGAAGTTTGGCAACATCGCATCAACGAGTGAAAAGCCTACGAGATTCACGATGTGAAATCTGTAGGGAGGGGCTTGAGCTTGGCTGCACTGGTGTGTGTGCCGAGGAGCTTGGAGAGCAGGACGCGGGAGTTGTGTGTGTGGCTGAGACCTCCATGTCGGCGCTCCGGCCGGGGGTAACAGCTTGAGAGGCGGTCACGGATGCGCCGGCGAGATATTATGACGCCTTTGATGAGTCGGCCGATCTCTTCTTTATTTTTTGTCAAGTTTCCTTGGACCAGCATTTGATACCATTTAGATCTCTTATTATCTCACCATCACTTGTCACAAGACACTTGTTCGTTTTCGTTCCACGGACACGACGAGGTTAAATTGAGCTTAATTGCCTTTCCCCTGTGCTAGGTTTGATCCACCACTTTAGCGGACATGAGCGGACAGCTCTGCCCCTTGATGGCCCACCTGTGCCCTGTCAATCTTCTCTTTGGGGATTTGGGGTTGAGATTGACCCCCTCAAAAAGGCGCCTCATAAGGTTCCTCGTCTGCCGGTCATGAGTCGCGGATTCATTTTAGTGCCCTAGAAGCAGGGCGATACCATGCCAGGAGGGCGGGTCACTGACCCAAATATACCGAATATAGTTAGGGAACACGGCGGTCTGCCAAACTGTAGGAGTTCTACGATTAGGGCTCAAAGCCTGAAAGAGATCGATTTGCCGGTCGCTGAGATATTCTAGGAGACACCAGTGCCAGTAGTGAGTGTTAGAGATAGAAAGAACGAAGAGAACCACGACAATGTGAAAACTGTACAGCTTCAACAAGAGCTATGATCTTGCCGATTAGATCAAGTTGCTCTCGGAGTTCCCTATGTCTTGCCGTTGATCCAGGCCCGCCCCTCATCTGGTCAGTCCCACGACCTCAACGCCAAGAATGTTTCTGGATGCTTTTTCCTAGGCCCAGCCTCAGTCACCCCATTTCCCATAGCCCTGGTACGTCACGGTGGCGTGTCTCTTAATATCTCGTCCATCCAGAATCTGCTCTCCATCTGATCAAGCCTATGATTCACTAAGCTTGCGTAAACTGACCAAAATGATTTGTTACCGTTGCCATGGCCGGGATCAGCTTCGTAACCTTACTCGACTACGGCTGGAGACCCCGCTCCAGTACCGGCAGAGCTGCCAACCCAGCTAGCAACCGGTGCAATCGAAGTAAGAAAAAGTCAAAAGAAACCTTGGTAGCGAAGCTCCAATCAGGATACAACCTAAACCATCCACATCAAATCTCCCCCAAGAACTCCACTGCCGGCTCTCACATCCCAAAGACTCGTCCGCTCAACAAGCAGTAGGGCGAACGCGGATTAACCCATCTCGTTTCATCTAAAAGACGATCCCGATCCAATTGGATGAACCCGAGAGAAACAACGTCTCCCCACATGTTGGGTAACTTGGTGTCTTGGTTTCTTGTTGATCACCTACAACACAGCCCTGTTCAGCGCAATCACCGTGGCTGAGATCCCAGGCTGGACCATTCTTGGCCCATTGGGACGAACCGTCGCTGTTGGTCCGCTGATGCTTGGCAGCTGCACCTCTATATAATTAGCAGTGGCCGAGCGATGATAGTCCCCATCCGGCGGTGGATTATAAGGCAGTATGGATGGTGGAGTTGCGATAGTGCAGACTTTTGCAGTAGGGGACAGCGAAAATCACGGAATGTGACGGGTGTTGTTGACGTAGTGTATTTGTTGGACAGATTGCCAGGGTTCCAATGGCCGCGTGGTCCCGTTTCTTGATCACGTTGTCTCTGGGTCAATCCGTCGACGGCGGAATATCTCTTGCCTAGATCTAGACACAAATGCCCTCCGTCCCGCACTTCCCCAGACCGCGTGGACGCATGGGCTCTTGATTTTGGAAACCCATCTGATAATCAAACTCTTAGCGTCCGCCCCGATGCGTTCCGAACTCGCTTCCGCCCTCGGTCTCTTGGCCGGCCTGCTTACGGCTGCCGAACCGGCCTCGGCTCGGCCGGACATCTACGCCCGCTCACAACAGATCCGACGTCAAAATGCAGAATGCGCTGAGGACCTAGCTGACGTCCTGGACAATGCGCCAACGACGTCAATGTCATGGGGAGCTACGGCTTGCGATTATACGTCTACACTCTCAGGCTTAGAACTCTCCGTTACCTATGCCTCATTCAGGAGTCGAATGTCTTCTTGGTACAGCGACGATCTCGACGACATCACCAAGCTCGAAGCCAGCTGTACACAGTACAGCTCTATCTTTAATCAGATCCGGAACTGTTACGTGACTGGAGCTATCCCGACTGCCGCTACATCTACATCAACAACATCATCTTCAACTACATTCACTACTACGAGCACTGGGTCTGGAGGCATCACTACGGCAACTGTGACAACTACATCGACACCCGACAGTGGGAGCGGTATGGATGATGGCGCGAAAGCTGGACTTGCGATTGGGATCATCCTTGCCGTTCTTCTTTTCATGTTCATTGGGTACAAGTTCTTCATGAAATACCGTCAGAAGAAATTAGCCGACGCCGCAGCAATGTCATCGAATGCAAACGTTGGACCGGAAATGGGAGCCGCAGCCGCGGGAGGAGCATTAGGTGTCGCTGCTCTGGGTAGTACCAAGTCACGACCAGAGCAAAGCGAGGTGTATGCATTCAAATCAGAATTGAGCGGAGAGTCGAGACCAATGTCCGAACTCGATCCACGACCGATATCCGAGCTCGACCCAGCAGCAGCTGTTGCCGCCAGCGGTGCCACCGGCGTCCATCGACATGTTGCGGAGCTGGACCCTGATCCCCCGACCCAGCTGAGTGAGCTGCCAGCTGACAACTATGACCCAACCGCCACGACGAATTCGCCTCCCCCGGCATACGTCTCTCCGGTTACTGATACGGGTACTCGAAATACGCTCTACTCGGTGGTCTCACCAGTGTCACCAGACTTGAGTACGATGCGATCGTCAGGATTAGGCATATCTACAATTTCAGAAGCAGATGTCTCGCAGGGCGCCGATAGTAGTGTTACAGGAGTGGAAAAAATGCCAACAACGCAGAACGAGACAGTGCAACAGGGATGGGGCAGAGGATGGATGCAAAGGGAATGAAACATTCACCATGGCCCTTCTAGTGAAGTGAATGGTACATCATATTGGCCATAAAAGCGAGAGCATAGACAGCTTTCACACGCATGAACTGTGCGATGAGCAGGAAAAAGCCAATCGGTGGTGGTTCAGTCAGGTTTCCCAAAGTCATCGAATTTCTTGACATTGCTATCCTTGATGCAGCCTATCTCGACTGTCTCCTATTAGATACCCTCTTACTACAGTACAGAAAATTCATTCTTGTTTCAAATCCGGGTTATCATCGCCAAGCCATACAGCTGCTCGAGGATCTCACTGGAAAGCTTTTGTGTCAAATATGGAACATTATGTTGTCATCAGCACTTCTCTCGTGACAAAGGATGCTCCTGCAACTTTGCAATCGCATCAGCGATATTCTTTCCCACCTCCGCTCCCTCCTTGATGAATGTCACCCAATATTCTTTCTCGTCTTCCAGGCGGACACTACCTGAGCGGATATACTCGAGGAGCGATCTCTCCCATTTTTCACGTAAGCTGCTTCTCGCCAGAATTGGATTCATCCATTCGGTAGACTCTCGGTCTGGATTGAGATACACAAGCGCTCCCAACAAGGACCTCCGTGTTCCCAGATTCGCCCGAACGCACTTGAACTTCACTCGGCACTGATGTTTGAGCCAGTCTGAGGCCGCATCCTCGGATGAGTACAGGTACGTCACTGATAGGGAGCAGAATGCGGTACAAAACGTGACGACGGCGGCATCCCAGCCTTGAAGTGTAGAGGCGATGATAATTATAGACCATTGTGCCATGATTGTGAATCGAAGCATCCAGCGAAAGAGGTTTGGCCGTCTGGGGAATACCTTACGCTGAAGTGGCCTATTCAGAAGAGCATTGACAGAGTTTCTCGATCCAATGAAAGCGTTCCAGTCCTGACCATTGAGACTACTGGCAGACACAATGAGCCTCTTCGATATGTTTCCGTTGTGTCTGCCAGGTTTAAGGCTGCGAGGCGCGGTTCCAAACAGTTGGCCGATAAAGTGTCCTGATGCCGGCATGAGAAGCAAGTATATCATCCCATAAAACGTGCCCGAAAGTAGCGAACAGATGATACCCGCTGCCCATAAGATCCACCCAGACAAGCTGACCAGAGCATAATGTAAAGAGACTGGGCCCCATACTATGTCGATGAGACGACGGATCGGGCCGTACGGACCATCGGATGTTTCATCTTCCACAACATACACGTAGAGCTTTTGCTGCCGAGTTCGATCTCCAAGGGCCACAAAGCTATTTTCAACCTTGACGTCGACTTTTTGACTCCTTAAGAATAGCCTCGTTGTTGCGGCTGCTGCACTAGGGTAGTGATCTCCAAACTTTGTGTCCATGCAGTGGAGTGTAGGCACTGCACCTGGTCGATCGAGACAGCATGCGTTTGTGGTATCATCTGTGGAGAGTAAAAGGCGAGCGCCCTTTGGCGATATTGGCCAACACCATGCGGGCGTAAGCCCTGATAGTTCAAATACATGGAGCTTGGCGGCTTCCTCGATGAATTCGATGAGGGCCGTAAGAGGAAGGATCCCGACAAGTTGCTGCGCCCAAGGAGGCAAATTTGGTAGCTCGATAGCCAGATTCATAATCAAAGTTGTCGATGAGGATTAGTGTTATAGTCTTTGCTGATTGGGCCCACTCGTCTCGCGACTTGACAAATAAGATCATGTTGCTAGGCAGCGCTGCTCAAAATTGTCAACTTCTGTGCTTGGACGCTGATGAGCCTACAGACGATAGAGTTTGTCAATGTTGCATTGGTATTGTTGGTTTCGTGTCTACGGTGACAAAGTCAGGCTTTAACTAGAATCAATTATGTACAATACGGCTTATGGCCCGAGCATCATGGGTCCACGAGGCGGCTTCCGCGAGACAGGTGGTACGTATAGTGAGTTGGGCTTCTACCGTCTCTTCCTTGGGTAGCTGTGCAGGTTGTGGTATCGGTCCCGCGCATGACCGTACCAACCTTTGCATAGGCACTTGCATTTACATGCGGTCTGAAGAGAGGCTGTGCTCAATGGCACATTCAGAAATAAATCAGGAAACGTGCAGTGCGGCACGGGCAATATGAACCGGTGGTTTGTCAAGGCGAAGACCGAGCATTGACAGCGGCAAAGGCAAGACAATCCAGGACCTCGACGTTGGTAGACCTATCATCTGGTTCGCATATGTGCGCAGCTGTTGGGAATCAGCCTGAGGCGGAGTCTGGGAGTCAGCCTGCAGAGGGGCGCAGTCTCAAACCCAGAAGCTAATCAACATGAACTGTTAGGAGATGCTCATGTACTGTAAGCGAGTCAAATGAACTTCTGAAATTCGTGATGCAGAATTAATTGATTCTTGTATAGGTCCAGTTCACCCGGTTTCACCCCGGTCAAGTAGCCAAACCCCAATATCTCCTTTTCCCTTTGATCCCGGACTATTGCAAGATGCTGATAGGTACGAAGCAGTGTGGTCACTGTATTCGAAAAAACTGATGCCAAAATAGGCTACTTTGAATGCAGTTGGCTTTGCAGTAGTACAGTGCTAATTTTGGGAACGCCATTGGCTCTGTCTCCTATACGTTCAATATGACTCCCTGCCAAAATTGGGCCAGTCACCATCCTCGCCCCTACCAGGTCGGGTGACCTCGGAACACCGTCATCCTATCTCAAGTTTGCCTCCAGCCGCCGCAGTGCGTATGGGCGAGGGTCTCCATATATTTCAGTTCCTACCAGAGTACGACACATCTGCGAACTTGTTTCCAAGGCTCGTGTAGTGCCTCCGCCGCACTTTTGAGTACGACATCATGTCATCGAACGATCGCAACATGTGGCCGACTGGCCCAGCAGGCCCCATACCCGGTACTGCCGAGTACCTCAATTGTCTTGTCGACAGCACCGGGAAGTGCAAATGTCTTTCCAGTCGCCCGAAGGCAGGGGATGACCCCAAGCTACCGAGATTTTTGAGCTTCTTCACAGAGATGGCTGTACAGGAAGCACGGGAATATAGCCTCGTGCCTGAACACCCGATGTTTGAGCGAGAGATAAATGCTTCTGAGACAGGACCATTTCGGCCTCCCATGAGCCGGTTGGACACCAGAAACATATGCATGGACTGCTACAAGAAAGCAGCCCCCGAGGGCTTCACAACATGGTCGCTTTCATACGAAAAGCGAACTTTTCAATATGGTACATTTCCACCTCAAATTACAGCTGGAAGCCCCATCGATGCCGACAGTTACTTGGGCGAAAGATCGATAAACTTCCCATCCTTCGATGCTCGGGTGATCTTCAGAAAAATGGCCCATGACGGGCGCCCTATCTATATCGACCGTCTACATGGAGAGACGAAGTGGATTCCAAACCTTACTGACAAGGTCGAGAGGGAAAGGCAAAATGCGGCAATCAACAGAGAAAACGGTGCAGCTTACATGAGTGCTACGAGAATCTACAGAGCTGACGGGGACTTTGGTGCCGGGCAAAACACTACGGCAGAGCATCGAGTTGGCTACGGGCGGCTGGCAGTGGTGAGACCTGACTGGCGTCTTGCAATGCCGAGGGAAGACTCACCCCAGAAAACCCCCTCGATCCCTGCTACGGAGATGGGGGAACCTTCCGAGGACGAAGAAGAAGCTAGCCAGCAGATTACTGCTTCCAGACCTATCCGACGCGATATCCCCCGCGAGTGGCTTCCTCCCGGTCCGTACGCGGTTTACACGTACTACATGGAAAATGCTCATGGACAATGGCCTGAGAAGCCGCCAGTCAGGCGACTCTCGATATCTCGCGTTGACAAAATCGAGACAGATATGACTGGACTTATCAATCCAACCGCGCCGAGTCAAGAAGAATTAGCGCGCTTTGCCAGAGAGAAGGAATCAAGGAAACGATGGGACGAAAGGGAAAAGTATCTCAGTCGTCATGACCGCATCCGGATCGGCGATGCTTTGCTAATAGCCCACGGTTATCCCAAAGACAAGATCCCCAACATTCCAACCGAGGCCTACGAAGACATTGTGCGCATCTCGGATGACGATGACCGAGGTCCAGGCGTCTGGGAGTTGCGTGACTCTTTCACAGGAACAGGTACGCCAGGTGGTTTCTTTTACGAAAACATCAGCAGACAAGATCTAGTGAAACATTACTATCCTTCTCGGAGCCCAGGCTTAGGCTTGTCGAGTCCACCTACAAGGACTTTCCAAGTAAGCGATGAGGAGGTTTACCTGCAGTATGGCGATTGGAGTGAGGATGCTAGGTTCAAAATAAACGTGTACTCTATCGAAATCACGAGACCTCAGAAGGATGAGACTGATGAAAGTGGGATTTGAGAAGATCATGGCTGTGTCTGAACGATATCAGAAGCGTTTACAGGGCTATGCGGTGCCTGAGAATTAGAATCATTGCGTGGCAACATAACCTCAAGAAGTGTACTTAGCCCATCGTCATCCATTAATATGAAGAGGGCAGCTGAATGAATAGTCTAGTTCTGATATCTGATTTCTTTATATTCGAGTATCCGTGTTCTTTCATCGGAGCTTTTTCAAAAGCTCGAGTCATTTGATGGCACCGTTGGCCTACTAGGCTACAGCCGTGAAATTGCTAGGGATATTGGAATTCGGACAAGGGCAATTACTTCCTTGTTGAACTTTTGATTCTTCTAAGTGTGAACATGTAACCGACCCAGAACCCAATTACCCTGACTTCAAAAATACAATCTGGTGGAAACTCCTTTTCAGGAACCTGCTCTTCTACTACTTCCGGGGCTATGCAGCAGTCGTAGAGGACGGCGTTGATGTCGCACAGACGGGTGATGTGATCGTAGTTGGTGTCGTTGCGTGGACGTAGATAACCTTCTGGATCTCCGGGCCGATCCCACCCCACCAAGGCGCCGGCTCCACAGTGGTTGTGACGTGGTTACAGCCGTGGCAGTCTGTAGGCTTTCCAATTGTGACTGTCTGGTTGTAGATTGTGATAGTGCTCGTCGGCTGGTAATCGCCAGTGAAGCCAGGATCGAGAACCGTTATTGTTGTCGTGCATTCGCTTTGAGTCGCGGTGGGTTCGAGCGAGGCAGCAGCAGCAATGCCCGCGAATGCCAAAAGCGTAGAGTATAGTGAAAAGAACATCTTTCGGAGATTTGGAGTTCAAGTGATGAGATAGGAATGCTTGTTGTGTAGGGAATATCTAGACATAAGGGCTTGGCAAACAGTCTTTATATCTTGAAGCGGGGTCTAGGGTCCGCAAGACTTGCCCGGAACCCGTGGAGCTGAGATTCCCTGTGACTCGCTCGAACATCGGATGAACGGCACGCTAGATGAAAGCTACGAACCCATCGAGAGCTATTCGTGCTGGTTTCTAGCATTCTGAGAAGACTCTCAATATCGTAGAGTTAATGAATGTGGCTCGTGCTTCAACTCCACGGATCATCACTGGGCACTTTGAGCATGATGTTAATAAAACGAATCATAATTACCCCGTATAATCGGCGACTTCACTAGTCTTTTCCCCGTCCCCGAAGATCTTTAATGTGGAGGCTCAACTATTGCAACTTGTCAAGCCTTAGCAACTCATCTGAAAGTCTTGGATATCCCCTGTTATTCCAGCTCGTGATCAGCCCCTTTTGAAAAGCTTGTTTACTGGCGGCCTTCAGGGTCCGAAACTTCCGCTGATGTTTCCTTGCAACTGATGATCCGACCGAGTAGCTGAAAGCCAGAAAAGGGGCGAACGAACCTTCATCGATGCGATTGTCATGCGCAAATAGGCGCACTGGTGAAACTTCTCACTTGAAAGCAGGACTTCGCGGGATTCCAACCCCTTTGTTAGGAGGAGCCCGACGCGTAGCCCTCTTCGGAGGTCAAGGCTTCATGCTCTTCTGCAGGAGAGCTTGTCGTCTTGCCCAGGAAGATATGCAGCGAGCCAGAGGGAGTGGACTAGGAAGCATGAACGAGAACTAATACTTACTAGCACTGATCTCAGTTTCTCACAGATGTGGTTCTGTCTCTTCAATAGCCAATTGATGGCTGCCATCAGCAACCAAATTTTAGCAACGATATCTATACCATCACCCAAGCATGACGTTGTCTATTGTGGGCACAGCGAAACCGAGCAACTGTCTGCTCAGCTGATGTACCCTCGAAATCGACCCAATCGTCCGGAACTAAGCGCACCCAAACTGGGGCTGCAGCGATGAAGACTGATTTATCCTGTACCATCTTTCTGCATTTCTCGTTGTAGGTCAGACTCTGTTGTCGAGATTGTGGCCCAAGCCATGAAAACTCACATCTAACGACTGTCCAAGAGAAGAGCTTAATAACACTGATCAACGACATTACCACATGCGACTAGTATCTTGAATTCCTCAAGTCGTAGCCTGAAATGCAGACAAGTGCATGGATGCTAGAGCCGTAGCGATGCCGACCCAGCCTCGATATTGCTTGTCGATCTCGCATGTTTGAGATGTTGTCCAAGGCGCCAACTGTTGACCAGCTAGCTGCTGAGGATCTAACCCATGAAGCAGAACGGACTACCTCTCCTTGTATGGCCTCAATAGAGCAATATTTTGAACCACATTGATGACTGTACGTATGTCAATGCAAGAGCTGAGTTGGCGAAAGCCAATAGCCTCGAGTCTCTCCGGTTTCTTCTCGGGCGAGGTGGCTGTTTCCTGTCGATAACGTTGCCGATCTTCCAACTCGTGCATATGACGAAGGCCGAGCGCGCATGAGCTTCCGAATAATCGTAATTGCGTGGCTTGATGTGTTTGCTGGATGTGAACACTCAATGCAGATAGTTTCCAGCTGCTTGTTCTTTGACTACTATGACATCTGCGTGGAGCTCGGCGGGGGATCTGTACCTGAGTCACCGAAAATCACTACAAAATAGTCAGTCGAGTTTCAAGAACTTGTTGTAGCACCACGTTTGCAATAGAACATAGTGGGTGTCGAGTTTAGTTGAAGGGCAAAAAACATGCGATTTCATACCACAGAAATAACGTGCTCCCAGCGATGTCAGACAAGTCTCACTTCATTGGCTCTGCCTCATCGCCAAGACCATTGCTGATCCAACAACAGCGCCGGTGTCATTCTTGCAAATGCCGAGCGAAAAAAGGGTTGACTTGAACTTGGTAGGGAGAAGAAGAAAAAAGCACAAAAAGCATCTTACTTAGCTTTAGACGATATTCCGTCGGATGTGAGGCTTTCCGGAAGATGCCCAGCAATTGATTCCTGAAAGAGCGCCCAAAACGGGCTGTGTTCTGGCGCGGGTAGGATGGAAAAGATCGTCAAAACTGCCAGCGGAGTATTGATTTTCAAATGTCCGTAGTAGCAAGCCGCGAAAGCCAAGTGTTTCCCACGTCAGATTCTCTATTGGGCTGCATTGGCAAACGATCCGGCGCGTCGCGGTGCGCATATTTGGGGGAGAGGGCCAAGCAACCGCCAAGGAGCTTGCCTCGAAATATTGACGCTACCGGACGAACCTAAACAAGACATAAACTCTCCCACTTGGTTGACTTGTGGACGGCAAGTCGCGCTTCCGCTGCCGAGTCCCAAGTGATCGGCGGCGTCATAACCGTGCTTCTGGTATTCGATGTTCCCCGGATTAGGAAAGTGTGCCAAGGAGCCCCCAACTCTTCGACGATTTGCTGCGCCGCGGCGACTACGGGAGAACGGGAGGCAAACACCGCAATCTCAATTCCCTTGGCCCATTCATCACGACAGCCCAGACCGCGGTAATGGCGCCGGCGTACAGCGCTTGATCGTTCCTCCGGTTCTTGGCTGAGCGAACACATCACCAGGCCGTAGCAGTGATGCAAGTGAGTGTAGAGGCGCTGTGGAATTGAGGGGAAATGACCGTACTTGCCGAAGATGCACCTGGGGTGTAGCTCGTAGCTGGATATCGAGGTTTACTACATATACAGAGATGAAAGTTCCCTCATTATTACCAAGTTCCGATCTGTATCACATCATTTCATCCTCATCCACCTCTTCTAGTATCTATCAATCCCAACTGTACATTCATCCCCAGTCACTCACTATCTCCCATACCATCACAATGAAGTTCGCTATCATCCCCCTGGCTTTGGCTACTGCTGCCTCCGCCGCTCCCATTGTCGAGGAGATCAAGCACGCTGTCGGCTGGACCAAGAAGGGAGGCAAGGGCAGCTGGGGCTCTTCTGGCCCCTTTCACTTCACCTCGACCTACGACGTGATCGCCACACCTGACCAGGTCGTCGATAACAATAACACCTTCACTGGTGGACTGGCCGGAGCCATTGGCTACTTCAACTACGGCATCAACTCCAAGGAGAATGTCATCTGCTACAACATCACCCTGGTCAACTTCCAGGGCGAGTACCAGTCCCCCGCCCGCACGGCAACCCACATCCACCAGGCGGAGAAGGGCAAGGCTGGCCCCCCTCGGTAAGCACATGTATAAATCGCTTGATAGAATCAGAATACTAACTCAACCTCACCAGCATTGCCTTCCCTAACCCGGTCGCCGTCGAGGGATACCAGAACGTCCGCCGCAGCGTCGGCTGCTTGACCGGCCCCTTCGTCACCGGTGTCAACGCCACCGGTGTCGACACCGGCTCAGGCTTCAAGGTCAGCCAGATTGAGGAGAACCCCGAGGGATTCTTCACCGATGTTCACTCAAGCCTTGCCGTACCTGGTGCTGTCCGCGGCCAGCTTGGCGACGACTACAAGAAGGACTGCCCCGAGGACAAGAACTAAAAGACTTTACGGAGGTGCAGGGGCTGAAGGGTGTTGATACCATGTCGGCTTTATTATACATCGTGCTGGCGATGGCGGTGTTGTACTTGGTGTAAAGGGTGTTAATCCCATACTACCATCTATTCCGTAATTTTAATACTACATTACTCAGGCTTTTCTACATAAGTTTTCGCAGACCGGGATTCCTCTACAGGGCCTGGGTCTATGCGACAAAATTAATTGGGTAAAGACGACTGGGCGATGAGATGAACGATAGAGTGCATGGTCGATCGATAGTTGATCATGCTAGATTTGGACGGTTTCCAGTCTCGCTGTCAAACTGTGGCTCTACACTACACCTTTAGACACTGTCTCCCGCTGGATAAATAACTATTCGGTATGAGCCTTCTTTTGGTGAAAGACCAATTATTATTCAAGGTGACTCGACACAATATCCGACACAAACTCAGACCAAGGTTCACATCAATCACTATACAATGTTATTACTACCCATCACATCTCGCGCTCCTCGATTCTTTAATTCTTCTTGTCACTGCACCAAATATTCCTCGTCTACACCTGAGCAAGCAAAGTTCATTGTGAAGCGCCTATGTCTTATTCCGACCGCTTACTTTGCGCTATTTCGAAACGGCCACGGTAGATATCAATATGCTTGACACGTGCCGCGGTGCTGTGAGACTGGAATGAATAACAATTTTACAAGCCAAGTTTGAGAAGTGAAGAGTCTATTGGAATCTAGGCCTCAAGGACTATGCTAGACAAGGATTGATGTATGTCTCACCTTAATTCAGGAGACAAGCAGGTGACCAAGGGGCCACCACGTCCATGGGATTGGGGTGACAGGGTCACCAACGATTGAGTATGATGGCGTGATTTTAGGGAAATGTTCACAGTCAACTATTTTATATCACACATATCACACATCGGTACAAGTTCGTCAACAAAAGTAGCTCGCTTCAAATCGGTAATTAATCAACAGGTTCATTGGGCTCGTGTAGGACTAGATGGATTATCACTGATACTGTAAGTCGAATCCTGTCAATCAATCACATACGAGAAGTACCGTGAAGATTCATGCTCTCATAATGCGCTTCGTATCGTACAAACTTTTTGACCTCAGCCTAAAATGAGTTCGTGAATATGAGAATGCATGGTGTTGAGTTGACAAAATTCGCTTGATTTGTTGCCTGTTTTACAACCTTCCAGGAAGTGATACGCAATCTCTCGTCTCTTTTCCATCATAATCATCGCCCATCGCCCAAATGATGTTACAAACTTGTTACACGTTCCTTATCGATGACAGCTCAGAGTCCCAACAGACCTCCCCCACCTTTGCCACCACCACCACCAAGAAGGCCGCCGCCGCCACCATCCTTTCCGTCACCACCTCCACCAAGCACACCTCCGAGGAGGCCGCCGCTATTCTCCTGGCCACCGCCTCCTAGACCGCCGAGGACACCGCCGAGAAGGCCGCCAACACTGTGTCAACGTTAGTAGGGCAAGATTGATCGAAATTGAACAGGAATAGTGGCTTACCCATCGCCAACGCCGCCAACAACATCACCAACGCCGCCGAGGACATCACCCTTGCCAAGTCTACCGACGCCCTTGCCCAGACCTCCGGTGATACCAGTGACCGCGTCGCCGGCGCCCTTGCCGACTCCGCCGACGATGCCACCAACCGGTCCGCCGACTGTGGCACCAACACCTCCGAGCGTACCGCCGACAGTGTCACCCTGGAAACACGTTAATATCAAGGTATTCCACGTAACCATTCGAGTACTGGATGATGACGCACCAATCCCTTGCCAACACCTCCAACAGTATCTCCAACTCCACCAGTGACACCGCCAACGGTGCCCATCAAATCTCCACGGCCGAGAGCTCCAGTGGTGTCGCCCAGCGTCTTGTTCAAGCCGCCAGTAGCGGCGCCCAAAGTGTTGCCAACGCCGCTGGTGGCACCGCCAACAGTCTTACCAAGGCCGTCAGTGGCGCCCTGGACACCTTTGCCGAGGGGACCTCCAACGGTGCCACCGACCTGCTTCCCGAGGCCGCTGGTGACACCACCGACAGTTCTACCAAGGCCGTCGACGGTACCGCCAGCCGCTTTGCCGACGCCATCGACAACGCCACCAGCAGTCCGTCCGACTCCGCCAACGGTCCGGCCGGCAGTACCAACGACTCCACCGGCAGTCTTGCCAACGCCTCCGACGGTCTTACCGACGGTATCCGTGACCTGGCCCACAGGACCGCCGGCTTGAGCCTTCTTCGCTGCGCGACGAGCCTCAATCTCATTCGTGGGAGTGAGGGCGCTAGGGTGGTACTGCTTCTCCTTCTTTGGCGTAGCAGCCTTGGCCTTCCGGGCCTCGTGCTCTGCGGTAGGTACAAGAGCGCCAGGGGCGTAGACCTTCTCCTTTTTCGCGACCTTGGCAGGGCTAGTGGTAGCGGCAGGGACGTTCCTGACAGCAGGTGCGGGAATAGGGGCGGCCTGCTTCTTGACGGGCGCGGCCTTGGGTACTGTGACGGGAGCCCTGGGTACAGCCTGTGGTGCCGCGGCGACTGCGGGCTTCTTCTTGGGCAGGTTGTCTTCGTGAGTCCGTGCTGCTGCTGCTTCCTTCCTGGCCGCTTCCTTTGCGGCCGCGGCCTTGCGAGCTTGGATTCTCTTCACGATATCTGACCCAGTCGTCTCTGTGTACTGGGTAGTCTTCTTCTCCTGCATCTTCTTGACAAGATCTGCGCCACTGCTGCCGCTGGCAGCCTTGCTAGCGGTGTGCGATGCTGACTTGGCCGTCTTTGAAGCATGGTCGGCTGTCTTGTGTGCGGATGATGAAGCGGTCTTGGATGCATGATCCGCGGTTCTGTGAGCGGAGGATGTGGCTGGTTTCGATGCAGACGATGCAGTCTTGGAAGCTGATGCTGCAGGCTTTGAGGCCGATGATGTGGGCTTGTGTGTGGAGGAAGAGACCTTCTTTGTTACCGGCGTCGTGGTAGCGTGGTCTTTGGTCGATACATTGTCCTTAGCGGCGGCTGTGGCTGAGGAGACCTTCTTTGGCGTCACTTGCGATTTCCGTTCGTCGACCTTAGCGGCCGTTGCCTTTTTGGCGGAGGAGACCTTGTGGGGAGTTGCGGCTGGTGGGACGAGTCGTGTTAGTGACAGATACAACCTCACAACTCTTCGAGTTGGCCATCTGACTGGGTGAGGTTATTTGTAAAGCTGACTAACCTTCCACAGAAGCACTGTGGTTCTTTACTGATGATGGCATGATGGAATAATATGTGGTGCTATAGGAAAACTCTGTGTTTCGGGTTCACGATAGTCTGACGAGTTTTGTTTTCACAGAGTGAGTTGCCTCGAGTTGGCTTGTTCAAGGCTGTTCTTTCTGGTGTGGCTGATGCTCTATATACACTGCGAAGCTCCGTGGCAGCTTCTGGGGATGACGTAGATGGAAAAGGATGAGGAGGGTGGTGTGAGCTGACGTGCGTCCACCGTCTGTGACGTCGAGTCTGGGGTTGTCCCGGGGGTTTGATAGGCCTAGATTGACCATCCATTATGCGAGACACCAATCGACCCCAGAAACACCCGCCACACTTCCGAGCACCACATGCACCGCCGACGCACGATGAGGGAGGGATAGCGAGGGAAACATAGCCAAACATGCAGCTTTTCTTTCTCGACATTTCTTCCCGAGTCCCCCAAATTGCCCTCCCCCAGTCACCGCTCGCAGTGGACAGCTGAGATGATGCTCGGTTATGACATACCCTTGGTTGGATTCCCTGCTTTCTGGACGTGGTTGATCGCATCGACACGAGCTAGAGGATGCGTGAACCGGACGAATCAGAGCCTTGAGACTGATAAACTCTCCCTCCCTTAGCCTGGACCGCGAAACATGGCTTTTGTGAGGAGATCGAGGAGCACGGTTGCGCTGCCTTGTCTCGAAGTGACGCCTACGAGCAGCCCGTCGGCGTGAGAGACGGGGAGTGAGGAGTTGCGTTGGTGCTTTGTTCTTTTCATCCGATTGATCCTACGCCCCTCCTACTGGTTGTGGCTTAGCTTACAGCAGCTCTTACTGGGATGTCATCGCGGCTCGCATGCTCGATATCCACAAGCGAGGTCTCGAGCGTTATCGTGTCGACATTGTGGATCGAGCATTGTGGTCTAGGACTTGTCAGTTGCGGAGTAAGACTGCTTGATATCAGCGGACAGAAATTCTGCTTAGTCTCGGTGAAGTCGGAGGGGAGAGGAGAACGTTTGAGTTTTTTTCTTCTGCATGGAGCGAGAGCCATGTTTGCCTCCTTGGATCCATTGTTCTTAGGGTGGCGGATTCGGCTGTTGGAGCTAGTGGTCTTGGTCTATCCCACACGATCGCGATTCAGCGCCCGTCTGGTGGCGACCGTTGACAATGAGGGGTTTGGATGAGGTGAGCGATTTCCTTTGAGGACAGGACGAACTCCTAATGATAATGGCGAGCTACATCATCTCAAACACAGATCCGGATTGCTAGCACGCTGGTCTGAAATGCAATATTCAGCTGTTGCCAACTGCCTTAGTAGACCTGGATGTATGAATGTTTACATTGCGACTCTTTTGTTTCGCCTGCATCCCGTCGCTGCTCTCCAAAATTATCCAGTAAGCGAAGAACATGCCTCTGACATGGAGCCACAACAAGGCAAATCTTTCAGCATACACGGGCTTCCTTCAAAGAATTTTCCTCGCCTTTATTCCACTGTAGTTTCTTGGGCAGCTTGTCACCAGGAACATTTCCTTGCAGGCTTTCTTACTGGACAGTCCCTATCGGAACAAACGAAATTCTATTTCGTCCACGTCCTGCAAGAATGTACTCGAAGTCTGCTTCAAAAAGAACTCGTGCTCATTCAAAAGGCGAGCCGGGTACCACTTTCAAGGATTCTTTGACCTTGACCGAAGAACTACGCATACAAGGCATTGTTCATCCAATAAACCGCGAACATCCCAAAGACTGCTTTAGATGCTGCAAGTAAAGACGAAATCCATGGCAACTGTTCTTCATCATTGTCTTTTGTCAGCTCGTCTCGCAGACTGAGCGTTATTGTAATGAATCCTAGATAGAAAAGGAAGGTGCCGGCTACTTGCGAACTGAATGAAACAGATCACTACCAACCACTTTACATCTACACAACACACAAAACAAACTCACAAATACACGACTTCAGTCCCAAGAAACCCATCCACTGTCCTCCGACCAAGCCTCGACAGACTATCATGACGAACTCTCCCAACAAGCTGGACAACACAGGTAAAATCACGCCAGCCATGTCCGCCCTAACTCTCAACATTCGTCCTACGCCTGGAAAATATATCCAACCTCGGAAGGGACTCTTCTGCCTCGGTCAGCTCCCAGTTGACATCCGCTACCTCATCTATGAATTCATACTCGTCGAACCCAAGAGAAGGGACATTGAACATAAATCTGACTGCTTCTGGCATTCCGATCGTCTTAGACTACTAGAGCCCCCCGCTTTCCTGCTCAAAGACATCGTAATTTCAGAGGAGCCTCACCGGCTTATGTGGGATCTAGATGGTTATTACTGGCCTGGGAGTACCATGTGCCGCTGCGATCAGCGCAAGGGACTCGGGCTACTGTTGACCAACAGACAGGTGCACGCCGAAGCAGCGCCCCTCTTCTGGTCCCAAAACAACTTCAGTTTTCTCAGCGGCCACGAGGCCATCACGGCCCTGAACCATCTCGTCCGGCCAGAATATCGAGACCTCATCTCTTCCATCACTGTGTTGAGTGCTGACCAGCGCGGTACACCTTGCAATGTCCGGTTCGCCAGTGATACCACACAGGGATGTGGCCCGGTGCCATGGGACTCATTCTGGCTGACGATGATAAGGTGCCGAAACCTGAAGGCGATCGAGGTCCCCACTGTTGCTTTGGAAACCTGCCCAGATGGGTTCCATCAACTTGCGACAAAGAAACCCGCGCTGAATACAAACCTCGTCGACCTCATTCCGTTTCGCAAGTGGGAGGATGATCTCTTTTCATACCCCGCCGGCACGCATATTGAAGAGTGTTATGACCATAAGCATTTTACTATTTACGCCGAGACTTCGTCCAGACTGCCAACTGTTCAGGAGCTGAGAAGCTCTGACGAGGAGCCTTGCATCGACATTTGGAAGACGCGCGCCAGAGAAAGCAAGAACCTCCTTCGTCGCACTCGCGAGGTAATCATAGAGACGTGCTTGCGCAATTTTGACGAGCAACATGTCTACCAATGGCGTCTCCGCCCCATCATTGACAGCAAGGAAACTAGATTCGTCCGCCTCGATTTGGGTGAGGGTAAATACTCCTCTGTCAAGTTCTACGGCCTTCCCGCATCCCTCAAAGAAGCACGGCAACTTGCCTGGAAAGAACACCTTGAGGACGAAGAATTCAAAAAGTTGAAAGGTATGTACCCCAGTCACCACGAATCGAAGATGTGGCACCGATGGTTCAGGGAAGTCGTAGAGGAGGAAGGGTTGACTGAGGAGGAGGGTGCCGAGCTGAGGCTTACTGGGTATTATTACACTGTGTCTGACGACGCTGAGACGGCTAACATCGAGCCGCCTCATACTCAGCCGAGAATCGACCTTTCTCACCTACGTGGTCCAACCAATCCCCGAAGGGCGAACAGGGGTATTCTCTGGTTTAAGAGAACAACCGCAAGTTATGATGCTGAGCAGAGGCGCAAGGAGAAGAAGAGAGATCTTGAGATGATCTGCAGAGAGTCACTCGACGACGACGATGACGACTGGTATTAGTCCTCAGGTCTTTTGCCAGCTTTATGCATGCGAGAAGAGTTTTGCTTACTCCCAACAAGTTTAAGAATTAATAGACTTATGCTGCGTCCGGTTTTATCCTCATCTTAAGTGAATGGAATATGGCATCGAAGCTTGATAAGAAGTGCCTTCTCCCAATGTTTATCAGAGCAGGTATGATCTCCACCAAGTCTCCTCTTCCTCTAGCCAAAGGCGAGGGCTTCCAGGCATACCAAACATGTGGCCCTCGCCCTGAACCTCCCTGATTCTCACATCCCCTCCCTTATCCTTGACAGCTTTGTAGATGAGCCGGGCTTGCTCGATCGGCACCACGGTATCCGCGACGCCATGAAGGAGGAACAGCGGAGCCCCAATCTTTTCGGCGTGGTAGAGGGGGCTTCGCTCACGATATCTTTCCTCCTTTTGCTCGTCCGTCATACCCGGATCCAGAACGAGTGCTCCCATGTACTCAGACTCTAGCTTATGCGTGGACTCGTCCAGCTTCTTGACATCACTTACACCGCAGACGCAGAATCCGGCGTCAAAGGTTGTAGGATGGCGGACCAGGGCCTGGAGGACGTTGTAGCCTCCGGCGCTGGCACCGACGATGCCCACCTTGCCGACTCTGCCTGCTTCAACCAAGTGCTTGGCCACTTCAGCTGCGTCGTCGGCGTCGACGATGCCCCATTTTCCAAAGAGTGCCTCACGATACTCCCTGCCATGACCCGTCGAGCCTGTGTAATTCAACGCGAGATAGGCATAGCCACGTGCGGTAAAATACTGGGTTCGCAGCTTGAGGCCAGAGCCGGTGTAGCCAGTCGGCCCACCATGCGAGGAAATAACCAAGGGAGGACTTGCGCCGTCCGGACCGAGGAACTTGGGGTTCTTTGGCATCCACAGGGTGCTGTAGATTGTGCGAGATGGTTTCCCCTTCGACTCGAACTTCACAAGCTCCGGCTTTGAAAATAGTGCAGCGTCCAGCTTTTCGTCTGTGGTTCCTCGAAGAATAGTCGTGTCCCCACTGATGACATCGATGTTGTACAAGGCAGATGGAGAGCCGGCTTCGTCCGCTATAAGGAGCAAAGATCCGTCATCTAGGCGAGCCATCGCGTCGTTGACAATGCCGCAAATGCTAGATGGCCCAATGGGCTTCCAATCGTTGTTCTCAAGATCGATGAGAATCAGCTGGGCCTCCCCAAAGGTTATCGCTGCCGCAGCTACGTAACGTCCCGAAAGTGGTGCATAGGTTTGACTAAGGCGATGTTAGAAATATCTCGTCCAACTTGGAAGCTATCGCGTCTACCAACCTTCCCTGATACCATCGGATCTCTCCAATTTCAGCATCGTCCAGGCCGCTCAACTTGACTTGTGTAGGCTCCTCGGCGCCAGGAGCCAGACGGAACAGTCTCCGGAATCCATCAACCTCAATGCCGAGGAACAAGCTCCCGTCCGGGCCCCATCGAGGCTCAGCAGCGCCCTCCCGATTATTGCCAGCAACTAAGACCGCGTTCTCGACTGTCGCTTCCGACGTCCAGTCCGCAACGAAGATCTTGGCCGATGCGAATGGGAGATTGGGTTGATCCCACTCCATCCAGGTCAGCCTCTTCCCGTCAGCACTAAATTGAGGGGTGTAGTAAAAGTCAGCGCCCTCAACAACGCGCTTGACTTCGCCGGTATCTGCATGAATAGCAACGACGTAGTTCCGGATCTCGTGAGGCGTGTTGATGGTATGATCCTCTTGGTTCGCCAAGACCCAGGGGCTCGTGGGGTTGGCGCTGAAGTTGGAGTATCGCAGCTTTGAGTCGCCGGTCAGATCTGAGACTTTGCCAGTGTCTACATCGAGTGACTTGACGGTATTGTCGCGGTTGGAGAAGATGATGCGACCATCCGCGGCAACGTCATAAGTAGAGCCACCATATTCGTAGACCGTGTTGCCGGCGCTGTAGGGTGCTGGTAGGAGATCCTTGAGGCCACCGTTCTTGGTGATCTCCACGAAAACCTTACGTCCATCATCTTTCGACTCAATGAAGTACGCCCGTCCCGATTGACGCTTTACATCAATCAGCAACTGCACTTCAATTGGTCGTCACGTCTCCTAGATCACTTACATGGACTCGAGGCGATGATACAGACCAGCTCTTGGAGGTCACAGTATCGACAGTGATTGGGCTCTCCCAGTCGCCGTACCGGGCCACCCGTTTAGTAACCATGATGCCGATAATCCGCAAGAAGTTAATTGGGCGATCTTGGATGGTGGGAAAGATACTCGAAAGTCGTCGTGGAAGAACGCGGCCACACGTGAGTCACGAGTGGTTTGAGGGGTTGAAGATGATGCTTACGTGAAGCGAGACTTTGCACGACCGAGTTAGGCAGGAGACATGTGCCGGGTTTGCCGGTAGGGAACTTCGGTGCAGCTCCGCTTTTGAGCCGATGTTGGCCGTGCTGTCCATCCGACCGTGGGGGAAGCTTGCCGTGGGCATCGGCGGTGCTGCCCGGGATGCTCTTGAGCGGCTTAGCCAACCCAAAGCATTTGATTGAGAAAGTGTCGCTGCCTCAACATGAATGAGAAACTCTGTATTGTGCTTCATCAATATTGACACTTTCTCAAGAGGCAGCTATTGCAACCAAACCATACTGCCTACTCCATCTAAAAGCTGGAAGATCTAATCTCACCACAGCAGCCAAGGTCTTTACTTGAGCCTCATCCTTGAGGGTATGTACTAACTCAAACATTCTTATCGAGTAGAGATTATGGCGAAATACATTCACTCGTCTTCAGGCTAAAAATACAGCCTCAAGTCGGATTTCAAGGTCAATGGTTGAAACCATTGCTTAATCGCAGATGACCACCGACGTCAAGCTTGGACGAAAACCGACCCGGCCGAAATCTTAGCCGCACAAGTGACCGTAGCTCTCCAATCGCCGGGATATTGCCAGAATCGAAGACCGAGTCAAAATGGGCTGATTGCCAAGGCGAACTAAATGCCGTTGGAGAGAGAAATGCTCCTGACTCATCCTCCATCGTTTTCCAGATTCCAAAAAACTCGTCTTAATTACCCGACTAATTCCTTCTTCAGTAACTTGTGTAGTCGCTCCTCAAAGCAAGCCCAGCTGCTCTAATTCTCGCCTCGAGCACAAGAAGCTTTTACCAAGATTACCAAGCGCACAAAAGAGAAGGAATTCTCGATCCAAGAGTTGATCAGAACCAGGGGGGTTCCGGTTGCGCAAACCTGAACCAGCTCCATGGCGCCATCCAACGCCCGCGTTTCAGTCTGGTGCAAGTTGAGCCGGCGCGGCAACTCGCGCAAGCATCGCAGCACCGCAAGCGCTACGGTGAACGGAGCAACTGGTCGCATGAGCGCTATCCGCCGGCCTGGGTAGAGTTGCTGTTGGCCTGTTCTGGTGCTGGACACCCTGGCAGTTGGGGGCCAGGACAGGGGGTCCGTTGGTCTTTCAGCGTGCTGATTCGACCAAAGGATCGCTCACGTTTGAGAGTCTAAGTTTAGCCTACGACAGCTGTCATCTGAGACTTGGTGAAGGGGTTCGGATTCTGCCCCTTCAAAATCAGCCGAAATTCAGGATCGTTAGGGGACAGTTCAGAAAGGGCGATAGTAAAGCAAGGGTTTGTGGTGGCTAGTGTCGACTAACAACGGCGAAATTCTAGCGCTGTTTATGGGAATCAGACGAACATCAGAGGATCGCAACCTTAGTCTTTGTAGCATCTCCATTCGGCCACGATCAAGATAACCCGTAACTCACCTCTAATGGAACGGTTCTTGAACAACCCGAATTCAACATCAACTCGTACTTTTGCAATATCGCTTCGTCGTTGGTTCCAGTGGTCGATGCTTCTGCCCCGCATGAGTTACCACCCGAAAACGACAAGTAGAGACGAGTTGCCACACCGCCAAGCAGCGCCAATGCCGGAGCTCAACGACAAACTGGCATGACCAGCCGCCCGCCGTTGCGCAGCACGCAAGGTAACAAACCCCCCAAATTACCGCATTTGTTCATCATGAGGCTCTCGAGATGCACCTTGGCGCACCTTGGCGGCGCGGATGGTGGGGGAGGACTCGTCTACTTGCGCATCCTTGCGGTCTTGTGTGGGTTTCATGATGCCGTCCTTCTTGGCGAGTCGGCGGCCCTCACAACCAAACCCCGCGCATGTCTGTCGTAGACGAGAGAATCTTATCAGCGAAATCAGTTCGTCTGGGCATATAAGCTCTTTGAGTACCTAGGTGCCGCCCACCGGCGTTCATCGTGATGGTTGCGCTCTTTTCTGTTCCCCTTCCAGTATACTTCACTTCTCACCAACTCTTCTTCTCCGCGGCAAGCCCGCTATTACGAGTCAACCGCGTTGATCTCTTTCACAATCTATCCTTTCACTCAGATCTTAATTCACTTTTTTCCGTTTCCGGTTTTCAAAATGAGGCTCTCAACACTTGCCACGATCTCATGCCAACTCCTCCTGGCAGCGTCACTGCCAATCTCGACTACTGAAATATCCTCCCGAAACAACGGTATCGCACAAGGCTCTACGGATTCCAGTCTCGCAGACCGAAGCATCGCACAAAGCGCCGCGACAACTCCCTCAAAAGCCACCGAAAAAGAAGCTGCCGCAGGCGAGGCAGGCACAGCCGAGGGAGGTGCAGCTGGAGGAGCAGAAGGCGGCGCTGCCGGCGGCGAGGAGGCAAAGGGTCCCAACGAAAAGGAGATTGAAGGGCAATTCATCGTTCCCGTGCGATTAGGCGGCGCGAATGTTAAGCAAGATGTTCTCTTTCCTCCTGCAGTAAGTCTCAGACTCTCATCAAAGGGTATCTCAAGACGCAAAATATCTGATGCTCATTACTCGTAGAAAAATGGACGTTTCGAGGTCGAGTTCCAGAACGCAGTCGGTCGAACCCTCACCGTAACAGAAAACAGGTCTCCTGCGCCGCCTCCCGCGGGCTTCACCGCTATTGAGGCGGTGTCGTACAAAGTCAGCCTCGCGGAAGGCGCACAGGGTGTGACTCTCTCAAAGATAGATTACATTCTCAACCCAGGAAGTGAGTCAGGCTCTTGAGTCCTGCTCGACTGGTAGTGGTGGGCTAACATGAGATGTAGATACCCTCGATATCAGCAAGGGACAAGTAGGCCGCCTCTTCCCGGAACTCAACGCCTTCATCATCGACCCGGCTCTCGGTGAACTCGAATTCGAAGCCGAGGAGAATGAGTTGACCTTGAAGGTTGCCAACATGAATGGAGAGTTCGCCTTCTTCCTCCCGCAGGCTGGTGCTGCTGCCGGTGCGGCTGCATAGGGATAGGACCTGGCTCCTGACTTGGAAAGCTCATCCGCAAGGGTATGGCTTGCGATGAGGTCGTATGCGTGTTGGTGCCGCGGAGTAGCGGCCATGTTGTGATAGAAAGAAGCGACGGGAGTGAAGCAAGCCGAGCACACACTGTAACTCATTCATCCTGTAACAGATATTCGTTGACGAATAGTTCAAGTTCTCTTTGTATATTATCAGTAGTCTCAGGATTACTCCTTTTTCTCAAAAGCCGTCGAGGATAATACCCCTACACCAGATTCATATCCTGTACAATCCTATCTGTCTTGGACAGTATGATGCTCACAAACATCTGATGGCCCTTTGACACATTCACGCCGGAGGCCGCAAACACTATAATTTGGCCATGAATCCTTGGTAAGAACATAGATGTTGGCAACGTAGGACCTTCTTGCCCAAGCCAAGGGCTGAGTCGAGACTTTGAGAGTCACGGGCAATCCAGTTTTGGTTCTAAAGAGCGAGTCAGTACATCCCACATGGTCAATGACACGAGACCTAGCATCCGCAACATACATCCATCATCAGCTTCGTCGCTGCTCAGGCGCCATTGCGCTTCGACGCGACACTGGCGAGTCTTACGGAGGCTCTTCCCGCGCCTCACGCATACAGCACTCGTCTCTCATCTTGCGTGCTGGCAAAGCCTTCTTCGGGACCATCCCCATCACCGAGAAGCTCATCGGAATTGCAAGACCACGTTCATACTAACATCTCGCGGCAAAGTTTGAGCCTTTCACTGGCCTCCCTGAGGAGCTCCGAGTGCGACTGCTTAAAGCTTGTCTCGAGCAGGTCCAATAGTTCCGGCAACCTCTCGTTAAGGTCCCTCGTGGCCTCTTCGTTCAACTCTTCCAAATTCGAGAAGTAGGCCAGGTAACGAGCAATTTCGCTATACCTTCCCAGGGGCGTATTCCTGTTAGGGATGCCCAGAGCCTGTACAAAAGACCATATTGTCAAGACCGCATAGTACATGATCCACGGCCGATGAGGATCCGGCTCGCTGCGGCAGGAGTAGTAAACAGAAACCGGTTCAGGCAAAGCGCCGAAGCTACTCGTCCGCCGTTTTGGGTTTTTGTGGTCTACAAGAACCCGGTAGAGTAGTCTGAAAGCATGCAGAACGGCGTGTCGAGTGGATGGTGCATTCGACCAGGTCCTCATTCTTGCAACAGCATTGGCATGATCGCGAGTTGAGACTTTGCGACCGACCAATCGTTTTGCGCCGGCATATACCTGACAATCGACGATGTCAACGTGAAGACTGATATGGGCTAGGTGGTAGAGAACAGCGGCCGAGTGGATGGGCCCATTGGAGCTTGATGGCTGTCCTAGCCCTTCGGAAAGATCGTTCGCACCAACAGCGCTGTCAAAGGACTCTTTCCACTCGTCGAAAGCGCGGAAAAGTATCTTTTTCCAGCTATCATGGGTTTCCGTGCTGGGTGTGCGCAGGTCAAGCCACTTGAGGTGAGACTCTCGACGGGACAGATGCCATCCCACACTGAGCAGCCCCGACATGATAATCATGCGTCCAAAAGTGTGTGTCTTGACTTCCTGCCCGTGTAAAGCACTTTTCAATCCATCGAGGAAGGATACCTGCTTGATGCCGTACATTCTGTAGTTCCCGTCGAGTTGTCGGAAGACATTCGGGGTCGCGGCTGTCCACAAGCCATCGTCGCATGGTAGAGGTAGTCGTATCTCGTGCGGAGCCATATCGGCGTTGTGGCCGAACATGGCTGCATGGACAGTGTCCATCATGAAGGCCGCAAAAACGACGCGATGCATGGATTCGCTCTCGGCCCATCGAATCCACCATGTTCTTGAGTCTGAAGAGGGTCCTTCGTTCAGCGCCGGGGCTTCTTCCTCTGGGGGCGTTTCGCTTCCTGCTCGTCCAATCAGAGGGCTTCCTCTCCTAAGAAGATTCAACAGAGCCGAGTGGTATATATGCGATCTCTCGTGCATGCGTCTGGAAGAGAATATCTTCTCGTAGAACTCGAGCAACAGCATTGCTTGAGCTATGGACAGGCCCACCGGCGCCGAAGCTTCCTCGTGAGTGAGAATTTCCCATCGGCTGCTGGAAATAATCACGTCTGCCAGCCCCCCGTACGGTTCCAAGTTGCCAGTTGAGTCTCTGCTGCTCAATGACACAGCTCCCAAAGCAATCATCACGAGTAGCAAGAAGATGGAGCAGCGGTTCGAAGAAAATGTTGGCTGATGAACGATCGGCAAGCGTGGCGAGATCCTCTTCCAATATTCTTGTAAACAATCTCTCATCATCTCGAGACTCAGAGCAGGTAAGTCTCCGTTGCTCTCCTGTACAAGACTGACTATACGCGGTTCGTACTTGGGCTGCTTGTGTCGGAAGACCTTCAACCACCTCAGGACCTCCTGCCGCCGGTGCTCACTGATGAGTTCGTCACTAACTTCAACTTGCCGAGGTGGCGTCGGATCAAGCTGTGAACGACTCGTCAGTGACTCGTAGTCATAGGGTATGTTGTTGTTGAAAGTTGATTCAAGGCCACCTTCGAGGAAGGGAAGGTTGGCGACTCCATTAAAGTCGCTGAAGCTTGCTTGAGAGTCAAATAGCCAGACGGCAAAGTTCTCTCGTGAAAGTGCCTCGTCGGGCTGGAATCCTCTCGGGTCAAACGACGGCATAAGAGGCGGTGCCTCGGGGAGGGTCATCTGATCGCGTCCGTAGTAAGCGGGCTTCGGTCGCATCATCTCGACAGCCATATCATCGATGGACGGCCATGTGGTAGGTTGGCTGATCCTATTGACATGCTGAGCAAGGGACGGGTTTGATGCACCCGTTGTCGGCGTGGGCGTAGCAGAGTCGGGAGTAAGCAGGATGGCGGCATCATGAGGACCGCTTGTTGAAGGCTGAGGAAATGCTGGCCGTGGTGGTGCGCCTGAAGTCGGAGATGACACAGCCGGGCCGGATTGGTTGCCAGATGCGGCAGAGGCGAAGCTGGGCGCGCGATTTCGAGGGATGTACGATGATGAGTGACGCTTCTTGTGACGCGACAGCAGATCAAGGCGGACAAACTTCTGATCGCAACCAGGGATATCGCAAATGAAGATTTCTTTGGGATTGTCTATGGAGAGGCGTCAGGCCGCACCTTGTGACATTACGAGGGCTGCGACTGGACAGGGGAGTTGACTCACGGTTCAACTGGTGCCTCTGGAGATGCTCTGCTCTCGAGTATAACTTGTCGCAACCCGGGTGTTCGCAGACGAACCGCCGAGGAGCACCTCTGCGACTTGCACGCTTGTAGTTGGCTGCAGCACCACCAGGCTGGCCGGGAGATGGATGGCTCGCCATCGGCAACGGTCATGAGAGCATCGTCAAGAGAGACGCTTGATCCTTAAGCGTAGCTCGTATTTATGGTTTGCTGAGCCCGTATGTACCTTTCTAGGTGGTGATACTCTCATAAGCAAGGGGTGCGGGTACGTTGTGGCACGCCAAGCAAGTTGCGCAGAGCGAGCTGAAGATATTCGCGACAGCCGGTGAGATGGAGACGAGAGGTGGGCGCAAGATGAGATGGAATTGGAGATTGGCAGAGTTGCGCCTCAGGTGTCTGGCATACCGCGGGGGATGGGCGTGTTGAGCTGCTCCTCCCCCAAAAATGCCCCCCTTCCCCACACATCTCAAGCGGAAATGGGGAAGGCGCAACTCGAGATGAGTGGACCCCCCACGCCTGCACGGTGTTGCGCGGCTCTTATCGATAAGGATACCATAGAAGGTCCACTTGTACATGGAAGGACCCAATGAGAGAATGCCTGCAACTCATTCACTTACCTAATCAAGTATCGCGATCATTTTCGTCAAAATCCGCTTGGAAATGGAATACGCGTGGATCAAGTGATGTGCTCCCGCTCCGCTGGATTAAGCAAGAATTGCGTTCAGTTTATCAAGGGATGTCACGATGGGATGCCTCAAAGAAGAGTATTTCTGTCAATGCAATGGTCTTGCTATTGAGTTTTCTGTTGAGTTTTCCTCATCGAGGGGCTCTCTAGAGTTCCTTGAACAAGTTCTCCGATATGCCAAATGCTAAACCCCTCTCACAATGCCTGGGCTCCGTATACGACATGTTTCAATGTCTGGGAGTGTCTAGTAAAAGTACCCAAGGATCTTGCCCGAGGTGTTCTTTCTGCGAGCCTGGTGGTGATCCATGATACCGGCGGACGTGGTGAGCACGACATGGCCGAACTGGCGGGCAGGCAGAAGTCGGACACCCCATTTCTCCAGGTCTTCCAGTCGGACGTTGAAATGAGGGCTGATGACGCCACATTTGTTCAAGCTGAAAAGGGTCACAGTGGTTCGCAGAACAGGTAGGAGACATTGATGACGAACTGGCCGTCGAGTTAAACGACAATTTTGCCGCCTCGGTGTATATCGACTTCCTCGAAGTCAGACACGTAGCCATGCTGCTGCATAAGCTGGAGGAACTTGACGATGACCTGGAGGAAGGGCGAAGCACCACTTGGCGCTTGCGCGGACTATCTCAGACCTGTGTGAAGTTGTAGCTCCAAGCTTCAGCTCGTCTGCGTTGCTATAGCTTCAATTACAACAGAACGAAAAAAGACTCCAAAGGCAGTGGCTCTATAACATCGGATTTGTCATTGGCTCATTTCAAACTACCTCACTGCCGTTGTTGATCGAAGTCGTTGATGTGGAAGGAGGTTGACCTTGTCCCACTAGACAGAAGCTAAGATAACGAAACCAACGTCAGAGTACCTCGGGACTCCACGAATCTATCCGTTGCGAATCCGTTTGGCAATCTTATCCAGGGCCACATTCTCCTTTTCGAGCTTCTTATGATCCGCCCTATGGCTCTCGGCAGCAGGCCCAACCACCTCCAACAACCTTATGCTCGGCATCCCGAGATAGCCCCTGGGCGTCCCAGGCCGCCTATCAAGCCTCCCGTTCCTCATCGCAATGTTGTCATCGGTGTACTTCCTTAGCCGCTCCGGAAGGACCTCCTCGCCCCTCGTCTGGTGCTCCAGTACCTTGATCAAGTCCACAAACACAACCTTAGAAGAGGGCAATCTGACCTTGAACAACTCCAGCGCGGCCATGGTCTCCCGAAGATCGTAGCTCACAACGCACACCGTCGCGTACGCCGGACCACCCAGCGCATCAAACGCCTCTTGAGCCTTGGCCCTCGCCTCTTCCTCGTAGAGCTCAAACGTCTCATGCGCAGCGGCAGCGTTGTACCACGACCACGGCTTTGGCTGGAGGCTCTTATTGACTTTCGACTTCTCTAGCATGCGAATTGTCCTGGTGCTGCAATGTTTCTTGGAGGCGTCGTGCTTCTTGTCATCCAGAGGTAAGGATCGCCATATAGGCTTGTCCGCGGGTGACATGACATTTATCTCTATCGCTCTGGAATTGCGTTGGTCGGCGTACTGGTATCTGTCTGATAGCTCGCAGGCTACGATGACGATCTGGTCGCCTGCCCAGCAATTCGCCAGGGTCTCGTTTTCGTTGGCGCAGTCTTCGAAGCGACGGAGCTCGCTTTCGTTGAAGAGGCGTGGCTTTTGAGCGATATTGCGGGGAGATGTTCCCGGCGCCATGGGAGTGGAGGATGGACAAGATGATTGGCAGTCAAAAGAGTCGGGAAACTTTGTTCCTTGACGAATTACTTGGCATTTGTGCGAGGAACAGGACAGGACTTCCCTTGCACAGTATATGTAGCACCATTTGCATATACAGACACGAGCTAACATCTAGTTGACTCAATATTGGAGACTCCCTGCCGAAATACGAGGTGGCGGCGTGGGCACTTACTCAGCCCCAACGTGACTCTTACGCCGACGGTTTATGTGAAACTTGATAGCACTTGTAGATTAAGCGCACAGAAATATAACAAATAGAGCAGACTTATGCCGGACGATCTGATGGTATTGTCATTGAATACTTGGCAACATAATTGCTGCGATCGCTAGAATCATGAGAAAGAACTTGCTAGAGCTCTCTTTCATGGTAATTACGACTCATAATACTAAATATGAGCCCAAATCCTGGAATATCACTCGCTTCAAAACTGGAAGGAAGGACCCGAAAAGAAGGCAGTTTAATCTAGGGAGTTGTTCTAGTTGTCTACTACACCAGAGTCTAGATTGTGGTCAGCAGATCGGAAAGAGACTTGAGGGGAAACCCGGACAGAATAGACTTAGGCATAGCAGGAAGCCACTGGATTTAATCACACAGAGACGACAGGTTCTCTATGGAGCATCCTGCGTCTTTGTGGTTTGCTCCTTGCAGCCGAAGACTTTGTCCCTGCTGATCATCTTGAAATTCATTAAATAGCCAGCAACATCTGTGGTCTGGTGGTCAATACAAGTGGAGGAACTTTTTCCGAAAATGAAGGGAAGTCGTAATATATTAATCCCCTGATGGCCAAGGGAAACTTCAAGCAACTGGGAGCTGTGCATGTACTACGTTGACGGGTAAATACATATTAGTACTCAAAAAGGTCGATGCCCAAACCAAGAAAAAAGAGTTCACCACCGGTGTGGCTACATCTCTTGGTGCACATGCTGGGACTCGAACTCGGAGCCTGTCGTCGAGTAGGCTGTGGGCGTAATTGATCATTGGCAATTAACCTCTCCACCACCCAGCCAGTTTGACCTGACCTGTCGACCTAGACGGGCGCCTACTGGCTGGTGACAGCAAGGGGACTGAGGGGGTATATGAAGCTTCCTTCCGATGTGTATTCCGTTTATTCAGGTGGTGAAGAGAATATCAGATGAAGGTCCAGCAAGCGATGTGAATCTGCCGAAGGCGCGTTCGGCACAATCATCAAAGTGCGATGTCCGGCCGTCATGCCGTGAATGTCTGTAGTTCGACCGCACCAAAGCTGACAGCTCTTCCGCGCTCTTTTGGGCTCGCTGGTTCACTAAAGTGATATCTCACTGTACTTGATGGTGATGTGGTGACCCGATTCGATCATTCCAGTAAGTCTGCCAGACTACGTCAGCGCGTCAGACTCAGCCTCAACTCCATCTGGGGCCCCGTCAACTGGACCAGACTGCGCCCTATTGTGGAAATGATGCGGAAATGACCCAATACTGTTCAACTATTCTTCAGAAACTATTTGTCACTTCATCTGTCGGGCACCCTTCAAGGCAGTGAGCGCGGCAGTGTTTAGCTAGACAGGATAGTTGAAGCTTTCGGGATGGCTTCATGCTTTTGTTCGAGTTGGGATCGGGCAGAGCTGGGAAACTGTCAGGTGTCGATTTGGATCAAGATGATTTGGAATGTAATGTCGCAGATGCATTGAGATGCCCCGTTGAAGTTGCCAATATCTTCACATAAAAGCCATCATGATACCCCGCTGAATTGGTTTGGATCAACAGACTCGTCACAAAATCAACTACAATCGAAGAAACTGCTTTAGTACTCATTATTCTCATATCACTTGAACTTACAAACATCAAAATGCTAATCGCAAACCTCCCCCTCGCCGCCATGGCCCTGTCCTCACTCGCCATGGCTGCTCCTCATCGCAGAGACAACGAGTCTGCCACGGGTCTCAGCTTGACTGCTCAACTTCAACTCGCGGACAGGTGTGTGAGAATTCTTAACTTACACTGGTACTGAAACTAGCTGCTAACACATTACTAGCGGCGCAGCCCGATACCGTCTCCTCGCCAAGGACGAAGACTTCATCTACGACTTCAACAAATCCCAAGTCGCCCTCGCCAACCGCCAAACCTTCCCAGCTGTGACCGGCCTAGGCGGCAGCATGGCCGTCGCCTCTCTACCCGGTACGTCCAAGGATACAACCTCAAAACGGTGGGAAAAGCCAAGCTAACAACACACAAACAGCCTGCGCAATGTCCTTCCTCCACCTCCACCCCCGCGCCTCCGAACTCCTCGTCGTAACCTCGGGCCGCCTCATCACCGAAATGGTCCCCGAAGCCGGCGTCCTCGACGCCTCCGGCAAGCAGCGCGTCATCCGTGCCGACCTGGGCCCCAACCAAATGACCGTCTTTCCCCAGGGATCCTTCCACACCCAAGTGAACCCCGAGTGTACCCCGGCCTCGGCCGTCGTGTCCTTCACCTCGGACGAGGGCGGCACCGCCATGGTGGCGGCGCAGCTGTTTGCTCTGAGCGACGTCATAGTTGAGACTTCGTTCGGGTCGAGCATTGCTGGGGAGGATATTGATCGGGTGCGCCAAGCTATTCCGAAGAACCTTGTGTTGGAGGTTGAGGACTGTCTGAAGAAGTGTGGGCTTGAGAGGCGGGCTCTTTAGGTGGTCGAGAACTCAGGAGACGTATGGCTACTGAAGTAGCATTTTGGGAGAGTATAGTTGGGATGTTCCCCCTTTTTCCTTTGCGTCTCTGAATAGGAGTGCGGAACATCCGTAGGCAGTTCCTATTCATTCATTAGCTTTTCTTTTATCTTGTCATTTGATTCCAGGATCTTGTTAACAACTCTTCTTCTTTCACTCATTCAACATATACTTATGGGTAAATAGCTGTCATATAACCCGCATGCAAGCAAACATGGAGAATGCCGCGTATGTTGACAACTTGGCCCAGCATCAGATAGGCACTCAAGAAATCCGATTCTAGATTCCTGAACATTAAGGGGACCCAGTATCAAATGATTTAATACTCAATTGCCAATATAAAACGGGCATCAATGACTAGCAGGTGCCGCGAACAGTGTCAAAGAAGGAGTTGTCTTGGAATCCTATAATATTGTCGCGAGCTTGATATGCCTTTGTGAATGGTTGAGCCACGAGTGTCGCGGATGACCCTTGCAACTCGATACAGTCCATGTCAACTCAACTCGCTTGCTGTTGCGAGTAGAAAAAGTGTCGTAAATTCCTCAGATAGCCTACAATCACAGCACAGCAAAAGAGCCCGCTCGGGCGTCGTCAATAGTCGTTCACTCATTTGATTTTTTGTCTTAAACTCATAAGCCAGATCCCATCTATGAACTCTTGCTGCTCTCGCCAGCCTTATCCTTGCCCTTGTCTTCCTCAACGGCACCATCATCCTCAACCTCAATGCCAGACGCAGCACCGCTCAGCCCTTCCTCCTGGTTTCCGCCCTCCATTTTCTCAGATTGCGCCAAGAACCAGTCCGCGACCTCTCGCTTGTCGTTGAAAAGCGCCGAATCGAGAGGAATTTGATCCTTGTCGTTGGCCACCGCAGGGGAAGCGCCATGGCTGACGAGGTACTTGACTGCCTCAAGGTGGCCGCCCAAGCACGCCCAGTGCAGACCTGTGTTGCCAAACTCGTTGCCGGCGTCGACATACGCCTTCTTCTCCTCTGCAGGACGGCTGTCAAAGGCTGTGACGAGGGCCTTCACGATATCTGTACAACGAATTAGCTCAAATGCTGGAAGTTTCAAGCACAAATGAGGCAATAACTTACCGAGGTGACCATTACCGGCAGCCATGTGCAGGCAGGTTGACTTGCCCTCATCCTTGGCGGCGGTGATGATCTCGCCTACGGTAGCGCCTTCGCGCTCCGACAGGGACTTGAGGGTTTCTTCGAGATCAGCGAGCTCGCCGGCCCTTGAAAAGTAAATGAGATCGTCAATCTCCTCTTCTGAGAGTTTGGGTGCCATTTTCGGTGAGATTTTGTAAATGCTGTCTGAGGACCTAAAATGAGTCTTGAAAGTGAGGTAGAAATTTTCGGGTGATGTGTGTGGAGGTACAGTGTTAGAAGCTCGTGTGCGCACTCCGCACGGCTCCTCTTCCTCTTCAATGGACATCACTGTTCACCCTGTGCCAGCCCAAAAGCAAACGTCAAGCCAGCACCTGAATCGAAACAAAGACTCCAAAGACAACGCTAGAAACGCACATGCGCGAGTGCGACAGATCAGAAAGTCCCCAAGTGCTCATCGAGCCATCTCGACATGTCTCCTGCGTTGTCCACAGCTTGAATCTCTGCCTTGATGCCGAGAAACAGCATCACCTGTAGTTCTCGTCGGCATTCTTGATCATTTTCGGTGCCGTCCTCTTCGATTTCCTTGACCGTGTTGATAGCGCGCGTTCTATCTCGCAGCGTAAGAGAACTAGTAGAGTCGAACAAGCTCGCACCAGGCCGCCTTTGGCTGCCGTTGATATCGGGCCCGTGGCTAGGGGTCGCATCCTGACGGAATGCGAGATCGTCGCTTTTTATGCCGAGCCACTGCATGCTAGGTACAGTCGTTGCCTTTTCGTGTGCATGTCCCCGTGTGCCGTAGCTGTAGCAGCGCATGATGGCAATACCATAGCAGTCGAAGTCCACAAGAGCGAAAATTGGAAGCTCAGGTTTGGCTGTGTGCAGAAGGTGTACGAACTGCTTGGTGTTCAAATCTGGGTAACCTTTGCCCTATGGATATGTCAGAGAGTTGTAGTGCTGCTGTTCCCGTAGGTAAGTCTACTGACCGTGACAAGAATGCCCAAGCCAAAGGCTGAAGTCTCCTAGTACCTCGCCGATGCCAGTGTCCGATACGTTGCCTGTTCCAGTCAGCAATGTTTTGCAGCCAACAACAAACCAGTCCAACCTCTTTCTCGATGACTAAGACCCAATGTGCTGGACCAAAGTCAATCTCGGAGACAGTCCTGGCTGAGGGTATGAGGATCCCCTGGATCTTGATTAGCAACAGCTGTGGTCAAGTCTTGGTGCTCCGTACGTGCTCGCTTGAAGAAGCGTCAACTTCGGAAGTCCTGGAACGCAGAATAATAGGCCCAGACACAAGGCCTTTACTTGCGGCAACCTGAGGAACGGTCATGAGATTACGTCTATCAAAGATAGGGGTCACTCACTATACCGAGGTCCTCCCTCCCGAGGCCTAGCGTAAAGGCAAGGTCATCAACGAGGTTGTCGACGATGGACTGTCTTTTGAATAAATCGGTGTCCTGATAGTAGATGTTCCTGTTCCGCCATGCTCTGAGCACTTGACACTATCAGGAGGCAGATCATGGAGCGCACACCTCTTGGTAATCAGCCGGCCTTCCGTCAGGGCGCTCAGGGACAGTTGCATGATGCGCATGATACGTGCTGTAACGGCTGAACGTCAGGAACAAATTACCGTCAACCAAGCATGATTACGAACTGAACTTGGTTGCTTCCTCTATTGTCCGGCCCGGGAAGCGAACTGCTAATCGAGTTGTCCGAGATGGGCCATGGTTGCTCGTGGATTGGCTTGTGGAAGGTCGGGTCCTGAAGGGAATGGATATCTCTCGAGACTGTAGCAATGATTCTCGAGCAGATATCAGGATATCTTCCAACTTCACAATGGCGAGCCCGATGGCATTCCTATGTGGATCCGGATCGGGGATGGTCACGACGTTGCTTGATTGACTCGGATTAGACAGCTGTGGCGTTAGTTGGCCCTCTCGGCGGCCGTTGAGCAACGGGGGTGTAGCAAAGTCCATCAAATCAAAGACAAGGCAATGGGGCCTGTATGTAGTTGAATTGGCAACGCTTGAAATCCTCTGAACGCGCCCGCAAAGTTTTGTCAGACTCTAGGGTTTTGGCGGATTGTCTTTTACTGGAGGGTTGGTACGAAGAAGATGGTGTGCAAGAGAAGCTGGAGGTGGGAGCTGCAGGAACGGACGAAGGAGGCGCTCCATATTTCAAAGCCATTGGCCAATGATGGGAGAAGTACCGCTAGTGGGAAGAGCACCGTGCGGCATGGGGAGATGGTGGGTTATTACCTAATCAGCAGAAGATGGAGTGATAGACAGCTTAGCTAAGCTATCTTTGGTATTAGGCTCTCGAAAGCCGGTGCCGCTGAAGTTTATTTTGCGCTGGTCTGGAACTGTGTGACATCCTGGCACCTGTCAAATGGCCTGGGAATTTGCGTTTCGCCCGTCAACTTACCTGATGTACAGCTGAAATGCCCCCAACAATCTTGAGCCAAAGTCAGCTGCGACAGAGCATCAACGATGCCTCGAGAGCCCAAGGACTGACAATGTCGATCAAGACGGACTATTAACACCTCTGATTACCCTGTTTCGATCTCCACCAAATCCTGATTTCCAGCAGGGATCTCGTACGAGGATGTGGTGGGTTTCTCCCGAGAACATGCATCTTCCTGTCGTTGGAGGGACACCGCCTCAGAGAGACGCGCAGGGGGCGCCGCCTTCTGGGAGCTGACTGGGCCACCATTTAACAAGTGCATGAATCCCATCCCACCACCCTCCAATTCGATCCAGGCGGCCCTCAACATCGCTCCTCCTCTGCACCACGACGACTTCACCCGCCGTCACACAGAGGACAATTACCGCCTGCCATGGTCGCCGAGAAAGCCCCATCCGTTGCGTCGAGCAATGGCACTCTTGGGGCCAAATCCGTTCAGTCTCGCAAGCGTGTCGCAGAAGCCATCGCCGAGCAGGAATGGCCCAAGAAGCCCCGCATCGATGCCAAAACCGATCGCACAAAATGGAGGATGAAGGACGAGGACGGCCGACACACCTGGAAATACTTGGAGGGCGACGACGCCGCAAAGGACTGGCCCCAGACCTACGCCGACAAGTACTACTTGGGTCTTCCTCTTGTCAGTCCACCTTTTACTGTTGCGACTTTGAATGACAGATATGTCACTGTTCTTCGCTAACACGTCTCCCGCACACACAGGACCTCCCAATCCTTCCCGAGCCCGAAAATCCACTCGATGCGACACGCAATGGCCTCGAATTCGTCGAAAAGCTTCAACTTCCCTACGGCGACTGGGGTTGCGAATACGGCGGTCCCATGTTCCTACTCCCAAGTGCCGTTATCGCCTGGTATGTCACCAAGACGCCCATCTCGTCCGCCTTCGCAACCGAAATCAAGAACTATCTCTTCGCCCGCGCGCATCCTGAGTTGGGTGGCTGGGGTCTCCATACCGAAGGTATCAGTACCGTCTTTGGCACCTCCATGAATTATACAACCTTGCGCCTCATTGGCGTCGATGCTGAGGAGCCCATCATGGTCAAGGCCAGAGCAAGGCTTCATGAGCTCGGTGGCGCAACGAAAGGGCCGCACTGGGCCAAGTGGTGGCTCGCTGTCCTGGGAGTTGTGGACTGGGAGATTGTCAACCCTGTTCCTCCCGAGATCTGGCTGCTGCCAGACTGGGTGCCCATTGCCCCTTGGCGGTGGTGGGTTCACATTCGCCAAGTCTTCTTGCCAATGTCATACGTATACTCCAAGCGCTGGACTTGTGAAGAGACTGAAGTCATTCGCGACCTCAAGAAGGAGCTCTTCCCCGAGAATTGGGCATCCATCAACTGGAAGGCGAACCGCAACAGCATTGCACAGGTCGACAACTACAACCCCAAGTCCTGGCTGCTCAACACAGTGAACTGGTGCTTGGTCAATATCTGGAACCCCTATCTGCGAACAAACTGGATCAAGGAGAGAGCTGAAGCTTGGACCAGTGACTTGGTTGACATGGAGGATGCCAACACGGACTACCTAGGTCTGGCGCCAGTCAATGGCCCCATGAACCACATTGTCTGCTACATTCGGGACGGCCCAGGGGCTTACACCGTCCGTCGACACGCTGACAGAATCATGGACTCCCTATGGGTCAATGCCGAGGGCATGCTGGGCAACGGTACCAACGGCGTCCAATGCTGGGACACCGCCTTCATGATCCAGTCAGTCGTCGCTGCTGGTCTCGAGACTGATAATCGTTGGCGCCCCATGCTGGAGAAGGCCCTCGGCTTCCTCGACAGGCAGCAGATTCGTGAAAACTGCAAAGATTCGGACAAGTGCTACCGCCAACAGCGCAAGGGCGGTTGGCCTTTCAGCAACAGAGAACAAGGCTACGCTGTCAGTGACTGCATTTCTGAGGCGCTCAAGGCCGTCATCTTGCTGCAAAAGACCGAGGGCTACCCCCAGCTTCTCGATGACCAGCGTATTTTTGATGCCATCGACTCCATTCTTCTTTACCAAAACGAGACCGGAGGCGTGGGCTCATACGAACAGCGTCGCGGGGGCGAGTACATGGAGTTGCTCAATGCCGCCGAGGTCTTTGGCCGCATCATGATCGAGTACGACTACCCCGAATGCACCACTGCCTGCGTCACGGTCTTGTCGCTCTTCCAGAAGCACTGGCCCGATTATCGCAAGGATGACATCCGCATCTTTGTCAAGCGTGCTGTGAACTGGATCCGTTCCCACCAGAACATTGATGGTTCTTGGTACGGAAGCTGGGGTATCTGCTTCACCTATGCGGGTATGTTTGCGTTGGAGAGTCTGGCCTTCGCAGGAGACACCTACAGCACCAGCAAAGTCTCCAGGAGGGGTTGTGACTTCTTCATCTCCAAGCAGAGAGAGGATGGTGGATGGTCCGAGAGCTACAAAGTAAGTGTGCCTCTATTCAATTATTCCAAGCACCCGAACTGACGATGAAAGGCTTCCGAGACAATGGAGTACCACGAACACCCGAGAGGATCCCTAGTAGTGCAGACCGCCTGGGCCCTGATCGGCCTGATGGAGGCTGAGTACCCCCACATGGAGCCCCTTCGAAAGGGTATCCAATTCCTCATGGATCGCCAGCAAGCCAATGGCGAATGGCTCCAGGAGACGATGGAAGGCGTTTTCAACAAGAGTTGCACGATTGCGTATCCCAACTACAAGTTCACGTTCCCGATCAAGGCGCTTGGCATGTTTGCCCGCAAATATCCAGATGAGAAGGTTACCCCTGGCATTAGCGACAAGGGGGACTTGTAGAGATCTAGACCGTTGCCTTCACTTCTAGAACATGGTCATTTATCAAAAGTAGAACATAATTAATTTTAATGAGACACGATTTCTGCATTGAGGTAATGACGAAAGACTCTGGGAATTGCAAGAATGCGAAATAGGGTACCCGACGATTACAACGACTCGGACCAAGTTGGGTGACAGTACAATAGCAGTGCAATCAACCACGTCGGGACGGACAGGCGCAATGGGCGTCGGACAAGGCAGGAGGCCAGAGGGAGCAAAAGCGCTTCGGCTATCACCACGAGTCGAGATGCTTGACCGGATGACTCCCTCGGTGATGCTCCAGAGGGTTTTAGGCGGTGGTGTTTCGATTAATCATGTGGTCACCATTTTTTCGACTTTTTGTTGACAATCTCCTGTAGGATATTCAAGGGGAGCCCGACCTCTTGTTGCGAGATAGTCTTTTCTCACTATTACTACGATATATATCCTGAAACAATCTTGTCTAGATTACATATGCGCTGCTTCTGCACTTGCCCCAACAAGGAGATGCTTCGTGATATATATTCGGTGAAGCGAGCAAGTTTCGGTGAGTCGGATGGTGAGGGTGTGCCGACCGAACTTAGTGGCGGAAAGTGGAGAGGCTGCCCCACCACAGCTTCCAGAACAGTCTGACCCCTCCGAGCTGGAGGCAGCACCGACTGAACCTTGTTGGGTCTGCAGCTACCTTTCCTGCATCACCGTTTGTTCACTGACCGTGTGCTTTTCTCCCTTCCACTGCAAGCGGGTTGCTATCTGTTTCCTTTCAACCCACGCTTCTTCTCTTTGAGACTTCGTCGTAGGTATAAATACCGGTTCAGGAATAAACACGGCACAGCAGTCATTCGACTTTCCAAGCTCACTTCGGTCCGCATCGAATACCTCCCATTCCCCCAGCATCCAAAGAAGCAAACATTCCAAAATGTCCGAATACACAGCCGGCGCAGCCGGCATGACCGCCGTCGACAACAGAGACTGGGAAACCGCCATCACCCAGCTCTCCAAGGCGATCAAGGTCATCAAATCCCCCAAGTGGCTCATCGGCCGCTCCAAGGCCTACATCGGCACAAAGGACTTCCGCCGCGCCCTCCGCGACGCCGAACTCGCCCAAGTCGCCGCCGCGGGCCGCAACAACCGCCCCTTCATGGCCGACGCGCAGTACCGCCGCGCCGTCGCCCACTTCCGTCTCGGTGAGCTGGCCAACGCGGATACCTGCGCCACCTGGGCCCAGCGCATGGTCGAGGGCAAGAGCATGGCCGAGCTGAGGGCGCCCGAGGTCGACGACAAGGGGTTCGCGCAGGGTACTAGGAAGGCGCTGCAGGACGAGATAACGGCTGTCCGGCAGACGGAGGATCCGGCGCAGAGTAAGTTTGGGGCGATCTGGAACTCCATTTGCGCTTTGCGGCTGCAGATCCTGGGCGGGCTGGAGAAGCTTGCGGGGGACGATGAGAAGAGAAAGGTGACGGTCAAGTTTGCGCCTGACGTCTCGCTTGATGGTCCTGATACAGATGAGGTGGAGGAGTTTACAAAGGAGGAGATTGAGGTTGCCAAGGCGGAGGCGGTCGCGAAGCCGCAGCCCAAGAAGGATGTGCGTGTGGACTTCTTCCAGAGCAGTACTACTTTGACAGTCACTGTCTTTGCGAAGAACATCCCCAAGGACGACTTCAAGGTCGACTATGGCGATTCTGAGGTATGTCTTGCTCGAAATGAGCACAAAGCACCGGGCAGATGCTAACAGAGCTTTCCAACAGATCAGCATGTCGCACATTCCCGGCCATGAGCCCTCTTACACGATCCATCTCCACGGCCGCATCGACCCCGCTGGCTCGAAGCACACCGTCACCGCGAACAAGATTGAGTTTCAACTCAAGAAGGCGGAGGCCGTCAAGTGGCCTACACTGCAACGTCCCGCCGACAGCGCCGCTCCGGCAGCGAACAAGTCCAGCCCATCGCCCACTACAATCGCAACCGCGCAACCCAAGGCCGCCGCGACCTCTGGCCCCGCATACCCGACCTCTTCCAAGTCCGGACCCAAGAACTGGGATAAGCTCGAAGGCGCCGACGACGACGACAGCTCCGATATCAACGGGTTCTTCAAGACGCTGTACAAAGACGCCACGCCAGAGGCACGGCGCGCCATGATGAAGTCCTTCACCGAGAGCAACGGCACCTCGCTCAGCACCGACTGGGAGGACGTCAAGAACCGCAAGGTCGAGACTGTCCCTCCTGAAGGTGTCGAGGCTAAGAACTGGGAGTCTTAGGTGCTCAAGGTGGGCTGGTGCACCACAACCGAGGCTCATATGATAAGTAGCGAAACGCATGTTCACGGGTACGGATTAGGAGGCATTGGCATCTCCTATCAGGAATGGTTCGAGGGACATCATGATATGACATTGACGACGGGGCGTTTGGGCAGTGATTTTTGGGCATTTGCCTTTCCGCAGGCACAAAAAGTAGTGCATCATGAGAGGGAGAGAGCACGTGTTCTTATTCCTCTTCAATCTGGCGTTAGGCTTCGTTGATCGAAAAGTAAGTTGCTGGATTATACGTAGGTTATTGAAGACCAGCGACCACAATTTCCTCGATTGACTTGCCACGATCTCCATTTGGACATGTAACATCATCGTGTACACATGGTGTGTGACTAAAAACCAGCACCACAATGCCGGCTCTCCAAAATGCACCAGACTAAGGTATATGTACATGCATAGTCTCGACTGACTGAGCGCATCAAACCAAGTTCATGTTGCTTTCTAGATTTCTGATCCAACATCTTCCACGTCCTCAGATGGGTTCGAGGAACGGCCGTAGGGCACTTTTGAAATCTTCATCGGCGACATATGTACCCTTCAGCCAGCGGCGCCCGCTTGCCGTGTCGAATGCACGGCGACCGTGGAGGACGCGTCGGTTATCGAATAGCACGCACTCGCCCGGTTGGAGCCTGTGCTGGTACATATTGTCTTCTTGCTCCAGGGTTTCTTGGAATATCCGCGCTCCCTTGATCCAGGCTTGCCAAGTTTCAGAGCTTGCTTTATCGGGCGTGCCTGGGAGAGGCGCCTGGAAAGGCGGGGACCACCAGACCTCGCGGTCTTCTCCAATTTTATCAGCGATGACGGGCCGAGCTTGGCGGTAGAAGAAACCGTTCTTGGCGTAGTGGTAGGGAACCGGGTATTTGGCCAATGCAGAGTAGGACTCGGGTTGGAATCTTTCGAGCCAGGTGGCGGCGTGTAGGGCGTCGCTGAAAATGGACTCACCCCCTGAGCACGAGTTCTCCAAGCAATGGAGGAGTTGGATGCGAGGCGGCGAGTCGAGATAGAGCATGTCCGAGTGCAGGCCTAGGTAAGAGGAGGTGTAGGCAACGTTTTCAGCATCCGGTTTAGAGATGACGTCCCAGGTGTGGCCATAAAATGTCTCCTTGACGGCACCGAATTTCAGAGCTATATCAGCTACGGCCTTTTCGGTTTGAGGCACATTGGTGAGGAAAACGAGCCCAATCTTGGCGAGTGAAAGGGCGGTTGACCTGAAAGCCGGGCCTCCCTCCATGTAGTCTTTATAGTCGATCCTCTCAAGCTTATCAAGAAGGGTTTCCTTATTCCACATATACCTCTGGGCCTTTTTCACACTGGCATGATGGAAGAAAAGGACTGGCCGTTCGGTCAACAACCCCGCCAGACTCTGGGGGCCGGTGGCGGGAAAGACGGAAACGTGGCCAACGTCGGCAGCTCGCGGGATGTCGTTTGTCCAGCGGATCTCATAGGAGCCATTTGGCATCTGCTTTGCGCTCTCGAAGGCAATTCCGCTTGGGATTTCGGCGGTGGAGAAGGACTTGTTGCCCGAGGAAGGGCTGACGCAGTGCGGGCAACCACAGCGGTCTCGGAGCCAAGCCACGTCTATGTGTTTCGTATGCTTTTGGCCATCACATTGACCGGTGATAAGAAGCTCCTGGCGACTCGGTAGGATAGCAACTTCAACCACCTCTAGTTCTGCTTGCGCCTTCGGGTCTATCCGCAGCGCGGGGTCGGGTATCGTTGCAGCCACTTCGACCTGTGGTTCCTGGCGCAGGGCCGCGGCTTCTTGGGTCTTTGGAGAGGTGGTGTGAACACTAGCGGAGGTCGAAGGCAGGACACGCCGGCGGAGGAAAGGAGAGGGGATGATCGGTCTCGTTGTCGCATGCTCGAGGAGGCGCACCACCCGCGCCGCGGGGCGGAGAGTTCGTGCCAGGACCATAGTCGAAGTCTTGCGAGGAATGCAGCGTTGTCGAGTGGGGGTATTCTGTAAACCAAGAAACACAGAATACGGAGGTTGTGGCAGCTACTGGGAAGCCGCGCGACGAGGAGAACAGCAAGAGACGCGCAGCTGGACTTGGTCAGCTCGGTGGGACGTCGCGACCTTGGTTGTATCGCAAGAGCCGAGGGAGGGGCTCTATAAGGTAAGAGAATATGTAAGTACGACTTTCCGAGTGCACAGTAAAGACTGGATGAGCGGACAATGATCCGATTAAAGGGGGGAGGTTGGCCGGTCCAATCCCACTTCGTCACTGCCCTAAGGGTAAGCTCCGGTCTCGACCCTCCGTTGACGGCGGGACGGAAGCTCCCACCTCAGAGTTTAGGGGAGCAGCGGCAGCAGCAGCAGGGCAGGAAGGGGCCGAAACGAGGGGACGAACCTCGGTCGGATGGCATCTTTTTCTGGGGAAGGCGGGGGAGCTTGGTCACTGTATGCCGCACTGTACCCTGACTGAGGGGCACCTTCTTCACATGCATTTTACTGTGTACGTATTCTGCAAGTCTTCCACCAGTCTTCCATCTTATCTAATCTTTTCCATCTCAACCTCCAACTTTCCATTGAAATATGCCATTCCATGTTCCATCGCAACCTAATATTGATTTGAATTTCTGCTGCCTGTGATCCAGATGGACAATATTGCCTCTTCGGCACAGAATGTGCCCTACGCTTTCACCAAAGGTCTCTGACAAGCCTGAGCTCAATCGCAACTGAATCCTATGCTCATAGCCTTTGCCCCAGCTTTAGCATCCAGAGATAGCCAGATATCACATGCCGTGCATAGTTCGATTGACCCACGCGGAACCAGCCCTCGTGACCATTATTGGCGCCGGCAGCACTTTGGAATTCCGAGCGGCGCAGCTTAGCCCTTTCACATGAATCTTATATGCAAATATAATGACTCTAGGTTGCTCGCACCACAATCTTATCATCCTCCGTCCAGCCATGGTCCATCTGAAGAGCGACCCTGGGAGAAAATAGCAGAGACTCATGACGGCATGAGTAGCGGGGATAGAGACAAGATACTCGAAATTTCTCTTGGCATTACTAACGATGCGGTGCCAGTTTGGTGCATGCCAGATGTTGGCTATTTAGCAAGGTCATTTCCAACTTACACACACACGTATTACTGCTGTTCTATAAGCCGACGGGATACACTGGGGAATCTGATTTGAGGCTGACGGAGATTTCCCGACTAAACTTGCGACGCGAAATTCGATCGCGTTGGCCCAATACTTTTTGGGTTTCTCAAAATAGGCATCGTCACTTATCATAATTGTCTTCGTGAGACGGTCTTATTTCGTGAAAGTTTCCCAAGTTGTTCCAAAGTTCAAGAAGGGGAGTTCAGCTTTCTCCTGCTCACATTTAGTAAAAGATCATGCTAGGGACTTCGCTTGACTTATGGACTGTCACATTCGGCCCCTGCACTGGATCCACAGGACTGACTTTCTAGACTTGAAGAAAAGTGACGAGTAAGAATGAGGGCTCTTAGACACCCATCAAAGCATGTGTAACATTCTGCCCACCACAAAGTTCAAATCTCACATTTTTAGCAAAATTTACACCATAACAATCATTGATAACGAAGCAAGGTTATGAGGCAATTTCAATAGATATTATCAACATCCAGTTGAATACGAAAAATACGAAAGTATAGGCCTTTCCCTAGAAGCCCCTTTTAGACAGTGGAGCTGTTAATCGCCTTCCAAATCTCATCGCTCAACGTCTTGTTGGGCGTGAACCACTGCTCGAGCCCCTTGTTCTTCTGCAGCACAAGGTCCGCCACCAACCGTCCAAAGACGACGCTGCCCTCGGCGTTGAGATGCGTGTTGTCGCTCTCGACGAGGTTGTACGAGTGGGCCTTTGTCTCGCCGATGGCCTGGACGTACTTGCGGCTGTTGAGGTTGAGGTCAATGTAGGTAGTCTTGGTCTCCGTCGCCGCGGCGATGGTGCGCTCGCGCTCGTTGGAGAGGTTGTTGGTCACGACGCCCGCCGAGTTGAAGCTGCGGCGCGTGAGAGGGGTGACGAGGATGGGCGTCGCGCCGAGGGCCTTGATTTCCTTGGCGAGGTTGCCGAGGTTTGTCTGGTACTGGTCGAGGGAGATGTTCTTTTCGGGCTTTTGGTCGTTGTGGCCGAACTATTTGATAGCCGTGTTAGCAGGTCCGAGAAGGTGATGGTAAGGATGAGGCAGTATAAGACTCACCTGAATCGTCACATAGACATCAAAGTTGGCCGTGTTGGACTTGACTGCGTCCTTGACGGTAGCCCAGTGTCCCTGGCTGACATAGTCGACCGTAGTACGTCCGTTGCGGCCGTAGTTTGTGCCGAACGCCGGCTTCTTCAGGAAGCTGAGGAAGCCATTGCCCCAACCGCCACCACCAGTAGACTGCACCGCGGTAGTCGAGTCACCGGCGAGGAAGAACGCGGGAGGCTTCGCGGCTCTTTTGTCCGCTGACGGGGCAGCCGAGACGAAGGCCGGGAGGAAGGCCGCGGCCGAGAGGAGGGCTTGAGGCTTCATCGTGGAGTCTTCTGTGGTGGTTGTCTGGTTCCAGTCTTCTTCAGGAGGTGCTGCTGCTTGCTGGGTGCTGCGTGGTAGTGACTGTGAAGCTGAAGACGAAGCTGAGGGAGTAGGAGCAACTCCACATGCAGACGTCCTTCGTCGCACCGGACGCCCATCCTCTTCATATACGAGAACCATCTCAGGTCCCCCTTTACCCTTTACGAGTATACCGACAGCTTCGTTTACCACCTGAACCTTGCCACGCCGTCCCCGGTCGAACACCGGTGCAGCCAAGGAAAAGCTCTCGAATCCTTGATGCAACCCCAAGCAGACAGCCGCACCTCCCAGGGCCAGGAACCCAGCTTCTTTCTCCCCTCGCTTGGTAGAACGAACCCGAATCTCCAAAGTCCTGCAGGGAAAATTAGATCGAGCAACAAAAGCTTAGGGTATTACACCGTAGAATCCGGCGAAAGGCAAATGGAAACGGCCTGTACCTACTTTACTCCACACCCCTGGCAGGTCTGGGATGATGCTGGGATACTTGGCTGTCCCCCACTCGCGATGGTGTAGTAGCCGTAGCTTGGGAATTTTCTTCCGTCAATGGGATGAAGACAAAGTTTAGTAGATTACCCCTCTTGCCTTTTCCCCCCTGGCCCCCCCGACTCCCCCAAAAGCTTAGCCACGTTCGGAACTGGTGGAGGAATGCAACGATTCTCCGAGACAAATTAGCTCTTTGAGCAGACTAAAGCTCCCGTGGCTCCTTAGCTTTCCCGTCGCTTCATCTTTTTTCTTTCTCTTGTGCTAGGGTTGGGATTGGCAGGAAATTGAATTGAGCAGAGATGCTACTCACGTCATCTGCTGCAGGTATTGAACACCACACCACTCCATTCTCTGTCGCCGGCATTAGCCTCAGCTACCCTCCTGCACGCCGGGCGAGCGGACGGCACCTAGCCCAGTTAGATCTCTAGAAGGATTCAGATAGATCGCGGGGTTTTCGGGGCGAGGTCGGGGAAAACACCACCATTCCCAATCCATATGCGCGGTGTGGGGTTGGCTCGGTCCCTGGAATAAGATTGACCGTCGCAGTTCGTCCGAATAGGACACGAGGACCCGAGTCTTGGCCACCTGGTGCCATGATGCAAAGCTTGAGTGGTCATGGTGCGGTGTCAACTTGTGAAGGGGGGCTCTGTGATGAAGGGGAGGAAAGAATTGGCTTGGGTATGCTTGGTAAAGGCTTGGACAACCCGAGAACAGACGTTGACTCCGGGGCCGGGGGGCGGCGAAAGCACCTCCGTTTAACCCGCGGGAGGCCGAAGACGTGACTCGTGGGGAAAAGGAGAAAACTGCAAACGCCAGCTAAACCTGCATACTCGTGAACCGAGACGATTGTGAATTGACAGGATAGATTGCCTCATCATCATCTTACATTCATGGTGGGGTATTCTACTGTAGCAAGAAAGGCAATGGCATGCTGTCGCCGAATATGCCGTAGTCCGAGTCTTCCGTTTTACTCATACAAAGTGAACAATGCTTATGCCAGCATAGACACTCCCCAATATTCGTGTAAACCATGGATCCCCATGCATGGTCAGCACCTCAAAACCATGCCCAAGACCAGGCTTGTATCATTCGCCTCCAAACTTTTCCATGCCTTTTCCCAACGCCCGCCCAGATCGTGAATATGAAATGCGGGAAATCATCTGTTGCGGTTGCTTGACCACCGCTTAACCATAACTTCGCGAATCTTGTACAACTTAAAGACCTCGGCCGGCCCCTTCTTCATCGCCTCTTCCAATTGAGGAGGCGGCGGAATGTCGACGTAGACCAAAACCAAGCTCTTCTGGACGTGGGAGAGGACACGGACGATCCCGTGAAGCCAGTGCCAGGTCTTACGCGGGATCTTGCGGTCACTGTCCTTCCACCATTGGTGGGAATAGGATGGCAGGAGGATGGCGCCGAACTCTGCGTGATCAAACACGGGTCCTTTGGCGTACAGCATCCAGTCGACGCCAAACTTGATACCTGCTCTGGGAACCCATCCCAAGGAGCGGAAGTGATGGTACACGGCATAATTTACAAGAAATCCATCATCCGGCTGGAGCTCCTCTGTAGGGCGACGGGGGAAGTAGGAGTATTGTCTAAAGAGATTGAACAGCTCAGGAGTCGGGATCGGAGTCTTGGTGGTAGGGTCGATAACTCGTAGAGCACCCATGCCGAAAGCCAGGAAGAATGCTTCCTCGGATGTGAGCTGGAGGTGTTCCTTGTTCACGACCTCGACTGCCTCCGCATGGACATCGTCTAGCTTCTCAAGTTTCTTGACATCATCAGATCTAGTCACCTCTTCCGAATCTGTCTCCAAGACGCTAGGGCCCAATGGCGTGCCATTGACAGGCGGTGTCGCCTTTCCATTGTTTCCGTTGTGAAGAGCGAGTCTGGGGCTAGGCGGGTCGGACAGCTGATATGTGGCCGACTCAACCTTGGGCGAGAAGCGAACGCTCTTGCGACGTTTGGCCGACTTGGGTGTTGATGGGATCTCGGTAGAGTTGACAGCGGATTTTGCCACCCCGTTCAAACCATTTTGATGAAGCATCTTGTCACCATTATTATTCGTTATCAAGTCGTTGATCAGATGGCCGTTTACGCCCACGTCTTCATGGATTGTCGACAGCTTTGGTGTTGCGGAGGGAGTAGTGTCGGTAACAGGGCTCTCATCAATGTTCGTCATCGTGGCGTGGTCGCCATTCATCGTTCCGTTGGTAACAGGCTCGGCGTTGGGGAGAGATAAAAGCTCCAGGGGCCCAACCGGCGAGGCATTTGCTGATATAGTTGAGATGCCGTTGACGAATGGTTCCTTGGCTTGGGGCTCGGAGGAACACAAGCCAATTTCCTGTGATGTAGTAGGCTCGTGGATGCCGTTGACTTGCCGAGCACCACCATTTAACGTCTCAATCTCAGTTGAGTTTGCTGTCGCAGACAGACTATGCGAGTTGGGAAGGCACAGCAGTTGTAATGGGCCAACGGGAGCATTCCATGCGACAGGAAGAGGCGTCAAAGGCACTTGGCCCACCGGCAGGGCATTTTCGGATTCGTCGACAGCCTCAAGATCTTGGGCCGAATGAAGGAAGTCACTGGGCTTGACAATCTTGGCTGGCTCGATAGCTGTAGATGCCCCTTGGAAGGTCGAGGGTTTGGTAGAAATTTGGCCGATAGCCTCGGGCTCAGTGACGGACGCCACCGTTATCGTATCGACACCGTTGGTTTGCAGGTGATTGGATTGGGCGGCAAGCGCTGATTTAAGGGGAACAAGTGGCTCAGGCAGTGTATCCGCGTCTGTCGAGGCTTCTCGCTCAGGATCATCATTGTTCGTTGCATCAAGGATGGCGTCAGCCTCGGTGACCAGGGCAGCAGAGTTGACTACGCCATCTCCTGACACCTGAGTCGCCAACTGGGCTTCCTGGAGTCGTAATTGTCTGATGGCTTCTTGCTCTGTCTTGGCTCTCTCCCACTTCATCTGCCTTCGCTCTTCACGTCTGTTAGCTGTTACCAGCTCGCTGACCTGGCCTGGCACGAGGCCTCGCCTGACATGCTCGCGCTTCAACCAGTTGGGCTCACTTCGACTTAAGTTGCCCTTGCCGTAGAACCCTTGTTCCCACAGCGCGCGCATGGACTTTTCGTCGATGATGTTGACAGATTTGGATTCTGGGGACCAGAGACCCTCGTGCACAGTGGACGGTTCAGCAGGCGGTGGGAACAAGGCTTGTTTCGTCCATGCGAAAAGGACATGGAATAGAGAAATTGGATTATTCGGATAAAAGCTAGGAAGCGGAAATGTCCGTATGGGAGCAGGCAACTCGTAAATCTTGTGCAACGGAGGGCCTCGCGGCCGCGACGTCGTGGGAGACTTCGAGGAGCTCTGGGCAGGCATCGTAGCTTGCGCCGGCTGTGAAGCCGTAATCTTAGTTTGCGACATTATGCTAGCAAATCATGTCTGTCTTTTGGGCACTGGTCAGCTTATTGTCCATGGCTCAGTGCTTGAAGAACAAAAAGAATTGTGTCCAAAGTTTGCATCAGATACCGTTGTAGTCTATATTGTTTCGCGGCACAGAGGTTCAATGAAGACGCACTCTTCGCACAATGGGTAATAGGTGTCATCATAGCAAACATTCAGGTGGAGGGGCAGCCAAGGTAACCTTTTTCAACCGCGCGATAGAGTCATCGCGACGATCAAGCAGGGCTGGGCCAACCGCGGCAACCACCTCATGGACCAAGGGAAGAAGAGATTGAGAGAACGTTGTAGCAACTTACTTGATTGAGGAATTTTCCACCCGTCCAGCCGACAGATCACCCGTCAATTGGGCCATGCAAGCCGAAAATCACCTCACTTTTTCGAGGCAGCTCGATCCTGTTCGGCAGACGTGTGTGGATGGTGAAGGAAGAAAACGGTGTTGCTCGCAGAAAATTTCAGCGTAGAAAAAGGTCTCCGCCGTATCCATCGCTCGCTTCCGTCAAAGCCCCCGCCGTCTGACTCTTTCAAGGCTCGCTCACCCACTGGTCCGTGCCCAGGCCCGGCTTTCACCTCCGGCCGGAATAACTCGGGTGGGGATAGCCCACAGGCATAAGATGAATCTTACCTAATCCAGTCTGGCTCAAGCCTCAGATTCCATCGGAGCTCCCGCCACAGTCACTACTCCCAAGGTACCTTATGTGGCTGATGGTCACAATTTCAAGCTTCGAGCTTGGTGGGGCGCGTCGAAATCCCATGCCACGCGACTCCCAGTCTCCGGTCCTACCGACTTTTGTAAGGTTATCGGCCCCGTCTCAGCTAAGCTTACGGCCAATTTCCAATTTCCTCGCTTCTGGGTAGGTAGGATTCGGGAGTCTGATCATTGCCATGTTGTCGGCGACTTCGTGACGAATTTTCCTTTCCTTTCTGCCGCGGTTTCCTCCCTCCCATGGTATTTGGGCGCACCAGCTATCCTTGATCCCAAACCCCCCTTTCCGCGCATCGCGCAGCGCAAAACGGCCTCGATCCCATAATGGCAGATTGGTCATCCGTGGCGCAAGCTATTGCGATCGTTTGTGCTGGGTGGAGCACATTTGTCTATGCAGTGCAATCCATTGGTATCGTCAGAATGTGAGTGTAGTTCTAGATGATGCGGACCATCCACTGACCTTCTTCAGCTTCCTCTCGTACTCGTCTCGCCTGCGACCCGCCGTCTCCCCCTCTCTGAGCAAAGAAGATGTACCGCACATCACCATCATCCGTCCTGTCAAGGGTCTTGAGCATGGTCTCTATGAGTGCATAGCGTCCTCGTTTAGACAAGACTACCCGCGCGACAAGCTGACGATCCACCTCTGCGTGGCCGAAAAGATCGATCCGGCGTACCCCGTCTTAGTGAAGATAGTACAGGATTTCCCTGGTTTCGATGCTCGAGTCTTGGTTGAGGAGGAAGATCCGCTACTGCATGGCACTGATGGCCACACCGACAACCTGGGCCCAAACCCAAAGATCAGAAACATCAGTCGCGCATATCGAGAAGCCAAAGGAGACATCATCTGGGTCATGGACTGCAACATCTGGGTTGCCAAGGGCGTGGCTGGTCGGATGGTTGACAAGCTATTGGGATACGGGCCGGATGGTAAACAAGTCAGGCCGTACAAGTTTGTACACCTTCTGCCAATCGTCGTCGATACGGTGTCACGAGGAGACGTTTCAGCAGAGACGCAGACGCTCCTATATTCAACCCCCGACTCTAGCTCCTCGCAACACATCACCGGCAAAGGCCAAAGTGTTTCGTTCCTCGAGTATTCGAAGAGCCAAGGCGGAGGCCGACTCGATGAGATGTTCATGGCCACAAGTCACGCCAAGTTTTACAGCGCGATCAACACCGTTGGCGTAGCCCCTTGCGCCGTCGGCAAGAGCAACATGTTTCGCAAATCGCATCTGGACACCGTAACGGACCCAGCCCAAAACCCGATATTACCCAACAAGAACCTACCTAAGGGCATCAACTACTTCTCCGAGTACATCTGCGAGGATCACCTGATTGGCGATCTATTGTGGAAGTCGAGTCTGCCGGGCATGAAGAACCACGGACTCGTCATGGGCGACCTTGCAGTTCAACCAATGGCCGGCATGTCCGTACACGCATACTTTGCCCGCCGCGCTCGATGGCTTCGTGCGCGCAAGTGGACCGTTCTCGCCGCCACTTTGGTCGAGCCTGGTGTTGAGAGCCTGACCTGTTGCGGCTACTTTGCTTTCGCTGTTACCACTCTCCCCTGGTTCCACAGCACCTTTGGAACATCGCAGACTTGGGGCGCCTTTGGCCTCTACTGGACGGCTTTCACAACTATCTGGATGGCGTGTGATTGGTTCACATACAACCGCCTCCATGCTGGGTACACTGTTGAAGTGGACGAGAACACGCCAAAGTTTGCCAGGGGCACCGCGACACCTGGTGGAGCACCTCCGAGGTCCTTCTTGGAATGGCTGCCCGCGTGGCTCGGAAGAGAGTTTCTGGCCCTTCCCATTTGGGTTTGGGCTGTTTTCTGCGGCTCTACGGTGAACTGGAGAGGCCGAACCTTCAACGTTCGGTCGGACATGAGCGTTGTCGAAGTCGGCTCCCAGTCATTAGCCCCCTCTCAGGAGGCTAGCCAAAGGTCTAGAAGCAAGGACCGTTTGGATTAACGTCGGAATGATCATACACCTAGTACTAATAATTACGAATATTCATGACTGCACTTCTTGCTGACAGACCTTGTCGAATTTGAACTCATCTGAAACAATATGCATCATATTGAAGTGTCACAGGGTATCACCGCGTCATTTGCTCCTCAAAGTTATTGAGTTCCCTTTCTACGATGGAAAGTCTCTAGGGAGTTGGAAGAACATTATGTACGTGGATAGTATTTTAAGTATTCGCACAAACATACGGAACTGCCATCTGGTAAATACACGTATCGACAAGCTGACTTACTGGATCAATTCCTGTCACCACGAAGACCTTTTCCTTAGATCGGCACACATTCCCAGTTGTTCTCATCCTTGTAGTCCCCAGTTCCCTTAAAGACATTACGTGTCGGCCAGCGGCAGTGGCGACGCTTGTAGTCGACGCCAGCGCTCACCGTGTTGTTCACAAAAGCGGTGCCGGTAACAGTCTCAGGGGCAACACCTTCCTCGACCCAGCGGACCATAGCCATGAGGACGTTCTCCTCAGGGTCAAGGCTCGCCATGTTCTTGGCCTGGTTACCGATGAACGCAGCTCCGGTGCCACCACTGCAGTGAGCAAGGCCGGAAATACGGAACAGACGGTAAAACTCATCCAGCTCGGCTGGGGCCAGACCCATCGTCTGAGACACGTGCTCGTAGTACCTGGGCGAGTTATCGCTGGAGATCGTGCCGTCGATGAGGCCGTGGTAGTGCAGGAGCTTTCCACCGCGGTTCTGGAAAGGGGACAGGTCGCCGTCCCAGGTCTCGACGTTGAAGAGGTTCAGGCTCGATGAGCGCACATAGTCCTCGGGAGTAATCGTGGCCGGGTCCCAGGTCGAATCGTTCAGGATCGCGTACTTGAACCAGTCAGAGGCACCAAAGGGCTGTCCGTTGAAGTAGGTCTGCGGTGCGCCGCTGAGCTCGGCGCCGGGTTGCATGCGCGGGTAGACGAGGTCGCCAGAGGCGTCGATCAGGGGCGCGTAGATGCCACGGAGGGTCTCAACCTGCTTCTGGGTGAGGCAGGCGTCTGTCTGGTTGCTGTTGACGCCGCAGAGGAGGCTTTCAGGCTTGTAGTCGCAGAGGTCGGGGGACTCGAGGAAGCCGTCCTTGACGCCGTCCAGCTCGTCGCACTGGGCCAGGATATCATCGTGGATAGTCGGCCACATGGTCATGGGAATGAAGGTGTCCGCGCCCTGCTGGCCGGTGAGGGGAAGGAAGTGGCAACTCCAGGAGGTGAGATTGTTGAAGGAGAAGGCCGGCGCTCCGGCGACGATGCCGTCAAAGTTCTCGGGGAAAGCCTGAGCCTGCTTGAAGCCCTGACGGCCTCCAGTAGAACAGCCGAGATAGTAGCTCTTCGTATGGGGCTTATTGTAGAACGACTTGGTAACGTCCTTGCCGACGACGACACCAGTCGTCAGGGCGCGGTACACGAAGTCCTCGATCACATCCTCGTTGTTCAGGAACGGGAGTCCGCTCATGCCATCGTGGCCGTTGTTGGTGGCCACGGAAGCGAAGCCAAGGGAAGACGCATACGCGAGATCCTCGTACTGAACGCAGCCACCGAGGGCGCCGTTGCCGGTGCTGAGGAAGCGGCCGGTCCAGTTCTCGGGCAGCCAAGCTTCGAACTTGAGACCAGAGCGAGGCGAGGTAGCGATGCGCGCGGTGACACGGCAGATGTTGGCCGTGACATTCTGAGAGGGACGACTGCAAGTGGGATCCGCGTTCGGGAACTGCAAGGTGGTTCCTGCTGGGACGTACTCGGAGGCGGTGGAGTTGGCCCCGTTGATACGTAGAGAAGTTGCAAAAGAGGCGCACTGTTGCTCAAAGGTCGTGTTACCCTTGGTCAGGGCAACGGCTTGAACACTTGGCGCCAGGGCGCCAAGAAGCATGAGTGGTAACATAATGAGAGACAAGCTTTTGTGAATGAAAGACTGAGTGAGTGTAAAGAATGCTGAGTGGTCCATGAAACAACATCATGTGCAGGATGCGAAGCCGCGTTCCTTTTGTACACTTCAAGACATCGTACTTTTCAATAAGTTGAGCAAGGACGCGTAATTCAAACTTGAACGATTCATGCCCTCATCAAAAACTTCCTAAATCTGGGTCATAGCTAGGGCAGCGGGAACACCGACATGTGGACGACTGTACAGTCTGTCGATATCGATGCTATTCAGGGATCCTACAATTTAGGTCAAAAAGCCGAGCAAAGTACTGTACCTCATGCAGTCCCGTTCTGCACCCCGCATAAAACAGTCTAATTACTGGCACCCAGCGCACATGGTGGTGGATAGAAACGCGCTTGGGTGCAACAGCCGGACCTAAACTCGGGCCCAAAGGGCCCAGACCTTGCCTGTATCTACCTAAGTATTTCACAAAGTCGCATGCTCCTGCCCCTTTGACAAGCTGCTGGTAGACAAAAGCTCAAGCTTGTAGACTAGAACCGTAGGGACTAAGCAATACCATCATCTGATCCTCGTTCGGTGTAGCGTCTACCTGCCATTCGCGGACGAGGGTGGTATTTTCAACGAGACACACAGCCTCCAACTCTTGTCTGTAGCATGGGGACCCTCCTTGACTACGCTCTACCTACCACCATCATTGCCCCTGAGGTGGCGCCAACTGCTGGGTGGAACAGCCCTGGCAATTTACTGGACAGCCCACTTCTTGTTATCAAGTATCTGTCACATCGTTGCACAACGACGACACGGCAGTAGTTCACGTAAGCATACCGGGGAGGACGTTTTCTGCTATAGGGCTACCGGGATAGGCAGTCAGATCTTCAGAGATCTTCAGTACCCCGGGGCCAATATGCTTCCGTCTCGGAACGCGGCACAGCGGAACTCGATTACCGCCTCGTTGTGCAACGGTGAAGAGGACGGTGGACCCGGTCGAACTACTATGCGAGACCTGCGGCTAGATACTTCAGGCTGAGCATTATTTTGCTACAAGGCGTTTCCGAAGGGCTAATCCCACCCGTACCCAAAGTTTACTTCGTTCAGAATTCTGGCGTTAAGGGATTTCAACTCAAAGGTATGAATCGCGCAAATGAGAAAAAAGACGGCACTTTCTTTAAGCTTAAGCCCTTTTACATATTGACAAATGACCTGTCACAATGTCTTGCCCACCTGAAGAGGGCTTTCCTGTAGACCGGGCGGATTAGTCAACTCTCCGAAAGTCCTTGAGGGAATGACGAGATTACAGGAGAGCGATTACGTCGTCTCTCGACGATCGCAAAAGAGTAGAGCCGGAGTTTACCAGCATAGTGGAGATAGATGCAGATGGCTGACACCTTAAACGAACCCTAGCCAGATGCTAAACTGTAAATAGGTGTGTACCCACCCCCGCGATGGCATGCTTAACCTTGACAGACAAGGACCTCGTCGGAGCTCTTCCGCGTACAGTTGTAAGGGGCGGGCAAATCTTTACCCACATACACGCTGTTCTCAAACCTAGAGCAATGGGGTTTTCGGCTTGTATCTCCTTTCTATGTTCTCAACCTGATGCCGAAAAATAAGGTACAACATGCTCTACCATGAGTTGTGTACATACCATCCCACATCTAAGCTAAGGCCAGAACTCACGCTTCAGCTTTTGCGTTGTACTATTTTCTGTTTCTCTTATTTGCCATTCGACGACCAATTGCTGCATAACGTTTCCATTGTTGGCGGCCATTGCGAAGTGTATCAAATACATAGATGGGCTGATATCCGTGCCCGAAATGCTGCACAGCCTCAAGAAACTTCAAGAGACAAGACCAAGTTTAGAATCACCGCCGATGGCCAAGAAAGCTGGGTCTACAGTGTTTTTCTTTGCAACAGGTGTTAGTTTAGTTGACAACAGGCCACATCGGATATCTCCCTGAGAGGAAAATTCCTACTTCATGATTTCTCTTCGGTGCCCATGTAACCTTCCAAGCCTCAATGCCATCATATGAACGAGGAGCGGCTCTGAGCACGGATAAAGAAGCATGATCTCTTCACCCTCTAAGATATGGTAGTCAAAGTACATGAAGTTCTGTCAATGCCGAGGCTGTAGCTCGGAGACTCTGTCCGTCTGCAAAGGGTCTGATGTGGGCTGGCAAGCCTGACATGTGTCATGCCCCGGAGACGCGACGCTTTTCGGAATGATCTACACGGATCCAACTTGCCAATTCTGATTTCGCGGATCCTTGGCAGGGGAGACCATCTGTCCTTTCGCGCGCGGCTGTGTGCAAAGGGCCGGCTAATTCTCTGCACATGGCTGACAAAAGTAAAGACTGCGTTCTAGCCATTTTCTGGGCTCTACGATCGAATAACTTACACCCCTACTGAGTCTGATGGGGTTATCAGACCCATCTGTTATTGCCGTTGCAGCATTGGCCTCAGGTAACAATGTGCTGATTCCATGGGCTGAGGTTCCGGTAAAGAGCCATCGGCGGTCTGTAGCAATTATCTGCTCGAGTCTACGAAAATACTCCTAACTGTCTTTTGGGGTGCTAAGGTGCCGGGTCCAATCAAAGTTACAGTCCTTCTATCCTCGAAGTTCTATCTTCGGGGTTGTTCGGTCGATGTTGACTTCCGTGCATGTGCTCTTCGTGCACTTAGTCAAATCAAGACGATGCATGATTCGAGAAGGAAGGAGAGTAGTATCTACTGATCTGTACTACTTTATGGGCGTGACCCAGATAGATTTTCTCCGAGTCTAAATGCAAAGAAGCCATTTTGTCCTACCAGACATTATACATCTTCGCCGTCTTGTGCGCTACTACTGACTGGCTGGTTTCACTTCCAAATGATTTTCCAAAACCTGATAAGCCCCGGTATTTCATTAAAAGTTGAAAGCTTCATCCACACTTGTGAAGCAGGTCTAACCGAAAACGTCAGGTGTTTTCTGACTACTTACATCTCGGAACAGGTTTTACGACAAATGCTTGGAAGAATCAGGCTTGCGTCATCATGTTACACATCGAATGCTGCAGGCCCTATTGGGACTTTCACTAAAGCTAGAGAAGCAACCAATATGCATCGCAACAACCCTGGTTCACGGGACCAACTGGCTAGATACGTATTCCCAGTCTTTCAAGGCAAGTGAGAAGCCCAATACTGCTTTGTACTGCCACAAAGTGAAAAGTGCCTCTTCCGGCTCTAGCTCAGACATTGTTCTTCGCACAATTGGCTGTCCCTTGCAGCCAGCCCCTAGATCAAGCTGGAAAGACACGGTTTTTGTGAGGCCTTGACCGATCAGCAGAAGGAGTGAGCCAAGAGCTGCAAGTATCCACCGAGTGTCTCGCATCGCCAGTCACCGGCGTCCGCGGAACGTCCCCTCTTCTACGCGGGCAGGGCGGGTAGCTCTCCCGCCCTCAGGAGGCACACGTACTACGAAACGACCCCGGGCCGGCAATATATACGGGCGATTCCTATCAATACCTCCAATAACCTAAAACGTACAAGTCTTTCCCCTCAATTTCCCGCCTCCCAGTCAGATCGATGGCGCCATCACCAGAGCCGCGCACCTCTACTGGTGCGTCAGAGAGCCTCGACGACAATAGCGCCGGCAGCGGCAGCACCAGGCGATTTTGCTGGGAATGTCAGCGCCGGGGCTTGGTCTGCGATTCTAAACGTCCGGTATGCTCCAGGTGCAAGCTTAGCGGCATAGTGTGCCCTGGGTATGAGAACGTGAAGCCTTTGACCTGGGTGACCCCTAATCAGGTCACGACGCGGACATGGAGGGGCGGACGAAAACCGAAAACTGATAAAATCGACATCGCCAAGAAGGGTTTGAAAGGCAGCGGCAAAAACAAGGCGATACCGAAGATTCCAGAAGAAGAAGGTCGCCGGGTAAAGCTCATCCATGTATTTCCCGGACAAGAGCTCCGGACGGAAACATGCGACATTGCTGAGGCTTCAATTTATTGTTAGTCAGACTTCTAAACCGTGCTCTGGAACCATGCTATCCCAATGGATCTACCTGCGCATGCCAAAAGATTTGGGCTGACAAGCACCTCGGTACCCATAGGGAACGAACAGGTTTACCCATACTTCTACGAGAACCAGCTCACTAAGAGCCCGTGGGTTGTACCAATTTCCCACATTCACGCTATGAAACCATACCGACGGCATGGCCTAGTCACTATGGCAATCGAGCACCGGATGTCACGCCTATCGCCTGCAAGGAATGACGCTTACGCAATTGAGGTCAGAGCTAGGGCCTATCAGCATCGTCTTACAGCGATCCAGGCTTTAAATAAGGACATCGAGAACGAGAGTACGCGATGCTCTGATGCAACTCTGGCTGGCGTAATCGTCTTCCTTTTCGGTGATGTAAGGGAGAAAATGCTATTACACCCATGCGCAACCTGACACTGATGGAATGTAGCTTATGGGGAGTGCAACAGAGCCTAACTGGCGTGTCCACTTGAATGGGTTTGCTGCGTTGATTGCTATGCGTGGCGGTTGGGATGCGTTCTGTCAAAAGTCGCCGCATCTCAAGTCCCTAGTGTTATTCTGTAAAGTGTGAGTGTCTCCTGTACAATTTGTTATCAAGGCCACCAGGTTTAGGACATACTAGCCTTGCTTCGGCGTAGTCATCACGGCATACGTCACCTGCTACTAACTCCAGCCCGTCATCTAGCATCGAGAATCTCGCCAATACAACTAGCCCCGCCCACGATCAAGTATCGCCAGTCGCAAACTTTAAGATACGGAATGTAGTGAGGGACGTATTCTCGATTGGATATTATCCCCAGCTTCCATGTCCAGTCGACTTACTCATCGACATCATTCACATCAACCGCCTTCGCTTCCAAGCAACGTGCATTCAATCTGGAGGACCTCTCACCTCGATCAGGATTGAAGCAGAGCGTCTTTTAGATAAGATTTTGGACTATTCACCTGAAGTCTGGTCTAGTAGCGCGGAACCTTTAGCAGATGAACACCTCTTAATGGCCAAGACCTATCGGTCAGCCGTGGCACTGTTCGGTGTTTCCTCTCTACAAAGTGTGAAGATCATTCCTTTCTCGAAAGATTGGATGACTGTCAAGGAAATCCATCGTGACAGGCTGTTTTCTTTTCTCAAAGCCTCGCTTGCCTCTTCAGCCTTGAAGATCTGCACCACATGGCCAATGATTGTAGCCGGGTTCGAGGCGAAGAGTGGAAACCTGTCCATGCAGAGCTTCGTTCTGGGGCGTATGAAGGAAGACAGTCAGAGGATGGGAATCTATCTTCCAGTCGCAGCTAAAGAGGTCCTAGAGAAATTTTATGCCTCTGCAGGAAACACCTGGGACGATTGTTTCGACAGTCCTCATGCGTTGTTCACGTAGGATGAAGGCAATAAGTAAACCAATCAAACATGCATAACCGATGAGTCCTTAGCAGAAGGCCAAGTGATGGCCCTGGGCTACTGTGACTAAAGTTGATGATGTTGGGAAAGGCTTCACCGGAAACACGCCCGAGTCATACTTTTTCGGCACCTCGGAAGCAGTGCAAACTCTATTCTGGCTTCAGGTGGTAGTTGGGAAGTTGGGAGCAGCTCATCTTAAGGCGAAATCAGACATTTAGCGTCTCTTTAGTATTCGGGGGAGCCGCACCAGGAGTGGAGTGTAGTTGAATTAATCGCTGAAACCCAAATTGGCGGCTATATCCGAACCGGAGACTATCTATTTCGACAAACTTACTCACAGCGCCCAGTCAGCGAATAGCACGAACGGCATTCTTGGCGAGGTAAAACACAGTGAGGCGACCAAGGGACTAAAACTTACCTTCGCTATTAGGCCCATAGGCAATTTCAACCAAACCTCTCATAGCTTGGTGGTTGACTTGCTATAACGGAGGCCTGACAGTTGCCTTTAATTCCTGGGCAAACCCAAATACAGTGATGTCAAAAAACCAAAGTGACGAAGTATGGAAGCACTCAAAGAAAGTTACGCCATAGTGGCCCTGAGCCCATTCTTATGGTTTGCTGGTAAATGAGGCCTTAAGCTGACTGAGAGGATGCACGGATATGGCAGGGGCACAAGTATATACGAATACTCTTGAATTCCCGAGCATCAATAGCCTGCTTCATCTGAGCGAGACTTCAAAGATTTGCTCTTGAACATTGAACCCAGGCCAGCATGCAGTACTCCATGATCAACGTTCAAAAGTTGGCCCTTTGGGGCGCATTCAGCCTGATTGCTGTAAAGGCTCAAACCGATGACCTTCTACCTGGAGATGACAGCGAAGCTGTCTGGAAACCGATGGGAAAGGTTGATCCCTGGTATCTGCCCGCCGATGTAGTTGACGGTGGCGACAAAGATGGCTCTGGTAAGTCTTGACGCCAGTCCTCACCACCGAGGCCAAACTCCAAAGCTGTATCCCGTAGCTAACCTTTCTTCAAGTCCTCCAAAAGGCTACTGGTAACCGTATCCGTTGCGGTGTTGTTGGCTACGACAAGGAAGACAAAATCTGGATGATTCCCGCCAACGGCAACTTCGACCAGGTCGGCTACATTCTGCCTCGGGGTGGATATGATTCAAGGTCGGACAAGTCTATCGCAGACTGCGTACTGCGAGAGTCAAAGGAAGAAGGAGGTCTTATTATCGATATCAACTCGTTGATCCCCCTCGGACTCAGCAATGGCGGAGCAGTATACTGGTACAAGGGAAATGTTACTGAAACAGTCGAGCCGACCGAGCCCCGACCTAGACCACCAAAGGGCTTCACAGTCGACGATACGCGCGCGGAGCTGTTGAAGCCTCCGGGAAAGCCGGCAAAGAAGGCAGACATGCGCCAAGCATTCCACAATTCGGCTACAGCAGATGAATCTACCAGATATGAGCTCACCTTCACGGCAAAGGAGGGCAGCGCAACTGGCGGCTCAGACTACTCCGTGAAGGATCTTGGACGTTGGAAGGCGATCTACACCGATGGCTTCACAAACGGCGAACAAGCTATTATGAAGGTCCTTTGCGATGTTTACGGGTACAGAATTGTTGCCAATGAAGCGTGGGCAAGCCAGGTTCCCCTCGGCCTCAGTCTTAGCTCGGTCATTACACAGCTTTGGACAGCCACGACATTGGATATCAACGAGGTTACGTCCATCAAGTTCTCCGAAATCGTCGACCCGGCGACCCAAACCGCGATTAGCAACGCACGCACTGAGCTTGGAGAGAGTGCCGGAGGTTTCACTACGACTAATGACCTCGGTGAGACGAAGGGCTGGAACACCTTGATGGCTAGTCCTTACGGAGTGGTGGCTTCAGAAGTGGCTAAGGCGGTTGGCAAGGGAATCGCGGGAATCTCTGTAACAGACGGCAACCCTTCGGAGATACTATTCACACTAGAGCAGTAGTGGTAAGCCTTATGATATTAGGCTTCAGGAGCAGCTTAGTATTTTGCACCGCGAAGACTTGTTGGCCCTATGTTATGGGTAGCAAATGGCACACCGTCCAATGCACACGTAAAGTAATTAATCACATAATCACATGACGGCTGCTATCCTTACAAGCAAACCAATCCTTAGCGGTATACCACTGAGATAGTTTCATTACATGACTTGCAGAATTCGCCGAAAGAAATAGCCTAATCCGTTACAAATTGTGGTGTTGATGTTGGTATAGGTGGAGGTCATGATGAAAAGGGCGAAAAGGAGACCTCGGTATGAGACAGTATGGCGAGAAGTTAGGGATGAGTGGGAGATCATTTTTGGAAATACGCTCACCTAATGGATAGATCACTGTTAAGGTGTCAAGGCGTCAAGCTGTCCAAAGGTATTCAGGTCTGGGCCTATGGGAGCTAATGGACCGGTAATCCCAACTTACTTTCCAGTCATCTTAACAGCCTCGATGCCAGAGTAGGTAAGGGGACATGAGAGAGGAATCGGTACAGAAAACGTCACGAAGTTCTTATTCGTCTAGAAATGTAAGAATCATGAGTGAGGTCTGGCTATTTTCCGACAGCTAAGGCTGCGTTTCGGGAGCAAGCAGTGAAGAGAAGCTGCTTGCATCATGCGGCATTTGCCCTTCATGCCTACGTAAGATTCTGCCCAGATTACTGTTGCATAGATGACTTGGAGATAAGTTGTTGGCCACTGAATCAACGACGGTCCTGAGCCGAAAAGAAGGATGAGTGTGGCGCGGACAATGTCGGCAGTAGTAACAAAGTCCACCTACGAAACTAAGGAAAAAGGATGGGCAAGTAGAGCAGACAATTCCAAATTCTCAGTCGTAAAGGATTCTGCAAAATTGCCCCCCCTGGAGAACAGATCGACTGGACTGTGTGAGATTCAGATTGGCAGTCGTAGCCTCGAGTTAATATTGACTCTCACATCGTAGATGATGGTCCTTCCACACGTAGAAGTCCATTGCCTTTTTGAAAGATCGTGTGCCTGCCAAGCCAATCAGTCTTTCATTTGTGACGCAATGGCGTTTTCACCTTCCTTGCCTGGGCAGCCTGCCTTGCTCTTGACACATACCTACTTACTTAAAGATCTGAAAACCACCGCCGCCCGGCATAGGACCTTCTGGTCCCAGCTCCAGGTTACCCACGGGAAAGAGGCCTGCCAGCTTCCCGCTCGGCGAAAGATGTATGTCTATCCTGCTTTCCACTTAAGTATAGTAAGGTACGTAACGCAACATCCGTTGTTCACAGGCCGTTTAGGAGGTCTTTCCAGCTTTCTAAATAAAGAACACGATCGAAACATTTTGCACCAGCATCTTGCCCCGACATTAGCCACATGGTGATTTGACATGAGACAGGGAGACGAATCCACGGTGCCTAGCCATTAAGCTTCAGAGATTCAGCTAGGACAGTTCCGCGAAAATGATACTGAAAATCGTCACCTTGTCTTTTGTAGCCCTCGAGTGTAAACATTTCATGCACTCATTCGACTTGCGTTGCCACCTCAACTAACCTACATAACTGTCTTGTAATGTCTGCAAGCAAGCGCGCACTTCCTCTCGGGGCCACATCCCGTCAGAGGCTGCCTTGTTCATCCTTTGAGGAGCCCGGCCTTCCATCCTGTGACTCGCGACGCGCACCCAAGATTTCGACACGGAGAGTCGCGACCTGCTTTCATCTTCACTGACACCTGCATCGTGAAATGCGCTTATTTGGATGACCACTTTCCCTCTCTACTTCAAGGCAAGAAAGAAATAGCTGTAGACCCATATCTTCTTTCTCACAATGCTCATTTATATCAAGCAGAGCAAGAGTTGATGGCGCCCGTGTGAGTGAGTGACACCCTTTAAAACCCCTTCATGCCCCCAACCACCCTTCTTCGGATTCTCTCCTCTTCAGCCGCCGACTCATCCAATCTTTCGCCGCTGTTTTTCAGTCTCCCGTGCTATATAAGCCAGTACCCTATCAGCTTCATCAGTCTCCACCATCTCCTGTCTCTCCCGTCTTCTCCGTCCCCTGGCCGTGCCTCGCCTTTCCCGCCTCGTCTCTCTCAGCTCTCCGTCTATTCCGACGCAATACGCCAAAAATGCCTCACAATGGAGGTAGTCCCACTCTCCCCCTTTACAACGGGTCGATGATAAGCAAGGCCGCCAAGTCGCGCGCAGCCCGGGCCGCCGGGGATAGCTCCGGGGGGGGGGGGGGTTCGGCCCCTCTGCTACCCCTCCCCGCCCCGACCACGACCACGACCACGACCCCGGCCCCGGCCCCGATTCCGTCGCCGCCTCCGCCGCCGCCAACAGCTCCAGCTCCTCCGGCCCCTGCCAGCGGCAGCAGCAACAACAACAACAACAGCGGCAGCAACAGCAACAACACCAACAGCACCAGCAGCAGCAACAACAGTGGCCCCCTCCCCGAGGCGGAGCGGGAGGCCATGCGGGTGGCTTGGGAGTCGTGGGCTGGCATGGCAGCTGTATTGGTGGGCGTGGGGTGCTCTTGTTGAGCTGTATATGTTTTTGCTGTTTGCCTTCGCGTGCGGCCGGCCTATCGGCCAAAAGGCCAGGAATTAATGTGACGTTTGCTTTCTGATTGCACTGGCTTGAACTGTCTTGAACATTTGGTCGTGAAGTCTGAAGAATCTCTGGCCTGAACTGCTAGTCCTGTCATTTACGCTGCCAAAGTCGCCTTCTCGCGGCATGCGCAGTCCACAAGTCGCTACACCTGTAAAATGCCTATCCAGGTACCGACGGAGTGTCAAGATGTTTGTTTCAAGGTGCTCAAAGTAGCTTTAAACTTTGAAACTAATAAGGGCCCAATCTACGTTTTGACATCTTGACAGCCTGAGGAAAGAGTCACTTGAAAAGCCAAATGTTAAGCCTATCTCCGAAGACCCTGATAGTTTGACGAAATGAATACAGGTGACGAGTCACATGAGCCCTGATGAACGCCGTCTAAGCTCACATTTACGTATTTGGGTATTTATGGTCAGCATATCCCTAATAATTTGTGGCTATTCCTAGTACTGCAGCTTTTACACTGAAGAGCCGTCTCGCCTTGTCGGATTTACCTAACTTATTCATTCACCGCTTCAGAAACGGCACATGGCTTTGAATGTACTCGTAGCGGCAATGCCGCATCTCATTCGGTCTAATAGATCGTACAGAGAAATTGCAGCTCGACGGAAAGACAATTGTCCAGAAACAAATCCTTTCCATGAGGCTCAAGCTGAATCGCAAAACTTATCTTCAGCTCCACACACAACAGCCAACGCATGTGAAGAGTCACTACAAGCATTAGACTCGAACGCCAAAGTTTCGCAGTCTATCGATGGGCTGAAAAAAGATCCGGCGCAGCCTCTAGTCTTGCGCCGCTTCCTTCGATGGATAAAAGCTTTGCCGAGTCACCCCAAGAAGGAGAAACCGGACTTAGGACCCGGTCTCGATCACGCCCTGCCACTCAAACTGCACCTGGCCATCGCCAAACACCTCAGTATGGCCGAACGCGTGGCCTTGGCATTGACGAGCAAAAGAATGCTGGCAATCATGTCAAACGAGCAGTTTTGGCTAAATCGGGGGTCTAGTGAACGTCTGGATCTGTTGAAGCTACTAGAGAGGGACGCCATCAACACACGCAGGGAGATTCTTTGTTTGCCCTGTCAGATTTTCCATGATCCCGTCTTATCGGTTCCGCCAGTCGACCACAGCTCAAGTTGGGCGCTGACCGAATCAGATCGCCCCTGCGTCAAAGCAGTCTCAGAGGACCAGCACCAGAGATTGTCGTCTCCCTACCTTCCATACGATTTTCATTTCAATATGGTCAAGGCCTTCCTAGTTTCGAAACGCGATAAAAGGGGCTTCTTTCAATCAATACTCCTAGAACCGGGTACTATTTGGGGTTACTGCTATAAAAGAGAGGAAGCCAACGTCCAACAAGGCTTTGAATGTAGGGTGTCAAGCGAAGGGGATTTGCTAGTGAAGACGACTACGAGACTCTTTGCTTGCCGCGACCCAAACCAGACGAAGGATAAAGTTCGATTCGCCGCTGGAATTCTCAAACGAGCCGAGCTTACAACATGCTGCAAACACGTTGACTGGATAGACACATACCCCTTCATATTCGACTACGATGGACTCCTTTCCGATCAGAGCAAACTTCACGCATACCGCGCTTCGAAAGGGTACGGATACGATCCGGCGAAGAAAATTCGCGACATTTGGAACCCAGCCGTCAAGCCGCGATATGGACCCAAAAACCACATATCGATCACGCACTGCGAGTCTTGTTATACGAATTACGAGTACGAATGGAAGGACACCGAGGACGGAAGTCGCATCGTTTTTCTCATCTCGTACAAAAATCTAGGCAAGGGCATGGATACGAATGATCCCAAGTGGTCATCTCATTTCCACGACCATGTCCCTGATGCAAAAGCCGAGCCTCGCAACTCCCACTACGACGGATTCACTCGGTGGCCTAACTATCATTGGCAGGAGAAAGCTGATGAGGCACCGTGGGACCCAGATTATTAGGTTCCTTCCATGTACCTTACTTAGTTACCATGCTGCGTCAATGGGGGCTTAATAAAGGCCAGAGGCGACCTTCCGCTAGCAAGCTGCTCACCACATGTCAATCCATTAAGCGATTGCTTGTCAACATACCGCTCTACTAAGGTCATTGAGGTTCGATTCGGAGGAAACGTGATCGGGGCCGACAGGAGTTTGGAAGTCCGTCCAGACGTGGGGTGACGGTACTAGGAAACGCTGTCTACTGAGTCCTGAGAATGTATTGGCGCTTTAGATTGAATTAATGATTTCCCAGTTGACAAGCCACCGAAAAATGTTCCACCAAATCCGAGCATGAGATTGATGATGTCAAGACTTCCCTGATCATCCCAAGTTGACCCCTGTGACAGTTGGATGTGGCTGAAAATAAGGTGTGGCGTCCACGGATTTCAAAGCACGCGATAACCCCCCGCATGCACGCGATAGCAAAACAGTTATCAATTAGTAAGAGCCCCCGAGAGCCGCGACTTTCCTTTATCAACGTTAACGACACAATCACAGATACCAACCGCAGAACCAGGTAGTGTCAACATCTTTGAGTTGGAACCATGGCAGCAAAAAAAGACTTGGAAAGCCAGCCGCAGCAGTCGGACGAGCGGACCCCGCTCCTGGGGACATCCGCCGAGGCCGGATCAAGCCAGCAGCCGGTAGAGCATCGGAACGACGATAACAGAGCCAACGAAGGCATTCAAGATCCGGAGCAGGTGCCCCTCATCACGGGCCAGGATGGCGTGGAAAAGAAAGAGAGGACGACTGGCTGGTGGTTATGGCGGGCGTTCTGGGCAGTTCTCGCCATCTTCGTCCTGGCTGTCTTTATCAAAGGCTGGATTGATGCCAAAGATACTAACGTAAGTCGGTTGGACGATGGGTCAAGCAAACCAATAACTGACACATTATCACTTAGTTTGACCTCAAAGCAGCTCTTATGAGAGCTCTAGGTGGTGGCTTGAGTGGTGCCGCGGCTATGGTCTTGCAAGTTTTAACACTCATGGTACGTACTTGAGTGAGAATAGGCGGAAGACGAGGCTTTGTTGCCAGTGAGTAGGGACGTTACTAATTGCATATTACCACTAGCCCATCCGAACTATCATGAACTATCAGTATCGTTTTGGATCTGGCTTCAGGGAGGCAACTCGCACTCTTTATGAAGATGGAGGAGTGCGCAGGTACTACCAGGGAATCGGAGCCGCACTGATTCAGGGTATGCGGCGCATGCACCTTTTTTCTTGACGCCATCATGTCAGAGTTGTGCTCACATATCTGTGAAAAGGACCGGTCTCCCGCTTCGGCGACACTGCCGCTAACGCAGGTATCCTTGCTCTCCTCGAGTCGAATTCGTTCTTGAATCAGCTCCCTACCCTCATCAAGACCATCTTTGCCTCTCTTTGGTAAGCTTTTCAATACCTTCATCCTATTCGCTCAACCGTAAAGCCATCATTAGAACGAATGCTGATGTAGAGTGACTTTGAAGTGCTGCTGCCTTCCGCATGATCTTAACTCCCATCGATACCTTGAAGACGACGTTGCAGGCCCAGGGAGCGAAGGGTACCGCTATTTTGAGACAGCGCGTCAAGACAAATGGCATCGGTAGCTTGTGGTGGGGAGCTTTTGCGACTGCCGCCGCCACATTTGTCGGCCACTATCCTTGGTTTGGCACCGTCAGTTCAAGACTTTTCCTACACTGCAGGTGCAAGTCAAAACTAACGATCGTTGGTAGTACAATTACCTTTCCGCCAACATTCCCGAACCGGACAAGAGTGACATCTTCGTTTGGCTTTTGCGTCTTGCTTTCATTGGATTCTGCGCCTCCGTCATCTCTGATTCTGTTTCCAACTCGTTGAGAGTGGTAAAGACCTACAGACAAGTCAACGACACGCAGATATCGTACTGTACGTCAACGCTTCTCCTGATGAACCCTGTCAAACATTCTATATGTGCTTGTCTTACTGACTGGAACCTCGCCAAAATTGCAGCCCAAGCCGCAAAGATCGTCATACAAAGAGAAGGCTTCCTCGGCTTCCTCGGACGTGGCCTCAAGACCCGAATCTTGGCCAACGGTCTTCAGGGCGTGTTGTTCTCTATTCTTTGGAAGTTGTTCCTCGACCTGTGAGTTACACGCCGGCTGCCCCCTTACATGACAGTTCTAACTCTGAACAGCTGGGAGAAGAAGACACACTCTTAGTGTTCACCACATTGGATCTTGCTGGACAGCCCTGAATAAGGTAAAGGAGGAATTTGAGAACCATCTAGCTCTCTGCGAGCAATCGTTATAGAGAAGGAACGAAGAATGCCCTGAATGGGCAATATAGATGGGCATTGTCATAATTTGAGTATGAGAGTTGTATTTACATGGAGTATGAAGTGTGCATTCGCGTTGGTGCGGAGCTCATTCGATATCTCCTGCCTCAAAGTCAGCCGCTTCTTGCTATCCGGCAGCCTGGCCAGCAAATTCGACCCCAACAGCTCGAGCTGGCACACATGGGGCCTCTGGTGTAGCAAAAGACGAAAAAGGAGAGTGTCCCTCGCGAAAACTGCTCCAATCAAGTACATCCTATAGTAAGTGGGTGAGTGGTGCTGGTGTCCGTCCTAAGAAAGTTCAACCAGTCCACGGTCTTATGCATCAACCCCTCCTCCAACTTTGTGTTACTAATGACGTGGTAATTTGTTATCAGATGTAGAGACAAATGTGAGTGGCAGCTTGATACCGCAAAGAAACCCACCCTAGAGCCAAGACATATGTATGTCTGACCTGAGAGTATGACCGAACCGACGGGCCCGAAGGACCTGATTTATACCCGCGGTTCTAGTTGAAATTAGAGTGCAAGGTAAGGGTGATCGACAGTCTTCTAGTCCTCGAAAATATCTTCCACTTCTGAACGCCTTCGGAAGCACGTTTCGGCAAGTATATGCGCCCATTTACTTTAGAAAACTCAGCCCATGCATGAATTGTGTCACAGTGAGAAAGTGCGGATAGAGGTTCCGTTCATTCCTGTCGTATCACAAGTACATAGTCCGTCACTTGGGCTTGCGTCCCGAACAAAGAGAATTCCGTTGGCCGTCGTTCTCGAAAGAGCTTGACCCGCTTATACGGAAAGCGATAGAAATCAGGATATTTATCTCACTCGAGCCTTGCTTGGAAGGTACATAGTCATTAGTCCCCGACTTGTAGCTTGGTGGCACATACAGCCGGGATATGCAGCGAGCTACTTGGCACATAACAGTTGTGGTCAACTGAAATTTTGAGCACTGCGAAGTAAATCAAAAGCCGTGGTTTGTTGATTCTAAAGATGCCAGATCCTTGCTAGTCGCTTTGTCTGCATGCTACGAGGCGTCTCTGGGCTGATTCCAATGTAACCCAGGCCAGCTTCGATGTGCGAAGAAAGTTGGGGCTGCCTCGAGAGAGACATCAGGCAGCTTGTTCGGATTTTGTTCCAGAGACTTAGGTGATCAACTGGAGCTGAGAAGCTTGTATTCAATCAGATACAGTGGCTTTTCCTTCTCGGATGTCCCAATCAGAGGCGCAAGATAAAGTAGATCGAACTGGAGCCGGATCCGGTTCGTGATCTCCTGTGCCTACCATGTTTGAATCTTTTTCGAGAACAAGAAATGCCGAACGCATTCTGTCTAGCAAAAAGGCGTCGTCAATACAGAAACTAATGTCAATTGTCTCGTATTGACGTGGTCTTCACTCTTTTGAGGTGGACAGGGTTTATGGAAATGACGCTGATAAGGCACAATTACGACAGAAGCCGACTTGTGTGGCGAGCTCTCGCGGGATGTCCAATCCTGAGGAAGATCGCGACAGTCGAATCTTCTCGTATGGAGTTGAATGTGGCTTCAAGACATCGTTGAGAATTAAAGACACTAAGAAAGCCCACGAACCAATGGGGCAATCCCGCTGTCAAAACCCCGGCTAAGAACGTTGAGGTTCCACATCTCCGGACTTCCCCAGTCCCCGCTCCGAATTCTGGCATCACAGTGACTGCGATTTGGACCGGCTACCTAGACTTCTGGCCCCCCTTGCAGCTGCTTCCTTCTGCCTCGTTCATGTCAATTACCCCCTAGAGTGGGAGTCGCTGCCTGGCGCGTGCGCCGACGCGGGAGGCTTCCGCGACCAGTCTGTTCGTCCCGTCTCGCGATCTCGCGAGTTCGATGTCATCCGATGTGTCCAACCACTAGCATGCGGGATGACATCTGATGTAGCCAGTCGCTGAATATCTCACACAACCCAATGAACATTTCAAGCGGCTCGCCCCCACAGGTTAAGAAGTATCTTTCGGCGATCTTTGCCCCGCGGGGCATCGGGCGCCATGACTGCATGTCAGCACGGCACTGAGAGTGCCGCCTGTTTTAGCAGACTACTGTCCAATCTCGTATCTTACTGCGTCAAAAGCGCGAGTTCGTCCTGAGACTCTCACTGGCACGAAACTACAGGTACAGTGTCATGTCGTGCACGTAGTAAGCCCTTATAGTGCATACCCGCGCTCCTGATGGCTCGTTCCCGCGCGTGCTCGGACGAATTTAACGAGCCAATCTCGTACAAGCTATCTCGAAAATTCCAACGTCATGTTTGAATTAGTTTAGTATAACCAGAGAAGAATCTGAAGTTGATAAACGTAAACAAAGTGAGAGAATCAGGCATGTGACGGAATATTTTGCTAGACCTTTAGCGCAACTCTGGATGGTGTCAAGGGTCCTAGACGGAATTGGCTGTGGCCAAGTCACGATGTGACACTGCCCCTGCCATGCGGCGCAGGCGTCTTTTCTATCCCTGCTTGTAAATCCTGCAGGTCTCTCATCGGAACGATTGAGCCTGTCAATGGGGTCTTGAGACATATCCCGCCCTACTGATTTGCCTCAGCGATAAATCTGAGCGCAACAACAGGCTGCCATCTTTTGCTTACACAAGAATGGCCGATGCACCTTTCAGGGCGTCTATTTGCCAGATCGGGGAAGTCAGCGACGAAACGTGCGAGCATCTAGAGCTAAGCTATCACTTGGCGGCGATGTTCATGGCTGAAAGGAAGCACAGATGCGAGGGAGGCTTATCCTACAGACCCATAGCTCGCTCTGCTTCGGACTTCACGGAGTCAATATCGTGCGATTCCATTCCGAAAGCAGGCAATCGCAAGATTTTGATGCCCGTTTAAGGCGTTCCGAATCGAACTCATGTACACGTCGCGCCGTGTAACAAGCATCGCTATGCGGTCTCCGGCGTGATGAAGTGCGTTTGAACGCTCCCATTTGTTGTTTTCCCGCACTTTCAGCTGGGAATGCCGATGACATTCAAATCCTGATCTCTTCACAGAAAGGAACTTTGGATGGTCTCGACCAAGTCGACCCACCCAAAGGTCTTCCGGCAAGTTTGCCAGCCCTACATGCAGCAAGGTTGAGTAACTGCTTCTCGGAATCTCGGGTAGTCACGTAGCAGTATATCTATCTGCAATGCCACCCATCCACTGTCTCCATTTCCCCTTCCTGGCTCCCAAGAGCATTCACTGTCACCCTCTTCTCAAGCAGGAAACTTTGAGAGCCTCATTATGGAGAGCTTTACTCTCGTCATATTTTATCTTGGCATCCTAGTGGTGCCTGGTTTCCTATTCTCTTCCCTCCGACGCTTGCTAGGATGGTCCACAAAAACCTCCGTAGATGGCAAGACATCCAAGTCTCCTGCCAGATTCCCTGGTCCCAAGCAATACCCAGTCGTCGGCCGTGTACATGACTTGCCCAGATTTGCCATGTGGCTCAAGCTCAAGGAATGGGCAGATGAGTTCGGGCCAATCTATCAAACCAGCATGCTTGGCCAGAAGTTCGTAATCATTTCTGACGAAGGAATGGCTCAAGATCTCCTCATCAAAGATGGCAACAAATTCGCCGGAAGACCCCAGATCAGGGCGCTCATTGATCATAAGTTGGGTCCGGCATACTCTGCTTTGATGGACCGCCATGGTGAGTGACACAATAACCATGATTAATTTGACAATCGACCCGAGGCTGAGTTGATCAACAGACACTTGGAAACATCAAAGAAAATGGGTCCATGCGGCTATGGCGGCTGCTCATCAGCATCACTTCTATGGTCATATCGAGAACGAGGTCAAGCGGTGGCTGGTGACCCTCCTTGTCGACCCAGAGAAATTTCACGGCAACACTCGCGAGCTGACAGGGCGCATCATCAGTCGCCTTGCTTGGGATGACTCCACACAAGGACGGGCCTATGGCGAGAGTGCCATTGAGACCTTGACAAGGATGTCCATCTCTGGCCCCATTGTCAACACCATGACACCACTATGGCACATTGCAGACCTCGTTCGATACAATCCTTGGCGCAAGTACGAAGTGAACCGCGAGAAGAACCAGCGTGCTTGGTGGTTGAAAACATTCAGGCTCTCCAAGGCAAGATATCTGAGAGGAGACTTGCCATCAGACACATGGACCTACCGGTACTTCGAGCAGCTACAGAAGAGTGGAAATGAGACTCTTAAGCAGACTGAAAAGGCTGAAGACTTCGCAGCCTGCATGCTTGGCTTCCAGTGTCTTGTTGGAGTGGTCACTATTTCTGGGCCTATGCAATTCTTCTTGATGTGCATGGCGCTTCATCCCGAGTGGTTAAAGAAATGCCAAGAGGAAATTGACAGGGCCTGTGGCGATAGGATGCCAACTCGTGACGACTTCGCCGAACTTCCAACCGTAAGGGCTTGTTTGAAAGAGACCCTCCGGTGGAGGTCTGGGGTGCCTCTTGGTAAGTAGACTGTTGCAGAGATGAGGAGCTTTGAGTTGATATGAGTACTGACTACATCTGTTCAGGGGTTCCCCATCAATGCGAGCAGGATTCTGAATTCCGCGGCGTGAGAATCGAGAAAGGAACAATTATCCTTGCATGCGAGTGGTATGTCACCCCGCGCTGATCTTGACCAAGCCTTGATTGACGCGACCCAACTGCAGGAACATCAACCGTGTCCCGGAAAAGTACCCCGACCCAGAACATTACCGCCCGGATCGCTACCTAGACCCCAGCTTTCCCACGTATCAGGAGCCTCTCAGCCGGTACCCGAACTTCCGCGATGGTGTCGGCATGCATACGTTTGGGTGGGGTCGTCGAACATGCCTGGGCCAGAACCTAGTAGATGACGAGATGTTCGTCGCTGGAGCAGGCGTATGCTGGGCCTTTGACATGAGCCTCAAGAAATGCCCCTCCACTGGCGAGGACGTGACGTTTGATACGCAGGCGACGAACTCCAACGTCATTCTGGAGCCTCTGCCGTTCCCAATGCAGTTCAAGATCAGAAGCCCTGAGCGAGCTAAAGAGGTGTTTGAGGGGTACAATGCCGTCAGGGATGCTCTGAAGGTTTGAGCAAGTCTAAAGCAATGATGTGATCCAAGATTGTGTTACATAGATAAAGTAGAGAACAGTGTCATGTTGTAACAAACCTATGCAGCAAGTCCATATTCAATTGGTATTGCGATGCTATTTCTTACGGTACACATCTCCTGTTCTTTCAATTTCAAGGTTCGCGTCCTTACCACGACCCTCCTTTTCGAACTGTCTGACGAGGGGCAAAACCTCCCGTCCAAATTGCTCAATCTCTTCATCGTAATGTAAGAAGGCGGTGAGCACTAGGTTAACACCCAAACTCTTCAACAAAACGAGTCGCTCAGCAACTTGCTCCTTAGTACCAATGAGCTTTGTCTTGAAGCCATCGTTGTACTGTACCAAGTCGTCGAACTTGCTATCGGCCCACATGCCCTTCTTGTTTGAGGTGCTGGCCCCAGCTTCCTGAACAGAGGCCCGGAACGCCTCGACGGCCTCCTTGTCCGCCTTGCCTTGGATCTCCTGCAACACGCGAACGGCCTCTTCTTCTGTTTCACGAACGATGACAAAGCCATTCACCGCGAAGCGCACCTGGTCCTCGCGGCCGACCTTTGCCGCGCGGGCCTTTACGTCCGCAATCTGGTTACGGAAACCATCGAGGTCGTTGCCGTTCATGAAGTACCAGTCACTGACCTCGGCGCCATTGTTTCTGGCGTCGTCGCTGTTGCCGCCCTGGAAGATCTCGGGATGAGGTTTCTGGACTGGCTTAGGATTGAGCACATAGTTCCTGTAGCGGTAAAAGTCACCGCCGAAGGTAAATCCTGTGTCCTCGGGTGCGGTCCAGATGCCTTTGAGACAGCGGATGAACTCATTGCTGCGACGGTAACGCTCAGCATGCTCCAACCACCACTCGCCGATGGCTGTGAATTCGCCCTTGAACCAACCGCTCACGATGTTAACGGCAATGCGGCCATTGCTGTAGTGGTCGATGCTGGCGATCTGCTTCGCCACCGTCGTGGGATTCCAGGGCCCAGGGAGAATAGCAGCAATGATCTTCACTGTGTCTGTGGCTTGGAGAATTGCCTGAGAGAAGGACACAGACTCATGTTGGTTTGCAGCACCGTATCCAGACGTGAAGCGAATCTGCGTGAGGCCGTACTCGATACCAGCTTGCTCCGCAGCCTTGGCGTATTTGACGTTGCTAGCTAGGTCCCAGTTTGTCCTCTGCGGGATCTTGCTGATTATCAAGCCACCCGAGACATTGGGTACCCAGTATCTGTCAAGTTAGCTATTTGTCTGCAACCTTTGAGGAGGGGATACCTACGCGAAAAGCAGTCGTTCAGGGTCGCTATTGAGGGGATGTGGTTGAGCGGTCATTTTTGCTGCGACGATGTGAAAACCGTAGGGTCTGTGGCTGCCAATTCTGCACGTCAATTGTGATTGCAAGAAGCGATCAAGTCCCTTTTCACTTTGAGCTGGTAACACTGAAGTAGATCGAGTTTGAACGATGTTGACCAAGCACACTTTGGAGACGGGGAACGGAAGAGTGGCAGGTTCTCAAATCCTATCATCAAGGACGGTGACATAGCAACAATGACAGAAGAGGAGATGTGACCAGCAGATATCAAACCATCATTCTGCATCTACTAGGATGCAGCTATGCTGGCGCGTTCTGCGCGATATATCCAGATCGACATTGCGGAGGAAGTTCCGTCGAATTGACGATATTGGCGAACCTATGCCTAGCTCTGACGTGATTTCCAAATACCACATTACGACGCATGCCGGAATTTAAATTGATACAATCGGAGCCAGTCATGGCACTTGAAGAGGCATGTGGTGCTGAGGGGAAAGGCTATGTGCCTTGCCGCTCACCCGTCCTCTCCAAGTGCGGCAATTGCACCATTATCGACTCAATGGCGAGATCGCCAGATCCCAGTTGACTGGGGTTTCCCCACGCTTCGATGGCTGCATCCACCCCAACATGGCGCGATGTGGGATTGAACCAAGATCTGCGAACTTTAATCTCAATCAATTCATTGAGACGAGTCTGAGCTTTCTAAGGTCTCATTGCAATGAGCAAGGATAGCGCAAATTTTCGGAAAACTCACTGAGACCAGGGCCATGTCGTCGGGTTCATAACTAAGTTCTGTTTGATTCATCTGCTGAAGGATCCGAAAGACAGACCCGCGCCTGCAACTCTCCTTGTTGTCTTCCTTCTTTCAATTTCTCTCGTCTGTTGTCCTACTTCAACTACAATGTCCATTTACTCTTCACCCCCCAATGGGGCAAGCGAGAAAGGGGTCGAGTCTGTCAAGCCAGAGCCTACCTTGGAGAGATTCGAGACGCTTAACCATGGGCCTCGATTCACTGCACCAAGACCGCTTCCTACAGCAGCGGTGAGTACCCCTTTTCGCGAATTTGCGATCCTTCCAAACATGTTGACTGATCAAAAAGCCTATAGACCTCACTTCCGATCGGAGCTTTCTCTACAACCTTGACGACGCTTTCCCTGAGTTTAATGGAGTGGCGAGGAGTGACAACAACTAACGTCTACATCGCAAACTTTTTCTTTCTAGCTGCCTTTGGCCTAGTAATATCTGCGCAGTGGGAGCTTACGGGAGGAAACGGCTTTGGTTACAGTGTCTTCAGTGCTTTCGGTAAGCTCGAATGAGATGGCTTTCAACGCCTCCTCGACTGACAATCAGCGTACAGGCCTCTTTTACGCAGGTTACGGTGCCATATTAACTCCCTCTTTTGGGGTTTCAGCAGCATATGGCGATGATACCCAGCAGTTGAACAATGCTCTCGGACTTTTCATGATCAGTGAGTGATGTTATCAATCGTTGCAGTCAAAATTTAAGACTAACGCAATGACTCTCGCGCAGTTTGGAGTGTCTTCGTTCTCGCCTACCTAGTCGCCACCATACCGACAAATATCGTTTACATCCTGATCTTCATCTTCGTTGAGTTATGCTTCGTACTGGTTGCTGCTAGCTACTTTGCTGCTGCCGATGGTCATGATAGCGCATCGGTTGGATTGAAGAAGAGTGGTGGCGTTTTCGCGTTCCTCGCTGGGCTTGTTGGATGGTAGGTTTCTAGCTGTTGCAGAGAACAATTTTGCTCAACTAACACAACTCAGGTATCTGACTTTCCACCTCTTGCTAAAGGACTCTTTGGTAGAGTTACCATTGGGTGATACTTCTCAGTACTTCCCCAAGACTCGGAAGAAGACCGAGTAGGTTGCCAGATTGAGGCAACAGTGCAATTTATTGATAGACCTGATGAATTGGGCATTTGTATCGAAGTGGTAGTCACTAGTCATATGGTCAAAATGTAGATACCAGACGTTATCTAATTGCAAAATTTGTGTCTCTCCTCTAGGAATTAACATTCATCCTACGGTTCAATCTAGGTGTCAGCTGTTTATATTCATTTAAGTCCTTAAATCTCAGAGAGTCGATTTGGCGGGAGAGGAAAACAAAATAACGGGACATGACATCTTCTGTCATCCATCTTCCTTGGCCGGCTGGATTGATGTTACAGGTGACAAAGATTGACGACTAACCTCGGGGTTTCAGAGCAGTCCATAGTCAGAAACTCAATTGAATAGAATTCTTGTACAATGAAGCCTGATTGGTGCACTGCAAAGATATGCCGCGATTGCTGCAGAATAGCGTACATGGTGCCATCCTGGTGCTCGCAGACCCCTCTTTCGAGAACTCTCTGCGACAAGTCAGAGCAGCTGCCGAAACAATGATACTTTCAACATCAGATAGAATATCTGCCCGATCACGAAAGTCTTCTGAACAGGAGATTGTCCTTGGACAAAGGTAGTTAAGCTCCAATGTGACCTTATCCCTGCATGCCTCATTACCTGTCGGTATGGGGTTGGGGGCCAGACGCGGAGGTGCGAAGTACACCCACGCGCGCATCCTAAGTCGTTGCGATTGCGACATATGACAACATAGCTGTGGACCCTCGCGCCACTGGCGACGGCGGAACGGAGTGCCGGCTATCGCTGAACCGTTAGACTGCGGAGGCGGCACGGGCGGGCGTGTTTGAGCATATTTAGATACATGTTGGCGCAATTTGACATCAAAGATAGAAGGGAGACAATATTCATCCAGTCCTCTTACACGTCAGTCAACCGTTCTCGCCTGTTGCGGATTTCTACTCGCTTTTATTCCTCCCCAAATTCATGCGACAAGACAGCCATTCCTTCGGAGAACCCAAGAATCTAATCTCATAGGTCGTACAAAATGAGTAGCAACGCTCGTTCGGTTCCTGCAACCGACCCCAAAGTGTACGACGAGTACCAGCAGAAGTGGTCGTCACTTCCTGCGGACGAAGCAGCGTGGCTTCAGCGAGCCAAAGACGTTGCAGATGTGCTAGCCGTAGATGCCGCGCAGCGTGAGAGGGAGAATAAGTCACCTAGAGCTGAGATTGCGCTGCTGAAGCATTCTGGTCTTCTCAAAGTCCTGGGATGGAAAAAGTATGGCGGTGGTGAGCAGCCGTGGAGCGTCGGCTACAAGGTGATTCGCGAGGTTGCCAAGGGAGACGGGTGAGTTTGACCGAAAATTGAGTACTTTTGCGAGTTGAATTTCTGATGTACTGGAATAGATCAATTGGCATGCTTCTGGGATACCATTTGCTCTGGTCAACGACGGCCAACGTCATTGGCAGCTCTGAGCAGGCAGACCGCACTCAGGATCTCATCATTTCCAACAACTACTTTGTCGGTGGTGCCGTGAACCCTCGCGACAGCGATCACAAGATCACTTCAGACGGCGACAACGTCATCTTCAATGGCTTCAAGAACTTCAACACCGGTGGACTTATCTCCGACTTGACTGTTCTCGAAGGTGTACTTGAGGGTACGGATGACCACCTGTATGCGTTGGTGAAGACTGACCAGCCGGGAATTATCTTTTCTCACAACTGGGATAATGTTGGCCTGCGTCTGAGTGAGTCGGGAAGCGTCAAGATTGAGAACGTCACTGCGCCCTGGTCTGATGCACTAGGATGGAATGCCGCCGAGAAAAAGCCAGATGACTCGATTCTCAAAATCCCGTTTGCAAGTCTGCTTCTTCCCACGTAAGAACCCAGTTCTCAACACTTGAATAGCAAAATCTGACTTTAGGGACAGGATTCAACTCGTTTTCAGCAACTTCTACATCGGTATTGCATGGGGTGCGTTGGATTTTGCCTCAGCCTACACTAGAAAAAACACGCGGGCCTGGCCCTTCGGCGGTGACGTAAGTGTTAGAACAGCTCTAATCAATTATACCCATAAAATGCTCACAGCGGACTTCAGAACAAGGAGAAGGCCGAGGATGAGTTTTATATCCTGTCCACTTACGGAAACTTCCTAGCTCACCTCCGTGCAGCCGATGCACTTGCCGACAAGGCTGGTCTCGAGATTGATGCATTGTACAAGTACTCTGGAGATCCATCAACTAGGGCTAAGGTCACTGCAAAGGCTCGAGGAGAAGCAGCGGAGTGGGTTGCTAGTGTCAAGGTCACGGCAACTGACACGGGACTTCGGGTTACGTCCGGTGTGTTCGAGGTGACGGGCGCGAAAGCCACCGGAACTAAGGTTGGCCTTGACAGATTCTGGAGGGATATCAGGACACACAGTCTGCATGATCCTGTGTCTTACAAAAATCGTGAGCTCGGTAGATATCAGCTGCTGGGCGAGATTCCCGAGCCGACATGGTACACTTAGAGAAGACACCAGGCGGAAGTATCAATGAATATAACGCATTTTGAGCCTTAAATTTCTCTCATCCCCATTAGACTAATCATCGCTCAGAGCTTGTGAAATATGAACCTTCCCCACTGCCCTCTTATTGGCTTGAACCAATAGTCTAGATGTCTATACTTACAGGTCCATATCGTGGAATTGTGAAAATGCTTGATAACTTCATATAGAGATTTTACAGAGAGATCGACGCATCGGCAAACTTACTCTTGCCACGAATAAGCTTTCCATATTTGAAGAATAGGTAAGGAAAGACCATCATTCCAATAGCCAAGAAGCCTAAAAGTGATGAGGCCCATTGAAACCCGAGCCTCACGTACATCTGATTTCCAAACAGCGGAAATGCAGCTATGAAGGAATCAGTCAATTATGTACGAAGACTCTGCAACTCGTCAGGGGACACTTACCAGCCGCCAGGCAACGGACAAAAGAATTGGCAGCTAGCGCACTGGCAGCATACCTGGGATAAGCTTCAACCTGTTCTCTGTTAGTGACTTTCTATGTCTTGGTAATTCTTCTCGAGATGTGCTACGCACCAGAAAGGTCCAGATACCAGTGAAAAGAAGGATGTTTCTATTGAGAAGAACATTGTGTTAGTCCAAACTACTGTTGAGAGGGCGCCAACGCTTGCATGTATATGTCAAAGCTCAACAAGACTTACCCAGCCCCGAACATGGCTGTACCAACGATGGGAACTATCCAATGCACCCAAGGGTACATGGACCAACCAAACATGAAAATTCCCACTGGAACAAGAATAGACCCGAACATAGCGGGTGGAAGTCGGAACTCAGGCTCGCTGCCATCTCCATTTTCGCCTTGGCCCTTGTTCTTCAAAATGAGTCTTATCCTGACTTTATGCCATACCGGATCGGTGGCAATACCCAGCAGCATACCAACCAAGATCCCCAGAAAGCTACAGCCAATTTGATAGAGATTGAAGCCATAAGTCTCTCTAAAAACAAGAGGGAAAGCTCCAAAGAATAAGTATAGTATGCCAAGTAGCAAAGCCGAGAAGAGGCAAAGAGAGAGACACATTGGCTCAAAAATGAGGAGCTGGATGGGCCGCAGTAATGATATCCCAACTGCACCGAGCACAGATTTGGAATGCATCTCCGAAGCTGCTTTCCAACGATCATCCTCGGTTTCTTTCCGAAGATTGCGAGCCTTGTTCCGTAAAAGAATGGGATCTAATAAGCCATGTCAGTTGCGAGTTCTTGGAGGGGGGTCATCAAGCTTACGATAAGTTTCGGGGACAAGAAAGACTATTCCCAGCTCTAGTACAAATGACCACATTATGAGAACGTAGAACGTCCAGCGCCACCCAGTATAATAGTTAATGAATCCGCCTACTAAGGGTCCTAGGCTTGGTCCAATGAACGGACATATGGAAAACAGCAGCATGGGCGCTTGTAATTCGTCGTTTGAAAACAAATCTCGGACGGTTCCAGCGGATACAGCTTGGAAAGCACTCCCTGAGAAACCGTCCAAGAAGCGAAGGATAACTAGTGTGGTGATGTTTCTTGCTGTCGCTTGGGGGATCAGAAAAAGGAGGTGGCAAGTGGACGAGATCAAGTATATCGGCCTCCGCCCATAAAACTCGCTGAGAGGACTGAAGAGCATCGGCCCCAGCGACAAACCGAGAACAAAAGTTGATAGTCCCAGAGTCGAAACAATCCTCGAGTTGTGAAATTCGGCCTCCAAGTTGGGGTATGTTGAAGTGTAAATAGAACTCGCACATGTGCTTTGCAGGTGTAAAGTGTTAGCAGTGACACAGACCCCTAGGGGTTCTAGTGACCATAGATCTTACATGCAGAGCGCCATTTGCGAAACCACCATGGTGATCAACCACTTTCTTGTCTTACCGTAGCTTCTCGGACATAAAGGATCGTTATCGCCATCATCCCAATCTACTAGAAATTGACCTTCGGCGCGTGGCATGATTATGGCCTAGGGTGACGAAACAGAGTCTTCCAAACACTTCGCGAAGGAATTGTACTAGAGTTCACGATGGTTTTTGTCAATTCATAGCGGTTGAACCGTGATAGTGCGCAGTGAAACGAGCCGCAACGCGGCAACGTGTCTCAATGTTGTCAAGATGCGAGTTCGCAGCTACTCGAGCATTACTCCGTTGTTCCGGGCATATTTCCGCCAGTTACATTATCGAATTACTAAGCTACGTCACATGTGTCGTTGTAGATCGGCATCGTTCCATGCGCAGTAACTGGCAACGGAGGCACTAAAGCGGAGGCGGAGACGGAGGTAATAGCGGGACTTGCAACGGAGATGCAACGGATATTACGCTACTCGTGGGCACTCGACATTCATCACCCACTAAAGTAGGTGCATTTCAGCCAAACGACCATGTCACCCAAACGATAAATCATACCGGCGCTAAACAGCGGCAGGTTATTAGGCAATGTTGGTATCCCTATTACAGGGTAATTGGTTCGAACCGTGGGTTGACGAAGAGATCAATTGAACTATATGAATTTCTGCGCAGGTGTAAAAAGGAGGTTCCAACCGTAGGTTGGGCAGGCTACGATAATCGTAAATAGGGCCCCTAATTGGCCCCTGCGCAGTCGGCCGTACGCCGCGGTCGTGGACTTCCAATCCGACAGGCAAAGCACGCAGACAAACTACCTGCGAGCGGCCTCTAGCTGCCTCAACTCTGATATGAGGCTTCACAATTTCTCACAGTGTCTGAATAACCGGTCTTTGGGAGCTGCTTTCAACTTATCAGTCAAATCAATAACGACCGCTTCCGTCTGATGTTATTCTCTGGGCTTTCTAGCATCCTGTGCACCCAAAAAAAAACGTCCCTTACTTTCACAAAGCCTAGAAACCTACGGTTTAGTCAACATCGGCTTAGGTTTTGCAGCCCACATCATTAAGCTTTTGGAAGCAATCCCGCATTCTCTACGTCCACAAGCAGCTCGACGACCGTCTACTTCAACGCTGGGATGAAGGCTATTCCACCATCTCCACCAACGAGTAAAATCTCAACTACAAGCGGTGTGACAACATTGGAAATGGTGTCCGCTACAAAGACAACTACAACAACTAAACACGATCCCCAAGCTTCCAGAGCTGATTGTGTTCTTTTCCGTGCGGTCCGTAACAGATGAGGATGGAGAGGAAGACTATCACGAATTTGAGATGCTTTCGGTATAAACTAAGTGCGATAGTTCGTAGTTCGATATGGAAACTCCTTAGATTTAGGTAAGATTCATCAAAGATTGAATGAGTGTGCAAGGCACCAACACACCTTGCCGCGATTAATTCCATACATCATACATCATGTCAGCAAATCCAACCTGGCCTGTCCCATCACGGGGTCCCTTTGCTTGCCTTGCGAGTGTTGATGAACCTGCCCACTTCCGAAGGAAAATCCCGGACCCATAAATGACTTCCGTTCGTGATATCTAATAGTGTACTATCTGTCTTCATATCCATGTCTCCCGCTGGATAATACTTTCGGAGAAGGGAGTTCATATTGGCCAGAGCTCTTCGCAATGTTAGTTGACTCTCAGATGACATCGGTACGGTGGTATTCGCAGATGTGCTGCTTACCTCTGCCTCGTGATATGCCCCGGGTTCATAGATGAATATAATAGAAGCGGCTTGAGGGTATACAGGAGCATACGATCTTCAAACTCAGCAGCTGGGTCACTTGGGGGAAAGTGTTTGAAGTAAGCCCCACAATAGTCTTGTTGGTGCATTCGATGATGCTCTGTTCTCCAGTAGGCAAACTCCATCTCGTGGTGGGCGTAGTACCCACTGGAGTCAAATACGTAAAGCTTGCCAGTGTCATCCGCGGTGCCAAAGTTTCCATTCCATAAGTCTCCGTGAATGAAAGTTGGCTCGATTCCTTGGTTTCCGTCGCGCAAAGAAGACAAAAGCTTTGGGATAACATGGTGTATGACCTTGACGATGGCAGTGTCGAGATCCTCCCACAGGCCATTGGCTAGAACGTTGTAGTGGTAAACCTGAAACAAGATTTTGGCGAAGAGGATATGCCAGTGCTTTTCCCACCCTTCCAGGTAGCACAACATTCCGTCGAAGTTGCGGCCAGCTGTCCCATAGTTTTTCGAAGCGCCCTTGGATGCACTGTGCAGCTTAGCGATAAGAGCACCTGTCGAGTCAGGATCCGGCAAATCACGGTTGTCGAATTGGATGAATTGAGTCAGGAGGAAGCATCCTTCGTTAGACCCTGAAATTCCCAGACTCCCACAGCTGATTGGTTTTGGCACATGGTCCGGAATCAACGAGTACAGATTACATTGGGATTGGTATTCGCTTCCAAGCAGGTTCTTCCCGAGGTCCCCGGTGCCATACTAAGAAAGAAGACCTCAGTCATGATGGCGATTTAAAGTAGTTTGACAAACTTACCTTTGTGAAGAAGTGAACTTCTTCATTGTCTTGGTCTCGCGTCTCTATGCGACCGATACGAAACCATGAGCAATGGTCACCGTAGTCAGTTGCCCGCAAGACAGTGGTTCCAGCCGGCAATGCTTGGCCTCGTTAGCATATCCGTACTTCAAAGGGATTCCAGCCTGACCTTCTACAACCGCGTTGAATAGAGGGAATCCACCCTCAATGAGCCGAAAGTTCTCATGAGATGGATCATCGCTTTCGAAAGTCGGCGTCAATTCATGAGCCACCATTTCTCGATAACTTCACGACGAGGCTGTTCAATTAATCGGGCATGGAGGGTCTCATTGTGTAGATCACCTTGCTAAATCACATCTCACTATTTGTAAGGAAGAGAGGGCTGGTCTATCATAACCATTGACCAGCTACTGTCTGATTTACCCCGCTCTGGCGGCCCATCCGGTATCGCTGTGGCTTGACTTTGATGACGTACAGCGTGAAATACGGTTATTCATAGAGAAGGGGCACTGTTTTTCCGATGTCGTACTTCTTAATATTCCCTTATCTTGGTCCTTGTCAGCCAAGCCATAGTCCTAAGACAGGCTCCTCGCAGCCTGCTTCGAAATCTGCAAGAATGGCCTGGATGCTCGCGTGATCAAGGCGAGCTGCAGAGTGTGCGGGTGCACAGCATTATACTAATCAGGCAGGAGATCAAGGCCATGAAGTGAGGACCTTTTTGCGGCTCTTCACGTCGCTTTGGTGACTGCGGCGAAAACCCCAGAGCTTGCGCCTACATATTCAGGTGTGAGGTTAAAACTCACCCGCGGGATTGTCTTTTATACCTACCGAAGTATACATAGGTCTTCAATAGAAAGCCTCCAGCCAGCTCATAGCTTCTTGGACCTCTCAGCAACATTCGACTACCTGCATTGCTACAGTCAGATTCCTGCTAATCGGCCAACCTTCTCAATGAATCGTGACTCGCAACTCGCCAGCCCCCAGAGTCATGCCAATGGCCGTGCTAACAGCCATTTTACTGGTAGTTCTTATACGGATACTGGCATAGATGTGAGCATTTCAGACGCTCCCCTCTTGCGTACCCAGGCGCTGAACAGAGTGAACCGTACAGATGAACCGCTTCCAGCACTTACGCCAGGCTGATCCGGAGGGAGCCTTGCTGCTACGACGAGTGGGCCATGATCCGAACCCCTTTGTGCTGATCTGAAAGATTTCTGACAGAAATCTATGCTTAGGAAATGTCACGAGACATGAACTCGCTCAATCTCAGCGCACCTGAAAGTTACATGACACTCGCGGTCCGCGAAGCTTTGGGTGCACCGTTGCCGCGTAAGAAAAGGACTTTCTGTGCACCACATGACCCAACTGAGTTGTTTGAATGTTGTGTGATAAATGCTCTAACGTTAGACAACAGCCTCTGAGGGTTACCCAGATCGTCGTTATCATAGTGGAAGACACATAGTCAATGAAATTGAAGAGCTCTGCTGGCGACGTGCTCTGGAGACATTTGACCTGTCAGCAGAGACATGGGGCGTAAATGTTCAGGGTACGATAGGTTTCAGAAAATCTCAGAACCATGATTCCGACTGACAACAAGCTGACTTGTATTAGCGTTCTCTGGTTCATTGGCTAATCTGTACACCTACACCGCTCTTTTGGAGCCAGGCGACACACTTTTCCACATGGACCTTTCACATGGTGGCCACCTTTCTCATGGGCATCAAACGTCAAAACGCAAGGTTTCGGAGAGTGCCTTTAAGTTCAACGCAGTAGCGTACCATGTCAATCTCGAAACCGGGATCATTGACTACGACGGGCTCCACGAGTTGGCACAGCAGCATAAACCGAAGATCATCACCGTGGGTGGGTCATCCTACAGTCGCTTGATAGACTACGAGACCATGCGGAAGATTGCCGATGATGTCGGCGCTCTGCTTCACTGTGATATGGCTCATTTCTGCGGACTGGTCGCCGGTCGCGCAATCCCGTCGCCTTTTCCACACTGCCACGTTGTCACGACAACAACATACAAGTCTTTCTGTGGGCCCAAAGGGGCAATCATCTTTTACAGAAGTTGGATGAAAGACAAAATTAACAGCACCGTTTTCCCTCGTTATCAAGCCGCGCGCGACTACAGTGTCGTTCTTGCAATCTCAGTAGCGTTGCGGCAATCGCAATCATCGGTCTATCGAGAGCAACAGAGGCAGGTTGTCGAGGCTTCCCGCATGCTCGCAGCTTCACTCATCGAGCTTGGATACACCATCGTCGGGGGTGGGACAGACACCCACATGGTCATCATCGACTTGAGACCCCGCAAGATCGATGCAGCTGTAGCAGAGAAAGCTTTGGAATTGATCAACATCATCTGCAATCAGAATAGCATTCCAGGTGACCAGGGTGGCAATTGTTCTGGTCTGCGTCTAGGAACACCCCCAATGGTCCTCAGGGGTATGCCACTACTTGCATTCAACAAAGCTGCAGTATTGATACATCAAGCACTAGAGATTACGCATAAGATCCAGGCAGAGATGGTGCCCTGTCAACAGACGAGCGCTTGTTCTCGCCAATCAAGACGTGTCAGGATACTTGAGCAGTTCGTGGCCATCGCGCAGAAACATTCAATGATCGAGGATCTCAAATCACAGGTAGCATTCATCGTCTCTGCACATCCGCCCCCTTGGCATGAGAGAAGTTCATAGCACGTGGATGCTGGAAGTCGAGAACGAAAGATCATTCTTAAACAACACATTCATATTGAATAATCAGTTTACAATATCATTCTGCTACATCGCTAAGGGAAGGTTACATGCGGGCGTGCTCCAGTAACAGTGATGTCTTTCTCAGAATCATATCTTTCTAGGGTATCTAATGGCGCATACTCCTGACACAGATACAGCATGTCGTTATAGGCACTGATAAGTCAGTCTGAAGTTCACTGATTTGGCAGTAGATTGGAGGTACTTACATCTCTCTCGCAACACTCCCAGGATGCCCCGCCGCCTGATTTAGGAGAGCACGGATGCTGTAGAGGCGGTTGCGATCATCCCATTCTTCGGCTGGCTCAGAGGGCTCAAAGTGACGTTGATAAAGTCGCTGGTAAATTGGTGCGTTGAAATGATGAGCCCAGGGACATCTCCATGTACCGAACTCACATTCATTGTGAGCATAGACGCATCCTGGATCGAAGGCAATGGACTCCCCAGTCTCCATATCAATGCCAACGTTACCCTCCCATAAGTCCCCATGGATCAAAGTTGGAATTATGGTTCGTCCGTCAGCCTGCAAAATACCCAGTAGTCTTGGTATGACCTTCTGAATGAGTTGTTCACAGGCCGAGTCATACTCTGGCCAGGGAGGATTAACCTCGTTATCATACTTAATGACGTCTTTGAGTTGATGAGTGAATGATGCCGCCCAGCTCTTCTCCCAAGTCACTGTGCGGACCATCACTCCACAAACAGTGGCGACCTGGAACCCAAACATCCCATTTGGAGAGGCCCCTCTGCGGTGAAGTTCTGCAATTTGCGAAGTGAAACGCATAGGTTCAGGGGCTCTTGAAAGTTCCATGTCGTGAAAGTCACCCAGGAACCAGTAAACTGCGACTTCTGCCTGCTGATACATTCCCCACCCAGCTGCTTTGGGCACAAATCCAGTGATGAGCTCATTGATTGAATTTGCAGAATGCAATTCGCCTTCTGTCAAGGCCCGAGCTCCCTTGCCTGTGGCTAGCTATATGGTGAATGAGTACGTTGATAAAATACAACGAAAGCTGCAGTACAGACCTTGAGAAAGTAACGTTTTGGAGTGTCTCCAGGCAATATGACGCATATTTTGGCTGTCTTTGTCCAAGCCGATATGCCCCAAGATTCCGCTGATAGAACCTTTGTTCCAATAGGCATAGCTAGCAAAATTGAACTTCCATCAGTACGTCTGCAACATTGCATAAATATTTAAGGATTCTTACCGGAAACCACAGTCATGTGGAGCGGAAAGTTTCCACTGATATCTCGCAACCACTTCGAATCGTCTGGCATCTTGCGGTCCTTGATGCTGCGCAATCCCAAACAGGGAAATCAAATGTCTTCAAACCTATTACTAAACTAAGGGCTACTTAAATAATGATGAGCCATCCGTCCGGCCTCTTTAATTAAAGTGTGGGTTGAGTGATGAACTGCTATCCTGACAAGCACAGTTTCCCGCCAACTAAAATCAAGATACAAAGTTCGATTCGGTAGAACAGTATCCGACTAAATGATAAAACATGGAATACGAAGATAATCCGGTTGGCGGCCTTGCATATGCCAATGGCCGATTCTGCTGTGATGAATAAGGTAATAAGCCCTGTGGGACCATTTGGGCATGCCGCTGCATAGGTAGTGTAGCAGGCTTCTCACCGAAGAATGATTTGATTGGTGATGCCCATCAATAAGATCTCGCTGCCTTATGAGAATGTTGTGAGAATGGGAGGTGGTCAGTCGTGTTCTGTGTTCCTAGTGCATAACCAGCTGGTTGCATCCTGTTTCAGGCGCCACCCACACCACATGCACTCTTCTGCACACTTCACATACAGACAGATGATGAACCAAGTGTGGCAACCTCTCTGCATATCTATTGTCTCGTGCATGTATGACTGCATCTCCAAGGCTGGTTTGAGACCATCAATGGGAGCCGATGATTAGATCCGCGCTACAATTGGTGGATATGGCTGATTTTCAGCATAATACCCTTATCTCGAGTCCGTTCGCTTATTGAAATTGATGCAGCCTGCCTCAGATGTAAGCCAAAATTACCAAGTAGACGCGGAAGTACGTCGTGCGGAGCTGATGCTCAGAGCCGCATTTTTCAGGGTCTATGAGGTTTCCCGAACCACGAAGCCACTTCCCTATTCTTCCCTGAGCACAGTCGCCCGTGAACTCGCATTGCGCCTTGCTAGCCATTAGCCTTACTCGTAATGTTTGGCACAGTGACTTCTTTTCCAGTTTTTGTCTCGAGATGACCGTTCTAAAACGTGTTGTCGGTGAATAGATTCGCCAAAATTTATATCAATACTTCCCGACTGCAAGGACTCTGCCAGAGGGGGGAACTCTTCTTTTGCTTTTCTGTCCTATTTTTGTGGCCACAGAAGACGAATTACGACCTCGCGAACCCACTAACGACTGTCGTACCCCGGTGTGTCGTTGGTGTAGTACGCAGATTGACGACAGGCCACTCAGAGTCTGGCCGGCTAAAACTTCATTCAGCTTGTGTACGATATACCGCGCGTGACTTTTCACAAGATAGCGTTGCTAAAAGCTGCTCTTATCAGTCGCTCAAAAGTCACGATGCCAAAGATAGTAGGCACCTCAGTTCATTTTGTCTTCTTATCTCAATAGGGCACATGGCTCACCACATCCCTTGCACTCATCAGTTCCGAAATCCGTTCAAATCGAAGTCAAAATCCTCAGGAGATTCAACGCCAAACCATGGGCATCGACAGACCCAGAGAGTCGATACCTTGTCACAGCAAGAGATCCTCAGCCTCCCTTCACGCCAGTCAACGCTTATTCAATCCACAACCGTCGCATCCGAATCAAAGCCTCTCGAAAGCACCTCAAGCCATGAATACGTGCCATATCGCGCAGAATCGGGCGCTGCTTCTGGATCTGATGCTGGATCCGTTGGATTAAGCGTCATTTACAGTCCAGACCATGGGCATAAGGCAGATATTGTCTTTGTGCATGGCCTTGGGGGGACGAGCCGGCATACTTGGTCGAAGCACAAGAATCCAGAACTTTTTTGGCCCTTGACATTCTTGCCCCTGGAGCCTGATATTTGCCTAGCCCGGATTCTCACATTTGGTTATAATGCCAATTTTCGCAAGGCAGGAAACATCAGCCGATCTATCCTCGATTTTGCCAAGGACCTTTTGTTCGATATGAGATTCTCCGAAGACGGGCAGAAGAACGATCTCAGAATGGGCGACGTAAGCATATTTGGCTATTGTTACATGTGAGAAACTAAATTTTTGAACTCCCAGGTTCCCTTGATTTTTGTAGTCCATAGTATGGGTGGCCTCATTGTCAAGGAGGTCAGTAATTCCACAAGAGATTGTAGGCTTTCTCAGAAATTGACGTTTAGCACTAGGCCTACATACAGGGACAAAACGACCCTGATTATCAAGCTATCATCAAGTCAATCTCAGCGATCACATTCCTTGCAACTCCTCATCGCGGTACCAACTTGGCTGAGATCCTTAACAAAATACTGCAGTCAACCTTTGTCAATAGCTCGAAACAGTACATATCCGAACTGTCCAATAACTCGTTCATGTTGCAAAAGCTCAACGAGCAATTTCGTCATATCGCACCAAAACTAGACATAGTGTCCTTCTATGAGACCCAATCTACCTCAATCGGCGTCAAGAACCTTCGTGTTGTCAGTAGACTCTTGTTACTCTACAGTCTTCCCTACTGACTATTGAATGCACAGATGGTTCTAGAAAAGGAATCCTCTGTATTAGGATACCCGGGAGAAACTTCGAAAGCCTTGGATGCTGATCATCATGGGATTTGCAAATATGAAAGTCCTCGAGATCCCAACTACGTTACCGTCAGAAATGTCTTGAAGTCTCTCATTAGTAAAATCCTTTCATCCAATCGATCAAAAGAGTCACCTTTGCTTAACCGGAGGAAATCGCTCGATGTCAAGTCTTACCTCGGTGTCATGGAGTTACCGGACGTCGACTTCATCTTTTTTCAAGATCAGTGGGCCGAAGGAACAGGACAATGGATTTTCGAGGAGAATCTCTTTTCAGAATGGCTACAAGCAATTGACTCCGGCCCGCATCTGCTGTGGTTAAATGGCGGTGCCGGGACAGGAAAGTCGGTTCTTTCTTCATTCCTTATCAACACACTGGCTGATAAAGGTCTTAATTGCCAATACTTCTTCATAAGGTCTGGAGACCAAAAGAAAAAAACCCTCAGCCTACTGCTACGGACTATCGCATACCAAATAGCGCAAGCATTTCCGGTCTTTTCTGATAAGGTACTCCAGCTTGTGGACCACGCCATTGACTTTAGCACTGCGGATCCGAATACCATTTGGGAGCGCATCTTCAAATCTTTGCTTTTCAAGATGAGAGATCTTCCCCCATTATACTGGATTGTGGATGGCCTCGATGAAGCGGATAGTTCTAGAGCAATTATACGACAATTTTCCGGTATCAAGTCATCATACGTACCGATACGCATTCTCCTCGTCAGTAGGGACACGTTAGAGATTGCGACAGCCATACAGAGAGTGTCAAATACCCTGATGGTCGGAAAGATACGAATGGAAGGTCATCTCGAAGACTTGAGATGTTACATTCGTCAAGAACTTAGTATGCCAGGCAGCATTGAGTACAGGGAGAGCATCTCCAACAGAATTGTAGATGGGTCTCAAAACATCTTCCTCGTGAGTATTTTCATAATTATCAGCGAGTACTGAGAATAAGATGACTAATCGATCAGTGGGTGCGATTTGTTATCGACAAACTCAACTCATGCCATACAAACGAGGATGTTGAACTCGTTCTTCATGAACTGCCTTCGGGCATGGAGGCACTCTACGATCGAATGGCGGCGAAGATAGCAAACAGTCTATCCTCAAGAGACCGCAAACTGTCATTTAGTGTATTGCAACGCGTATCATGCTCGTTTCGACTTCTGACAGTCGCCGAACTATCAGAGTCCTTGCCCGAGGATACGTCACAAATCCTCGACATACAACGTTCCATCGTGGGTCTTTGTGCTGGGTTTACCGTGATTGATAACGGGGCAAATGTGTCCATGATTCATGAGACAGCAAGAGAGTACCTACTGAATGCAGAGGGTGTGTTATCTATCGATCGCGCCGCTGCACACGAGCAGATGTTCTTGAGCTGTATCCGGAACTTGATGGATCCGAGTCTGCGAACAAAGTTGCGAAGGAAACAGAAGCTCGTATTCTTGGACTATGCCACAAATTGGTGGTCTTTTCATCTCGCTTTCACCTCCGTGGAATCACATCTCGTCATACAGGAGCTACAAAAATTCCTACGTGGGTCGGCAGTTTTGACATGGATCGAAATCCTAGCTATCAACAAACAGCTCCGACAACTTGTCCAGGCATCAAAGAACCTTCTGAGATACTGCGGTCAACTCGAAGAGTCCAGAATAAATCCTCTGATCACAGATCTGTTCAAAAGCTGGGCCATGGACTTCGTCAAGATCGTAGGAAAATTCGGAGCCCTCTTACAGAGAGACTCGGAATCCATCTACAGAATGATCCCTCCTTTCTGTCCTCAAGGTTCATCAATTTTTCAGCAATTCGGCAAGTCTGAAAGCATGTCTCTTGCGGTCTCCGGATTATCCTCTGTTGAGTGGGATGACTTGCTTGCTCGACTCTCTACTGGTATTGGAACATACACTGCATCTATCTCGGCTGCTGGAGCTCAGATCGCCATTCTTACGTCGCCAGGGAATGTTTTCTTGTATGACTCTTCAACTTTTGAGGAAAGCTCTTCAAGCCCATTTAAGCACAATGAGCCTGTGTATAGAACTGCCTTGAATACTTCGGGGACATTGCTAGCTTCCTATGGTTACCGCACAACAAAGGTCTGGCATATTCCAACAGGCAAATGCCTAGTATCTGTCAGCAACGACGAGTCAAGATCGAGGCCACTCGCGTTGCTCTTTATCGACACTGATGCCACTCTTTTGATAGGCACAGATGACAGAAGAGTGCGGTCTCTCGATATTTCAGAGTTCACGACAACTTGGAAATTGATCGCTACGCTTGATGAACCCGAGCTTGAGGGTCATCTGTTGAATTCTGCCAGCCATATGGCGTTCAACCCAGATGCGAGCCTCATATCCGTTGCCTACAGGGGTCACCCAGTCGCAGCTTGGGACCTTCATGGCCATCTTCACATTGGACACTGCTGGAAACCAGGCCGAGAACATATGTCATATGGTGAGGTCATTGATGCCTGTTGGCACCCCCACTATCCAGAACTGTGGGGACTTTACCTGGAAGGGGTGGTTTTCAGATGGCGACCCTACGAGGATAAGGTCGAAGAGTTCCGCGTCACTGGAGTGTCCAGATTTGAACTCAGCAAAGATGGCAATTTGTTTGCGACTGGGGATGTACATGGAACAGTAAAAGTGTACACCACGTCGCATTTCAAGTTGATATACCAGCTCGCGTCGCAAGATCCTGTACTTGGGCTCACGTTCAGCCCCGATTCGCGTCGGATTTACGACATAAGAGGTTATTACGGCAATTCCTGGGAACCTAACGTTCTCATGCGATATGCAGAGCAAGTCCACAAAGGCGCCGATAGCGACAGTGAAACAGATAGCCTTCAGCTTTTCACTGCTTCGGCAAATGTTTGTCATTGGATAGACTCTGTTACAGCTCTTGCAACTTCACCAACCGGACGAAGATACTGCTTCGGAACGGAGAAGGGAATGGTTGAATTGCATGACATACATCTCGGAAAGCTTCGCAACTATCAAGCTTCGAAAAGCTACCTCAGTATAGAGGCAATGTGTTGGAGCAGTGACGGAAAGTATCTGGCTTTCTCTGACTCCAGCAAGACTGTCTTTGTAGTTTCGCTGCCCTCTTCCGAAGATCGCGATGTGTCCCTTGAACCGAGCATTCAACTAGCGATGGCAAGCACTACAGCTGGGCATATATGTCAGCTCCTGTTCAAGGAGACCTCGGATCTTCTGCTCGTATACACGGATTGTAGGGCCTACATCATTTGCATCTCATCTAGGGACATCATCCATTCTTTTGTCCCGGAGACGAGCGGCTGTAGGTGGATTATTCACCCCCATGACCCAAACCTTGTCATCGGTTTCGGGCCTGGCATAGTTCATGTCCTTGACTGGAATTTGGATGTAATTCATATCATCGCCTTCAACAACCTTCGGCCGAGCAATGAAGGATTTGCTCAAGGCACAAACTCTTCTCCAACAGGTAGATTTGTCATTGATCGGGTCCTCGTAACTCAAGACAAAAAGCATATTATGTGCCAGCAGTCAGCAGCAGAGAAGAATTCGAGAGAGAGATCTTTCCTTGCTTTCCCAACTTCTGCATTTCCAACGTCATTCAATTCTGCCACTCAACAACAGGAGCGAGCCCCGGCGTTCGTTTCTGCGCTAGAGCTACCCGGTGAACTGGTGTTGGACACATCTATCATACTCTGTTTTCTGACCAAAGACCGTCTCATTGTTCTTTCAAAATCCTTCTCGGTCCGTTCGGTACATATTTCTTTTGATTTCGACATACCTTCTTCTGGCAACGCAGATAATTCAGGGAGCATTGTGTTTGCTGAAGAGGAACCAAAAACCTCGGGGTGCCCAAAGATGAAGGCCCTAGTGGTGAAGAACGTAGCAGAATTATTCTCATTTCCAGGAGACTGGATCAGTCGAGAGTGCTTAGCGTCATGCTCGGTATGGCTAGAAGAAAAGTCGCTTCTATGCCCAAGAAATGGGGAGGTTGCGGTTGTCAAATGTTCTGCTTTGAACTGACATCTTCATCTGGTTCTTTCTCTCACATTTCAACAACTTCGTCAACTTGTATATTATAAAAGGCATGTTATACTGATAGATATTAACTCTTTTCGATTTCTCTTGTTCTCTTCTATTACGTGGGCGTTCTTGGCGGACTTAACGTTTCATGGATTGCAAGGCTCGAGGGCAGCTTGCCGCCACTTTGTCCCCATACGATAATCAATGCAAAAAAGGACCATTGCCATCAAACCTAAAGCACTTAGCAACGTATATGTCCATCCAGCGCCCATAATATCCAGCATTTTCTGCAAGAAAGCCACAGCAATAGTCGCCAGAGTACATCGTATCAGGTTGCTCGAGGCTTGAGCGGCTGCTGCTGCATTGTGATTCTTGTCTGTTAACAGTGTGTTGTAGATCTGTTCAAGTACTCAATTAGACTCTCTCAAAAAAGCTCATGTTCTCTGTGACATGCTTACGCTGAAAACAAATTGTAAAGACATTCCAAGAATGAATTGAAGAACAAGAGGTAGTGCAATGTGCTTTTGTAGTCAGTTTCGGGCAACATACGATCTCAGCAATCGGCTGACATACCCGGCGATAGTGCACTACCCAGCCATACGCGACAAGTGCTAAGATTGTAATAGCAAGCGGTGTCCACATGACGCTGAGACGTGCTTTCTCAATCGGAAAGTTACCTAGGTCGTCTCCAGCGATCTTATCTGTAGGCAGTCCTTGTCTTGTCCGGGCGTTGCGATAAAATGTATCTAGCATCGGACCAGAAATCAAGGTCGATACTATAGAGCCCACACCAAAAGGTAAATAAATCAGGCTTGTCTGCCACTGATTTAGGCTATAAACCTCGATGAATAATACCGATAGAGAGGTACAGACACACGTGTAAACCAGGTAGAGAAGGCCGGCCGCAAATATGACAACGGTGTTATCTCGACGGAAAAGAATCGTGATGGATTTCAATGGATTTGGCGTTCTCGTTTTCGACTGACGACTCTGTTGGTCATTCGTTCCTTTCCAATGGTGCATGAAACCCTGATACGGCAGTCGAGAGTATCTTGGCGGGGGGGTCAACCCACTGCCAACGACCTGTCGACAAGTTTCGGGCAATAGAAATATGACCAACACAAGGCATAGTCCTGCGGCTATGCAAAGAAACCAGAATATCCAAGGCCATCCCGCAGCATAAGTCAAGAGTCCGCCAATAATCGGACCAACGCTCGGTCCGATTGTGACGCTGATAAGGGTCAGTATATCTGACGATAATTGGACTGATGCATTCATAGACATGAAGTAGACAAGAACAAACCTGAAAGATACTACGCTGACAAAAGAACCGCGCTCAGCTGGCGACGCAATATCTGCGATAACACCATACACGAAAGCATTTGTGCCTGTGAGCATCAGCCAATTTCCACTGCCGTGGCCCGAACACTCGATAGCATGTGACTACATGTAAACCTACCAGAAATTGCCAATGCCTGTAGTGCTCTCAGGCCTATCAGTGCAGAATAGGTTTTTGACAACGCAATCGACACGTTTGCCACGAAATAGAGACTGAGCGTCATCAAATATACCGGACGTCGACCAAGGACATCAGCGAAGTCACCGAACATGGCAGGGGCCACTGTGGCGACAGCGAGGTAAGATGTTATCGTTAAATTGATCTTTTCGATAGAAACAGATAATGTCTCCGACAGTGCGTTAATGGCCGGGTAGTAGATAAAACTACTCAGTCCTGAGAACCAAGTCGCGTAGGATACAACGGAGATGATAATCCATTTCTCGATCTTAGTGAACTCAGAGTATCGTCCTGGTCTTTGAGGGCTAGAAATTTGATCTAAGCGCTCAACACCCATTGTGTCAGGGAAAGATCGTCTGATTGGTCTGAGTAACAGGTGTGTAAGCTCCCGCTGTGGATGCAATTTAAGACTGGACCAGGCAGTAGATGCATCTGGTCGGATGGCAGGCATTTATCTATCTAAGGCTGTGGGCTCGCATTTCCTCCCTTCCGAAGTCGGAGATGCAGTCATGCAGCTGCAGACTGCAAGAAGGTAATATGTGGCTTGAAAGCCAAGACCACAAGGCAGAACATGCGCATACCAACGCTTACTGCGCTTGCTTGCTTACTTTTTATGCCCACCCTACCCATCGCTTGTGTATACTGGGTGATCGAGGCAAATAATTCAATGACCAAGACCGAAATGAGGAGAATGACTACGTTTCGGGGAATCGTCCAACACCCTGGTCGCATCCCCCGGCGGGCTCACGTACGTACATCTAGGTCCATTGTGCGACGCTGATGTTGACCACTGTTTCTTATAACAGTCTTCAAGAAGTTGCGACTCTAGGCGACGCTTCTGTGCTGACTACCTCAAGGCACCTCGAAGTGTAAGAGGCTTCTGCCTTTTCTCACTAAATGTACAAGTTCCAGATAGGGTAATGCGGCTGTTTATCTATAGCATCTGGGCACCTTGCTAAGGGTTTGATATTTGATTGGAAAAGTATAATAATACATTCAGAAGTGAACAAAAACAAGTTCAAGTCATACTTTCAGAAAATGGCCTTCAATGCTATTGCGGCGTGTCCAGTTATTGCATTGACCCCGGTGTTTACGTCCGACAATGCGGCAACTAGGCTGCAGCACAAAGCGCCCTGGTTTTTTGCAACTCCCAGCATCGCATGGCTCATCTGTCATCACAGATATAAAGAGCAGAAGAAGGAATTTAACTCCCTGAGATTGAATCAAGCGCTTGCAGTTACGTAAACCGTGCTGATCACTGTGCTTCGTGGTGGGCATCGAGACTTCTTGGAAGTGGTGGTGAAAGGCACAGCCGTTGCACTCAAAGTCGCGGCTGAGCTGACTGTTGACACCACCAACTCGCTGATCTCGCTCTTCGGGGCCGCTGATCCACTTAGGCCAGCCGCAGTCGTAGATGCGTACGAGTACGTCGCGTTGACAGAAGGCACTGCCGCGGAGGCAAGGCTTGTGGGCACGACTACCGCCGCTGAGGACGAAATGTCCTGTCCCCCGACTGTGGACGTGACTGCCGGGAGTGTCCAAGGGGTGATTGTCGGAGCCACGCTAACACCCTCTGCGGTAACGTTCTCCACAAGAGCTTGGGGCCATCTAGCCGGCCCCGGCATCGTGAAGTTGACGATCCACGGACGATACATGTAGAACTCGATACCGGGCTCGTGGCCGTCGTACAATCCCGGAATCTTGACAGTCGGGCCGGGGACGGCGGTACTGTCGCTCTCAACTTCGATCTGGGCGCAGTTGAAGTAGAACTCCGCACCACCAAAGTCACCAGCTCCATGAACGCCAATGTGCTCGATTCGCATGAGGTACTGCCCAGCAGGCGTCTCCTCAGGCAACTTGAACGTAAAGTTGCCAACGTTGGTGACGCCCCACTCGATGCCTTCGCTGGAGAAGGACTTTGGCCCGAGCTCATAGATCTTGAACCAGTCACCGGAACCGTCGTACTCGCGAACATCACCCGGTGCTTTGGAGAGGTAGGCCTGCATGGGACCCGGGTGCTGAATCGTGCCGCCAAAGTTGAGGCCGAAGCCCACTTCGTCGCCCGCCTTGACTTTGTAGACGCCCGTGGTGGCGGCGTGCTCCATGGAACCGGTACGGCATCGGAGGTCGGTGCTGTCGTAGCCGTTCTTAAAAGGCATGTATCCCGCGCTGTTGTCGCGGACGTATTCGTTGTAGCCGGTGAAGTTGCCGTTGACGATGAGGTGGGGGAAGAAGTAATGAGCGGACGCGCCGGAGGCTGACGCAGCCAGAGCGAGGAAAGTTGAGCTCCGCATGTTGGGCGAGAAATGGAATAAGGAACGGAAAGGCAGATTTGCCAAAGTGCTAGAAAAAAAGAATGGGCTGAGTTGTTACGACCCGCGGAAGATGGAAGAATAACGCACTGGACTGCGACAGCTCACGTAGCGCCGGCGTTTACATCACCTTATACTTCGCCATGCTGCCGGCAGGAGTCCGACATCGACTTTGACTGCCGAACGCCGACTTGACGTTTGTAAGTGGGCCAAGCCCATTAGCCCCGAGTCTAAGATGAACCGGTGGTCCTGTCATCAGGCAAGCTAACGGGACATCCCTTGAACTTTGACGGTCTGTTTCAACGGGCCGGTGGGATGGCGTGGACGAATAGACGCCGCCGTCACCCATGAAATTCTCCGTAGCTATCGGACGTCTGAATGGTCCAACATCACCTTGTCACATTGGCCCTGGTCGAAGGCGTCTGCTAGAGTTAGAATGTGTCTAGGAAGCTGTCAACGATCGGGATAATTTACGCGCACTCACCTGAGTGGTGCGGTAGCCCCCTTGCGGCGGGACATGCCTTGGCGCAACCGCAACATCGGGTGCCGGCGAGGATTACAGAAGAGTAGCAAATAAAGTCGGACGGATCGTCGATCTTTTATCTACGCGAGGCACATTAGGAACTAGGATTGAAAAGCGAGCTTTATGGAGTTTCTTGACATATCAACCGCTCAACTCCCCCTGACTCAATTTTGACTCACGCTATTCTGCTTGATATCGCACTCCTTCTCCTCACATCAGCGCCCAAGACCTGAAACCCGAATATTGAAAATCAAAGTCAGACAAAAACTAAAAACCCCCTTTCTGTACTCTTTTCAGCAAAATTATGCAGACAACAAACCTCTCATATTGGAAATCCATGCCACCTCTCATGTTTCTCACTTCGTCTAGCTGCGCTGATTGGCAAAAATGGTCTGGCCAGCAGTCACAACTGCGGTCTCCCAACCGGGGTGGTGAGATTTGTAATGCTATCCATGCTGTTAGCTGATTTGTTCTCACAAGGAGTTGATATTCAAAGGGGAAGTGAAAAGCAACTTACTCTCTTGAGGCGATCCGTCGTCGTGTAGCCCAAGCCACATCCCAGCACACATCGGTTCGTCTTGCGTTCCTCGAGGCTTGCAACACGGCCAGACTTTACCTTGGTATCCTTCCGGGGAGTATCCCTAGTCTTGATTGAGCCTTTACCGCTGCGGGGATTTTTCTTCCCAGAGCCCTCAAAGTCCGAGTCTGAGGAGCTGGAGTTCTTCCTGGGTGGTTGGGGAGGAATGTCGTCTCTCACAAAGTCATCTGGGTCCGAAGTGTCATCTGAATCTTGTTCCTCGGGTTGTACAGCACCATCATCGTCCAAGTCCATCGGGTCCGGAGAGGGGTGTGTACCTTCTACTTGCGCCTGCGCATGCCCCCGAGCAATTTGGACGATAATATCTCCCATAGCGTCGATAGTCGCTCTTTGTACATCTTCCCAGTTCTCGACGTCTTCGCGGTTGTAGAAGTCGATCAAAAAGTTTGAAACGAGGTGTTGAATCTCGGGACGGCTAAGGAACGGTGGCGCCATCGCTGTAGTCAACTTAGTAGATATCAAGTTTGTGGGTAGGTTGTTTGTTGGTATTTGGGGTATACTGAACTTTGTCTGTTGTTAAGATGTTGGTGATCGGCTGTGCTGGGATAATGATGATGTTGTATTTCAATCGACGTTGGAAAGGATGAAGACGAAATAAGTATTCTCCCAATGACGGGCACGGAGGCTCGAGGGTCAGTCAACAGTGTTGAACTCAAAGCTAGCAATTTTCAGAACAATGCCATCGATATTACAAAGACCTGTTTGTGTTCTCGACCTTGGACAATGTCACAGTAGTCGAGGTCTCTACCTCGTTGGTCATTGAATAAAGGCGACCGTTCCATCCACAAAGGGAGTTCAAACAGTAATACAAAGTCTTTGAGGACGCATTATCATTGACCAGTTAATATCGCATCACTGGTGAAAGCCAACAAAGCATTGTAAGAATTCGCAAATTTTCATCCGCATCTTCACTCTATTTCCTTCTACCAATCATGCCGGAAATTTAAATTCTCTCGGTCGTAGAACAAGCGCCAGCCGGAGCTCAGTCTCCCATCGTAGCTTACCTTGATATTTACCCTTCGCCGATGGTAGTCTCGGGTAGATCCAAGGTCTGCAAAACAAGGAGATACTCTACTAGTGTACTTGGGCCCGGCTCTGCTTCTTTTGCTGCTCATGGCGAGATTCCTTTGTATTCCATATGAATACGATGGCAGTATTTACGGGTTGATACAAATACATTACTTGAGCCCGAATCGACGTGGTATCCACACGTACAGATTGCTTACATCTAGATATTGTCACTCAGAGAAGACTCCTGTGGCCGATATGGGCCACTCATAATAGCATAGCTGAACTTCATTCACGATTCTACTGATAGTCCCATGGGTCATCGCCCCAGTCGTCTCCAGAGTAGTCCACGGCAGCTTTCTTCGTCCACTTGTTCTGAGCAGCGGGACCTTGATCTACAGGAACGGTCCTGACGGTAGTCTTTGGCTGAGGCTTCGAGAACAGAGGCGGGACAGTCAATTCGCTGTCTGCGAGCGCCTTGGTATCAAGAGGACGCCCCTCAAGAGTCGGCCGGGCCGATTGAGTAGTGTGGCCGACATTGTGCGGTACGGGTTGCTCTCGAGTTGGCTGAGCAGCATGCCGCTCAACTGTGACAAGGAGCGGCCTTAGTACCGGCTGTGCTTGGGCTTCAGATACGTCCATTGTCGAAACAGAAGCAGCGTCTGAGAGATTATCCATATGGTCCATCGGTGAACCTGAAGGCAGTACCAAGCCTCCAGGTGGCACGCTGGCTGAACGTTGTTGGGTCTGTTCCCCGGCCATGGAGTGTCCTTGAGCTTGAGAGATAGGCTGAGACGCTAGCCCTGCAGGTAGAGACGCGTTGCTCTGAACCGGGAAATTCTGGCGAACTGGTGCTTGCTGAAGACTGCTAGTGTTTGGAGTGAAGGCCTGGTTACTCGAAGATTCTGGCCTACTTAACAGGGCAAATGGCGTATATTGGGCGTTGGGCACATTGCTTGGTTGTCCAGACATGACTGGCACCGCTTGTTGGCTTAACCTCGGATCTGTTGATACGCCGGCAGCCATAAGGTTTCCCGACATCGAAGCTAGCGGAGGAGGTGCACCATGCATCGGCTGTTGAGCTATCGGGATTCCTTGTGGTGGCGGCGGGGCCTTTTGAAGAGCACCGGACTTGCTAGAGGCTCCTTTCTTGAACTTGGACAGCCAGCCTCCCTTTTCCTTTCCGTTTGCCGAATGTTGCATGACGGGCGGGGTTGATCCGGGGCGCAGTGCGCTTGACTGAGGTAGTCCTGCAATGTTGACTGTAGCTTGATCTGGTGGGGTGTTACTCGCCACTGGACAGTAAGCTGGATAGGGAGCGAAACTCGATTCAGAAGTATACCCTCGGGTATTTGGGGAAATTCGTCCTCCTGAGGGATTAAGAGCAGAGTTCATCACACTTTCGATCTCGTTGTGCTCGTGAATAGGGTGAAGTAGATGACCGGGAGACCTTATAGGCGTGGAAGGGCTCATTGGGCCAAGACCTTGTTGGGGAGGCAGAGTTACTGTGGGACGAGATGGGCGATTTGTCAGTGTCACGGGTTGGCGGTTATCATCGGTTGGGTATGGTGGTTGTGAAGTGAGTACGGGCTTGGCTCCTGAGGCTGGACTACTAGATTGTCCTGATTGCATCCCCATAGGATGCACTGAATACGGCCTTGAAATGCCATGAGCAGCCTCAGCAGCACTAGTGCCGCTTGTCTCCCAATGCACCGAGTCGAAATGAGGCCGCGTTTGGCCTTGAATCTGATCTGACAACTCGTACCTTTCTGGCTGCGATTGCTGAGACGCCGGTAGCGCTGTTTGGCTCGCCGTGCTACCAGGCGGCAGAGAGTGACGGCGATTCGAGGAAGGGGTGTAAGTTTCGCGAGAAGTCTGAGACTCCATGACTTGATTGGGATGAGCCGTGGCCAGCGATGATACTGGAATCTTCCCTGGTCGAGCTGGAGGACCTTGGCTCTCTGCGAATTTGTAGGCCTGCCGGGAATTTTCTATTGTCGTCGGCGCAGCAGAGGGACCAGAAGTTGATGCTGTCCTCAAACCTGCGGTACCGAACCCAGCACCGGATTGTGAGGAATAAGAGTTCGAGTTTGCACCATGGAAGAAGCCGGAAGAATGGCGTCTTCCGTCGCTCTCCAACGGTGATGGAGTTTGGAGGGGAACTGATGACTGGCTGCCTGTCGGGGGCCCAAGGGACGAGACCTCGCTTGAAGCATACGACGTCTGCCGAGGTCGTCCCCCGTCTGGTCTAGAGTCATATCCTTGCGTATCATCGCGAGGGTAGTCTATCGATGTTCGGTGTAGAGCGGAAGATGGTTGTTGGCGAATTTCACTCTGGGCTCGCGGACGCTGAAGGAAGGCGGGTGCAGATGGGGTGTTTGTTGCAGGAAGCTGACCGCTTTGGTTTGCTATTCCATACTGGTCTTGCGATGACTGAATAGGCGTCGTCTCGGGTCGTTGAACTTGCGGGCCTTGGCGACTAGAAGATGTCTGCGAGATTGTGGCGGAGGAGGAAAAAGCTTGAGTGTTGTCTTGATGAGACGGTGAAGGTGCCTTCTGGCTTGCGAGACCTGGTTGGAATGCCGCGTATTGCGTTTCCTTGCCTGTCCCTTTCTTGCCTGGACTATCAGAAGATGCTGACTGCGGGAGCGACGGGTCCTGGGCTCTGCTCTGTGGCTGTCCTCTTGCTGGCTTCAGCACTGATGGGAAGTGTTGCAGAGGCCCCTGTGTGACGAGGCCTGAAGTTTGACTGGCTGTGCCGGGGGCTCTTTGGTGATTGGCGGGAGGGCTTGGGGCTTGAGACGAGTCCATGGGAACTTTGGGCGGCAGCTGAGGAGGCTTGAGAACAGAGGGCATACTTGTCTGGTCGAACTTGTTTCGTGGGCCCATCATTAGGGACCCATCCCGAGCAAGGGAATTACGATGTTCTCGGGGTTTGTAGTCAGTCGTGCTCGATTGCTCTGTAGCTATGCTGCTGACTGCTCCGGGTACATAAGGGTGGTATTGAGTCTGCTTGCCCGCCGACTTGGAAGGCTTTCTTTTGATGTTGAAAGGACCACTTCCGCTCGGAGTTGGTGAGGGGCTTTGCGTTGGTTGCGGCGCCGGCGGAGGCACCACCTCTGGCAGAGAGTGATCAGGAGTTGTGATCCCTGTACCTAAATCGCGTCGAGGTCCCTGAGATGCTGTAGATCTCCGAGAGGGTGATGAATTTTGCGGCCTAGATCCGGTTCCAAAAGTAGCGCCGTAGAGGGCTGCATCACTCATGTTCGTCTGATGCAGCAAATCGTGGGTAGACTGAGCAGATGGCGGCTTTGCCTCCGCCGGACTCGTCCGCTCTGGTAACTCGGCAATACCCAGGTCGGCGAAATTCGTCTCGATGGGTGCTAGCACTGCTGTGTCGGCCATCTCAACCGGGTCAGGGTGGGTTTCGATGTGAGCTGGCGCCGTGTGCTCCGTTGCCATTTCGGCCATGGTACCCACTGGGTCCCATGGCGGACTGTAGAAATTGGCTGAGAATCCAGGCCGAGGCTTTTCGACTGAATCAAGGAGCGGAACGCCAGGAGAGGGTGGGAGGGCCTGGCTGGGATCCGGGCTGGTATCAGTGTTGACGCTGAGAGGCTGCTCTGCAGTAGTCATCTCTGCCCGTGCCTCGGACGTAGCTTCAGCCCCTTGTACAGGGACACTGTTGATGATAGAGGGTGTATTGGTCTCGCTTTGTAGCGGCGATACGCCCGACTTCATGCTGGCAACATCGAGCATCGCATGGTTCTTGGTACTGCTGCCTTCGCCGCTTTCACCAACATTCGGCCTACCCAATGCCTCCTCGCGATCGTCCTCGTCAGCTTCCGGACTGATGTCGTCGTAGGCGCCGGGGCCAAGGTACATGAAGTTCTCGGGCTGGAAGAAGAAGCCGTCGCTATCGTCATCGTCATTGCTCATGGGTCCTCCAAAACCACTTCGACTCATACCAAAGTCGGACATGGGTCCGCCAGTAGCGCGCATCTTGGATGTTGGATTGGCATCGGTCGTGGTTCGTCTTTTGAGCTGTTGTTGGCTCTCAAGCTTCTCCTCGGGGGCAAGCTCGGGGGCTGGTGAAAAGCAATCGACAAAGTCTGGAAACTCGTCGCCCTCTTTCGGGAAGTGAAATTGGACATGGCCGTTGGGCTTGTAGCGGTAGAACCAGCGGGAGCCATCGTAGTCCCATTCCCAACCGGAGGGGAGGGCCGCCATGATGCCCGAGGCGACGAGTGTTCTCGCTCTGGGGAGATGTGGGATCGTAGAGCCTCGAGAATCTGGAGGGGTTCCCTTCGTAGGACTTCGGGCAGAGTCGCAATCCGATTGGCAGACACAACCAACAGCACTGTTGGGCGGTTTCGGACGGGCGAGGTCCGATTCTCGGAGTATTTGATAGTGAGCCTACTGCGGGGATCTCGTTGTTGTTGTTGCGGATAGCGGTTCGAAGAGCCAGTCGTCAAGCAGGATGACGAAGGTTCATAGCCGCGTCAAGGTTGTTCGCGATGGCGACACGACATGGTCGCGGAGAGAGAGAAAGGGGAAGAGGGGAGAGAACGTGGCGCCAGGCGTTGTTTTTCTGCGACATGGCTTCGACGGCATAGCACCTGGACAAGGTAATAAACGGTGGCAGAGAGGTGCGAATAGGTGACTAGACTAGATTGAGCTGCAGTGCGGCTGAGCTGCATGGGCGTGGGCGTTGTCTCTGTCTGTCTTTTCGAGGATGTGTGTGATGAGAGAGGAATGGAGCGGGCAGCTACAGATAGTGTACCGCAGTACATTGAAGCCCAAGCAACGAACTAGTTGCTCCCTTCAAGTTCCCTGTAGGGTACGGGGTACCAGGTGCAGGTCACTCCACCCCCGATGCGGCTTGGCTTTATTTTTAGGGGTCTTTGGGGTCCATTGGGCCTTGCCCGGGGGTGTCTTCGGTGCTTGGGTAGCATCCCCCGGACCGCTTCAGCAGGGTCTGTGTGGTGATGGTGGCTGATCTCCGGCAATCTGCCCTGTTCTATTGGACAACGACGTTTGCTGACTGTGCATCCTGTTCGACCTCTACATCTCGGACTCCTTGATTACTAACTTCCGACTCACACATCTGCCTAATACGACAATATCAAAGGATGATTCTGAGAATTCATGGTGTTTGGAGCTGGAAAACCAAGGATTGAGAAATGATTTTCATGATTATTGTTACCCTGTTTAGTGCCTTGAAGATCCGACCTCCCTCGACAGCCAATGGTAGCTTGAGAGAGAGGCATCACCCAGTCGTCAAGGTCCATCCCTGTTTAAGCTCCAGTCGCGAATGCCATCCCATGAACCGACCGATGGAACAAGGCACTACCCGGCATTCCACGTGTCACGAAGCTTCAAGGAATCATTTGGGAGTGCATGAGGTGCACTCGCCGTTTCCAGTTCAGAAGCCAAAGGGTCATCCCGAATGCCACCTTCTTCCCAATCAGATCCAAGGCTGAGTCACCATGGGAGCTTTCAAAGGGGAACGTGTAAGGTAATAGTCTCAATTCTTTCTGAGAATGCCATGAGAGGAACGGTTGCTGTCACCTTTTCTCTGCCCTTCCTGCTGCAGGCGGCCGAGTTTCTGGCAGCGCCATCGTAGCTTCAAGTTTGCCATGCCCAAGTGAAGCATCACCATGTACAGACTGTACCCATCGTGCCAGGAAGGGGCCGAGGATACTGTCACCGTTGCTTCTCTAATGGAATTCTGACCTCCGCTTCTCCTTCCTTCCTTCCTTCCTTCCTTCCTTCCTTCCTTCCTTCCTTCTTACTCTTGCTCTGAGTCCTTGGTTTCTGAGGGGAGTTACCACTCGGTCACAACGTGGTCACTTACCCGCCAAGTGTCAGGTACTGTGTCTACTTCTTTCCCATAGCAAGAACCTCCAAGGCTCAAACATTGATGGACGGAAAGAACAAGTTTCAACTCATTGGGCCCTCCTTCCGCCTTCCAGCTGCTCTTCTAGAGTTTCTCTGCCATACGCGGTACACTTCCTGTTGCTCACTTCCATCTTCTCTTCTCCGTCTCTTCTTAAACACCTCAACAGCACCACAAATCTTGGACCGAAACCTCATCACCTCGAAACTTCAATCCTCTCTTTCTTGGTTCTGTCCTATTGTCCGTCTTTACCTTGGTTCTCTTCCCTCAGCAAGATGACTTTCTCACGCACTCTCAAGGCCTTTACGGTCATATCTTCCCTGAACCCTTTCAATCTGCACCGCCTCGCCCCGAGCAACGCTGACCAGAACCTGGTTCTAGCTGACTGCGGCATTGGCTCTAACCCAGAGAACCTAACCTGGTCCACATCCCGCCAGATGAACTGGTATAAAGGTGCCATCTGGTCCACTCCAGCCGAGACCGACCCTGCTCCTCCTGACATGGTTGTCGAGATGCCCTACAATGACGGCAAATATCCCTGGAACTACGAGGGTGCCTCTGCAACATTTTCAAACGGCGATACCTGGTCTACCTGGATCGAAGACGGCACCCCAGAGCTCTTGCGTGCCGGGAAGGCCATGAGCACCAAGGACGGCGGTACCACCCTCTGGTGTTACACCTATCGCGGACGCCCTATCAGTATGAGCGCTTCCGGCAACTCTACCTGCATCTCAGCTTTCATCTGCAACCACCTTGAGAACGGTCCAACTCCTTGGGCCAGACTTCCTGGCGTCTGGGTTCCTACGGACAACGGAACCGGCTCAACAGGTGGTACCAACAAGCCCTCAGCTGAAGGAAGAACTCTTAGCGTCAAGGTCGAGGTCAGCCCTCGCCCTGCCATCTGGTACGGCACCATTGCCCATTTCCTGAGCAGCATCCTCTTCACCACAGACGGCTATTGCAGTCCTTACCCTTTCTCGAACCGTCTCAACTCGACCGTCACGGCCCATTGCCAAGGCACCAACGCTACTCCCCTCAACTTTCTGCCTGTCTTCTTCAACGCACTCAAGAACCTTGGTACCGTCCCAGGCTCTGATGGCTACTTCGTCTACAATCATGGGCCAGCCCCCTTCGCCAATGACACCTCTGACGACACCCTCACCCTACCGGCAACTTTCAATCTCACAGCATATGACATGGCTACTGGAGAGCTCAAGGGCTTCATTGGGTACGAGATACAGTGGCCGGAGCCCGGTATGGGAATCCACTGCAGCGAGTGCAACGCCACCAAATTCAACGACGAATACAACACCGCCATTGCCTCCGCTTTTGACGTACTTTACCCTGCGTACTCCGAGGTCGTCATCGAAAGCAACTGTACTTTTGCTACACTGTGTTGGTAACAATGTTGTTTGGAGCTTGTCCCTATGATATGACGATTTGTTGCTGTATCGATATGGATGGGATCGACTTTATGACGTGTATGGCTCAAGGTCGAGCTTGAAGTCTGCTTATCATAAGGTAAAAGTGAAGGGTTGGGAACAATGCGAGATACTGGGAGGAGCGGTTCATCAAACGGCCCTTCGGACGAGCAAACCTTATATCTCTTTTGGTGGCGACCTTATAATATTGTTTCAAAGGTCTCATGTATACCATAGACCTCAAATAAAGCATCATATCAAAATTTCCCCATTGAACTGTTAACGAAAGCGTTCGTTAGCTTGCTTTCATGGCGATGTTCCGGTGGTCTCCCCGCTCTACTCTCCCTGAGTTGCCGATGTATAAGGGCTGCATACCTTTCCACAAGTTCCGGGCCTCGACCTTTTTGACATCACAATCTCATCGATCCCAAGACGACCATCCCGGTGATATCACCTCCGTTCAAACATATTCAAAACACATCTTATCCCCACGGACATCCATTGTGTCCCTTATGGTGATATTCTCAGCCAACCCAGGCATCCACAAAATATGGTCCAGCGTCGTGACGTTGCTGCCTCCATCCCCAAAGTACGGGAGGAACATGTCCTCGGGCAGGATCTTTGGCTGCGCGTCGAGAAAGATCTGGTTCGCCGCGACGTTGGGGCCGCCCATCGCGTAGAGCCTGCCGGGAGAGGAAGTCTGCCACTCCCACCAGAGGCGGTCGAAGTTCGTATGGTGGAGGTAGAAGATTGGGTCAGCGGGTGAGCGGGCGTGGTCGCGCATCTGTGATGTTAATCAGCATTGGATTCGATGACTTTTTTTGCCGAGAAGAGTCCTTTCATTCTGCTCGATGCTGGGAGAGCAGGAGATGGACCAATGGAAAAGAGAAAACTCACGATGCCACCGACGCCCAAGTGCCCACCACTATGCGGTGTATTCCCAAGACACCCCAACATCTCCCCGTAATCATCACCCTTTTCAAGCGCCATGCAGGGCTCTACGACGTTCGCTTGGGAAACGGTATCGAACGCCGTCTGGTTTAGGGCGCGTGTGAGACAAACGCCGCCTCCTCCTGTCTCGTCTCGTTCAAGTTGCGTGTTGAAGCGGACGCGGTAGTCCGTGAAGGCGCCGTCGAGGATGCAGTTTGTGGATGCGTCGGTCCGACCTGTGCCGAAGGCTTTGACTGTGGATGCGGTGTCCCAGACGGAAGCGTTTTGGATGAGGTAGAGGGACTGATCTGTTTGTTGGTCCCAGTAGCTGGAGGAGGTGTGAGTTGGGTGCTGAATTCCTGCGGAGAGAGAACCAGGGAGGAGGGCAGACGTACGGGTATGGACCTGTGTAGCCGCATTCGTTACGGAGGAGGTCTTCGTGGATCTTGGTGTACCATCTATGCCAGGGGAACAAGGCGCCCTTTTCGGTTACTCGGTCTGATTAGCCTCATTGAATAACAATATTCAAGCACACACTTCTCAAGACGGAAGTCAAACAGTTCGACGGCATGTATCCAGACACTTGTTGTGTTTGCACGTACCACTGTGTGGATATACCGAACCTGCGCAATATGCGCGACAACCAACTCCTCCCAACGGCTCGTCGCGCCCCAGCTTCCGACTTTGGCTGGCGCTTGCGACGGGTCCATTAGACAGAGCGTCGAGTTTATGTAGCTTGCCTTTTCGTCTTCCGTCAGGGCGGTCCATGGTTTGCGGACCGAGGGGTTGGTGCAGGTTGCGGACGTGGCCGTCGTTGCTGCGAGGAGGGCAGCTAGAGCGAGGAGTATCCTCGCCATGGTTCCGGTATCACGCGAGGAGATATCCTGCGGAATTGGGGGCGTGAGAAGAACGAGGGGTGTCGTGTGATGCCTTCGCGGGATGAGAGTTGGGGATGGGCGTTGCAGAAACGAATGGAATGTCGCCCTTGTGTAGTGGACGAACGGCTGGTAGAATCTGGCAGAGACAGCCAGTAAGTTTGCCAACAGCCACTTGAGGCCATCGTCGACTTGCGCTTCACCTTTTTCTTAAATAAGAGAAACCGTTTGCGAGCAGGACTCAGAAGATCCTGCGCTAGAGGGTCTTCTTCTTCGTGCCTAAATCGTCCATTTTTGTGTAGAGCCCCGTGTCTTGGCGATTTAAGATAGAGATCAGATGGTCCGATATCTTCATGTTGACTTTCTTGGTCCACGATTTTACCCTGAGATTCTAACAATGCCTCTAGAAAATATAGTGTATAATGCTTGGCGAGTATGCATAGAACCAGCCCGTTCCCTGTAAATGACCACGTAAAGTTGCCCTTTTGGACTTCTTCGGGCCTCCCATCCCGGACTTGTCCCATTACGGCCCCGCTTCAACTGACGTCTTGAGAATTGAGTTTACGACCCAGGGATTCATGTTGATTAAGGAAATCATGATCCGGTGGTGCACCAAAACTCCGCAAGAAGCCTTGTGACGTCTATTTCAGTTCAAGGAGCATACTATGCCAAGCGAAAAGACGGTTAGGTGAAGATATCGAAGCCCAACTACGTCTTCTGAGGAGTTGCCTCACGAATAGCTTACGTACCTAGGAAACGACATCCATCCAGCATGCCGACTTTCCCGGTTAACCGAGGAAGCAAGCTTGAGACTTGGGACCGAAAGGACCCAAAACCTTATCCGCAAGCTCGGGTTTGGCTTGTTCGAAATGGCAAGTAAAGCCGGCCCTTTAAAATTAAGGTATGTTGATATATCCTTGGCACCAACAGAGAGTGCATCTTTTACCGGGAAAGCCGCCGCGCCCTGTTCCGGATAACCCGGCATCGCAGTACGGGGGAGGAAGAGGGTGCCGAAGGGAGCGGGACGTGAACGAAATCCTGGCGCAGTATCCTTGATTCAGATGATATCAAAAGACATTTGCTGAATTGTCCTGAGAAGGACGTTATTTCCCTAGCTTGATGTCTCAGTTTGGACCTTTCTAGGGGAATTATTTTGGTGGAGGGGTTGCGCCGTTGAAAGTCTTTTCTCCAACCTCCACTTACCGGTCCACATCGGAACGAACCTCTCCTGGTAAACAATCTTCTCAGGAGAAGAGGACGTGCTCGCTGGTCATGCGGTTTTCGGCTGAAGAGACAAAGAACGGGGAAAAGTGCAGTATCGCGAAGCATACAAGAGGCGGCGCCGGGGCGCGCCTTTCGAACTATGTCGCGTGGCAAACGCAGAAGTTACCTGACATCAGAAAATAAACCTGCGTTGGGTTGGTGCGAATTACCTTGAGTAAGGGGGAACACGATAGAAACACTGTTCGTACGATGACACAATCAGCAACTGAAGATGAGTCGAAAGCTGTCAACTACAGCAAGTGAGCGGAATGGGTATACGCGAGATGAATTACGAATCGAGGCTTCTATTTGGGTATTTTACCCCGATTTCTGTCTGTCCAAAGGGAAGCGTCTTTTCGCTCCTAATGCCAATTTCTGTGAAATAAAACTCCGTCGACACCTTGCGACAGATACTCGGGCGTTCTACCCAGATCCTTTCGTACGCACAGGTGATCATGCAAACTCTTCTCTATCTTCTCCTTCTCTAGGTCGCTTTTCTCGCTTCGCTGATTACAAATATCGCATTATGAAAAGAGTGTAGGTGTCCCGAGCCTGAGTGCAAGGGAAAGGACTTCTGTTCTGCTGGGAAAAAGAGATCTCATCGTCTGTCGTTTGATCTAAACAATGTCGCCGGTCTTGGCTCTGCTGGAACTCCGCGGTCGGCCAAAGAAGCGTCGGCGCTGAGATCCAGAGTCGTGACTAGCTCTTGAAGCCGCGGCGCCTGACGTCGCGCTTTCTGGGCGTTCGAGGTCGGTTCGTTCGCGGATGCTCTGGAGGCGAGCGACGTGCGGCTGGTGGACCTCTCTGCGAGCCTCAAACACGTCCTGGAAATCGCTCCAGTTGTTGTCAATGAAAGGCGTCATACCAGTGCGGGAATCGGCGCGAGCGCGAGTGGCCACCGCAGTCCCCGCTGTAGTAGGCTGAGTAGTAGAGTGAATGGAGTGAGAGTCGCCTCCAGGCGTCGCAGGCTCGATGCCACTGGGACCACCGTTCTTGGAAGAGTCGTACGAAGGAGGGGCGCCGCCTGCCCAGTAAAAGGGTGTGTTGCGGGAACCACCAGGTTGCACCTGCCAAGGGCCCTGGAGACCAACAGCACGAACCTCGGCCATAAGCTGGGCGGCAAACTTGTTGTGTCTTTGCAGACGGAGCAGTTCGTTCTGGAAGTTGGACTTGTGGAAGAAGATCAAGTTCATGGTGAAAGATTGAACCTCATTAAGAGTGCGGACTTCAGTAATAATGCGAGGCTGGTAGTCGCGCTTGTGTTCGAGGCAGAAGTTGAGCATGCGAGACTTGAGCTCCTCGATGAGCTCCGGATCGGTGCCGAAACCAAGCTTGAGCTCGATAGGATCGGCCAGACCGGCAGAACGGCGCTGGTTGAGGATGAAAAGGGTGTTCAGCACACTGTTGGGTGCCTGTACAATGTGACCCTCCATCTTCTTGAACTCGGTGTACAGCAGGGAAATTTCCGTAACGTAGTAATCGTCGCCAGTTCCGGTGGTACCAGTGTTGCCGTAGACAGTGACGCGGTCACCGACATCGAATGGGTGCTTGACGAATACGAAGATGATGGACTGCAGGAACTCTTGGGCGCTGGCCTGGAGCAGCCATGCGAGACCGAGGAAACTGGATCCGGCAGAAGCGAGACCGGCAGCGGCAGAGCCTGAGAGAATGGAAATGAAGACGATGATGGCGATAATGACAATGATGACGAGGAAGACCTTATCGAGCTTTTTGATGACGGAATCGAGATCCTTCAACGAGGCAGCGATGGCCTTGCGCTCAAGATGAATTTCGTTGCAAGTGAGTTCCATCTCTTCCATAGAGATATCACCATTGAGATCCTTGTCGAAAATGCTAAAGGCGTGTTCGGCCTCTTCACTGGTCTTGAAGGCGGACTGCATGTCTTCAAGGTAGATGGTCTCTTGACCGTCCTTGGCGAGACTCCGGAAGATGAGGCGGGCAAGAGAATGAGCAGAACCCGTGTTACGCAACATCTCGTATGTGATCTTGCGGGCATGGTTGAAAGCGACCTTTCGTCCCATGAAGTCGTTTCCAACACGAGCCGCAACGCCACCGGCCTTGTTGAAGGCAGTGCGAACATTCTTTCCGACGACACCCATTGGGGTACGGGCGCCTGACCTGTTGCCGTTCTCGGTTGTGAGCCATATAGAGTCCTCGCGATTGATTCGCATCTTGGAGTGCTCGTAAAGGTGGACCAAATGGTCGATATCGCTCTTGTTCGTCTCGATTCGTTGGACGTAGGTGCGCTGATGGAAAGATGTGGCAATCCATTGGATGCAGATCTTCTCCACCCAATTGAGAGCAGCCAGGACCAAGAAAGCGATAATGACCTTCTGGACGATATCGACCCATTTGAGATCCGGCTTGGTGTCGGTGTCCGGGTTGAACCCGTCGGGAAGAACGCGGTGGTCTTCGAGTATGGGCGAGTAAGAGCAAAGAATGGCGAGCATCCACATGAAGAGGGCAGTGTGCAGCTCCAGACCCTGGCCGATATCCCTCCACTTCTTATGGTTCGAAGAGCCCATGACAATGGCAATACCGCCAAAGGTGAGGGGCATAAAGCTGGTAACCATACGCGTAGCCCACAATGAGCACCAGACAACCTCGAGCCAGATTCCGAACCAAGTGAGATAAACGCCGTAGGCACCACCAACGGTAGCGCTTTCGGCGTCCACGGCGAAGTGACCGATGAGAACCGGAATGAGAAGAAGCGCGGCACCGGGAATCAGATAGACAAAGTATCGGAAAACACGTGGGAACTTCCTCAGCCACTTCCACAATGCGAAGGCGAAGGCACCGGCCTTCTTCTCAGGCGGCGGCTTAGCGGCATCGGCAGGGTTTGGACCGTTGGTAGCGAAGACATCCTCGGGCTCCATCTCGCGGGTCCTACCCTGGCGAGAACGCTGCTGGGACATTTCATGTTCTTGGTTGGAGATGAGGCGCTCGGCGCGCAACAACTCCAAATCGTCATTGAGGCGTGAGGCTTGTTCTCGTGAGTCTTGCGGTGACATTGGTCCGCCATGCGTCTCTTGGGGAATATGAAGGTGGTTGTCGGTGTTTAATCTCGTCAACTTTTCGGGGTGAGTTGGTTGAGAATTGGGATCAGTTGCGGTTTGGAGACTATCGTCCGTATGCTGAGAATGCTTCTCATTTTCGTCTGAATTGGCGCGATCGCGATTATTTGTTGGCGTCGTCATGGTGGGCGGGATGAAGAGGCCGCGAGGGGCCGTCGGTTGAGTTGGGCAAGATTATGTGGTGTAAGTGGAATATGTGTGTCCAAGGTAAAACGTTGTGGTCGTTTGGATTTCCGAGGGATCAAGAAGTCCTCCCTTTTGCTTTGTGTAGGTAAAGGCGAATAGGCCCGATAAATGCCGTCAGAGGCAAAAGAATGCCAGCAAGATGATGTAAATTCGCGATTGGCGTTTGCGGTCGGGTCGTTTCGCTCTTTTTCTCGGTGAGGGAGAATTGCCGCCGGTTGGCGGTGACAAAGGCGCAAGTACTCCGCGGTGTGTGTTCCGGGGTGGGTAGCTATGACCACCGGCAGGAACTGCGACGAGGATGGGCAGGAGAGAGGAGGACGGTAGACTCTTCAGTCAAGAAGACTCCAGTCGAAAATTGGTACCTTCCTGTTTCTCCGTGGGTGAAATGTACCTGGAGAGCCGGTAAAGCTGGGGAAAGAAATGGGAGGGAAAGAGCTGGGGATGGAGCTCACGTTGAAAGGTCGAGGGGAGGAGGGTTGGATGAAATATTTCTTGGGAGGTGCACCTTCCCGTCTTTTGTCGATGGGAAAGCTTAGGTTCGATGGAAGTCACCAAGTATCCCCGTACCTCTTCAGATTCAGATGGAGACCTTGGGAATAAGTGAACAGGGAAGGAGCAAGGGGGCCAAGACCGAAAAGGCAATCAGCAGAAATGGCAGGCACGAGCACTTCCATGTGCTTGCAGTTGTTAATCAGCAAGCGGTCGCGCAGTCTGGACTCTTTTTCTTCACGCTCCTGGTGACATTGGATGGGAGCTTTGGCAGGCAATGGCAGCAAAGATATGGGTACTGCTTCAGTCCCCGACACTCCGATTCCCCGGTCTCTCTCGGTCATTTTATAGAAACAGGGACTTGTAGAGTAAAACTGGACCTCTGTTTCCTCTCTGGCATTGGAGGGCGCGAGGGGCCCCCGGGGGTGGTGTTTGAGCTCAATGAAATATAGAGGGACGGGGTGGGAACCAAGAATTTGACCACAGTGACGGTTCCAAGAATTGGCTCCAGAATTCTATCTGCACGTCCGAGCCTTGTTCACGTTGACCAGTGGTGGCGCTTGTGAATCGCTGCTTCGACCCGCGGCGCCACGTCGGTGCCCAGAGAAAAAGAATGGGGGCGACGCGCGATGATCTTGCTTGGGGGGCTTGCTCGTCATTAACATTTAAAAATTGGGTCTCCATTTTTAGCTGGGCGTGGGCCTTTGGACCTGGATGTTGGGGCCATCAATCTGGCCCATCTGGCTTTGGCAATGGCAATGGCATTTCTTGGTGGTTGAATCTCTTCCCCTTGGTGTTTGCTGCTCAAAGCATATACTGGAACTGTAGGTAACTTGTAGAAATCCTCAATTTGAGAACTAAGGTAAGTGAAAAAGTACCTTGAATACGTACTTTACGATAGCTGAAGCAGGAGCTGTACATGTTTTTGAGTGACATTTTCTCGGAGTGGGAGCTTGGGCAAGCTGCACCCGCGGAGGGTGGCAGTGGCAGCGAATGCGACAGCGATATGCCGGCTGGCACTGGGCTCAAAACCGGGTCCGTGCTATCTGACAGGAGAGCCGCTGCAGGGAACATTCAATTCGTGAACCTGGAAACCTTGGAATCTCGAGCGCCTCCTTCACTGGGATGTAGCTGTTTTCCACGGGTAGGAAGCTTTCGTTCCTTCCCCCCTCCCTTTTTTTCTTGTTCTTCTCTGTGTGGTGGTGAGGACGGATGTTGCTAGTTTCCAAGGACTGAGAAAGGGTCCTTCTGTCTTCTAGAGTCCAGGGGTCCAGAGATTGAAGTTGTTCCCCCGGAGCTTTGAATTGCCTTCCTGCCTTCTCAACGACCACACCCACTCGCTTCCTGCCGTATCGTGCTAGGTATTATAGACGGAAGGCACAAAGGGGGAAGGGAGGGACCCTGAATATCCTCTCCGTCAAGTTGATTACCTTACTCGGGAGCACCGCAATGGGCGATAAGGCCATGGCTGGTTTTCTCGCTGTAACATTGCAATTAACTTTGAATTGCAGAGCCCCGTTGCCTTTTCACTTCGCTCTCGACCGAAACTTTGTGTTTTGCAGCACGGCAACTACTGCACTGCACTGCACTGCATTGTAAAGTGGTCACTGTTGTGCACTGCAAGCTGCGGATAGTCAGCATCACTCATTGATCGATTTGTCGCACTACCAAGGTCTTTCTTGGCTTTCCTCAGTTCACATCACGCCCCTTGCGCCGAATATTCATCTTCGGTCCGCGGCAGCTCTAAACTGAATGGCGGCTAGCGTCTTCGTCGTCGTCGTTTACACATTGTCCTCATCGTCATATGCCCCATAGACATCCATCACCGCACATGCGCGCATGGAGAAGATGATGCGAATCCGATTCCCTATTGAGATGTGCCTGCCACACATGATCGGAACCCCATACCAACAATGGGTCACTTTCGAGCTTCACATTGTCTCCGACTCTCCGTTCGAATGGCAGATGACTGGTACTGGGGAGAATCCGGAGACTACAGCTGCGCATCCATATGGTCTAATGGGACACAATGAACTGGGAGACCCCCACTGGGTCGAACCCACGATCGCCCGTCATCGCGATCCTTTTGGTGCCTTTCCACTGCGATATTGCCTGTCCATCCGCACGCCGCATCCCTGGCCCGAGTGGTGGCCGTCGTCTGAGACACCGAGACGCAGTCGCATAGTGAGGCTCTCCGCTGCGTCGCAACGAACCGACGCCACCAACCGACTGAACCGTCTCGCCCGATCCCGCGAACAGACGGTCGCAGATCACACACGCTGCCGCCCGAATCGCCATGTCATGCCGGCATACGTATACGCCAGGGGAGGGGCATGAAGACGGGCGGCCGGGTAAACCACCAGCACATAAGCACATGGCCGTTACTTTCGGCGCACGGCATCCTTTGCTGCACTTTACTGTCGTGCGAATACTACCAAGTGCCTTAAGTAAGGTGTTTAGCAGCATCAAGTTTGCAAGCCACCCTCAACAGAAATAGTGTCCGATGACTGTAGTGCGTGCCTGTCGCCAATGCCCAATCTACTGTGGAAAGGGCCGAAGAGACCAGAGACCATTGTGTCACCAGCGCCAGCACCAACCAGTGACGACAGATGCTCTCAGCACCTTCTCTTAGGCTCTTAGCACACCTGTCCTCCCTCGAGGTTATGCAAGATACTTGGCACTAACTAGGACGACGGTGACTTACAGAAGCCCGAAGCGCGGGAGAACAACTGCCAATGGTAGAAAAGAGACTAAGGCCGGGCCAAACTGGTATCGATACGAGGGACTACCGCAAATCCATTCCACGAGCGGAAACCATGGCAGAACCGGTGTGTCTTAGCGGCAGTACACCCTCTGGATACTCTTGAAGTTTGCCCTGATCTGATTTTGCCGTCCTTGTCTGGCAATCCTGCATGTGTCTGCAGCGGCTAATCAGCGGATGGCTCATTCGATCTTTTGATGCAAAAAAGTGGCCGTCACCCGCCCTTGTCACATCAACACGCATGCAAATCAATCAACCAACCAATCCACCTCGGATTCCGGACTGCATGATTCGCCTGCCAATGGAAGGGTTCTCTGTGCCTCAGGTCATTCAGCTAGGTGGGCCGTAAAGGACGACTCCTTAGGCTCCTTCCTCCTGATCTCGAACTTACAGTGTCGGTCCCTTCCTCGCGTCGGGTCACCTCCAACAAAACACGCACCTTCCTTCTCATTCAAATTGCGGTTTGTGCCTATGGACCGACGGTCGGGTGCAGGTGCGACATGCGTGGGTGCTCTTTCCTCTTGCTACGGTGGACCCCCACTCTCATGGTCTCCCAACATGGCCCCACCCGCCACGGCTGACGTCACACGGCGTCTTTCCTGGACCTTCCATGTTCCGCCTTCGACGACGGCAAAACGGGTCCTCCTCACCCGTTTTTTCCCCTGCCAAGACTCCAAGACCCGGCCGCTGAGCCCCTAACCCTCAGCTCGGCCCACCGTCCCCCGAGTCTTTCGAGGCTCACTGTTTCCAACGCTCGATGCCGTCACTGTCCGACGTCGCTGGATTTGGCCCACGACTAACAGTCTGCCGAACCTTCAGACACGAAGCCCAACCTCGTTCACCTCCAATTGTCCATGGTATCGCTGCATCCATGATAACCCCCCTCGTCTGCAATGTCCCGGACTCCAGAACGTCCAGAAGAGTTTTCAGAATTTCTGCTCTCTCCCCGGATCGTTGAGTTGGTCTGGACTCTCGACTCCAAACTGAGCTCTCAAAGCTCCGCAGGGTCATCTTGTCAAGCTTTCTACAGGCTATGGAGTACTCCGTACACTCCAGTCAGCAGGTGAAAGTCAGTCAGTCGGGCTCATTGACGATACCACAGAGTCATGGATCACTCGCAGATGGGACAAGAGAGAGATGACTGCAGCCACAGCAGAACATCAGACAATTGCAAGGGTAGCTCACCAACCACTCAGACTCCAGGACACCAATATCGCTGGCCGCAATTCACAGGCTGCCGTCGGACCTTGAGCCGTTTCACCACTGACCAGACTCGTTTACCCGTACTGACACCACAGGCTACGAAGACCTTACAGTCTCACAGTCTCACCACCACGATTTGACGCGTTGAGACATGCCTTATCTCGCCTCAACACCATCACGGCGATAACGCCTTTTAGCGTCCTTGGAATTCCGACCCTCCTGAAAATCTCTCTTTTCCCACGTCTCTAGCTGCCTTAGTGTCAGAAGGGTTCCGACGCAGTGCGACACACAGCACACAACACACCAACCCGAAATGATCACCATGTCACTCTCCGGCTTGCCCTCTTGAGACTTCCGCCTGTCCGTTTTCTCTCAAGCTTGCCCTGAAGCCGATTGCCACCACCGCCATTGCCCATTCCAGTGGTAGCGGACGGTACATCGCTCGCCGCTGAAAGAGTGCTGAATGCAGGTACCACGCACTCTACTCACCCATAGTGGCTGCAGCCACCGAAAAGTTTTCTTCGATTTGATGGTGTTGGGCTCCCAAAATAGCTACACGACTTTTTCGTTGTCGATTAGCATTTGGCAGTGACAGTCGCAAAGAAAATCAGGGTCATCGTCGAAAGCCGCAGTTCATCGCAACTCTTCAGTGGCTGTGTCAGTAGTAACCTAAATCAATAGGACCTCAAGAACCATTCCAGAAATTCTAGGCCGGTCGGAAAACTCGATCGGCGTCGAATGATCGAAGTTGTCTAGCACCCAGTTGGTCCACCGTCAAACTACGCGTCTAGAAAATTGCCAGCATGTCGTCATGCTCTGCCGCACACCAGCGAACCATACAGAGGCTGCGATGGCTGGCGCGTTGCTCACGCTCAGATTCGACATTCAAGCTTTCGGTCCCCGAGCTCGTCTACGCGCATCTCCCGAATAGCAATCCTACGCCCGCAGATTCCCTTCCCATCGAAGTGGTGATCGGCATCAGTCCGGGAGGACAACTCAGAGCAAGCAGATCCCTTGACCCACGATTCTCCGACTGGGAAAAAGAGTGACAAGCATCGCCAACCGCCACAATTCGTGTCCGCTTTTTCTCGTAGCGATCTCAGCGAGCCCTTGACCTCCACAACCCCGTACCCTTGATTGCGAAGCCGCTCGAACCAGGCGCAATAAGATTGAGAAGAGCCAGACCGCTCCTTGGCCCTGCTAATTGCTCAACGTTCTAGACGAATCAACACGCCATCCGCTGCCCGTGCTATCGCTCGCGACCGCCCATATCAAGCCAGAATCCATCCAATATCCCTTGCCGACGACGTGCCCTGACCTTGCGCTTCAGGGCTCCCTTCCGGGGACCAGCAGCCGCCCGCCTAGCGCATATGGGAGCAAACGCACGCCAGCCCACCGGTCTATGGAGTGCCGGAGCGGAGGACAGCCGCCGCGAGTCCGCGACGCGACAGCGACGTTTCTTCACATGCAAGGCTCCTGGCGCGAAACACCCTGAACCCCCCTGATTTTCAACGACGTGCGACCACCATGCCTGTGCCCCGTGCGGCGATTACGGGAATGAAAATGAGAGGATCCAATGAAGAGAGTTTGCTTTATCTCTCGACAAGACCGCTAATGCGAATCATATTGGCGTTGTCTCGGGTCCATGCCGTCCATGCTTTTGCTTTCGCTTTTCTTCTGCCATGCAATTTGGTTAGAGGAGACGACACTTTGCCATACTTTCTCGTAAATCAAACTCTACCCCTGAGTTGCTGCATAATCCATAGTGAATGAGGCGTCGCAACTCCTGCAACGCGACCACACACTTGCAAGCTCAAAGTTTGTTGTGACTTGTGTGGGCTACGAGATGAAAGTAGCCAGAAAGACGTCGAAACAACATATTCCGGATACCCGTATGTAAGATCCAATAGGCCAATCTTCAAATTCAGCGATAATTAGTTGTAGCTCATGAGTTTGCCTGCGAATGCGGACAAGTGCAATTCACAGAAGAGAAATACTATTCAAGAAGAAGAAAGATGTAGTTGGCTTCAGAATTCGAAACTTGCCTTGAAGCAGTGAAATAGCCACTAGAAAATGAGCCACCACCACAATCCGTTTGTCCAGACTTTTGACGATTCTGCTTCAAAGGACGTTGACAATCTCGACCCATTGAACAGACACCGGTCCCTTGAGTCCATACTCTTCAGCCGGATAAGCCTTGAAGTAACTCGCACCCGCAACAGAAGCAGCGCCACCAGACGTCATGATGCTATCCTGCTCAGCTCTGACGCGGTTATACAACGTTGAGGCAACTTCTACCATGACCACGTTGTCGGCGCCCTCGGAGGGATTCAGGTAGTTTGTGATGTCCACCACAACGTCAGGCGAGCTGTTCACGTCGAGAATGATTTTCTCGTCGTTGACCCAGAGTGCCGTTGCGTCCGTGATGGCGCCTAGGTGGAGATGGGCTCCTAGGCGCTGTGCCGCGGTAGATGAGGATGGGGTTTGGAAGGTGGCTTCGTAGTCTGCTGTGCCGCTTGTGTTGGCCAGGTTCACGGGGTCTAGATCTTTCCAGGGCGCTAGCGGGCTGTTGAGGAACCAGTAAGGTGTGATGGAGGTTTCCATGGAGAGGGAGTCGTTGCTGCTGCGCCAGTCATTGACTGTGATATTCCATACGTCGAGGGTTGTTGCTTCTGGGAGCCGAGAGGTGTTGAAAGTGAGGGTTTTACCGGTGGAGAGGGTGATTTTCGTGGTACCGGGGGCGAGGTGTGCTGTGATGCGGTAATTGCTGGCCGTGGCATTTGTGTTGGGGTCTCGGGACGTGGTATAGAAGAAGCCTTGGAGGAGACCAGAGGTCGATGTTATGTGAGTGCTTGGCGGACGAGGCAGGAAGGGTCTGTTGTGTTCATCATCTGCGAATGAGGCCTGGTTGGAGAAGGCGAGTATGGTAGTCTGGTTTGCTACGAGCGTCACCGGCACGACGATGTCGTTCTCCTCGACGACGTACTGCAAAAGTGGTGATGCCGAGCCCTTCCAGGCATCGAGAACGTACGGTGTCCTGCCCGCCATATCGAGGAAGCTAACATTCGTAGTCGTGGATTTCTCCCCGTCGTTATACAAGAACACAACCTCCGCATCCTCTGTGCTTCGCGAGAAGGAATACCACTTCTCAACAGCATCATCTTTCAAGAACATGACCCGAGGCCGGATGTTGAGAGCAGCAAGAGCAGCGGGCAACTCCTCCACGGATGCAAGTACCTGCACGCCCTCCACTAAAAGAACCTGAGCCATGATGTCCGGAACGGATGCGGCCCCGTCTGAACCAACGCTCTGGAAATCCGGGCTTCCAACAACGAAGATCGGCAGTCCTGCTTCCGCAAACACTTTCGTTCGCTCCGCCATCTCCGGCGTCAACTTTGTCTGGTTGGCAAAGATGAGTGCCTTATACGCAGGTCCGTCCGGAGCAAAGATGCCCTCTTCGCCGACAACGGCGTTCGTGGAGGAGAAGCTCGCAGGGCCGAGATAGTCGTACGTGAAGCCCATCTCCTCAAGATTGTCGCTCTCATAGACCACCTTGTCGAACGGTGCAGCGTACTGATAAAACGCAAGATCAACCCTCGCGGTACCAACTTGACTGACAAACTGGTTCCTTGCAACATACGCCATCGCATCAGCCATGAACCCATCACTGGTATCGTTGTCACCTTTACTGTCGACGTGTTGACTACTCCCCCTCCACGCCGGCATCCGTGGCCCCCACATGTCGGTAAACGTGTACGCGAAGACGGTATACCCAGGCCACGTCGTCTGCGCATAGACGCCAGAATACGCGTACCCGTGGACGACATTCATGCTCACACCACCCGCGAGACCGCGGCGGACGGTGCGGAGCAGGTCCGCGATGGTCTGGGTGTACGATGCGCCGTTGACGGCGCCGGCTTCGGAGGAGACAACGGGGTTGCGGGCCATGTGAGCTGGGCCGGAGACGTGGCGGTAGAGGGAGGGAGAGTCGTTGAAGCCGAGGGACTCGCCTTCGGGTGTGTTGACGAGGGGGATTGAGTCGAGCATGTTCAGGGGCAGGTTGTAGGCTGGCTGGTTGGAGTATTCTAGTCCCCGTTTGCGAGCCCATGCTGAGGTTGTAAGGATGTAGTCTTCGTATCCGGCTTGGAGGGTGAGGCGGTAGTCGTCGTTGCAGCGGGAGACCATGGTGCTGTTGTCCTGTGAGAGGAAGGATTCGCCGTAGGGGAGATTTTGGGCTGCCCAGTAGTTCTCACGTTGGACGAGAAAGGGCAGGCAGGTTGCGATGTCGTAGCCTCTTTGTGCGCGGAAGGTATCGGCGAAGTTGTGCGTCCACCAGAGGGCCGTGTCCATTTCCATGCTGTCTTCCCAGGCTTGAAAGATTGAGACATTAGCAGCGGCCTCTGGACCTGATGGGGGTTTGACTCCGTGGATGATGGCAGCTCTACATACCGTATTTACCAACCCGCGCGAGGAGCTCTCTGTCCTGCCCTTCGGGGACGATGCATTCGTCAAAAAAGTCTGTCAGCTTCTTCGCCCCCGCGGCGCTGAAGTGATCGGTGACCCAGGACCCGTTCTGCACCCACGTCGCGGCATCGGGCGCGCCTTCGACGGAGCGCTGGTTGGTGTAGCGTGTATACCAGGCCATTATGCGCCATGCGTTTTGTGAGTCTTTGGGGGTCGTCCATGAGATGAATCTCGTGTAGGGATCGACTGAGGTGGTGATGTCCATGACACGGCTGAGATTGACTGCTGTGGATGAAGCATTGAATGCCGGTGTTTCTTCGACAGCTAGGACGAAGGAGAGGTTCTGCTGGCCGAATTCTTCGCAGGGGTGCATGAAGAAGTGGAGGGAGGGGCTCGCGGGTTGAGTTGAAAGGGGAAGGGTCCCGTTGAAGACGTGTCCTGGGGCGACTGTGATGTTGACGTATGCCTAGTAAAGTGGTATTAGCCATCCCGATCCTCATGCCACAATTTCCGCGAGAGGGCCAAGGATCTAAGTCCCGCGAAGTGAGTTCAGAAGCAGAATAATCGACACTCACCAACTCCAACGCCAGCCCAACACTCTCCGGCTCCGAGGGCACGCCCTGCCCCTGATTCGCGCCAATTGAAAAGTCAAAGAGGATGTCATCGTCCGCGGCCGCCTGCATCGCCGCGCGGAAGACGGCGCGAGAAGCGTTTGCGCCGTAGCCGTAGGTGGACCAGTTTGCTGAAGGCGAGCGGAACTGGTAGTAGGGTAAGAACTCGAGGCCGCCGGCGCCGACGGAGGCTATCTCGGCCACGTCGCCGGTGACGGCTTCGATGTCAACTTCGGCATCTGGGAGCCTCGTTTAGGGTGAGATGTTAGTGTTGAGAAATTAAGGGAAGGCTAGTTTGGGTAGAGTAGATCTCACCAGTATCTAAACTTTGGGCGGTAGATGTTCGGAGGAGAGACGAAGTCGTCAAGGCTGTGGGCTTGGGATATCGTTGATAATGACGCTGTGAGCGCGGCAAGGGCTCCTAGGCCGCGCATGATGTCCTATTGTGGTGATATAGCCCGTGGGAGTGTCGGTATTCTTGTCTTACTGAAAAATTGAATAGGCTCCAGCCCCCTTTTAAGATGGGCGCCATTGAGCAGGTACGCGGAACTTGAACCGCATCTCTGCTCTCATCGGAAGAACTCTCCAGTAGTATCATACTAGTCATCGTAGTTAATAAGTGGCTGCGGAATATTGTATACGATGCAGATCAGATCTATGATTGTAGATTGAGTTACGCGTGCAAAATTACATCAAAGTTCCAAGACCCTGTACTGCGGCCTCACCAAGGTTGGGTGTATACGAGATCGAAGTCATGGCGGCCTATACGCGTACAGCACTGGGCCTTTCTCGAGATGGCTTGAACAACACCAGGAAGAGAAGACTTTGTGTGAGTCTTGAGGATCAACTCCGCGGGTGATGGCCTGAGGCGGTGGTGAAATTGATCCATCATACGTCCAATCTGCCAGTACTGCTAGTTGGGTTGCAGGACATCGTCATCAGCTATGCCGGAATCGTTGAAAGGTGCGTGCTTTCTCCATGCTACATGCTTGAAGGGGCCACTTCCCCAGGAAGATGATACCGTCGTCATAATGTAGGCCGAGACCATCCCTGCAAGGGCCGGCGATGCAACGGCGATGCGGGGCATACGAATGCGAAAACGCGGGTTCGCAGCCCCGTGGATGGAATCAGAACCCGCGCTTCTTGGATCTCTTCCGCCGCGCTGTAATTACTCGACATCTCTCAGAGGACTAGTCTTCCTAAGCTTGTTTGCATCCTTGTTTCTGACTTTCTACTATGGCTCTCGAGAAGAAAGGAAGAGTAGCCGGCCGTCAACCATCTAGTGGGGAACAGGGTTCGAGAGGGGTAAATGAGGGACAGAGCTGCTGGTGTCAGTGTGCTTACTATTCATCCAGAGTAAGGTACGCTTAAGTAAGTACATAGTCAGTTTCAACTTCATCTGTCTTCCATCACCGTTGTGCTTGTGAGTTACTTTGAAACTTTCGACAAGCCTTCCTCTCGCGACATGAGTATCGTGGACAGGGCCGTTGCCGTCGTTCAAAAGAACCGACAGCTCGTTGTGGAAAACGTCGCGCTACCGGCGCTCCAACCTCACCAAGTCTACGTCAGCGTCGAATGGGCAGCATTCAATCCCACGGACGGTATGTCATGCAAGCCATACCACTCAAACCCCGCGTCTCGCAACCCGCAACTCAATCATCCCCGACTCCAGCTTTGTGTTTGACGCCCAGCTTACTCATTCCACACCAGGACTTGCGTTTGACGTCGATGCATTCGGAGATGGCGCTGTCCTAGGCTGCGACTTTGTCGGCACTGCTTTTGAAGCTCATCCAAATGTGAGCAGGTTGCAAGTTGGTGATAAAATCGCCGCGTTAGTTTGGGGTGGTAAGTTTTCCCATGGTTCTCACAGACTGTGCAATACTGACCTTGGACTTGCACTTATAGGGGAGATAAAGGGTGTTGGGGCCTACTCGTAGGTTTTCGTTCACGGTCGCTTCAAGTAGATTTGCTCACAAGTTTTGAACTGGATAGATCCCGTTGCATCGCCGATGAGCGCATCTCATTCAAGGTTCCGAAAACCGTCGAGGGCCCCAAGGCCAGCGCCGTTCCACTTGCCGCAAACACTGCGTACCTGGCACTATTCTCCGAAGATTGCCTCGGCCTCTCGCGGGATGTATCTACCACAAAGCCTCCTGTGCTAATCTGGGGCGGAAGTTGTAAGTCATGAGATGACCGGACACAGCGTTTCTCAATAAACAAGATTGAGGCCACTGATAACGTTCTTACATAGCCGTCGTCGGATACTTCGCCATCCAACTAGCCAAGCTTCACGGCTACCCCGTAGTCACCACCTGCAGCCCCCACAACTTCGACTACGTCAAGAATGCCGGGGCTACCTGTGTCTTTGACTATAACGACGCCGATGTAGTAGCCAAACTCCAGACCGCAGCACCGACGCTATCACACGTCTTCGACACCATCGGTAACGCAAGCTCCTCGGCGATGGCAGCCGCTGCTCTGAACGGCAGACCTGGAGTTCTCTGTACAGTCCGCCCGGGCAAGGCAAACACCGAGGAGGTGCCAAGCAACATCAAAGTGACTGATGTGTTCGTCTTCACCGCGTTTCCGACGGCCCATACGTACCGAGGACTAGTGCACTGGCCTGTACGTCTTTCCCGCTCTCCCTCTTTCCTGCTCGGCTTCCATCATGAGATCTCGCCAGGCCGTGCGAGTCGCTCACAGGTCGTGTCCATAGGTCTCCATGCCGAATCACCTGCTAAGTGCTGAGCTGTACGAGCGGCTCCCAAGTCTGCTTGAGAGGAATGCCATCAAACCGCCTCCGGTGAAGGTGCTCGGAAGATTAAGCCCTCAGGCAATCAATGAAGCAATGGAATTGAACCGTGCAGGAAAGATATCCGCAGAGAAGCTTTGCTTTGATGTCTCTTCTGCTTTCAGTGAGCAGAGCGTGTAAGTTGGTCCGAATCCAAACGCAAATAGCCCCAGACAACGAGTCGGTGCTCGGGTTACCTATGGAGTAGGAATCGCAATTCTAAGCATCTTACAGGTGATTCTCTAATGTTTACGAACTAGGCGAGCAACTCGCTCTCCCTCTAGAAGGTTGGCCTCAACATTTAGCGCATTGAGCGAGCCCTTCCCATCGCAGAAACCAAGTCGTCATCCAGGACAAGATGTTTGTAGGCTGTAGCCGCTACCCCTAAGCATCTCGCCATGCAGAGGTCCACCAGGGAAATCAAGCCCATCGCAAGCGAGCGAGGCTGTGCTAAGCTTAACAGGCCCCTCGGACATGTGGAGTTATAGAGCCAGAACTCACGCCATCGTGGATTGTTTCCAGGCGGAACTCGGGGGCGGAGGGGAGCGGAAAATCTTGGGAATGAGGCTCCACGAAGTCTATCCACTGCAGCGGAGGAGCCCCGACCGATGTTGCACCGTTCCACCCACAAGCCACCGACCCAGTTCTAGATTAACTAACCGAGATCGCACGGAGTCACAAAGGGGCAAGGGGTTTATGCTCAAGTCAAGCAATCTTTATGAATGTGTTCGTCAATTCTCTCTCTAATGGAGCGCTCCAATGACTTGTGAAGTCTCTCGATCATCAGCCCTTGTGGCGATCAGTGGAGCTCACTGTGTCTATTCTTAGTGTGCTTCACCGCTCAGGCGTCTTCGTCGTTTTCCCGTCTCCTGATCGTCGAGTCTGCCGTTCAGGACATCCCAGGCGAAGAATCCAACAATGAAGCACGTCAGAGGTGTTGCGCCAGCTCAAGTATGTCTCCTCATCCTCGGACGGTGGACTCGTATCCTTGTACGGTCTCAAGCCAACGCGATGCTGAAGTCCTCTCCAACACGGGCAGCAACTCTGCCTACAACTGCGTAGGCGGCGCGGCCCTTCTCGGCAGCGTGGTACTGAACAGGGACAGTCCAGCTCTTGCCCTCTGACGTGACAGTAACCTCCTTCTTGTTGAGCTGGTTGGTAGCACCAACAACAATGATCTTGTCGACGTAAACCTCCTTCATGGCCTTGAGCCAGGAACCCTCCTTGGTAGACTTGGAGTCACGGCCCTCGGCATCAGAGGATGCAATGGTTTTGCCGTCAAGCTTGAACTTGCGGTAGATGTACTGGCCCTTCTCGAAGTCGAAAGAGTCTCCGTCATCGACGTACAGCTCACCCTCGGCCTGGCCATCTTTGCCAACGCTGATGACGAGGGTGTAGTCGTCGAAGCGCATGAGCTTAGCCGAACGGCGGGGGCGATCACGGCGAGGGAAGATGTGGCCACCACGCATGAGAAGCGCGATCTGGTCGAGGGCGACGTCCCTGGTGAGATACTGACCCTTCTTGGTGGCAAGCTTTTCGTAGGTAAAGTAGTCGTAGTACACTTCGTCATCAGGAATATAGATGTCGACAGACTCCTTGTCCTTCTCAACAACGGGCTTGTGGAGAAGACCAGTCGATCCGACGAACAGCTGATCGTCAATGGCGAAGCCAGACTCCTCCGTGGGGTTGGTCCAGAACATGGGACGAACAATCGGGCTGCCGTCGCGATGGGCGTGGAAGAAGGCAGTGTACCACGAAGGCATCAAGCTGTAGCGAAGGCGGATGGCGGCAGTGAGGATGCCTCTGAACGGCTCCGCAAGCATGTAAGGCTCGCGGCGACGAGCATCAATGTGAGCGTGGCCACGGAAGAAGGGGTAGAAAGCTCCGCCCTGGTACCAGCGTGCCATCAGCTCAGGCTCGGGGTTACCGAAAAAGCCTCCAACATCGGCGCCAGCAAAGGGAAATCCGGAAATGCCCTGGTTCAAAATCATGGGAACGGCAGCGCCCAGGTGCTCCCACGATGCCTGGTTGTCTCCTGTCCACATGGCACCGAGACGCTGAGAGCCAGCGTAGAAGGAGCGGGTAAGGACGAAAGGTCTGCGGAGCTCGCCCTTCTTGCGAGTGAGGAGAGCCTCAAAGGTGGCGTTGTGGAAGGTCATGCCGTTGATGTTGTGCACATCACGGTGCTCCCAGTTTCCGTGGTGAATGTTGTCCTTGGGCATGGTAACCTCAGGTCCATTAAACACAGAGGGCTCGTTCATGTCGTTCCAGATGAATGTGTTCTCCATGGTGCCCTTGAAAGCGGCGTAGTCGAAGAGGCCAGCCCACCACTCGACGGCCTTGGGGTTGAAGCAATCGACCCAGTGCGAAGAACCAGGCCAGCACCAACCCTCGAAAGGCTTGCCCTCCTTGTTCAAGACGGCTAGGCCCTTGGAGTTCATTTGCTCGGTGATATCGTACTTCCCCTCGTTCTTAATATGGGGATCGATGATAACCACAAGGTTTCTGCCGTGCTCATCAAGAGCCTTGCCCATGCCGATAGGGTCCTTGAACATGTCGGCGTCCCAGGTGAAGTACTTCTTGCCATCGGTGTACTCAATATCGAGCCAAATGACGTCGTAGGGGATCTTGAACTTATCAAACTTGCGGTCAACGTCCTTGACATCATCATCGGAGATGTAGTTCCAACGGCACTGGTGGTAGCCGAGAGAAAACTCCTGGGGCATGGCGGTGGTACCGGTGAGCTCCCCATAAGTCTTGGAGATATCCTTAGGGGTCGGGCCCAGGAAGATGAAGACGTCGAGAATACCGGCCTCTGAGATCCAGTGGGTCTTCGTGTTGGTCTTGGAGCCAACGCCAAGAGCTAAGGGGTTGGATGAGCCCTTCTCCTTAGTGATGTCAATCCAGGTCTCAGCGCCGTTGAGCCAGAAGACACCGACAGTGGAGTCCTTGCGGTGCGCCTGCATGAGAGGAATCGCTCCGTAGAGAGTCATGGGGCTGTCGAGGACGTACTCGAAGACGTCGGAGTTGTAAAGTCTGTAGGGCTCGGAGTACTTGCCATCACCGCCACGGGTCTCCTTCAGAGACAGAGGACCAGCGTGCTCAGGGATACCGAAAACGTGCTCGTATCCGACGAATGAGATGTCGAGGGCGACACTCTCGGGACCACGGGGCTTGGAGTCGGTGTTGCCGCCAAACGTCTCGTCCCACCAGGTGCTCTCGTCCTCCTGCTTGACTTCGGTGGATTCGGCCTTCTCAGCGTTCTCTTCGCCCTCTTTCTTTTCCTCGGCGGGCTTGTCGACCTTGGGGCGCCAGTGCTCCATATTGAGCAGACCGCGATCGTTGAGCTTGATGTGGGAAGATCCATCACGCTTGAAGTCGACACTGAAGGGCGAGAACTTGATGACAGCCTCGAGTTTGGAAGAGGGGCCGTACTGAATGGTGATCTGGTCCTTATCCTGGTAGGCGATCTTGGCCTCCTTGTCGAGGTTCAAGCCACCAACAATGACGTGCTTTTCGGCTTCATTGTAGCGCTCCTTGCGGGCAGGGCTGTTGTTTCGCAGCTCGATTTCTCCCTTTTGGCGCTTCTCTTCGTCAACGGTCACACGAGCGGTGCCGGATTCGAGGAAGGAAACGGTGATGGGGAGGCGGACGGTTTCCTGGGCATCGTTGATGGTCTTGAGGATTACAGCCTGGAGTTGGCCGTCTTTGAGTGAGGCAGAGTCGGGGAGGATATTGTAGGGAGGGGCCCAGGTCGAGGACTGGGAGACAGCGTTATCGGCATACTCGCGATTGCGCTTGCAGAAGCCAGATTGGTGGCACTTCTTGAAGTCATTTTCCTTAACCATGACTGCGATTGTCTTGTCAGTATCACTAAGTCAAGCAGTTGGGGGAACCAAGCAGCGTGAATTCAACACAAGTGAGGTAAAAGAAAGGTCATTGCGTCACGGGAGTCCTTACCTGCGGGCTGGATCATGCAGCTAAGTGCCGCCAGTAGACCAAAGAAGGTCGTCCATTTGTAGGACGACTTGCCGATGGTCCCCATGGCGGAGGGGTGTGGTGATTGTGTGTTTGTCCGAAAGGATTGAACGAACTGCTGCAAGAAACTCTGGAATCAAGAAGCGAACATGGGGATGAGAGCAAAAAGAAGGCGGTTCTTCTTTGTAGTGCTCTCGCGTCGCGCGTTTGTGGTTGGTTTTGGTACACTTTGAATCGGGTTGGGTGGGAGGAATTGGTGACGTTTGGGTGGAAGGTACTTGTGAAGGTGAGACGCCGCTTGAGTTCAACAGCTGTCCCCTTGACTAGCTCCACTTTGGGCTTAGCTCGAGTCGCTTGCTGCGGGAGACAGGGGCCTATCGAAGAAGACAGGTTTAATCGAATATTGGAAAACGGATAGGTGCATAGACCTTACTGACCGAATATTTACCCCGCCATTGAAGTAGACAACTTCCAGACCACATACGGATGGCAATGTTCGTAGGGTCTCGGCCACTTTCTATGAGGAAAGGCTGATGGTGCCTTGTATCTATAAACCTGCGAGATATGCGCCTACACGATACTTTTGGGCAATGTCATACCCCTGCGATGGATGGTATGGTCAGGCACGCTTGAGGGCGAAACGTCTATGAGCGCCTTCCTGATTTTGTCTGAGATCGTGAGCTTCTTCAGGGATGATATCACGTTATGTCCTCACTACTACACATGCTCGTTCTTCGAGATCTGGTTCATGCTGGCCCACGCGGTGGTTGTGGAATGGGTGGATCCAGCAGAGCCGGGTTGGCTCGGTCGTTCACCATCTCATGATCCGCATCACCATCGCAAGAACGTCTGATACGATTCCACGAACAATTGCCGGACATAATTGCCGGATATGGCGGCACAAAGCGGACGTCTCGGAAAGGCTTGGTTGATCAATTTGATGAGCTATCATTCGAAAGCATCAAAGTAGCCTGCAAGTTGCTCGATTGAGAAGGAGATCCAGTAGTTCTTGCTCTAAGCGATACGGAAATGACCAAGAAACAGTCATCAAGACAGGGTTGCGAGTCAAGAACTGTGACGATTTTCAGGACAGCGATTACGATGAAATGTGATCTTCTGCCCACGATGCACGAATGACAGCAATATAATAGACGCAAAACTCTGTGGAAATCGTACTTGATTATAGTTAGAATCATTCATCCGGACGTGAACATGGCGCGCATGCTGCTTTTGCTACTCGCCGGGCTGTCTGGTGGCCTCTGTCAAAAGGCACCACAAGTCCAAACTAGAAATGGCTCTTATACAGGCGTTCATCTGCCTTTACTCAACCAAGACTACTTCCTAGGCATGCCGTTCGCCCAGCCGCCTGTTCAAGGTCCCCTTCGATTCTCACCACCAGCTTCACTGAACACCTCCTGGACTGGATCGAGAGACGCTACTCAATTCGGCAACATTTGCTATGGCTATGGTGTACGTTTACGCGGCCGAATCACCATACTCATCGCTGAAACAACCACATGTACAGGATGGGCTTGCTAACCTTGCCATAGAATGACAACAACAGGCTCGCGGCACTTGGCTTCAAGATCTCTGAGGACTGTCTGAGCATCAACGTCGCTCGTCCTTCCAACTATACAGACCAGTCGCTGCCAGTTGCCGTGTACATCTACGGTGGAGGCTACTTCCAAGGTGGCAGCGCCGATCCCCGGTTGAACTTCTCGTCCATCATTCGGGACTCTGTTGCAGCTGGGAAGCCCATCATTGGCGTTAGTTTCAACTATCGTCTTTCCGCCTTCGGCTTTCTAGGAGGGTCTGAAATCGTGGCTGCTGGAGCTGCGAACCTTGGCTTTAGGGATCAAAGATTGGCACTAAATTGGGTACAAGGGAAGTCGTAGCTGTTGAAGTGCTTGATGAGACGTTCTCAGCTAACTCGTCCGTAGAAAACATCGCTGCCTTTGGAGGAGATCCTACCAAAGTAACCATATTCGGTAACAGCGCGTATGTTCTATGGACTTTCCGAGAGCCCTCAATGAAAACATGGAAACTGAGCATATGAATTTTTGTCTCTAGGGGTGCGGGTTCTGTCGGTGCCCAACTTCTGGCGTACAATGGGCGCGATGACGGACTGTTCAGAGGTGCCATTTCTCAGTCGGGAGCCCCTGCTGGTTTCTCGCCATTCTCCCCATGTAAGTCACAATCTGCCAGGCTACGACTCTTTGACTGATGAAGTGATCCGCTACAGTTCTCGACGTCGCAAAGTGGGACGAAGTCTACGAGAACATCACAGTCGGCATAGGCTGCAGCACGACAGATGCACTCAATTGTCTGCGGAACGTCCCAATCGAGGTTTTGAATGCCGTGGTCAATTCTACAGCCACTTCAGGGGCTTCCTATGGACTAGGTGAGTAGTCACATGTTTGATTGTTATCGAGTTTGGGTTAAGAAGTCCAAGTCTTTGATGGCGACTTTGTTGCCGATGCCCCAGGAGCGCAGCTGGCCAAGGGCAACTTCGTCAAAGTTCCATACATAATCGGCCACAACACAGACGAAGGATCTGCCTTTATCCCAGGGAACAACTTTGATAATGCCACGTTCTATCCAACGTCCAAGATCGACACGGATGAGCAGTTTAGGGACTACATTGCTTCGCTCAAAGCCAACGAGACGGTTGCAAGTAGAGTGTTCGACATATACCGCCAAAACGCAACGGACCAGGCTCTAGCCACATACCCGGACGATCTTGGTGCTGAACTCGGCTACCAATATAAGAGAGCTGTTACGCTCGCTGGTGACTCTAACATCATCGCGCCCACTCGTTACACGGCTCAGATGTGGGCGGCGTACAACGTGCCGTAAGTATACCCGCACTGATGTTATAAAAATTGCTGACTTATCAACCAATTGGCATTCAGTCTTTACAAGTATCGATGGGATGTCATCGTCAGCGGATTGCCTCGCTACATTGGCGCAACGCATGCGAAAGAGATCTTCTTCGTCTTCGACGACCAAAGCAGAGACGACTACGACGTGTGGCCTCTGCAAGACAAGCCTCAGTCTTTCTCCGAACTAGCTTCCATCATGGCAACGGCGTGGGCTAGTTTTGTGGCAACTGGTGACCCGAATAGCAATGGATCAGGTAAGTGTGGTCTACCGCAGGCCTCGACAGCATGGCTGCTGACGCTGAGCTTCATAGTCAACGGTACAAACTGGCCTTTGTATAATGAGTTCAAGGAAAACTTTGTCTTCACTGGTAACGTCACTAGTCATGTCGAGAACGACGATACGCGTGAGCAGGAAATCAGCTTTCTGTCAAGTCTCTTTTGATGTCAAGTGAAGTGGCAGTGACAGATTGAAATAGTGGGACTGGGAAGGATGAGCAGGGCCCACAAAAGACATAGAGGTGCCTTATCCTGGATAACCGATTAAATCACATGGGTCCCGCTGTGTCACTTAAGAGATTATCCGAGATGCGGTAAGCCGGAAGATAGGTACCTGATTCGTACCTGACAATCAGGATCTCAATCAACCCGCACCATGATTATTTACTTATGTATCAACCCAAAACTGCACGACTTTTGAGCTTCTCTTGAGCGAAATGCAAGATCAATTGCATGTGACGATCCAAAGAAAAGAAACTTGAGCTTGGCGTTTTGTATTTCAAGTGCTATAGGTAAGGAACCTTCCCCTTGGTTCAATGCCATTTCACACCTCACCCACCTCACCCTCTCTTTAGAATCACGGTGAACCTCCACCTTTTGGTTGCCATGAGTGCTGAGCTGTCAAAATAAAAACTAGGCGGTCTGGCTTCACAGTTCCAAAACTGCCGTATCAGAAGCTCGGTACAGCAATCTCCACACCTTTTCACCACGTTTCTACCTAAGCACCTTAGGTACATAGTACTTGCTTTCATCCAATGGCAGACTCGGGACCCCACCACCACAGCGGCGGCGCGCAGGACAACGACCCCGCCTCGAAGCACAAGAAGCCGCAGCAGAATAATGCAAATGCAAGCTTCCCCGAGTACGCCCGCAGGACAGCAGAGAAGCTGCCCCCACCAACTTTCATAATTCTCGCTCTCCTCTTCGGTTTGTACATAATTTTTTCCTCGAGCCAACAAAACCAGCGGTCAGCAGCAGACCTTTCTTCTCCTCCCGTCGCCCCTTCCATTGTCACCACCACAATCTACCAAGAACATCAACCATCTTCAACTCCCAAAGTCGTCGTTGATACCTCTCCCAAAATGTCTACCGAGCAGACGTGAGTACACACCTCAATCCCTTTCTAACTCCCTGCCCATTAAGCTAGCAATGCACTCCAATGCTACTTGCTTTTCTTTGAGCTCCTGTCACTACCCTGAAATTACCCCGCCATCGTGGGAGGTTTCGGGCAGAAGAGGGGCACACATCACCACCACGAAACAGAACAAAAAAAGCTGACCCTGAAATAGCTTCATTGCCATCAAGCCTGACGGCGTTCAGGTACGCTCCTTCTCATCTGGTACTTGCCAATTGCCAGGCACAGCAAGCTGACTCTCCCACAGCGCGGCCTGATCGGCCCCATCGTCTCTCGCTTCGAGACCCGTGGGTAAGTTTTATTCCAGATGATGCCCTACTCACTCTGGGCAAGTTTGTCATCTCTAACATGTCTCCTTCAGCTTCAAGCTCGTCGCCATCAAGCTCATGACCCCCGGCAAGGAGCACCTCCAGGCCCACTGTTCGTTACTTCCTCTCGCATCCCTCGCAAAGCAGAACTAACTCTTCCCAATAGACGCCGACCTCAAGGACAAGCCCTTCTTCGCTGGTCTCATTGAGTGTATGTTCCATCCCCAATGCCTCGCCCAGCGTGATTCCAAGCTTACATCCTCGCAGACATGAACTCTGGCCCCATCTGCGCCATGGTCTGGGAGGGCCGTGACGCCGTCAAGACCGGTCGTGGTAAGTCCCTCACCAATCCTCTACACACCCCTTCAGTCGAATAACCTCATGCTAATACACACCTCACAGTCCTTCTCGGTGCCACCAACCCCCTTGCCTCCGCCCCCGGCACCATCCGTGGCGACTACGCCATCGACGTCGGCCGCAACGTCTGCCACGGCTCCGACTCCGTCGAGAACGCCAAGAAGGAGATTGCCCTCTGGTTCAAGGATGGCGATGTCGTCTCCTACAAGGCCTCCCAGTTCGACTGGATCTACGAGAAGCCTTAAATGCTTGTTCTCTATTCCGCCACTATACACGAGCCGTAGACGTCCACCGTACGCTTGCCGCACGGGTGGGATGCATGTCGCCATGTTAGGTTGATAAGGAAAAGTTATAGGTCAATCAAAAAGCACAATCAAAGAGCCCATATGCTTCCAGGAGTGTAATGTGATTTTTGAGACCTTCAACCGTGACTACCGACTGGATCTGAACAATCCACGTCCCCTGCCCATGACACCCGCAAACCACGGCGTCCCCCACACGCTGACGAGGATCCTCGCTGGCAGCAGCGCCTTCGTAATAGCCCAAGCCATAGCAACCTCCACCACAACCTTGTACTTGCCATCCCTCTGCCACTTCTCCAGCACATCCTGCGTGCTCTCAACCTCACCGTCCCCCTCCAACTGCCCCGTCATCGTTCCGCGGTCCTGGGCCTCGAACCCAAACCACCCCTTCCTACTAAAATACCTCTCCGCCATACCCACACCATCCCTGACGTATCCCGCCCAGTGGCCCGTTACGTACTCGAGCGGTAAAAAGTTTGTGTAGTGGAAGAAGCCGAAGAGGCCGAGGAGGGGCACGACGGCGGTGATTTCGTGGAGGATCAGGAAGGCGACAACGTGCGAGACGGGCGCTTTGCGGAGGCCGGTGGTGTATTTTTGGAAGCGGAGGGGGACGCGATCGAGGATGCGGTCTGCCGCTCGAGAGGAAGAAGAGGAAGAGTTCGTCGAGGTATGACGCAAGGATGGTTTCGTTGTTGGTGGACGAGTTGTGCGGAGAGCTAGCCGCGACCTCGTGGTGGCGCGGCTTGCAAACATTTTGTTGTTGAGACGGGCGGTAACCTTTGCAGGCTCAAGTCCGTTGGATAGAAAAAGTCTTGGGTAAATATTGTCGGGGCAGTTGCAAACTTCGCGTGGCCAAGAGCAGAAAGAGTAGTGCTTACTGACGCGACGAGCTTTGGCCGGGTTCATCGATGGGAGATGACGCTCGAGAAGAGCTCTCGGTGGGGCGGATGGGTGAGGTGTCCATGCTTCGGTGTGCCGGACTCACCGAGGTAGGTAAGGTGAAGACGCCGTCGGTGCTTGACAGTGCGGGCCGCCGCGGGCCGATACTTGGACGCCCCAACGACGTCCCGTCACACGCTACGCAACCTATCACACGCGCTACGATCCGAGGTTATTTCTTTGTTGATCAGACATTGCCCCAATTTCTCATGAGTGAACGTAATGTCGTTGACGGTAAGTCACTCAACGTTTTTCAGAATGCCACGGGCAAGTGTCTCTACTGGCATAAGGGCTTCGCTTTAAAGTTCGCTGTATGCCTACCTCCGTCCAACTTGAGGCTTGTTATGATGTAGTTTTCTTCAAAAGCCACGAACGAATTACCTGAGCATTCCAGTCGAGGGAAATACACCTAGGCTAACCTGCTGACGCGTGTCGGTCGCCCGCAGACAAATACCAGCCCGAATTCGAGCCGTGCCCGTTTTGCCGAAGCTGTTCAAACTCTTCTCGCGCCATCCACGCTCCCAGACGGCAGGGGAAATGCTGTTAACATCCGTTTGACTGCCCTACCCGGAGTTATTGCCCCACCCTAATTCCATCAAGTCCGGGCCTAGGAAGAAGTTCAGTTGCCGTCGGAGAAGCAAATGCCATCATCAGTGCGCACTCGACGGGTCGTGCCACTACTCGAATGGCCGACCTGACAGCATTGACTCTTGTGAATAAATTATCTTCCCCAAAGGTATGGCGTAGGCTGAGAGACGGGCATCGGGATTTGGAAATGCCAATTGAGGTTTCTCACGGGCGCAGAACCAGCCACACCGCTGGCGCCTTCGTGTTCATTAGAGTCTACGGATAGAAATGGCACAACTAGGAAGGAAATGGCGAGAGTTTCGACTCCAATCCTAGGATGTTTCGTGTACGAAATCTGATATATGACAAACAGGCGCTCTTATCGCTGCGAGGAGTGGCAGATGACCACGGTTCATTCTACTAGGCAAACCGCACGAACCAGATGCGGCCAAGTCTTGAATCCTGGACTGTTGCTAAACTACGGCACGGCTCGCACTGGTGCTTGCTGACCTTGCTTTTGCTCCTCACTATTCGGTCTCATTCTATTTCTTGCTCCTCGTCGGAGACCGGGTAGTTTTGCTTGGGTTGCGTTCCGAAAATCTTAATGTATACAGAAACTTACTCTTATTCCATGGGTAGACAAACAGAGACAGTTGAACTAGCGATCCCCCTTAGGCGTTGCGGAAGATCTGTGCCCAGGTCGACTTTGATGTACTCCGTGAACGTGCTTGTAGCACCTCAGTCAGCAAACAACGCGGGGCGAAATGAAGAAGCAAAAGTTATTTTCAATCACCGGAAAACAGCTCGAAATTCATCAGACAATAAATCCTCCGATGACAGAAAAAGGTAAACCGAATATCTATATCGCCAGAGGAGGGGAAATTGAGATGATGCCCGAGGTAATTCTCGTGATTCGGCAAGACTGCTACGGGTCGCTTTCCCACTTTCCGAGTCACTACTAGCTACCTAGGTACAATAAAGCTTCAAGTCTGTACGTCGGTAAATTTACCTTTATTTGGACAGCCTGGCAGTCCGAGGGCTGCGCCATGGACCAGTGTTGCCCACATACTTAGGCCAGTCCCTTGACTTTGGTGGCAAGGAGTACCTAGGATAGGTAAGCACCACAGTCACTAAACGCCGTCCAAGACTGGTATTTGACGGTCCTGATAGTCTGACAGACCTCCGTCTACCTATCTTCTAGCAAAACACAAACAATGCCTATGGAACCCAAGTGCCGCTACCTTGAGCAACAAGTCAGGGACTCGTAAATATGTAATGCAGCCTATATCGGCATCAAGATAATCGAAACCGAAGCCTCATAGGCCGGTTAGGTGGTTCACTTACCTCCCACGTGCGCCGAGTCTCTACATCTAGCGCCCTAGACGCAGTAAAGGATGTCACTTATCTCGGCAATGAACCATGAATTGTAGTAAACCGCTTTTAAAGGGACTTGAAATCGGCGAAGAAAGATGGATCTCATGTTTCTGTTTGTTTACTCTCTCTCGCCATCAAAATTATCTGCTCTGGATTGCAATCGTAGCTGAACCTTTACCATAAAAAGCCCCCTTTGTAAGTCTCGCGGATGAAAACGTTTTCTGGGTACGATTTGTATGCCCTAAAAGTGCTAGCACAACGGCACCGTGCTCTCTAGTCTAGGCCTGCTGTGCCCGCGAGTTTCAGCTTCAATCAAAGAGACTGCCAAGAAGACTTCTGCAAGGCATATTGGCTTGGTTCCATTGAATCTGTCTTCATCTTCAAGAATGGCCGGCATTCATCACAACTCGAAAGCCTTCCCGGATAGGTCTCCTTCCACTTGGGTCACCTCTGTCCATCCGTCTGGTCCGACCATGGGGCTCTCTTACTCTAGCGTAACTCAATGTTGCCTGATCTCGAACGGCAGACTGCCTTAGTGAAGGCCGGCGGCTTCGGGGATCGATGGCGAAGCTTCAGGGCGGCGGCCCGCACAACGCTAAGCCTTGATCGATGAACTCCTTGAAGGTTTTTCCCCAGCCCCTGAAGTCTGGGACTCCTCCCCCAGGGGTTCTTCGACGCTGAGGGATAATCTGCCGAAAGTGGGCGCAACTTTCGAGAACCTTCAGCTATCTTTGTCCTTCATTGCGCCAAGCCAAAGTGAAAACTCAACACTGTAAAGCATCGCACTCGGCAAGTCTTCCAAATCATCACCAACCTTTCATGGACAACTGTCGTCTGAACCTACTGCCGAATGTTACTCTCGGACCGTGCAGCGAGCACGCCTACCCTGACCCCTCTCCAGAGCAATCACTTCGATGTTGCCTTGGCGGACCCTCGACAATCAGTCCATTCATCCACGGCCCGAGGAATGATGGACTTTGTGCTTGAACAGTCCCGCGGGAAGGGTTAAGATCTTTGAGCTCCTTCTTTGTTGAAATAACCTGCAGAACCTTCTTGAAAAAATTCCTTTCTTCCGTCACACCACACAGCAGTCGGTACTCAAGACTCGAAGACTGCCGAGTCAGACAATCACAACGAAGAATCATCGATCTCGACCCTATTGCTTCCAGCTTCATCAGACTCGCAGGTATCGCAATACATCATGGCTTCTACCGGAAAGATGGAAGTCGACAAGATCGAAGCCACCAACGCGGCTGTCCAGACAAACTCTCCCATCCCAAATGGCCACGCCATGGATCGTCAGTTCGCAAAGTTCAACAGCTTCAAATATTACCGCAAGACCACGAAGCCAAACAACGCAGTCTACATCAGCCGCCGCGAGAAGAAGGAGAGCTTCCGTCACCTGCGCAGAAATGCAAGTAAGTAACAGCCCCATTCCCTGTTCGGTGCCAACAAAAAATCAAGGCATCGGACTGACCACCCTGGGAACATTACAGTCTCAGGACCCAGCACTGGCCCGAGACCGGGTAGCGGAACGGACTGGTACGACGTCCCATCCTCGATGCTCACCGCCGGGGACAAGCTCCTCATCGCGACCAACCGTCTTCCGACCATCGTTCACATCGTCTTCAAAACTGGCTTCTCCTTCTCACCCCTCGACTTCATGAGCAAGGAGGCCGCCACCGATGTCTGCCGCTACCTCGAGCTCGAGGGCAAGCTCACCAACTTCCAAGGTGAAGGTGGCCGCATCGCCGACTTCATGCGCATGATTCTGAACGAGTGCGAGCGATTCAAGTACCAGTTCACCGACAAGACCCTCTTCAGGGAGCTGCCTAAGCAGAGAGGATTCACGCAGGGCTTCTGGGTGAACATTGCCCACGAGGTTTCCATCAAGCAGACCATTGCCAAGGGAAGGCCAGCCGAAACTTGGGCCGACGATATCATCAAGACTACTACCTGCCAGGAGATACTTGGCGCCTTCGTCCGAGCTCGGAAGGCTTACTTGCGAGAGATGGCCAAGGAGGGCGAGGGTGGTGCTGATGGTGATGATGGCGGCGCTGGTAGCAGTTTCAGCGTCCTTGAGGACACATACACGAAGAAGATGGTTGGCTTGATTCGGGCTGTCGACAGCTGGATTGCTTTCAGCGAGGAGAACGTGGAGAAGCGTGAGGCTAAGGAGCTCGCGCTCGCCATCGATCGCTTCCAGATGTGAGATATCGGCCGGCTATGGGGGTGTTGTCATTTGTGCGAAAAGGCCTATGGAGATACTGGCGTAAGGACTCAAAGAAGAACGATGTAAGGAGTCCAATACGGTATCCATAGGTTCGCTCCAGGTGAATTGCCTGTCATCTACTTTATCAGGCTCCTAAAATCGAAAAACCCATGATTATTTAATGAATAAAGAAGTGTCTCTCTACATTTGCCATCGTATCTTATATGCTACATACACTCCATAAACGAGCGCGAGTTTGTGCCCTTCTTGTAGCACCTTTCGGCGTTCGCATCATACATTATGCGTCTTCTCAATATTTCCTCAAGACGGGTAGTAACATATAACATCAACTGGGAGACGTATCGAAATCAGTTCAAGTCTTCGTGTGATGCGCTGAGGCCCTGTGGACTAGAGTGTTTTACAGGTGACTGACAGCAGAGAGTGAGGAGAAGAATCGCTGACCTCCGGCGAATCGTCCATAAACAGGAATACAAACCTTCACAGTTCGATATTATCTGGTGACCATTTTCCTTTCACCCGAACCTTATTTATCTGAAACCAACGTTTCTTTAAAATGTGTACCGAGACCTGAGGCCTCGTTGCCGCCAAGAGGTCTGGCTCGCCGTGATGCAGCACAGGCTGCCGACGGGACAAAGAGGCTGTGTTAGAACAGTTGCCAGCGTAGCAGTACCTGGAATCGGCATTGGAGCAGCACCATCTCCAACAGTGGAGGCTAATCAATGTAGAAACAGGATCGAGTAAGTCGCTGCAGTGTCACCCACTAACGCCTCTGATCCAAGTTTGACGCTTGGGGAGTCGGCAAGTTGCTGTGCCGCCGTCTGACCTCGTATAAATTTGGCCGCTGTCAGAGCGGCCAGCTAACGAAGAGTCAGTCTATGTGAAAACGTTCTAGAGGTCTTGAAATACTCTACAGGCTCGCTATCGCATCTCGGGTGAGTGCTCTTTAGCCATTGATATTAAGCTTTGCCATCTTCCTTTGCCACAGTAATTCGGATGATGTTGTGTCGTCTTCGTATTTTGTGTCATTCAGGTCGGCAACGGGATTTCATGCCCAGAGCTCCCAAATTTCAGTGACTAACCTGCCATGGTACCGCCTTATCTCGCTGCCTTGGTCGAAGTTCTTCCGTCCAAGACTCTGGGTGTTGCCCAAAACCTTTGGACAGATATGGGCAGTTTTCCCCAGGACTAGTATCACACAAGGCTGGCTTTATATTCCCTTTCCCGATTCTATCCAAGTTGATGGCGATATTTCCGGTCTTGTGATGATCCTTCTAGGCACCTTGCTCGTCGAGGACCTGGAGAGGAAGGTACGGCCAGGACAACCTTGTGTATAGCTTCCTTGCCGCATCTTACCACGACAGAAGGGTATATACCCCCCCTCGAGCCCATTCTCGTCACCAGCCAGCAGGCGCCTGTCTAGGTCGACGGATCAGGTCAAACTGGCTGGGTGGTGAAGTAGTTCATGGCCATTAATTGAATTCGCCAACCAGCCTACTCGACGACAATCTAAGCCCATACGAGACCCCGAGTTCGAATCCCGGAATGAGCAACAGAAATTTCCCAGCATGAGCACCAAGAGATGTAGCACCCAGTTCAGCACCGGGGGGTGAACTCTTTTACTTATTGGTTCTAATGACTGGATGTTCAAGACGGTCCCGAATTCAATAGGAGAGGAAAGACTAAAATTAAAATCTGACACCCCTCGCTCTCTATATTCCTGTAGCATGATTAAACACCATAACAAGGCGTGGAAATACTCGTTTGCACTACGTTGCTTTCCAACACACCTCTTCTTCTATGTGGCTTCTCCGTAGTAACCATCCCGATGGTGTTGAGTATCTAATTAATTACTTACTTACCTATCGCTACGTGATCACTGGGCTGGCAGTATTTCAGAGCGGCCTCTTCTCACTCTTCACCGACTTCCAATGTGGTCGATGAGACGACTAGAATCCACTTCCGCTTTCTGTGCCGACAGAGATAGAAAGATATGCGACTCTTGCGTTATGGCCGCAGAGCCAGCGTAGAGCGCCCGCAGCGGCGCAGCCCACCCACATCGATTCTGTTGTCACATTCCTGCCCACTCGCCTCTCTTTCAATGCTTCATCCAGGTGAAATTTTCTTTGCGTTAGACTTTCAATGTCTTTTCACCTTCCCAATTCACCCTAGACTCCGCGAGGCATGTCAAACGATTCAAATTCAGGAATTCCCGACAAGGGCCCGGTATATGATGGAGTAATACTAAGTATACCCATGTTTCCGCGCGTCCGCATCGACTGGGACCAAGGCCATCGCGAAGTATAATCAGGGGCGGGCGTGGAGATGTATCAGTTCAGGTATGTTCGGATGGCCGCGCCCTTGAAAGACTGGATGTGCCCTCTCACACCCTCTCGGAGCACACATTTTTCACTTCGGGTATGGGGCTGCGCTAACTGTGGTCATCGTCCTTGCATGATATGTGCGGCTAATGCATCATTGGCTGTTCCGATAGCTGCTTCCAAAGCCCTGTGATGTCGCCAATTCCCGAGATGCGCTGAGCTAGCCCCGCGTCGGATGATCCTTCCTTATGTTCACCCGGCCCGATCTCTCACTCCTCTACTCGTACAGTGTCGAAGGTTTATTCACTCATAAGGTTCGATGAAGCACCTGCACAGTTTGAGCAGCTGACTACCTTATAAAAACCATGTTACAATCGAGACATGATCAAGGAAACTTGGCCGATATTCAGGGAATGATCTGGACGATGCATGAATTCCTAGGTAGCTCGGGTCACTAGCCCTGACGGTTTCGTCGCACGGAAGACTGAGAGAACGACAGCAAAGAAGGTGTTCCTAGATACAACAGAAAAGGGGTCTGTTCAAAGGTGTGGCAGTTTGTGGGGCTTCAAGCAAAGAAGACTGTTCGACTCAGCTCTGTTCGTGGCTAACAAAGAAAACCGAGATGGCCACCATGTTTAAGATGCTTGCCTAGTACTCTCTTGCTGGGGGAATAGGAGAGAATCGGATTTCGTCCATCTCTCGAATGATCCTCAGCTATCTCCATCCCAACTGATTATCTAAGATGTATCTGATGACCGCAGTTGCCGTGTCCTTGGCCACTACCGCCCTGGCAGGAAACCAGCCGGGCCTCCTGGGATTCAACTATGGCGCCACAAACGAAGATGGGTCATGCAGGGGCTACGATGATTTCTTACGCTACTTCCAGAACGCGAAGACACTTGCCGGCGCGGATGGAAAAAACTTCACCTCGGCTCGTCTATATACTTCCATCCAGTGTAACAATACATATGATCCGACCTCATCATGGGCTGAACCCACTTCGGCTTACAAGGCTGCCATCGATACCAACACCAACATTCTGGTCGGACTTTGGGCCAGCGCCGGCAGCCAAATGTACACCAATGAGCTAAGATCTCTTACGGCCGCATACATGCAGTATGGTGAGGCTTTCACCAACCTGGTCATCGGCATTTCCGTCGGCTCAGAAGATTTGTACCGGCATGCGAGCGGCCTGGCCGGTAAATATGTTGGCGTGGGCGCCGACGCGAAAGTGATCGTAGGGTACATTGCGGACCTTCGAAGTTTGATCAAGCAAAGCATACCTCCCCTGGCAAACAAACCCATTGGACACGTCGACACATACACTGCATGGATTCTACCCGAAAATGCCGCCGTTGTGGAAGCCGCCGACTGGCTCGGCCACAACTCCTTTCCCTACTGGGAGTCCGACAAAAACAATACTATTGAAAACGCCCCTGACCTATTCATATCTGCTCTTGATCAAACAAGGCAAATCGCTGCCCAAAGTTCAAGTGTCTGTGGGAAGGACAAGGAGGTGTGGGTCACCGAAACTGGATGGCCGCATGGTAAGACTCCCGCTCAGCATCACATCTCAAGATTTACATAGTCTCGGACGCTAACTGCCTCCCCAAGCCGGCGAATCTCAAGGGGCTGCCGTCGCCTCAGTTGAGAACGCTCGTTTCTACTGGACCAGCGTCGGCTGCGACCTCTTTCAAACGAGCTTGAATGTCTTTTGGTACATTCTGATCGACTCCAATGCTGATCAGGTCAGGAACGGCATAGAGTTTGGTCTCACGAGGAATAGCGATGTTTCGCGGCCTGTCTTCAATCTTAGTTGCTCGAGCTTGCCAGACTCGTCAGGGGGAAAGTGCGACATTTAGCAGATACTTTCATTTTCCTGTGTGATACGGAAGCTGTCGTAATAGGGCTCTACCTCGAGCGACGACTCAGGAGGTCCGCTGTGACCATCTCAGGGGTAAATATCACTGAGAACGAAGATTCAGCCCATTGAGCCAAGATACCGTTTTGTTGATGCAGAGCCAACTCAACACTTGACTAACATGTATTTGTCTTCCCTAATTCTAACATGTGAAGAACCCCATCAGGATTGCTCTGTATCATGTTATGAGTACGCTCTCCATCTAAGTAAAGTTACTATGAAGTGATTCAAGTGACATTGTTGATTTCTTGTGACAAACTGGCAGCATACTTACGGCTTCTGTTTACTCATCGAGACATGAAGACACAAGCTGACATGATTTGACGAGGCTAATCTCAAGGCATTCATTTCGTTATTGTTTGACCATCATCTGGGCCCAGAGACTGCCTTACTATGGTTAGCATACCAAAAACACAGGCTTGGATACGGCTAGATGCGACGAGTTTCCCACACCGCCGTTGTTAAAGTCCCGTTCTCGCATCTGCAAGATCCGAAAATCTCCTGACATCGTCGTAGAGGAGGTACGCCAATATTCCCAATCGACGACAGGGGTGGACGTTTAGTGACGACCGAACTTGCCGAGTCAGCTCATCCCCGGTCACTTTGCATATCCTCTTGATGTGTCTTTCAAACGGTATGATTATACCCTGGTATGCTTGCTGCTTAAAGAACGCAGGATTGGTAGATGTAACGGGGATTCTTCAACATCAATCCCCACACAGTTTTGTAGACCCCCCGCATCCCGCGCCACAACACCCATCTGCTACAGGGATGCCTCTCATCCGAAGACTGACAAGTGCGCATGCTCTGAGTTCAGGATACACTACCCGCCAGAATGTTTTTTCCTGGGAGACGCGACTGTTGGCTACCGGGAAATGTTGGTAGACATGTAACACTGAGTACCCCTGATCAGGTCGACACCCCGTCTTTAAGGTGCAATATGCCGATACTCCACGGACATGACTTCAGTTTTTCAAGATATCTCCGGAGAGAAACCTCAATCAAGTCGCGGAAGGCGCTTGGTATTTTACTACTCTAAGAAAGTTTCACTCACAGAGTTGAGAAGGCACTTGACTAAAGTACGATTCACGCAAAGAAGCCAACACTTCGTAGAAGTCTTCTTCTCTTTGCGCTTCCTCGCATTTCCAGGCCCTTCAGTTGAGTCGGCATTCTCCTCATATACCTTAGCTTTAAAGCTTTACTCTTCAACTCTGACTTGTAGACATTATGGTTGGCAGATTTCGATTCTTCAGTAAGAACCTAGGCACCAGCCCGTTACTCGTCGCTGTTCTCCCAGACGACGGAACCCTGTGATATACGCAACGACACCTCGTAGACCTCAACTTCTATTGCATCTTTCTAGCCTTACTCTGCGCAGCGAACGGTTGCGATGGATCAATGATGAACGGTCTCTTGACTCTTCCTCGATGGCAGACATTGCTGGACTGCCCCAAGAGGTAATGGCTCGGTTTCCATCAACGCCGCCCCGGCGCTTTCGTCCATGCTTTCCTACTTTATCTTGTGGTGGTTTACTTTGCTAACCGCTGGGGCCGGAAAAAAGGACTCTTTGTAGGAATCGATTTTCTTTGTATCGATTACTTTTTTCCAAGCTTTCTCGCCGAACAAGGCTAAATTCATCATCGGTCGTATTATCTTCGGCGAGCCGAGCATCTGGTGGGGTTGTCTTGCCTCTGGTCTTATCACGGAGTTGGCGTACCCATTGCACCGGGGAATTCTCGGAGCGTAGGTGCTGGCTCTGACCATGAGGCTTCAGGCAAGTCAATAAAATAACGCTGAGATATGGTGCTACAGGCTTTATAACATTGGATGATTTGTTAGACCTAGCTTGGCGGCGTGGGCGACCTTCGGAACCAGAAATCACGACAATTGCTGGTCTTGGCGCATCCCATCATTGCTACAGATTGCCATCCCGCTATTCGTACTCCCAGCCGCCATTCTCGTCCCGGATTCGCCCCGTCCTCTCGTCTCCAAAAACCGGACTGGAAAGTCTCGCAGCATACTGGCCAAGTTGCATGGCGGGGGAGACCGAAGCTCTGTTCTCGTGGACTTCGAGATGACCGAGATCGAACGAGTAAGACGATGAGATGGTGGCCAAGAGTTCTTCAAAGATAGGATTGTTCTCCACGCCGAGAAAGAGATACAGAGGTTTCATCTCAATGTCGCTGGGTGTACTTGGACAGTGGGCCGGGCAAAACATCGTGTCTTACTACCTCGGGGCTGTACTAGATACAATTGGTATCACCTCTGTCAGAGATCAAACGCTCATCAACGGCTGCATGCAAATCTGGAACCTCATCCTAGCTGTATCAGCTGCTCTCTCGATTTCCCGACTCGGGCGTCGACCGCTGTTCCTTGCCAGTTGTGGTGGACCGTTTGTCAGTTTCGCCGACATTACGGACTTGTCTGGTAGCTTTGATGATACTGAATCGCCATCAGTCGGTGTGGCACTGGTCCCAGTGTTGTTATCCTCCACGGGTTCTACGACATTGCCTTGTAAGTTGACGACGCAACACAACAGAAGTATGTGGCCTGCTAACGTTTACTTGTATCCTAGATCTGGCCATCCGAACTTCGTGCTCGAGGTGCAGCTCTGGCGCAAATGACCACGTACTTGAGAATCTTCCTCAACATTTTAGTCAATCCTCCTGCACTCGAACATATTGGTTGGAAGCATTACATTGTATCTCTTATGATTTTCTTAGCTGGGTCGATCATCAAACACTTCTTCCACCCAGAAACCCGAGGTCATACGTGAGAAGAAGTGGCGATCATCTTCGACGTTGAAGCGGCAAAAGTTACGAATATTCCATTAGAAGGGAATGTCAAGAGGGGAACGGCGACTCAGCACGAAAAGGATGGATAAGGTGAACACGGAAAGATTTGTAGAGAATACTACCAGTGGATTGTAGCTCGGCATCATGCAAATTGAGCCCTAAATAAGAACAGATCGGATCAAGAGCACTTTTTCATTCCAAATATTATCGAGGTAGATACTTAGGAAGGGTTGGTGAGTCGCCCATGACATGTTGGGATTCCTGAGACTCAGCTTTGGTCACTGCTGTATTTTGTTGAGGCCCATATCTCATCAGTGCTTGTCGAGAACATGAATCATCCAGTCCATGCCTTCCTTACCCTCTTTGAGCCCATATTTGAACATGAGAGGAAAACAATGCATCTGTCTTTCCCATGATAGCCATTCTCCAGAGACCCCATGCTCCTTGCACTTATTTCGGAAAGCAATAGCCTCGGGTGCTAGCACGTCATATGACCCAGATACTCCATATATGCGGACGTTGTGTTTTAGAAAGACCCCAAGATCGGCGTGTATGGGAGATACTCTTGGATCATTCAATCCCCAGTCGTAGCAGACATGATTGCCCCCTTGATTTCGTTGCAAAGTTTTGCTCGACTCTTTGGGGCACCATGCCTCAGCAGTGGCTTTGATGGATTCGAAAGTGTGGAGTGAATCGGATTTCTCCACCACTCTGATCTCTGGGAGTTCATGACGAAGGTCTACCGTAGGGCTGATGGCTATTACAGCAACAGGTGGGTTCGCAACCTCCTTATTTGGGTGCTTCAAAGTCCAAGCCACGAGACTTAGTGCAATGTTACCGCCTGAACTATCACCGGCAACAATCACACTTTCGCCGGCGTCATGTGATTCGCTTAGAAGAGAACTGTACGCTCTTTGAATGCAAGGGAATGCAACTGAGACAGGGTGTTTCGGTGCGAGAGGTGCAGAGATGATCGTAACTGTTGTGTTGTCGAGCCGTCGGACAAGTTCCATGCAGAAAGTCCAATGATTCTTGCTCGGTGGCATCTGCCACCCTCCCCCGGCAAAGTACAAAATTCGTCGCTGACGCCGCGGACTCAGTTCTCTGTCACTCCTGCTATTCGATTTTTGAGTGATGTCATACAGCCATAGTCCCTCCAATTCTCTCTCTTCTATATGGCATTTCCGTGGGTTCTTGGGTGGCGTCAGACGCTCCGCGTTGGGCGGCAGCTTAGATGGGGATGCCAGCCTAGGCCTGAGGGGTTTGATGGCGACTTGTAGCAATAGCATGAGTAAAGATCGATCGTGCCGTTCATTGAAAACGAATGTTTCTCTAGTTTTTGGCTTATCGTGTGTTTCCATGCTGTAGGTATAGTGATGCTGCTAAGACGTTCAAGACTGTGTGGCAACCGCCGACGGGAAAGCGGGTTGCGGGACCAGACCACAAGACGGCAGAGCCTTCGTAACGTTAAATTACTTCGCCTGAGCATTCGAATCGATATGTTCTGTGTTGAAACGGATTGGCGAAGCATTTTGGAGATGAGGATGTCGTGGATGATGTGCAAATACCGGTGTGATGCCTTGCGAGACAATGGTGCGCTAAACCAAACACGTCATGGCTGCCTTGACGTCACCATTTGATGGCATCCGCGGCGTGTAGCCATTGCCCACTCTGCGCTCTTGCAACTGAAGGAGAACAAGATTCCCCGAAATGAATTGTTCCTTCCAGTCTTACATGCGGACGAAAGTTGTGATAGTCCAGTCTTGACCGGCACCAGAATAACGCCTTCCATGCCTTATGAGCGGAACAAAGCTCAGTCAGTTGTACCCACACTCAGGGTCGTGGTGCCACGCTAAGCAACGGCGGAAGCAGATGTGATTGAGTTCTGTGGGTTGGATTGAATTGGAAAGTCGATCCGACCAGAGAACTCAAAATAATTATGAACATAGTCTCCTTCATACCACATTCGACTTCTTGGCAGATACCGATGCTGAAGGCTTCTCTGGACCCCTTGTCAACGTGTTCAATCTCGGTCTCTGTGTGAAACATTCATGCGGAAGGCATTGAGACGACCTGCTGTGCTATCCAAAATCTGTACCACAGAGTGAGTGATAGCCTGCTGTCAGATATTCAAAAGAAGGTCCAGCTCTCTGATACCCGGTAGCCTCCTGATGGCCGCATGCCTCAAGCGATAGCCCAGAAATTTACTAGTGGCACTACTGAGATGTTCGACTCTAAGATTGCTTGGTGATTCAATCAGTCACGACTTTCTCCAGTGATATTGGCGGTTTTTTCTGTCCATCGCGTTGACACCTGCGGGAGACGTGGTCAACTGCTAGCCTCAGGCTTCGAGTTACGTGCACAATCAAGAATTTTCTTGGAAGAATCTTCGTCAGTGACAATCTGACGGTTAAGTGAACGGCGACAACTCTATCAGAGACGCATACTAAGGAACTCATCATGGCCGATTAGGGGCCGAGGACATTGGGATCAAGACAATCCTACTGCAGACCCACCGGTACATCCGTAACCTTCCTATCCTCGTCAGTGTGGCAATCAATGCCGGCACAGCACAGATGAGGGCAAGAATAGGCGATTTTTCGCAGGACTCTCCATGCATTGCAGTTACAAGGCCGCCAAATTGAGCATATGGGATTTTTCATTCGCGATGACGAAAATCCCCCTTTCTGCTGCTGGAACAACAACAGCGTTCCCACGTGCGTTGCATTTTCTACGTCATTGGCCTGTCTCATGAACCCTGTATCCTTGGCTCTAACCAACCATCTCCGCACCAACTCATCAACAGTGACAGCGCGGATCCCTGGATTGCAATGCAAAATCTCCAATCTGATCTTTTCCCGTCAAGCCCGTCCAATCCTCACGTCAGAGCTTCTCACGCCTGTCCCTATGCCAAGCCTTCCTCCCTGCTGGCAGTCCCCGCCACAGAAACATAGACGTGTTTCTCAGCCCCTTTTCCCTGTAGGGGACAGCTTACCTTGATAGACTGAAGCAGTGTGGGTTTGCCACAGTAGACATACAAAATACTCCAAGTCCGTGGCGTGTTTCTTTGGCGCTACCTTATCTCATGAGCACACGATTTATGATCCCACCTCACGATAGAGACTTGATTCAAAGAGAGCAATCATGTCGAGCAGATGTTTCTTCGCCCTTGCGGCGCTTTCGGTCTCGAGCAGTGCTGCTTGGACTAGCTCCTACAGCTTTAACTACAACGCCCTTAGCTTGAGGGAAGTTGGTGCCCGCAACACAGAGGTGATCAGCCCCATCAACCGAATTTAGCTTATCCTACATGCTGAACACTCGACTTTAGGACTGGAGGGTTTGGCTCGAAAAGGACGGTGACCCCATTTCCTTTTGGCATGATGTGCCAGTCTGGCCGGATGAGAGCAACAAGCAAGTGGTGAATCTTGTGGTTGAAGTACCCAGATGGCAAGACGGCAAAATTGAACTCAAGAGGAGCGAGCCTCTAAGTGAGTAGGTATCTTTCACAGGAAAACACCACATTATGCTAATGGCCATTATGTTCCAGATCCTATCGTTCATGACTCTCTTAATGGCGCTCCTAGATATGTGGAGAATGTGTGGCCACACAAATCCTACCCTTTCATCTACGGGTCTATCCCTCAAACCTGGGAAAGTCCGAATTACAATCACTCTTTTACCAGCCTGTTGGGGGACAACGACCCCGTAGATCTCTTCGACATCGGTCAAGAGTAAGTCATAGGCAGACTACGGCTTCATCAGGCCTTGCGTCTACCAAACATTGAGTGACTAACTCTTTATCCAGCCGCGGCTACGTTGGTCAGGTGAAACAAGTCAAGATTCTCGGTGGTCTTGCCTTAGCTGATGTGAGTCTACGATACTTGGATTGTCGTTCCGTCATGTGAGATGTGCTAATGGGGGTCTGGCAAAGGGCAACGAAACCGATTGGAAGATTCTCGGCATCGACATCAAAGATCCCATGGCGTCCATCATCAATAGTAAGACCATTAGCCAGTTATGAAGACAGAGTTGTGTGAGCTGACTTGTACAAAGCGTTCGAAGATGTTGAAAAGTATCGCCCTGGGACCATCAAGATATTCCGAAACTGGTGGACTGTGGTTTTCCCTATCATATTCCGTGAAAGGTCGTGCTAACTAATACTTCGCAGCACTATAAAGTAGCTCGGGGGGATCCAGTCATCAACATCATCGGGGACTGGTACCAGAATGTCACCTACATGCAAAGCGTGGTCGAGGAAAGCCACAAGACTTGGGCGGAATTGATTAGAGGAGAGGTCGACTCCAATGAAATCAATTACAACCAGACCTCTCGGCCAGACGTCGCAAACAGCTTTATAAATAAAGCGACAACAACCGCCGAATTCAACATCCCAGCAGAGAGCAGAATCGGTCCTGCTGCTCCAAGGCCAGAAAAGGCCGATCGCTGGTATTACCTGGACAGTGACGCCGACTTGATTGTGGTTCCTCAGACACAACAAACATTTCTCAATAGGCAACAGGTCTAGCTTCTTTGAACAAAACTTCATTTTCTTTTGAACTGGGTTAAGCACGATATGGGTCTGCTTTTCTTCCAGCACCACCACCATTGACTCATGACAGGTCCATTCTATGGTCAAATAGGTAGAAATAACGAGTAATGAAATGAGAAAGCACAAACATCTACCCAATTTCTCATTATTTGAATGCCTTTGCTCATTTCTTGCTCATTCTTCCAACACTTCCTTAAGCTCCGGCTCTCTGGCTCGCCCTTCTTCCGTGGAGTCTTCAAGCCCGAAGACCCACAAAATTCCACAGCCCTACCCGCGAGCTTAATTCTGACTTTCCCCGATGTGACATCTTTCCCGCCCATCTTCAACGTCGTTTCTTTTTACTAGCACTATCGCCAAACCGCACTCCAAGGTTTGGGAGAAACCTCCTTCCTTTCTATCTCTCACTTCCAAGATCGGCTAGTCATTGCGTCGAACTCGCCGCATATTTGCAGGCAGAGTTAAACGACCCTGGAAAATTTGCATGCGACAAACGAAAACTAGCCCATGAGTCAAGCCCATCTACCATTGACCCCCACCGACTCATACCGTCAGCCATTCAGTGTCCACACTAAGACATTATTCAAGATGAATGCCTCGACTGGTCATTCGAGAGACTTCGAAATGGACATGGGCAATACCCAAAATCCGGTTCATTCTGCTGTGCCTCCTGTTGCTTCTCATCCTAGCGTAGGACTGGCTGCACCGGAGTCAACTTACATGGCCCCAGTCAGTGTAATAGAAGGTGCTTCGACCGGCAACTTGATTCGAGACGGATCAACACAGCGAAATATCACGCGAGACATCAAGCGAGGTGCGCGCGGACTGCCCAGCCGAAAGCCAAGCCCAGCGCAACACTACAGACATGTCAAGACATCCGCGAAGGTGGAGAAGCAGAAGTCAAGGCGGTGGAAAAGTAAGACTGCGGACTCGAGACTTTCCTCCGAATTGGATCGACTTCTCGTCGGCGAGGACACCTCTGAAGGATCCTTTTTCGGAGAATCACCTACAGCGTACAAGGTTCAGCACCCGTTACGAGCCGCTTTGCAGGGTCTTCCTGGCTTTTCATTCGACGACGAGCTGGACAGTGTCACTTTTGGAAAGCATCGGCGCGTCTTATTTGGCCTTGCCGAGATCATGGAGCAAGGTGGGCGTGACGCAATCAAGGTCTGGCTTGAAGAGTTCCTCTTGCTTGCTTTTCAGACGATGGAAAATATTGTCGCACGCCATCCGCAGTCCAATGATATGGATGACGTTCCCATGGGATTCGTTATCTTGGCCAGAGAAATGGAGTCGACTACCGACAAGTCGCCCGCATCTAGATCTTTCTCGCGCGCGCGGAGAACTATGGAGAGACGGCTTCGTCAAAGCTATGATTTGCGGAAGCTCATCGACTGGGTTCTCGATGCTCGTCGAAAGTTTCTAGAATCGAAGCCGAAGCCCATGCCTGGCTTTGGAATCTTTGGGCAAGCGGCAGTGGAGGAGGGAACCGAGCTTGAGAAGAAGCTATGGGCAACTGTAGATGCGCAAACGACTGGGGCAGCAAGATATCCACCGTGTTGAGGTGTGGGTAGATGATTCGGACTAGGTATTCAGAGCATAAATAGCTTTATCAATAACGGCTACCCTCATCTTTTGGGCGAGAAACAGTGAAACCCGTTCTATCTCTTTGACCTTGCTAAAGAACCTATTTCTGAATAGACTCACGACTGCGTACTCTAGCCTTTTCTGCATCATCAACGCCACCGGAGACCTTCTTTGCTACACATCTCCCGGGGTGCCAGATGGAAAGCAATACCACTGCCAACACCACGGGCGCAAACTCAAGCACGCCAAAGAAAACCTCATTCGAGTAGAGGTAACCCCCAAGACCCTCCGCAGTTTCGGCAAGACGGAAGCAGGTACGCAGGTAAATCAACAACGTCGCCCCCGAAAACACAGCCACGAAAGTAGTAAGCCTATGTTCTTTGATCGCTGTTCGAGCTCTGAAGAGGAATATGGACGTAGTGATGACGAAACATCCGATTGAAAAGACCTGGTACGCAAGTCCTCCAAGCAAAATATTGTTGGCCGTCGTAGGGTCCTCGCGGCGCGACTGCTTGACTCCGATCAAAGCGGCGCCCGAGATCTGCGTGATGGTTGCGATGGCGTCCGAGGTGATGAAGAACCACAAAACCACTTTAGGCGGCAAAGGCGTGAACTGTCGCCCAAGACGGTTGATGAGAGCGGATAGAATCGCGTAGATGCCGGCTGCGAGGAAGACTGGTGCCGTGACGATGAAGAAGTAGTTGAGAATGAAGTAGATGAGGTTATACGGGTTCGCTTTGGCGGAGAGAGAGCGGGCTACGTAGCCGACGATTTCGAATAGGAGGCCGATTGGGAAGGTTACGAAGTACCAGCTGCGGTAGCGGATGATCTGCCATGTGTGGACGATGAGAAGGAGGAAGAAGAGGACATCGGCGAGTACTGTAAGGATGAAGGATGGAGTGTAGCCGTAGATTATGACTGGCGTGTCCCATTTCCCACCAGGGTTGACGAAATTTGGGTCGACATATCCGTATGTAGCTTTATCGGTGGTGTTAGTACTAAATCTAGAAGCTTGAGCGGTTGAGTATTTTTGTCTCACCTCTTCCTTCACTCATTGTTTCGTCAAGAGGCCCTCGCCTAAAAGCGATTTTGGATTGGAGGCTTAGGTCAGGAGAGGAATATTGCGTACTGATGGCGTACATGAGAAACCTTGGTGTTGGACGGAAAGGCTGAGCTTTAACATCGACGAGATGGTCACAGGGGTATTGTCTGGCGACAAGGGGCTTGCTACATATCAGCCACATCGCTACCTGAACGATCTGCCTAGGGAGCATGTTGACACGCAGATCGAGAATAACGGTTCGGAACGGTCTGCCAAGCTGAGACCTCGTGGCAGCACATCCCTTTCCGACACTAGCGGGTGGAGAATGGGGGTTTGCAGAACATGCCCCTAGTCTTTCCCGATAATATGCAAGTACTCTCGTCCCATATCCGCATTGGCGACGGATACCTGTCAGCGTAGAGACAGACTATACGCATGTCGCTAATTCTAGCTCGTTAGAGCAGAGTTGATATCTATGAATCATCATTCCGTATATCCTGGCTCCGTCTTTGAGCCACATTCTTATTTGAACACCTGCATTACATGGGCATGCCTCTTCTGGGTATCTGTCCGGCTGGGAGCCTACTGGAAGCTCTTTCTCGGCCAACTTGCATGTAGAAGCTCATTTAATTGGCCGAACAAAGGTTCTTCAGCTGCACAATACATATCTCTTCGTCTCCCTGGCAAGAACCGCCTAATGTGAACTCTCACTCTCCTACGCCAAACCCTTGATAATTCTCAGTTTTTCCAGCGGACTACTACGAAGATGCTATACGTAAGTCACGATTAAGCCATCAAGTAATTAGTCTTAGGCCTATGGTCTAAGTGGCCCATCCGGCGAATTACTTACCATTTCCGTACTGTCCTCCGTGTATGAGCTCGCACCTCGGCAATGCCAAGAAGTCCGAAGTCCGGGTTTCAGTGGGTCTGCAGACCGTTACGGCACCCGCTCCCGATGCGGCGCACGGCAGCGTCGATGAACAGAATGGAAAGATTTTGGTTCAGCGGTTCATCCAATTTCATTTTCTGATTCCTCAGACCCATGTGATATTTGACATTAAGGAGTCTCTCCTGTTGTTCGCTCTTAAAGGTTACTGATACCCTATGAGAGAAGAGACCTGCGTTACTGCAGAGTCTCGTATCGGTTACTCTGACCATAGTTCAAGGTATTGCCATGATGGTGCGATTGCTCCTGATGTATATTGTGTTTCGCGTAGGCCATTTGTGCTCTGAAACGCCCTTCCAATAGTGTTTGTGTCTACAACCACGACATGTATAGGATTATTGAGCCACAGCTTCATCATCGCAGCACAAGCTCGAACAATTTGAGTAAATGAAAGGTCTGGTTCACTCCATGGTGTCTCTTCGGAGAATAACGGCTTCGGGAAAATGGCTTATCCACAGTACAATACCTTAGGTGGAGCAACGCATCATGTTGTGGGGGACCGCATCTCCCAACATGGAATCGCGGAGCTGGGTACTCTCTGAGGTGAGTCTATTGAGGGAAGTTTTCGAAAGGGGGTTTCAGGCTTTGGAATAAGTATTATTATGTCTATCGTCTATGTCTAATCATTACTACTCTATAATCATGTGCTCGTTAATTATCCATCTCAGTTTCCAATGGCAAACGCCTCTCGTGCTGTCTTGCTACTCCGAGCGAGGCTATCGCCGAATCTGATAAAGATGAATGGGATTACTCCCATGGCTAAGGCAATAAAGCCCAGAACTGATGGAGCCCAATGAACTCCAAGGTTGCCATACATCTTGCCTGCCGCCAGAGGCAGGGTGATAGCTCCGATTGAGCGCGTCATGCTGGCTGCTGCATGTGCTGAAGCGGAATATTGCCGGAAAACGTCTGTGAGGTAGTTGATCATGCCCATGAAGAGCAGATTGAATCCACAGCCAAAAAGTACACCGCTAAACATAGGCAAGACAGGGGAGGTGGATGGCCACACGGTCCAGCCAAGCCAGAACAGAGCGATGACCATTCTACGTAAGCGATTGTTAGTTGTGGCTCCTTGTCATTTGTTTAAGGTATGAGATCGTGGAGGGTAAACATACTGAGGAGCGGCAATACATGCAAGAGGTAGTCTGCGATTAATAGGCTTCAAGGCCCACTCCACCCCGGCTTTAAATTGCTTATCGTGATAATGTGTCCATGCGTAGAAGATGGCAAGGGCAAAGAACACCCCAAGAACAACTTCGCAGATATGTTAGCTCATTTCATCGTCTATTGTAGCATTATGGGCGTCGTCTTACCAGGTAGGAACGCAAGTCCGGCCATCCCGGGAGACATGCCGTAGAAGTCTTTGAAGATGACTGGATAGGCCTGAAATAACAGGTAAAATACAGAGTATGCCATCGTCAGATACGCAGATGTCGCCATGAGGATTGGCTCGGTGAAGAGGAGCTTCATGGGCCGGAGGAAGATCTTTCGTACGTTGAAAGGCTGTAACTGCAGTTGCTGTTGCTGTTTGCCATCAACCGCACCCTTGTTTCGTTTCAGCTGCCTCTTAACTGCGTTGTTGTGGAGAACAGGCGCGTATGTCTCCGGCAGAGTAAGAACGAGAGGCAATCCGCATACTCCAAGGATGCCGGCGATCCAGAAGGGCCATCGCCAGGACATCGGAGAAGAGAAGCCCGAAACAATGGGCCCGATGAGTGGGCCGACAGTTGTGACTGTCATGTAAAGTGCCATGGCGTTTCCTCGAACCGCGGGATTATCGAGGATATCGGCGTAGAGTCCACCGATGACCGTTGTTGGCGCTGCCGCGTTGATGCCACAAAGAAGACGGAAAAGTAACAGCACCGGGTAGGTTGGTGCTCCAGAACAGGCCAGCATGAAGATGATGTATCCGCAGTATGTCCCGATCAGCACCGGTCGTCTGCCGATGTACTCGCTCAAGGGCCCAAATAGCAGAGGCCCAAGCACGTACCCGCACATAAATAGCGAGTTGAGAAGAATCAGATGGACGCGGTCGGTAACTCCGAATTGCTCGCTAATGGCGTCAAGTGCGCCTGAAGGCATGGATGACCCGAGGTTGCCATTGAAAGTGCAGGTAAAGCCCGCTACAACAATGTGCAGTTTGCGCAGCTAGAATAGAAAGTAAGAACATCGTTATACCAAACTTCTCCACGCAAGAGCCACTTACAGGCGATAACGTCGTAGCGTTCAGCAAATCCTCCGTTGTGTCCTTCAGAGATGAGCCATCGGAAGTGTCGCCGCTCAACTCAACATCCCGTGCCATGGTGGATTCTTGTTTCCGGTCTCCATCTTCTTCGTTTGCGTATTCGAACGGACGTGCATCCATTATAGTCCTCGAGGGTACTTTGCGTCTGAAGTCTGCTCAATGAGGTTCGTCCAAGTGGTTGTGGTCTTGTCTGTGCAGTCCTGGTCACTCAGACTGTCACTGAACTGCCCAGCTCCTCTTATATGTCCAAGCAACTCCATATTTGCCCATTGCTACCCGAACGTACAAAAGAAAAAACTTCTGGAAGACCCTGCTAGATTGTTTTACGTATTTGGTTCCATTTTCCTACTGCATTCAATGTTTCGCAAGTCGTTCGGAAGTAGAACAAGCCATTTTCCATAGTTGTAATTGGTTAAAGTGTCCGACAAGAAGCTGCCCAAGTTTCCGCACTACAAGAGATTGAGGGCATGTGAAAAGAGAAAAGAGATTTGATTGGTTTGTATTTCCGGGATTGCAAATTCTGCTGACATAACTCCCGAGGCCACGTTGCTCGGTATTTGAATAATCCACCACAACTTCCGACTTATATCCAGTCCAGTCCACATTGCCTCCACATCCGTCAAGCTTTGCGTCAGCGCAGTCAAAGGCGCGCCATCACACCTGAGATGCTGTGATTGAATCTAGATCCCGCTCGGAAAATAAGTTTCCAGAAGGCGGCTTACCGCCAATACTGAGTCATGTCAGCCGCAGGGCGTAGAGGCGCATCTTCTCCGACAGGATCGGCGTCTGGCCAGGCGTCGAAGAAAGCGAGAACCAGTATGGCACCCCCTGTCCCCCAACTCTCTTTTCATTCTCAAGAGGCATTCTGACCGACAATCTTGTCTCTGATAATTAGATGGCAGGGCCTGCGTGACGTGTCATCAACGGAAAGTGCGTTGCGACATCCTCGAAAAGGGCACGCCATGCTCCAAATGCGAAGCAAACAACATTTCCGACTGTCGGATCTTTGAGAAGAAGAAGACTAGGTCCTCGACAAGGGTATCTCGGAGCCCCAATGTCTCTATTCAGCCAAAGACAGCAATAGCACCGAGCTCTAGACCCACAACCACGCCAACAGCATCGAATGCCGCCAGTCCGTGGGTACCAGTCAACGTCGACTCGCGGCCAGCATCGGCTCCAGGAAACGAGCTCAATGCTCAGACCCATTACGCTACTGAGGTCGCAACGCGAAATTTGGCTGATTTTCTTGACCGAGAAGAGACAGGATATCAAGATATTCTACCAAGCGGTAGACTTTACTTCATCGGGACCGAGTTCTCGAACTTGAACTACCTCGTTCGGCAGCGGTCTCAACGGCCCGATCAGAATGTCCTACATTTCGGGAGTCACCCTCTTGCCCCGAGGATGTCTTCAGTGCCGCCCGAAGCGTTGGAACTACCCACCAAGGCCTTGGCTGATAAACTTGTTCAGGCTTACTTTATGCACATCAACCGTGGCATTCCCATTGTCGATGAAGAGTTCTTCATGAAGAAGTACAACAATACAGAGACCAGCGAGGATTTTGCTAGGCAACGGCCGTTATCTTTACTTTTGCTGAATGCTATCCTACTCGTCGGGGCGCACGTCTTGTCCAGCGAGCGTGATGAGCTCAAGGCGTTAAAGGCGGTCTTCTTCAAGCGGGCGAAAGCTTTGTTTGACTGTCGTTTCGAGCAACATCGTGAAACGTACCTACAAGCTGCTATCCTTCTGACTTGGCAATGCGACGACCTCGAGGATGTCATCTCAAATTCATGGTATTGGATCGGTATTGCTGCTCGAACGGCGTACGGAATGGGCATGCATCGGGATGCTACACCATCAGGTCTTAACGTTATGGATAAGCGCCTATGGCGGAGGCTATGGTGGACCTTGTATCAATATGACGTTTTGGTTTCTATGGCTCATGGTAGACCTCAAGCCATGTAAGTGGATTGCTCGGCCAATCACCCCGCAATCTGGAATATCCCCACACTGACTCTCTACTTCTACCGTAGAAGCCTTGACGATTCCGATGTGCCACTTATCGAAGAGTGTCATCTAGAAGATACACCGGAAGCCGAAGCGTCTTTCATAGTTCAGCATACACAACTGTGCATCATTTTCGCAAAGGTTATGAAAAAGCGAGTTGCTCTACGTTGCAAAGAAGGAGAAAAGGCTGAGGCGACAAGGAAAGCTGATATTGCGCTCGCTGAGTTGGTCACCAATCTGCCCGAACGACTCCAGCTATCCTCAGGGGTTCCAGACATTTGGCAGTCAATGTTCCACATCACATACAACAACTTTCTCATCCTCCTTCATCGGCCGCCTCCTCGGACAGTATCGGGACCCTCTTCAGTAGAAGCAAGCAACGATCTGACCATATGTTCTGACGCAGCGACTACAATCGCCTCCATCTTTGAGTCTTTGCGGAAGAGAGAGATGCTGGCCGGCTTGTGGCTTCCAAGCCTTCACATGCTCTTCACAGCTCTGGTTCACACAGCAAGCCAGATGCACTCTAGCAATCCAATCGTCGCAGCCAAGTCAAAGCGCCATACTGAATCCATGATACAGACATTGCATGCAATGAAATCCCAGTGGTTGTACGCGCAAAGTCTGCTGAATCTATTCGAGCCGAAACGACCAAGGAGTTGCGATCTTGACCAGCAATCCACCCGATTTGATGGCGCGAGCGATCGAGTGGCTAATTTTGGAGAGCAGAATCCTTCCAGGATCTCTCTTCCGACCGACATTCTGAGACATAACGATCACACCATCGTCGGATCGTCAGCATCCGTGGGAAATGGTGTTCCAGGGCGGCCTCTAGTTTCTGGCCCAGCTTATGGCTCACAGCATATAGATGCGGCACCAGGGCATAGTTTAGCTAGAGATCCGGTGGAGCAGTACGCGGCAGCTGTAGTTGGTAATATGTCCCAAGACGGGCAGGCTTACGGCACTGGCTTCGTGGGAGACGATATGGGCCTCACTGATGCAGATACTATGGATATGCTGCAGCTTCCGTCGGCTCTGGAGTTCCTATTGGCAGGCGCTGGAAACAACTTTGACTTCTGATACATGTAAGCCATCAAATGGTATGATGATAGTAAATGATGTAAGCTACAACGCGATTCTGCTACTATGTTGCTAAAATATGGGGAATAATCTAGCTTGTGTTCTACTATCTACACCTCCCAACGTCGTCCAGCTTGAAACTGGATTCCGGGTACCAATGACTAGTTGCCCAAGGCATCTAAAACGCTTTCACGCCAGTAGTAGAAGCCTGCAAGCGCTGCTCCAGGGCCTACGGCAAAGCCACTAGCAATGGACCCCAGAGAGCCAAGCAATGCCTGCTGAGTTGTAACAAAACCCTCTGATCGCAAGTTCCACGCCGAGTAGAGGGACAAAGCAGCAGAAGCGAGTCCGAATAAGCCGATGCTCGTGTTAAGACCACCTGCCAAGTTGCTGAATGAAGTTGTCGCCAGGATGGGATACACCGCGCTTGCGATATGAACGGTAGCGCAGGCGCCCGCCGCGAATGTGTATGCCATCTTGAGCGGTACTACATCCTTCTTGTCGTACATTTCAACAAACTCGTCCTTGTCTGTTTCCTTTACGTCTTTGGTGGCCTTCATGAACGAAGTTATATCCTTCACCTGCTGTATGGCCGAGGCAACGCCGTTAAGTAGAGCCGCGCTGAAGACTGGAGCGGCAGATGCAACGAGACCGAGGGTCTGTCGGATCTGTGGGTCTTGAACTGGCTGGCTGGCGAGGATCGTAGGGATGGCGTAGCCAACGATGGCCGACGGCAGTATTGCCTTGGCGTATTTGACTGGCACGTGTCTACCAGGCAGAGTATTGGTGCCTCGAGTGACTATGCCGAGACCCAGGAGTGGCATAACGGCTTTGGGTCCGAAGGCCGTGAAAGCGGCAGCGGAAATCGAAGGCCTACAGTTCCTCACATTAGATCGGTGTGTGGCGGGACATTGGCGGTGGGAAACCTACCATAGAAGGACCGAAAGCCTGTTGCCAAATCGATGACTCTCTGCAAGCCAGATGACTATAGCACAGAAGAGACTTGCCTTGAATTGGATCTGTTCAATAAGGCTACCAAGCGAGGATGTCTTTGTCAGATTTGAAGTTGCTTTAGCGAGGCCAAGATTCCATGCTCCAGCCATCCATAGTCTGACGCTTTTTTTCAACTCGGAAAAGTGGGTGAAACCGCCAGAATAGTAGAGCAACGCCGCGAAGAACCCGGATGCCAAGACCAGAGCCATTCTCGATGCTGCTTGAGTTGTTATGGGTCGGGCAGGGAGTTCATCGTCAAAAGGCACAAGACGGCGTCGCTGGGGCAAGGGAAGCCTGTAAACCCTGTGGCTTGCTTTGCAAATGGGGACCGCTGTGCCGAGGAAGCCTTCATCACCCAACAGGGGAACGAGGTACTTGGTGACGATCTTAGAGTACGGCGATCTTCCAGTCAAGACCTGCTGAAGCGTATGCGCATTCGCTACCAAGGTCTTGGCTCGCTCGTGGCGGTTGATGTGGACTTGGGCCAAGGCGGCTTCGACAATTTCTGTCGGCTGAGACTTGGGGTTCTTTTCCAACATGTCGGTCAGGGAATTTGTGAGAAGCGCCGCGGCTTCCAGGGCGCCGTTACCTCCTTGGCCGGAGATGGGATCGATCTATGAAGGGATCCAATGTCAGTGTAAGAGTCTCAACGATAAGCGGGGGATCTGAACCAACCTTGTGACTAGCATCGCCGATACATACGATTCGTTGGTAATGCCACTTCTCAAAGACGTACTCCTCCAGTGGCACCAAAGTAGCCATGATCTTGTTCTTGTAGACGTCGCCAAATGTGACGTTCTCAAAGACTAGATCTTCCCAGTGCTCCAGAGCCAGCTTCTCGGTGTCTTCCTTCGAATACTTTGGTATGTCCTTTCCGTACTTGGTGTCTCCGACGCCCGAAAACAGGAACCAGTAGGTCCGATTGCCAGGTGCGCTAATGATAAGGTAACTTCTGCCTTCGTTGAAGACCATCTGTTGATTATGGATGGGGAGGTTGCTCGGGCGTTTGGAGATGCCAAAGATGCATTTCGTCGCGACGGGTACTCCTAGACAACATCGTTAGGGCTTCAGTTTAGACACAATAAGCATACGAGCTACTGTAGCTACGCTTCTTAAGGGACTTGCAGCCAGTTTTCAGGTCAGGCCTCAGCAATCGGCGACTTACGAGAGTGTTCATCAAGAGGAAAGTAGCCTGGTCGTTCTTCATGGCCGATGCGCCACATCTCCTCCCGGACGGTGCTATGGATGCCGTCTGCCCCGACCACGATGTCGCCTTCAAAAACGGAGCCATCTTTGGTGTGTACACGCACCCCTTCCTTGAGGAGCTCTACCTTTTCAACCCGTTTCTCTGGTATGACTTTATCTTTGTTCTTCAGGTTGTCGAAGAGAACCTGCAGAAGCATCTGTCTGTCGATGAAGATGGAAGGGTAACCAAGCCTAGTTCAAAGACCGATTGTCATTCTTCTGCTACGTTTTCATTCGGCATCCTCTTCCGGCCTCAGCTTACCGGGCTTCTAGGTGTTGGATATTCGCCATGCTAGGCGGGCCTAGTGGTTTGCCATCTGGGCCGCAGAGGCTATTCTTCAGGTGGTATTCCCCAACCATCTCAAGGATTGGCTCAAAACAATCAAGCTGGTCAAGGATGCGAAATCCATTGGGTAGTAAACCAATGCTCGCGCCAACCTGTGGCGCAATATTGGGGTATGCTTCGAGGAGGGTGTAGTCGACGTCGAGCCTCTCCAGCATGTTAGCCAAAGAGAGGCCCGAGACGCTGCCGCCGACAATGATGACTTTAAAGCCCATTGTGATTTTCTTGAAGGGAAGATTTGATGCCGATTCCAATCATAGAGTGGTATCTCAGACAAGATCAAGCGGATGATAATAAACATCTAAGGTTGTTCGAAGGGTTTGGCCGAGGGTTCATCTATATATCATCAGTGCCTCGTTTGGCACCATGGCAATCCAAGTGCCGCACTGCCGAAAAGGAACATGGCATAGCTCGAAGATCGTTATTGGGCAGAAGATGAAGTAATGCCACGGTGATTCCTCCCAAGAAAGCAGAAAGAACGAGTGTCAAGTTCACCGAAAATGTCCGTTTCCCGCAAGTTAGACCACACGGCTGGATGCCAAAACGACGAAGGGCGAACTATAAGTGCCGGCCTTCGCAAATATCGGTATGCCGAACTTGTAACGAAACTTGTCATACACGACTCGGGTCGTTCCTCATTCCCGGCCGAGCAAAGCGGCGGCGCGGGGGCCACTGCCGGTAGGGGACAAGGTCTTAGCGTGGCTCCCCCACGCGAAGCGGAACAGCAAGATCTCGGGAAGTAGGGCCTATATGTGGCAGCAGGTCCCGAGGTTCTCAGACTATTCGCTATCTACCCTTGAGAGAATTGAGAGGTATCCTAAACTTGGAACGTATACCTCGGCGAGCTAGTCCGCCAACCTTTACTGATCACCTAGTTCTAGACGAGCCTGTGTAGTGTTCATCTAGTCTTTCAAGGGTCCTGATTTCAGTCCTATCGGTGCATTATCATGGCTGCCAGGCTGGTGTAAATGGAAAAGCAAGTCTGGCGACGCGATAGCAGCTCATGTACCTGCCGAGCGTAGGGTTGAGGGGTGTGTAGAAAGTACGCCTCATGTTCAAATGGTGTCCTTTTAGGCTCTCAAATCATGAAGCGACTGACTACACAAGCGGAGCGAAATCAAATCAAAGGGCGATTGCGACCCCTGCCCACCTTCCGTCCTTTCACCTTATCTTGTGTTCTATTAGAAATTGAAAACGGTAGACGGGGCTTAAGAGCCCGACTCTTAGGCCGTAGTCTCGCTCTCAGGTACCGTACAAGTAGCTGGGATGGTTCTGCTGATCACGTCTTCTTTCCGGAACTCGATACATACGTGCATTGGATAGTTGATGGCCCAAAGCATCACAGTAGGATTACTTAGGCGTGATGCAGTATCGAGCGTGTCCGCCTCTTGCTATTGAGATAACTCGGCGAAGTAATCTCCGGATGCATCCTATCCATGAAGTCATATCGGCTATAGTGTTCCTACGCTAGTAGGTCTTTAGAGCGGTTGCGCCGGGTCGGTATCTTGTCAGGCATCGGGTTGGGACATTTGATTCATGTTAGTACGTTGGCTTCACAAAGACCTGCTCTTAGTTAAGTAAGCTGCTAAACGTGCCAGAGATCCCCCCCCCCCCCCAATCGCCAGCTAAGTAGGTATAACCCAGCCTTAGATCTAGAGCTCATTTGAATATGATATTCAAACGGCCCCTAGAAAAGCACAGCCCCATTTGGCGCTGAGAGATTTCCTATGGAGCAAGGCTCTACGGTGAACTATGACCTCAGGGACCTCGGTTTGGCTTTCCAAGCTTGGCGAGAAACTCCGATATCATGTTGTCACGTAAACTACTACACTTGGCCCGATTATCGAGTCTCCTTAGCATCCGGCCTTCCAGGTGTTCGCCTACTTCTGCCCTGGGGGCGCCGAGGCACGAAGCCTTAGGAACAACGACGATGGTTGGACGGGTTGATGATGTGGTCTAGTGATTTGCATGTGAGGCTGTATGTATTCGGTTCAATACGGAAAGATTGACAACTTGTGACGGAGCGTTTCCGCTCTTGTCAATTGAGAGAAGGTCATTACCTACAAGTCCAACCAGCTTGAGGAGTATCCTTAGGAGTGCGGCGTACGAAGAGATGCCGCTTGCACGATATTCCCATCTCCTGGAGGCAGCTTAAACTGTATACAGCTGGACCCTCTCCATACTTTTCCTTATAGTCGGTGTAATAGATTGCCCAGTGTGTACAAGTATTCAGGGAGCCGCGCTCCACCCAGGCTGGCTGGCTGGCTTGGCTTGGCTTTTGATCAGGCTCGCGCAAGCGACTCCGTGTCGCAACATCAGTAGCCAAAGCATTGTCTGATCCCCCCCATGCAGATGGTTCGCCAATTCAACCAAATCCGTCGCGGCAACGGCAAGTTGGCCGTGTGAAAGATATCAATAGATGAGGCCGCCCCGGCTTTCATGCACAACGCCCGCGAATAAAACAAAAGATCTCAATCAGCCGAAGAGGGTTCACTTCATGCTCAACCCGCCAAACACTCGGTCTAGCTCCGCACCTTGATCGTTCAACGGCATCTCACTGGTCCCCGCTACAGCTGATGTCTGATGCCCATCCTCCTCCTCGGATGGCCCGCCGACCTTTTCCGGCTCGAGTATCCGGGCTTCACTGTCCAGCCAGCCGGGCGCAACTCTTCTCTTCTCAGCCAGCTCTCGCTCTTTTATCCTGGTCTCGAGGTCCCGCAGGTCGCGCTCGGCGTCCTCCTGCATCTTTGTAATGTGTGCTTGTAGCGCGCGACACGAGGCGATGATATCATCCGGATGGGCTGCGTGTCCTGACTGCGAGATCACATACTTGGGTTTATTTGCGGCGGCGTCTCCAGCTGCTGAATCGTCGGTGACTGCGGCTGGTACGCCTATTGCTGAGGGGGGCAGGGCTGAGGGCATAGCCTTGTAGTTGTAGGAGAGTGTTGTCGCGGTGGGGAGGGAAATGAACGGAGAGACGGTCAAGGGGACCTGCTCGAGGAGCGGATGGGAGCCTATCGCGATGATAAGTAATTCGAGCTACGTAAAGACACAAAGGGAGCGGAAGGGTACGTACGGTTGCTATACATGGTGGGTAGCAAGTCTGGCCTTGAGTACGTAGGTGTCAGTGTGCAAATGAGGGTGGAACAGGACTATATGAGCCGTTTTGAGGGTCATACAAGCTCGTTCAGGGTAGCAATAGGCCTCTTTAGAGTTTTCTGATACTCAGAAATGCCGATCAAGAGCGTGATTGCAGGTTGTAGTGTTTGCGCCGGTTGGAGGGGATTCGTCAGCTCTGCGCCATGGAAAGAGGTGCGATGCGAGTGCGTAGCTGTCCGAGGCAACGGAGTGCGATCGGACTCTGGGAGAATGTCGGTGGAGAGCTCAGACCCCACCGAGCGTTCAGGTGGGGCTTGCGGATCGACCTGACCCTGCTGACCAATGATCAATCACCTGACCGTTCCACCGCCCTGATTACCTCAGCCCCCAACTCCTTCTTGGTAAAGTTCCAGGTTGCTGAATGTCACTTCCTTTATCAATATCATCACGTGGTGATAGCGATAAGAGCTTCACTTTCTCCAGCTCCAAGGCAAGCACCCCACCATGAAGGGTCTCACAGGTCAGCCCAAGCAGAGTCCTTTCAAGGATCTCTTACACTTCATCAACATGCTGCCCACAACCATTCGCTCTCCTCCCTCTCTTGGAGACTTTACTCCAATTGAGGAGTATCAGTCGGCTACTCCTGCGACCTTCTTCGGAGGAAAGCCCGTCCTTCATTTCCATCTCGAGGATGCGAAGGCATGGATCCCAGCGTCGCAAAAGGGCAGCTTGGCCATCTTCCCGGCTGATGTCTCGACTGCTGCCTCTGCTCCCAATGGCACGACCTTGAAGGAGACCACTGAAGAGCTCGTGGAGCAGCATGTCTCCGTGTTTGTTTCTTCAGAGTATGTTTGCTACCACCGAAACGGGCGTTACCCTATATTAATTTGCGTCATAGGACCTTCACCATCTTCTCTTCGACCCAAGGAGCTGGCGTTCAGATCCCCTACCCCTCCATCTCTATTCACGCCGTGAAGTCGGTCGGATCCATCTCCGAAGATGCTCCTCTTCAGGCTATCTGGATGCAGCTGCAACTTGCCGACGGCGGTGACGGCGATGACGACTTCGATACGATCGATCTGACTCTCGTCCCTGCGGTCACTGATGGCGCCCAGGCCGATATTCAGAAGTTCTACGACGCTATCTCAGCCTGCTCAGATCTTCACCCCGACCCTGTCGACGAGGATGATGAGGAAGAGGACGGCCGGATCATTTTCGAGGGCGAGCATGAGCCAGTCGAGGGATACGAAGGAGTCTTGTACGGCGCCGCCGATGGAGGCCTGCCTCCTGCCTTCCCTGGGAGCGGAGGCTGGATTACGGCCGAGAACGTCCACGAGCACTTCGACGCCGACGGCAACTGGATCGGTCAGAATGGCAATGAGGATCAGGAAAGCGGCCAGCTAGGAGAGGGAGCAGGTCGGGTTCGCGGTCACGATGAGGCCAACAACGGCGTCAATGGCCATGACGACCCGGGCAATAAGCGCCCGCGGGTCGACGAGTCATAAGTGCATACCGCGAATGAGGCTTGGGAGTTGACGAGGGACGACTTGATACCATGGATAAGACTCGGGCTCATAAAACCGACGTAAGAATACCATTCTTTTTCGCATAAAATCCCAATCAACTATTAGGTTTTAGTTTGGAGGGAATATGGTTTTCTTTTGTGGTATAATTCGTTGATTTGAGTGATGCTTGTATCTGAATTTTGCTAATGGCCTACTGCCTAGGTATTACAATGACGCCGTGCTCAGCTTAGAAATATTCAACCCTGAAGAAAGTGCTCGCTAACCGTCGCTGAACGCAACACCCCTTAATCAATATGGATCACTATGGGACAAAAGAAAATTCCCCAGACTCTGGGACTCAAACCCTCATGTTTGGGCTCTGTCTCTCAGCCCCTGCAGTGAGGCTGTCTGGGGAGCTTAACAGGTAGTCCTCTTTCCCGTATGCACCCAAGCTGGTACCGCTATCTTGATGCTTGATCGGCCTCTCCAGACGTTTCTGGTCTTCGGTATCGACGCTGGAGATTCTTCTCCTCGTGGGACTCTCCACAGTCACCACGCTGTCTCTAGCCAACCCTCGTCCGGCACTTCTGGGTGTCGGGTTGAGCGGCCGGGGGCCTCGAATCAGAGAACCGTTTCTTCTCTCATTTTCCTTCTCTTCAACTGCAGCGCGTAGCGAATCAAGATGCTTGTTTCCCCCTGGTCGGCTCTTGAGCACGGCGATTGAATTTCTAGCCGATTTGATGGACTTGGTCCGCTTCGCTGAGCCTGGGCTCGTGCCTAAAGACAAGTAGTTTTGTCGACCCATTTTGCTTACGCGGCTGTTGCTCCTGTCGGGGCTGAACCCGCCTCCTCTCAAGTTTGGTAGTGTCGGACTATCCGGATCCGAAATAGATGAACCGGCGCTGAAGGTACTCATTTGGCTATTCATTCGCCGAAGCTGAGCCACGGTTGACTGAAGCCCCATTACCGCGAAGTCGCGATGGTATGAGTTCCGCTTGGGGGAGCTGGATGGCTTCAGCACGATCGAAGGGCAATCTGAGCTCGAGAGAACGCGCTCGACGCGGGATTCTCTGGGCGTCGGCTGTCTGGACAATGCACGGTCACGAATTGGACTAGCCATCCCACGCTTATATCGCCTTGGTGTCGGAGATCCTCCCTTTGACAGGTCGGGGCTCGGCAGTGGTCTTCGAGTTGGCGAGCCAGGAACGGGAGATGCGGCGGAGTCGGTCGATTGACGACCAGCACGACCTGAAGGGGAAGGACTGCCGCGTGATGGCGATATTTTCCCGCCTGGGCTACCCATTCTCAAGGCCTCTCGGTTTGGCGATCCCAGGCCAGCTTTCAAGGCCAAGGGCGGTGGGAAGACAGGTGCCTTTGGGCCGAACGTCAACCTGTTATTCGGCATCGCTGGCCTGCTGCCATTATCCTCAGGAGACGTGCCAGGGCTGGCTCTCATGCTCACAACGCTGTTACTTGAGACGAGGAAGACGGGCTTCATCGACATGACGCTCTTCGGGCGAATGGTCTCAGGCGATGCTGCCAGGTCGGATGGTTGCATCATGATGGAGTACCGCGTCTGGAGTTGGTCGGCCGTGCTGCTGCGCTTGATGACGTCCAACGGTCTCGGTATAGGAGAGTTGGCAACAGATGTCACCTTCGTAGGTGTTCGGTTCAGGATCTCCTCTTCGGGCGGCGTCATGCGTCGGAGAGGCGGCAAGCTGGAAGACTGGCGTTTGGGGCTCCTTGGAGGCACTTCTGGCGGGCCTGGTGTGATGAAAGGATCACATATTTGAGTATCAATGACAAGGCTCCTGGGTTTCCTGCCGCGGGGGGTGCTGTCTGCGTGTCCAGTACCGCCGGTCTTGCTGTCATCCTCGGGTTCGTTAACGCTATACAAGGTTGACAGAGACGATGAGGCATCGCTGCCAGGGGATTCTATCGATGCGCCGTTGTCGGTGGGCTTGGTCGGGGACTCATGCTCGGATCGTCTGCTGGGGCTCGAAAGTCCTGTTGGCAAGATGTGTTCAACTTCCGGGGTCGTTTCGCCAAACAGACTATCCGCATCTGAGACAGCCGAAGACTGTGAAGTGTTCCTATTGTGGTGGTTTGGAGTCTGAACAAGCATTGGAATAACCATTCGCTTCGACGGGCTGGGTGTTCGAGCTCGCTGGGCGTTAAGGTCTAACGCCTGGCCAACGTGTGACAGCACTTGAGTTTTTGCCGGAGATCGTGACCGGACAGGCGACTGGTTCTTGACTGGTGACGGGATCTTGATCGGTGACTGAGCCTTAATGGGAGATTGCGACTTTGTCGGCGACCCTCGCGGGGTCTTGACGCTGGACCCAGCTGATGCCGATGCAGCCCTCTGTCGTGTGGCCGGCCGGCTATTTGTTGGTGTCCCGAGCTGCAGTCTCTCTTCCGTGGAACGCAAAATCTCGGCCAGATCCGACTCCGTCGTCTTGTGCCGCAGCCGTTGCAACGGCACCGGTCGAGGTACCGGTCCCTGGGGGGTTGGAAGTACAGGCGGTCCCCCCCTCGCCGCAGCCGCCAGCTTCTCGGCCAGCTCGTACGATGCCGTCCTCGGCAACGGCATCTGCAAAGGCTGGCCACGCTGTGCCGGCATGCTGACCGGCCGAGGCTGTTCAATGGAGTAGTTTACACAGTCGTCGTCGAAATGACCATCCCCCTCGCCCTTGTGCCCAAACAGATCCGGTAACGTCGGCGTGCGTAGTATGAAGCTGTCGCGGATACTCAGCCGCCGACCATCACTCTGCACTCTGGGCCCGTGAATCGCATCCTCGTCAATCCAGCTATTATTCCTTCTCAGGTGTCCTCCACGCTGCTGCCCGCCAGCACCTTCCGAAGGCGTGCTGCTGAAGACGCTCCAGCTCTTGCTCCTGGGCACGCTGATGATGGACGAGAGGGAGCGGTGGGGAGGCTGCTTCTTCCCCTGGACCTCGACCATGTCCGCGTACGGCTCGCCCGGCTTCGGCTTCGTGAGGCGCCGCGGACGCGGGCTGGGCGTGCGGATGGAGCCGCCATCCGAGTCGAGGTCGAGTCTTGTTCTGGGCGTCGTCGATCGGGCTCGGGCGCGGGCTCGGTGGCGGCGGCCTGCTAGGGCGATGAGGAAGAAGGCGAGGCATATGAAGAGGAGGACGCCGCCTCCTATGGCGATGGCGAGGACGAGTGGTAGGGTCATGCCGCCGCCGCTTCCGCCCCCTCCCCCATCTACCTCCTCGCGGATGCGGAGTCGCAGGCTCGACATCTCCGGGAAGAGACTGGGATGTTGTGATATGGTTGTGTGGGTTTGGTGTTCTGAAGACGAGATCTAACGGTTGACTGAGGGACTGAAGGTGATGAGATCACAGGCCAGATATCGGGTCTCTCATGGCGTGAGTGTGTTCTCGGGTATTCACAGTCGGCTTCCCCCTTCTTTCGTCTTCTGTGTTACTGTCTCCAAATATTCGTATTAGGGATTAGATTAGGAAGAGTCAAGAAAGATGGAAAGTGAACAACGGTCTGGTGAGCACTTCTGGCAAATGGTAAGTAGTGTGTAAACAAGTGTAGGAAAGAATGAGAACCAAATCCAGAATAGTAAGAACACTCGTACAGAGCGAAAGAGAGGAGATTGAACACGGCCTGGAGGTGAATCACGAGGACGAAGAAAAGATGGATGACACGGATTTCCGCCTCACAAAATGGAAATGGCTGGCAGCATACCTCTGCCTCAAAGGGTCCTTTCGTTGCGGCGCTGCCCAGACCCAACCAACCGCCATCCGTGATGATGACTGTAGCCATGTTTGGTTTTTTGTTTGGAAAGGGTAATCGAGTGGTGGGTTGAGGTCTCAGTCTAATCTTGCCACCGGGAATGCGTTGTCATCCCGTCGTCCTGGGGAATGCATTCCAATGGAAGGGAGGAGGGCAAAATCCACCTTGGGTGCTCACGTCCTCGTCTTCGGCCAGTCACCCATCCGAAGTCTACCTTACACGCAGAACAGGGCTAGAAGCGAGGATCAGCAGAGGTGGTGCTGCGGGAACGTGAGGTAATATGAATTTGCCGGGTCGGCGGAGTGGCGACGCGTGAGTTTTGGGAATAGCTTCGTGGACTGCTGGTATGCGCGAGGCGGGTAGCTGGGCGGCGGGTTTAATCAAATGCGAGATGAGATTGCGTGCTATCGGCAGAGGTAAACAAGGTCGTACATAACACCGTTGCGTTTCCTGGTATTTTGTGAGAAAGTTTTCCATGGTGGATGTTTTCATGTTATCCATCGGCGCTGAACATAAATCAACCAGCTTTTCTCGATTCAGGAGTCGCATCATGGCTCATTGTGCGGTTTCTTCTCTGCCGAATCATCGCAATTGACGTCTATTCTGCCCCTTGCATCCGCGACCCAATAGACTCTTGAACACGCCCCGAACCCAAGTGACCAACCCATCCCTGCCCCCTCGGGCCGGATCCCTGTCTCTTCCATCATCCCCGTGCCGCCCTCTTCACGCACTTGACCTCGTTGATCCTCAAAGCAGCCGTATCGTGACTCTCCAGTTCCACGATGTACTCGTCCTCGAACACGCCGAGATCCTTGCCAGTCCACATGTCGTGCACAACATACTTCTTCCCGGCCTCCAGCCCGGGAACATCCTTGAACGCGACCGTCTTCTTCTCGGTGCCGCCCAGCGTGTTGAGCACAAACACGTGTGTCCCCTCCACTGAAGCCCCGGACCAGAATTCGGCAGGGTGCGTAATGTTCCACGCTCCGTCCGGGTTCACCCCCCACTTATACGGCTGCGCCGCGGCCCCGAACTCCGGATCCTGATTGAATTTCACCAGCTCCTTCGTGGACAAGATTTGCAAAATCTCGGGCTGAATGCCCTCCAACTTGGTCCCGATGATCAACGGACTCTTCAGCGCGGCCCAAAACGCGAAATGGCTCCTGCTCTCCTGCAGCGTCAGGTTCCCGTTGCCGACCTCGAGCATGTCCCAGTCCCCGTGGCCCCAGAACCCGTTCACGTCGGGACCGCTCCAGAAGGCAGCGTGATTCAAAATCGGCATCAGGCCCCAGGACCACTGGTGCTGGCCGTACCACTCTGGGTAAATGTCGCCCCACATGCGCCAGCTGTGGCCCGTCTCGTTACCCCAGGCCTCGACGTGGGCGTGGCCCCAGGCGCAGAGGGAGTACTGGATCGTCCTTTCCTGGTCTAGGAGGGCGTCGCGCATGATGCGATAGCGTTCTGCCGTCAAGGAGGTCGACCAGTCGTAGCCTGCGGGGGCCGGGAGACCCGTCTTGGAGTTGACGGGGTCGCCGTTGTCTTGGTTTTCGTTGGGGGGTCCGCCGAGCCAGAGTTCGGGGACGTATTTCCAGTCGTCGAACCATTCTTTCGGGACGTTGCAGTTGTCGTACTTTAGGTCTGTGGAGAAAGTGAATTGCCTGTTAGAACGTTGATCCGATAATGTGTTTTGCGATGAGTCTAAGGGACGATGGAGGGGTTTGGAGGGGTTAATTTGAGGGATGACGTTGACGCAGGGAGAGTGGAACGGCGAACGGTGATGGAACTTACAGTCGATACCCCATTTCGCAAACGTGGCGGCGTCGATTTCTTCGTAGCCTAGCGATCCCTCAAAACCGCCGCAAGTAGAAGTTCCTATGATAGTTGCGTCAGCACGTTGTCGCAAGACCGAACACTAGAGCATCCAGCATTCTCGCAACATGGATCACAACCAACGGCCTTCACGAAGTCCTCGCGCAACTCGGCATCCTCAGCAATACCAAAGACGGCAGAGATTCAACTCACCCGCATCACTGTAGATCCCGACCTTCAACCCCAACTCGTGGATCTTATCCACCGTATGCTTGATCCCCTGCGGAAACTTCACCTTGTCGACAATGATCTCCTTGGTGACGTTATCCCTCCGCAGCTCCTTGTCGCTCCAGCAGTCGTCAATGTTGACGTACTCGTACCCCAGATCCTTCAGCCCCAAGTCCACAATGTGCTGCGCGACAGTGAGGAACACCGTCTCGTTGATGTCGCACCCGTACTCGTTCCACGAATTCCACCCCAGCGCGGGAAGACGGCCGGTCTTGCCGTCGCGGCTGACAAGTGCCGCGGCCGTAGAGGACAGGCCTACGGCGGCGAGGATGGCCGAGCGCATTGCGAATACGTCGAGGGGTTCCGGCTTATGGCAGGTCTGGTATCGAAGGCTCTCAGTTATCGCGACCTCGCTACAGAGCTATACTTTCTCCACAAGATTTGCAAGACGATGCTGGAGAAGAGCTGAGCCGGCGGGATGAGAAAGAAGGAACCCGAAAAGTGGCTTTGAGGGATCATATAGACGGGAAGACAAACATCCTAGACGCATGCAACATGATCTGCCAACTTCATCGTACCCACCACCATCCCATCCGACAACCCCTCAGTCGCATCGAACGCGAAGTGGAAGAATGCAACATACCCCAAGTTCATCCCAGTTCCATTGCTGGGCATGGGCGGATGGCCACGCGGTGGCCAAGAATAAGGTGACAGCGCCGATCGCCGTTCTTCGCTCACGACGCATCTTGGGCCGGCTATTCCAAAATCCTGGGCCCATCGCGTAAGGTTACTGTGGAAGGTAGATGATCCAAAGTTGATCTAGAGACGAACCCTGCCGGCCAACCCGCAGTTTGTAGTGACACGGAAAAGCTCAACGTCCCCTCACGAATCTAGGTTCGTTGGACCAGGCCGTGAGGGGGAACCTCAAAAGAAACAAAATACTCTTCAATTGTTGGTGGGCTGCCACCGTCGCATCCAGGAGAAATACGACGCCATCAACGGTGAGGCCCCAGATACGCGGAGGATCGCCGTCCGAAGAAAGATGGGGCCGCGTGCATGACAAGAATGAGGGGAAAGCTCGAATCCTTTGAATAGTCGTCCAACGACAAGAGGCCAATTCCGCCTGTTCGTACAAAGTTGGAGAATCCTAGCCAGACACGGAATTCTCGGGCCAGTCCACCACGGCGGGGTTGTGTTTGTTGGGCGTGGGTGGCATGCAGCTTCTAGAAGCACGTTGGTAGGCAACCTTGGTCTCGCCTAGTGTCGCTACTCTCAACTACCCTTCATCCCACTCGAGATCTGCAGACGGTTATGGTGGTTTTGATTGTTTGTTGCAATCACCTGCAAATTGTTTCCAAATAAACACAGATTGTGGGACAAATGCTTCGGTGAACTCCCTCTGCGATGGAGTTTATTGCTTGCCTCACAGATTGGGATGAATGTTGCTAGTCGGAGCCGTTGTGGTAAAGAAATCTTTAAAACACATTCTAAGCAATTTTGGCATTAGTGAGGTGGGGTTCTAAGGAGGAAAAAAGTCATCTTCTCACCGACCGCCAGGCGATCCGGAGTGATTATTGCCGTTTGAATAAAAATAAATTGCTTTGATACTCTTACTTACAAGCGTGCGGACTCAAATTATAGAGAAGAGGTCGGGGGCAAGACAAGCATGAGGAACGCCAAGGGCCACAACCTTCATGTCAGCAAGCGGGGGTGTCATCGACAACCGGACTTATTGATAACTCCAGCCATGCTTAGATTGTCACCTGTTATGGCGCTGCGTAAGTACTCAATAGTTCTGCCTAACACCTTCTAGATACTGATGACAACCACTTTGCTAGGTTTCCTTTAACTCGCCGATCTCCCGGGTCCTCCACCATAGCTTAATTCCAAGAGTAGCTAAGCCCAGAGGTGGATCATCTAGATGACTTCGTTGCCCCCGACAAGCTCTCATTTGCTTCCGCAATACTACGAAGCGAATTGATCCGCCCCGAAGATACCGTAAGTGGAATTTGGACGCGCCAGCTCTTCTCTTTTCCCGCATATCTCCACTATCATTCGGGTCTGTTATAGGACACTAGAATTAATGAAGATGAAAGCTCGAATGAGGCCGTCGTAAGGGTGATTGTCTTTTCATGACCAAAATGGCTGATACAGTTTCTCAGATTAAGAAGCATTCGTCATCTAGGTAGCATGTGTTCGACAGCGAGGAGACATTGGCGAGCGGCACGTCTTTCCTATCCTACCAGACACATGGAGCTTTGTTTTGGCTTTCCATTGGTATTCTTGCCGCACCGCAGAAATTCAGCCGTAGTTCCTGGAATTACAGCCATTGATTGGATCTGCCTCCGCGAGGCATTTCACCTCACTCACTAAGCATTAATATAGCCTCGAGGTGACGTACTCTTACGGCAAGTCCGACTGTCTCTTTAGTACATGTAGTTACTCTCCATATGTACCCCATAATGGGAAGCCAATGTGATGATTGATAGACTGGGTTTAGCATAGACTCTCCAGTGACAAAAAAGTAGCAACCGGACCGAAGTCTAACAAGATACCCTCTATGGTTCGGCAAGTCTTGAACCAATTATTAGACTCCGTCCCTAGGGGCCTCCTCGTAGGAAATCCGCTTTCGGATACTTCCGCCGTAACGTCATGTTGATAACCAGAAGGAGGCAAATTGGTGGTAGTTCCCTTTTTTGAAATTGATCTGCATGTAGCGAGTTATGTTCCCGATTCAATGTCACCTGCCAAGTTGGATGAACAAGGCTCAGTCATCGCTTTTTTTCTTCTTTCTTGGGCACTCCGAGGCCAAGCGTTTATATTCCTCTTCAATCCCCGAGGATCTTGTCAGCAAGGGACATAATCTCCATACCGCCGAAAGTCACCAGCAATCCCAATATGCTGTCCCGTACGAGGTCTCCGACTCTCTGTGTGGTGTCAGCGTTCTGATATTGAATTTTCCGCTGCACCTCAATGGCGGCCCTCCAAGAGAAGGACCCAGAACTCAAAAGTATAAGATCTGCGGACAGCCGTCGCCATGTATCGTTTTCGATCCGCGAAGTATTCAAGTTGCGAAGATGCACCCTACCGGACTACTCACCTCTTGCCTCCTAGCCGGCTCCGCCGCCGCCATTGGCGTACCAGCTGCAGCAGCCGATATCCCAATCGACTGGCATCTAAGAAGATCCCAGCTTGCCGAACCAGTCTCAGCATCATGCGTGCAAGCCGTAAGTTTTCTAAACCTTTCTTTTTATAGGTCTATCTTCTATCTTCCATAAAAGGCACATGAAGCTGAGGATTTCTCTTCCCATCAAACCAGTGCGCCCAGCTCTCCGCCACATTCTCTCCCTCCCGCTTCCACTACCCAGAAAACGACACAACTTTTGCAATCTGGGACGCCAAACAGCAAGAAGTCCGCCCGGCATGCCGCGTCGAACCCATCACCGCGCCCGACGTCTCCCTCATCCTCAAGACCCTCGTCGATAGTTGGTGCCACTTTGCCGTCAAGGGCGGCGGCCACTCACGCAACGCGGGCGATTCCAACTCCATTGCCGGCGTCACTATCGACCTCGACCGCATGAACTCTGTCGAAGTCGTCGGTAACGGCACCGAAGCCCCCACGCGTGCTAGGATCGGTGGTGGCGCGACGGTGAGTCAGGTCTATCAAGCTCTCGAGGGGAGGCAGTTGTCCTACGTGGGTGGCCGGTCCGCGACTGTTGGTATCGGCGGGTTCACGCTCGGCGGGGGAACGTCGCCTTTCTCGAGTCGGTACGGCTGGGCTTTGGATAACGTTTACGAGTACGAGGTGAGTTGAAACATAACACCCTGTCATATTTTGCATTCCTTCTCGCCCCATCAGAAAAGCCAGGAGAGAACAAAACATCACTAACAAGCTCACCGAAAGGCCGTCCTTGCAAACGGCACAATCACAACAGCCTCAGAAACAAGCAACCCGGACCTCTACTTCGCCCTCCGCGGCGGCAGCAACAACTTCGCCATCGTCACAGCCTTCACCGTCCGCGTCTTCCCCCAAGATGCCGTATCCAGCCAGCGCGCAACATACACCTCCGCAAACACAACCGAGCGTGCCCTCGACGCCATCCACGACCTCTTCACGAACCCCCAACTCACCGCCGACATGGACATGGCCTATGACTTCTATTACATGTACAACCAGGCCTCGGGCGCCTTCTCGCTCATGGGGTCGGAGTGGTACGCTGACCCGGCGGTCGCAGAGCCGGCGGTCTTTAGGGCTATTCGTAGTGTTCCCTCGACAACGAGGACCGCGAGGTTGGGGTCCATGGCGAATCTTACTGGGACGCTGCAGCCGCCTATCTTAGGTACCACGCGGTATGTCTTACTGTTTCTGTTTATTTCTTCACCATGTTCTGAAGTCCCTATTCCATTCACCTACTAGGACTGCAAGAAACGTGCTGACTATTGATGTTTCCCTCTCAGCCACCTCTTCGGCACAATTAGCACCCTCCCCTCTCGAGCCCTTCTCACCCAGGCTTTTGCAATCTTCAGAGAAGAAGTCTCAGCAATCTCCAGCGTCGAAGGCCTGGCCCCGAACCTCATCTGCTACCCTCTCTCGACGACCGCCATCCAGGCGATGAAGCAACGCGGCGGCAACGCACTCGGCATCGACCAAGATGAGCCACTCTACAGTAAGTGGTCCAATACTCGCTCTTCCTCCCTCCCTCCTTTGAACACCCTCTGAACTCCCCTCACCCATCACATATCTAAATTTTCTCCACTTGATCCTCCCCCTGGGCTAACGTCCACTTCTTTCCCCCCTAGTCTTCCTCGTCTCAACAGCCTGGTCCAACGCCCAAGACGACGCAGCCGTGGAAACAATGACGGCAAACGTCCTCTCCCGCATGGAAACCTACGCCCGAGAGTCTGAGATCTCGCACCCTTACCTGTACATCAACTACGCGTCCGCAGCGCAGACGGACAAGGTCTATGCCGGGTACGGCGAGGAGAATGTGCGTCGGCTCAAGACTATCGCTCGCGAGGTCGATCCGGAAGGTGTCTTCTCGTCCGAGGGTCTCTGGCGTGGGTTTGTTAAGTTGTTGTGAGGCAAGCTCGCCTATTAAGCCGTTTGGTTTTGCGGCCGCCGGGGGGTTATGTATCTTGTAGATACCTACACATGTCAGCAGATTGAGTCTTTTCCGCCTGTACGAAGAAGGAATAATTTCTTTTCCTTTGATCCCCGCTTGATGCCCTCAAAGGAGTCCGTTTATAGAGAACTCGGAAATCTGCCACCTGTCCAACTTCCCGAATGACTCAGGAGAGCTGCTCGTGGGCTTCTCATCACCGTTCTTGACGTCTTGTGCACCCTTGGCAAGCGGATTTACCTTATCCGACACAGCACACAGCTGACCCGATGATGACAACTCTTAAGAGCTTCTCTAGATACCTTATTTGCTTCCTGCTCCACCTTGATTGTCACGAAACCTTCTAGACCCTGCCAATTCACTTCCATTAGGCAAGACACCTAATGGCTATCTTTTAGGTCATCTCACATCCATATCGCGTAAAGCCACAGGAATGAGCGCACAATTGAGACAATAAAAAAAGTCCCTTTCCACGATGTCATATGACTCACAACCAACTCAAACGGTAGCAAAATGGAAGCTAATGTTGACAGGAGCACTTCGTTCTGATACCACTATGGATGCAGTCCATCAATGAGATCATAAGAGATACCCCCCTCGCCGAATGCTAGATAATCCCAAACCCTTCCTCTGATCCGATTGACGTGATGTGTTGAAGTTCTCTTGCCAACTTTTTCAAAATCCTCAAGACAAAACATCACAATCTGCCAGGAAGGGGTTTGATACTTTAATTGTAACCTGGGGAGGTGGGCGCCCAGATCGTCCTTCTCCTTCCTAACCATCATACCCAGTCGGCGCCTTCCCTCGGTCGGGTGGTTCCTTCTGTGGGAAGGCGATATGGCTGATGGTAGACAGGCACGCCCCGATTAGACCACGGGTCGAGTTGAATAAGGTACCTCCTCCCAAGGTATCTTCCCCTACTGAAAGAACGGTGATGATGAAGCCCACGCTCATATTCTCCAGAATGCATTTAGGGGAACTGTATAGATGGCAGAATTCTGAGTTCTTATGAAAGGTGCCAGGCAAAGGTGGAGTAAGAATGAATTTGTGTTTATTTAGATGTTGCTCGTCCTTTGCATTTCTAGTTGTCGTTGACTCAGTCTGCCAGCGCGAGATTTGGCCATATTCAGACATGGACTACCGTACTGCTTCTCTGCCTATACCATGCTTTATTTTTGACATTTTATCATCGACTCATCAGGAGGTCAGTCAACAGTGAAACCTTAATGGCATGCAAGGCCGAACATCAAGCGATGTGGGCTTCTGTCACATATGCTACTGATAGAAGTGGAGAGGCGACCTGGTGTTAGACTGGCGATAACTTCTCACGCAATGGCTCCGGGAGGGAAGTGTCTTGTGGATGGATTCGTTGGAATAACCTTAATGCGAATAGGTATCTCTCAAACATCAACCTACAACGCCTACAACATGGACGCAATCAATGCGATGCAAATGCAATCCCCCCCTTACGACGCCCGCCTCACTCGGACTACCATGAAAAGAAGAAACACGTTATAAGGACCAACTCAACTTGATGATTTGCCTCCTAATGATTGCCGTAAACTCGTGACGCAGGCCATATCGTGCCCGAACCTTGCTAGCTACCACCAAGAAGGAAAAAAGTGTCCGTCTGCTCAGAATGTCCAGACAACAACGATAATGTCCTTGAGCAAGATGCGAGAGAACCAATGGGAAGCCAAATCATCTCAATGGGCTAGGTTTTCCACTGGATAGAGAGAATAAGACCGCCACATCCTGATGTGGCGTCCCTTAAAAACAACGTCCGCCACCCTGATTTTTTTCGCACCCAGATACAAGAGGGAGTCTCAACTCCAGAAATTGAGAAAACACGTTTTCATCACCTAGACGTGGTGATGACGGTGCTGGTGGAGGTGACGCTTGGCGCGCATGGCGGGAGCCGAGGCCGACGGAGTAGGAGTCACAGTCAGGGTAGACGTGATATCCTCGTACTCAGTGACGTAGACAATGTCCTCCTCCCAGCAGATGATGGAAACGGTGTTGACCGCAGTGATGGTCTGAGTAGACACGCAAGACATACCCGGAGCAGAGGAGCTGGCCGGAGTAGAAGTGGTGATGGGCTCAAAGACCGGGGTGGGAGTGAGCTCGGGAGTGGGAGTAGGCTCAGGAGTAGGGGTGGCCACGGCCTCAGCAGCAACCGTCTCGGAGACAGAGCTGGATGAGCCGTAGGGAATCTTGCCAGTCTCCTTGAACACTTCACCGGGGAGAGGGTTGGAGGTAGCGGTCTTGCCAGGCTTGTAGGTGAGAGTGGGAACGGTGGGAGCCGCAATGGTGGAAGTGGAGCTCACGGGGTCAGCGTTGCCGCCCTCGGACGAGCCGTCAGCGTAGGTGATGGGGCAGTTTCCAGGAAGCTGGGCATCGGGGCCGGTAACGTTGTCCTTGGCGACGAGATCGGGAACCTTCATCTCGCACTGCTTGGAAGTGGCCTCATCCTGGAGACTGAAGACGGCGCAGTCCTCGATGCGACCCGACAGGTTGGTGCAGGTGTCGACGGCAGACTGGAGGAAGTCCTCATCCCAACCGGAAATGAAGTCGGCGTGGTATCCATATCCCTGAGTATCACCGTTGGCAATGACGAAGCGGCCAGAGCGGTCCTTGAAGGCGTAGGTGTTCCAGATGACCTCGTACAGAAGGTTGGGGGTCGAGGTCTCGAATCCATCAGGGCAGGTACCATCAATGACAAGGTCAGGGTAGGCCATGTGAGACTTGTGATCAGTGGAGTCGACGTCCTTTCCGTTCCAGCACGAAGGGAACATCATCTCGAACCGAACGCCATTAGCGCAGTTGGCATCGAGATAAGTCTTATCGGGAAGGAAGTGACGGTAGAGGGTGCCCTCGGGGTCACGGCCATAGTTGAGGCAGTTGAAGCCAATGGCACGCTGACGAAGAACAGACTGGTCAGTCTGGCCGAGGATAGCCCACTCGGACTTCTGGGGGTCGGGCTTAGAAGGGTCTCCAGCAGTGTAGTTGCGGCGGTTGGTGTCGCCAGCAATCATGCGGAAGCCAGGGGGGAATGCCTTGATATCCTTTCCATTAAGAAGGTAGTACCTGGTGCAGTCAGTATCAAGTACTTTGTGTGCTGCTCCGAGAGCAATGAGAGACTTACGCAAGCAATCCTCCAACTTGATCAACAAGCTCGAACTCTCCAGTGGCAGAGTCCTGGAAGTACAGGGCCGGGTGCCAGTAGGCCGACTTGTCCTGCTTGACACGGCAGGAAGTGCAGTCGCTGGCGGTAAGGTCGCCAAAGTCAGCGGTAGGAGAGATGCCTGGTTCTGGAGTTAGCGACCCATGCAGATAAAATAAAAATAGTGATGCTGTGGTGATAAGAAGGCAGGCGCATAGTTCAAATATCAGAAGGATTCATTAAACTTACCGCCAGAACCGTGAATAGCGTGAACGTGAGGAGCGGCGCCACCAAAGGACATGAGAGGGTCGACACGAGCAAGGCCAACACGGCCAGGGCACTCCATGCGCCAGAAAGCCTCGGCGCTGTTGATGAGGGCGCTGACAAGAGCCAGAGCCTGGGTGTTGGACAACTTCATCGTGGCGATTGATGAATATTGTCGAGGGGAAGGTTGTGGTGATGAGATGTGAAGGGCGAGGTGAGATAAGGTGATGCAAGGGTTGAATGGGTATCAAAGTAGGAAAATTCGACTGAAAGACAAGTCCGTTTGCTGGTCTTGAAAAAGATCTGAAGAAAGTCCAAGCCCAGTTGGATTCTTGAAGGAAGGCTGGAGAATGAGAGATCTTTGAGAAGGTCAGCTTTGCGCAAACGATATTTGTGAGTTTTCCGTCGAGGTGTAGTGCGGTGTGGTGTGTTGTGTGTTGTGGGTGAGGAAGTTTCTCAGGCAGAGAAGAGATGCGACGCGTGGGATATAGAGGCCCGGCTGCTATTCACTGAGGAAGGAGCAAGGCAGGAAGCAACAGAAAGTGAAGGGAAGGTGCGATGGGTTAAGCGAGGCGCTGATTGGGTCGTTGGTGAAGTTGGTGATGGAAGGAGGGAAGGAAGGAGCAGGTGTAACCCGACTCACCTGTGACTTCTTCTTTTGGACTCTTCAACAATGAAATCAGGGTCAGATGTCAGAGACAAAAGGGTCCTGCAAATCTGTTCGGAATGACGACAAAAAGTTTGATCTTTCCAGGTGATTTTCTTCCGTCAGCTTTTGCGCTTTCCAGTGGCTGGGAGTTGGTTTCCTGGACACGTGACGGATTTCAATGGTGGAGGCTTCGGCGGTGGCTCGGTGAGAGAGTTGGCGATGTTTTTCGACCGGGCTCGGCAATGTCTAAGAGACTTCGGGTTTGATCCTCAGCAATGCTGATTCGAGGCTGCTACAACACAGAGATCCTACGATATTCCGTCGTCGATGTCCAGCACCACCGGCAGAGTTCAGGTTCGGGATGTGTTGAGTGAGTGCGTTTCTATGGCTTAGACAGATCTCCGTGAGTCAGATTGGCGAATTTGGCGACGAAATTGCTGATTCCTTTTCTTATATCGTCACAAAGTACGTTTCTACTACGACAAGTTGATTGATCTATTCGTGTTGGCGTCGAAAGATCGACACGCGAGGTGGTTGCGAGGCGATGCGCGGTGTAAGACGATGTCGTAAAGACGCTAGTCGGAAGGTCTTGTTGCGCGGAAGCGGGAGGTTGGAAAACCGTTACGATGATACCAGAAGTTGGCGAATTCGGCTTTTCGTCTTGTCGATCCTCCTATGAGTTTGCCCGAAAGTTCGAGGCGAGAAACAAATGCGATCAACACACACACCAAACGGGGTCCAAGAGAAATGAATGTGCTGGTTAGTCCTGACTACGAGTAGCAGGAAAGCCAAGAAAAGGAGCGTAATCCGCAGCTTGTGGATTTTTTTTGTCAAGGTTTAAAAAACAGAAAAAGGAATGGCTGAGTGCGACGACCCTAAGAAGAAGGGCGAGGCCACAAAGTGCGAGAGAGCGAGCGTTGAGAGTGAGCGTGATTTGAGAGAGTGACAGTCGAAAGACCCCGTGTAGGTGACGAAAGGAGGGGGAGAAACGAGGGGACAAGAGGGTGAACACTGGAATGAAGGTGATGCAGAAAAAGGGCATCTAAAGAGAAGGAAACGGGTGGGCAGGTGGAGTGAGAGACATGGCTAGAGGATATGGCATTTCTGGTGGTGGGATGCAAGGCGGGAACTCTCAAGGGGGGGTGGGAAGGGTGAACGGGGGGCGCAAGACAGGGGTCGAGGGATGGGATGCCGAACGAGGTTGCTAACTTGCTGGAGCCCTTTTTGCTGTGCAATTTACGGCAACTTCTTCCACTCCCCTTTCGCCTTGTTCAGGTCTTCCTATTCCTCTTGCACTCTCATTTGGACGCTACGCAGAAGTCACTACCCGTACTGCGTAGGTTACTTTGGAAAGCAGGCACCACCATGCCATGGCTCATCTCCATTGATCCCCGTTCTTGGCCACCGGGGGGGAACGAGCGAACAAACGGGGGAAGCGGGCAGTGACTTCTTACAGATGAGATGAGATGGAGCGCTTGCTCAAGTTGTTCTCTCCTCGCTCTTGGCCCCGTTTGGTTTGGTTCTACCTTCCGACGAGGATAGCCAAGCAAAGGCAAAGGAAATGGGGGAGCATGGGGTCACGAGAAGAAATGGCGCATTCTCTTCCCGTTCTCCTTGAGAACATACATAGTACACCTTTCTCTATCTCTCGCCCTCACTATCAGGGGTCTGGGGTTGAGCAACGCTGCGCCTGCAAATGCCAGTAACAGGTGTTCGTCTGGTGGTTCCTACCTTAGAATTCATCTGTTCATTGCGCCAATGCTCAGACCAGACGAGGGCACTGACTGTCGCTACAAAGAAGTCGTGGACCTCATGACCGGGCTTCTGGTGGGTAAGCGTCGTTGCTTCTCTGGCCTCTGATTGAGGGGTCTCTTGAAACTCTCCTTCTTGTGAACGATTGAACCAGGGCTCTGGCGGCCAGCCTAGGTAGGGTGGTAAGGTACTCCGTATGTGCCCTCAATCCTTCCAGCATGGAACGGCGATATGCCCCAGGGCAGTGGTCGGGCGAACAGTGTGTGTGGTCGGGATCGCTCTGGATGTGGGTTGGAATAGATTAAGGCACTGCTTCAAGGGGCCGGGCCAGCGCGACGCGACCAGGATCCTGCTGGCCGTGTGACGTGGGCAGGCTGGGTACATGGCGAATGTACCGGTGGTGTGGGAGGTGGCTTGTACCCCTCGACGTTTGGCTACCACAGGAAAAGGTACCTGAAGGCTTGCCGCTTGCCGCTTGGCCCCTCGCGGCCTTGCCCCCTTTGCATATCATCCAATGCTTGATGCTTGACTCCATGGAGCCAACCACGACGCCTTTCTGCTGTACTCCAGACGACGGCGGACGCAGGAGTAGAGGGTATACGAGAAGCGAGAGGCGAAAAGGCGGAATTTCTTGTACTCTACTCTATAGTCTATACAACGACAGACTATAGCGTAAAAGAAGCATGAAGCAATGACCAGAACAGAGAGGCGAAGCGGCGGCCTTGGATCCATCGCAGAAGAGGAGACCGACCCATATGGGTACGGACATTGCAGATGGACCATTGCAGCACTGGGTTAGACTAAATGCGAGGATGGCCGGTAATGCCAGTGCGAGTCTGCGAGATGGAATTGGGTTGCTGAGCATGGGACGAGATGAGTTATGACTGTGAGAGACCCAGCGGAGAGGTGAGATGACGAAGCGCGGATGGGGGATGTTGATCATGCTGCGCCGTGCGATGCGCCGCTGCGATGCATTTCGATGTGTCGGGCAGCCGGTGCTGGCGGCGCAGCGGCGGAAGCTGGTCAGACACTGCTGTTGGAAACTTGTGGCTGCTTCACGTTTGTATCGCTGGCCTTACGAGCCAGCCGAAATGGAGGATCACGGCGATGACACCACATTGCAGGCTGTTTGGCCAGTCCACGTTCGGGTTACGGCTGCATCGTTGCGCATCGTGCATGGCACCAAGCATTTAGCACCAACGGTTTGGCGGGAGATGTGAAGGACGGTGTGATGCGATAGCTCGGGGTGTACCGGCGTAGCCTGCAGAATTACACTACTTTTGATCAGTACATGTGCCGTACGGAGTAAGGTAACTAAGATAATCATGGAAATACCGCGAATGGCTCCAGAATTGACAAACGCGATATGCAGGTACCGGCGGTTGCATCCACAACCGCAGCCACCGTGCTGGGCATGGGCAAATTGGGGGCCACTTGGGTAACGACCCAAAGGAGCAGCCAAATATCCGCATTACAGATGATCACAGATGGACCCGAAGCCGAGTGGTCGTATGGAGTAGAAAATGGAGATGATGAACTGGAGTCTTTTAGATGGACAAGAAGAAAATGTCAAGCCAAGAGAAGAGACACCTCGATTCCCCAGGGCAAGAATCCCAGAGCCCCTTCTTTCTTTCGTCTGAGGATCTGCAGCCAATGACACGGTGTGACGGGATGCTCCTGTCCCGGTGTGGGGGGAGGGAAGGAGGAAGAGAACCAAACCTGCCTTACTTGAGAAGGAGGGACGAACGCGCCAACTGTGACTGGCTATCACTGCCGTTACTCCGTTCGTTCCATTCCTTCCCCTGGTCTTGTAGCTTCCATACCAGCGCATAATAGAAGGAGCAGCGCAGTATGGATGGTACTTTGCCTTACTTGGGAAGGAACTTGGGTACTTGAGCCGTTGGTTGTGCGTCCCTCTTGCCCCCTTTTGAAAGGTACTTCGGGGGAAGGCAGGAACGGGGTCGAGAGAGGGGCAGGAGGAGATCTCACTTTAGGTACGTACTCCACCCGGGTGGGTTCCAATTGCATGGAACAATGCAAAAGCCAATCACGCTCCTTTCCCCCCTGACAGCTCTTGACATTTTTGACCAATGGAAATGGTGTCCGCCGCCAGACCAGAAGGTCAGATGGGGCCGAACGGGCGGCTGGGATCTGCGCTAACGTCAGGCATCTGCAAGCTGCCCGCCTAATGGAGTAAAGTCCCTCTGGAAGCCAAAATTCCCAGCAGGCGCCGGCTCCGACGAGGAAGTCACAATCAACGTCCACAGAGAGCGACTTCTCAATTTGAACCAGGGGATAACACACCGGTGCCGCAACGGACGCTTTGTCTTTGCCTCTTTCAACCTATCATCCATCCTCCGGCCACCCGACCCCGGATCATCTTCGCCCTATAATCTGCTGGCCATCTTTAATATGGATATCGGGATCAATCCACGGCAGCCACGGCAGGATAGCTGCGCCAGACCTCTGCACCTCTACGCATGCGCAGTAAGCTCTGGAATCTGGTTCCATTGTTGCGTAAAGGTGCGCAGACGAAAGAAGCAATCACGGTTCACGAAGCAATCATGCCCATTTTTGCGGCAAATTTGCGCCGCGTAGATGCTAGAAACGATGAAACCACGAGATTGCTATTCTTCTCCTTGTCATTCGGCCGTGGTACCGAGCAAACCCTCGCTACCTTACGGATATTCGTACCCGCTTGGAAGTTGGCTCAGCTGTCATCGGGATGACCGGCCACCATGCTCTCTGTGCGCCAGGAACAAGAGAACAAACCCCGCGAATATTCTGGCGATCCAAGGAGATTATTTGTAGGGCGACACATGCATCCTCACATGGATCCCGGAAAGACCAACGCTCCGCTGCTGCTCAGCGCCCACAAACATTCCTCGTGCGGCTGAGCCTCGCGCCATTACCCAGTGATGAGGAGCCAATGTACGAATACTAACATGCAGACACAGCAGTCAAAACGAGCCCTCGCACTACAGGCACTTAGCTGAGCCTTCACCTTCTTTCTTGGCAGCGAACATCGAGAAGGAAACAATTCCATCACGAGATCTGAACCCCCCTCCTTCGCACGACATCCTTGGGCCGGACCCTAATCCAGAGACGCACACAACTGCCTGTCTCATTTTACTCGAGGCAACGGTCGCCACTTGGCACCCTCGTGCGACAGCGCGTTGTCCCCCCTCGGTGGCTGTTCAAGCCTGGCGTTAATCGCACGAGACAGAAGCAAACATTTCAGCCATGTCAAGATGACACTGGCGCTTTTTGCTTCCTTCTTCCGCTTCAACGGCCGGCAGTCTTCGGGTGATCGCCTGGCGGCCTTTATCCCTATCACCAAGAAGAAATAGTGCCCGAACAGCACTGTTATTCCTCGTCTGATGAGCGGCGCACTTGCTAATACGAACAGCATGTCTCGCCATGTGCGACCTCCTGTTCAGCTCCCGACGGGCCTTTCATCGCAAATTATATGCTATTCTCGCTAATCAATTACGAGTCAAGTTTGAGATTATCGTCATAACCCAAAGCAAGGGTCCGTTTGCCAGATCTTCAGATTGGCATGGACACGGCCCGCTCAGCAAACCGAGCAGCGCCTCGCGACTCAGCTCCGAACCAAAATAAAGTTGCCCGTAATCAGCGCTCATCGGCATCTCCAGCTCTTCATCCTCGTATTATGAACTTCTGGGTGACGACATTGTGGAAGAGCCACATATCTGTAGTCCGAACTGAGGAAGCACACTGGCATGTGGCAATGATGTTGGAAGAAGCTCCTCTGATCCACGACGGTTTTACCGTCGCCACCGCCGTACGGATGCACTAGCTAGCACACCGTACGAACACACCACCAGCTCAGCTCAGCTCAGCCTTCTCGAGATCTTCTTCCCCTGATCACCACTTCCAGGGAAGATCCCAGGCCGCGACACATGCAGCGAGTTTCAGCACCTTGACCGATTGAGGCGGTGCGCCAACCACCTGAACTTCTAGAGTACGGCACCAACAGCCAAGACTTGTCGTCCCAATGATTTGCGGTGCGTTGCACCACACTCCCAGAAACTTCCGACTTTTGCGCTGCCCTTCAAACGCGAGAGGTTTGTCTGCCTGTCTCCAGGAGTCAATTCTTAAGCTTACTCTCATTGTTTCTCCAAGCGAGGAAACAGTAGTTGCATCCACGGATTGACCAGAGAACAACCATACTACGTAGGCAAGCAACTCAATGATGCTTGCAATTCGGAAACGCATAAGCTTGGAGACATGAACTGTGGTCCTCTGGTGCGGACCTCACTCCGTATGCCACACTATCCATATCTTTGTTCCTGTCGTTTGCCTCTATTCGCTGTTCGGACCGACCATTAGATCGTCCAACAAGTCACGTCTGCCCTTTCATGACCCTAGAAAAAGACATACCCCGCAAAGTTTCTCATGGCTCGTTCCAGTGAAGGAATGCTTCCTTCCTGTGCTCCCAGCTCCTCAGGAATCAAGAGACAATGGGATGGAGCCATCAGCAAATCGACGACACGTAAGACAGTGATTTCCATCCGAACAATCAGGGGCACAAATCTCAGGGACCCGAATCCTACTCAAGACCCACATATTGGGCGGGACTATCGGCCGAACAGCCGCGGTAGTAGACCCGTCAGCCGGGGGTTTCGAAGTGATTGAGATGCGCTCCTATCCCTTGACCATGACTCTCGCTATTCATCCCAGAGGTAATGACGTACTTGTCAATGGGGTTAATCCGACCCGGGGCTCCGTTTCTCAGCAAATATCGCGGTAGTTGATGAAGCCGTAGACCTGGTGCTAGTGGTAGACTTGCTAGAACGTCATTTGGAAGCTGGGGATATGAACCACAGAAGACAGAGCCGGGAATGAAGAGTGTCGGAAACACGGCCACCATCACTTGCCAGCTGAACTTCGCCCGAGGCATGTTGATCCCGGGGAGTTCGAGATGCGACTCGCAGGAATGTGCAAACAATAGCTTGCTGGAATTCGCCAGCAACTGGAATTCGGCGCAGTGTTCGATGTGGCTTGGGTTCCGAAGCTGTGTGGAGTTCATTTCATGCAGCCGAAGCTTGTGACTTTGGCCAAGGCCAAGGAGCTCATCGAAATGGGCGGACGGAGTGAGCAGTAACTTAGTAAGTAGCAATTGGGTTTATGCCACAATCTCAAAGTGACAGCAGCGATCATCCCAAACGCGGCACATTTGTTTACCCCTATCTTCGCTTTCGGCGCCACCCGTGAAATCTAATCTGCTGGGTCGTGCACTCTGAATGGCACCTAACTCTTAACGCCGATGTGTCTCCTCACTCCGCCCCATGTGGCGCAGTCGGCAGTCACTAGCCAAATCGACCTCAGCTTCAGCCACACCTGTCCCACATGCCACCTTACGTGCACACGACAACCGCACGCAATCAACGAAGCCCGATGCAGGAACAAGTGGCATTCGAAAGTCAACAAGCAGCCGAAAACGATGCATTGAGCCACCTTCGATGCCCTCACGACCTCACGAAGCTCATGAAATGAAGTTTACACCTTGACTTTCACCAAGTTTTAACGATGGATGATCTCTCGGGATTGAATTGGTCGTCGTCGACCAACACGACGAACAACAAGCCGCCGCCGATGAACCCCTCGGGCGCCAACTACTTCGGCTCCATGCGACCGGCCAACTCAACGCCATCCCCCTTTCCCTCTGGCCGTAACACGCCTCTGTCCGCCCAAGGATCAGGAGCCGTGGCTGCGAAACCTCCACCCGCGAAGCCGCCAGCCGATAGTTTCAGCAACTTGATGAGCTTTGGTGGTGCCGGGGCTGCGAAACCGACATCGAAACTCACCTTGCTGGAACAGCAGCAGCGACTCGAGGCTGAGAAGAGGAAGAAGGAGGAGGAGAGGAAGAAACAAGCGCAGGCGCAATTTGGCGGTGGTTTCTTGGATACGCTGGGATCGGGCTCAGTATCGAGGACGACGTCCCCTGGCATACTGTCCCCTGGCTCTTCTACGGGCAAGAAGGCCAGTGATGATGACGACCTCTTCGCGGCGTTCAACTCTGAGACCAAGGTCGACAATGCTAGCCACTACCCTCCGCCTCCTCAGAAGAGCCTCTCGCCTGCGATCGCCTCTGGCTTGGACCTCAGCAACCCAACCGCATGGAATCAGGCGCCTGTCCCTGCCAATGGCGGCTTTGGGGACGACGACGATCCGTTTGGTCTGAACCAGCTGAAGCCCAAGGCCGCATCTCCAGCACCCCCTCCGACGAACGATGATGATGACGACTTCCTCGGAGACCTAGCCCGTCCGGTCGAAGAAGTTCGGCGCAAGCAACCCACCCCACAGCCCAAGGGGCCTGAGCCCGGAAAACCCATTGAGGCATCTGACTCCAGCTCAGATGATGAACGGCAGCCAGCTCCCGGGGGCGAGATGGCCGAATTTGACAAGGCTGTCGCGCAGCTTGTCGATTACGGCTTCACCCCTGAAAACGCTCGAAGGGGTCTGACAGAGAGTGGTGCGGGGTTGAATGTGCAAGCAGCCGCCAACTGGCTTTTGGACGATGCTCACCGACAAGCCAAGGCGAAGGCTCAAGGAAAGGATCCAGCCGCTGCTTCAAGGAGAGGACGAGATGATGGTGGCAGACAGGATAGTCAAAGACGGGCTGATACCAGATCCCCTGCCGGTGAAGCTGACTTCTCAAAGACTGCGGCGGCTATGGGAAATAGCCTTTTCAAAACAGCCAACTCTCTCTGGAAGACTAGCAAGAAGCAGGTGGCGGCTGCAGTGGCAGACTTCAACCAATCGGAGGGCGACCCCAGCCAGCCGAAATGGATGCGCTCAGCACAAGCTGATCGTGCTCAGCCTGAGCGGCGGGTGGCCGAGGCTACAGACGAGGCTATGATGCTAGAGTCTGGCGGTCGACCGCAAAGAAAAGCCGGGCAATCGTCGCAGTCTTCGAGACCAGAGGCCCCTCGCCGGACAGCATCCCCAAGAGACCAGTCTCCTGCGGTATCGGCCCCGTCAAGCGGCAGAGGCACTCCGGTACCCAGATGGCAGCAGCAGAGCGGCCCAGCAATACCGGATTCAAGAAGTCGCGCAAGCAAGCTGGCAATGGCGGACGACAACGCGGCTTCGTATGTCAGCCCTGCTAGGAGGAAGAAGGCGACACCTCAGCCGGAAGCGCCTGCGTCCCAGCAGGAGGACCCGGACCTGCTTTTTGGTTCGCAAGCTCCAAAGCCTTCGCAGTCACTCCCTCATCGCCCGGCTCAATCATCGCAGCCATCACGACCCGTCCAGCCCTCTCAAGCCTCGCGGCCTGCGAGACCTCCATCTCCCAAGCCAGCCCCTCGTCCCGCTCGTCAAATCCCACCCATTACACCTGCGGCGGTACAACAGTCAACAAAACACCGTCTCGATGGAACTGCTCACTTCAAGAGAGGAGATTACGGCGCAGCTCATTCATCTTATACGTCATCACTATCTGCCGTGCCATCTTCGCATCCTCTTGCGATTGTTATCCTCACAAACCGCGCGTTGACATCGTTGAAGAACGGCGAACCCAAGCGTGCTGTTGAAGACGCTGATGCTGCACTCAAGATCATTGGACCTGGTGGAGGTCAAGGCGAGCAGGTGCCTGTTGTGGGCGACACCGGCACCCAGGAGAATCGCGATATGCGGGATCTGTACGGCAAGGCATTGAGCCGCAAGGCCGAGGCCCTCGAACAGATGGAGCGATGGGGCGATGCCCACGCCGTCTGGTCAACCTGCGTGAAGAACGGCGTCGGCGGTCCTACCGCTATCTCTGGCCGACAAAGATGCCAGTCAGCCCTGGCTCCCAAGCCCAAGCCTAAGCCTAGACCGGCCGCTACTGCTCCTGCTCGATCACGCCCTGTAGCAGCTTCTGCTAAGAACATGGAAGCCGTGGAGCGCTTGCGCAAGCAGAATCAAGCAGCGGCGCAAGAAGACGATGAGAAGTTTGCGCTGTCGGAGAAGGTTGACGCCAAGATTGCGGCATGGAGAGATGGGAAGAGAGATAACCTGCGTGCTCTCATCGGTAGCTTGGACTCGGTTCTCTGGGAAAACAGCGGATGGAAGAAGGTTGGGCTGCACGAGCTTGTCATGGCCAACAAGGTGAAAATTCACTACATGAAGGCCATTGCTAAGTGTCATCCCGATAAGGTACGTTATTTTTGATTTACTTGGTGACTATGGGCCTGCGCTAACAATGTGTAGCTTCCACAAGACGCTAGCACGGAGGTGAGACTTATCGCTGCTACGGTCTTTGCGACGTTGAATGAGAGTTGGGATAAGTTCAAGTCCGAGAACGGATTGTAAATACTTTAGGGGCTGCATGGAAGAGAGGGCTTAGACGTGTGAAGGAGCGGATTTAGTACTGCAAGCACGGCAGGAAAGCTGGGGGCATTTATCCCGAATGCAAGCGGGCAAGCAAGCATTGACGAAGGAAGTGAATATTCGAAGCCATGTTTGATTGATTCCCCAAACGCCGTGCTATGCTTGTAGTGTCGACCGCACCCTCTTATGTCTGCCTACGTTGATCCTTCAAATCTCTCTCTCTACTAAAGTAGTCCGCCGAGTGGTACTCTATGGATAAGGTATTTATGTGTTATCGCCAGAAGGAAGGCCTGCCACATCACAGACCCAGCGACCGCCGGACGCCGTCGCGAACCTTTTGCTCGTACTCCGTCCTCCGCTCGCGCCACATCTTTGCAGCCTCGACGTTGGCGGGGCTCTCGTCGTTTGGCTCGGCGAGCATGCTCATGACGGAGATGAGGATCTTCTCGACCGACTGGATCGGGGACCAGCGCTCCGAGGCGTGTTCGTAGTGGTTTGGGTCGTCGCCTGGGGGGTGGAGGATGGAGATGCAGACTAAGCCGCTTGGGTAGACTAGGTTTGTGGTTAGCAATGCCTTTCACTTTTCTATCAGGTCCATATCAGGGGTGCGCAATAGGAGACTGTACTATTCGGATGCCACATGTCGACGAGGAACTTCATGGTCGGTGGGGCGAGAGGGTAGTCCTTGGGGAACTTGAGCTCGGCGGGGAAGACGCCGCCTTCGAAGGGTGTTCCCTCGGGGCCTTGGATCAGGGCCTCCCAGTGAAGGAGGTCATCTTCGGATACGGGGCCGGCGGTGATGCCTTCTGGGGGGTTGTTTGTCAGGGCGCGGTACTCTTGGAGGAGCCGGCGGTGGGCGGTGGATTGGGCCATGGCTGGCGCAGTGTTGCGTGTCTCGGGTTGACTCGGATCGAGAGGTTTAGAGTCGCGGAGAGCTGAAGAAGGATGGGGAGAGATGCGAGGTTTGTAGGCAATGATCGAGGGAAGGCCAGGGATCAAGATGGTTGTCGGGTTGATATCTCCGGTGACTTACACAGCACGGAAGTGAACAGTTGGGACCTCCGGGTCGGTTAGTGGTGGTCATAGTGGTGGCAGATTGGCGGGGGTGGGGGGAGACTTCCCTGCTCCAGTGGTTCTCCGAAGTTTAGCCCGACGGCTGTACATGGATCGGAGCTTGGGTCGGGTTCACCGAGCATTTTTTGGGAGCTCTGTCCACCCGTCTGCCCAGCCGACATCATTCAACCACGAATCCAATTCTCGACGGTTCACTCCTTTCGTTCCGTCGTACCCAGGAAAGCAAGAGACGGGACACACACTCCCCTCCTCTCTTGCAGCCCCTCTACGATGCCTCCACGAATCCCATTGAGGCCAATCGCAGGCCGCGCCGCCTCTTCCCTGACGGCCGCAAAGCAGAACACCGCGATCCCTTCGCGCGCAGTATGCCTGTTCTGCTCGCTTTCCGCACCCTCGCGACCTACGACGAGAACCAATGCCACCACCAACAGCCGCAATCAAGCAAGAAAGGCATTGAGACAACGCCGCTTCCAGTCCACCGAGTCGACAGCATCACTACCGCCACAAGAGACCATCGCACCCGAGAACCCGAGGCAAGAACTCATCGACACCCTACTAGAGCTCCAAAAACATGCCGTCAACCATGTGAACCTTTCCCGCCTACAGCTCGCGCTCCAGGGTCTGCGCCAGGATCCAGGCCAGGAGTCGATCCGCATCGCAATCCTCTCCCTCGCCAACGGCAGCGCGGAGCAGGGCAAGGCGGCAAAGGACCTTCTCCGATTACTTCTCGCGGATCCCCTGGGCGACGAGGCGGAGTGGGAAAGGGAATTAGCGCAGCATGACCCGTCGCACCCGCTCGTGGTGCGCATCGGGCAGGAGCATAACGCCGCGGAGGCCGCGCCGCGCGTGACGATATCAAAGACGAATCTGCTGCACGAGCTCGATGTGTCGTCGCCTGCGTTGAATGGACACGGGATTGAGCTTTTGCTTATGGAGGTGAACCCCTTTAGTTCTGTCCCGGGACCGGGCGAGAAGGCGGTGCAGGATGTTGAGGAGGCTGTTCTTGTGCCGACGGTGGATATCCCGTCCAACACGGGGCGGTACACGCCTATTACGACGCCAGTGCACAAGGCTTTGGTTGTTTCTGGGGGCGTTATGGGCGCTGCTTCAGTTGCGGCTCTGCCGTTGGCCGAGCATCGTGATACCGTCTTTGGTGCTGTCAACTTGCCAGAGTATTCTGTGGAGAAGGAGGCGGGCGTCACGTTCCAGCCGATTGATGTGTCGGTGGGCAGCGAGGGACTTGATCTTATTCGCCAGAATATTGCCAATGCTATGGAGTATGAGAGGGCATGGTACAAGAGTAATGTGCCTGTCCTTATTCAATGGCTCAAGACAGGCGTGCAGACGGACGAGGGCCCGGCTACCAAGCCCGCAGTTCGTCTCCTGGTCGCCTCACTACTCCGCAACGCCCTCGCAGAGATTGAAGCCGAGGAATCGCGCTTACTTTCAGGACGCCTGTCCACGGAGGCCGCGTCATCCGGGCTAACCGTCATGAACGAGAGACTGGCGCAGTGGTCCCAGTTCGCGCACGAGGAGCTCCAGCAGCAGCTCGACCTCGCGTTCGCGGGCACGAGATGGCGCAAGCTGGGCTGGTGGAAGCTCTTCTGGCGAGTCGACGACGTGGGCGTCCTCACGACCGACATGCTCAGCCAGCGCTTCCTCCCCGGCGCAGAGAGGGAGCTGGTGTACCTAGCCGGCCGCATCGCCGAGTCCGGCGTCGCTTCGACCACCACTGAACCACCGGTGTACGCGCAGCCGACATCCGAACTTCAGAAATCCCTGCCCGAGAGCAGCACCGTCGCCAAGGCCGTGACGCAGAAGCCCAAATGGCCGACGCACATCGCCTTCACGCGCCGCTACCTCCACGAAGAAACCGTTCCCGCACTACAGGCCCTCGCGCAGAAGCTCGTCCTCCAGGCCTCGAGCACCTCGGCCCTGACGACGGCGCTTGCGGGTCTGCTTTACGTATCGCAGTACGCTTCCTCCATCTACGAGGCCGGCGCCGTCGCGGCGCTGGGCGTGATGTGGAGCCTGCGCAGGTTGCAGACCAAGTGGGAGACGGCGCGGACGTACTGGGAGGGCGAGGTGCGGGAGGAAGGGCGCAAGGCGGTACGGGGTGTCGAGCAGAGCGTTGCGGATACGCTTGATGGGTCAAGGGAAGGGGCTGCTGTTGAGGGCGCGGAGGAGCTTCGCAGGGCCAAGGAGCTTGTTGAGAAGGCCGAGGATGCGCTTGAGCGGTTGAAGTAGAAGTGATATGAGCAAGAGGGAGGGGATTGCATGTCACGACGTTTGTATCATCATCTGTATAATGTATAAACACAATGTCCATGATAGACATGCACATGCACGCACGAAGTTCCGATACCAGACAAAAAGACACGAGAAATTGGGCGCCGAGAGGGGCGTTTGCATTCTATTGCTGCGGTATCTTTGGCTGTGACACCTAGCTTTCTGTGTCAGCTGAGGGTTGGATGACGGCTGGCTCTTCAAGATTATAGAAAGAGTGAGGCCTACCCTAGCGACCGTCATTTCCCCCATGCTGGCCGACCAGTGACATCCTCAGACTGCCCGGGTATTGTTCTCCTCGGGGAGAAATCAGGCCTCAAGTATCGTGCCTCGCACTGTTTCATATGATTCCCTTGCCCTCCCTCGGCTGGTATCCGCCTTTGCAATACTCGGGGACTTTCCCCCGTGAAACATTCAAAACCCCTTTAAAACGCCTGGAACTTTTTTGTCCCCGAAGTACGATGCTGAACAGCCTCCGGGTTCCCCTGGAGTGAGAATCCAAAGTCCCCTCACCCGACCTTTCCTCCGGCTCTTCAAAAGACGGAAGAGTAGCGTCCGTCATGAAAGGAAAAATGCGCGCTGTGCCTCGTCTCGAAAGTCTTCCCCTTTGGTGTCTTCTTGCTCTCTTCCACTCTCTCTCCCACGCGCAAAAGTCCATATCGCGGGCGGTCTATGTTTCTTCAAGGCCGAGTCGAAGAGGCATCCTGCGAATGCGGATTCCGATCCTAGCGTCCTCCGCGCCCGCTGGCCCTCGCCCTGCTCACGGTCGCGCGACCACGCGCCATACCGACACCGCGGCCGCGGACGTTGCGGGAGCGGAACATGGGCGCGTTGCGCAGCATGTCTGGGACGATGAAGAAGCGGACGTGGGAGCCGCGGATGTAGACCTGGTCGAGGTGGGAGACGCGGCCGTCGCGGGCGGTGACGGTGATGTCTTTGAGCTGGACGTTCATGTTGTCTTCGGCTGTTGGGGAGAGGTGAGATGTTAGCGGGCTGCTCTCTGTGACTGAGTTAGGGGATGGCAGGGTGGAGGGAGGGGGTACCTTCGAGGAGCTTGCCGCGGTAGGTTTGACCTGATGTGATTTCGAGGGTGACGATGTGGCCCTGCGCGCGCGAATGGTTAGCTTTCTGGCGTGGTCTTTATGAGGGGGCGAGGTTGTAGGCACCTGTGCCTCGTTGAGGAGCTTGATGGGAATGCCAATTGTGGACGTCATGATTGTGGTTGTTTGGGAGAGTCGAGGGCGAGCTGTCGTGGGGATTTAGGTCGAGATGGGTGGAGGGGAGTAGCTTGTCGCGATCGCGGGCCAGGGCGGTTTGGGTGGTGGATGATGAAAAGTGAAGGCGGGCTCTGGGGGAGACAGGTAGCTGGAAGCTGGTGTTTTTCCGAGCCGGAATTTGGCCTCACCGAGCGTGGCAGGTGAGGGTGGAAAGGTGGGGCCGTTGCCTTCACTCGCCTTGCGGAGCTCTGAGAACGTCTATAATCACAGCAAGCCTCCTTCTTTTTCGATGCCAAGTTCGTTCAAACCCATGCTACTTACAATCGTGACTTATTTAAATACAACAATGGCCTATATCTGTCGCCATGGGTTGAGGGCTATGACAAGATTAAGGCTCGATTTGCAAAGACATTGTTGCTTTCCGAGAGCTCAGAGAGGAAGCGCTTCGGTAACTCATGTTTGCCAGAGCAAGACGAGTAACCTTGAAAGCAAGCGCAAGCTCCGAGTAGTGGTTTCTTTCGTATTTTCAGATTACTCAACTCTTTGACTTTGCGCCTTCAATTCCGTAAAACGCACCATCACGTAAGTGAAGTAGTTTAAAAAGTGGTGCGAATACACTCTAAATCTATGACAGACCACACCGAGAGCATGTTGTACTGCTCTTGTCGTACATGAGATCAGACTAGATCAGAACTCCAGGACTTTTTATTCTCGTCCCTCTAGTTGGTATCCTGTTTTTATTTGACAACATAATAACCGCCTGCACCTTCAATCACTGGCCGGCGTTTAATGAGCCAGAGGGAACAGTATTGCGTTTGCACACGGTACAGACTAATCTGGACAGGTATGACACATTAATTCTTCTCGAAAAGGATACTACAATATCTACATCGAAGACGAAACCACGCCCCTAAGATCTCTCAAAGTCAAATGTCTCGGGCAAGCTCTTCTTACTCCACTGGTGAACCAGCGGGTCTCCAGACCGTCTCTTCTCCCTGAACAGCGCCTCCGTCAGATACTTGTACAACCAAATATTGGCACCGTTGTACGCGATACTGTGGTCGCTATCCGTGAAGCTCAGCCATTTCATCTTGGACACGGGCACCCCGGCACCGACGAGCAGATCGATGAGCGCTGCAGCGTTCTGGTAGTGCACGTTATCGTCGCCCGTGCCGTGGAGGATGGTAAACTCGCCCGCCAGATTCTTGAACCCCTCGGGATTGCGGACGGCCGTCTCGTTGTACCCCTCCTCATTGGCATCGAGCGTCTTCATGTAGCGCTCCGTGTACAGCGAGTCGTAGAAGCGCCAGTCGCTGACGGGCGCGACGATGAGGCCGGATGAGAAGACGCCCGAGTTGGCTTCGAGAACCTTGGCGGAGAGGTATCCGCCGTACGACCAGCCAAAGATGCCAATCTTTGCGGCGTCGACAAAGGCGTTTTGCGAGGAGAGTTGCTCGGCGGCCCAGATCTGGTCGAGGGGCTCCAGGCGGCCGAGGTGGCCGGCCACGGTGGAGCGGAAGGCGCGGCCTTTGTAGCCTGTGCCGCGGTTGTCTACCGTATAGGTGATGTACTCGAGTTCCGGGTCGGAGGCGATGAAGGCGCGCCAGGTGATGGACTGGTAGCGCTTTGTGACTTCTTGTGCGCCGGGGCCGCCGTAGGGGGTGAAGAGGGCGGGATACTTCTTGGATGGGTCAAAGTTGGCGGGGAGGCGCTGCATCACGTTGAGGGTGTAGCCGTCGGGGTGGGCAAGCTCGAAGTAGGTGATGTTGGGGAGCTTGTATTCTTGGAGGCGAGTGACGAGAGCCTCGTTGCTGGTGATGGTGCGGACCGGTGTGGTTGAGTTGGTGGCGTAGAGTTCCTGGTAGGGGACGTTGGGACCCTGGTAGGACAGGATGTAGTATCCGGCCGAGGACGAGAACGAGGCGCTCCAATATCCCGCGACAGTGTCGTCGACGAGGGCCGTCTTGACGCCGGAAGGGTAGGAGACGGAGTAGAGATGCCTCTCGGTGCTGTGGTGCTCAGTGGACAGGTAGTAGACGAGATGACGCTCAGTGTCGACCTTGAGTACCGAGGTTACTTCCCACTCGCCACTGGTCAGAGCAATAGGGCTGCCGCCATTGACCGAGTAGAGGTAGATGTGGTTCCAACCAGACTCGTCGGACAGGTCCAAGAAGTAGGCGTCGGTGGAGTTTCTCGTAGCGTTCTGCAGGGGACCAATGTACTCAATGCCCTGGTTGTTGTCCAGCCATCCATCGGAACCATCGCGCTCTCGAATGACCTCGGAAGCATAGCCCTCGACATCGACGCGGACGAGCTTCTCCAGGTCCTGGACACGGTTGAAGGCTCGGTAGGCGAAGCTGGCATGATTGGCGGTCAACCACTTGACCTCACCAACAACTAGGTCGTCGGCGGGGAATGCATCAATCTCAACGGGGTTGGCCTCCTCAGTCTCGACATCCAGCAGCGTTAGTGCCACGGTTGGGTTCTTGCTGCCGACCTTGGGGTAACGCAGGTCCAACTCGACAGGATACGGGGGTGCAATCTTCTCGCCGCCCATGAAGTAGGGGATGGTGAAGGTCTCAACACCCGTTTCGTTGAAGCTGAGGTAGGCAATGTACTCTCCATCGGGGGAGAACCAGAAGGTGCTTCTGCTGCCAAAGATTTCTTCTTCGTAGACCCAGTCGGGAACACCGTGGAATAGATCCGGTCCGCCGTCGTTGGTTACTTGGGAAATGGTTCCGTTCTTGCTCAGGAAGAGGTTGTTACCGCGAACGAAGGCCTTAGTGGTCAGTGTTAGCTGCATCCGGGGGTAGCTGGATTGTGTGGTGCTGGTCAGGAGTACTCACAATTGCATCTCCCACGGGCGCAAACTCGGCATATTGAATGTCTCCAGCTTGGTCATCCACGAGCGGCTCAACAACGCCAGATTCGACGTCAAGAATGGAGTAGTCGGCAAAGTACGAGTAGCGGTACTGCTTGGTGTAGTTGGTGGCAAAGAGGACCTTTTTCAGATCCGGTCGGATCCAGTACTCGGCGTAATCGGCAGGGATCTTGTCTGCGGGCACAAACGTCTCGTTTGCGCCGGTGACGATATCCTCGATCACGAGTGCATTGTTGGAAAGATAGATGAAGCGGCCATCTTCAACGCCCGAGAGCCAGCTGACGGATCGCGAGCTGGCGCCAAATCGGGGGGAAGCGACCGTCTCGTTCCAAGTGACAATGCGATCGCCGCCTCCGGTGGGCTGGTGCGGTTCGCGTTCAATGGCCGATGCGCCGAAGATGAGGGCCGCAGCGGCAACGACCTTGAGAAATTGGCGGGCCATGATGAGTATCCGGTGTCCCGATTTCTCTGGTATCCAAGAATGGGTATGCAGGGCAAGGCGAGCAACAGAGGCGAGAAAGGCCGCGTAGTAGGAACCTGGAGAGGCAACCGCTACTTTATACCAGCTTGCCGTGCGGTGCCATTGAACCAAAGCATGCGTCGATAGCCATGCAGGTGCGCGTCGCAGTGGGCCGTGTTCCACTGCAGTGCAGGCGAGAGATCACCGAGTGACGGTGCAATGGTCCATCGTTGGCGGCATTGTTGGATGCTGTGCTCGGATGCCAAGAGAGCGACATGGATCGCGGTCAAAGTTGTCAAGTTATCAACGAGTCGGGCCCGCTGCTTTCTCCAGATTTCTTGCCGACTGTTGGTCTCGACGGCCATGTTGACTGGCTGCTGTGCTCATAGTGGTCTATTGAACGGAGTTTTCGAACGGGGAGAGCCGGGGGGATCATTATGGACCTGCCAAAGTTGGGTTGACGGCGTGATTAAGTCTGGATATTGACGACATGGAGAAGCGGGGGTCATTGGCGTTTGTAATAGTGGTAATGGCGAGCGTCAGTGTACTATTATGTGTGACTGTCTGCGCGCGCGTGTGTGTGTGTGTGGAAGAAAAGAAATTGACGCGATGAAAGCCAAGTGAAGGCCAAGACGAGCTTGCACAGGTGCATTCCTCTTCGGGAAGGTTGCACTTGGACCGGAGAACAAGCGGTGGGCACTGGCGCCGGGGTTCGCTGCGGGGCCACGGCATGCCGCCCGGCCTCTCACGGCTTTTCCCCAAACTTGCCGATTCTGCCCACTCGTTCACTCACCCACTCCTTTTTTTTTCTCCGTCAGACATGAAAGTGCCGGCAATTGGTCTTGGAGGATCGTAGAGGATCGATGGGCAATGCAAGGCACATCTCATCCCATGAATTCGGTGTGAGTGTGACAATGCTACATAAGGTACATCCGGGCTAGGTGCTTCAGATAAACTGAAGAGATCTCACTCCCGCATGCTCTTCTCAAGAAAAAGAAATGCTAAGCAAAGACTATCTTAATACCTCTTGCGGTAACCTCTGCGGTGTTGTCACATCTTATATCCGTACATACATTCTTCAAAAACACCACCTTCGGCGCCGGACCCCACAATCCCGTCGGCAACTGTGGAATCCTCGGGTTCGGGTATCAATCCGGCTTCGGCGGCTTCGGCGAGCGACACTCCAGGACTGGCTTCTGACTCAACGGCATCTTCGGATTGATTGATAGAGCTCGAGACCCGAACGTGCTGTTGGTAATGATAACACTCATTCATGTACTCCTTCTATTCAAGTGAGATGTATGCAGGCAGTTCATCACATTACTCATAAGCCTCTTCCCCGAGGTTGCTTTTCTAGCATTTTCGAAACAAGCGGATTGCCACCCACCTTCCGATAACTCAACTCTTGTGTTACTATCTAGTATCCATGATGTGAAGCCAGCAACTACCTTACGTGACGTCTAGGTAGACTTTTTGTGCCTAACGTGGCCGGCAGTCACAATCGCAAATACTCAACTCTAGGCAATTAATCTGAGTCAAGTACTTGGTTTTATCGTTTGACGAGTGCCCGATGAATGTCAGCTAGAGCGTCGACAATGGAAATCTGTGGAGTAAGAACATGTATTGGTCGTTTGGTTTTACTATCAACTTTATATGGTCGTTTAATATATGGTCTTGTTCCAGATTTCTACATCAAGAATGGAACAAGTACCAATCGCCCCATTGATGGTCACATTCATTGAAGAAGCTTACTGACTTTGCCTGAGATGAAATCGTTATTGAGGCTTGAGCACTCGTAATTTGGTTGCATGAAAGTGATAGAAATTGCTCCAGTACTATACGAGCAATTGGCTTGGTAGTTTACGGACTCTGAACTCTATCCGTGAATACTACAATGCTACCCAAATGTAGCGAAGCTTGAAGCCAGTCATGTAAGCTAGTCACGTATTTCGTGCGAAAAATCTCGGATCGCCTTCCAGCCCAGTTAAGAAGGGGGTGCTGCTTTTGGTTCCCGCTGTCAACCGCAAACGCGGGCCAGCCCGTCACATCCGAGCTTTCCAAGTTTCTGAGACTCTGCCCCAAAAGTTCAGATTAAGGTAAGATTGACGTGCTACCTAGCCCTAGGAATACGAGGGAGCTATCCCTCCCGTGCGATTCTTGATACTTTGGCACGCTTTGCCAAGTCGAGTCGTGAGGTGCTTGCTGTCCACATTACTTAGTCTCTATTGATGCGAAGGACCGAGCATCAGGGACAGCCACACGCATTGAAGACTGGAAGCTCGGCGCCGACAGATCTCTGGGACTATGACAGTGCAGTTGGTCAGCATCGGTGCATGCCTGCCAGAGCCTTCTCAGGGGTCCCCAACAAAGTGGTACTTGCCCATCCGCATCAGGTAATTGCTTTATGATGATCTTCAATCGAGTTCTCGGGCCTCTGCCATGATAACAAGACCCCTTTGATACCTCTCCAATCACGAAAGCTTCAGTGTAACGGGGTGTCAATACGTCCATCAGATTTCCCAACTTTGGAACCAGAGGGCTGGCGGAAAAATACCGGAACCAGTAGAGAGAGTCTATAGAAAGGTTAAGGCGAGATGATTGCCCCTTTCTGTGTAGTCCAGCCGCCATATCATTCCACACAGATCCCTTTGACTTAGAGGCAATATCAATTCTGATTTGCTCTGTGGTGATACTGGGACGAGCTGTGTCTTGCCAAGACGCATTGCGGCATTGACTCTTCAGGGATTATGCATCCTTCTTGACCGGGAGAACAGCCAGGTCGAAAGACACTTTGGAGCCTTTGTAAACAGGCGAATATGATTTCCAGTCCCCAAAGTACCAACACATTAGAGGCCAACATGGCCTGGTTGAGTATTTGAGTGAGCCGGGAATAAGCCCCGCTGGTTGTCAAATTAGTGACCAGGTCTGATTTTGGCGCCCGCTTTCGCTTTGACCCTGTGACTTCGGAACAATGTTCGAGTATCGCACTAGTGCATTCTCTCCGAGCTGTATTGTCTCTGGCGATTTCTTTTGTGCGACTCGGAACAGAAATCAGACAGAATTACCGGGGCGGCATAGGGGAAAAAGAAGAAATTCTTCGCTCAAGGTCTGGGGTTCAGGGTGACTTTGAAGTTTGAAAGGTGGTTTGAAAGGGGGGCCAGAATGGGATACTACTATACTCGACCACTTACAATAGGGCAGTAGATGGCTAGCCCAACCGTCTTCATCTCGACCGCGACCTTCCGAGAAAGACATACGGCCCGATCTCGGCAGTCACTTTACCAGTGGAAGGGCGCAGTGTAACCCATGTGGTTTGGCTGGCAGCTGGCCGGATCTCTGTGAGACATCATCAACTGCCAACCCGAGCGTAAGCACCAACCTCCACTTCACGGAAGGCAAGGGGTGTTCTCCCCGGTCGAGCCTGGAGGGAGGGTGCTCCCGCTAGACTGTCACCTCACAAACATTAGATGGGACGATCGGCGAGGGTTCAAGTTGGTTCGGGGTCAATCTATGGAGTTATCCGGCAGGACACCCCACAGCGATTGGACATCGGCGATCGCCCCGATAACCTCCTTTTTTCTGTGGGAACGGGCTGGGAGCCGACATGGACCATTCTCATCTCACATTTTCCCTCCCCTCCAAAGTCCAACCCCGGCCTCCCCCCATGATCCATCATATCATATCACATCCCCCATCTCACCTGCGATTGTCTCAATGACATGCTCGAAATACGCCTCATCATACCACCGCCGGTAAGCCAAGACAGGCATTGGGGGGACGCCTCCTCAACGTTGTGTGTTCAGCCAGCCCGGAGACACCGTCCGAGCAAACACAAACCCGCATGTTCGTCTATGTACATACATACCTACAAATCAACTGGCAAAATGGGTTTTCACCCCGGTCGAAGCGCTCCCGCGGCACATATCAATAAATCTAAACCCATGTCCGACCCTCAACCCCCCAATGACGTTCAGCCCTCGGCCTCCATCCGGCAAGATCGCCAGTCGACTCACCTCGCTCACCTGAACACCTCAGTTTGCAAGACCTACTTGGTACGGAGTACAGGCTCACTCACAGCGCGCGCGCGCCCCCTACCTGTAGCGTCCCTATTGTCTCATGCCAGTGTCTTACGTCACGCATCGATGGATGTGACTTAAACAGCATGGCACGCATGGCTAAGCCCCTCCGGGAACCATCCAAAGCGCTTTCGATCTGCCGCCTGCATGGTATTGCCTACGCCTTTACCCATTTTCGACAGCGGGTGTCTGGCCGCTCTGGCGTGCCGGGGGATCCTGGGTAAGGATGGCCACACCCTTCTTTTCCTTCTCTCCCCTTGTCTGTCTTCTTTTCTGCCAACAGGCACACGAGGTATTTCGTGATATCTGATCTCCCGCCAGCCCGCTAGGGCCGTACCCTTCCCGGACGGAGGATTTTCTTACCTGTCAGATATCGAATGTGAGGGATGAAGAAGCACGCACCCTGCCACTTTGCGGGATGCCACCAATCACCACCCGCCTAGTGGCATGCATCCTGCCCGCGCATGGATTCGGTCGACTCTTTCTCGTGGATGATGGCGTTCGTGATATCATCTCACGCCCGCCTCACTTCTCGCCCGGTCAGATGACCAGGATGGGCGAGAGCGAGGTAAGACATCGTTGACGAAGCATCATACATGTAGGTAATGTCCCAAGCTAGACCCTAGGGCTTTGGGTTAGCCGGGGTGACAGAAAGAATAGTGGCAGTGATATCGCTTTTCTTCAGAATATCTCAAAAATTCCTTTCTCTTTCTCAAGTCTCACACCAGGAGTTGGAAAAAGGGGTCTGGAATGGTCCCGGAGCACATTCACCGTGCGCTCCCGTAACGACTTTCAAATGCAATTGATACCCCCAATCGCATCTACCGGGGCCCTTTCCCTCATTCACCGAAGTTGCCTCGCTCCCTTGACCATTCTCGACAGGGACTTTGTCAATCAGCGGAAGAAGAAAAGAGAGCCTTGCAAATGCTACCATCAGTTGAGATGGGACTCACAACCGTGGCAGGCTCGAGTTGACACCCAATCAGAGTTGATGATGGGTCAAAGGTATTAACCCTCAAGTCTTCCAGTTTACATGTAGTCCTCCGTCCCAACTCGACCGTTCTATTCAGCTTCGTCTCTTTGGTGAATCACAATACTCATTCACCGTTCTTATTAGAGAACCTATTTTGGAAAATAAAAAAAACGACTTTTTTTCGACTTCACAGGCCGAACTCTTCTAGGAGTAGGAATCTCAACCTTTTCGATAGACTGTATCCAATATTACTTACAATGGCCGTCGCAAGCGAGATCTCTCCCATCAGGGAACACTACATCAGCCAACTCACACCTTTCGACAAGTTCATTGCAAGCCTCGGCAAAACCGCTCGCCCGACAGACTTCCAGCTTGTGGATTTCGCCGACCTCGAAATTCTGGGGTCCCTCCCCGGCAAGACGGGAGCAAGGATTGTCACTAAGAAAGCCTCCGGCCTTACCCCACAGGGCACCTTCGTCTTCAAGGGGATGGACTTTGACCAGTACAAGCGAGACAGCAAAGACTTTAAGGAACACCAAGAAAAGACCCTTCTCCACGAGATCCGTACCTTGTGCACCCTACCGCCCCACCCGAACATCATGCCCTGCCCCAAGGTCCTCGTCGTCGTGCAGGACGGGGACGAGAAGTACCGCATCTGCGGCTTCCTTCAACCGGTCATGAGCAAAGACTCGGTGGACGAGCAGGTCATGCGCGCCAATAGAGCCGGACACCGTCTCCCACTAGGTCTCAAGGCCAAGTGGTGCTACCAGATGGCCCTCGCGATCCAGCATACCCACCAGGTCGCCGAGAGCTTCCACATGGACCTGAAACCCGGCAACATCCTCGTCGACGACTACAACGACCTCCGACTCATCGACTGGGAGCAGAGCGGGTTCTCCATGTTTACGCATCCACCCGAGGTAACCATCGACCAAGAGGCCGAAGAGTCGTCCGTTTCCACCGGCGCAAACGGTAAGCCGGTGGTCATTTATACCCCCCACACCGGCGCGCCGCGGAGAAATCAGAAGTGGGGATTTCCGGACTGGAACGTCCTTCCGGAGTGGAAGACGACGTGCCCCCGGGCCGCAGAGCTGGCGGAGGTGTTCAGTCTGGGCAGGACGATGTGGATGCTGCTCGAGCAGGTTGAGCAATCCCCCGACCCTACGGTATGGACGGCGATGGCGATGGACGTCCCGAAGGAGTGGCAAGACAAGGTCATGCGGTGTGTTGAGAGGGACCCTAACAACCGGCCTGAGTTGAACGAGGTGGTTGAATTTTGGCGCAAGCAATTGTGCTAGGGCTACGAGACTACGAATTTTGCATTTTGGGCATACTTACACAAAGCGGTGTAACATCAGGGACATGGAGTTTCTGGGGCAATCACACGGCGGAGGATACATAGAGGGAACTCCTTCGGAACCCTACTACAGTAGTACTTGTTTTTTAAGCAACACATTCTCCTCATATCCTCAAATTTGACAACTTCTCTAAGCGTAAGAAGCCCATCATGACCATATCTTCGTCACCATAAGCGCAGACTGATGGCGAAGTTCGGCATAAAGTTTGAATTTGTGAAAGAGGCGACCCAAGAATAGAGACACTAAGGCAGAGAACCCCTGCTTGCTGCAGAATGTCGCAAGCGACTCTGCTTTTGTCAAAGGCGATTCCTTCAGGTGGAGCAACCCCATTTCCCTCGCCCTAGCCAGCCTCCCGTTTGTGACTGGACAAGGGACACTCGCAGTTCTGTTCCCTTCCAATGAGTTGTTGAGCCTACACATATAGGAACTTACAGAAGGAATCTGAAAGTTTTGAGAACTTACACTAAGCCAAAGGGGCGGTCTCAGAGTCTTGACTGACCTCCGCACACCACTACCCCAAGACTGCGGCCCCGATCCAGGCCCAACGCCGATGCCTTGCCAAGTTCTCCCATCCTGTAAAAAGGCGATGATCTTGTCCCGAAATTGTAACTCTGCCATCCCATCCCGCCCTGTGGATCAGCACCCTGCGTTCTAAACGTGTCTCAGGCGCCGGTGGGAGAGGAGGTCCACATTCATGTAACCCACATCGCATCTTATGTATCGGCCGAGAGATGTAAAAAAGCCACTGCCACGGCAAACCGTTCTTCCGGTCTTGAGTTGCAATGAGAGGCGTGTGAGGCTGTCGAATAATATCGGCAACCTTGTATGCATACCTTAAGAGATCCAATGCCGCGCGTTCATACCCTCAACAATCCTCCGCTAGTATGGATGAATCGTGAACGTGGCCGCCAAAAACCCACTCCGCGCCACAAGTGTTGAAGAACTGAATTAAAGTGCAACATGTTGATTACCCAGGGAGCCAAGTATACTTTTGCTGGGACGAAGATTCTTGAAAACGTCTTGGCACCGTGAAAGCCTGTCGAATCGCTACATGAACGGATGATCCCGCTCATCATCCTTGACTGCCGGCCAACCGACGGGCAAATTGTAACCCCCCCCCCCCCCCCCTTGATAGACGGCCACCTGCATAAATGAAGCTGATTAGCAACCGGAAGAAAACCTCCATAAGAAATACCGTTGGTAATTCAGTATGTGTAGTCCTTATTGCTTTATGAACTTTTCGTGCCGCGACCGCCTTGTATCTGGTTTTCCTCTGCGACAGATCGTGAGGCGGACGGTGGGAATGTGGACGTCTCTAGCGCAAAGCCACCATAAAGTAGGTAGATACGGCAAAACGTTAAGATCTCAAGACCCGTACCTGAGTCTCGGTATCGATTGAGCTGCGCCCGTAGAAAGAGGGATCGACACCATACGATTCAACGAGGATGGTGCAGTCCTTAGCATCATAAGCATTTCATTAGCTAGCTTGCTTAGCAACGGTAACATCGCAACTTTCGCAACCACGTTAACTTTACGCTGCGAGCGATCGACACATTGATTCTGCATGGACCCAGGATGGTGCAATATTGACCTAATCTGAGTTCTTGGAATCTTTGGGAGAGAAAGAGTATTCAACCTTACAAACGAGAAAAGGGCTCTTGAGAGCAAAGTCTTGAAATAAGAGACATCAAAACCCATATGGACTCCTTGCGAGATGGTCACGGGATTTGGCGGTGATGGCTCCATGTCGCCACGAAAATGTAAGGGCACAACGAACGGCTTCTTCTGTCACACCCTAGACAGCCTTGACAGCTAAGGGGCACGTTAATGTATCAGGCGACTGAGACAGCAAAGTCAATTTTGGGATACGAAATGCAACTAAGCTACACCCTGACCAATTGTCTTCAATTTGGATGGTCTTGGGGTTGGAATGTGACACGAGCTAGACCACACGGGGATGGATTATCTATGCCGTATAGGGATTTAAGAGATATGGCCAGGTGGTTCGCGATATGACAACTGAGCTGAAGGCTCTGAGATCTGTTGGCACCTTTGGGTAGGGCAGATAAGCTGCCCAGTTGCAGTGCCACCATTTGAAATTTGAATGTTCCGACTAGGGATCTCTGGGTCTTTTGGTGTTGTAGCCGATTGTGATTCATCTTCAAAGGAGCTGGCACGTTGAGTGAAGAATAGGACTGATGTTGCTCCCCCCCGCGACTAGACCTGTCGAGTCCTTACGGTGAACATCAGGCTAAAGTGCGAGGAAGAGAAACGTGGCAATTGGGCAATGGCACAACCAAATAACTCACTTGCAGAATCCATGAATCATCGGATTCGTTGGATTGGGTGTTAAGCGCGCTTTGGTCGTCATCTTTACATCTATTCATGTATCTACCTTGCCAGACCCAACCCTCCCATTTTGAGGTCTAAACCCGTACCTAGCGTAGTTTTTGTTGCCCTTGATATAGCGTCCCAAAGATCTGGAAAAAGTGCAGTTTTTCTTGCGGACCAACTGCCTTATTGGTTGCCCAGAGTCTTTCCGAGCTCCTCACCGCGATCCGCTGCAGCCTTGACAGCCTTGTTGACAATCTCCTGGAAACCGGATGCCTCGAAGCTCTGAAGAGCAGCATGTGTGGTACCGTTGGGGCTGGTGACATTCTTGCGAAGCTGACTGGGCTCCTCGGGGGACTCGACGAGCATCTTGCCGGCACCGAGACAGGTCTGGGTGGCCAAGCGCTTCGCCTGCTCGGGGGAGAGGCCAAGGCCAACGGCGCTGGAAATGAGATGCTCGACCATGGCGAAGAAGTATGCAGGGCCAGATCCTATGGGCTTTTGTTGGATTTGTCCTCTTTCGCTGACGACTGATGCATTGTGTCCGGGCATGACTCACCTGATAAGCCTGTGACAACGTCAATTAGCTCCTCCTTGTCAACCCACTCCGTCGCCTTACTGACGCTCGCCATGAGGGACTCGGTCAACTTCTTCTCGTCTTCGGTCACGTTGCTGCCCGCGAACAGACCAGATGCGCCCTCGCCCACCAGGGCAGGGGTGTTGGGCATGACACGCACGACGTGCGGGGACCGGCCGTCGTCGAGCGCCAGCCACTTCTGCAGGGCCTCGAGGGTGATACCAGCGGCGATTGAGACGACTACAGGCACCTTCTGCTGGCCCGAGACGGCCTTGCCGAGCTCGTTGCAGACGCCCTTTGCAACCTGGGGCTTCACGGCCAGGATGGCAATGTCGGCGCCGACAAAGGCCTCAGCGTTGGATGTGGTGGTCTTGACGCCGAGGGCGGCCATCTTTTCACGGTTCACATCCCAGGGCTCCGAGACGGTGACGTTTTGCTTGTCGATGCCCTTTGCGACCAGGCCTCCGATGATCGCTGCGGCCATGTTGCCGCCGCCTGTGAATACCCCGCGTCAGCCCCGCCATCGTGGGTGGTCGTTTAGTGTTGCATGGGACGTACCGATGAAGGCGATCTTGCTGGACTCCAAAGCAGGTGCCATGTTTGATGTTGTCTGGTTTCAATTGAGTTAATTGACGTTAGGGTATTCCGCAATACGACGAGATGAGCTACTGAGATATGTGTAGTGAACTTGAGGAAGTCGATGAGTTTGACTGGGGCCGGAAACTGTGGCGCCGCTACCGGACCCATTGTTTTTGGAAAGTGTGGCGTCTAAAAGCCGAACCAGTGAGTCAATTCCCGATCACCCAATTGTCCGAATCTACGGCCTCGATGGACACTTCTGTAACTTTTTCCATCGAGAAATGCTGAGTAACTGTCATAACTGTTTCATTTGAAATGGTGACCAATAAGAAGAAGTCTAATCACTACTGAAAATATTGAATTGTGGCAAAGGGGCTCATGGCCCAGATGTCACTCAACCATCAAGAGGGCGTGGAGTCGCTAAAAGAAAATTTCTCAACAGAATTCAAGGCAAGATAGCTATTTGGAGTAAAAAAGCCTGCTTGGACAATGAAGGCATAAGAGCTGAAATATACCCGACGCCTGTTATCGAGCCGAATGTTTTGCTTTGAACCTTGACTTGTGAATTTGGGAAGGACTTCAGAAAGTTGACTAAGTTTTACTGACTTTGACCATGTGCGTACTAAGCGCTCTCTACCGATATGTCTTTCCAAGTCTCGAAACACATAATGTTTATCCAAGTAAATCGTGCTGAACTCATCCCCCTGATCTTCCAGTGTAAGTGCGGTCGTGTCTCGCGTTCGAGGCTGTGACGCATCATGCCTTTGTCGACGTGATAGAGTTCGAGAATGCTCAAGGACTCAAGGTAGGTCTCCAGTATCTTCCCTTTCTTTCTCATTAACACCCCCAGGAATAATCCACTCCCATTCCGGGGGGCTCATGCACTTTCTGCAATCCAATCCCGGGACGTTCTTGCATCCCCACCAGCGTCCGCGCTTTTCCGGTGGCCAAGCATCGCCATCGGTGCAACAGGGGTGACACTGCCGCTTCTGAATTTTGCTTATCGGCTCGAGATCCCGTTTTGGTGTAGGTTTCTGTGCGATGTTGAACTTGCCGTCTTCGTAACAGCTTATCGGAGCCTTGGCGCTGCAACAGTCGTTGATCTCAGGACAGTTCGGATCTGAGTTGCTGCGGAGAACATGGGTGGCTGTGATGGTGCATGTCGGACAGGCCTTTCGAATATTGTAGAGTGTCTGTCTAGAGATGCGCGTTGGTACCTTTGCGATTTGGTCTTCTGTGGGTGCTGGGGCGGCCATTACGCCGCTGAGAAGAGCAGCGGAGAGGAGTGAATGGATCTTCATGCTGGAAGTGTGGGCAAAGAATAGGCTTTCGAGCTGAGGATAGCTTGAAAATTGGAAACGGAAGAAGGAGGAAAAGTTTTCATGACTCAAAAGCGATCACCGTCCCATTTTATAGTCTTCCATAAAACCTTTGTAGACATGGTAAAAAGGGTCCTCTGGAGCGGCTCATGTTAGACGTCTTGCTTGCTGTCATAATAGACTTTGACTGCATAATAGGCCATGAAACATTTGCCTCTCGACGTTTCTCGCGGGAACTGAAACCTCGTGCTTGCGGCTGGCTACCTTGATGTGTCACTGAAAATGAGCCTGGACCTTTAGGGTTATCGCAGTCACCCCGGGACCATACAGGTTGGCGAACCCGTGACTCAAACTATCCTATTAGTTATTCCTAACTACCTTACCTTGTTATCGAAGAAAGTAAAATCAGTTATTCCATCATTGTAGCATCATTCTAGGAGGTACTCTGGAGACTTCAAATCAACCCATCCCAAGTTGGGCTCCGACTGCTTCCAGCCAAGACGGTCACGCACGAGTTTTGAGTATGTCTTGACATCTTCAATCGGGTAGCTTAGATATGGAATCTCCTGCATTTCCGTGAGTAACCGTACTTTGTAGTAAAGGTTGAAGCCTACAGTCTCTTACCTCTTGACGGTGAACGCCGCTGCACATGAACATGATGTGCACTGTTCGACATCCCTTCTCCAGGGAATACTGTCCAGCGCCATGGTACAAACTGCCCAACATCACAAATGCCTCGCCTCTCTTCAACTCCGCGTTTTCAACACCTTTTTGGCCATCTTCTCCAAAGTCAGGCTTTCCATCGCCCCACAGATGTGACCCGGGAACGATCCGGGTGGCACCGTTTGCTTCAAACGTATCGCATTCCGGAACGAATAGGCCAAGAAGCATATCGCGTCCTTTTGTGTAGTGACTAGCCTTGATGTGCCTCGCATGATGGTTTTTGTCGTCGCGATGCAGTTTCTGTGCTTTTGCTCCCGGCTGGGAGGACATTGCGATGGAGATCGAGAGCAAAGGCTCGGATTTGTGGATGGTGGGTTCATCTCCGTACCAAAGTTCGGTCTTAAGCCCAATGAAGTGATCGGCAATGTCCTGTGGAAGCCGGTCTTAGTCAATAATGGATTCATGAGCACGATAAAGATGTTGTAAGCGCACCTGGTATAAAGAGTCTGAGAAAAACTTCTCGCGGACAGTTTTGCTTCGACCAACGAGCCTCGTACAAGTCGCAATCCCACCGTTCAGAGCACCAACGGTACTTCCGGATTGCGCAAGCGACGCATCGAGATACGGCTGCACTTCCTCATGCGCAGCATCAAGTGAAGCCTGGTTCGTGAAGTCTTTGATGACAGCGCACCCATCCTCTTCTATTGCGCTAATGAAGGCCTGCAACCCGGCTTCTCGATGAAGTCGTTGGACCATTTGAGAGACACTAATGATTATGATGCAAGGAGCTAAACCTTTGGCAATTGCGCCACCCGAAGACTGGGTGAAACTCAGGAAGACAGAGAGTTCAACACTATTGATGGGTTGGGTAACGTTGATGATGGAGTATCTTGTGGGTTGAAGTTGTCTTAGCCTCCAGCTTCCCCTCGACTTGGCAGGCAGATAGGATGATCCCGGAAAAGATAACGCGACAGGCGGCGGGCGGAGATGAGGAGATGTAAGTGGAGACTGGCAAGGTGTCTCGCGCCATCTAAACCGCCCGGTATCCCGCCGGCGCATCATCTCGGCATCAAGGAACCGACGACTCTAGATCCTCAAAAGTGGACTAGATAGCTTGAATGTTCATGATAGACTCTATTGCAACATCAAATCTTTCAAACCTACCAAAATGTAAGTAAACTATGTATTGTACATGTAAGTTTGAAACTTCAGGAGGCGAGTTGAACGGTATAGCGAAGAGTTTATTCATCTTGTCTATTATCATCAAATACACTCAAGCTTTATGAAGCGTTTTTTCGTAACTCGCAAATACTACATTAATATCATTGGCTTTATTAAGGTACGCCCTCAAACCTTTGGAGCACAGGCTTGGCATATGTGCTTTCAGCCTGTTACCGCGGCACCGGTATTCAAACAAACGTGGTACCGTATCCACTTTCACCTCCGGGCAGAACATCGACCGATAGAGGAGCTTCATAGGGAGCTTCCGAGCTGCTAAACTCTCCCTCGAGAGCTGAGAATGGGATATCCCTCCAAGTCTGCTGGATCTTCCTTGCGCTGTCCAGGAACCGCGTCTTGACGTCCTCATAGTCAGGCACCACTAGCTTATGGTCTTTCTTGACAAATTTGCCGTCCACCAGGACGTGCTCGACATCGGCGACGCTAGCGTGTAGAATTACAGCAGCGACAGGGTCAACCCAGCCGAGGAGGGCGGGACTCTCGCCATTCCAGACAACCACGTCGGCTTTGGCGCCTTCGGTTATGACGCCCAGATCCGGGCGGCGAAGAGCAAGTCCCCCGTTCCTTGTAGCGAGGAGAAAGGCTTGATTGACAGTCATCGGCGTGCTGGTAGGTACGCGCCAGTTTGCGAGGACTTGCTGATAGAGTAGGCGGCGGGTGCTCTGAAGCCATAGGCGGGCTTGCGTAAGGATATCGGTTGAGAAAGTGAAGTGAGTGTCAACACCGAGGGAGCCTTGATCTTGGATCAGGTGGCTGTGAGGATGTGTGTGACCGTAATGCATCTCCGATTCTGGCGTGATTGAGATATACTGGTTGGTGGAGCGGAGAAGAGATGCGCCCTTGTAGGTCAGGAATGACGCGTGCGAAAAGACGACCGGAATGCTGGTATTGAGTGCTCCGATAGCATGGACATCCTCTGGACTGTTGGTGTCTATGAAGTGGTCAATATGAGAGCTGTACTATTATGTGGTTAGGGCCAAGAACTTACTTCCCCAAGGGCCCTGCAGACTATGCGTTGTAATCACTGAGACGTTGAACTCTCTGCCGCCTGTTAGAATGACTTCCACTGTCAACTTGTGTTGAACGACGTACTTGGCAAGATCGATAACTGCAGTAATATCCGCGAGAACACCGTCGGTCCCAAAAAAGTCGCACGCCACTCCCAAGGTGGTAGGAGTACCGTCAAACTCGGCTTTGGTCGCTATGCTTCTGAAGTTTTCCAGCTGCTCCGAGATGGTAAAGTTTGTGACGTTGTGAAAGGCATACGACCAGAAGACTCTCGCGCCGCTGTCAATGCTGCCCTTCAACCCTGCTTCCGAAGTCTCATCAGACCAAGTGTGATGGGCGTGATCAAGCGTCGTCGTGACACCGGCATTGAGGGCCTCGTAGAGACCCGCGAGCTGGCCAATGTAGACATCGTCGGCACTCAAGAGGCCAGCGGCAGCGTACTCGCCGTAGCGCGTGAAGTACTCCGCGAGCGAAGTATTCGAGGCGATGGTCCTGAAAGCTGTTTGCCAACCGTGGCGGTGGGTGTCAACGAAGCCCGGTGTGATGATCTTGTTCGTGACATCGATGACTTCCGTGTCGTTGGATGATTGCGGCAAGGGCTGATCTGAAGTGTAGATGGAAGTGATGCGGTCGTCCGTGATGAGAAGAGAGCCGTTGCGGATGACGTTCAGTGAATTGCTTGACTCGTCGAAGCCAATAATCGTACCACCACGAAGAAGTACTGAAGACGCATCCGCGAGGGCGACGAACGCGGCGACGGCCGCTGCTAGGCTGATGGAAGGCATTTCTCAAGGTGTTAACCAGTCGAGCGAGCTTGAGCCTGTTCGGCCACCTCCAGGAACTCCTCCACGACAGCGCAGACGCGGGTTTTAAAGTAAGTACAAGTCATATCGCGTTTATCTCGCTATCTCACGCCCACCATCATCGCAATTGAAGAGTTGAGCAAGAAAAGCCAAAACCAGGGAAAAGTCCGACTTGGCATTCTGAGAGGTGGAATCCATTGTGGACTTTTTGCTTTAAAGGGACGGGAAGCCGCGAAACTATGGGACTTTCGGATTAGTCTTCTCGTAGGTTCGGCCCACGATCATGGACTTCCGTCATGCCGTGCGCCCCTCCACTCAACCTAATGACGGCCGACTTTGGCTCGCGTGACGTGCTGAAGAATAGCTGACAATGCCGTCATGGAGTCTGAAAATCGGAGACTAGAGGGGAACCACTTATGCGTGGATCGCGCGCCCATGCTTTCCCAGCGGACGCTACTTCGACTGGGAATTGTGGATATATCTCAATTTCTGGCGTCGTGTTTCGGAGAGGTCGGAAGTTGTCATCGTGAAAGCCCCTTCCTTGACGGCTGCTTGGCTTAGGCTAGAATGAAGGTATCTTAGATGACCCCCACAGCCGTCAGTGCTGACACAAAGACTCCTTATTTTTAAGCTTCTCGTTTTCGTCCGGATAATTAAACTGAATGTTCAACCGACGGGTTGACGACGGGATTTAGCCAGTAACTACGGATAATGGAACCGGACCCGCTTCGGCAGTTCGTGGGCTCCACTCCGGACCCCGGGTCGGGGCCTTTGCGAACGGGTCACTCCAGACTTAACCTTCACAATACCGGGACAGGGGCAAATTAACCTGGTAACTCGTTGGGCGGCTTATTTGCACGTAACTACGTTTTCTGCGTCTCCAAGGCCTCCTGAAGTGATTCAGATTTGGACTGCCCTCTACCGAAGGTCTAGGAGAGAAGCATGTGATTGCCAGCCGTGTCAAAACAGCGTAGTTCATAACGATCTTCTATCCCCAGTTCAAGTTAACATAGAGTCACAAGTTTCTTTTCACATGCTCGTGTCCCTCTGTTTCTCTAGTTATAGCAGAGCGGGCAAGAAGTGGGTTTTGAGTCATGGTGGAGCCCAATACCCAAGGGTTCGGCCAGAGGACATACGGATTTTCGGAATTATGCGGACATACCGCTTCTTGGACATCCAGATCTCACCGATCGTTCGTAATACTAAAAGCATTGGACACTCGTATCCTCCGGCATGATTTACAGAGATTCCTTCAAAGTCGTCCGAGGAATCAAAGTCGCGAGACCGAGCCAGCTAAGGCGCCATCTTGCTTGCAAGTCATCGAGTCATGACGGAGTAGGAATACTACTTGCACATCGACATTGACAGAGAAATCTATCTGATTTCTTTGTAGATTTCACTTAAGGATAGACAGTTTCAAATCTAGGTAGTTGATTTCAGTGAGAAAATCGCAATATAACCAATTCTCGCGAATGTACTCTTTAGAAGTTCAGGCACAAGAGCATAGCAAAAGTCCAAGTTAGGTCGCCTCTACATGCCTGCGATATGATTCCGACGATCATGGCTATTCAACAGCACGAATACGGGTTCATTATTCTCCCCTTCAGCTATCAATCCCCGTCGACACGAAATAGTGCCAACGACATAGCATCGGCCAAAACGGCGCGGCCCGGACGCTGACTCACGCTAAGCAATCTTCCCAACGGTATTTCACCACCCATAGATGGTGAGCGTGGCCGTGAAAATGACATACCATCTAGCTCATTGGGCACAGCTAGTGTCCGCTCCGAGGGGCCTGGTGATATGCCTCCTCTATTGGCGTTGCTTCTCCGTAATGTCGACTCTGAGCGGCTTGGTGCAGCGTTATCAGGCGTTGGCGATAGGAACTGTGTCGACGGCGAAACGGCTCTAGGCGGATGCAGGGCAGCACCACGCGGGGCCTCAAATCGTGATGTAGACTGTGGCCGTCCTCGATCTCCACGGGAGGGAGGACGCTTTTGCGAGTCTCGGCCGACCTCGTCTCGCAATAGCCCCCAGATACCCTGAAGCCATCTTTGCTTCTCTTCTGGCTTCATAGACCGGAGAGGGAGAACCTCGGCACCGCCCATTTCTCGTGTTGGCCACGGGAAGCTGACTGCCATCTCCCTAAGCGTTGCAGAGTCCATCTGTCGTAGTACTATCCGAAGTTGAGGCTCGACGTTAGCCACGGGGCCAAAGGCCCAGTCGCCTCTCTGTTCAAGTCGTTCCGCAATCTGAGCCATTGCACCCACAAGCCATTCGATTGCAACGTTGTCCGGGACCGTATTTGCCTTGCTGAGTAGCCAGCCCAAGGTCTCTGGTGTACCGGACTGATTAAGTATCGGGATACTGCGCTTGTCATGCTCGCGGTCCTGCAACTTCATGATGAAGTCATTGTACTGATTCATAGCGGTAAGAGGCAACCCAACGAATTTGCCCCCATTGAGCGCATGGACAATTTCGTCTCCTAGAGCGATGCCTGACTTAACACCACTATTGAGGCCGCGGCCTGGCCAAAAGTGAACTGTCATAGCAGCATCTCCTGCCACTGCAACGAGGGCATGTGGCCGATTGATCGCCCCCGAGTCACAAGGCGGCAGATACTGGATGCCTTCTCGTACAGCCTGGACAACAATTGGAATCCGGACGACATTGATGACCTCGCTTTCTTTGAAGCCGAAGAGCTTGAGGCCGTCAGAAATTGACCTCCATAGTGAACTCTCTCTGTCTTCTGAAGGTGCAAAGACCTGGTTCTCTGTGAAGCCTTTCGGTATAGTCCCATCGGGGTTTCGGAGGCAGCCAGGATATCCAAAGGTGACTGGCTGGCCATCCTTGGCGAGCATCTTGTGCCACTCTGCCTCTGTGAGTTGCATGTTGAGGTATCCACGTCCATCGTAGTCACTAGCGTTCAGGAGATACCGAGTCTGACCCAGAGTCAAGAAGACGTTCAGGGGTTGCGACCATGGCAGACCGGCCGGCCGATCAAATGCGAGGCCCAGGGCATAACTTCGCCCACGTTCATTTTCATATCCGTGGAAATACGATTTGCGGACCCACGATGCAGCTCCGTCGGCTCCCAGAAGAACATGGAAGTCGCCAATCTTCACCATATCTTCATGCGTCACACCTTCCGCGTGGAGGTGAATGAGATCCTGAAATTCAGCGGCGTGACATCTCCGGAGAAGACGATCCTCGACTTTGCGAATCTGAATATTGGCTGAGCCCGGCCAGACTCGTTCTGGACGACCTTCAAACAATGCCTGCTGAGTTGCTTTACTCATCAACGTCGTGACCGACTCTTGTAGCGTGACAACCTGATCACGACGCCTGGCTGTCGAGGGGTAGTCGATATAAGGTCCCCTCGGCCCATCTTTGACGACCCACCGCCTTTCGTAGACGTGAACCTGAATTTTCCCAGCACCCTTCTCGGCGAGAGATATTGCTGATGCTAGCGCTGTTGGCCCACCGCCTACAATAGCAATCTTGAGACGACCGGAGGGATATTTGTAGACGATACCATCTGGTGGTGGAGGCTCAATGCTTCTTGCCATCGTTGGATCGAAGTAAAAATCCATAATAAGCTTCGTTTTGTCCGAAAATATGAACTCTGGGACCCTGGCTTTCAAGAGCATAAATCGTATGCATTGCAGAAGAGGCGTCGCCGCAAAGCTATCGTGGCGATTTCCAAAGATCCTCATCTGCACTGCAAGAGCTAGCGCCGGTATCGTCCGATTTTCGTGGTTCATGACGATTGATTGCAGCTCTTGGCTCGTAAATGGATCAGGATTCATCTTCGCAAACCGCATGAGGAAGATTCTGGCTCGTTCCAGCTCCGTTCGATTATCGCCGAACCCATCGCTGCCCCATGCCTCTTCGTAGAGTTTTGGAAAGATGATTTCTTCGTGGGAATACACCCTCACTTGGCTTGAGCTCCGTGGGCGGAAGCCCGCGGGAGACAAGCCTCCGGGCATGGTCGCAAGTTCAAAGGCGAGTACCTAGGACAGGAATTTTTGTGGCAGATTTGTGAGACACCTTTCGGGAATATTTCGAAGAACGGACGGGTCGAAGGGATCAAATACTTAAGGGTCTGACAGAAGGCCCTTTCGAATAGGCTACTCTGGGCGCGGATAATAGGCTGCACCTGGAAATTTTGGCACGAGCCATTATGGCCATCCTGATTACAGAATGGTGTGGCTACAGGCATTGGATAAGTGTATCGACGAAGGATTACGCCTAGAACCAATTGAAAATAAACGCGAACTAAAATGTGAGTCAGATTTAAGGGCCAAGTCTTATTTAAAGAACGGTTTCTAGCAGTACGGGTGCACCGCAGTGAATATAGGGAACTGGCCCGAACTGGGAATTTTGCCAACCAATATCTCAGAAAATAATAAGGTCTGGGAGAAAGCCTTATCCAAGATAGGCTATGGATCTATGATCTGTGGACCACCAATCTTCACGACTAGCTGCCTCTTCTCTATAGACCAAGAAACTTCGATTAGCCCAACCCACTGGATGGGGCACCTTAGCGCGTTTAGTCTGGGGGCCGGACTCCAGCCACACATCACGTCGGTCTCACGAGGACGCGAGATCAAGAAGTCACACGTTGAAATGTAATCAACGGTGTTCTGTCGTCACGATGCACGAGCTATAATGAATGCGTGTCCTGGGAGGCCGTAATGCCTGAACCGCCTGTGTATGGGATGATTGCAGGAAGAGTCCAAATTGTATGTACTTTATTATGCGATTCAAACCTATCTTAAAACCATTGACTCTGCAAAGGACATCTCTACTAATGTGAGTCAAATCCCTGCTTTTGCTCCCGTAAATCGGTGTTCGTACATAAGGTATTGACAAGATCAATCCACTGATCATGGATATCAAAGACAGCAACTGTGCCTTCTCCAAGTTTAATCTACCCTCTGTGCAGCCAGTTCTCAACCTTGTGTTGCGGGCTCATTTTCTTCTTATGGGAATGCTTATGCCTGTTGTCATAAATTGTCTTCGCTTCTCCGGTTCTGGGATCCGGAACCATAACCTTGACATTGTTCTTGGTGTCCACGTCGATGATGGCGGGTATCAAAACACTGGAGCTCGCGGCTGGAAATGACTCTTCGTCGCTTGCATCGTGGGAAAAGTCAGATCCTGCTGTCGGCCGGTCTTCCCGCGGTGCTGAGTTGGACGGATAACGGAACGTGTATGTGAATGCAGTTGCTGGATTCGGGCTTGTCTTGATGGGTTGCTGATAGTAGGACATCCGTGGCAATGGCTGCATGTAGTTATAACTCCGATACGTTGGCGAGCGCGAAAAGTCCCACTCAATATCTCCTACCACATTGTCAGAAATAAGCGACATGCTTTGGTGAAAGAGACTCAAACAAACCTATGGCGCTCATTCGGCTTCTGTAGTAGAATCCCCTGCCCTCAGCATCGCGGACCCATGACGACCAAGGGCCGGGAGTTGGGGCCGCATAGTATTCTTCATAGGCTGCTCCTACATTGGAAGTATCTGCTGGCGACTCTCGAGTCGGACTACTCTTCCGAGAGCCTTTGGTGGCATGCTTTCGATGCGTCATGTTGTCGTCTAAAACTGGTCGATCTGATGGTGAAATACCTTACGCAAGGCTCTTAGGCGGTTTCTTCGCGGAAAGGAAGGCCTCGTCAAGAGGGGAACGGGTTCTTATAATAGCCAAATATCAAACGCCCCCGAAATCATCCGGTCCTTGATGACTCAAGAGCACAACAGCGCCCCTACATGAGAGTCACAATGCGAAATGGAATAAAAAGCCGACTTGGCCAACGTGGAGGGTCAAATCAGGCAAGGCAACCTTGGGCTGGAACCGGGCAGTGAAACCACGCGTCTGGCTCGATCTGGTCTCGTCCATTGGCGAATCACCGCGCAAGGCAGTCAGATCTCAACAATTTGGGCATTGTTAATAGTTGAGCCACACTTTTTGCCAAATCAAAGGCGCTCTCAAGCCCAGCCGTCCAAGCAAAGCCGCTGCACCGCCTGCATCATGACATATGGCAACCTTTACAACAACTTGTGGCTCGATTCGGCGGTGGCTCACGAGACCGAGCTGCAGCCTGCTTCAGGCTTTCTTGAGATGTCATATGACAGGTCAGCGCGAGCTCCTGTCAGCGGTTTCGTCCGCATTGCTTACATATGAGGAGAGTTGGTGCCACAGCGAATCACATTAGCTTGACGTATTGGACGCGGGCGAACCATCGAGCCTGGCGGCCCAATTCGAAAGCCATTCTGCCTGATGCCACAAAACGGCTTCTGTCGCAGAATTTGGCTAAGTTGAACCTGTGGGAGGCAGCCTGTGATACCAATTTCAAACTTATGGAATTCCAATGCGGGTCGGGCATTTCAGGCTGCGCCGCCCGCATCCGACTTTGTGCACGTGTTCATAGACTGAAGGATAGTAGATTCCAGTTTTTCAGGGAGACCGACTGACTTCTTCATCCAATCAAAGACCTCTTTCCGAAGTTTGAAGTGGCAAGAATGCAGAGACTGTGCTCCAAGTCTAGTGGTGCTATTCTTCGGTCTTTTGGGCAAAGAGCCGGGGACATTTTGGTGACAATGATCTTACTTAAGTAGATGCGTCAAATTCTGATGATAGTTGATTGCTGGAGCTTGACATTGATGTCTTATACTTCGAGCAAGTCCTCATATTAGATCAGCCTTTACCTAAGTGCAATCCATAGAGTCGCGTACTAAAATCATTGCATGTGGCCTACTACGGTTCTGTGTCATGTGGTGATTACTTCGAGAAGCACCATAGGACTTAGATGGGTCGTCTAAACGTAGGCACTTGCATGTAGTTACTCCCGTATATCACATGTTTCCACGACTGGGATCAAAAGAAATGTTCGCTGGTCTTTGTAGTGGGGTAGCAGTAGTAGTCTCAGACTGAGGAAATGGTAAAGCCTCAATCTAGCCATAATCGAGGTCGACACTTGGTCTTGCGCACTTCGAATCGTCGCCATCTTCGCTTAGACGCGGCTTCTCCTTTCCCAGGCTCGTGCCAGCGACCAATATGATCTTTTTGTTATTTATCATATGTGTCAACTCACCATTTTCGACTGAAATAGGTAAAATTACTCTATCACTATCTGCCACCTTGTCGATACCCCGCGCGTTTGGGTGGCCATCGCAATTGAATTCCGGCGCCCGACCTGCTTCGACTTGCCTTTATCGGATCTATAGGCCCCCTTATCAACATCCGGATGCTTGTGTCCGGCCCCCTCAGCCTAATAGCCACCAACCCCACCCCCATTCTCAATAGCATTATCAAGCAACTCACCAAAGCATCTTCCCCACCTCTGATACATACGGATTAGACTAATTCTTGGCCTAAAGTCATGCCTCCGAATTGCGGTCTTAAAGTAGCAGAGGTCATCAAACATGAAGACGCGAGGGGAGACAGGATTAGAGATGCAGTACCCATAGTTTTCAGACTGTGATCCCAATCAAAGACTTCGTTGCAACAGTTGTTTGCGTCTTCTATAACAAGTACCCACAATTCATTGCATCTCAGCCTCAACGACATGTTGCGTTTCCTTGGATTCTCTTCGGCAAGTAACGACGCCAAGCCAGAGCCTTCACGAAGTCTTCCAGCTTCGTGGTACAGGTCTCCAGAACTGCATCAGCTCGAGAGAAGAGCAATTATATCAAGAAAGTGGATCCTGGTGACACATTCGCTACGCTTCAAACAAGCGGGCGAGTTTGTCTCCTTCGTCTACGCCGACTTCCCTTTCTTCCTCGTCCAAGACCGCGATGGCAATATCAACGGCTTTCACAATGTGTGCCGCCACCGAGCATATCCTGTCGTCGAGAAGAAGTCTGGCAAGGCGAGCATACTAAGCTGCAAGTACCACGGCTGGTCATACGGGTTCAAGGGCAATCTTGCCAAAGCGCCGAGATTCGATACGGTAACCGGCTTCGACAAGAGCCAAAATGGCCTTCTCCCAATCCACGTTCGCGTGGATCCCGCTGGCTTCATTTGGGTTAACCTCCAAGCAGGCGAACCAGACGTCAAGTGGGAAGACGAGTTTGGCGGTGTTTACCAGAAGCCGCGTATGCAAAACTTTGACTTTGCAGGAGGCTACAATTATGACCACGTCTGGGATATGGAGCTGGAGGCCAACTGGAAGGCCGTCATTGAGAATTACAACGAGTGCTACCATTGCCCAACATCACACCCCTTGATTGCGGGAGTGTCGGACTTGACGAAATATCAAGTAAAGCCAAGTGGAGGTTGCTTGGAGCACGAGATCATCAACAAGAAGGCTCAAGACGAGGAAGACGAGTTTCGACGCTCGATCACCTTTTTTTACCCCTCAACTTCAGTGACGATCACGTAAGTGACCTTATAACGCGTGTCAAGATTCAGAAGTCACAAAAGGGCAGAAACTGACGAAACCTGTAGTCAGAACTTTTTCTACATCCAGCGAATGATTCCAATCAGCGCAACCAAAACCCGAATCGAGAACGAGGTGTATCGCTCTCACGACTCCACCGATGCCGATTTCGCCGCCATCAATGCGTTCTACAAGCAGGTATTAGAGGAAGACCGAGAGTTGTGCATTGGCGCACAGGAAAACCTCAGTGCTGGCGTCTTCATTAGCGGCGAGCTTCATCCAGAAAAAGAGAGGGTACGGCAAGGAACTCTTGATACCCTCCCAGCACTACAGTCCGATACTGACACATTCGCTCAGGGTCCGATTCATTTTCAAAACACGGTTCGAGAGGAGGTGATGAAGCACCGGCAAAGGGAGTTGGAGCAAGGAGGCCGAGAAATCTGGCCAGCCACGCCCAACCTACTCGGCCAGACGGGCACAGGGAAACTGAATGAAGACGAGGCTTTCTGCTCGGAACTCGAGAAAGCTAACTGTGGTGGCCGAGAGGAACTAGCCTGGTGAGCCATACGCTCTGTTGGTGCATGTGATGATCAATATCGGCACGGCCTGGCTGTACGGAATACGATGTATGATGGCATATGGAACTTTCAGCGTTGGTTTAGCCTCGTGACTTTCCTAGCATCTGGGTTTCTACCCTTTCAAACGAAATTGCAATCCAGTTCTCTACGACAGCATTCCTTTCCTCTGTCTAGGTTGGTGACTTGTTTGTGATGTAGCGCCGATGACTGAGCTACGGCGGCGAGAGCATTGGTGTGTGCGTAGGTCAGTCAGGTCTTGTTGCTGCTTCTAGAAAAATACTGTAAACCCTGCCCTCTCAAAATTGACTGGGACTTAGTCTCCAGCTTTCCAGCTTGGTTGCAGATTCGTATGGGATTCTGGCCTGAAGTCCAGTCGCCACATGACTCTAGAAAGACTATCACCAAGAGTGGGGTTCCAAGCATGCACAGCATCGAAAATTGCGGTTACGATTCGCTGAACTTTACAGCCCTCACCGAACTCCCAATCCATCTTTAGTGCGACGTAGTTGCAAGCCCGGGTTGCATGGCGATCAACATGCTTCTACTATGACCTCTGATCCTGCAAAGGAACTCTTCGCATGAGTATGCATATGCAGGAGAAATTGTTGGGCCCTCGGAGGAGCTATCTTGGAGTAGATCTTATCTATCCGTAGCATGAGGGGAAAGTGGGTTTTCCGGCGGGGGAGAAATGGAGGCCGAGAACGGAACACCATCCACGGCGAGTAATCGTCCTTAGTGTGACCAACGCTTATCAGTGAGTAAGGTGGTATCAATTTCGAGCTGTCGAACTTACTCTCGGGCGATGCCGTGAGATGGTGCGACCACACCAGATGCTATCATTGCACCCCACTCTTCAAGAGTCTAGTCTGGGCGAGCACGAGGAGCCGAGACGCGAAGGGAGAGGGGTGGATGACCTTAAGGCTCACATGAATTGAGTGAGCAGGGTTCCAGGCATCTCATGAAGCAACTTCAACTATATCAGCAAAGATCTATTACGACAAGATTGAGTGATGTTCTAAAGACATATGACACCGGCACCCATAAGCTTGCGATCAGCCAACATCATAGCATCAGATCAAGGTATTTTCAAAGACGATACCATCTTCCGTCTGGAAATACTCCAATAAGGCAACATGGCAGCGCTCGAAATTCCAATCATTGACTTCTCTGGTGAGTCTGCAAAGAACCTCGTGCTGCAGCAGCCGAAAAAGGTTAGCTTGGTCTTAACAGTGATATCCACCCTTAGGTTTCTACTCTGAAGACCCTCTTCAGAAACAAAAGGTCGTAGATCAAGTGCGTGACAGCTGCCTGTACAATGGCTTCTTCCAGATAGTTGGCCACTCCGTGCCTCTGGTGCAGCAGAAGGCTGCCATGAGCGGTGCCAAGAAGTTCTTTGCTATGCCTCTCGAAGAAAAGCAAAAGGTCGCTAAGGAGAACACGACATGGAACCGCGGCTACGAGATGTTGAGATCACAGATCCTTGAGGAGGGAACTCAACCAGAACTCAAGGAAGGCTTCTACATTGGTGCCGAGATCCCTGAGGACCACCCTTACTTCATCAACAAGAAGCTCAACAGTGGACCAAACCAGTGGCCCGAGGGTCTGGGTAGCGACTTGCAGAGCTTCAGGGATTCCTCAATGGAGTACTACTCTTCGGCTCTCAAACTTGCTTCGGACCTCATGCGGGTCATTGCACTATCATTGGACCTGGAGGAGACCTACTTTTCCAAGTTCATGGATGGAGCTGTAGCGACAATGAGACTTCTGCACTACCCGTCTCAACCCAAGGATGCGGACGAGAAGTTGACTCGCGGAATCGGTGCCCACACTGACTTCGGAGCCATTACCATGCTGCTTCAGGATGAGGTCGACGGCCTGCAGGTATGGGACAAGAAGAACGAGACATGGATCGACGTAAGTGGAACCCCCACTCCCTACTGCAGAGCACCGCTCTTAATCACTTCATATTTCAATAATGCTAATCAGCCACTCTTAGGTCCCACCAACGGAAGGTGCCTTTGTTGTAAACTTGGGCAATCTCATGGCAAGATGGACCAACGAGTTGTACAAGAGCAACATTCACAGGGTCATCAACAAGTCGGGCCAGGAGCGCTACTCAATCCCCGTTTTCGTTTCTGGCAACCCAGACTACCTGGTTGAATGCATCCCCACTTGCAAGTCAGCGACGCAGCCAGCCAAATTTGGACCGGTCACGGTTGAGCAAGCAGTCTCTGCTTCGTATGCAGAGTCGTATGGAAGGGCACAACTGTACAAACAGGGTCTGGAGCAAGCGACGGCTAACAAGGTAAAGGCTCAGGAGGCTCAACCAGCGCAAATCGCTGTTGCGTGAAGCGTCGCTATTAGAGGAGCATGTAAACAAATTTTCAAAAGCATGTAGCAAAGTGTGATTTAAAGAAATTTGAGATAAGGATCATTGATGGCAATGCTGAGATTTCACAAAGAAAACATTTTGTCCAGTCCTGTTCCCCAAGTCTACGATACACCAAGTCTCTTGGCTAGCCAATGTGAAAAGGTCACGGATTTCTGATCAACAAGCCGCCAGTGAAGATCCCCGAGCACTATGATCGACAGCATGGCGATAACGAAAAGCGTGCTCCACGAAACGATCAAGCTGTACCCGGCTGCCAACATCTTCAGCTTCAGACCATAACTGAGGAAATTCTTACCGCAGCCCCAATGCACCAAGTAGAAACTGAAACTGACTTCTCCCAGGTACAGTACCGGCTTCGTATTGAGAACACGCTGTAAGACAGGCAGGTTCTCCAATACTAGTACCAGAGCTACGGCACATGTGCCTTGGAAGAATGGATGCACACCGAAGCCAAACGTGTTGAAGCCAGCAAACCACGAATAAATAGGGGCTTGGGTAGCGTCGCCATGCATCGGCCAGCAGCCCAAGAAGATAATGGGCACAAGCAGCAGCCATGATGTGACGGTGACGGCCGTACGAACCATTTTTGGTAAGTCTGGCAGCTTCGCCCGGAAAAGTCGGAAATCGGCGATGAACATTCCCGCGATAAACAGACAGTTCGTTGCTCTCTGAAGGTTGAAGGAGTAGATGAGAAGTAGGACAGTGGCTGGCAATCGCACCATAGGTGACATTCTAATGAAAGCCATACAAGCCAGGAACACAAGCAGCGATCCTTGGTACTCGGCTGCCAGAGTCCAGCCCTGAGGCATGACAGTATTGGCCGAGCCGGAGGTGATGATGGTTATCAACGTGGTCCAGACGTAGTATACATGGCTCCAGAAGCCATCGGCAACAGGACCCATAGGTTCGGTGCTGTTGAGGGCATAAAATGCGCTGAAGGGAACCAGAGCGGTAGAAACCGCGATGATAGGTATAGTCGGGAGGAAGAGTCGGAACGGACGCCGGAAGATGCTAGATGGAAAAGAGCTGATGGGGTTTGGGCCTTGAACGCCTGGCGCGCTTTGGGCTGCGTAAGACTTGCTCAAGGGCCCATACGTGAGAGCAAAGCCGCTGATGACGAAGAAAACCGATACCATGAAGACTCCGCTATGTATGAGGCGGATGAACGGGAGCTGGACCACGTAGACACTTTCTTCGCTATCGCCCCATGCGCGGTGAATGAGCGGATACTGCGTGATATCATGGTCAGTCAAATTAATTCAAAGCAAAGCTTCAAACTGTTCAGATAGCAGATGAATGCAGACGCTTGCATCTGAACAAATGTCGTTGGGCGGGAAGAGTTCTTCATCACTTACATCTCCATCTATCGTGTGTTGAAGGGCCACGATAAGTGACGCGATGCCGCGAAGACCATTTAGATAGGATGTTTTGTTCGGAGCTGGGATTATCGAGTTCTCCGTGGCGTGGCCAAAAATGCGAGCGATGTAAGATGGCACCAGTACCCAGAAGAAGGCCTTTGGACTCATAGGGCGCCAGCTGGTCGAAAGTCTTGAAAAGGGCGATGACCTCCCTGATGATTCTGCCATCGGCAGGTCTGTCGATGAGCCCGCTTCATTGCCTTGAAGCAAGCCGTAATGCGATTCCCCAGCCCGGACTCCGGAAAACCAATCCCGTACCCTTTCAAGCGGCTGCTTGAGCATTGGATGGGCCGCCTCCGGATCCTCAAGCTTCATGTTCTCCATCTTCGCGATGTGGAAGATATGTCAACAAAAGTAGAGACTAATGGACCTTTTTGCGGACAAGTTCTTGATTGTGTCCAAGGTAATGCTGAATCGTGGGGAAAATACTGAGAATTAAAGACCCGAAAGGCGATGATAAGACTCGAAAGCGAGGCTTAAAGTATAAAGGTCACAAGAGTTTCCCGACTTAGACACGGGGCGCAGGGTGCACTTTCTGCATGCCACAATGTTTCACTTGAAGCTTCTCCAAATGCTAGGGAGTTTTACTGCCCTGCGCCACTTGTCTGAGTTGGAAAACCGTCGAGGGCCTCACACTCAAAGTTTCTCAGCCGTTATACCTGTTTAGGTCATTCTTTCGTATCTTCTTGGAGCTTTATCGTCGCTCAAGGGAGAAACCAATCTGGTCCGGTCCTCAGCCCCAATTACTGGGGAATGCCCTCATTGAGACCTGACCTGATCAATTGGAAATGCATATAATAAGGATACGCGCTTGTCAACTGTCGCATTCTCTGGATATTCTCAACATGTTCAGACGGAATGCATACTTTCCTTGGGCATGCCAAGACGGCGACTTTCCGAGTGTGAGAAATGTGCGAACCCGGTTAGTGAGACCACACCCGCGAGCACCACGAACACCATGTACCCGGTCAACTTTCCAACGACGGCAAATACAGACTTCCTGTAGTCTACCATTGGCTGATTGGGTTACACCGAAGTCGCGACAAAGCTACCGATGGTCACACCAAACGTGGTGAATTTCCTAGTGTTGTTGTCGCGTCGTACACGGTACAGCCCTTGTCGGAGCGGAGAATGCAGAAGTCTTAAATGTCTTTCATGTGTCTGAGTGGATTGACTGCCATTGATGCGGAAGCAGACATCTTTTCTCGCGTTCTTCTACTGATTTCGTTTGACAGCTTCACAGATGGAAGGGATATCCCTTCATGTTTTGGGTTGAGTTCGTGTCTGGTGCGTTTTAAGCGCAACGACAGCAACCCGTGTGGAACTATCACACAGCAATGGCCGGCGTTCATGTGGGATTCCAGGGAAATCGTATTCCGAGGACAATGGAAGCTTCCCAAATATTTTAGGAGTCTATCAGGAACTGGAAACAGATTGCGCCTATTTATACTTAAACTCGGCCAGTGCACACATCAGTGGTCAATCTTGATAACAATTTTGGAGAAGTGCTTCTTCTCCTTCAATCGCGCATAAGCAGCCTTTGCCTCCGCGAGCTCAAAAGTCTTGTCATCGATAACCGGTTTGACGTTCTTCTCCTCGATAAACTGGATCATATCTTGGAATTGTGCCCGACTTCCCAAGATCACGCCCCTGACAATGCATGGGCGCATGAGAGCAGCCAGCATGGGCACAGCCTCGGCTTTGCCTCCGACCAAGCCTGCAGAGACAACCACACCATTTGTCTTCACCGCGGTGAGCGATTGAGATAGTGAGTCGTTGCCGGCAACATCGACAACAATGTCGAAGCCATCCTGATTTGGAGTGAAGTTCCTCGTCTTGACACCCCAGTCCTCGGGGTTGTCTCGATAGCTAGTAGTGTGGCTTGCGCCGAGTGCCTTCAGCCTCTCCTCCTTTTCTGCGGATGATGTCGTGGCGACGACGGTAGCTCCAGCAGCTACCGCCAATTGAAGCGCGGCAATGCTCACACCACCTGTTCCTTGAACAAGCACCCATGTACCGGATTGAGGCTCTCTACCTTTGAGGCCGAAGAGTGCGTTCCAGGCGGTGAGGCCGCTGCAAGTCAAAGTTGCAGCTTCCGGCCACCCAAGAGATGTAGGGACATGAACAAGCCCGCTTTCTGTGAATCTGCCTTCTGATTGTAGAGTTCCGTCAATAGTCTGGCCAAGACCATCCACAATGTCTTGGTAAACCGGCAACTCATAATCCCCGCAACGCTCGGCATGTTTGGGAGCTAGGTGAGTGACGACATGGTCACCGGTCTTAAAGGCTGTTACGGCACTGCCAATCGCCTTGACAATGCCGGCACCATCAGAACCAGGCACGACGTGTTGTCGAATAACGCCGGCGGTAGCTGCCGTACCCTATATGACTGTCAGAACATGGATGTCCGCAATGCTGAGATTCGCTTACTGTTGTGTCTGCGATTGCGAGTTCGCGATAGTTCAAGCTAGCACCGTGCAGCTCCACCAGAACCTCGTGAGCTGCCAACTTATCGGCCTGCGGCACGTTCTCCTCGTACTTGAGGCTTTTCTCAAAGCCTCTCTGGCCAGTCAAGATCCACCTGCGATTCATGGAGGGCTGGGGCTTTGATAGTAGTGAATAGGGAAGATACGGCTTCCGAGCTGTGATTCCTGTTTTCCTGGGCGGAAGATGTGTATGGATGCGAGATCTTTGCTGTACAAGTAGTGACAGTTAGTGAGTTCCTCCCGTCATCTTGGCCCTGAGCGATTTTAGCGGTTTTGTTAGCTGTGGGGGCCAACACAGAAAAGATCCAGCTTTTGCATAATTGCGGCCTCATGGTCCCATATTCGCCCGTATTTTCGTCCGGGTTTCGTCCGCTTCGGTCCGTATGTCCGTGTCGAAACGTAAAACTGGGGCCGTGAAGCCGGTCCCGCGACTCGGGCGACTCGGGCCAACCCACACGACTCGCGTTGAAATATTAGCCGGTATGGTCAAAGCATCCTTAGCATCCTACGTCTACATAGGATATTTGACGCAGAGCGTCAAATACTTGAAATCGAAATTTCGCGGTCAACTGCCCCGATCTAATTTCCGTCCGAAAGTTCGGTCAAGGGGTTTGCGGCGGACCAGCAGGACGCCTTGCGTTCGTTGTTAACAAGTATATGGCTGTATAGTTCATCTCCCGAACCTATTTCAGAGCCTTTCGATTGCAGACCAGCTTGGATGTGAATACAAACTCGATTAGCCTTTGGCCCCGCTCGCCTTCATAACATAGCTTGACAATGAGAGGTGATGGACTGTCTCCGAGGCTGATACCAAGATATTCCCAATTCATCCTAATGACGTTGTGTTACAAGTCCATACTACGATGATTCCCATATCAGCTCAATAGCATGCCCAGGAACTTTTGAGTTGAACCATTCGTCAACAATGATCCCATCCTTCATCAGCCCTGTTGTTCTAGCCCCATCCAGCACCCCAGATATACCTAGTGCCCTGACTGCCCAGAAGAGCTCACTTGAAGCAAGGTTCCGAGCAATACACTGCCGCGGTCCAAGTCCAAATGGGATGGCATCGCGTAGCATTTCCTCGCTAGGCTCAAGCCATCGTTCTGGCTGAAATTCATGCGGATTAGGGAAGACAGCATCATTGAAATGCAGGCTAAATGGTGCGCATCCAATCCAGGTTCCGCCTGGGAACTCAAAAGTCACAGTTTCCCCAGAAGGCATCTTACTTGCGAATGTGAATCCGCTGGGCGGCACAACGCGTGGAAGACGAGTTGGATTTGCCATTGACATTCGAAGACCCTCGCGCACCACGCCACGTAAGTAGGGAAGAGTTTGCGGGTCGGCTTGCGATACCTCTGGCAATGCAAGCTCGTCTTTGAGCTTCTGATAGATTGAGGGCGACTGTGCCAAATGCCAGCAAATAGCACCAAAATTCATGCCAGTGCTGTCTGTGCCGGCAAACATCAAATCCATACACTGAACAGCAGCTTCTTCTTCGCTGATGCCAGCTCGCAGTAAACGAGCCTGGTACGTTTGGTCTTTCTCCAAGTCGGCCTCGGCGACGACCTGATCGCAGAACTTTGTTACGAGTTCCATCGACTGGTCGACCTTCTGATCCGGAAACAACTTCGGGCGAGCCCACTCGAGGGCGTGAAAGATCCAACTAGGAAGCAAGAAGAATCTTCCAACTGCGACAAAGGTGTCCACGAACTCGCTGGCAGAGAGGCTGCTTGAGTCCCTGGTGCTTCTGCTTGCCTCCAGCTCCGCAATACCTCCGTATGTCTTGCCTAGGAGGTATTCCGTCACTGCATCAAGAGCTAGACATCTGCCCATATTGAGCATGTTGACGGGTTTGCCAGAAGCTGCTGCATTTTCGATATGCGCCATCAACCTATCGACGCAGGATCTCAGTATTTGGTCGCCTTCCTTTCGGATAGAGGCCGGGCTGAACATGCTGACAACAGCCTTTGATCTAAGGGCCCGGTGTGCAGGATCTAGCGCCGAAAATATTGTCGGGTGACCGTCAAAGTCGAAATTGCTATAGCATGTTGTTTTCAGAAACCCGCCTTTCTCGGAGTAGATCGGTGCAAGAGCCGAGCCGTCGCTAATGTCAACGTCGTTGGGGCCGATTCGGACGACTGGACCATAGAATCGATGCAGAGCTTCGATCGAGGTCGTCTCATCCCCTATATATGAATGGTACCACAGCCATAATGGAGAAATTGTTGCTTTCCATGGTCCCGGAACTTTGCGTAGTGGGTGGAGGAAGATGTTGAAGAAGAAATAGATAGAAAGCGTAGCCAACGGAGCAACGAGTAAGATTTTGAGCGATTCTTCGGCGGCAATGGCCAACAGGTTGGCGAAAAGGCCCATTGCGATCAAGTCTAGGAACCCGAATATTAATGACAAGCGGCGGCTTGAAAAGGGTTGAGAGATGAGGATGGCAATTCTTTGTAAACTAAGTACGATGATTCGTTGCATTGATGAGTCAGACACAGACGTCATGAAAGTTGAAGAGACAATATGCAGGTCAACGGCACGTGATGCTACTAGAGATAAGCATGCAGCTGTAGTGATAGTGATGGAACTGCATTACAGACGTCTCAAAGAGGCAATAAATGTCCAAACACTACATCTGCGCCCAATTCGGTATCGTCGATGACTTCGTTATGATTTCGCATATTGTTCACGTGCAAGGTAGTAACTGAATGACTCAATTGTCGTGGCACTGCTTACTGGGCAATGTAGATCACCCGAACTCGTAGAAAGAGGAACATGTCTTTAGGTTCAGATTAAGCTGAGAAAAGTCTATCTACCACTTGGTCACGCCACCATCAACCAAGATATCGCTTCCCTGGCAGTATCTTTCTGAGTGTTAGCAACTTCAGTTGTGAATGAGTGTTCATCAAAGGTTCGACTTACTTGCTGGCATCGCTCGCTAAGAAAACACAGGCACCCTTGATATCGTCAGGCTCCGCTACCCTGCCGTTCATAATCTCGTCCTTCCACCCCTCAAGTAGATCAGGAAAGGGAGCCGTCATTTCTGTTCGCACATAGCCAGGTGAGATGGAGTTGACCCGGATCCCGTACTTGTTCAGCTCGGCAGCAATTGGAGCGACCATCGCTCGTACTGCTCCCTTTGTACCGCAATACGCAGTGGATCGTTGGGAGCGAATGGCCATGTACGATGCGATACTTGCAACAAAGATTATGCTTCCGCACTTAGTGCCGTTGGCAATCATTGCCTTCGCGGCCATCTTTGCTGAAAAGTAGAGGCCCTTGCAGTTGACCCCATACAGCCTGTCAAAGTCTGCCTCTTCAGTATCCAGAAACTCAACGTTCTTGTTCACACCGGCGCAAGCGACGAAGATATCGAGCTTGCCATCAAAGTCGGCTGCCACAGCGGCAAAGGCCTTTTCCAAGCTGGAGATCGATGTTACATCGACGACATATGCTTTTGCTTTCACCCCGTTCGTAGAAGACAGTTCCTCAAAGGCAGATGGCTCCGGGTCTATCAGATCAAAAATGGCAACGTCTGCCCCAGCCTCGGCGAGACCTTGGGCGAATGCCAAGCCACAACCTCGGCCACCGCCAGTGACTACAGCAACCCGGCCTTTAAGCGAAAACTTCATTCATCAATATTGGCTAGCTCGAGATGGTACTGAGTTTTTGACATACCTTGGACATTTCAATACTAACGGATGGCTTTACGGCTCATGCAAGTTTCAATGAGCAAAGAAGATTGGGGGTTTGTAAGGATTCCAGTAATGTTCCCAAAGTCGGAATAGGGCCTCGGTGTGCGTGAGATGAGATCGCGTATCGATATTGACAACTAAACTTGCAACGAGCTCGGAACGTTCATGGATTCAGTGCCTTTCTGGTGACACTATCAGCGAATTACTTAAGATGGCGGTTGTTCCCGTTCCACAACTATCACTGCATTGTTAGTTTGCCGAGTGTTCAACCCGGTCGCAAATTCAACCCCCATTCTAGCGCCTAGCATCGGTGCAGGTACGTAAACGCTTGCAAGGGGTTGCCGCCGAACCCCATCCTACACTTCAAATGTCGCTGCATTGTAACAACGCCAATCTTCACTCTCCATGAGTCAAATTATGCTCGCAATCTTGAGTTCCTTGGTCTCCTTTCTGGAGTATGCGGGGCTATCGAAAGGAGTCGGCCATCTCTCGCTTATCTTTGCTGCAAGATACGAAAAGCTGCTTGGGTTTAAAGAATGGGAACATTCAAAAGTGGAAAATGGGGAAGTCAAGGGTGGAAGTGGGGGCGGGGTTGGTCAGTAGAACAACGATAATGCAGAAGTGGAATGACCAACAGCCAAAGATGCTCAAGCAGTGTAACCAGGACAGTATCCAATTAGAGGATCAATTGGTGGGTGCATTTGTACGTCTAGAAGCTGCAGGACACACATTGAAGATCAAGAATGGGGACAATTTACATGATGCCGCGTCGATAAGCGTAGATGCAGTTGAATCGACGGCGAACTGGCAAGTCATTGTGGAGACGTTTTCTGCCTGCGGGGAAGCTTCCACGAGCTTGAGCTTTGGTGCCTCCGAGTTGGTCTGGATATCAAAGTAATGACAGGTGGTGCTTCATGGGATAGCTGGAGTGATACAGACTAAGGAAGCTCTTAGCATAAAGTCTACCTTCAGGTACAGAGTGTTTAGGTTATACACAGAGACAAATTCACCACTTCCACTTAATCAATCATACCCCAAGACAATCCTTTATCAGTACTTACAATGGGAAAGAAGAAGGTTCTCGTTTGGTGAGTGGTCCCTCGAGCAAGACACGGTAGTGCTGTCACGTATGCATGCGTACTAACCTGGCCGTTACCGTAGCTACGGTGTAGATATCGACGCCGTTGCCGGCTGGCTCGGGTCATATGGTGGTGAAGACAGTACTAGTGACATCAGTCGAGGTTAGTTGCACTCATGGAGGGTCTTCGTCGTCAAGTCTCACCACCAGTTGGGGCTTACACCGCTGACCTTGCGACGCTTGAACAGGTCTATGGGCTGGAACCATTGGTACACGTCGACTCTTGAAGCTGTTTGAAAAGTACAACATCAAAGCGTCTTGGTTCATTCCTGGTCACTCCTTAGAGACGTTCCCAGAAGAATGCGCCATGGTGCGGGATGCAGGCCACGAGATCGGCCTGCACGGATACAGCCATGAGAACCCTGTCGACATGACGCTAGAACAGCAGCGCGACGTTCTGGACAAGACGTGGAAGATGCTCACAGAGTTTTGCGGCAAGCCGCCCAAGGGCAGCGTTGCCCCGTGGTGGGAGACGAGCGAAGAAGGTACTGAGCTGATGCTGAGCTACGGTATCGAGTATGATCACTCCATGTCGCACCACGACTGCCAAGCATATTGGTTGAGGACTGGTGACAGCTGGACCAAGATTGATTATACCAAAAAGGCAGAGGAATGGATGAAGCCTTTGGTAAAGGGCAAAGAGACGGGGTTGGTCGAGATTCCCGGATCATGGTACATTGATGACCTTCCCCCGATGATGTTCATGAAGAACTCCGCAAACTCACACGGTTGGGTGAACCCGAGGTAAGTCTTTGAGTTACATCCATGTGGAATATGAGGGCACTGGCTGATCTTGCCCTCCAACAGGGATGTTGAAGACATCTGGCGAGATCACTTCGACTACTTTTACCGAGAATATGGTAAGTTGAGGGACCCCCCCACCCCCCCTTCCTGTTTGACGAATAAGTCTTCGTGAACTGATCCTTGTTTTCGAAGATGAGTTCATCTTCCCAATGACCATCCATCCAGATGTTTCGGGTCGGCCCCACGTGCTACTCATGCACGAGCGGATCATTGAGCACATTAACAAGCACGAAGGCGTTGAGTGGGTGACCATGGGAGAGGTAAATTCCACCCCCACTCTTTGATGTGTAAGAGTGTATGCTGATGCTCATGTGTCAATAGATGAGCGACTATTTCAAGTCCAAGAATCCTGCGCCTGAAGGTGGCTTGATGCCTGCCAGCCAGGAAGAGGTTATGAAGAAGTACGAGGAATGGAAGAAGACACAATCATAGATTGACGTAGCCTCATGAATACCAAGTTTTGAATATTAAACTATTACCGAGCTGCTCCTTCGAGGATGATACGCAATGTTACAAGATTCCTAACGACCTTTGATTGGAAGCGTCGAGTCCACTTTGCTGGTGCCAGCGCACTGGTTCAACCACTATCCAAATTATTGACTCTTCAGATGGAGTAGTTACCTGGCAGATACCTGTTATAGCACAAGGAAGGCTCAGCTGAAACTAAAGCACAAATTATCGCGCCGATGTATAATTATTCGTTGCATGTGCCCATGGCGATGTTCTGTCGGTTAAACTAGCTACATGAGTCTAGAACATGTGCGCGTTGAGATTTAAGATTCCCCTACTAAGTATCACTCTATTCAAACAAGCAGAATTTCTGAATCACGATCAACCTTGAAGTTCCTACTTTGATATCAATATGCACTCTAGCTCTTATGCTTGAGGATGCCATCGATGATCTTCCCAGCCGCAAGCACCATCTCCTCCTCCAGCTTGCGGCCAACAATCTGAAGTCCCACAGGCAAACTAAGAGAAGCCATTGTCTCCTTGTTATCCTCCCACAACTTCTTGTTCCATTCGTTCTCATCTCCCCTCGCTTCCTCCGCCCACGGCTGATCAATGTCTTCCCGACTCACCTGGCCTCCAGGAATAACCAGGGCAGGGTAATCGAGGAAATTCCACACCTTGGTGTATCCTACCCATCGACAACCCCCATGCGGTACAGCTGAATGAGGCATAGGTGGCAGCAGTAGGATATCAACCATGCGGCCAGTCTTGGGCGAGCGAATGGATTGCCACTTTTCCAGGTATGCTTGCTGCAAATCCCACTTGCACCTGTTAAGCTGCCAGTAGTCGTACACTGAAATTGCCTTTCCGCGCTTGAGAAGCTTCTCGACGTGGGGGATGAAGGGCTCTCCACCAGCCAAGACGTCTTTCCGAATATCTTCGCCGCCGTCAACCGTGTAGAAAAGGTCCTTGTAAAGACAGTCAGTCACCGTCGCTCAAATACAGACTTATTTAACTTACCATCGTTCTGATGCAGTCTTCGTGCAAGCTTGCATTCCATTCCAAGACCTCGTGGCCCGCTGCCTGCAGGCGCTCTACAGCAGAACGGAGAACACGCGTCAATGGCGGGTGAGGTTGGACAACATTGTCATCATAGAGGACTCCAATAGTCAAGGGCCTAGAGGAAGTCTCCTTGTATAAGTCCTCACGCCACGGAACCGGTGCGCAGCGAGCGTCTAGCTCCCAGGGCTTGGCTTTAATGAGCTGCTCCATGGCGAGGCGGATGGTCGACAGACTGCGGGCCATGGGACCTATTGACGAAGGCACATGTTCTTGCCCTTCGGTTGATACTGGAACTCCGCGATAGGGTAGGCGTCCGCTCTGAATAGGATGTCAGTGAGGCTCCATACTGGGTCAATTCTCACGTGGAGCCAAGTGAGTTCCGAAGTTGCCAGTAATAAGACTCACGCTAGGCTTGAAGCCGTAAGTTCCCATCATGTGAGACGGAATACGAATGCTTCCTCCAATATCAGTCCCCCAACCAAGCATGCTTGCACCGGAAGCAAGCAAGGCTGCCTCGCCGCCGGTTGATCCACCCGGGGTATAGTCCCTGCTCCTGGGGTTGGTGGTCAGGCCCCAAAGAGGGTTGTCGGTCTCACACCACTTTTACAATGTAAGCTTCTTTTCATCTTACCAAAGCAGGAACACTCGTAGTAAGGGAGAGTAAGGACATGTCCAACTACTTACCATGATGCTCTGTGGCAAATTTGTTTTAGCAACGACGACAGCGCCCAGCGATTGAAGCATCTTTACGACAACGGCATCGTCTGCAGCAGGTTTGAAGGACCGCCCTACGTAGCCGAGAGTTGTGTCATATCCTTTGACATTAAACTGGTCTTTGAGAGTGACTGGCACACCATGCAAGGGCCCAACGGTCTTCCCGTGTTCGGTGAAGTAAGTATCCAACTCCTTAGCCCGCTTCAGGGCATCATCAAACACAATTTCCGTCAGACTACATTGACGTGCAACAGATATTAGCGAAATCTTGAGCAAAAAGGCGTACCATATCTGCCTAAGCAGAAGGTTCGCCAAAGTTCAAAAATTTCGAAACGTACCAGTTCGTCTTTTAAGACATGCTTGAGTTAGCGAAGAGATCGTCACTTTCGGATGAGAGCCATACCTTGTTGTGCACCTCAGAAGCCCTGTTAATATTTGAAGACTCATCAGTATCAATTTCCACGTTAGATATACAGAAAGAGAAGAGGCTTTGCAATTGCGGGCGCGTATTTCACGTACTTCCGAATGTAGGCCTTCACAATGTCTTCGCTCGTCAACTCACCACGTGAGATTTCCGAGACAAGTTGGGAGGCTTCAGCTATAGCCGTGATCTCAAGCTCTTTAGGACTGTTTGTCGAGCCTCCAATGGATGCTGAGATAGCTTCAGCCCGGAGCTGTCTCTTCTTAGATACGACATCTTGCCAAACTTGTGCCGGATCAGGGATCGTGATTTGCGTCATTGTTTGTGCCTTGTTCCAAGATTCCTTGGACAATGTTCTTGTCACTTCGCGGTATGTCTCTCAGTATCTTCAATCAATGGCCGAGTCATAGAAACACCGCAAAGCTGTTGTCACGATGTTCCCAAATGCTGAGCCGAAGCGGGCCCGGCTTGCCGACGGTATTCGGGATGCCGATCTTTGGAGCATAAGCCACTTGATTGGCGGAATCGTCGTCCGACTCCGCCCTCGCTCGGAATGTCTCCATCGGCCACTTGGGCTTATCAGTGGAGCTTCGCCTGTTGGATAGCCCGCCATTGCTTTGGTATGTTTCCCCGCGGATTCCTCCCCTGACCCCGCGACTTGGCTTGTGCGGCGAACACACACGTTCGTAAGTGGGGGATGGAGAGGGGTTCCGATAGGGAACATGAAGCCATAGCTAGGAGAGTGGGTGAAATTGGAGCTAATAGTGCTATGTTTGTTCATCAGTCAGCAGTTAGGAAAAAGTTGGCCTCCTCTGTATTGAATGATGGGGGATGTTAATTTGCATCGACATCGGCCGAACATCGAACCACCCTAGATGATGAGACGATTCGTTTTTCAGGCGAGGATAAGGCAAGACTGAGTACCTTTATACAGTCTCATTTGGTTCAAACGAACAATTATATTGGTAGTGAGAGCATCATACACGCTCCAACCATATCTACACAAGAAAACGTCCCGTTCTTCATAGACGTCCATAGACACTACAGCTACACAACGACTTCGGGTCAGCAATCACAGCAAACATGACAACAAGCTCATCAACTCCTGTGAGCTCACAAACCAATGGCCATACAAACGGCTCGCACCAAAATGGGCACGCATTCAGGTCCGACGTCTGCGTCGTCGGAGCCGGACCAGCCGGCTTAATGCTCGGGTTTGTGCCCCACTCCCTCCAACATCCGCCCCGCACACCCGGCCAGCTCCTCCGTCCTAACATGCCAACACAGGTCTCTCATGGCAAGATTCGGTCAAAAGGTCCAAGTCATTGACGAAAGGCCAGATCAGACTACAGTAGGCCGCGCCGATGGAATTCAGCCAAAGTCGATTGAGACGCTGCAGATGCTGCGCCTCGGCGACGAGCTATTCCGCACCGGTGTTAAGGTCCATGACATTTGTATGTGGCAGAGCTCGAGCGATTCTGACCTGCACCGGTTGAGTCGCTCGATCCACTACCCTCCCTCTGTCGTGGATCTTTTGCAACCCTACATCTTATTATGTCACCAGGGCATGATTGAAGGTGTCTTCATTGATGACCTTCGCAAGAGCGGCGTCGAAGTGAAACGTAGTCACAGCTTCCAGGCTTACAGCACTTTGGACGATGGCTCATTGAGCATTGAATGCGATCGGCAAGGGGAAGGAAAGACATCCATCAACTCGGAGTTTCTGGTGGGATGTGACGGCGCGCGATCTCTCGTTCGAAAGAGCATCCCCGACACATTCGCCCAAGGTTCACCGCATGCTTCGGTATGGGGCGTCCTCGATGGCGAACTGGAGACAGACTTCCCCGACCTCTGGAGCAAGACGGTAGTCTTCTCTGAGAAGTACGGCTCCATCCTCATCATTCCCCGCGAACGCAATATGACGCGCTTCTACATCGAAATGAAATCGTCAACATCCTCAAAAGACCTAGGAGAAGAATACGTCATGGAACAAGCCCGCCTTATCCTATCCCCCTACAGCGTCAAATGGCGCTCTGTAGAGTGGTTTGGCAATTATCAAGTCGCCCAGCGCGTGGCCGCCCGCTTCTCCGACCCAGCCCAGCGCGCCTTCATCGCCGGCGACGCCAGCCACACGCACAGTCCCAAGGCGGCGCAGGGCATGAACACAAGCATCCACGACACCTGGAACCTCGGGTGGAAACTCAACCTCGCTCTGCGCGGGCTCGCAAAGGGCGACGTGTTGCTTGCGACCTATGAGCACGAGCGCAAGAAGATTGCGCACGATCTCATCAACTTCGACTTTGAGCACGCCAACGAGATCGCTCGCGGCGACGCGAAGCGGCTGGCAGATAACTTCAAGACGAACACACGCTTCATTTCTGGCGTCGGGGTCGAGTATGGCGAGAACGAGCTCAACCGGGGTCGGGATGACGGCGTTCAGGGCGCCGCGAAGCCGGGATGCAACCTCCCGCCTGCAAAGGCTACCCGATATATCGATGCTTGCCCTATCGACGTGCAGCTCGATATTCCGGTCTTGGGTCAGTTCCGCATCTACGCAGTCTTGGACGACGTCTCTGGCGCTGCAGGTGTCTCTTTTCTGCGTGACTTCAGCACCGGCGTAGCATCTGCGTCTTCATTGGTGTCGAGACTTTCCGCAGCAGCGGCGCAGTCGTACAAGGTGAAGCCACGCGCCAGTCGGACGGACGATATTCATGTACGCCCTGAGAGATATACATCTGTCAGTCAATTATGCACATTTGCGCTCGTCAGTAAGTTGATCGCGCTCCTCTTTTCGTATCCTTTATCCAGTTCTCCACGTCGGAGGAGGCTCCGCGCCCTCCCCCTAGCCAATGAAGTGTCGCTGCTGACTCTGTGTTCCAGCATCTACGGAAAAGGAGAACTTTGAAATCTCTTCGCTTCCTCCCGTGTTCTCACAGAGTGCCTGGACCGTCTATCTCGACGATGTAGCACCTCTGGATACACAAGGACGCTCCTGTACAGACAAGTGGCTTGGTGGTCTCGCAACGGACGAAGCTTCCCTTATCGTCGTCCGCCCGGACGGCTACGTGGGTACCATCGGCCGCTGGCAGGCAAGCGAAAGCGGCAACGGTGGGATGGCGGCGCAATGGCTGGATAACTACTTTGGCGGTTTTTTACAAGCGCCGGACTTGTAGTGTATTAAATCGCGCTTCATGCGGTGCGACTTCAGGGCAGAGCGGTGTGGGCAAACGAGAAGCAGTATGTATGTACATGTAGCATCAGCTGGTCCTACAGTGAGACCGGTCGATCTGAGTTAGTTACTCCGTTGAGAGGGCTGGGCGTACATATGTGACGTATGTACTTTGGAATATCAGACTGATAGTGAGCTACATCTAGTTCGGGCGAGACATGGCCCGAGACCTATGTAGACTGTTATGTTAGCTCAACAAGCATGAGTCGTCTTTGCGGCTATTACTAGAAAGTACATCGGCCATTCTGGCCTCAAAACGAAATAGACGCAATTGACAAAGTCTCATGTCGTTTTCTCTTATGTCATTAGTCCCTCGATTTTGCAGAAATTTCCTCTGCAGACATTTTAATATGGGTTTCTTCAGAATTGCGTGCCCATCTCCGGACCACAGCCAACCCGCATCTATGAAATCATCACTCGCACGCTATGCAGTGCGGGAGGGTTTGTCGAATCGTTTTTCCTTGTTTTCTGAACTCTAAACGCGGCCTTGACGCGGTGCGTGGTAGTGTTGATTGGTAGAGCGCCATGTCAGACATCCTAGCCGGAATGGAGTCAATGTCAGGTTTGGAACAGCCCGTGCATGCCAAAGTGGGGGTGGGGACCCGTAATCTCTGGGATAAATCCCTGGTACAAGTCTCTCTTTCTCGTCCCTTAAGGAAATAGACGAATAGAGCTCTTCGGATTGGGGCGATACACACACCGTCGGTGACGGGTGAAAGGGCAGAGATAGAGAGCCCACGCCCATGCGGCACCTTTAGATAGATACCCTTACTTCGTACCGGCCGCGGACGAGTGATAGCACGGCAATCATCTCCATATCCCCATTTTGAGGCTGAGGTGAGAGACAGTGTCTCCCCGGTGGGAAATCAGGACCCTTGATTTGTCCTTCACCCCAGAGAAAGATACCCCTGGCGCTACATGTACGGGGACGCTCATTATGCCAGCTGTGGAGTGTGAGCAAGTACAACGTGTTGGCTGATATCCATTCGACCTTGCGACCTTGGCTGCCGGTACCTTGCAAGATTGGCCCTCTCATGTCAGGTAGAGAGCTCGTCCCTTGGTGTTCCTGGATTGAATAAAGCTGAGGGACCAGGCGCCCTACAAGGCTCATCTCATTCGAGGATCCGAAAGAAGTCAGGCCCCAGGTTTCTTCGTTTTTCTTTCTTGAGAGAAAAGGGCCCAAGTCAGAAGCTGTTTATCGTCTTCACTTTCTTTCCCTCAGTCATTCTCCCTGTTCCCCCTTGCGAATTGACCAGGCTATTTTCATCATGTCTGCTCCGAGCGAGAAGAGTGTCACAAAGGATGCGACGGAGTCGAGCTTGAGGCAGACGGCCTCCGGGTCCGTTATCCAGGGAGATGCAAGTTCCGTCGGCGACTCGGTCCTCCGTGATTTTTACACGGGCGCCGTGAACGAGAACTATCGTCTCAAGTCGGAGCTAATCGCGAAGCACTTGGGCGAGATTGGCATGGGAAAGTATGTTTGAGATTCCTCTCCCTCGCTTTCTGGCTTCATACTACCGGCGCAAGGTGGAAGAAAAGCTGACCGTTTCCCCCCTCCTTCTCAGATTCCAATGGATCCTCTTCGTCGTCAACGGCTTCGGCTGGATTGTCGACAACTTTTGGTCCCAGGGGATCACAGCGATCCGGCCACCGATCGGCAACGAGTTCACCGACATTGCGAAATTGAGCTTCAGCTCCGTAGCGTACTACGTCGGGCTGATCGTCGGCGCCTCCTTTTGGGGCACCACCGCCGATCTCATCGGTCGCAAGCCCGCCTTTAACGCCACGATCCTCTACGGCGGCGTCTTTGCGTGCGCCGTGGCCGGCGTTCAAAACTTTACGGGTTTCTGCATCATCTGGGCCATTATCGGTACGGCGGCGGGCGGTAACGTACCCGTGGACAGCGTCGTGTTTCTGGAGTTTGTTCCCCAGACCCATCAGTGGCTGCTCGTAAGCTTGTCTGGATGGTGGAATTTGGGACAGGTCATCGTGTCGCTCCTGGCGTGGGTTTTCTTGGCCAACTTTGCCTGCGACTCTACGGAAGCTCCTTGCCGCATGCAAGATAACATGGGCTGGCGTTACCTTATGATCACTCTCGGTGGTATCGCCATTGCCTTTGGTCTGATCCGCATCGTGGCCTTCAAGATTCCCGAATCGCCCAAATTCCTCATCTCCAAGGGTCGCGATGCCGAGGCCGTCGAAGCCGTAAATTACATTGCGCGCTACAACAAGCGACCGGAAACCCTCACCCTCGAAATGCTGCAAGCCATCGACAGACAATGCGCCGGTATTTCAGAGTCAGACGCAGGCAGCGTTGCCCCCGCCGCCGCGGCGGTCGACCCCGACATGGCGCCTCGAGGCTCCAAGCTATCCCACATGGAGATCCTCAAGGAAAGCTTCAGGGACTACAACGCCGACAACTACAAGAAACTGTTTGCCGGCCGGAAGATGGCGCAGCACACGTCCGTCACGTTCCTCATCTGGCTGACCGTCGGTGTGGCGTACCCGCTCTACTTCGCCTTCATCCCGTCATACCTCGCGACCAAGTCTACGTACTCTGCAAATACCTCGCTGAACCACACCTACATGATTTACTGCATTGTTTCTGCGGCCGGTGTTCTTGGACCCATCGCGGCCGGCTTCTGCGTTGAGACACGCTTTGGCCGCCGCTGGATGATGGCTGCATCTGCGGTCTTGACAGGAGTTTTCTTGTTCGCTTACACGGCAGTGGGCACGGAAGCGGCTGATATCGGATTCCAATGCGCAACCGGAATTCTTGGAAACTTTGGTAAGTTGGTCTTCAAGTCATTTTCTGATTATACAAGTGCAATTCCTAACCAATATTCGCAGAGTACGCCGTCATGTATGCCTTCACGCCCGAGTCTTTCCCTGGCCCAGTTCGCGGAACAGGCACTGGCATTGCCGCTACTCTTCTTCGCGTCGGTGGCCTTGCGGCTTCGTTTGTGTCGACGTATGCGGGATACACTGTTGTGCCTATCTATGCCAGTGCTGCTTTATGGATTGTGGTGGGCTTGTTTTGCATCGGATTGCCTTACGAGACCCACGGGCACGCTTCTCTCTAGATCTTGCGACCGACTTGCAAATTTTGAACTCGGCTCCTGGCTAGAAGACTTGATGCAGAGCTTCACGATAATGAAAACATTAATTTCCTCACCAGACTTATAATCAAAAAGCGGCGCAATTTCTGAATTTGTCTACAACTCTGATGATACGACGCCGAAGCGCACAAGTGTTTCTATATCAACCAAGGTCCAGGTGCCGGGGCAGCTTGGGCTAGATTTGCCACAACTACCCGTCTTAGGGAATGTCTTATGCAGGAAATTGTAGAGTTGAAATTCCACAACTACGACGTAGACTATCCTTCAATTTCGTACGCACGCAGAGTCCTCAAAATCATCACGGCCTGCAAGAGTTGATGCACTGTAGAGAAGATGGAATTGTGTCAGACGAAAGCATCATGCAATTCCCCGGCAAAATGAACCAGCCCACCTAGACCACGTTCATCTTACAAGTTCGCCATGCTTGAACTGCTTACCAATACCAGTCCAGTCGTTGGTGTTCTCCCATCAAAGTTGCTTCTCCCGAACCCGCTTCACATCAATCTGTTACCAAAGCGATGACTTGAAGATGTTGTTATCGTCTCCCTTGCTCCTATGAGATGACAGCCCCATGAGAGCTTTCCCCATGTCTATCTGCGAACATGTGGGGGGAAAGGCGCGGTCTCCCGTACTCCCGAGTTCCCCGTGTCTAGACTGCACTAAACCATGGTTTGCCGAATGTAACACACCGGGGGGATAACACTACTGGTGATTAGAAGTGGACTGATGGCTATGCTCTTAGAATAGGTACCATACAGATACGAATAGATACGGCAAGTCAAGGTTGTCGACTGGACGGGTTCGGTGTAAGTGCACCCCCACTTCCGAGATATCCCACTCACCACAACCCAAACCAGGAAGTCCCCCACTCTCCACTCTTGCACTGGAATGGGGGGCATCTCGAGGCACTAGCAACGATGCATCAACATGGCGATCACGACTAGCCAGCGCGTACCCTTAGGGTCACTGAATAGTGACTTTGCAAATGTGGTTCCGGGCTTCAGATGACATGTTCATAACCTGCCACATTCAACGACGCTCAATGGGCTTCTTAGTGCTCAACAGACCTCAGCAAGCCCCCTTCCTATCAAGACACCAATCCAATACTAGGTCTTGACCATATTTCCTGAATAGCTTCACACCATGCCCAAAGCAACCACTCCTCCCCCGGCCTTTGCCGCTCTGAAGGATACAGTGCTGTTCACCCCACTGAAGTTGGGTAGCATCAGCCTCAAGCATCGCATCGTGCAAGTAAGTCCAGCAAGCTACCCACAACATGGCGATGGCGATGATGTAGTGCTAACATACTTGATAGGCACCCACAACTCGCATGAGAAGTGAGTTCGAGTCTCGCGGTGTTCATGTCCCAGGGGCCCGTGTAGCAAAGTACTACGGCGAGCGAGCCAGTGCCGGGGGTCTCCAAATCACAGAGGCCACCGACATCTGCCTCAATGCCAGCGCCTACCCCGGTGTCGCAGGCGTCTTCACCGACTCTCAGCTGCAAGGATGGCGCAAGGTCACTGATGCCGTCCATGCCAAGGGCGGGTTCATTTTTGTTCAGCTTTGGCACACTGGCAGAGCCTCTTCTGGCGGAATGCGTGGAGGCGAAACGCCTATCTCTTCGGGAACCCAGCCAATGGATGGGAACTACCTTGATGGAACTGCGTGCAAAGATGGTCCTCCCAGGCCTATGACCATAGAGGAGATCCACGGCTTGACTGCAGAGTGGGCTGCGGCTTCTAAGCGCGCGGTTGAGGTTGCGGGTTTTGATGGCGTTGAGATTCATGGTAAGAATATGTCGCGCGCATTGAATGCTTGCTACGAATAAGCTAACATGAAGATAGGGGCTAATGGATACTTGCTTGAACAATTCCTCCACGATAACATCAACACTCGCACAGACGAGTACGGTGGATCGATAGAGAACCGCTCAAGATTCCTTTTCGAAGTGTTGTCGGCCGTCAGTGCCGCCATTGGCCCCGAGAAGGTCGGCGTCCGCCTTTCACCGTACAACTACTTCCAAGGCACAAGAGACAGCAACCCCAACAAGCACTGGTCATTCATTAGCCAAAAGATTGCAGAGATGTCAGAGACTGAGAGGCCCGCCTATGTGCACATGTAAGACTATCTGCTTATAAGTAACCACTCCAAGAGAGGACAGCTACTGATGATTCGATTTAGGATCGAGCCTCGCTTTGACGAAGTCCTCGATGAGGAACAAAAGCTTGCCTCGCTGTCTGGAACCAAGTCCGAGGCGACACAGACGAACAATCTGACACAATTCAGGGACATTCTCAAGCCAGCAGGCGTCCACTTCTTCGCCGCTGGCAACTTCAACCGCGACAATGCTGTTACGAAGTTGAAGAGCGGCGAGGCGGATGCGATTGTATTTGGCAGATATTTCATTGCCAACCCTGATCTTGTGGAGCGGTTGAAGAACGGGTGGGAGTTGAACCCATACGACAGGACGACCTTTTACGGGGCGGAGCCTCCGGAAAAGGGATACAATGACTATGAGTTTTATAAGGTTGATAATGCGGAGGTTACAGCGAATGCTTAGACCCATTAGAGCCTACATGTAATGATCATTGCTAGAGGTGGCATGTGCAGTCTCAATTCCAGCATCATTATGAATGGAAAAGATTTCACGACGTCGAATGAGGCAGAAGATCTGGGGAATAGAGATGTTTGATTTGCGTAACGTGGGAACAAGGGAACAAGGGAACAGTGAATAGTCACGCCACCTGCCCTTTTATTTGGTGTTTGCCGACTTCCTTTCCATATCGTCTCTTCCGAATTCCACAATAATGCTAGATGGAGACCGAAAGCATAATCACTAATACTGAAAACTTTCTGGGAAGGCCCACAATGTCATTTTGAGAGTTTGTAATCTGCAATTATCATCAATATTTATTACCGTTACTAATTATAGCCTAGGTATGTAATGCACTCTGCATTCCGCCTCATTATTCTTGCAATCGTATCGGTCTGTGATCAATCTATGCATCGCCACACAAGACCTGTCCAACTTTTCAATGGTCTCATAAGCATTGAAAGTATAAAAAGTGATTAGAGCCTCGAGAAGCGTAGGACGCTCATCAAAAAGACCGACCCTTTAAACACCGATCACGCCGGGGTCCTGGACAGTAAGAGTATATCCGTAGCTGGAGGAGACGGAGTAGTAGTCGCTGCCTCTCCACTGTCCGACATTGGTGCTGTAGGACTTGTCCCAGGACTGGGTGTACAGGGAGCAGTAAGTTCCCTGGGGAACGTTGTTCTTGCTGAGGACGTAGGCGTTGAAGAAGTTGCAGGCATCGTAGGTGCCGTCAGCTCTGGGGTGGTCGTGGTCGTACTTGGTGTTGGCCTTGCAGGCGACGGCGCACTGCTCAGGGTTGTAGACACCGGGGTAGTACTTGGATCCCATGTATGACTTGGGGGCCTGGGTGGCGCCGCCGAAGGCAACAGGGCCGGTGAAGTCGGGGTAAGAAGGGGGAGGCGCAAGCTTGGAGTATCCTGTTTGGAGTCAGTTAGCCCTCTCGATAGCTGGCATTGGAAAGATCAGGATTGCGTACCGTTCGATCCAGTCACACCAACGTGGAACTGGTTTCTCCACTGTCCAACATTGGTGGCGGTCTCCGCGGTGACGGCGGAACCCCAGAGGGTGCACTTGTAGTTGGTGATGCTGGCAGGGTTGGGGCACGCATCGGTAGGGTCCCACTTGGGGTCTCTCTCCATGTAGACGTTGATACCGTAGCATGCAGGAGCGGCATCGCAGTACTATTGAGGGTTAGATATTGCTTCCTTGATGTTTGTTCTGGGTGAAGTTGTCTTTACCTGCTGGCACTTGATAGTGTCAAAGGTCTTCATGGTGTAGAGACCCAAGTAGGTATTGCACTCGGTGGCGCCCTGCTTGTTGGAGAACGACAGGCTGTAGCCGGCAGGCACCTGAGCATTGGTGGCAATGGTAGTGAACTGAGGGTCGCTCATGAAGGTGGCATAGTCATCCGGGCTGGACACGGGTCCGTAGCCGTCGGGCTGCTTGGCTCCGCAGCCGGCGGGAGTAACCGTACGGGCGGCCAGGGTGGAGTTGGAGACGGCAATGGGGTTGGCCGCGGCATCCTTTGAGGCCTCAGCCTTGGCGACCGCCGGGTCGTAGGTGGGAGTCTCGACGGTGGCACCGACAGCGGGGCCAACCTTGGTAGGAACAGGCTCGGCCTGTACTGGGGGTCAGCTTGAAGCGAGAAAAGAAGCTTTACCGGCAGTGTGGACTCACATCGAAAGCACTCAGATCAATACCGTTCTGGGCAGTAGTGTCACGGGGAGCGACAGGGCCGGCGGCAGCAAGGCCAGAGATGGCGGCGACGAGGATAGCGGAACGCATCTTGAAGTATTGGCAGGTGTCTGGAGCACGTGGCGAGACTGAAGAGAGTATTGATGACCCGGTTGAGGAAGCTGAGGATGTTCGGGAGCTTCTGAGATGATGAGGATGGATAAAAAGATCTGAATCGGGAGATGGGGAGGAAGATCGCAGACTTATGTATTCAGGATGCTTCAGCTCACGATTCAGCAAAATGACAACAAGCGGCCGCCGTGAATCTGCCTCCCGGGCAAGCCTCCACGTGGGCGAGCCCATGGTTCTGGACTCCTCGTCACCCTATTCCATGCCAGAAAGCTTGACCAAGCGCTGATTAGGCGAGCTGTCGTTCAGCTTCCTCGTACTATCGTGAGTGCCACGCGCATGTTGATGTTCCCAGGTTTTCCTCTGGACAGGACTGCCAGGCACCGTGCGCCGGCCTATGTTAGTTGGTTTCAGGCGCCGGCTCGCTAGGCGGCGCGCTTACCAGCCCTCCGGATTTCGTACCCCTTTTCTTCTTAGCTTCTTCCTTAGTCGACCTTATTTTCGTACGCGGCTCTTCCATTCTGGTGGTGTTGAAGTCCTCGAGGGCTCCGAGGATATTACCCCTCAGACATGGACATGGGATGGGAAACGCGGCCTGGGGACGGTAAGACGGGGTCGGTGTTGCTTAATCTCTCTCAGTTCAAGACATCTTAAGCCATTATTGGACGAAATACGGCATCCTTCTCCACTGTGCTAGAGTCAATATAACGCTCAGCTGCTTCAGCTGGCCCAGCTGGCTGGGTTGAGTTGTTTGTATCCTTGGTAACGAACCAAATCCTCGGGACTGCCAATACCTGCACGCCCTCACGCAGGGCGATACCGTTTTGACGTTCTCGCGAGTGTGCTGGTGATTGATGTGGTTAATAACATTGCCCAAAACTGTCTAGCTTCCATAACCCCCCCGCCGGAGGTTTTCCATCCTGGTTAAAGCCTAGCCGCCAGGCTATCGAACCAAAAACAAAGTAGCAGGGGAAACGGTAAGGCAGGCTTTGCGACTATTGTTTACTATTCCTCCTTTCGCATAATTAGGATCGCAGCTAACCTACAAGGGCCCGATCCAGCCGGGAATTAACAGGCCACAACGGCTTAAGGCTCTCGTATTATTCAAAGTTTGTTCTTTCTTTTTTACAGGTTAATAAGCTTATGCTCTACAAACTTGCCCGAGGGGTTGGGTTTCCTCCTTTTGCCGATGTGCCGGCCGAGTCGGAGGGCAATTTCGATTCGATATCCTTCCACATGTCGTATGTCAATAACCACCTCCCTACGCCATGATACCTCCACGGAAAGGGGTCATCTCCTGTCTCCTGAGATGCGGGTAACACGGCTGAATCCCCGCTCAGCCACTTCGCGTCCATCTCCTCAAACTCCTTGTACTTCGCGTCTCGCTCAACCTGCTCTGGCCCGTCGTGGAGGTGATAGATCCACTGGTTGTATGTTCCGCGGCGGACGACCCTCTCCGTCCGCTCCCGTCGGCAGTCCTCGTAGACCTTTAGGGCCTGTCGCTTTGATGCGGCTGAAGTGTCGGTCAGTCGAGCGAGGCAGAGACCCAGAACCCCTCCGTCCTCGAGCGCCATACCCGCCCCGCTGGCCAGGTAAGGCAGCGTCGCGTGCACGGCGTCTCCGAGCATCGTGAAGGCGCCAGACGGATGGGACCACGTTGGTTCCAGGCCTGGCCGGATGCACAGTCTCCATTTGAGAACCTCATCGCACATCTGGAGCATCTTGCCGATGCGGGGATCCCAGCCTGCAAAATGGCCCCGCATCTCCTCAATGTTTCCCTGCAGGGTGTTGCCGCCGTCGACGGGCATGTCGTCCGGCACCAGCAACACCATGTTGAAGAGCTGACCGCCCTTGAGAACATAGTTCACCGCGTGCTTGTCCGGTCCAACCCAGTAGTTGACTTGGGGGTTCTCCACAAAGTGCCTCAATTCGGGGTCCTTGAGCATGTCGGCCGTGTTCAAAAGCAGTCGATATGCCAGGTCCCCTGTCAGCTGAGGTGGATCAGGCTTGCATAGGAACTCCTCCCTCAGCTTGGAGTTGATGCCGTCCGCGCCAACGAGAAGGTCGCACGTCAGGCTGCGTCCGCCAACGAGGTACACCGTAGCCGTCGTGTCATCCGGTGAGATTGTAAAAGTATCGACCTTTGCATTCGTCTCGAGCTTCGCGCCAAGCTCTACTGCGCGCTCGAGGAGACACCGATGCAGGTCGGAGCGATGAAAATCCCAGAAGGGGAAATCTCCCGCCGCCGCGGCGTACTTGTGATAATCCATTTCGGACAGGAAGTTGCCTTTCCAGCCGATGAAGTTGCATTTCTGGGGCTTTGTGGCGTACTTTTCCAGCTTCTCCTCCAAGCCCCAGGAGAATAGGACGCGGGCGGCGTTCGGGAGGACTTGGATGCCCGCACCGACCTCGCCGATATTTGAGGCGGCCTCTAGAACCGTGACATCGTGTCCAGCCAGCAGCGTCGAGATGGCGGCGCCTAGGCCACCTAGACCCGCTCCCACAATTATCACCTAGCATAGGAGAAATTAGTTCGGCGACTTTCATTGACCGTGTGGTAGATGAAGACTCACGTGAAGCCTAGTACTCGCATCGCGCTGTTGCTTTTCTTGAATCAAATAACTCCTCGAAGTCGACGGCGACATGATGCTGGTGTCTGGTTGCACAGCTCCAGTCTACTCTTGGGGTCGCAAATGTTATGCTGTTCTATGCTGTCTTGAAGGAGACAACTAATTCTTTAGTGCATATACTCATAGGCCTTATGCAACTTCCTGTCATCTGATGTTGACTGTGTTATGTTAGATGTTGTTGGTACACTGGCAAATTTGTATACAACAATCCAGCTGTATGGCTGCTAGATACTATTTTAGCTCTTACAAATGCATGCTACAGCGTTCTCGAAGAGTGGAATGGCCGCATCATCCGTTCACTGTCGTTAGCGGCGTAGTTCACGGCCACTGCCGGCTTTACTCGGTGCACTCAACGCGATCGCCATGATTGATGCATCTCCTCTCTCCGGATATGCAACTCCGCGAACATCAATTGTCCTACGTAAAGTTCGATTCGTATCTACATGTGTCGCATATCTAGAGCAGCCAGATAAGATACGCCCGCAGTTGGAGCATATTACCAGGACGCCGAAGTCGCCTGTACTCCACTCTTATCTCCTCGGACTTATATTGGTGTTGTCGGATACGGATTGCGAGGCCAGAGACGATGCTTATCAGTGGTGGCGGGAGTCTTCGAGAGTGGGGGAGGGGCGACACCTAGACCTAGTGCCGGGATGTTGTGCGATGAACAAATCGGAGATTTCTCATACTTCCTAGTATGGAGATTCTACTCGGCCTAGGAAGCCGGGTATCGTTACTCTTCAAAGCCGGAGGAAATGCGGAGAAGTGGGACGGCACATTCGGATGCTATGTCCATCCCCATTCCCCCATCTATGAGCTCCTATCGAAGCGAGCGAGACACCTGAACCGTGGTTTCACTCTGCCAACTTTGCCAGTCTTTCCAAGTCTCTTCCTAAGACCCGAGTTATCGAAATTTTCTTTCCTTCGCTGTACCAGGGGTCGACTGACATAGGTTCCTTTCTCGGAAGTGGATTGGTGTAATTTGCAACTCGGCGGTGAAACTATGAACGACTCCTACGCCATGGCTGGTGCTGGTGAGAACCATCGTCGCTCAGAGAGCTCAGAAGGCTTGATGGGCGAAGACAAGACCTTTTCTTGCACGCACCCTGGGTGCAACAGACGCTTCACTCGAGCTGAGCATATGCAACGTCATGCTCTCAACCATATGCCTGGCGGGTTGAGCTGCGATTTGTGCAATGCTCACTTCAAGCGACCTGATCTGTTGAGTAAGTAGATTCAAAGACGAAACAAATAAGCAATATGTCGACAACTACTACCGTTTGTAATTCAATCTCGAGTCTTTCGAAAATGAATAGTCCGCTGACTTCATACTCATCTACAATCAGAACGGCATATGGACCGTCACCGCCAAAAAGATCTCGAAGCAGGCGGACCAGGCTGCGGCGTTTTAGACACACGAAAGCGATCTTGGAAGGCCCCGGACGGGTCTGTTGTAGAAAAGCGGCCCTGCCCGAATCCGTCTGGACGGGGCCGGGCATCGGGAGGAAAAGAGCGTCCTCAAGCTCAACAAGTTCCTTCACCTGACCCGGAACCCCACGACGGGGATCATAGTCTATCCGGCTTAGACATTGAGCCAGACCAAGACTACTCCATCGACAACATATCACCAGAGTTTCACAGGCGCTCAACCTTGGATCTTCGGCCAGGAAGCCAGAGCGACGCTCAACAGTATTCCATTGGACGTCAAGACGTTTTCAATCCAACTGAACCTGTCACCAACTTCTCGGGGTTCCCTCCTTCTTTACAGTTTTCCGATTTTATAGGATCGGAGAGCCACTTCGATATCAATACGACCCAGTCCAGTAGCTGGGGTGAGACATCATTCATGAGCGAACAGTTGGACTACGATCAGATCTTCCAACCCGACACTGCCAGCTCCTTTAATATGCCATACACGACTGCGCTGGATTACAACTGGCTATTCAACATGCAAGAAAACTCAGCCCCCACCGCAGCATCGAGACCTTCGAACCTAGTGCAAGACTTTGGAACTCACATGGCAAACAATCAATCCCAACCTAAATCGCAAGCAAACGTCGCCATCACACCGGAGTCGATGAAGAGCGCACAGCTGTGGACAGAGCCCATGGAGATGACTAGCAAGGATCAGGAGAGACAGAGGTCGTCCGATCCACCAAGCAACACCTCAACAACCGCTAGTGAAGCTGCCAGACGGCAAGCGATGAGAAACTCCAGGGAGAGGAGCTCAGATATCGCGCAGTTTCGAAGACCTAGCGATGCGCCATCAGCAGCTCGGCAGCGTTACCCTGCACCCAGCCGGCCAACTCCGACCGAACCAGAAAGACCACTGTCTTCCTTGAGGAAGCCGCTTACAATCCCTCCTATTGGCGAAGATGTGAGAGAGAGGCTGTTAAACGTCATTGACGGCGCCAAGCCCAACCTGCCTGACCAACGCGCCACAATATGGGAGCACCCGTTACTATCAGCGGACTCACTAAAGTCGTATCTGGAGCTATTCTTCACTCGCTTCAACACCGCATACCCACTCATCCACCTAGAAACATTTGACTGCAAGAATACCGAACCTTTGCTACTGTTGTCCATCCTGCTGTTAGGTGCTACGTACTCGAGCAAAGACTGTCATCAACTTGCTGTTTGCATACATGATGTAATCCGGCCGAGCATCTTTGCCCATGCCGGATTCTCACCTAGGCCAGAGCTCTGGACATTGCAGACAATCCTGCTGGTCGAGTGCTTTGGCAAGTCGCGTGCCGGTCAGAAACAACACGACATGAGCCATTTGTTCCATGGACTTCTGATCAATCTCATTCGCCGTTCCGATTGCCAGACTGTGCGACCGCCCGGTCCGCCACCAGTCTCGGGCGAAGATAACGCCGGCATCTTGGACCAGGCATGGAGGAAGTGGGCCGATGCGGAGCAGAAGAAAAGGTATGCCTTGACGTTCCCTTTGCATTCGTTGTAGTCAGCAGAGGGCTAACAGAAGCCCAGGTTGGCCTTGCTCTGTTTTATGTGGGATACGCAGCACGCAGTTCTCTTCTGCCAGAGTCTCTGCATGTCAGCTTTTGAGCTCCGACTGGAACTACCGTGCAGCCAGAGCATATGGGAAGCTCGGGATGCCGCATCATGGGCGTCGGCATGGCGCTCAAGTCTTAGCGACCAGAGGTTGTTCTACTTGCCCACTCTGAAATCTTATCTTACACCTTCAGCCCCGCGACCAGCTGGCCTCACTGGATTCTCGAGGATTCTTGTTCTTCATGGCTTGATGTCCATCTCTTGGGACATGGGCCGGCGTGATCAGACGGCTCTAGGTGTCGTCTCGGGAGATAGCTTCGGGATGGGCTGGCGCAAATTGCTGAGCACCGCCTACGACGCATGGAAAAACGACTTTGATGCATTCTGCAGCAGCTTCGCGTCCCAATTACAACGGGGATCTGCCTCCCAGGCCCAGGGAGTTCAACGGCAGGAGGGCGACGAAGATATGACTCGGAAAGTGGAGTTCGAGTCGTTCGCGGCAGCATACAAGGCTCTCTATCATTCAGCACAAGCTTTACTCAACATGGACTTCTTGGATGTTCAGATATACGCTGGTGCTCGTCACATCCTCGGTAGGCCAGTACAGCAACGAGACTACCACAGATCCGCACAGGTTGTGAAGAAATGGGCTGCGTCAGCTTGCGAGACACAGCAGCAGCAGCAAAACCACCCACTCGTCCCAAGACAAGATCGAGGAGGGGCTGCCGACACCAACGCCGACCAATCCAAGCAATCCGCGTCCGAAGCAGCATGGCACGCGGCGAGAATGCTAGTCGAAACCAAGAGAACGCTGAACAGCATGGAGGCCATGAACCTCTTCCACGTGCCGTGGTGTCTGTACCTGGCGACGCTTACCTGCTGGGCCTATCACCACGCGCGACCTAGTCGATCGTACGGGGCATCTTCGCGGCGGGCGTTTGACGCCTTTGATGATGAGGATGACTTTGAGGACGACGAGATGATTTGGGATCCGCAAGGTGAGATGGAGGCTCTGGTTGCGAGCATGTCGGAGCGCGCGGTACGGGGCGAGGTCGCTCTACGGAGAGAGCGGAAGAGGACGAATGGCTTGGTTTGGATTATGGCGGACGTTTTGACGACGGTGAGATGGGGGATTGTGCACGCTGGCGTGGTGGTGTTACGGGGTCTTGTGCCTCAGCGCCTGATCAACCAGTATGAAGAGGTTATCTAGGTCTTCATGAGCTTTGAATCTTACGTGATTTCTGATTTCATTTTCTGGCCACTGGCCAGTGCATTCTGCACAGTCAGCTTGAGCGGCGATGTGTTCGGCCGAAGCTTGGCTGACAACATTGAGATGCCCATGTCAGAGTTCAAGCGGTGTGCGTTGGACCCTGACGAAGCGGAGACATCAACATCCCACTTGCATTCTTAGAATCCCAGAAACCAGGGACATCCGTGTCGAGAACCTGGTTGCCGGTATTTCGAGGGGGGCCATAGCGTTGGCGCTGGCTTAGACTGTCTCGACTTGGAATCTCGGCGCCGATGTCTTCAAACCTTGACTTAGATCATGCTATGAAGGTCTGGGCATTGCCTTCCCTTAGACTAGATTCTGAAGTCTTATAAGAAGACTCTGTCAGAATGCTGCTGGAGATCATCTCTTTCTACTTGGTTTTCAGTGCTGGATTGAATCCGCTTGCCGGCGTCGAATCTCTTCCAAACTCCGTACAAGATTCCACTTACAATTATCACCTCACCTCAGTGGATCTATCGGCAACATGACGGCAATTAACTACTATGAGCGTATAACGGAGGTCTATCGTTTGGACAATACTCCAATCTTGATCGCTTCTGCCGTCAGCTTCATCATCGGCTACCTCCAGTATACCTACGTTGTCAGGCTCACCCTACGTGAAGGAAAGGGCCCGATGCCCTTCTGGATGCATTCATTTTACCTCGCGCACGACTCGACATGGTCTTATACCCTTGGCAAGGCCGCCTCTCAGTACGGGGAGCACTGGTACCTGAGAGGCACGTCAATAGCGCTCTTCCTCTGGACGATGCTGGAAGTATGGACAATCCATCGATCCATCACCAAAGAGCGCGATGCCAGCTTTGGGAATGTCCTCGGAAAGCAGCCATCAATGTCGGCAGCCATTACATACGCCCTGGCGCTGCAGATGGGCATGTACTCGATCGTGCTTCTGGCCATTGAGTTCATGGGTGAGGGATCCGTCATGCAATGGTTCTGCTTCACCAACGTCCTGATCGTCCTTGGGCCTACGCATCACTACTTGAGGGCTGGGTCCCGGCATGGACTATCTCTCGGTTTCTGCGTCGTCAACATCATCGGCACCATCTGGACCTTTGCGCCTTTCGGGTTCTTTGTGCTCACTATTCCGGAAATCTTCGATCAACAGTTGTACTATGTCATTGGGGTTATTCTCACAGTGTATTCCGTTGGGTGCTTCCACGTGGTATCCCAGTATCCGAGCAAGACTAGAGTCATGGATAAGGGTGGGAAGCAGCCAATCTGGTAGGAGTAGTTGATCGACGTTGTTAATAGGCTTTTCATCTATGCGGCGGCCTCAGATTGTAAGCTCTAGTGGGTGGAGATGGTGACACGGTAGAAAGATGAATGCAAGTATTCGAGTATCAGTTCCAATGAATCAAGGATTCATCAAGAAAATGGTTCAAAATGCATGACTTAAGCGCAACTTTCATGGTCGATGAGATGAGATGTCGATGTGAGTGAGCGAGAGAGTGAGTGAAGCAGGGATGAAATAGAAATGAGCTTATGTCAGCTGCGAGGGCCCTGATGACGCAGCTCTCAGCAGGGCCTCGCGGAGGGGCAGTCAATCCGAACACCTCCCAATTTCCACCCCCGCATGGTTAGCTCTCCCAAAGCACTGGCGCATGCAACCACCCGATCTTCCACCATCCCACGCGTCGCGTCTGTCGTTCCAATCCCATACGGAAGCCCTCGATCCTCGCGGGATCGAGGCAGCCAACCTCTTTCGCTCCAATGCCGCCCGTACCGCCTCAGCCTCTCCCACGGGTAATCACCTACTACCAAACACATCACACGCCCGACGGCAAGCCCATCTCGATCCTCCCCCTCCTTACCCAAGGAGGGATCAGCGTCACCCACGTAATTCTCGCGGCGATACACATTAACGATGATCCCCACGGCCTTACCTTGAACGACCATACCCCCGATAACCCGCGATTCCTAACACTATGGGCTGAGCTACGGGTGCTGCAGGCCAGCGGCGTCAAGGTACTTGGTATGCTCGGCGGTGCTGCTAAGGGCTCCTACGAGAGGCTGGATGGGGACGAGGAGAAGTTTGAAAAATACTACATACCCTTGCGCGACATGCTCCGCTCACGCGGGCTGGATGGTATCGATCTCGACGTCGAAGAGGAGATGAGCCTAGGCGGTGTTATACGGCTCATTGACCGCGTGCGACAAGACTTTGGCAAGGACTTCCTCATTTCTATGGCGCCCGTGGCCGCGGCACTGCTGAACTCCGAGAACAACCTGAGTGGCTTCGACTACGAGGCTCTGGAGGTCATGCGAGGGAAAGAGATTGCCTGGTACAATGCTCAGTTCTACTGCGGATGGGGCGACGTCAGTAACCCGATCATGTACGAGATGATCCTCGCAAGGGGCTGGGCACCGGAGAAGGTCGTCATGGGCCTGGTCACGAATCCTGAGAACGGTGGTGGATGGGTCCCATGGGAAATGCTCGGCGCTGTGCTTCTGACGCTCCGAAATCGTTATGCGCGGTTTGGAGGAGTCATGGGATGGGAGTACTTCAACAGCTTGCCATCTGGCCGAGAGAAGCCCTGGGAATGGGCAAAGTGGATGACAACGATGTTGCGAGCAGACCATACCCACCACTCACCGGGCCCAGTCCAAGGCTCTGCCCCTGTGGACTCTACCCAGCCTGTCGCGCAGGAAGTCAAGAAGCACTTGGTGGATGAAGTTGATCCGGACGGCCCCAACAGCAAAGACGCACCACTGCCCACGGCCTTTGAGTACTATTCGGATGGCAACGTGGATGATGATTGAGATACTTCGGGTGTTCCTAGAAGCCAACCACGTCTCTTCACAACCAGTGATGTCTTTCAGAAGAGAGGAGATGTACATGACGAGACCAAAGATTAGCGACGCGCAGCTACAACCGCACAAACCGATGATAGAATCGAAACGTCAACGTCCAAGTGAGATAGAGGAGGCGTTACAAGAACAGCATTGCTTTTGTTCATGGCCATACCCACACTGTCCAATAATGATCGTCTTGATCCAAGAGATGTTCGGACATCGGGATAATCCTGTCGGGGTACATGAAGGCCATGCAGGTCTCCTTCCGGGTAAATAAGCTCTGATCTGGCTTGGCAATCTGCAACCTTTGAGTTCAAGTAGGAAATGATTCGTCCGCTTGCACAACTGCAATGGATCATTCCAAGACCACGCGATGCCCTCTTGCTTCGTCCTCAACCCCGCAACCCCGCGCCAAGATTGTCAAGCTGCAAATACTCACTCGGTCAACAAATGAAGTCGCCTTGTTCCCACGGGAATGCTTACCCTTCCCCGTTCACCTCATGAGGTGTGCCGCTATGGACGTCATCAGGCTTTCCATGCTACCATTACGTTCAACTGCACAGACACATCATGGAAGATACGAAGGTCGTCAAATGGCATTTGTCACGACATAGTATTCCGGTCATCACGCGATGCTGTGTAACACAGTTCATGTGTATATATCCAAGTTGCACAGCTAGAGTAACGCAACCACCTTCGTTCTATCAAATTCATCTCATCCATGTATGTTTTACTATATTCCAGTAAGGCTTGCCGATGATCCATTATGAAGGTACACAGTAGCATCCCATGGATGTGGTTGGTGGCATGCGCTAGCCTCATCACAGCTCTACTGGAAGAATCTTTCATCGCGTTTGAAGCCTCGGAAGGATCTATCGAGCTTCAGGACGCGACTTTAATCCAAGACGCCGACGACCCTGTAGGTATCGGCATTGCAGTCAATAACCTGGCTGGCGACTTCGAGCAAATCACAGGAACAAAGCCATCCGTCCACTTGTGGACAGCCCAGGAAGGAGATAATCAAACCGGGGCAACGGCAGCATTTTCGACAATCATCGCCGATGTTGCAATCATTGCTGGAACAGTCGAATCAGCTATTATTCAGGAACTTGTCAACAGCGGAAAGATAGAAGTCGAGGACATTGGTGGGAAGTGGGAAACGTTTCGAACCCAGGTCGTTGAGAGTCCTCTACCGGGGATCTCCCGCGCTCTTGTCATTGCGGGAAGCGATAAGAGAGCTGTAATCTTTGGCATTTATACCCTTTCTGAGCAAAGTGGACAGTCGCCGTAAGTCTCCTAGCCTTCCTCTTCTGCATTCAAGCAAGGATCCGACGTCTAGAATGACAAACATCCCTACCGCAGGGTTGCGAGATTAAGGAAGGCATCAGAAATCTGTCCAGAGACTTTGTCGAGCTGATTACATCCCTGCTAGTCTACATTGGTGGGCAGACGTGCCGACAACCAAGCACACCCAAATCTACGCTCTCAACAAGATCACAACCCATGGCGAGCCCAGCGTGAAATACCGAGGTCTCTTCATCAATGACGAAGCACCCGCACTCACCGGCTGGTGGGGGAGGAAGAAGAACAACGTGGGCAACTTTACTCTTGACTCCGAGTTATATCAGCACGTCTTTGACCTGCTTCTCCGACTGAAGGCCAACTTCATCTGGCCTGCGATGTGGGCAAGTTACATTCCTAAGCCGGGAAGGATCTTCTTCACCGACGACCCACGGAATCAGCAAATGGCGGAAGATTATGGCATTGTCGTGTCTACTAGCCACCATGAGCCCATGCAGCGAGCAAGCAATGAGTGGAAGAAAGATCCAAAGGGCGACTGGGACTGGGTCAACAATAAAGAGAACGTGGTCGCCTTCATGGACGAGGGGATTCGCCGAGCGGGCAACAATGAGTCCTACTTTACATTGGGAATGCGAGGCACTGATGATGGTCCCATCGATGCCGATGATCCGATTGCGGTCCTTGAGGATGTCTTTGCCACAGAACGAGAGATCTTGGCAAAGTATCACGGAAACGTCACGGCGACAAACCGTGAGTTCAAAAACCCCCTTCCAGCAGTTGCCTGTGCTATACATCCAAGCCTGTTGACTGACCTTGGCTACTGCTCAAGAGGTGTGGACCATATACAAGGAAGTTGCCACATACTATGCAGCTGGCCTAAATCCTCCTGAAGATGTGACCTTGATGTTCACTGACGACAATTGGGGAAATATTCAACGACTCCCGACCGAATTAGAGAGTGAGAGAGTCGGAGGCATTGGAGTGAGTCGTCGCCTGAATTTCATGAGATAATCAGATCCTGATATCGTCTCTATACAGGTCTACTTCCACTTCCAGTATGTTGGCAAACCAAAGAGCTGGAAGTCTCAAAACACCAAAAACTTTGTAAGTCCACTCTAGTGTCGAGGAAAATATCGTAGGATAACTAAGACTTCTGACTCGCATTCAGCCTAAAGTCTACAAAGAGCTATCTCAAGCTTACGAGCGCGGCACCCGACGAATCTGGGTCATGAACGTAGGCGACATCAAGCCCAACGAGTTACCACTTTCTTTTGCCATGGACATGGCATGGAACACGAGCAGGTTCGGCTTTGCCAAAATACCTTCTTACCTGACGGCACTCGCAACTCGTGACTTTGGTCCGGAGCACGCCGAAGAGATCTCTTCTGCGCTCATGACGTACAGCCACCTGGTCGGGATGCGCAAGTTCGAGATACTACAACCCATTACATATTCTATCCTTAACTACCGCGAGGCAGAACGCGTTCTCGAGGCCTGGAGACAGCTAGCAGAAAAGGCTAAGGCTCTACACGAGGCCATGCCAGAGGATCGTCGCATCGCATTGTTCCATATCCTCACGTATCCCGCCTTGATCGGATATCATTATCATTTCATCGTGATCAGCTCGGGAAGAAATAGACAGTACAGCTATGAGAGGCGGAATTCTGCAAACTTGATCGCGGAACAGGTTCTACAGCACTTTGACGATGACTTTGACCTCACTGAAGAATACGATACGATGCTGGACGGCAAATGGAAAGGCTTACTCACTACGCCAAAGTACGACATGGATCTCACGGACTGGCGGCCCTCATCCAGCGACGTGGTCGCTAACCTTTCATATGTCCAACAACGGCAAGCATTCGACTGGGGCGTCGGCGAGCTCGGCATATACGTCGAGGACTCCCTCAGCGCCTACCGACAAGGCCGGATTTGTGGCTCTATCCATCCGGCATTACCAACCGACGAGGGCTTTTCCCCAGTCTTGCCGGCTATGGAACCTCACGGGCCAAAATCCCGACTTATCGAGCTGTTTCACCGTGGCGATCACCGAAAGTACATCAATTGGACGCTGGAGGTCCCTTACCCTTGGGTTCTTGTGCCCAGTACTTTCGGCGTCTTATCCGATGACAAACCTGAGGAGAGAATCGAAGTCTCCATTGACTGGGACTCGGTACCTACAGAGTTCAACGAGACCGTTTCGATTCGCGTGGAGTGGGATCCGGCTCCTTACTTTGACTTGATCCATATTCCCGTGCTGAACCATCATGCCCCTGAGGGCTTCGTCGGGTTCCCTGAGACAGCCGGCCTCATATCCATCGAGGGGCCTCACTACCAACGCGTATCCGCCGAGTCTGAGAGTGATGCTGGCGTGGCTTTCACGCACATCGAGCACCTTGGCTCCCGCTCAGAATCAGGATCCGTCGCCCTGAGACCATTTACTGCCGCTCGACAGTCCAGCGAAGTAGCTCGTGCCGCATGGGTGGACTACGACATCTACATCTTCTCCAACATCTCGAAAACAATCAACGCCACGGTCTACATCAACGGTGCGCTCGACACAGACCCAAACCTCCCAATGGAATTCTCCCTCGCACTGGCGGATGACGGTGCTGAGGGTAGCGGCACCGCGAACTTCACACGCGTGCTTGGCGACCCTGCTACGCCGGGTGACACCCCCCCAGAGTGGAATGAAAATGTGGCCGATCATGTGTGGACAAAGGTCGTGCAGCTGCCGCGGATGGGCGTGGGGAAGCATACTCTTCGTTGGCAGGTTAATTCGCCAGAGGTCTATCTTGAGAAGATCGTCTTGGCGGTGAACAAGACCAGTGCGGAGAGTTATCTTGGGCCGCCGGAGACGGGAATAGGACTTTGAGGTGGTCGGCCTCAATTACACATGATTTTAGTACGCGTCGTGGAATGCTTGGTGAGCTGGAAGCACGGGTTCAGTTGAGATAACGGAGTGCCGAACGCGGGACTTGGTGCGAGGGTGGAGACGCGCTCAAGCATGCCATTGCCGCTAGCCACGAGCCGTTCCGAGATAGGGAGGGGGAAACTTACCTGTCCTTGCGAAGAATTCTCGCCGTGTTCAACCGGCATTGTTGTCTCAGATTGCTTCGGCCCTCGAGGCTGTCTTTGTTTGATTCACATGTGGTATCTTATCGGCTATGAAAACAAAACTTGAAGAAGATTTCCTGTTTTTGACAAAGGTCATGTAAGATTATACAAGAAGGTAATCTTCACGTGTCAAGTCATCTGTTAATTCTTGTGTCCGCACCGCGTTCGGCTGGATTCGCTTTACTGGGAACGGCATCTACGCGGAATTCTTTCAGCTCTTCAGCCTTAGCTGCAATAACTTATCTTCGTACGCGAGAAAGGCTCATACAGCTGTTGGAGAGCTCCTACCTCCACTCTCATACATGTATATGATAGATATCCACCTCTGCGCCATGGCCATCTAACCCCTAGTAGGCCACAATTGATTATCGCCAGTCATCCGCTCTTCAAAGTTCAACATGTCGCCCAACTCGCCTTCAAGTACAAACTCATCAAACCTTTGGCGATCTTTCGTCCAAGGGACGACAGGCGTCAAGACCCACCACACAGTGGCGACGAATGAAGCCAAAGACACCCTTCTCTCCGCCAACTACCTCGAGGAAGTAGATAAACTGCAAGTTTCTCGCGAGACTCTCGTACCAGACAAGGGCCAGAAATCTACCCCCAAGCGCATAGTTATCTGCTGCGACGGGACCTGGCAATCTTCCGTCAGCGGCCAACAGAACATTCCATCCAACGTGACCCGCCTAGCCCGCTCCGTCGCGCTTACGGGATCGGTCAAAGAAAATGGTAAAGAGGATAGCATCTGTCAGCAGGTCGTCTTCTACAGCGCCGGCGTCGGCACGGGTGGTGGCGTGAATATCCTCGAGAGGGGCAGGCAGGCGACTTTTGGCGACGGTCTTGTGGCCAGTGTCATCGAGGCGTACAACTTCATCGTTATGAACTATGCCCCGCACGACCAACTCTTTTTCTTTGGCTTCTCCCGAGGGGCGTACACGGCTCGCTCTGTTGCAGGTCTTATTACAGATATTGGAATCATTCAGCCCCAGGAAATGGACGACTTCCCGGCTCTGTACGACCTCTACCGAAGACATGGCCATAATGACAGCTTCAACTTCCGTTCATCGAAGGAGTACCGACAGTGGATCACCGGTGTTCGTGCAAAGGTTCTCGAAGACTGGCAAGGTCACGAGCAAGAAGATCATCACTGGGACCAAAAGCCGCATAATCTTCCCCCAGAGTTTACTAGAGCCATTGAGGTCGTCGGAGTATTTGATACAGTCGGTAGTTTGGGAATTCCCGGCTTGACTTGGACGCAGGGCGCGACTACCAAAATCGCTAGACTTGCCCCTTGGCTTGGCGTCGATGACCTTGGATTTCACAACCCATCCCTGAGTAGATGTGAGTCTAGCGCAAGCTTGCGAGCCTCGGAAGCCGAGCACCTCTGATCAGTAGTAGATATCAGGCATGCTTACCATGCACTCGCGCTCGACGAGCATCGACAGCCATTTACGCCAACGCTCTGGCGTCTCCCGCTGAAGAACGAGCAATGTCCCGGCTGCCATGAACAGCCAAAAGATCAGCTTGCGAAGAATTTCAGGTCACTTTTGAAAGCGAACTCGAAGGCCACAGAAGAGGAGCTTTCCCAAGTATGGAAGTCCTTGATCGAGCGTGAGATGGCGGACCAGCTCAACGGTGATCAGCCTGAGCTGCGGCAGGTTTGGTTCCCTGGCGGACATATCAATATCGGAGGCGGTAATCCAGGCCTTCTCTACGGCTTCCCCTTTGATTTTGAGCGTGAGTTTTCAGACGATCATCTGCCGGACCTAGTGGGTAAGCTGACAATGTCGCAGAAATTGCTCTGATTTCGTTCACGTGGATGTGCGACCAGATCAAGACCTTCATCCAGCTCGACGATGAGCACGGATACAAGGATGGGAAGTATACAATGTCGACGCTGGCCGATCGCGAAATCTTATCTCGAAACCGGCTCATCCATCGTTCGCACCATCAGCAATCCTTCGGTATGAGCTGGGTGGTGCAGCGCGTGCGCCAGGGGCTGGACTACAACAAAATTTACGAGATGTTCTTCAAGTCCCCTTTGTACGACCCGGAAGACGCCTGGGCCACGGGGCCAATCGTCGACATATTCGCGCCCATCATGAGAGCCATGCCGTTCTTCTCGAAGTTTAGAACTCCTGGAGAGTATAAGAAAGACGATGTTGGCAATGATCTCGGCCAGACAAATGAGGAGATCCACCCGTCTGTCAACTACCGCGTGGCGAATCACGCCACATACAATCCTAGATCCCTGGAGGGGTTCATCAGGTCGAAGAAGATGGCGAGCAAGGGAGAGAAGCACGAGTTCCTGTATGAGTGGAAGAAGGGTCACGTTGTCGTACCGGAGTATGTGATCAAGCCGGCCGATCTGATCGCACGCCGCCTGGCCGAGGTTTCAACAGGGGGCAATAAGTTTGTTGACGCCCTGGTAAAAAGAGCCGAGGTTATGCTGCAGCGTAGCTGATCTCATGATTTCTTGCTTCCAAAAGTTTTGTGTTTCCTCTCGAAATCATCTGAAAGAGCTTCCGTGCGCAGACGCTTTTAAGCTCGGGTCAACGCTGAACAGTTATGTTCATTCTCCGGCGAACAACAGATAATTAGATAAGTGTTCAGTGTGCATCTGGCGTGGGAAAGAGATATATTCGAAACCAAATGATTGGAATAATTCCCACAAGATTGAGGCATGTCGTTCAAGCCGTAGGATCCTCTTGGGCGTTGAAGGGTTCAAGCTTCCAGGGCTCAAGCCGAAGAGTGGAACTGGCATCGGCGGACCCGGCGCGTGCCAAGCGCCGGGTGGGGCCGATCAAGTCCTCATTTCTCGAACAACCACGGCTGCGCTCACCAACTCAACGAGAGCGGCAGTCCAGTGCGTTGCCAGCAGCATCATCCCCGAGATGGATTCTTCATGCCAGAATTCAGTTTCTCACGTGTATCTTTTATATTACCACGAGACCTACTCGCATGTTTGACTCAACCTTTCAAAGCTGTGGACTTATCCCAACTATTTCTAGTGAGCGAATAAGGTTCGCGAAGGACAACTGCTCATCATGCGTCCGACGCGGTTGAAATTCAAAGACTTAAAGTCCAGAAACATTCTCTGTGCTGTAACACGCGTCGCCTGGAAGCTCGAGAAGAGACACAAGCCCAGTGAGCGTAAGTCATCTTTCGTTCTTTTTTCTCATAGCAGCCTCATCCTATCTCAAGCCTGGAAGCTTTCAACACATGTTCTGACCAAGGTTAAGTTGAAGCCATGCTCCCTGCCAAAGTCCAGCCCGAGGTTCGCAACTTCCGTAAGACCACCAAGGCGATGCTTGGCCTGACCACCACGGTCAAGACAGCCTTCTCCGTGGGCTTCAAGTTCACCGACTACGACTCCGTCCCTGAAGAGGAGGCTAGCAACCTCTCCGCGTCCCTGTGGCTTCAGGGCAAATACAGCGTCGACAGCATCCGAATCCAGGGCTTCGTGACCCAGATCTACGGATCAGCCAGGACCTGTCGTTCGTCCTACGTCCAGACGGATAAGGACTATGAGATGGAGAACCAAGAGTTTTTCAAGGCCGTTTCGGATGATATTTGGGCCAAGGACATCGTCGGTAGCGGTCTCGGCCAGGCTTCACACACGATCGAGGTGTCGCCCAAGACCTGTAAGGCGCTCCACGAGCTCTTTATCAGAGGCCGCAAGGCGTATCTCCGCGATCTGGTTGAGAGTGAAAAGATGAAGGAGGGTGTCTACACCAAGAAGACGAAGGAGCTCATCGGAGCTATTGAGAACTGGATGAGATTCTTCGAGCAGGATGATGAGGCCCGCCGGGGTGTTACGGATGACAATGAGATGTTCACTGTCTTCAATGAGGTTGCTATCTAATTGTACAATATTTACCGTAGACTAAGATGGCGACTATGGCAAGCATCCGGAGAAAATGTGACTTCGATTGGATCCTTCGTGTTTTGTAATCATCAATCTAGGCCCTGCCCCAGTTGGGCGCAAGGTTCTGAGGCTCACTTCACGAAGTGAAGTGACCATGCCAACTCACCAGAATGAGAGCATCACAGGTTGCTCTGGTCATAATGACACGATAGAGACAAGGCCGCCACTGCGAGATGGCTCGGTACCGTGAGGGGCCTCACGGAAATTTCGCAAACGTCCCTTGGATACCAAATTCAGTCACCTCGATCATGTTCGTGTTCCTTCACTTGCTGCCCCATGCAGCCTTTTCCCGAATCGAGCTTCTGGCTTCACTCAGGCAGTGTTCCCATCGATATCAGAAGGTGATGGCTGGGACCAGTGTATATTCACCGCGTATCCGTCCTGCCCCTTCCCTTATTGTGATGCTACTCCGCTCCTTCCTTCCCTTGTCGATGGCCTCCTGAAGACTCAGGCTACCGTAAAATTTCGAGCGAGAAGCGATCCCACAACTTGTTCACATTCACCAAGGCTTCCGAAATCACATTTTCTAACAGTCTAGAGTCCGATCTCCTGAAATTTTCTCCCGTCCCAATTTCTTTTCCTCAACTTCCTCCGTCGACTTTTCACCATTCTCCTCAATTTTAGCAGGTACCTCTCCCTCTTCCTTCAATTTTCCAACTTTCCACGCCAATAAGTCTTAAGCCAGTCTCCTAGCTTTCCAGAACTAATTCTTTTCTCAAGATCATTGACTGGCCTTCTCTCATTCCCCCTTTCTACGATACTTTTGACCGGTCTGGTACCTGCCCTTTCACCTACTTCCCATCGCAATATCCTCACCCATCCGGGAACCAGGTAAGATACACCATATCAGCTACCAAGGAAAGAGCAAACCTAACTTAGCCGTACAGTGTCTTCTCCGAATCGCTACTTTTCTCCGATACCGTTTCAGCTTCGGTCCGGTACCAAAGCTCCTTCTTCATCCTCAGTCGTAAGTATCACAAGCATCCCCTCCACGATACCCTGTTAGACCGGGAGGGCTAATATTCTGCGATAGTTTTCAAGAGTCTGGTACTCTTGCGCCATCACGGCCAGCCCGTTGCGTTTCCCGAGTTTATCCTCACAGTCGGCCATCGAGGTTCCCTCGATCATCCTATATAATTCAGCATCATCCCATCCAAAGGTTTGCTACTCCTGCTCGCACATCCACCACTCTTCTCAGGACTAAATCTTTCTACTCTACAGAGCTCAAGAACCGGATCACGATTTTCCATCCAACCATACCTATTCTCTTCTATTCTCTCCATACCCATTCACCTCAACTCAAGATGCCTTTCTTGAAGCCCGCCCCTCGATCCACCAACATTCGGATCGAGAGAGTGGCCAAGGTCAAGATCAACGTCCTGAAGCCCATCTCATCCGGAGTGAGGAAGCCCGGTCACGTCACCAAGTCGTCTCCTTCCTCCGCCACGGGCAAGTCGTCGCCCAAGGCTCTTGCCAAGGTCGACAAACCCACTAAGAAGACCTCGGCTGAGACCAAGGCCAAGTCAACCGAGCCCAAGTCGCCCAAGGCCAAGACCGATCCCAAGACGCCGAAGCCCAAGACCAAGGGCAAGAACCCATCCGCCAAGGCCTCTGGTGACCCTGCCCCTATTCCCACCAGTACAAAGACAAGCAACAGGGTCACCAAGCGCACCAAGAAGAGAACGGAACTCCCCAAGGGCCTGGTGGCCATCGGCTCCTTCGGCTCCGCGGCAGCAGCCCACCGAGCCCAGCTGGGGGTGGGCAAGTCCAACGTCCGCCTCCTGCCCACGGCGCTCCCTGTCCCTCTCCGAGTCAAGAAGGCTGGAGAGGTCGAGACGAGCGCCAAGGGCAGCGCGGAGCCGAAGAAGAAGAAGGTCACCATTGCCGCCACTGGCATGACCACCCCCTCGCCCACGCCCAGCCGTGGCTCGAGTGTGAGCAGGAAGCAGTAATCGTGGGAATTGGGACCCCGACCTGGGCATAAAATGCCAAAAGGTGTCGAGATTGGTCAGGAATGATGGGCAACTAAGTACCTACTACCAGGAGTTCTTTGGCGTTTTGTTAACAAGGCATGGCTGGCTCTATCACTTCACTGAATTGATTACTGTTTTCGCGCTAAATAACTTGTTTTACTTTGTGCTCGTCGTGAAACACTGCTGAACCCACTCATCATCTCGCAGGAAACATGACTTCAATCCTGTTGATTCATTTCGAATCACTATGGTGATAATGGTCGTTGACCAAAAGTATATCAAGGCTTGCCTCTCGCTTTGAGGTATCATCCCCATAACATGTCCGTCCCATGCTCAAACGCCGTCAAAGTGCCTTGTAACAACTCCCCTCGTCCTTTTTTCCATCCCAGATCTCACATAGTAATACAATTCAGGTCACTCATGTGACTTAGACCTCCATTTCACCTTCTTCAATCATCCGTCCTAAAATGAGGCTCTGTATGACAAGCTCATTGCTCAACGTCCGGATTCTCTTTGGCGGCCGGGGAGCGTCGTCTGTTGATGTCGCAGCCCTCTTTCGCTTCTTCGATGCTTTCGAAGGCTTCGATGCGGGAGCAACAGCGCTGAACAATCCTTCCTCCGATCCGGTATGTTCGTCGACATAGACCCAATCAAACGGGTCTTCAAGTAGTTCTCGCTGCCTCAAGGTCTCCTTTGCTTCATCGACGCTGTGCGCCCTTGAGAGTGTGGCGCCGAGGACATGCGCCAAGAACACGTATGGCATCTTCTTTTCTTCGGCCCTAGATCTTTTCATCACGAGAAGGATTTGGCTCCCTTCCAGCATCTTCGGCCTCCTCTCAATGACGTCCACAAGTCGTGCGTCAGTGGCCGGATAGGGCGCTAGATATCGCGATCGGATGGCATCGCGGAGGAAAGTGGACTGACCAGCGCAGAGCAGGTATGGGAGCCAATCGACCACAGTCCCTTTCGAAACGCAAGTAGCAATCCAACGGTCCGAAATGCACGGCAGCCCTAGAGCAAGAGCCTGCATGTACTTGACCTTGCGGCTGTGACCATCAGCGATCAAGGCGGTGAAACCAATGGTCTGCGCAAACGGGGTCAGCGTCAGTGGATTTTCGTCCCTCGTTTCTGAGGTTGGGCTGGTTGCCATGCTTCCGAGAGCGTTGGGCTCGAAGAGCTCGTCAAAGCCATTGCTCAACAACAAGCCTCCGCACTGTAGAATCATCTTCTCTATCTCGCGACTTTGACCCATTCGTTGCTCGAAGTGATCCGCTTTTTCCCCGTCCTTTTTCGATTGGAAAGATATCGCGAATGCCATGCCAGCAAAAATAGGAGGCTTGCTAGCGTTGTCTTTAGACGTCGATGTGTGAGAGAGCATCGATAGGCGGCTGCCTCTGACGCTAGTCTTCGGAGGTTGAATGATGCTGTTCTCGAATCCGTTGACAGATGGTGATCGATGCAGCTCATCTGTCGACGCCGAATCAAGTCGAGTTGCCCTCCGGACCTGCTTGCGGGTTCCTTGCTTGGGAGCTCTCGATCCAGTGACGAGTCTAGGCAAGGCCTTGGCAGGCTGGCGTCCACGTTTGGACTTATCTGGTGAGAGAGGTGGTAATTCCACCGATTCTTGTGATGCGGTCGGACTCTTGGAGGATGGAACCGGCGTGGCTGTGAGTACGCTGAGTGTTGATGTTGTTGAGCCAGGAGCTGTTGGAGCGGCGGGATTGATACGATTGTCGGGCGTTGCCGGACCTTGCTCGGCAAGACTCTCACTAAGAATCGTACCTGGAGGCCCAACACCATTGACAGCCTTTGGTAGGGGCGGTGAAGATGGCATAGGCGGCTCGCCGTTCACCGTCGAATTCATTACTGCATGGATTACATCTGTAGCTATCGCCTCGTCGACCACTTTAGCACCGTTTCGCTGCGAGAGTCGACGTTCATCTGGCTCCTCTTTAGTTGGCGATGTAGCCACGTTGGTTGCGGCGGCATCTGAGGACACGACGGCACTATTAGTACCTTTGAGAACCTGTGCCTTGAGGGTTGGCTTGGGCTTGCGGCTCGAGCGGCGAGAAGGCTGAGGGAGAGAGGGCTCTGGGGTCTCGGGTAGAAGCTCGGCCTCGGCTTCTACATCGTTTGGCTGGATCATCGGTGCACCTGGTTCCTCTTCCTGTTGTGACTTCTTAATGTCTACTGACACGTCTAGCGGTACATCATCTCTCCCTTCTGGCCGAGATTGAGTATTGTTGGGACTGGTTTCCGGTATAAGGAGGTCCTTGGGCCGAGATCCGTTGCCCGAACTTTCTGTTCCAGGTACCCCACCATTTGAGGCAGACTTCTGGGTTGGCCCGGCGCTGTCGGGCACCGCATCGTTGCTCGAAACAAGGCCATTCTTCGTGCCATTGCCTACTTCCACGGTGTCAGGCGACTTTCTGGCACGAGTTTGCTGATCGGTTGCGTGGCCCTGGGAATCGGCTACTGTGAACCCGTCGCCCTCATCTTCGGATGCAGTCGAGTCCTCGTCAGCACGTCGAGCACGGTATCGCATTCTCCTCGGCGGGGGTTTCCTCGGCTTTCTGGTCGTTGAGGGCACTTCGACAGACGCATTAGAGCTTTCGCGCTGCACAGGAATAGCTGTAAGATCTTGCGCGGCTGCCTTCTTTTTCATTGCAGCACGTTTCCTCCGCTCCATTTTCGTGGCCACGTCGTCGGATTCCTCTCCCGAAAGTTCGGGCTGGACCTCAGCACTCTTTCTTTTCCTCTCTTGTGATTCCATCATGCTTTCATAAATGTCCATCGGTTCCGGTAAGCCCCGTGTGTTTGTGGCAGGCATTTGCGGTGACTCCGGTATGGTGCCATCTTCGAGAGGCGCAGAGTTACTCGGGCTACGTTGGCGGTCGTAGGGCGCCGGGCCTTGGACTCGCAAAGCTTGAGGGCTCGAAGAAAGCAAATCGGGAGGTGATGTGACGTTGTACCGGTTCTTAAGAGGCGACGTCTCAGCTATGTTGGGTGATATGGAGTTGTGGGCGTACACGTGTGGCGATGGTCTCGAAGAGGTAGGGCTGAAATGCTTCACTGCGGATGAAAATTGCGTCTGGCCAAAAAGTTGGGATCCTGCTAAGGCAGGGTCACCTAGCTTCTTTCCAGCAAAAGGGTTATGACGTTGCGCTGGGGTCTGTGGCGGAGGGACGGTCGGCAGCAAAGGGGACTGGCCGTCGGTACGCTGAACAGAGGATTGTTGTTGAGAACTGGAAGTGCGATTCCGCCAAGCTCCACGGGTGTGTACAGGGGCGGCATGGTCAGGGAAAGATGAAGGCTCTTCGTCGCCCTGAGTATCACCCTGGGTGTCGCCTTGAATCAGATGGTCGAGATTGCCGAAGTCGACAACGGCGGAATCCTCCTCGTGTATCGCTGGCTGCTCGGCGCTGTGGTCCTGCGAAATAGGACTCGTCTCGACAAATGAAGGGCCTTCGTAGTAGTTCTCGTAGTCCCGATCGTTGTTATCTTGCGTCGGGGATTGCTGCGAGACGTCCATCTTGACTTTCGTGTAGAGCGCGGGGCCCGAAGCGTTAGGGAGGGCATTGACTTTCCTCGCGGTTTTGTCGGTAGTGCATGATGCGGGGACCTCTTCAGGTATCGGATTTATCGCGTCGTAGTCGACATGAGGGTTTGGGTCTGCTGCAAGACAATTCGAGTGGTCTCGAATGTTGAGTCTTGTCAAGGCCAGGCTCGCAGGAATTGTGTCGGAGTCTGGGCCGCAATCTGGGTCTGCAGCATCCGCAGCGGTAGCGACAACAGGCAACGCGGGTGACGGAGTTTCGTGGTCGAGGTCGTGCTGGGGTAGCTATTCTGGTCAGTGCCATCCCAGCCCCATGTGAGACATCCTTGTCCAGTCGGTGGGGGTGTGACAAACCGCGTTTTTTGTACTCGTTACCAGGGGAGCAGTGCTGGGGAAAGATTGGGCAGTGCGCTGACTTTCGCTTTGGCTTAACGGATCGGAATGGCGCGAAAGAAGACTGTCGCGATGTCGTTTATTGCCTCTCGAAGTGTATCGCGACGCGGTGGACGAGGCTCTTGGGGGCGAGCTGCTTGTCTATGGTGGTGCCCGAAATAGTTAGCGCAAAGTCGCAGCAAGGCCTGTGTCGTAGCAGTGCTAAATTGTCGCCATCAATCCAGTCCAATCCAATCCATTGCCCAGCAGCAGAGCCACCAGACATGCTCAGGGCAGGCAGAAAATACGCCTCCACTGGGGGAAACGCCACCCTAGAAAAAGCAAACATGGCCGTACGTACCACGCCGATCCCGTATTCTGCCACATATCGGTCGAAAATGGCTTGGCTGTCTTGCGATTCGTTATTGCCCTCGATAGCCTTCTTCTCTGCCGCTTGAAGGGTTTTGGACCGCGGCATCGTGACATTCCATTGTCGAACCGGCTTTGACTTGGTGAACAGCAATGTGAATGACGCGACAGTCAGGTATTCAAAGATGGTGGGGGAGGGAAAAGGTGGCAGGGGTCGAGGACGCGAGCGGATCAGACACGAGACCAACACGGTATCACGTGACCAGCCTCACTACGTAATGGCGGCGGAGCTCACTTACGTAAGCCCGGCGCTGCATAGACCACTCGCTCCTGCCATTGCGTCTTTCAGCGCTTCCTTCCTTTGAATAAAGTGAGGAAGGTACCTTACCTTGCTAGCCAGGAAAGAGCTTCTTAGGATTTGACGGAGAAATCTTCGAATGTTTGAAAATCCAAAAGCTTTCACAATGGAGAGGCAATCACATAGATCATTGTATGGCACAAAGAAGCCTGGATTCTACTTATTTTGCGTCTATTGATGGGGCCCCTATCAGCTGTACTGAAGGGTGGAAGGCTTCGGTATTAAGGAGCAGATCACGGATTGGCTTTGTCGCAGCTCAATCAAAGGGTCCTTGGCTTGACAGTAAATCTTTCAAAGCATTAAGTGATCATTGGTGAGAATCATGGTTCAAAGAATTCTTATGTTCGCCATGCAGCGCAAGCCCCAACGTATCGGAATGCAAACATAACTAAGCCAAGGCCGGCCATCTCAGGTAGTAGAAACGCAGAAACCTAGAGTTGCTGTTGACTTGTCTTGACATTCAGAGGAGACGCTCTCGCAGGTAAGTATCCCCACAAGTCTGACATCTGAATGCGCGATAGGGGAAATGACGAGGTAGAAACCGCATCCATATCAATATGTAGTTGACCAGTCCCTCAGCCATGCAACATAGATATTTGAGCAAGCGTAAGACGTTACTCAAACAGAAGGTTACGTTCAAAGGACGTAAGACCTTTTCAAGTACACTGGAAAACCGCCGACGAAAGCAGAATCATTAGGAGGGTGGCCAGTCCCAAACCGGCTATGCTCTCCCTACTCCTCCTACTCCTCTTGTCAATATGTCAATATGCTAATATCTTGAGCACAGGACAAATTACACCAGCAAGCAATGCTCCTGGCCGCTGTCGGCCGGCCTCTCACCCACGGAAGTGACAAGTATTATAGATTTAAGTTACATGGCCTTGACCGAATCAAGTTGCAAGACTAAGGCATGTAAACCATCACCGGGATTTCATCGCAGCAGAGAAAATTGCCAAGCATCGCGGCTGAGCAAGCCAAATATTCACTCATGGGACTGACATCTACGATCTGACAGCCGTAGATACATGTACAATCAAGCAAGCCTCAGCTATTACCACAGGCGGGTATATAACTTCACGTCACTCAATACTGCATTTGACAGCGCCATCCATGGTATTTCCTATGGCAGAGATATGTACGTGGAGTGTGCTCCTAGGTATGGAAATAGATACAGGAAAGGTAGAGCGCAAAATGTGCTCATGAACTATGCCGCTTCGCTCGAATCATTCATGCCGTCATTTCAAGGATTGTAACTCAGTACCTCGAGGTTTCGGACTTGATATTCCGTGTCTGTGGTGGGGTTGTCAGCCATTTGAGTTCGCGGATAAATTGGCAAGGAAAGCTTACTGCTCGTTGGGCCGGGCGAACCGGAGGAACCCTCCATTTGCAAGTTGATGATCCTGTTTACCGCTCGTGTCAGCAATCTGTTAAACTTCACGCTTAGAAACCAAGCTTTTACTCACAAGTACATAGGCTTCCCAAAATACCCGGCGCCCACCTGCGTCGTGATGAGGTTGCCATCCATGTAGAACTTGGCCTGCACGTCCTTGCCGTTCAAGTCCCTCGTCTCGCACTTGAACGAGTGGAAGTTGCCCGGGCTGGGGTACGTCACGTCCTTCGCGGCGACGATGGAGCTCGTGTTGAACGTGTTGAAGCTGACCTTGCCGCTGCCCTTCCACTCCGCCATGTCGATTTCTGGCGGCCACCCCTGGACGGCCGTCAGCCAGAAGGCGGGCCACGTGCCCTTTGTCGTCGTCGCCTTGATCTCGGCGCTAAAGTCGTACCCGCCCCCGCGTGAGACGTTGAAGTGCTCCTTTGCATGGATCGCTCCGCTTAGGTAGTTGATGTTGATCTTTTGCCCGCCGTGCGTCGCCTGAGGCTGCCCGCTGACCTTGTTGGCTGTAATGGTCAACGTGCCGCCGCTGAATTTGACGTTGTCCTTTGTCATGCGAGCGCCGCCGTTGTGGTCGGTGCCCCAGGGGTAGAGGTAGTTCCAGTCGGCGTCGAAGTTGGATTGGGAGTCGAAGCTCGTCTTAGGGATTATGGTACGGACGGCCCCGACGGGGAGCACATCTGCCACCAGCAGCGCGCTGCCCAGGAAGAGGGCGGCTTGGTTGAACCAGACCATTTTTTTCAAAGAGAGACTGAAGACTTGTTCGCGCTTGAGATGGGCGATGAAGCTCCTTCGACTAATAGACCAGACGAACGGGCGGGAAACGGGCTTGGTCAAATACCTCTTCAACCAAGCTTCAAGTTGATGGCAGTCGGCTGATGTCTATTGCTAGCTCGGCTTCACGTTCCCTGTCAAAGCCCCGCCAAACCCTCGAGATAGATGAACTTACCTCCACACCGTCAATTTTTCCACCCACTGCCAGGGACTGGAAACATCGCTTTTGGAAAGAGGCGAAACACTCCGACGCAGGGGCCCCCCTATGACATGACGATCCGAGGGCCGCTAAACTTAGACGGCTCTCACGGCGAACAACATAGGGATATTGGAGGGCACTTTCATTCTCAAACGGGATTTCCAACCAAAAGCCTCAGGGTAAACACGAACTGAACAGGGTCATTTTGAACCGGGGTGGGAACGATGGTCGTCCGAACTTAATGGCACATCAGGCCGAAGGTTGCACCTAGCCCCCGCAACCATGCATTGCTACGTCGTATCGTGAAGGAGTTGTCGGCACTTGCCTATTTGGCGGTAAAGCAGGACTGGATTTTGCACCAGTCGCCGTTGGCAAAGGATATAAAATCACCGGTTAAGCTTCTTCAGGTTCCCGTGGGATGCGTCGGCTGTGCCTGTGATCGCCATGTCAGCTCGGGTGACCGGTCAACGGGCGGCCGGACGATCCTGCGCCCTTCCGGCACAAGAACCCCGACAATTCACCCGAGAGTTGCATGATTGGGGGTTTTCATGGGCAATAGAGCATATCATAAGTCCTCGAATATGAATTTGGATGGTGTTGTCCAATGTTCGTGGTAGACGAGCCTTTGGGAGAAGGTTGTTTCAAGCAAATTGAATGGGGTTTGAGTTGAGACGACTCCACTCGTCTAAGCGAGCCTGGACTTGAGGCGGCAGAGACTGCTTGCTGTTGGACGCAAGCTCAGGAGACAATGGTAATTTGACATTAGCCTTATGCGAAGATGATGAGCCTGATGAACTTGACATGAGAACTGCTTTTTTCTGTCGCCAGAAGTTATTTGCAGCCTACTGTCTGACATCCGGTCCGAGACCTAAGTCACGAAGTCACTCGCCAAGTCCAATAGGCACACACCAAGGCGATTCATGGACCTCGATGATGAAGAGATGGAAAGAGACTTTGGCATCACCAGTATTGCAGTCATCTATACACTGGAAACAACACTTCACCTTCCACACTCTGATGTCTCGAATCTTCGGAAATGATATACCCTAAACTAACCCAACGCCAATAGGTTTCCATCTCCTAAGCTATCTTCTAGCCGTCCCCATCCAGCCCGTCACAAGACAGTGACATCTCCCTCCCATGCATCCCTGACGGCATCTTCCTCACAACCAAGCTGTACTTCTTGATACGCAAGACCCAGCCTCTCATACTTACTTGTATCCGCTGGAGATCTTCCTAAAACAAGATAGGTCATGTCTACGAGCTTTTCCTCAGCGACAGCCCAGTCTCCAAGATGGAGCAATATGAGTGGCGACTCTGTGTCAGCCGGCTTAACCTCAGAGCGAGCTGGCGAGCGACGAACCGCGGCATCTTCCCCCTTCATGGTATCGTTCAAGCCCAACTGGAACCTCTCCAGACGTGCATCGGGATGGAACTCGACCGAGTCTCCGTTATTCTTGATTCCATACGACCTAAACCTGCCACGGCGTGTGGCAACTACTTCGAGGGTCGCTTGGAAGATCCGACCACGCAAAGTAATGTAACCGGCCGTCACATTTCCTAGCGGGTTATTGTTGCTGGTAGTAGTGCTGGCATCAACAGCGACAGCCTTAGAGACCCACTGGTTTGCCTTTGAACCTGGTTCAGCATACGGTCCTTTGAAAAAGTCGACCTGGCCACCAGCTGATGCCCATGAGAATGTTGGTATGTGGCAGTTGACCCGGTCTTGGGTATTCGCATCATCCAACTCCTCGATTCTTCTCTTTGGAGTGTACCACAAAAGGTCGTTGATGAGTTTGTCTTTCCAGAGTCCGGCAATGTAAGGAGACCCTGTCTTCTGTTGGAAAACGGTTGCCAGACCCGACAACGCAGGTAGTCTGTCACTTCCAAACGTAAGTTGACGTTGAAAGAATTCGCTGACAATATCACGCCACTGTCCAAACGCAACATGCGGACTGGTCATATCTTTGGGGGAAAATAAAGTCGTCTGGGTGTTTGTAGAAACTTCTTTGAAGGTGTGGCATTCGCAGTCTCTCTCAGTTTGGCAGGTCCACCACAACTCATGTTCTGTGTATGTCACAGTCCTGCGTGAGAGAAGTTCCTCCTGCAAAGTCCAACCTCTCGTCATGAGCGGAAGCTTCGGCTTGCGATCTCCAGTAATGGTTTTCACATGATCATCTGCCTCTGGAATGACTCGAGCTGCAAGTATGGACAGCTTGCCTCGATCGGTGCGCCATTTCATACGGAATGGCTGTTGTTGAAGGGCCACCTCGTGTTTCTGAGAGATGAACCCCTCAGTAGAGGTGTGAGCTGTTGCAGCGGAAATGGTGAAATATGCGTCACTGTATACGGAAGCCATCTTCGAGGCCTCCTTTTCCCAGTCTTCAGCGGAGTCCTGAATGATACAAATCGCATCTACCCAGAGGTATTTCAAGCCAAGCCCTCTTGTGATTTTCACAGCGTCTCTGACCGTCTGTGGAAAGTCATCTACATTGAGGACTTTCTTGTGATCGTCGATAGTTCCTTTTGTGGTCACAAAATTCCCGCTCTTGCCCCAACAGTAACTGAGCGCGGTGTAGGGAGTTGGGTGAATGCCAGCGGTTTCAACCAGTCGTACCTGGGTATCTTCCGCATTGCCGACATATATGACTCTTGTTGGCATCGTTGGGGATTGAGGCTTGCAGAAAGGGTGGTTTTCGTCACAGTTCCGGATGCAGCAACGAATGAATTCAGCCGTTTGATCAACATCTCCAGAGGTACTCATCTCGTAGCCCTGTGTGATGCCATCCCAGACAGGAGGGTATCCTAAGAGTCATCGTCAGACCGGTGCATATGGCTGCCATGCTAAGTAAGCTTACCAGTAGGGGTGTAGAATTGTACAGTGACACGTGCCATGGGCACGCTCAGCTGACAACCTCCTCTCTTGAACATGAAGAGAACAACTCGCTGACAATGTAAAGGAGATAGTTTAAGACGGTCAAGAGTTTGAACAATAGCAGTACACCAGCGGCATCCATCGGCGGAACCAGTCTCAAAGTCATGCTTTGAGCGAATGAAGGTACGGAACTCGGTGCGCTGGTACCCAGCCTTGACGGGCGTTTGTTTGACACGAAGATTGTGACACCATTCGCACGGTTTCGGAATCGTAACTGGACCGAACTTAAGCTTTTGAACGCACGCGATGGTAGTCCAGAACTGCGACGCTGGGAGTGTGTTAGGAAAAGAGATTGACTGGAGTCTTCAACATCGTACGTACCGGTGAGCCGTGGGCCTCCGACCTTCGCTATCAAGGTAGTAGTCGACATCTCGAGAGCTGAAATAGACGACGCGGTGAAGCAACGGTTGAAAATTGGAAAATAGCTTGTAGATCAAAGTCACGAAAAGAGTATGCTTCAGAATGTTACAACAGTGAAATGACTTGTTTGAGTTGTATCGATGAATTTCATGTGTTGCACAACTCTAGTACAGGGGCAACCACAAGCATGTCATGCTGTGTCAATTTATATCAATCCCACTTGGCTGCTGAGAGATCTCAGCGAAGCTAGTCCCCGGCCTGATCCAACATTCTCTTACGACACTGTTTCCGCCAAATCGAATTCTGTTTAGCCGCCAGACTCAAGATGTCTCATGTTGTTGTTAGTTCCAACTTCCAGCTCATCAAATGCATTTTAGTGGAGCAAACAAGCCCCTTCTCCCAATCAAGAGCTGTCTTGACCAAGATGCGCCGTCCAAATCCAGACTAGCTTCAAGAGGTTCGACATGATGTTGACTGTTGGTAAGAACATCAAATCAACTGACAGGGTCTGAATCCGTAAGCGCTACGCATCCGCGCGCGCCTACAGAAACCAAAAAAAAACACCATTGGTCTCCATCGTCCATCACAACACATCAAAGTTTGAGATTTCTGTTGGTTTGCACGAACTTCACTACTGCGGCTGATCACCCAAGTCTTCAATCGCCCTTTTGCATGGTAGATCGAGGATAGCCAGGTAGAGTACATCCTTTCGTCTCAATTAGCTGAATGATTCAGTCAATACATACTTGGGCGCTGCGCTTACCTTTTGGAAAAGACCCTTGAAGACATCACTTGGAATGCTTGAAGAACCAGCTTTCTTCTTCGCCTTCTGGGATTGACCTTTGCCCGCGAGTCCCCCAACATGGTCATCTTCCACGTCGTGAATTCTGGCTTTGCTGTTTGATTTCGTTCCATCATCTTTCTCAACACTGTTTGTACTGGTCTCCTTCACTTTGTGACTTCTTAGGCCAACGATCTCATCCGCCCTCTCCTGATGGTCTGCCGTCTCGCTGGTTTCGTCATCGATCTTCTTTCCTTGCTCCGCATTGTGAATGCATGTACCTCTCTTTTCCCCTTCCTTTATGTTCTTCTTGCTTTCCTCCTTCTTCTTCTTTTCGTCTCTCTTCACTCTCTCAGAATCCTTCTGAACCCGCTTCTCCGGCTTTTTGCTGGACTCGGCTTTCTCATCTGTACTTGCAAGCTTCCAGCGACCTCCTGTGAATAAAGAGACAAGGTCACCACTAGATACTTGATGATTCGGGTCAGCGTATCGTGACTTGAACTTTGGTTGCGGCATCAAGTTCATCCTTGAGTGATCCTTGTTCTCGTCGATCCAGGTAGCTTGAGCGCGTTTGTCTGAGTGGTCGTTGATCCAATCTTCCATTCTGTCCCAAGTGTTCTTCTTTTTTGCTTCAACATCAGCCTTTTTGGGATTGCTCTTAGGGTCCGGGAAGATAAGGGGCGCCGGCTCAGGCCAACTGAAGTCGCCACGAGTGGGCTTCATCAAGTCACCCATCTGTGTCTTCAACTCTTGCCAGCCCTTTGAAGGCTTCTTTTTCCCTGCGACAACATCTGAGATTTCCTGCTTTAAATCAGGCTTGGTTTGTAGCGCATTCACTTCCTCCACAAAATTGTTTGCGAATGGGCCGCAGTCGTTGTCGGGCTGCCATGTAACAACGAGGCAGACCAACCCTCGTGGAATAAAGAAGTCTGCATTGACGCAGTTCAAGAACTTGTTGGAGCAGTATAGACTTTGTCCCTCCATGGCGGCCACGGTGGCAGCCTCAAGGGCGAATCCAAAGAGCAGCGATGCAGGATCTGGCAGTGCTTCTCCTGCAAAGCCCGCCAAATTGACGGCACTGATCCAAGGGTTGGGTTCCAGTGACTTATTGAGGGTATCGATAAAGTCGAGGAAAGTATCTTGATTGATATTAAAGTCGACTAGCATTGGTGCGTAGGCTTGTATGAAACCCCGCGCTCGCTTCTCGGGCCGTCTCTGGGGCACAAGCACTGGCAAAGAGAGTCTCTGCCCATCCTCAGAACTTCCAGTAATATTCAACGGGTGTCGCTTGATGAAAGCCAATGCAAGATCATCTGTGTCTTGAGAAGGTGGCGAAGTTGACTCGGGCGTTGTTGCTCCAAGGTCAGTGGTGTTCGCTAATCCCGTTCCTTCATCAAGCTGTATCGGGGTAGACTCCGCGTTGCTGATACTGTCTGGCTGGCTTGAGGGATTTTCTGGATTTAGTACTCTGGACTTCTTCTCTTTCCTGTGATGTAAGGCTTCAGAGATGGTACCAATACCTGCAGCCGCCGATTGGGCAATCTCTTCCACCAGGCCATGCTGTTTTCCACTGCTAATCCCTCCAGTCTTTACGACGACCTTATACCGTTCTTTCAAAACGCTTTGCACCAAGCTGGCGGCTGTTTGGGAGGCCACCTTTCTGCTTTCACTACCTATGGTAGCCAACATATTCGTACTCGGCTGAGTATCATCTGGGAAAGAAAGACCGTGATTTTGGAACGTTTGGAAGGCTTGTCTCCAAATGTTGGTGAATACTGCAGAGAGGTCGATTGCTTTTAGATTGAAGACTGGAAGAGGGTGAAATCTGCTAGTCAGATTGCAAGATCATATCGCGTCACTCGTCAATCTAGAGGGTGAAGTGGTCTTGTACGAAACTGTGTTTTTAGGAACTTCGTAGTTTTTTAAACTGCCTTAGGTAACGTGCAGGTAACAGCATCCTTTGTGGCTGTGAATTCGCACTCGCTTTTGCAGCAAATCTCGAGGTTGACACCCTATCAGCTCCTGCTTGGCATGTCAGCAGCCAAGAGTGATGGGCAGTCCGCGGGATGCGGAGACGGGACCAACAAGCGGCAGGGGATAGAGCCACCGAATAGTCCACAATAAGGTCATTCGATCTGGTCTAGGCGCCCAGCTTCCTATCAGATCGACTTGGGTGGAAGTGTGGGACTGCATTATGGTGTCCTTTTTCCAACTCTCGGTGTGCTAGTAACTTGGAATTTCAATAATGCAGCAAACTTGTCTCGATAATAAGAACGGAAAACGATTGATGATAATAGTGAATTTGAGAAACTAAATGTAAATGATGATCTGACTCAAGTTGGTGCATTGAAATGCGTATTGAACAAAAGCGAAACATATTCAGTCAAGTCCAACTGTCTGTGGAACTTGGTTTCAACACCCGGACCCCATCCCATGTGAGCGCTGTTTGCGCAATCATTGGACCTATCGTTCCGGAAACCAATGATGCAGTGATCAAGCCGAAGGATTGTGATGTCAATGTGATTACCACTGGCATGAACCGCCGCAGTGCACGCTGCCATCGGTAGAGGTGCCAGAGACAGCCCAGCTTCCCGTTCCAACCAGGTTGGAACCGATCAAACCACCCCAGTCGACACCCTTGTTGCCACGAGGGAAGTTGACAGTAACTCTGCAACCGATTCCCTGAATGCCAGCAATTGCTTGGTTGCTGAAGCCGGCCTCTTCGCCTCTACAGTTGCCGGCATAGTTGACGAAGGTGCTGTCGATGGCTGCCTTGAGATTATCGCGGTTGACGCTGTTGCAGGAGCCCGGGTGATCGATGGTGACAGTGACACGCTCGCAGTGATCGCAGGCTTTGCGCCAGCAACGGGGCTCGAGAGCCCCCGCGAGAGATGGGAAGGCGGTGCTGAAGCCGTAGAAGAGGAAGAGAGTGGTGAGGATGAGAAGAACGGGGCGGCTGAAGTGTGCCATTGTGACTTTGTTGTGTAAGGTAGGGGGGTTAAGAGAAATCTTGAGTAAAGCTTGGAGTTGGGAGTGTGCGGTGGTAGTTTTCTGCTGTTATGGACAATATTTTTGTTTTCGTTGGGAGCTTTCTGGGCGTTATATACGCAGGTCTTATGCAATGTTGTATGCAATCTGTTCATGACACTCATGATCATTACTTGACAAATCGTAAGCGCAACTCCACGAACACAATTGTCTTCTCCGAGTTCAAATCCAAACTCGTATTCTCTTTGATTGCCCAACATCCTATGAGATTCTCGCCAGTGTCCACGTTGTTGCGTTGCTTCACAACGATCCCGAACTCAGTCATCGTGAAGACTATGGCTAATTCTTCTCTATTATATGGCTGAATCCCGAGCAGCCGATAAATATGACAGAGTTTGATGACAGCAAGTCCTCGTGGAGTTATTGAGAGATTCTGAGTGGACAGTACAAAGCCCAGGCCATAGTTCATCCGTCTTTGACTTTTTGAGTTCGCGCATGGATCGTCAAGGAGTCAGTTGCGGCTCGGATGTTCGGCTGCATCTTGACTCGCCGACATGTCAACTGGCTAGCTACACACTGATTTACCTAATTCTGGAATGAAATTAAATGTGAGAAGCTTTTTATTTTCCGATAAACTCTCTTGGAAGTTCCACAACAAGCTCAATAGAACGAACGAGCGTTGTTGGCCAATAAGGAGTGGACTGTAATGCGCGTGGCAAGGAAGCATCTCGTGATGAATCAGTTCAGTGCAGACGTCGGGGCCCATGGAGCAGCGACATGATGGCAACCAGCCATACATTCCCAATAGTGGTAGAACATACTACATATCAGTTGTCTTGAGCTTGCAAGTATCGCGATATATCAAAGATTTAATATAAATAGCACCAGTAGCCTCGTTTCCTCGTGAACACTTTTCGACATCGACAACAACCTTTCCCACAATCTCATCACCAAAGTATTTGAATCTTCTTCGAGTCAAACTTTTTAAAATGCATTTCAGCTCCTTCATCGCCTGCCTTGTTTTGGCACCCCTGGCTCTGGCCATCCCAGCTGAGTTGCCTTCTGCGGAAGGTGCTTTGGCCCTGAGAGCTGCTGAGAACATTGAGATCCCGAAGGACCTCCCTGATGATTGGAAGACTGCCCTCGAGGCTTACTTCAAAGGTATCGTCATTTCAAATTGGAATGAAGTTTTGGTGATGGAAGAGATCCTTTGAAGAGTACAAAACTGACAACTCTGCTAGACACCGATTTGGACCTTGAGAACAGAGATCTCGACAAGAGGAGCAACGTGCCGTTCATGCACTGTGGCTGGCGTCGCTTTTTTAGTAAGAGAGTCCCTCGTCTCACATTTCCTGTCCTTTACTGACACCTGCTAAGGCTGCCTTGGATCTGTTACCCCGGGTGGTGTCACCTGCATGTGGGCGATCGCTGCTCGCGGACTCGGTAAGCATTTCCACCGTGATGTCGCCCCTCTATTTACTCGGATTCACGCCTCCGACAGCACCTTAACCAGGTACTCAGGGTGAAACAATAACAACAGCGGAAAACAATCCCTCTTGCCAATTGCTAATCTGGAATTTGAAAACAGATGTGAAGGAAGATTCCAAATGCTCAGCCGCTGTTGTAGCCACTATTTTGTCAGCTGTTAGTCATCTCGATCGTTCTCGATTCAGTCAGAAGGCTTACAAACTCTCTAGTCAAACAACTGCAAGTTGTGTGTCAATGGTCACCTCTGAAAAGAGGTTTCGAGGCCCTTTGGTAGTATTTCCGTGATTGAAAGTTTTCATGAAGTAGGTGATCGGAAAGGGTTGGATTTGCGATTCTGGTCGTTTGGAGCTCAACATACACTTCTCTGCTGATTTCATCAGCCCTATTTGTGATTTCACATGAAGATATTGTTGCAATTAAATCTCAACATCTATGAACATGCTGTATTGGGCCATAGTTTCTATCAATTAGCAGCTCAACCAATTCATCCCGATTACCCAACTACCAATACCATTTAGGGCCGATGTTGCCTCAATAATTGTGCATAGTCTATACCATGGATGATGAGGACAAAGTGATTAGTCCATTGTAGATAAATCATCATACCGGCCTTTATTCGGCTCGGCAGCTATGAAGCGGGGCTATTCTCCATCAGTGCTGCCCAAACAGATAATCGTTTTCTAGCTAAGCTGTTGTCTCAAGCTGTCCGTGAGGAGGGTACCACGGGGCCAAGCGGTTTAGAAAGCTGGCACACCCCCATTTGGATGCGCGATCGAGGTAAGTTCCGTGAGAGAATGAGAATACTACGTTTCTTTGTCGAAATTTCTCAGCAATGGCCGAGATTTTGAGAATACTCGTAGGGCAGCTCGTGCTATTGGGCCAAGGATATAAATTAACCGTGTGGAGGTTGGGAAGCCAATTGGCTAAACGCGCCAGCTCCAAGACATCTTCATGCATCGTTTCATGCATGCATGTGATTTCTATAGTCTCCAGTCTGCCTGGGAGAATGTTGCCTAGGGACTGTCGCCCGTCGTAGCAGAAGCTATCCAGTCCCAAGTATGTGAGAGTTTCGAAATGTCGCATGGATTCCAGCTGCTCCCGACGGCCTGAACGGAAGACATTTTCCATAATGTTTAATTCCAAAGACTCTAACGTATTTGCGTGAGGTCTGAGTGCATCCAGTATCGACCCAGCGGTGATATCGGCAGTTTCTCGCGTCCGAGGACGCCATCCATACATGTTCCAGGTGGCTGGTCGATACTTGAAACCTTTCAGTGGTCCACAGGAATGGACCAATGAAGACAACATCTCAGGTCCTATCTCTGTCCCGTTTAGATTGAGGTATTCAATGTTGCGCAGGTGAAAGGTTGCGTTTGCCATGTCGATAGATGTTGGCAACGGTATAACCAGCTCAGTATCTAAATAGGTGATGTTTGGCGCGATTTGACAAAGAGCTTGTAAAATACTAGAGCTCCATTTTTGGGATGCTGCGGGTGCTTCCATTGCTTGGATTGCCACGATTCGTAAATGTGGCAAGCTCCCTGGTCGTCCATTTGTCCTAAGATAGGCCCAATTACCTACTATGTGCGTTGAGCTAGGACAATGAGACCTCATTGATAGTCTTCTCAGTTGTGTCAGCCGTATGATAAGGTACTGCGCTAGAATAATGGCGAACTGCAAGGTCAAGGTGGAATACCGGAGCATTCGAAGCGTGGGTGCCAACGATACAAGTTCCAAGTCTAGGTTTCTTGATGATTCGTGGACAGTCGTTCGGCGGTAGCTCAGATAGTCTGCATTATGTATCTCAAGAGTCAGGTCTCTCACATGCACAGCCAGGAGAGAATTCCGCCGGGTCGTCAATATAAATTGTATCAGTCTTCTCAAGCTGGGTTCCTCTCTGCTGATGCGAAATTGAAATCGCTGATAGAGCACAGCTGTTCCAATAGCGTGCAAAAGCTTCGATGCTCGACAGAGTGACGCAAGACTTTTGAGGGGTTTCCCGAAGTGACGCGAATCTGTAGAACATACGTTGTCTAGGCTTTTGCAAATTTCCATAAGTAATTCGGGTGGGAGTCTCTCCAGGGAACTTCTATGCAGTGCATTGCTCTGGGGACACTGGCGGTCCATCTCGTTGAACTTTTCGGGTATTTTTGGTTGTAGTTCCTGTCGAGGTCACAAAATAGGATGGAAGTATTTTGAGACGCCGAGGCTAGGGTTGTAATGAGTAAAACAAGAAATGGTATTGGAAAACGTGGTCGCTCGTGAAAGGTAAGGTGCTTAAGTGCGGAAAGATTGAGTATCGGAGATGCGGGTGTATACTAACGACGGAAGTTTTGGAGTGATTCTTAAGCGCCGAGAACTTTAATATCCACAACATATGTATGTCGGATGACTGAACTGTGCACCTCTTTGGCGCGCATCATGAAATCCTCGCCGCCATTGACCAGATCATGGATGAACTCGTGGCGCGCCTCCATCTCCAATTGTTTCATCACGACCTAGGTCGTGCAATATTTTGTTTTTCTTTTTCCCTACATCAGGTATTGGTGATATCTAGATGATGATTTTCTCTTTATAAATCCTTTCTCACCTCGGTGCCAGATTTCACTTGATAGGTTTCCACCTCCGTCTACGTGTTTTGCACAAAGTACTCCCCTATAGACGTGTTTGACGATATCATTCTGAAGCTGAAGTACTCAAAAACTTAATAATTCCAGGAGAAGTGTGGGCAAACTTGCGATTCCATATTTCGGATCTCCCCCAAACAATGGTTGCATCGCTCGTCAAGTATCATTGAGTAGTCTGGACGTATTGTCTTAATTGCAACCCACTGGCCCGTACGCTAGCTTCCAACCCTCTTCAGAACTAAAAGTGCGGAGTGTGTTTATTCAAGCTAGTATGCTGTGTGTTTACTCACCTACCTTATGCCAGGCTGTCGGTGAATTTTACTTTATGTACACTTTGAATACAACGGCAAGATGTGAGTATGATGACTATAATTTTGACTACGGCATCTTCTCAAGTTTGAATTTAAAGCTGTAAAGTTTTGATGGTTGATGCTCTTTCACAATATATGCAAGACCATCTCGGATGGCTCAGGACCGTCCTCAGGAGCTCATGGTTTGTTTTTATGGCGAAGTTTGAGAGACCTTACTGAGACACCAGAGACGGCGCTCTCATTTCTTACCAAAGGATATAACCGGTGCCAGTGGTGTTGTGATCACATAAACGTAGCGAGATGTTAAATCGGGCGGGAAATAGTTCCCGATCGGGATTGTATTTGCAGACAAGATCCTCAACTAAGTCTCCGTACCTAGAGCTTCACAGTGAGATTGTACTCCCTGAGTGCCATTACCTTAGTCCAAATGCCTAATTCCATCTATTAAGGTTTCCCGTATTACGCGGTTGAAACTCTACACACCATTCTGACGAGGCCATTGTGTCCGCACTAGTAATAATGCGAGACCGAGGTCAGTTATTCGCCAATAGACCCCAGGGATTTTGGCCCATACGCGATGATGCTTGCGCTTTCCTCCGTGACTCCCTAGTACCTTTGTCCACTGAATCATGAAGCTATCCACCCCGTTTGAAAGTCAAATCACGAACCAATGACTCGAGTCAACATAATGCCTTCTAACGAGCATGTTCAAGTCCGCTCTTTCCGAACATGTGGATGCGGAAGAAATGGCAGTTCTCACATCTATAAGTAGGGCGGTTAGTCTGCCAAGTAAAGCTTCTAGTAGTAAGCGGAATCACAAATATTTGTAAAGAGCCTTTGCTATTGACCTCAACTTGCCCTACAACCCGCCTTCGACAAGAAACTCAATACGAAACCTAGGACACCATGTAGGTCAACATTTTCTCCATCTTCACGGTTATGAGCGCTCTCGTCGCATCTTCTCTGGGTAAGTTGGCAACTACCTAGGATTCATCCACTATCTTTAAGGTCTTTGAACCCTTGCTAATTCGATTCCCTCTATTAGCTTGCACGCCAGCTGGCGGTAGGTTTCCTTCGTGCCATCGCAGATGACGATGGCCTCGACCCATCCTGGCCGACTAATTACTTGCATAACAGGCGATTGTACTGTTGGAAGTAGTGATTGCTGTCTCAACGCCGAATGCAGACGTAAGTCTTGATCCTTCCAGTCTGATCTAGAGGTCTTAATCCTAATCCAACATTACCTTAGCCCATGTGTCTGGACGTTCTGACGGTACCTGTGGCCATTGATGGATTCTCTTGAAGAAGGATTAACTTGCCAAGCCATATGATCGTCGTATGTTGTATGACCGCCCGTGTGGTATTCAACTGAAGGATGCGAGAGAGGTACTTGTACAAATCATGACATGGCCTCCAAGGCTTTGTGGGCTTCCGTAAACACGCCTAATTGTCGAAATACCTATTGATCTCTTAACCTTTTCCATTAATCACTATCTCGCAACTCTCTGGAGTTACACAAGATATATTCTCTCGATCGAGTGAAATATCCCTTTGGCTGTAACTTAAGCTTAGAAAGTACCGACACTCGTTTGAAGTATTCTAGCACATCGTGGAGGTGGTTCTTGTCCTTCTCCGGTTTTGGCAGGTTTCCGCGGATGAACACCAAACAATCGGCAGCTGCTCCACGGCCTCGGAGGGGTTCGTTGTGGTACCATCAAGGTGCTTTCCTTGGCATGAAAAGAACATTACCTTATGTGGAATTCCACGGAGCTTGATTTGAAAGCACCTCCGGCTGGTTGCGCAAACCTAGTCTGAAAGAAGATACAGTTTTTACGTCCGGTATTTAAAAGAAACGCCAAGTGGTGTACAGAAGTCAGACCCAAACACCAAAGCTTGAATAATTAACTACACCCCGTGTGATGACCAAGTCCTCGAACCTCAAACATCCAAAACACCAGCCTTCAACAATGTCCAAAAACATCAAGACAATCTCAACGTCAGAATATGACGAAGTCATCAAGACAGTCCAACTCTATGTCGACAGTGTCGCAAAAGCAGATCGCGCCCTGCTCGACCTTGCATTCCACAAGGACGCAACAATGACCGGCTGGATCCCGGCCGACGGCACGCTCTCGTTAGGCTCGTACACCAACCTTCAGGCATTCTTCGACACATACGGCACAAGCGCGTCCCTCAAGACCCGTTGCGACGTCATTGGTATTACGCCCACGACCGCCGTCGTCAAGGTGGACATGGAAAACACCCCCGATGGACCGGCCTACACAGACTTTCACACGTTGATCAAGGTTGATGGGGGTTGGAAAATTATCGCAAAGGTTTTTCACGCTTATGAATCTTAATGAGTAGACTCAGTGTATCTATCTGCTATCTTGAAGTCTACTTATCCCAAGGAAAGTTGTTGGTGCAATTTCCCCAGTAGCGCTGCTCCCTGACGCCGAAGCAAACCAACTTGCCATGGTCGTTACCGATAAAGTCGTTCTACACATATCTTTAGCACCAAAATCATATCATCACTCTTAAAACCTTTTTCCCCGTGACTTACCAACTCGATCTCAGCCTCCACACGCTCATGCTTCGCCCCATGCCTAGGCATAGGCCAGCACTTGCAGCTATACACGGTCGGCTTCTCTGGATCCTTGAGCCCACAATCCTCACACGTGCGCCAGAACCCCCCATTCTTGCGCGGGATTAGCTTCCCGCGCGCGTTCTCGATACACTGGCCTAGACGAAACCGATTCTGGATGCCGTAGCCGTGGGTCGTGTCGCAGCAGGCCCAAATAACTGCTGCTTCGCCTCCGTCGCCGTGGATTTCGGTGCAGCTTTGCTTAAAGCCCCAGTACGGGACTTCAGCCGGGCGGTTATGGGTGATTGGTTTGTTCGTGTCCTCATGCGTGCATGTGCAGTTGGACGGGGCTTGGGTTGGCGAGGGTTTGAGGAGGGAGTGGCCTGTCACCACGTCGATGGGAATGACTCCAATTGACGAAGGCTTGAGGGTTGAGTGAGCTGTAGTCACATTTATAGGCATGACTTCAATCGAAGAAGCCTTCGGAAGAGAGTGACATGTCGTCTCATTGATGGGGATTACTGAGAGCTGTTCGGCTTGACAGATGGCAGTCAACCCCACGACAACACAAACGTTAAGCTTCATGATGAAGGAAGTTAGATAGACTGGGAAATTTAAGTTTGAACAGACGGTTAAAGAGACGGTGGAGCGGAGAATGTTGTGAGAATCAAGCCAAGGTTGCAGTTCTTTGTTTTTATAAATGCAGGGAGATGGATTGAGTGAATGTTGAGGATGGGATTTGGCTATATTTAGGTAGTGAATCACAAAGACTGTGAGTTTTCAAGTTCAATCGACATTTTGGTGATGTGGTTGCACTCAACTGGCCCGTGGGAATGGAAGTCCATGAGCAATTCACCTTACATGCTCAACAAATATATTTACTTGATAGTTCATCCTCAATTATTCTAACAGACTAAATGATCTTGACCTTCACACCGTTCTCGGTCGCGGGAATCGGCACGCCCAAGTCATGGTCATACTCAACATCGCGCAAAGTAGTATCGTACAGCTTCATACGCGGAAAGACCCTCAGCACCAATGAAGTCAAAGCGATATATAACTCAGAGTATGCGAGTCTACGCAGAAGGTCAGTACAGATGAACAAGGAATTCGCAAGGGGTAGTCAAAAACTTACGGCATTCCCACACACTGTCGCGTTCCCTTGGAAAAGGGGATGAACCCAGCTTCCAACCCCCTCCTCCTCTGACCGTTCTCATCGATCCACCGCTCTGGTATAAACTCCTTGGCGTTCGGAAACATCCTCTCATCGAGATGTGAGATGATGGCGCTCATACTAACCGCCCACCCGCGGGGAATGACATGGCACACATCCACATCGACATCTGACCCTTCTGGCCTCCATTTCCCGCGATAGACGAGATCCTCCTCGGTAGCGACTCTGCCAGTGCGCATCGACCCGCCGGGCGCCAGCCGTAGACCCTCAGATATGACGGCATTCAGATACGGCAATGTTTCCAACGTCGGCCAGTTTGGCAGATGCTTCGGATCCTTGACCGCCCCTTGAAGCTCTTGTGTCAACCTTTCCAAGATTTTGGGGTTCGACAGGAGGTGAAAGCTGATCATTGTAAGCGTGTAGCTTGTTGTTTCCGTTCCTGCGGTTATCATGATGGCACCCTCGGACGTGAGTCGTGGAACCGTCTTTTCTTCGGGCGGGAGATCGGAGTCGAATAAGGCGGCGAAGACGTTAGGCGAGTGTTGGTATATATCTGTGCCTGTCACTTTGCGGTCTCTCGCCTTCTCTACGAGGGCTGGGATGACGGTCTGTGGTGCTTATTCATCAATCGCCGTTCTCGGAGTTCTTTCATACGTTTTGACCAAGGAACCCGAGTGAACTTACTGCGTAGGTATTGATGAAGATGGCCGTGTCCCTAGGTAGGTAATTCATGAGACTAGATAAGTCAGCTGTTATTGATGACTCTCGCTCCTGCAGGTATGCAACTGCACTTACTACGGCCCAGCATTCATAACGATCTTCGTCCACGGAAAGAACTTGAATAGGAACGTATGAACCAGTGCCCCATAAACAGCCGAACGATAATTAGGCGTCCACTCCTTCTGCTCAAGAAATCCAAACGACTCGCCAAAGCAGTACTCGGTAATCACGTCCGTCGTAAAGCAGCTATAGGCGTCTTGCAAAGGCACGACCTCGCCATCAGGACCAGCAAATGAGAGAAGCTTGTCGCAGAGCTTTTGCGCTGATGCGTGGACTTGCGGCTCGAGCTTGAGCATCTGCTGCCGGGAGAAGAACTTGCCGACGGCGGCTCGCCGTCTGCGGTGTAGATCGTGGTCAAGGGTGCCAAATGTAGCGAAGGTTGCGCTGTGATGGGAGTCAGAGTCGAGCAAGCTAGATGCATGAGAATTACTGGTGGGAGTTATACGGGTCTGGTAGGTTGATCATGTGGTGGATGTGCTTGTCCCTCTTTCTCCCGTTGATGGCGTAGACTTCGTCGGTGAAGCGGACGTCGTTGCAGTGCACCTCGTCAGGGTTGATACGGACTATGGGTCCTAGATTATTCTCCATCAGCCGATGTATCTGAGGGAAATTGAGTCTCACGACAACATGAATCACGTACCGTAGATTTGGTGCATCTTGACAATCTCATAGGTATACCGCCCCTTCTTCACGAAATCGTACCAGCACTCGGGAGCATACGAAGCGGCAGCCAGTTTGGGACCAGGAAACTTGCTGAGGGGGTGTAGAGGCGAGACATTGTAGATGGCGCGCCCTAGACAACAGGTAATCCATATGACGAGGAGCGTAGCTGCACACTGCCACGACAGGACGGACGTCGGCGTGATAGCCTCAGGGATGGAACTCATCTTCACGAAAAAGTGAGATGGAAGCCCAGAAATGTTGCAATTCTCTAAACTCTGCTACGATTTGCCTCTCCCACGATGTTTTTACAAGCCCTCGATGCCCCCCGCATCACGAGGAGACGACTTGATGCAAGCCAGGCGATGTTGTGGAACGTAAGCGAGCTAAGGATGACAGCGGGTTCAAAAACGTTGCATTCCGGGCTGCGGTCCGCTTTGTACTGCGGAGCTAACATGGGTGCCCGTCAATGAGGAAAGTCGGATTGGTTATCGCGTATTCGTCCGCTGGGTAGAAGTCCGAAAACGTAGATGTGACCGCTGCATGAGGATTGGCGACATGAATAGCATGCCTGAACGAGGCAGGCGGACTGTCTATCGTGCACGTGGAGACGGGGGTATCCAAATACATGCACGGTATCGTTCATGCTCTTCACACCGGTCGTAGACCGCGATTCTTCACAGAGTCTTGTGATCTTGTCATTATCCTACTTGAAATTAAACTATCGAGTACCTTCTTGACGTTGCATTCGATGGAAAAAGTTCCTGGCCGACGAATTCGATGTCGCCGCTCGGTGCTCTCGAAGGGCCCAAATATCGTATATGTCGTCACTCTGTTGTTCCAAAAGCGATGTAAACGCGGCGAAGAGACGGTTTACACGGTGCTTGGGGGCTTCTTCAAGAGTTTGTGGTTTCTTGATCGGCCCAAGCCCCTCGAGTCGATTAGCCAAGCCATCGCCGTGGTCATCGTCGAGGGTCAGCTCTCCCTCAGGCTGATTTTTAGTGGGAAACTTGATGATGCCGAATCGGGTCTCGCATTCAATGAAACCCAGATTCAGCATATTCATTCCGTCTCCATCCCCTTGCAAGAAGCAATCTATCAGCAGCCGCCACAGCCTGATCGGAGTCCTCAGCTCCGAGTCCTTGATAGAAGTGTAGAACGGTATTGCATGCCAATACTTTTTGCCGTCCCTTCGACCGTCCCGACGCCAATCGTTGAAATGTATCGCCATCTCCCCGATCCTCTGACACGACCCGAGTAGCCGAGCAACGTCCCGGGCCTTAGCCCAGTGACAAAGAAACGGAACGTCCCACTGCCGCCAGAAGGCTTCTACATCGTAAATCGGATCCTCTCCAAATCGAGCTCTGCGCGTCCCCGGCAGCGAATACAGTGGCGCCTCGTTGACGAACCAGGGGCCGTCGAAGCGGACGTGAACCATGTTGATCTGTTGTGCTTCGCGGAGAACGTCAAAGACTGGGTTGTCCATGTCGTTTACGTCGAAGCATCGCGCTTTGTCGATACGCTCGTAAAAGTGAATACATTTTTCGGGCACTGTGCACTCGGGCTCGACTGCCAACGATAGCCAGGCGTCTCTTCGACACGTAGTCGTGATGACGATGGTGAGATCCGGGATTTCGCCATTTGAGTTTTGGTGGAAGAGGAATGAGGAGAATTCTTGCGAGAGGCGTTTGCTGCAGCTGAGGATGCCTGTTGTCGGCCCGGACCTCTCTCGGTTTGGCGGGCATGGTGGCGGGGTGCAGATCAGTTTCCATATCTTGTTGCGGATTTCTCCAGGTAATTTGTCCAGTAAAGAAGTCTCGGCCATGTTTGCGATGTCTGAGTATCTTGGTATCGAAGAAAATGAATTATTTGTGGGTCAAAAAGTGCGAGAATATGTTTTCGATATCGGGGTGATCCGAAGATTATTGTTGTTGAGGTCAGAGAGCGCTTAGGATATCGAACAAGTAATGCCCCGTCCTCGAGAGGTATATGAGAAACCCAAGGTACCCCCATCTTCGCGTCCATGACAATAAATCAGAAACTTTAAACTCTAGCTTTTTGTCCACCTTGGTAGACTGAGGACAGTTTTCAACTATCAAGGTTAAAGAAGCCGTTTGGGAGATGTCCAAGTCAACCGGCAACTACACGGCAGGTGTCCATCACGATCCGGTCTGACTTCTACGGTTTCTCTAAAAGTTCGAGATGAGTCCGAATCAAAGTTGGAACAGTCTGTACAAACAGAGGTCTTCAGATGTTCCTTGAAGTTAGTGCAATGCTGTGGCTCTTGAAGTTTCTTGTGAGACGTCTCTCCAGGCAGCAGAGCCCCCACGTGATCTAGCAGCAGGCGACCGCCCGCCACGTGACCTTCACAATCTGCTCCCAACCGAAGCTGAGTGCTCACTCACGAGTGAAACGACGATGCTTCATTTGCATCTTGTGATATCTCCATGTCAGAGAGGAAAGCAAATTGAGCCAAATCTTTGATAACAAAGTTGACACCAGGCGCAAAACATGGGCTCTACCACCCAGAACTCGCCCCTCCTCCAGCTCCCCCCAGAGCTCCGCAACACAATCTGGGCCCTCGTCGCCGCGCCCCTCCCCGTCGACTTTGAATTCAACTGCGACGAGCAGCCCGTCCTAGGCCTCATCAACACCTGCAAGCAAACAGCTCGCGAACTCGCGCCGCACTTGTTTCCCCGCAGCAAAGCGGGCGAGATACCCTGCCTCACCATCCGCATCACGGCGACATGTCGCAAGGACCAGTGGATCACCATCGCCGCGTCGCATAGCGTGAAGAGCGCGGATTTCCCGGCGCCGCGGTATATTCATGTTAATCATATGGATAACCCCGTGTTCGACGAGCTGCGAGACGCGGACAAGATTGAGAATGTGTTTGTGGAGTTTCGGGGGCCGTGGTTTCCGGCTGATGCGCCGTGGTATTCACCACACCATGTTCCTAGAAAGACGAGCGGGTTTCGCTTCATGATGATTGACAAGAATGTACGTTATCTTTCTACCCAGATCCGAAGTTCACTAGTATGTTTTCGAGTTCACGACACTCTCACTTGATTTCCGTTTCCGCCTAACTTCATGGTCCCGAATCCATGCATGATTCAACATGTCACATCATATCGACTAACATACCCCAGAATCGAGGATGCCAAGGTGAACCCATCCTCGACACCGAAAAGTTCTGGCGCCAGTGGAACGCGCCGTTCCTCTGCCACTGGGCAAAGGCCAACGACGTGGCGCGCCTCCTCGGCTCCCTCAAGGCCATAGGAACCCTCAACATCAAGTTCATAGACTGGGAAAAGAACTACATGATGGTCAGGCAGCGTATTCTACCCATGTACTGGGACGCCTTCCCCTTCGGAGGGCAGTGGAAGCGCCTCGGCATCCCAGAGTTGCTCCTCACGCCTTTCAACCGCGGCGAGAACATCCCGAACCTGGTCGATGAGCAGCGCGTACTGACGCGGTTCGGAGCCCTGGATCTCAGCAGGCCGACGCGGGAGGATGAGCCTCTGGAGTGCGACCCTCATCCGGATAGGCCGCTTCGAGGGTCAGCAATGCGTTTGGATCGGCTTGCACCTCTATTCTTTTACCGTGGCGGGCTCTCTTCCGCCACCGAGGCTGGACATCTGAACGTGAACTTTGGGGATTTGGAAGACCGATTCCTGTCGCTGCTGGAAAAGGTGGGGGAGGAGCACTACGATACGTGGGCATTGCAGCAGCATCGAGAGGCGACGCGCCATACTTCACTCAACAATTTCTTCCAACGGATCGCCCACCGGGTGAATCGTGATGATTCAGATTCACCCGCCAGTCAATCGTAAGGGATGCAAGGGTAGAAGTTGGACGCACGATCCGGCCATGAGTTCTGGCAGGTCTTGAAGTCATATGGACCGCGAGATATACCCCTTCTATCAAAAACTCAGATCGAAGGCGGTCAGAAAGACGTCCAACAATCAGACGGCCGGACCTGAAGTGCCTATCTACTGCTCACTCGCCACTTCCAACTTGGTCCAGGCACTTGGCAGTGAGACGCTGTGATAAGCAGGCTCCAACCCTCCAAGGGTCGTGCTGACCGCATGGTCAGACAGTGAAGGTGCCTGTAATCTGTAGTGCTGCAGTCTGCAGTGCTGCACTCTGCAACCCACGCCGTCTTACGGCAAAAGTCGGCTAATTGAATCGGCACTGGCCCATTCAGGAAATCTCAATCCACCTCGGGTCGTGATCTAGAGCTCGTGGCATCAGGGAGGCAGACAGGTGCACGAGCAAATGTGCAAGACAGCCACAACCGCAGGGACGGAAAGGACGCGTGTGAAGCTGTCGTCGCTTGTCTCTGGCATTGGTCTGGTCCCATCCCAAAGTGTCAGCTGTTCAGCTAGCCTAGCTAGAGATTGCCGGTCGATCCGTCCCTTTGGGATGAAAGCACCTAAAATAGGTGACGAAAAAGACGACAAGAAGAAAGTCAGAAACGCTAGGGCAGACAAGCACCTCCGTAAACCTCAGCGTCTGAGCGACACCACGTTGCGAGTCAATAAGAAGCAAGGCCTGATAGGGTCACTGGTCAGTGTTCTAACGCCACGCGGTGAGGGTTGCGATGAGGCGTTCGATTGGGCTCTTAGCCTCTTGTCCATGAAGCGCTTCGTAGAAGTGCTGGTAGGGTGGTGCTGGGTGGCTTTTCGCTTCTTCTCTGCCGGGCGCCGTGCCGTCCGGCCCGTGGTGCGGGTGTGCCGATGTTTGTTGGTGCTTGTCGATTTTGGGAAGGACGGAGAGCCGGGGTGGTGCTGGGTAACTTCGGCTGAGGCGATGTAGGGGAGCTGAGGCTGCGTCGGTCGAGAAAAGGCAGTGCATTAGGGAGATGAGGTTCGTGAGATTGTGTGGCCTGATGAGAGAAAGATCATCATCCTGTAGTGGGAGCACCCATTGTAATTAGCAAGTCGTGGAAAACCGGGCAAACTTTGAACACCAGATTTCGACTGTGTTGCTGACCGAGATTGGTCGCTCGGTGAGGTCTCTTTGGGTGACAGGCTGCAAACCCCAGGCATGGAATCAATGGTCTACTGCAAGTCAGGCTTGACAAGCTCTTGGCGACGCTGGATATTGTCCGGGCGGAACATGTCCGGCCGGAGGAAAGTCAAAGGGGGAAAGACAAAAAAAGAACACCCTTAGACATTGCGGATGATAGGGGACCAATGAGACAGGAGTCAAGACAATAGCGACTCTCTGCCACAGAAGAAAGAATAGGAACAGGATGAGGAAACACCGCAAATTAGGGGGTTCGACGAATACGCAAACTGAGACCGGCAATGGGGAATTGGTGAGAAATTGACGCTCTAAGAGATACTGGCAGTGGGAACTAACAGCAGATAGAGCGAACAAAAGCAAGAATACGGCAGCCAGGAACGCCGAACAGCTAAGGACAGGTGACGTCTCGGCGATGGGTGGAATACGAGAAGCGCTAGCGAAGTACCTTTATGCCTTCGATCCATCCGTACGGAGTATGCTGTATGCTTATCGTGGGCGACGGTCTGATTGTTTGCCAACGCCGCTTCTCAAAGAGCCAGAGAGGGCAGCGAGAAAGAAACGGCAAAAGGCAAAGGGGCTTGAGTTTGCATAAGTGGCGTCTTGCTAGCGAGTAGCGGCATCTTCAGGTCCGATCTGTTCCTGGATTCCTTCGTTGGCGTCGTGGGTACCTGTACTATTCTGTTAGTGCATTGTTTGGTGTCTCTCTGCCGCCTGAAACGAACGGGGCCTTGGGCTCTTGATGTGTCGTTAGTTTGATGGCGCCGAAGTCTCACTCACTCACTCCACAGCAAGAATAACTGACACCATAAACCGACAAGAGTCACCGGGAAGACTTTTGCCAGGAACAAGGGCGTTGGCATTGCATGTCGAGATTGTCTTTGCAAAATGGACCTGTCTCTGCCAGACTCGCGTGCGTGTGGCGCTAGGCTTGAGGGAGATTAGGGGCAGCTGCAGGTCAGGTTACTTGGAGAGTGCTATTTCCAGCGTTGAGGCCTTGGCTTTTGGGGATTGGCTGCAATGCCAGTCGTGCAGCAGCAGCAGCAGCAGCAGCAGCCTGCTTTATGCTGTAAGACGCGCAGCCGGTGGCATGGCATCATGTATTGACTCTTGGGAAGATGTCTGCCGTATGCGTACTGTGTATCCGTATACTACGTAGGTGTGTCTGGCTGGTGTGCTTGGCAAACCGTTGGTGATTCAGGCTCGATGGGATATTGTTATCTGCTTGTCTGTTTTGTTGGGTTTTTGTTTTTCTTGCTTTGTTCGACGAGGCCCTGTTTCGCTACCAGTCCTTGGGGTCTTCTTCACGGGTCCCTGCAGCGAAGAGGGAGGATCATTCGGGTGCTGGCATAGACAAGCAAACACCAAGGTCGACTCTCGGACTGTGTACAAGGTATCTAGAGATGAACATGAGCAAGGTAGGCCAAAAGACAAGGACATCTCGGACCATAACACGAACCACTTTTGCGCGATGATTGTGGATTATGGAGATTCGGAGACTGTCAGGCTGATGATGGACGACAGGGACGAGGAGGTCAGCCACATGGAAGTGAGGAGGGATTCAGAGAGGAGCACAAAGAGCAGGAGGGCGATTGAGGGCCGACTCCAGCAAAAAAACATCCTGGCGGGGGCTGGTGGAGTCTGTCGGGTCATCGGCGATTAGACCGAGCCACTCTCGCAGCGCGCAGGTGGTGATGTGGGGCAAAGAACAGGGACGTACTGAGATACGTACTGTGAGAAGTGGAGACGGTCCACGGTGCCTCATTTTAACCGTATCTTGGGTGGGTACGTACCTGCTGCCTCTTTCTCTTTCAGGAAAGTCGTCAAAAACGCTGCATTTCTTCGCCCACACACACAACCTGAATCATCCCGGCACCAACACTCCCGTCTACTTGGGCTCTTCCCAGTCCCTACCTAGCACTGTTCCTGTGTTATTACATTCTGAAGATCCAACGACGAATACGAACGAATGCAGGTTCGCAATGCCCATCTCTCATCGCCGGTGTCTTTTCACGCCTCGGAGCTGCACCAGCTGGCGAGTCGCAATCCGTCAATCCCTCGATCCTTGAATTTCGTCCCATCATTGACTACCTTATCATCACACCCCTTCAGATCCGTCCATCCATCTATCCATCATGCCCTGCGTTGATGGCCAGTTGGACTTCGCGTCATCTATCCACAAGTAACCGTATTGAGCAGCCGTTTCCTTCCCGTCCGTCTCGCCGGGCGCCGTCGGACGCCTCCAAGCCTCACATCGTGTATCGCTCGGGCCACTGCCGAGTCTTCCATGTCTGTCCGCCCTTCCAAGCCGCTGCTTCAAGCCAGGCTCACCAGGGACAGGCAGACAAAGGCAGCCAGAGAAACGAGCAAAAATCATCCGAACCTTCTCGAGCTCCAACCCTTGGCCTGGCTGGGAATAGTGTGCCCCAAAACACCGGACGGCGTGGCGTTGGCAGCCTGCATACTTCCGCCGATCCCCAATAAAAGATACCACCATGTCACTGCAGCATTGCACCGCGGCATCGCGCGCGGCGCCAGCCAACGCCAGCGAAGCCGACACCCGTTGTCGTTGTCGTTGCATCGCAGCAAGCATGGCCTTCGTGTCGCCTTCTAGTGCTGAGGCTGGACTTTCTTCGTGCTCCCTTCCAGTATCCAAGGGCAGACGAGGCGGTGTCAATACCTACTTTTAGGTACCTTTTAGGCTCTTACTGTGTAGTATAGGCTCTCAGTGCGGTCGTCAGGGGCCTGCTCACCTTTCGTCGCCTCTCGCGAGTGACAAGCCGGCAGCTCGGATCACAGATCGAGACTTTGTGCTCTGTCATTCTCTCCAGACACCTATCAAAATACTCAAGAGCAGCACGGCGACTTCCAATGGCAAAGGCATTGGCACAGGGCCAAGCCAATGATAATATTGCTCGAGGCCAGCCTCGAACAGATCCACGACTGGCACATCCCCTCCATCCCCGGCCTCGCCTGCGCATACCTTGCCGCATATTGCATCCCAGACCTATCTAGCTTGCCCAGCTCCTGCGGCCTGGTGACAAGACGCCGGCTCACTGGTCAGATCCGTGCTGCCGTCCCCATCGACTGACCGTCCGGGGTGGTTTAGGACTTTAGGCCTGTCAGCTAGCTTTCGAGAACGGGCCGGGATGCGATGCATCATGGGTGGGCTTGCTGATGCCACGCCAATCATCCATGGGTCGGCCCTGCATGGGTCCCACGCTTCTCGTTGCCCGTGGGCGCAGTACTTCAGCAGCTTTTTGGAGCCGAACGCGCTCGAGAGCCAAAGATCCAATTTAGAGATAATATCGAGAGCCGCCCTCCCGTCTTTCCCTCCAGGCCGATGGTGTTCTGCTTTTTCCCATCCCCTCACACCAGTTTGTGCTTCCTTCGTTTAGAGCCAAACCGCCGCAACTTCGACCGGCCATCTCGCCAGTGAAGGTTACAAGCCACTCATCATGGCTTTCAAGACGTGGGTGATGACGGCCCTCATTGGCCTTGCCAATGGCCTGGCCTCAACAGACACCATCACCTGGGGAGGCGACAATTCGAGAGCCGGGTACCAGACGTAAGTTCAAGATCCATTCCCTCCATCCCCATATCTCTCTATACACATTCTCTGCCCGGCGTCGATCGTCTCCTCTGGCGATCCGCTCGGTGGGGGAAGAGCGAGGCCAGTCATGAAAACCAAGAAAACAGATCTAACGCAACATCCCATCATGAAGAAACCACAACATGGACCCTTCCGTCGTGGGGAGCTCCCAGTTCGGCCAGCTCTTCCGCACACCTCTGCCCGGTAAATATGGCGGCGTCGCAGAGCAGATTTTTTCTCAGCCACTCGTTTACACGCCTGACGGCGACAGCACGCAATACGTCTACGTCGCGACTACACAAAATAATGTCTACAAAATTAATGCAAAGACGGGCAGCATCATCGCTTCCCGCAGTCTCGCCATTCCCTTCTTGTCTGCCGATCTGGATGGCTGCTATGATATCGAACCTCACGTCGGAGTCACCTCCACTGGTGTGATTGATGCCTCGACCAACACCCTCTACCTCACCACCAAGACGTACGTCGACCAGACCTTGACCGGCGTTGCTCAAGGAAAACCCGCCGGCCGTTACTATCTCCATGCCCTGGATGTCAACGACCTTAGCGAGAAACCCAACTTCCCCGTCAACCTCGAAGGCACCGTAGCGAGAAACAACCCTATCCGCTCTTTCAATGGCGGTATCCATCATCAGCGACCTGCTCTGTTGCACGTCGGCAACTACATCTATGCTGGCTTTGCTTCTCACTGTGTCCAATACAACTTCACAGGTTGGATCATGGGCTTCGACAAGACTAGCGGTGCCAACGTCGAGCGTTTCGCTACCGAAGGTGACGGTGTCCCCGTGGATGTCAAGGGCGGTGGTGTCTGGATGTCTGGCGGCGGTCTCGCTTCCGACGACGCAGGTTCCTTGTTCTACGCTACTGGTAACGGATACGCCTCCCAGCTCAGCACCATTCCCGTCAACGGCCGCACGCCCCCGACATCTCTGGAAGAAGCCGCTGTTCACATGACAATCAACGCCGATGGAAGTTTGAGCTTGGTCGATTTCTTTATGCCATGGGAGAAGCAAGCTCTAGACGGCGCCGACAAGGACTTGGGAACGAGTCCTCTGCAAATTCTGCCCAGCACGTTCTCCTGTGGCGACGTCAAGCGCATTGGTGTGGTGACTGGAAAGAGTGGCAAGACGTACTGGCTCAACTTGGACGACTTGGGTGGCTACCGCAATGGCGCCAATGGCCTTGATAACGTGATCCAGGTGTACCAGAACGAGAACTCGGTGTACGCCGGTGCCGGTGTGTACCCAGGCGAGGGTGGCTACATCTACATCAATGGTAAGCAAAAGCCCCCTTCTGCCTCTCATGGCATCCGCGTATTCGAACAGAGCCACTAACAAGAACAGTCATTCAATACCCTACCCACGTTTTCAAGTTCTCCTGTGAGGCCGGAGTCCCCTCTTTCACCAAGGTGGCCGATAGCCCTCAGAACAACGCCTACATCCTTGGTGTCAGTCACGGCACTGTCACTACTCTCAACGGCCAAGCTGGCACTGGTCTTCTCTGGACTTTGGATGTACAGGGCTCTCAGCTCAAGATCTTCGAAGCCGTCCCCAAGAATGGCTACTTGAACATGATCAAGTCTTTCAGTGTTCCGGGCAGCACCAAGTTCACAAGAGCCGTTTTTGGTGATGGCATCATGTACCAAGGTACCACCCTAGGCTACCTGTACGCCTTTGGCTCGCCAGTCACGACACCTATCAACTGCACTGCTACCAACGAATTTGGTGTCGTTGATGTTGGAACCACGAGCGACCCACGCACGATTACTTGCACGGCCGTCATTGGTGTCACCGTTTCGGACATCGGCCTAGATGAGGCTGAAGACTTTACCCTCTCCGGACTTCCCACCCTGCCTCTCACTCTGACTGCCGGTCAAACATTCACAATCGGCGCGTCCTTCAAGCCTACTACCGTTGGTCTGGTGTCTTCCGACATCGTCGTCAACACAACCAACACGGCCGAGGGTTACAGCCAAGGTACCCATATCAGACTCACTGGTACTGGCGAGAGCTCAGGTCCTTTGCTGTCCATCACTCCCCCGACCATCACTTTCCAGGGCGTCATCGCCGGTCAAGCGGGTGGAACCGATGAGAGTGTCATCTTGTCCAACCAGGGTAACTCGGCCCTCTCCATCACAGACGTCCAATTCTCCACCAGCAGCGCACAGGGTCCCTTCACCAGCTGGGACAGAGCCACTGCTACCCTTACCGTCGGAAAGTTCACCCTCACCAACGTTCCGGCCACAATTCCTGCCAATACTGCTGTTACCGTTCGCATCGCTTTCGACTCTTCTGTCAGCGGCACCTTCGGCGCGTATCTTCAGGTTGTTTCCAATGGCGGAACCAAGGCGTTCACCATTGCTGGCTCTGCAGGCCCTGCGCCTGTGGCGCTCGTCGAGTTCCAGACGCCCGATGGCACCGGATGGGTAGAGTATGACGCGACCAAGAACTTCACTTTTGGCAACGTCACCGAGAACACGTCCCGGTCTTTGAAGTTCCGTGTCACCAACGCTGCTGCTGAGGGTGGTGCCAAGCTTTCCCTCACCGTTTCCAAGCCGCCTTTTGGTGTTGCCGGCATCATCCAAGCCGCCAACCTTGTTGATCTTGCCGAAGGAACTGTTCTGGCCCCTGGCGAGAGTGCCACGGCAACCCTGGTGTGCACTGTTCCTAAGGCACAATGGAACACCGACCCGTACAGTGGCACGGCGCCCTGGACCATGAACACCAACGACCCCAACTTTGAGAAGCATTTCTTCACTTTCGAGTGTACTGCTGTTGCCGAACAAGCACCTCCTTTGCTCGGCAATGGCCAGGGCAAGTACCGCTACATCGGCTGCTACAAGGAAAACAACCCCGGCCGCCAGCTTGCAAACCAGTTGTACGGCGACGCTACGAGCACCAACGGCAAGTGTATCGCTGCTTGTGCTGAGAAGGGGTCCGTCTTCTGCGGTACTCAGTATCACACTGAATGTTGGGGTGGCCCCAACATCCCCACGCTGAAGGTGGACGATCGCAACTGCAACTTCGACTGCGGCGGCGACCTCAACCAAATCTGCGGTGGTAACGGATTCGGAGCCAACGAAGGTGGAGCTTACATCTCCGTCTTTGCTGACTCTGTACAATGGGACGGTAACACGACAACTCCCACGCCGAACCCGAACCCATCGGGCCCTGAGGTGAACCCTGGTGTCGGTCAGTACGTGAGCCAGGGTTGCTACACTGAGCCCGCCGACACACGCGCCCTGCCTAACCTAGTCACAACAACTGGAAAGACTGTTGCTCTGTGTGTCGAAGCATGTGCCGCTAGCAGGTATACCTATGTCGGCTTGGAGTACGGTGGAGAGGTCAGTTATAAATTTTTCCCATAAATGACTTTGAGAACACTTCAACTAACGATGAGACAGTGTTGGTGCGGAAACACTTTGGCCGCTGCCTCAGTTGCCGCCCCTGCTGCCGACTGCAGCATGGCTTGCGCGGATAATAGCACCGAGTACTGCGGTGGACCTTCCAGGCTCAACCTGTACAAGCTCGATGGCGCCTTGCCTGAGCCTACCAGTGCAGTCCCGACTGGCACTACCACGACGACTACAGCCGCCCCGACTTCGACCGCTCCTCCAGCAAACGAGAGGGTTGGCGACTGGCTCTTCCAAGGTTGTTATACCGAGGGAACTGGCGTCCGCGCTCTCTCTTCTCGGACGTACGCTAATGACTCAATGACCCTTGAGTCCTGCGGCGGTTTCTGTCAGGGCCTCAAGTACTTCGGTACGGAGTATGGACGGGAGTGCTGGTGTGGCGATGAATTCGGCACGGGCAGCGCTCTCGCAGCGAACCAGAAAGATTGCTCTTTCCCCTGCGCGGGCGACAGCACACAATTCTGTGGTGCCGGTGACCGACTCCAAGTTTACATGTACTCGCCGGTGGCTGCGACGACCACATCGGCCGAGACTACAACCACTGCCGCTGCCTTTGCCTCCTTGGCACCCGCGTCCAATGGAACAACGACCACGACCACGACCGCCACCGAAACTCCTCTGGCCGAGAAGCAAGCGTCTAACAGCACCATCAGCACGACCACTTCCTTGACTCCATCCAACTCTACCACCTCTAGTGCTAGAGTGACGGCCGAGGCTGTCGCATCCACTCTTTCAGCAAGCAACTCGTCCGTCCCAGCGACTGCTAAGGCTTCGGCCACCTCATCCACTATTTCTACCACCAGCCTCTTGGCCACCTCGTCTGTCACATCAGCTACTTCATCGGTCTCGGCCACCCCTTCGGTTCCTTCCACTTCCACATCGTCAACCAAGACATCAACCTCCTCCTCCGCGACCCCCACCCCGACCGGACCAGTCATCTCCACCGGCAATGAAAACTTTACCTACTACGGTTGCTTCTCCGAGCCGCAAGTCGGCCGTCTCCTCCCGGCCCAGATCATCAACCGCGACAACATGACGATCAGCATGTGTCTGAGCGCCTGCTACAACAAGAACTACGCTGGTGTCGAGTACGGTCGTGAGTGCTGGTGCGGCGACGCCCTCAACATCGGTGGCGGAGGTGGCACCACCCCGGCGGCCAACGTAACGGCTAAGGACTGCTCGTTCAAGTGTCCTGGCAACAGTACCGAGTACTGTGGTGCCGGTGTGAGATTGAGCTTGTATATCCTCAAGGATGAGCTCGAGAAGTTGCAAAAGTCCAATGCGACGGTTTCTTTCAAGTCAACATAAATCACGATTGAGCGGGGGGTCTAATGTCTATTCTTATGTAATTACCTATAGAGGACCACGGTCTCCGTGCTGCACGGCAAACGAATGCAGCCTTTTCCTAAAATATAATATTGATACCTACTACCTTCTAGTCTTAATAAAGAGTGGTCTTAGTCCACTTTGACCCTTATTCTTCCACAACGATTCTGCTCATGACTGTTGCACCACATTCTAACCCCCCTCTAGAGAACCCCTTACGCCGTGAAGGCAACCTTGATGGCCACCCAATCAAGATGTTGCCATATACATGTATCTATTCACTGCGGAAGCTCACATCGTCTTACGATTTACCATGAGACCTGAGAGAGCGGTCACTGCCGAATTTCTTGCCGCGGGAGACGATCTCTGTTTGATCGACAGTTATCCGAGCTGCAGGTGCGCCATTGACACGTTGGAAATTAACGAGAATATGCACCTATGGTCTCGTCATTGAAATTCCACAGCTGTTGGGCCAATGAGGGTGCAAGTGTTTAATGTACCTACCCGAGATCAGATCATGCTCATGTGGGAGCATGTAAATCTCCCGAAAGTGATCGGCGAGAGTCCCGCCCCTTTGGAAGGAGAATACTGTAGACAGGGTTGTGAGCCCGCTATGCGCGGTTGGCACCTTTGATTCCCATTCAACTTTGGCTGGGATATGACCACAGAAAGGAACAAGCAAAGAAGGGAGACTCTAGGGAGTCTTGAATCTACCCGAGCATGATCGCATGATCATGCAGTGGCCCTTCAAGATGTGAACTGTGAAGACTGGATGATGACTTTGCATCAGCGAGGCAAGTACAACAGCACGTACGCGTCTCACCTAAACGCCTGTCGGAGAAAACTCAATGCCAGTTATTCTCTGGATAATATTTACGAAGCCTTGGCAAGGATACAAGTTCGAGGCCTCGAGGCTCGAGACACAACCAGGATATACCATTTGCCAAGGGCCACGAAGCCTTGGGGAATCAGGCCACTGCGGCAGGCTGCAGGATCAAATAGCGGGCCCTCCTCCAGCTCGCCGCTCGGGTGATGTCGGCCCAGCGTACTCGTCTTATTTCCCACGGCCTTGCGAGTCACTCGGCTGAGACGGCGAGGCCAGCGAGTCCGACGAGGCGGGAAGCGAAAGATCTAGACAAGGCTGGGCCTTGCTGGGAGTTTGTCGTGTGGCTGGATCTCGCCGGGCTCCGGTGTGGACACTGCAATGCTTCCCAATGTCTGAGCCGCCAAGCCCCGAAACTCTCTGAACCCAAAGGCTTCTGGCAGGGTCGAAGCTGCCACGGCTTACGCACGTTGGAGGTGGATGCATAGTCAAGATGTTTTCCGGGATGCTAGGTAAGGAGCCCTAAGCAACGGGTTAGAGTTTCTGCACAACATCCCGAGAAGTGGATCTTGGGGCCTCTCGGCGGCGCCGGGGTCGAGGGCCGGGAGGAGCCGGCTCAATCCAGCGGAGTCTGGCACGGAGGAGATTGAGCACCGGGCAAAGACTAAAGTCTGGGTTTGACGGCTCTGTCTGGCATAATGGGCTGTTGTGAAGACATGAAATTTTGCAGAGTTTTGCAAAGGGAGTTGAGAGGTCCGTCGTGGTTTCCCAATGGCGCTCTCAATCGTACAAGAACAATAGTAGCATCTCTTAGCGCAGCGGCAAGTCCACTCCTATGCCTCTGCGAAGTGCAAAGACCACAGCCCGGTCTCAGGCTTGTAAACATTGGACCGGCCCGGGTTGAGGTCTCACCCCGCTCTCTGTTTTCCTCTCCTGCTCCTGGATTTTGAGTCGTGAGTCTTGGTCCCGCTAAGAATACTTCCCACGAGCTTCCACCGCCGTAGGGACCCGGCATGCGCGAGGTTGATCCCGCCAGGTAGTGCGGGTGAGGCTGGGTGTGGGGTAACGATCTAGGTGGGTATCTGCCAACACACCAGGCTTGCGACTGTTCAACGTTGATTTGCTGGGTTTTGCGAGGAAAATGGTTCATTCTCTTCGGACGTGGATTTGTCAGACCAGATCATCTTGCAAGCAGTAAGGCGAAGAGTTGTGATTTCGCACGGAGTATGAAGGACTTGAATAACAAAAACAAAAGGAAAGGGTCCAGTGAATTGCAAATACAAGATGAATGAGTCGATTAGGAAACCCCGAGTTCAGCTTGACCGCCCAAAAATTATGAAATTGAAATCATCAACCTCGAATGTGGCGTGACTTCTACAGCGAATTCAAATTCCGGTTAGCTGGCACGATATTACAATGCGGGTCCCCCATTGTAAGGACTAAGCGCCGCGGCATTGCTTTTCTCGAGCCTCAGCCGTCGGCCGCACTCGCAGCGGAACCGGGAAAAGGTGGGCACAAACCTTCAAAGTCACGCCATGCAGCAGGGCTGGCGCCATTAATGTCTCAGGGACAACGGACAATAGGGCGGGTATCATCTCGGCAAGATGAGGACGAAAGAACTTTCCACAACGCCGCGATGTGAGGTGCCCGTAAGGTAGGGTATGGAGACCAGCTTTGATGTGCGTGTCGTATAGGTAAAAGCCGGAAGTCAAGCTCAGATTTACGATGACGGCTCCATGATCGGTGCTGGGATAAGGCCTGACCGCAGGGACTGCTTCGTCCCGACTTCAGCTCGCGGGTTATGGAGTCGAGCAAAGACCAGCAGCGGGAGATCTGCATGACCCCTGTTCATTCGCAGACCGCGCCCGGGTCGTAAATCCAGTCTCGACGAAGGATGCGATATCTCACCGTGGCAGGGCGGGCAACTGCAAGTTTGGGTGAAACACCCATGGGGCAAGGCTCAAGAAAGGTACCTATATGGAATCCGGGGTTGGGGCGGCTGGGACTTCCCCCTTTTGCCATTGAAGATCGTGGTTTTCTTCGCCGTGGAAAAGATGTGATACATGGATCCTTGCGAATCGGGAGCGGGAATCGTCCGATGGACCACACTTTTCAGACTTGGCAAGGCATTAGCTGGGATTAATGACATGAAATTGTTTCTCCATTCATGAAGCTGTTCTGAACAACACGTTGATTGTTCTACTTCGGAAGATTCCCTCAAAGCAATGAACGGCCTTCCCTTGTTGCCCTCGCCCCCCGGTATCTCCACACATCAGTCAACCTCGGGAGACTCCAACTCCACCTCATTTGCTCCCGTTTGCGGGCTGGTACCGCTGTCGTTATTGTTGCTGCTGTCACTACCACCGTTTTCTTTGCTCTCTTTGCCGTCAGTCTGCTCCTGTTCCTCAGGCTTGACCGGCTTAACAGGCACCTCGACGCGCAAGAGATCCACCTCAAGGGCAGTCACGCCCTCAGGGAGCTTTGACTTGAGCCCATCCTGCTCGACGTCAAAGTAGAGAGACCAAAAGTTCCCTGTTTTCACGACGCAGAATCCTTCCCAACTGGCGAATGTGAGTCGCTTGTCTTGCCTAGTGCAATCGAAGGGGCCCGTGTAGTTGTGCTGAGCGTACGGCCGGGTCCCGAACTTGACCTCGTACGTGTCACGATCCACGTAAATCCAGTTCATGATGGGCGGCTCGTCGCAAATAGTTGAGACCAGACCGGCGTATTGGCTGTCTGGGTACGGCAGGAAGTAGCCCGCAAACTGGTGTCCAAATGCAGAATCGGGATCAGTCCCGGTGTCGACAAATAGCTAAGAAAGAGAGCAAGCAGCCTTCATTAGCAAATCTATTTCAGGACTCAAGGGAACGAGACTGGTGTGACTGGAATCTGAGATACCTTGTCTCCTGAGAGGACTACATGTTTCCCGTGGATATCTGGGGAGTGAGAAGTTGACTTGCGGCAACGGATAATGAGATTATTCTTCCGGCTGCGATGTTCTTTCCTCCTGGCTGACTGTTGTGTGTGTCGGATAGCTTCCGCCATGCCGAAGACAGCCGAGAAGGCGACGATAAATTGTGCTACCATTTTTTCTCTCCAATCGTCTAGGTGATGTCTCTGTTGTGTATTCGATAGGTAGGAAAAGGGTGTCAATGCAGCCCAACGGAGGATGGATTTATGCCAGTGTCTGGCAGAACTTTGCTCCCGATGTATTCCGCTCAAGCCTTTCCCCTGGAGTGGAAAGCTCACCGATCAGCAGGCATCACCCCTAAAAGCGAAGATATGCTTTCTTTTGTTGGGAGCTGCGCGGGAAATATCCCGTCGGACAGAGAGTCAATGAGCTGTCTCTCCATCGCAGAAATCTCCACCGCCAGGTTCCTATGGCATCCTTGTCGAGAATCCCCCCAGCGGCGGCGACAGCAGCAGGGCTACAGCAGCGTACGACGGCGACGTCCGGACGAAAGGAAAATTGGATGATGTTCTCCAATATTCATATTAGTCTTGTGCGACAATGTCTCACTTCATGGCCGTCGAGCAGAGGATAAAAGAGGAAGCAGATGCCCAGCTGTCATGGCCGTCTTCTTCCTCGGCAGCACCAAGATTCCTCAGTCTCATAGCACCTCGGCCTCCAGGCACTCTCGCAAAAGATCTCCTTCCGAGCAGTCTCTCGACAAGATTCCGCCGGACCAGCAGCCACCGCCTGAAAAGCCTGAGCTTCGCCAGAGACCATCGCTCAAGTTCATCCACGTACGAAGCCTAGGATCGCCGTCTTCTTCACGACCGTCATCTCCTGATCGTCCGGCCTCGCCCCGTCCGCCATCTTCGCTCTCACAGCCCTCCCGCCCGTCGTCTCCTAGACCTTCGTCTCCTCGACCTTCAACCCCTCGTCCATCCACTCCACCTCTATTACCCCCTCCACGTCCCCGGTCAACCACCACCGCAACCATGTCTTCCCCGTAAGTATGACCAACAGCCCAACAGGTCCGAATCCACGACCAATTGAATTTTGCTCCCCTTTTAGAACCAAGAACTCGGTTCCCCCGACCAGCACCAGCACCTCTAACCCGTCTACCACTACCACCAGCTCCAGCAACCCCCTCAACTCGAGCACGAGCAACAGCAGCTACCCTAACAACTCTCTCAGCACCAGCAACCCGAACTCGTCTCTCAACAACACTAACAACACCAAGTCCATCAACAACAACAACACCAACAACCAGAACAGCGGCTTCGGTAATTCTCTCCCCATGCCCGGTCTCTCCGGCCCCGCCAACGGACCCATCGGTAAGGTCTTCCCCTCTACTATCTCACACTCTTCTCATAGTCCATGAACAAAAGACTGATACGACACTTTGGCAGGAAACCTCCTCAAAGGTCCCGTTGACGACAACGGCAAGCTCAAGGACGCCGGCCTCATGGTCGGTATCAAGCTTGACCTTGAAGCCGAGGTTCACCTCACGGCTCGGGTCCGAGGTGACATCCTCGTTGGCCTATACTAGGCTCGCGCGCGCACAGGAGACCAAGATCGGTGAGCTTCGGGCCGAGATTGAGGTTGTGTGTGAAATCATCAGGATGAAATGCCTGAGTGGGGACGGCGATTATATATCGGTGTGCATCGAGAGGTTAATATGGAATTTTCGGGTCGCTGGGCCAAAGGGACGTGTTGGCGGTAGCTTGACTATAACTGCAATAAATCTCGACTGAAAACTCAAAACTCACCTTTCTGTTAATAATGCGGCGAACCAGTCCTGTATCGATTTTCTGGCCCTTGTCGGCGGCAGGCATTGATGCACTGATGCCAGATTCCTCCCTTAATGTTGTTGTTACAATTTGTTGTGAGGGCCTTATCTCAGGACTTTCGAATTTTATCCTCAACCTGACTTAGTCGAACCAGGTCTCATGATTACAGTATCGAAGGAATTCTTAAGACCTGACGTGGCTGGAGGACTGATAAGCGCGCACACTCAGAAGCGTCAGCTGATGTTCAGTCGAGATTCTTCTGGCGGTTTTCGAGTGCAGGAAATCCCATCTTATCTTATTCAGCTTTACCTCTTTTGGCCTGGGCTGGCGGGTAGGTCTCGTGGTCCTCTCGAACGTCTCATTTTAGTCAGCGAGGCGTCTTAAATGAGGTGTCACTTGAGCGGCTCAGAAGCGAAATGTGACGACCTGAAGCTTTGGAGACGTGGGGTTACACCGAAAGCGGCGTCTGCATGGATGGCACATGGCACTAAGGTAGCTCTCGACTAGCAGCTGAGACTCCAACCCCTCCGCCGTTTTCCATTGCCAGAGAACCTTACTTTGACTCTTCAACATCTACAATATCCATCAAATCCATCGAGTTTTTGAGGATATCACGACCGAAAAGATGGCTGTTGTTCTGATACTCGCCGTCGTAGTCTTCTTGGGGCTGCTGGCGAAGGAATTCTACTCTTGGTATCGGCTGTCCCATGTCCCTGGGCCATTCTGGCATGGAATCACTGGGTTTTCGATGGCGCGAGCTGCATTAAATGGGTCGGTTCATGAGTACTATATGGAACTGCATGAGAAATACGGTAGGAGCATTTCCACATCTCATGCCCGATGCGGCGGATAAGCTGACCCAAAATTCAAGGCCCCTTGGTTCGTATCGGTCCCAATACCGTCATGTTCAGCGATGGAGACACGTTGAAAAAGATCGCCGGCACTCGCAGTAAGTACACCAAGGGCGAGTGGTATGCAGTCGGAAGAACCACTCCGGGAGAGGATCATTTGTTCTCGATGCGCGATGAAGAGAAGCGCAAGTATTTGAAGAGCAGAATGGGGCCTGGTGTAAGTTTCGCTGTACTCAGCGTGTGTCAGAACCTCTTTCTTTGCTGACTGAAAATTGCAGTATTCGGGCTTGGAGAACGGAGGCTTTGAAGCCGGCATAGATAAGAATATCACCGCGTTCGTTGACCTCATCGACCGCAAGTATATCTCCACTGCAAAGGACTTTAGACCGATGGACATGGCTAGTAAATCAACTTACTTTGCCCTTGATGTTATCAGCGAGCTTGGCTTCGGCACCCCATACGGCTTCCTGAAAGAAGATCGAGATCTGTATCAGTATGTTGCCACGAAAGACGCCTTCTTTCCGGTCATGATCACTATGGGAAACGTGCCATGGTTGGCTACGCTTATGCACAGTTGGCCTCTCAATCTGGGGCTGCCAAAGTCCGGAGACGCAGCTGGATTTGGGGCGCTTATGGGGTGAGTGGATGTTGAACACCTAGATCATTTGAGTAAGTGGGAGGACTGACATACTTGGCTCAGGTTTGCCAAAACCTTTGTTGATGGACGGTTGGCTCCGGATACGAAGCCCGGCCGGGACATGATCCAGTCATTTATAAATGCTGGTATGACAAGAGAAGAGCTTACACAGGAAGTTTACGTTGAAACGTGAGTGCTGTCTTCACATGAAGGGCTTGATCGGTTGAGGTTCAGAAGCTGACTTTCCATAGCATTGCTGGTTCCGATACCACAGCAACGGCGATCCGTATGATTCTCTTGTCACTCCTATCCAACCCGCAAGCCTTCACAGCCCTCCGAGCCGAGATTGATACACTAGTCTCGAAGAAGATGATTAGCTCTCCGATCAAAGATTCGGAAGCGAGATTCATGCCATATCTTCAAGCTGTAATCCGCGAAGGTCTCCGTCTATACCCACCGTCTACTGGCATCGTCAGCAAGCAGGTCCCATCAGAAGGAGACATCGTCCATGGATATCGGTTGCCCCCTAATACACAACTGGGGGAGAACGTGTGCAGCATCGGCCGATCGAAGGACATTTTTGGACCTGACGCACATCTGTTCAGGCCAGAGAGGTGGATAGAGGCAGCAATGTCCGATGATGAAGGAAGATATAAGGCGATGATGTCAACTACCGACATGGTCTTTGGGTATGGCAAGTTTTATTGCATGGGGAGAAATATTGCGTTGATGGAGTTGAACAAGATCTTCGTTGAGGTAAGGTCCTATTTTTTTCTTTATTGTATCAAACCTTTTGCTGACGTCTTTACCTGCAGCTTCTGCGCAGGTACGATTTTGCTATTGCAAAGCCTGAAAAGCCGATGAGATTGTGGAGTGCTGGATTTTGGATAACGCATGACTTCTGGTTGAAGATTACGCAGAGAGGCAGGTGGTAGCTAGACATCGATAGTTGAAATTCCTATCTTCCAGTCATATCTTATTCTAATACCTAAATGATGGATTAGTATCTTATAGGTGACCATATAATTAGGGTGATGCAAGACGCAAGCTTACTTGGGTTCGCATGGATTACGAGCTACACAATTTGCTGGGGCTGCGGCCAGTGGTTACTGCTGCGAAACTAACAACCAGCCTGTGGAAACCGCGGAAACCGTGACGGAAGTTTAAGAGTCACATCGTCTATAAGCGAAATGTCCCGAAGGGCCTGTGCATTGCAGAGTCTTAGTGTTCGACTCGAGTACTCGACGACCATCAAGACACGCACTTACGGCAAGTCACTCATGTGGCTACAGAATTATGTGCGAATCCGGATTTCGATTCAAACCATATCAGTTGCCTGTTAAGGGGATTCAGTCATTTCGAAAGTTCTGACGTGAGACAATAGACTGGCGGTCCATCAAGCCAATCAATCCTACGCAATTACTGACTTCGACTGGTTCCTTAGTCTATCGCAGCCCGGTAATCGAACTAGCGCAACCCCTGCTTTGTGGAGTAACTAAATGCAGCTTTCGTGTAGACGTTCCAGTGGGATATCAATGAGCATCCTCGATGCCTGACAGGGTTTAGGATGCTGACAGCCGACTGCCGAACTCCCAATACGATTACGAATGGCCCCTTGAAGGATCTGCGGCAGGTCAATGGTTTTGATATATGACCCCGATTGTCCCTATTGGCTTTCTGGTGTTTTTCATTCTCTTCGCGACAGATCTTACGGCTAGAACATTGCAAAATGGAGCTCCCTGCGCTAGCCGGCACGGCCTTCGCGGTTGTCGTCATCGGCTGTTATTTGCTCGAGTCCTTCTTCTTCCTCTCCAAAAATCCGCAAGAGCCAGAGTACATCAGACCTCGCATACCATTGATTGGTCATCTTCTTGGTCTGAACAAGTACGGCTCTGGCAACTACTTTACCAAGGTTGGGTAAGTTCACGCTTGTTTGATTTAAGGATTAAGTGACCCTATGGCTGACTTGATACGACAGGGCCGACGCCAAGTCAAAGATCTTTTCTGCACCTATCTTCTCCTTCAAATTCTACATTATCGCAGAACGCAAATTCATCTAATCGATCCAGCGCAATGCTAGGACAATCTCTTTTGCGCCCTTTGCAGCCAAGGCGGCTCACAACTTTAGCGGTGCCGATGATAAGGCCACCAACTTGCAAGATCACCTAGGAGGTGGACCGGAGGCCAAGGAATTCGATAGAGTCCAGCGCACGACGCTGGCAGCTGGTCCCGAGCTCGATGACATGAGCCTCGTTGCAACCCAGGTGAAACTCGAAATTGTTGACAAATTAGCCGCAAATGCCCTCGAATCACCCGAAACAGGTGTTCCGATCGATCTATTCGCCTGGGTGAAGCATGCCGTTGGGCTATCAGCTACGGAAGGGATGTTCGGCCCTCTGAACCCCTTCAAGAATCCTGATCATGAGGCTGACTTTTGGTACGTACTTTCTGATAGCCCTTGACGACTTCGTGTGAGGGGACTGAGTTCTAGATGAGAAGCTGACAATCTACAGGACCTTCGCTGATAAGGCACACTTGCTTCTTCCGGGAGGTATCATTGCAGAGCTGTTTGCGAAAAAGGCAATGCAAGCTCGGGAACGTAACGGTCTACGATACGAAGAATATGTTCGCCTCGGGGGCACAGAGACAGCCTCAGGCCTTCTCAAGGGTCGATCACGGATTATGGCCGAAAACGGAGTATCGCCGCGCGATATTGGGCGTATCAATGTTGGTTTTGACATTGCCATGCTGGCCAACTACGTCCCAACAACGTGGTGGTCCGTCTTTGAGGTGTTCTCTCGCCCGTGGCTTGTCGATGCGATCCGCGATGAAGTACGCAAGGCAGTCAAGAAGGACGAAAATGGCGAGTTCAGCTTGGACATCTCCGCCATCAAGTCGGCATGTCCGCTACTACTGTCCTCGATTCAGGAGGCGCAGCGCCTGCACACCATCCACGCACACATCCGAGAGGTTCTTCGCGACACGACAATCACTGTAGACGATAAGACTCAGCTCCTCAAAAGCGGCAACTATGTCCAGATCAACGGCATTCCAATCCTCCGCAACGAGGAAACGTGGGGTCCAGACCCTACCTCCTTTGATGCCTACCGGTTCATAAAGATGAAGAAGAAGCCTGATGCGCCGGGCGTAGCCTCTCCAGGGGACTTGGCACCTCACTCCTTTCCCATTTGGGGCGTGGCACCTCACGTCTGTCCTGCACGGTGGTTTGCGACTACTGGTACTATGACGCTGATTGCGTTGATGACTTTGAAACTCGACTTTGAAATTGCGCCAGATTTCAAGGGCGAAGGCCCGTCTGGAAGGGAGTGGAGAATGCCCAAGGTTGAAGGTCTCTTTGTAGCGTTGCATTCTCCTGCTGAGCCGATTCCTATCACGGTACGGTCGAGGAAAGAGTTTGAAGGCAAGTGGAGAGTTGAGAATGGCACGCCAGGGACAAGGTTGCAGTTATCCGTAGGCTAAAGCCTAAACAAGCCATGAATGACATTGAGTCTCTAAGGAAATTGATGCCAAATATTTCAATGCGCTTAGTAGCTTCCGTCGGCAGTTCATATTGTGTGATTCAAAAAGATGCGATAAAGCCTCAAGTAACTTAGAAGGTGTGGATCAAAACGCGAAGAACTTGCGTAGAGCACCTGTCTGGGAGGCATGCAACTTACAAGTTGCCTCTGCTCTTCCCTGTTCAGAAAACTCCTAAAGTCTACTGTTGAACTCTGCAATGATATCGACGAACAAGGTAAGGTCATCGGGAACCCCGTAATTCTGGACGCAAGACAATAGTCTGAGGCTTGAAGACAGAACTTGACAACGTGAAGTTCAGGCTCTTTTAGGCACAACTTTGGATTCAAACTACATACACACAAGAGAAGCTACATGGTGTAAGCTGTAGTTATATCGTGCCAGTGTCCAAGTCAATTAGGTGCGCAAACGCGGACAGCTTAGGCGCGGTAGTTGTTCCAGAAGCTCAGCATGCGGGTCTGCTGGCCAGCGGTGAACTCCTCGTAGCAAGAGCTGTTTCATAAGTCAGCAAGAAGCTTTTGTTATTCCAAGCGGGGTAGTAACTTACTCGTAGGAGTAGTCCATGTAGTTGTGGATGGGGTCGAGGCCGGCGATGCTGGGGCAAGAGTCACGGCCGACAGGGCATCCGGAAGAAGAGCTAGCCTGGGCAGGGGTATCGGCAACGGAGTCTCCACCGTTGCAACCGCCCTGGAAGGTGTGGTACAGACCGAACCAGTGACCAATCTCGTGGGTGGCAGTCTTTCCAAGGTTGAAGTTGGTCTCGCTTCCGCCGGGAACGGTGGACGACAGGATGGTGCATCCGTCGGCGATGAAAGCAGAGGAGCCGGGGGAGGCGGTGGTGGGGAACGTGCAGATTCCGAAAGCACCTCCGACGCTCTTGAGGAAGTACAGGTTGAGACTGCCGTAGTCACCCTTGCGGAGTGCAGTCTTCATGGCGGTCTGGCTGCTGTAGCCGGCCCAGGCGGAGTTAATGGTACGAGTAGTCTCGACCAGGTTGAACTGGATGCCGTGGGGGGCGAAGTTGGAGTTCATCACGGCCAACTGGTCGGTGACCATCTTGTCCTACACGCATATCCCATGTAAGTGACCGTCCTCTGTGAAACGTGCTTAAAGTGAAGCTGGAGAAAGAACATGAAGCTATGAAGCTAAGAGATCTTACGGTGATGTATCCATTGGCCACAGTCTGGGAGGAAGCCACGATGTGGAAGTAGGTAGGAACGGTGATGGTGGCCAGAGCAGCCAGGCTGACAGTACCGTTATTGGCGGCCTCCTCCTCAGCAAGCTTCTTGGAGATCTCGATGTGCTCGGCGGACGGCTCCTCGGTGGCACAGCCGAATCTAACGGCGGGGGTGACCGCGGCAGAAACGGAGGCGGCAAGAGCCGCGACGAGGGCGAGGTTGAAGTGCATATTGACAAGAGTGAGCCGGGGACCGGGGAGCGAACAGGCGACTTGGATAGGAGTTGCGAGACTGAGAGGGATGTCGAGCTAAGAAGGGGAACCTTGATGGCAAGAGATCTAGGCTATATATACTCGATCCTAAGTCTCTCTTGATGTAAGTCATCTTGTCGTTGTTGGGCTTCTATTCTCGGGGCTCTGAAAGTTGCCTGGTACGTTGCAGCGAGCTGAATCGGCTTGGAACGATGCCCTAACAGGAAGCCCAATGACAACTGTACTACAAAAGTAAAAAGGCGCGTCAGCTGATAGAAGGAAACCGGAAACGAGCCCGAGACTTGTCTTTCCATTGCTTCATACGCCTTCCTCATCTGGCTGATACCAAGACTCAGTTGCAGCTGAGGTTGAGTCGGGGTTTCCAAAAAAGCACCCGTGGAAACCGCGGGGTTCGATATCTGCTACCTTCTCCGTTCTGTGGTCAAGTTAGTAAGTATTATTGATAGCCAAGCGAGAGAGAGTCAGATTAGTGTGGGGACTTGTCCTGTGGCCCGGCAGAGGTTCTCTCCTTGCATGAAGCGATCAGGCTGAGGGGGACAATATGCTCGTCGTGATACGGTCGGGCGCCGGCTTCGACCGATAAGCTTAAATTGATCTGTTGATCAACCTGGCCTTCATGAGGGGCCGGGCGGAAGACGTGGGATGAGTCTTGGTGTTGGTCGAATGGCAGACAAGCTTCATAACTAGCGCTAGCGGTGTGTGGTTGCACTGTATTAATTCAACTGCTTGTTACTGCTAGTATGCCAAGCGCTGCCAAGACGGCCTTTCGTCCAACTGTAGAAGCACGATAGAACCTGCCTATTTAAGCAATAACTTGGTAACACTGATGACTGAGCTTGCTTCTTCCATTATCGGCCGTTGGTGCAGGGAACGGGACAAAAACTAATCAATGTCTCGGGGTAACTATGAGGGTATTGATTTCCGCGTATCAGGCTGAAGCAGAGCGACTGCTTGCCCTAAAATGGAGCTGCTTGCAGGAAGATAAAAGGACGTGGTTCTCGATGGTTTCCCGTTGAATCATAAGAGAAATGGACGGCTTAGCAGGTGTCTCCTTCGAATATGCGGCGTCCTAGCCGAACAAGGTTGGAAGATATGCGATACGAGGGAATTGATTGCCGTAAGGAGTGGAGGCATCGTAACTCCTCATTGGCTCCTCAGTGTGTGGTGCTTGATTGTATATTCCGTAAACCCCTTAACTGGCACAGCATTCGCTATTACACCGCGCTCACGGATTTTTGGTTATTCTGTGTGCAACTGAGTTATCAATATGTCTCTTCGTTGAGTCGTTACATTGCTGGTTTCGCAAAGATTGTGGTGACAGCCTCGCCTACATGATGCTGCCATAGTTACACAAGCTACGACTACCCGGCTTGGTACCCGTTTCATCTTCATGAACTGGCTTCCAAGTCCCATAGCTCATGACGTTATTCCCTATGATTAGCTTGGGGGCACCCATCCTAGCTCCTCCATCGGCCACTGGATCCAAGGCTTGTGGCTCTCATCTAGCAACTCCCACGCCTGTGATATAAGATGAATCGACCAGCCCTGAAGCCACCACTGACTCTCTAATCTCTTCAGCACAACACAAAAGTGGGCATAGATAACAATGGCCTCTTGATTCGCCCTCGGCTCTTTAAGTAAAGGTAGGAACTCATCCGACACGAAGTATTTCCAGATGAACATATCCATGATGTCCATACCACGGCCCCCACTGTGCAGAGCAAGAGAAAGAGGGTAACCTAATTCGTCAATGGCCAAATTGTGGATGCGTAGCAATTCTTTGTCAATATTGCTGCTGCTGACACGCTTTCGTAGACTTTCCAAGGCGGCTGGTCGAGCTCGCAAGTCATCACGCGCAGTAAAGAATCGTTCTTTTGCGTATGTCAACAGAGGGGTCAAGGGACCCTCGTAGTTTTTCGAATTGAGGAGTTTGATGAGAGAACAAGCTCCGGATAGGAGGAATGTCCAGTCCGGGAACGCGGATTCCCAGACAACCACTGATTCCTTCAGATAGCGTCCCGATGCCAGAGCTGAGTTTCGTAAGTAAGCGTACTGCCCGTGCAGGCGAAATTTCGAATTGACTGGAAGATAGGAAGGGGAAAACGAGGTGCAACAATTCATTTCGTGATCCGATCACGTAGTGATCACTTACCGAAAAATATTGTAAGAAGTGAAAACAAGAACAAGTTCTCTGCATTTCGTTCATCAAGAGCGCTCATCAACTCCATTGCTTCTCTTGAGGCTGATCGATGATAAAGCAGGGCCTTAGCCACGAGAGCCTCCTTTCGTTCTGGCCGCTGGTGGGCTAGATGTAGAGCCGATATGGAGAGCAAAGTTCGCATGACATACTCGCATTTAAGCGCCATGCGGACTACCGAGACTCGCCACATCTGGCGGACGAGGTCATCTGTTGATAGTGTCATGTATACGGCGGTAGTGAAGTTGTGGATCAGCTCCAAATCGACAAAGTTGAGGGCTTGATCGATAGCTGGCGCCGGTCTGATAGGTGTCTCTGGGTCGTCTGCGCTTCTGGCGTCAAGGCTTGTTTGCAAGGTGATTTGCATGCTGCGCATCGATATCGCCATCGAGCGACTTTGCAGGAAGTCGCACGTCACCAGGTGACGCACGCAGTTTTGACATGCTGGCTTCAGTTCGTCACACTATGGAAAGCCAGCATTAGCAGGTAAAGCAGTGTCAAGGATATGAGGTGCGCGAATGGGTCATATTGTGTGAATTCGGCCGAGGTGTTGTGGTCTGGTGTATGGACGATACTAAGCCCAGTAGGGCCCAAGGATCCATCACTAAAAGAAGAGATGGCGTGCAGGGTAGCAATATATCATCAGACGAACCTTGATTTTACGTCTTTTGCAAGTGTGGCATCCAAGCTTGGATTTCCTGTGCGGTTTCTTCGAAATTTTGGCTGCGATCCTCCGCTCCGGAAGGATCTCCATCCCGTCCGATGCTCCTTGACACTTCCGTGCCGGATATGGGCCTGGTTCTTATCCGAAGTCGCGGACGAACCCCTGGAAGCACCTATGTGATGTTACCGGAAAGAGAGGTGAGATCTACCGGCAGCAGACACACCCACTCAGCAGGTTTTCTATAGATCTCGAGTTTATGATCCAAGATTGGCGGGAAGTCGGAAGGGCGGGGAGTTCAAGATTCCGAGCCTCCATTCGCTGATGCTGACGTTGACGCCGGCCGAAGAAATGGGTGGACGGTGTTTAAAGCCGATGGAGCTCCGCGAGGCAGTGCTCGTATCGTTCGCATAGCAACCAAGACTTCGGAAGCCAAGCCGAATGCGGAGTTGTGCCACTTGACACATCGAGATTAAGACCTTCACTGAGACTCGAAGACTAAGAGTGGAACTAAAACTCGATAATCCCAATTTGGCCTACAATGATAGCTTATACTGAGTTGTAGCCTACGAATAATCAATTTTTGTGTTCTCTAGAAATCTGTCGGTGATCTAGAAAGCCGAACCTGTGGATACAATTTTTTCGTATCCTTACTGAGGTAAACATATGAATGTCGGCCGACTATCATTCCCCCCGTAAGATGCCACCACTTAACTTTCCTTCAACTTAATTGCTATCACAGCTTCAAGGCTCAATAATGACTTCCCAATTTACCATGTATTTACCACGACCAAACTCATATGCATTTCTTAGAGACCATCTCATGCCCAGGCACCTTTGTCCCACACCCTTCAGAACTCAAGGAGAATGAAGTGGAGTTCCCTGGACTCCTGGGACTCCGCACGAAAATGAATGAAAGAGCTTTACGAGCCATATGTGAATTGATAGCACAGTATTTTGAGTGTATAATACCCTAATACGAGTCCATAAAGATGGGAGTGTCAAGTTACGGGTGAGGAACGAGGGTTTGCGGGTGCAAGCCGCGTAGCCGTCCGGTACTGCCCGTGCCACTCGCCAAATGCTATTCCATGCAGCCAGTCCCTGTCACCGGACGTGCCAGGGTCGAGATGCAGAATCGAGAGCATGTTCACAACCAACATGCATTTGTTGTCTGACAAGAAGAGGGGAAGGGCGAAGGGCAACTCTTGATGGGGGTAAATCCCCGAGGTCAGAGAGCAATGGTATGATGCGAGATGCAGGTTGACTCCTATATCTTCAGCGCAACGCCCCCACCAACTTGATAAAGCCCGCGCCTTCGGCATCCCAGAGGCTCGCAATATTCAGCTCTTTGGCGGTTCAGCACAGCCATGGCAGTTAATAACGATGATGTACTGGCGGCCAATGAGGTAGGATGATATGTAAACGTTCAGCCATCTATGCCGATACTAATTCTTTGTCTCCTTTACAGAATGTCAACGATAATTCCTCCGTGAGCCATGTAAGCCAGCGTCCATGCTTATTTCCTCATCAGCGTGTTTGTCATGGAACTCATTCATAATCGAACAGCAAAGTCTCGCTTCATCGACAACAAGCGTAGCCAGCTCAATTCTCGAGTACCGCATCGAGAACGGCCGGACGTATCACAAATACAAAGACGGAAGTAAGCTCTCGGACGCAACTAATTTCATGCTGCAGCATCACTCACAAGACAAGAGTATAATCTGCCCAACGACGGTAAAGAAATCAATCGACTCGGTAAGGCTCTCCCTCAAAACAACACATCGAGGTCAAATTCTAGGTACTGATTAGCACGCGGGGGAATAGATCTACAGCACAACCTTTTCATCCGGACCTTCGACGACAGACTAGGAACCGCACCACCCAACGCACGAGACTCTAACGTCAGGAGGGTCTTGGACGTGGGCACCGGTTCGGGTATTTGGGCAATCGACTTTGGTGATGAGCATCCCGATGCCGAGGCAAGTCGTAGACTGGGTCACGGAACGAGGTCTTACAGATGATAACCGCTCAATGCGCAGGTCATTGGCGTCGACCTATCAGCTGTTCAGCCAACATTGTATGAGCCTCCCTAAGTCCACACCAACTATCATGTCTCTGATGCGAAAACTAACGTTGCACTACAGCGTGCCGCCAAATGTGCAGTTCCAGGTCGAAGATATCGAAGAGGACTGGCACTTCTCGCTGCCCTTTGACTACATCCACAGCCGAATGATGACGGGTAGCATAGTAGACTGGAAGATCTATCTCCGCCGTTGCTTCGAGTGAGTTCTGCCCACATCTTCCTTCCTACAAACACGCACAAAGCATCTCCGCCGTCTAACACACGTAACTCTCGCAGCAACCTCAACTCAGGAGGTTACCTCGAACTCAACGACATTGATGCAATCCCCCTCCGATGACGGCACCCTCACCGAGGAATGCACCCTTAAGAAGAGCTTCAGCCTCTGGTCCGAAGCTATCGCGATCCTCGGGTCCCCGTTTGAGAAGTTTAACCGCCTAGAAGGCGTCCTGGCCGAGGTCGGGTTCGAGGACGTTCGCGTTGAGCGGTTCAAGTGGCCGACGAATAGCTGGCCAAAAGACCCCAAGTTCAGGGAGCTGGGGATCTGGAATCATGAAAATATTGCGCCGCACTTGGAGGGCATGTTCATGGCTGGGATTACCCGCGGATTGAAATGGACCGAGCAGGAAGTTCACGAACTTGCTGTCAAGGCGCGAAAGGACTTTGATGATACGAGCATACATGCTTACTTCCAGATGTAAGTGAGCTCTCTTGATAGCGTGATATTTGTATGACTAACTTTGATAGCTGGTCTATCTATGGGAAGAAGCCCGTGAAGGCTTGAGAATTCAACTTACAATGGGCGAGAAATCTCATTTCTCTACGGGTGTTAAATGGAAAACGTAGGCTCCAACATGAGAAAATTTTCTTGGACCTAGAATTGTTCTCTCTCCTTGTGTGCAGGTGCGGTGATCTCAACTTGGAGAATAAGTTGGCTTCGATTTCGTTTTGCTCAACATAGATAGCCACCATCGCAACCTCGGTGTGTGGCCTTTCTGACACTAGGTTTGGTATCTACGCCGCACAGGCGCATAGTCGCATGCATTTGTTCCTAGTTGCAGGGGTGATATGCACAACCACGACCAACCAAGGGGTGACATCGAACATTACATTTTCTTGTCTACCCTAGCGGAAGAGGGGTAGCAATGGAGAGCAGATATTGCATGCTACCTTGCCGAATGAACCGATACTCACTCGCTCCCGCTTCTTCAGTGGAACCTCTTCCCACTTCCTCGTTGGAACCCCACGGAATTCTTCAACACATAGCAAAATCACTCTTATCTCTAGAATCCATCAGGCCATCCCACTACCAGAGACATAAGTCATACCATGCAAACAACGAATGATGAACATCTGGCGGCTGACGAGGTATGATTTCTCGCGACCTTTCAAGTGCTCGAAAAGGTGTAGAGATTCCATATTCTGAGACTGTATTCCCTTCCAGACTGACACCGATGGCTCATCGGTGAGCAATGTAAGCAACTACTACGCCTTACTACTGATCCCTCAGCAATATACACTCTGAACTCATCTTTGCTTCAACAGGCAAGCCTGGCTTCGTCTACAACGAGTGTGACCAGTTCTATTCTGGAGTATCGTATTGAAAATGGGCGAACCTACCACAAGTATAAGGACGGCAGTGAGTTTGAAGTCTCCGCAAAGAGTGGAACAATCAGGAAATATGCTTATGATCTTACCAGAGTACGCCGCCCCTAACGACGAGAGAGAAAGTGATCGCCTTGGTACGTCATCTGCTCATTAGACTGATGCTATTAGTACATGCCTCCAGTTTAACGAGAATGAGACTGATACGACCGCATCAGACCTTCAACACAATTTGTTCATCCGGACGTTTGATGATCGACTCGGTAGTGCGCCACCAAACGATCGAGACGCAAAGGTCGGCAGAGTTCTCGACATCGGCACCGGATCCGGAATCTGGGCCATTGACTTTGGCGACGAACACCCAGAATCCGAGGTAGGAGGACTTATCTTCTCAGTATCAGTAAGAGAATTCACACAAGCTTATTTCCTTTACAGGTCATTGGTGTTGATCTGTCGGCGATACAGCCTCTATTGTAGGAAGAAGGGTGCTTCCTCCAAGCGAAGCTCTCAGCTGACGAGTGCATTTCAGCGTGCCACCGAATGTGCAGTTCGAAATTGACGACATCGAGGAGCCGTGGCTGTTCTCGAGGCCCTTCGATTACATCCATAGTCGCATGATGACGGGCAGCATCAGAAACTGGAGACAATTCCTCCAGAACTGCTTCGAGTGAGCCCCACGTCTCTCTTAGACAGTTGTGAACGCTGAGAAATGATCCTAGTAACCTCAACCACGGCGGCTACCTTGAGCTCAACGACATCGACGCCGTACCCGTCTCAGACGACGGGACCCTCACGGAGGAAACCTCGCTGATGAAAAGCGTTCGTCTCTGCTGTGAAGCGATCGCCAAGTTAGGGGTCCCCTACGAGCATTTCAGCCGTTTCGAGGGCGTTCTCAAGGAGATTGGCTTCGAAGACGTGCACATCCAGCGATTCAAATGGCCCACCAACAGTTGGCCCAAGGATAAGAAGCACAAGGAGATTGGGATCTGGAACTACGAGAACTTTGCTCCTAATTGGGAGGGCTTTCTTATGGCGCCGCTGACCCGAGCTCTCGACTGGACGAAAGAAGAGGTCATTATCCTCGCCATGGAGGCTCGGAAAGACTTTGCGAACAGGAACATTCATGCTTACTATAACATGTGGGTTATTCTTACTATCCGGCTTATCATTGAGCTAACTTGAGTAGTTGGTCTATCCATGGAAGGAAGCCAATGACGACTACATAGGTCTAGCCATCTGTTGAATAGTCCCTGAACGTAGACTGTTGGTGCCGTGTCGAATGGATGATGACTGTGTTTTTGAAATAGCTCAAGGTGACAAATGTCTATTGACTGAGAATTCGTGGTGCAAGGTAGAGTAGTTAAAAGATGGCGTTGAAATCTGGGACTAGATCGCAGTTCTCGTTCACTTCGGGCAATGAGCTAGATCCATCCTGCTCAGGGTTCTCAATAAGCTTTCGTTCCGACAGAAACTTACCAGTTTAGCCTTGGTGCAACTTTCGTCCTCGAAACATAGATTAGAACTCCTAGTAGCCTCTATCAATACCGGTGATGGACTCATAATTTCGACTAGACGTATGACCCATCAACGAATCCTCTCCCATAGAGCAAAATATCCTCAAACGGATTACTCGCCCTCAAGACTCTCCTCCTAGGGCTCCCCCGATCAACACAACTAACATATCCGGCCGAAGTCTCATTAAACCTTTGCCGCCCCCTCGCAACGACCCGGAACTCAGGCACCAGCGGACCCAACCTCTCCAGCTGTCCACCGCCCTCCCGCGATTCAACCTCCACCCCGTCCTCCCACGCCCAGAACCCGTCTTCGGCGTCACAGGGGAAATCAATAGTCAAGCGGGCCGCGACGGATGGCGGTACACAGTTGTACAGCTCGCGGAACTCGGGCAGCAGGCGACGTGTGACGGGGCAGTCGGCGTCGAGCCAGAGGTAGATGCTCTCCGCCTGGCACGATTCCTGCTCGGAGAGTATGTGCCACATGGAGGCGCCGTTGAGGTAAAGAAAGTTGCCGCTGTCGTGGCGGAGGGAGATGTTGAGGCGGCGAGCTTGATGGAGGTACCTGGGGCGGGGCCAGCGGAGAATGCGGTGGAGGGTTTGACCGTCGGTTATTGTTAGGGTTTTGGCTTCCCTAAAGGACTCTATGCTTTCGTCGTATCTAATGGGAGTCATGATTAGTGGACTGCTCGTCGGGGCAGGGAGAGGAGGGTAAGCTCACATCCGCTTACAGGACAGGAGAAGAGACATGTAAGCTTGCTTCTTGTTCCCGTCTACTTCGCGTCCGTCTCGTATGTCCTCCCATAACCTCTCGCATTTCCAGTGATTACACCAAGGAGACGTCATCCTTTTGAACCATTTCGGGTGAGGCTGGACCTCCGCTGTGGAAGAGGACTTTTGGAAGTCTTTGGCGACCCCGATTTGACGCTCATCAGGCGCTTCATGATCTGTGATACAGGGAGAGAACAAGAGTTTCCTATTTCGTAGAAAAGCATGTCGTTCGACCCCAGCCGAGACCCAGAAATGTCTATATATCTGATGCCGGATTTCGGGGGGCAGCTGCCGAAAGAAGGTCGACTGGCCCTGGTGATGCTCTTTCCTCGGTGCATTTGAACTCGCTTGTTGCATAAACTCTTCGTCGGCGGGGTTTTCGTTCAAGTTGTTTCCATCGCAGCTGACTTCTTCCCTTATAGGTTCCTCTGCTATGGGCCGGTCCAAGGTCATACGATCCTCCTCTATAGTTTTCGTCGTGAACAGAGATGACGTTGAGAACGATGACCTGAACGATGATCTGCTGGCCAAAGATCTTGCGCTAGTACTTGACTTGTCGTCAGGCCGTGACTTTTCTCTCATTGAAGCTTTTCTGAGAACCCGCAGGCACTTCTGAGAGGCTCTATGTAAGAGACTTGGCTGATCCATAGCCTCATCAAGATTCGTAGTCTTGGTTTCGAGCGTCATCTTGGTGGTCCGCCGTACAGTATGGAGTTGAGGGATCAAGAGAGGTCGAAGAGTTGTCGTCGTTTCAAGAGTCTTGATTCTCAACAAGAGAGTGCGGAGAGACGCAGGAAGAGGACGTGAGGACAGGCAAGGCAAGGGTATCTCTGGGGGGCTAAGAGGGAAGCCAGACCAGATATAGATGGGTTGTGTGCTTCGCAGTGTCTCGGATAGCTACTTGCACCCTCGAGGCAAGCCGTATGCAACCAATCAAGGCTGTGGGATGTTCAACTGACCCGGTAACTTGGTAAAGAAGCCCTCGCCTTCGCCCAACCAGAGTTGCAGTTATGGGAATTCGAGCAAACTTGACGGGGGTGTTGCGGAGAGGGAAAAGGAACAAACACGCCTTGCACATTACCCATGGGCCATGGCACGCCCCATCTCTCCCCCTCCATAAAGAAAGATGCGCCGATTCGTACATAAAAAAGCAAGGACAATCAAAGATTGCCCAGGCTCTTCCTAACAAAAAGAGCCCACCCTCTGAGTGCGACCGGTTCTTCCTTGTGATGGGGTTGGGCGGACTGAATGCGGCGTATGCGATAATGCGGCACATGGGGTCCATCTTGTCCCATATTGGGGAGCTCGTCTCCAAAGCCCCAAGTTCCAACAGATAGAAAAGGGGAAAAAGGTTACAACCAACGAACCAACCAGCCCAACCAGATCCAAACAAAATTGGTACCCAAAGGGAGAGTCTCCGCTGTCTGCCGCACATTCGTTTCCATGCGCACACAGGGCACATTGAGACCGCGCAACTGCCATCTCGCTGCAGGCGCTGTCACAGCGATAGGATCGCGTACCTTGTTGACGAAAGGGGGCGAGTTGGCGCGGGATTCATTGCGGATCGCTTCCCGTGGTGAGACAAAGATCATCGGTTGTGTTCGCTTCACCTCTCTAGTCCTTGAGACTTGACGACCGTGACAACTTGCTCAACTTGCGAACTCATGGTTGGTGTCACCGCGAAGTCGGGGGCGAGACCGTGCCCCCCTTGAAGCCCACAAATCGCGCCCACTTATAAGCCAGGTCACCTGTAGCTTCTTATGTCGAGATACTGGGCAACGGAATAGCTATGAGTCTGCAGCTATCTTCACAGCTCAGAAGGTGGCCAGTACTATCGAATCAGATGAGTGAGTGATGCTCGTCGGCGAATGTGACAATTTTGCCCGGGAATGAGGCGCCGAAACAGGCAAGAAATGTCTTGGTTCGGCCTGGGTGATCCCGCGCCTCGTGAGCATGACACAGCCGTGTGTGTATATGTGTGTGTGTGTCTCGCGGATAGAAATCGCATGGTTTTCCGCCCTCGACATTCCTGGATCTAAGCGAGTTCAAAGGGCAACGGCCTTGCGTGCAGCTGCAACTTGGAAGCCAATACCTCTGGTGAGATCACGCCCGTTGCATGTGCAGGCTGCATGGCGTCAAGCTGTCATTGCCACCTCGCCGTTGGCACATGCGGATATAGATGTGTGAATACTCCGTGCACTGGAGTAGGTAGTTGATGATGAGCCGCCGTCAGACCGTTGAAAGGCTTGGCCCTGCCCATGGCGGCCCCGAAGGCGTTCAAGGGAATCGACTATTGGCCCGGCTCCCGTCGACAGCGTTCTTTTCTCCTCAGTATCCGTCGACTTCCCATGTCCTCTCGGCGCAACCGCGTCAAGTGGACCATTCGATACAGCGTACACCCTCTGTGGCCTTGGCCTCCTGAGTCCTAGGGACCTAGGCTTAGGCTGCCTTGCCCCGGGGAACTGGGGGAGGGCCGCCCGGTCGACGGGCTGCCCGATGTGGTGAAGTGCAGGGCATCGAGGCTTATCCTTGACGACAGCTCCGCCCGGCCGCGTCGACATGCGTGGAGTGCACTGGAGACCACTGGGGGCAGAAAGCGCCCAGAGGATCGAATGGGTCGAGACAGCCCAACGACCCGTGCATTGGCTTGCTGCAAGTTGGCGATGGGCAGGCCGTATTGAGTGCTTGTTGGAAGTCTGCATATTGAAAAGGGCCAAGTCTCGGTTTATGGTTAGTCTGCCTTTCTTCAGACGGCTGAGGGCGTCGTATCGTGAAAACTGCATGGGTCGTTGAGCCACAGCTCCTCGCCGTCTCCCCGTCGTAAATATGTGTCCATCCTTTGTGTCTGGGAAAGAAAGTCCGATTGTGATCAACAGGCTGCTTGACACAGCAGTGGACTCGCATGAGGCCATTCAGGCAATATCTCTGGAGCCAGAGCGTCTAGGAAATTGCTGGCGTGACGGGGTCATGGATGCTTCATGTATGCAGGCGGCAGGTCCTTGTCTGCTTGCTAGTTGGTTGCAGCACAAGTCACATATCAGCAGGCCGTCTATGCCGAGCCCAGATCGAGCCAAGATGTGACCAGGGAAGAGCAGTGCCAGATGGCGATGGTAGCGTGACAGTCCAGGGCCCTGAAAGATGCATTGCTGAGGTCGGATGAACCCCTTGAACTCTGATCCGAGGTCTCATCATGGTGCTCTCTGAATGAGATAATTCGTACGCGCAAGATGGGTCTTGTTGAGTGGCATGAAGTGAGAAGCTTGAGGAAAAACCATAGATCTATGGTGTCCCCGACCGCTGAGCCCATTGTGATGACACATTAATGGAAAGTCGGCAGGGAGGTTGGGAAGGGTGGTCAAACGTCAAGATGAAGGGATCACAAGCCGCAGCGAGGAAAAGCAATGGCAGTTGCACGGACGGCACTTACAGGGCAAGCGGAAGTATTTCGTACCGTTCGGGGCGCGTTTTCCGAGCTGACCTAAGCAACACCGTTTTTGGGTCTTGTCAATTGAGTTTACCTTCCCGTCGCCTGGGACGAGCGTTATCAGGTACCGTTAGGTAACACCAGAGCCCGGGATACAGCGACCTTCAGCGCCGGGTATCGGCAGTCATAGCAAAGACGTGCTGTAACACTGGATTGCGATTGGCGACAGCCGTTACTGGTACCTTATCGACAGTTTGGGACTGACTCGGGCAATCAGATAACGATAAGACATGAGAGTTGAGGGAACGGAACACCAGACGAAAGAAAAGGCGGGGGGCAATTGGCAGCTGCAAGCACTGAAAAGCGATGCAACGAAAAGCTTGGCTGCCCGAAAGTTGCAGGCGAACGCTTCGTCCAAGCGCGCACCTCGAAGAAAAAACAAGACTAAAACAAAACACCTTGAATTCCCCCATCCCCGTCGACAAAAACAAGGGCCGACCTGAGAACGAGGCGGTGCGACTCAACTCGAAATACACACATGCTCCTACTTCAATACACCTCATAGAGTTTACATGGCGTTGCCTCTTCCATTCGTTGGGTAAACGCTGTTTTCCTGTACCTTTTACTTAGGCCGCGCTGCGCAACGGGCGCCACTACGTCATGAAGTTCGCAAAGGAGCTCGAGCAGGACCTCGTACCAGGTGCGCGCCGCCCTTGTCTCTCTGCGAATGGCTTCTCGGCTATTCTTCTACTCTTACTGACAATTATCTCAAATAGAATGGCGCATCAAGTACCTCAACTACAAGGCCGGCAAGAAGTACGTCAAGGCCGTCTCCCGCGCCATCAATCGCGCCAACGGCAGCCCCCAAAACAATGCCAGCAAGAGTGAAAACCGCATCGCCGCCAACTTCTTCCACAGCCATTCGCCATTCAATACTCAGAAACATGGACACTCGAGGGGCGGAAATCCCGACGAGCGGACGTCGCTCCGCCACAGCCCGGCTCCAGTTGGCTCAGCACGGCAAAAGCCCGCAACACCAGCACGAGCGATTCCCGTTTCCACCAGCCACGAACGTCAGGGGTTAAACAACGGTTCGACCGATTTACAATACGGGAGCTTTGTCCATACGCCTCCGAATCATGACACTGGAGCCCCCTTGGACCGCAAGGCGACTTTTGAGCTGCCCGGGCCGGCAATGCGCGTGCCGTCGCACCAGAGTGATGCCAGCCCGCAGCCCGCTTCTGCCCAGGACGACCAGCCCACCCGCCAGGCTTTGCAGAGAAGCGCCTCCATGATTGCCGATGCCCCTCGCTCTTCTGGCCCGCCCCCGACCGAACACGAGAACACGCCTTCATCGCTACGGCTCCCCCACTCTGCGACAATTGGATCTGCATATAATGCGTCGCCGAGGGGTGGTCTCAGGCGCCTGTTCTCGAACGCGTCACCTCTGAACCGATCAGGAACGAACCCAGAGTACGGGCTTCAAGGGCTGGCTATCGACCTAGTCCGGCAGAAGGAGAAGGAATTCTTTGACTTTTTGGACTCTGAGCTGGAAAAGGTGGAGGCATTCTACAAGTTGAAGGAGGACCAGGCCGGAGAACGGCTGAGTCTGCTCAAGGACCAACTGCACGAGATGAGAAACCGGCGGACCCAAGAGCTGCATGTCCAGAAGCAACAGGCAGAGATCGACTTCCTAAACGGCGGACACGGCGTCTCGGACGGTCCCCAAAAGGGCCCCCTCGGCTGGATCGATCCTGTAAAGTCCAAGATCTTCCGCCCGGGGCCAAACTCCAAAGCACTATCGAAAATGGCCCAGACCCCAGTCATGCGCCCGAAAGGCGGCGACGCAGGACGGGACTACATCCGACGACCCCACGAACATGACGTCCCGTACCGAACCGCCAAACGCAAGCTCAAGCTCGCTCTGCAGGAATTCTACCGCGGGCTCGAACTGCTCAAGTCCTATGCTCTCCTGAATCGGACTGCGTTCCGCAAACTGAACAAAAAGTACGACAAGGCTGTCAACGCCCGGCCCCAGTACCGCTACATGAACGAAAAAGTCAGCAAGTCTTGGTTCGTCAACAGTGACGCTGTGGACGGCCATATCAAGGCGGTGGAAGACCTGTATGCTCGGTACTTTGAGCGTGGCAACCACAAACTCGCGGCCGGCAAGTTGCGAAGTCTGAGCCGCAGACCGGGAGACGAATCTGGGAGTGCATTCCGCTGCGGAATCCTCCTTGGTACTGGACTGGTTTTCGCCATCCAGGGCGCCGTCTTTGGTGGCCAGCTGCTCTTTGACAAGGATCCCGAGGTACGGTCACGCACCAGCTACCTCTTGCAGATCTACGGAGGGTACTTTTTGATGCTGCTCCTGTTCTGCATGTTTTGTCTCAACTGTGCCATCTGGACGCGGAACAAGATCAACTACCCCTTTATCTTCGAATTCGATACCCGGCACAATCTCGACTGGCGGCAGCTCGCCGAGTTCCCTAGCTTGTTCACTTTCATCTTTGGGGTATTCATATGGCTCAACTTTAGCGAGTACGGGACGAACGAGGTGTATGAATACTATCCCGTGGTCCTGATTGCTATTTCCGTGTTCATCATCTTCCTCCCCGCGCCCATTTTCATGGCAAGGAGTCGAAGGTGGTTCACGTACGCTCATGTAAGTTGTTTACCTCCTCTCTCTGCTACAGATATAATCTAATGATACATGTAGTGGCGCCTGTTGCTGGCTGGTTTGTACCCAGTCGAGTTCCGAGACTTCTTCCTCGGCGATATCTACTGTTCCTTGACATACGCCATGTGTGTAAGTTCTCATCCATCTGGCCCCCCCTTGATGTTCTCGACTGACCCTCTATCAGAACGTCGAGCTGTTCTTCTGTATATATGCCAACGCCTGGGAGAACCCAGCCCAGTGCAACTCCAGCCACTCCCGGCTGCTCGGCTTCCTAGGCGCCCTGCCTCCGATCTGGCGTTTCCTACAATGTCTGCGTCGTTACAAGGACACGAGGAACATCTTCCCTCACCTCGTCAACGGCGGCAAATACACAATGTCCATCATGGCCGCCGTCTCCCTCTCCATGTACCGCATCAACAACACCCACGGCCACCTCGCCATGTTCATAACCTTTTCCTCCATCAACGCAATCTACACATGTAAGCCCTCCTCTTCCTCATGCCATCGCCGGTCGTACGTATACTAACCAAAGCCCAGCAATCTGGGACCTCTTCATGGACTTCTCCCTTCTCCAACCCCAATCCCGGCACTGGCTCCTCCGCGACATCACGGCCCTCAAGAAACGCTGGCCCTACTACTTCATCATGGTCATCGACCCCATCCTCCGCTTCGCCTGGATCTTTTACGCAATCTTCACCCACGACACGCAACACTCCACCATCGTCTCCTTCCTCGTCGCCATGGCCGAGGTCTCCCGCCGCGGCATGTGGACCCTCTTCCGCGTCGAAAACGAACACTGCGCAAACGTCGCGCAATATAAAGCCTCCCGCGACGTTCCCCTCCCCTATCGCATCGAACCCCTCGTCGCGCCCCGGTCTTCGATTGAAAGTGACGCTGGTAAAGATGGCAAGGTACCAGAGGAAACGACCAGCGAGGCCGCAGTAGCGCCCGCTGCTTCTACCGGCGGCGGCGCTACGACCACATCAGCTACCACAACCGCCAGACCGGCGGCATCATCCGACCCCCGCGCCGAGGAATCCGGCACGCTAAGACAGAGAGTCATGTCCGGCATCACGCCCATCCAGCGCAGCTTCTCCAAAATCATTGCCGAGGCGCACAGGCAGGATTTCGAAAAGAGGAGGAAGCCCGTCGACGCGGAGACGGAGCAGCTCGAAGAGGCGGGCGGGATGGCGAGCGATGACGACGACGAAGGGTCTGCTTCTGACGATGATGAGGAGGGGGTCCGGTCGGGCGGGTCGGAGGCGGATTCAATGGAGATTCGGCAGGTGAACAGTCTTGTGCGCGATCGTGGGGGACGGTCGATCCATCATAATTAGGAGTTGGTATAGGGTCTCGGTCTAGGGTCTGCTTACGGCTAAATGAGTAGATTTTGGAGCATTATTAATTCGCATTAGCATTCTTGTCAGGATAACAGGAGGAACAGAAACAGTCTTTCAGAAATGGCTGCGTGAATGTTGACTCGGAACGTATCCAAAATGATGCGTCTAATTTGTGCTGGTACATATTGTATAAATCTACAAGCAATCGTAACTTCGTGCTCCTCTACGGTGACGCCCACGCAGTACGCCACGCTTGAACAACCCACTGATACCCCCCCGCCTAACAAATATCTAGAGTACTTATATACGTTCACTTCTACTCCGTCCCATCTTGGTATAATCACGAAACAACTACTGCCACTCCGCATCAACCTTTTCAAAGAGATCCAAGAACCCCTTGAAGAACTTGACGCCCAAACCAGGGTCCAACGCACCGGTCGTGGCGCGGATGGAGTGCATACTCAACTGCGGCAATCCCGCATCGGCAGCCCTTACACCCATGGCGGAGCTGAGCATGGGTCCAACAGTGCCGCCGCTGCGGGTATCGTTGCGGATCTGGAACGTCTGCGTCGCGGACCCGCTCAGCTCGCCAACACGCTGGAGGATGGCCGTGGAGACGGCGTCGGTGGTCATGTGGCCGTTGCTGTCGCCGCAGATGGCGATACCAACGTTGAGCTTGGGGATGTGCTCGTCCAGGTACAGGCCCAGGAAGTTGGGGTTTCCTGCGTGGGTCACGTCCGCGGACAAGAGGAAGGAGGAGGCAAAGGTCTGGCCGATAACATTTGATCCAAAAGCAACGTCGGCGTGTTCGCTCAGGGCCTCAACAGCGCGCTCGATTGTGAGAGGGAGGAAGTTGCCTCGGGCGCCCTGGCGGAGGAGGGATCCGATTTCCTCGTCGTCAAAGAGAGCCACGAGCTTGATTATGCCATCCTTAGGGTCCGAGTCGGCCGCGAGGAGACCGGTGAGGGCGGCCCAGGAGCAAACCTTGTCGTCGATGCGGCCGCCAAAGATAAATTCGCGATCGAGGCCACCCGTCTGCGCGGGCTGGGAGTCGTAGAGCTCGAGTTCCCAGTTTACGATTTCGGTAGGGGAGGCGAGGCCAAGCTCCTTGGAGACGAGCTTGACGAGCTTGGGGGGCTGGGTGTTGACGAAGGCGCCCTTGGGGCCGAGGGGTTCGACGGGGGTGGCGGAGGCAGCGTCCGGGTCGGAAGAGTCGAGGCCGATGATGGGGACGGCCTGGGTCTCCGGGTTGTTTTGGCCCATCATGCCGACGCCGAAGTGGGGTGCGAGGGTGGGGATGCGGGCGATGGGCCAGTCGAGGCGGACGAGCTTGGTAGACGTCTTGTTGGTCTCGGGATCGCGGACGATAACACGGCCACCGATGGAGAGGTCGCGGTCCCACCAGGTCTGGTTGAGAGCGCCGGCGTAAGGGGCGACGCCGAGCTGGTGATACCCGGCACGGGTGGGCTTGGAGCTGACAGGCTTGAGCTTGGCGGTGAGGGCGTCAATGTGGCCGGCGATCATGGCGACGCCGTTGCCGGGCTTGTAGGACTCGCCGACGGAGAAGGCGATAAGGGCAGAACCATTGCGGGTGGTCCAGTATTTGCCTCCGGGCTGGACCTTGGAGGCCCAGCTTTCGCGGGCGGGAAGCTCAGTAAATCCTGCAGCAGCGAGCTTGTCCTTGAAGTAGGAGACGGCGTGGAAGATTGTGGGGTTCTCGGACAGGAAGTCGACAAAGGGCTGGGTATAGGCCTCTGGTTTACTGGCGGCAACGGCGCAGAGCTTGCAGGCGGCCGGGTTGGCGGCGCGAACGGTTTGGCGGACCTCGCTGTAGCGGAGGGTGTTCCAGCAGGACTCGCAGACGGGGTTCTGGGAGGCTGGGCGACCGTTCATGTCGGCGAGGAGGAAGTGCTTCGAAGCCGGGCCGGGGGCGAGGGTGGTGGTAGTGGAGGCGGACATGGAGGGCGCGGGAGATTGAGAGCGCGAGAGAGCTTCGGCGTGCTCCATTGCTTGGAGGCGGAGAGAGAGGGAAGAGACGCGGGAGCGAAGGGAGTCGGGGGTGTGCTTGGTCATGGCGGGCGAAGCGTGGAGAGGATGTGTTGCTTGAACGGTGGCGTTTGAGTTGGTGATAAGGAAGCGGTTCATTGACCCTCAATGCGATGCACGCTGCCTGAGGATTGGAATGGGTGAGGTTGCGCGATGCTGTGGAGGATAGGTGCGTGGTTGATGTTGTAGAGAGTAGAAGAATCAAGGTCAGACAGTCAAGGTGACAAGGTAGAAAGAGGCGGAGTGGGAATCGTAGAGGTTGGCCGTTGAAGACACCTCAGCTGGAGCTTCCCGTCCGAGTCACAGGCACAACACGGCAGGCGCAGGAACGAGAGGCACGGGGCAGCTGGAACCGAGCGGATCTGCGACCCGCCGGAAGCTTCGATTGGCTCCGACGAATGAGCCTACGCCGATACGGGCCGACATGTCTGGGGTTTTGGTCTTATCGCCCGCGGTTTCTTACCTAAGCAGGCAGAAGAGGTGCTTATCGCACAGCGTTGGATCCGTTGCCATGGGGCCCAGTGAGGGGGCACGGGGCAGAGCTTGGCCATTTCAAGCAGGTCACTGCGCCGCAGCTGGCGGGTAATATGATTAGCTAAGCCACGATAATGACTCTGCGCAATTTGGGTTACAATGGCGTCATTGGACTTCAAGTTCGCAAGGTGATGTACCTTTACGCAGTACTTCAAGGTGGACAATCATGATCGCCCTCGATTTCAGTCACTGAAGCTTCATTAATTTATCTTGAACTAAGGTACCTTACATCACGTAAACACCTGACTGGTAGAGGTGCCATACCTCGCGTGGAAACAATGGATTGTATGCATTCTGAACAAGTAGCCATCCACTACTACTGATATCATTAGCAATCGCAAGGTGGATGTTTTTTTTCTTGTTTCGTAATCCCTTACTCGTCTTCTTCTCTTGAATGGGTCCCTCCATCTTAAGTCCGTATGGGACCAGGGGAAAGCCATCATCTAGAGGCCAGATAGTATCCGAGCAGCGCGTTAACTGCACCTACTCCAGAAATGATCCCGCTATCCAATGAAGCACTGGTTGATGACAAAGTTCATGCTAGAGTAAGGTACCTATGTAGGTCCCTGGATACCTTCCACGTAACCTTTGTCAGACAACGTGTATTGCGTGAACAGTAACGCTTAGAGCTGTTGGCATCAGGATGGACATTGATAATCCGGCCCGGCGTCATAAGCCCGGGAGGAATACGAGCCAAGGAAAGGTGTCGGAGGCGATTGGCTCAATGGCACTGAGAAATGCGGGCGGAGGCACCGGCGGCCGGGCGGAGAAGCGGGGCGCGTGGGTATCTCCGGATCGGCCCCTCTGCAGTGTTACTCTTCCTCCGCTTGCACTAACCCGCACTCGTATTCCAAGACGGTCCCTCACGAAGTTCCTTCTAGAAGTCTTTTTACGGGCATGGACGATGAGCTCTTGACGTTCATTCACCTAGACTATACCAGCGGCAGTCATCTCTTACACACCCTACCTTGGAAAGGGTACACACACATACCAAATTCAAACATGATACGTCCCCATTTCCGAATCGGGCAACCCGTAGGAGCTTCGAACCACCAACCCCATTTCCCCGCCACACTAACAGCTTGCAGGGCCGCTGCGTGTAAGATTCTTGTGATACCTCCGATATTTCCGTACAGAGGGGATCGACGGGTGAGAGAAAGCCACCAAACGCTCGTGGCTTTGTTCGTTTTCCAATCTGACGAACGCAACCCCCCTCGTTTCCTCATTATGGAAGTCTCACTGCTGGTAGCTTTGGACGGTGCGAAAATGTAAGGGCATAGTAGTCCCTTGGACTAGACTACGTGTCTTGATAGGAAACGATAAAAGGGGCTGCCGTCTCCCGCTCTTGAAGATTCCGAGGACAGACTTACACGAAACTCAACCACAGTTGAAAACTTTCCTACTCACCATACAAACTTACACAGTTTCAAACTTCCAGAGTCCCATTAGCGACAATGACGACAAAGACAAAGCAGCGAACCCGCGTCCCAGTCCGCACCCTCCCCTCCCACATCCCCGCAGTCCCTCCCCTCGACGGCGAAGAAAACATCAACGCCGCAAAGGAAGCAGCTTCCTTCCTCAACATCTTCTCCTCCGCCATCCGCGAGGGCGATTGGGACGCCTTTGGAAACCTTTTTGCCGAAAAGTGCTTCTGGAGAGACCACTTGACTCTCACCTTTGACAAGCGAACGATCCATACACGGGACGATGTCGTTGCAGCGTGGAAGACTCTCTCCAAAACACGGCGGCCCTTGGCCTTCTCGAGTGACAAGGACAAGGACATGGATATGGACGCCGTATGGGCGCGTCTGGGCCCCGTGTTCGCGACGCTAGACGTGCCGTTCAGTTTCCGTACCGAGGCGCCGGCGTCAAAGTGCATCGGCCTCGCCAAACTCATCCCCGGGCCGGATAACAAAGGCTGGCAGATCTGCGTCCTGACAACAGCCGTAGTCGAACTCGACGAGAAACCCTTTGGCACTCTCCCCCGAACAAGCCCATCCCTAATCGAGCCCTCTCAGCGCGGCAACCCCCACGCACAAGGTCTCCCCCGCCTCGACGGCAACGCAGTCCTGGACGCCGTCGTCGTAGGCGGAAGCTGCACCGGTATCGCCAACGCAATCCAGCTCGACGCCGCGGGCGCAAACGTAGCCGTCTTCGACGCCGAGCCTCAGGCGGGCGGGAACTGGTCGACGAAGCGGTACGAGAACGTCACGCTCCACCACCCCGCTTTCATGATCCAGCTGCCGCGGTTCCCGGTGCCCGAGGGGTATCCCAAATATCTCAAGGGTACGGATCTCACGCGGTACTTTTCGTCGGCGGTTGAGGAGCTCGGGTTGCCTTTCTTCGGCGGGGTCGCTGTGACGAAGAACACCTGGAGCGAAGAGGAGAAGGTCTGGACGGTGGAGGTCAGGGACGTGAAGACGGGGGAGGAGATGACGCTCAAGGCGAAGAATCTACTCCTTGCCAACGGCTTCCTCGTCGGCAACGATAACCCCCGCGTCCCGAAGCTGAAAGGCAGGGAACTCTTCACGGGACCGGTGCAGCATACGTCAGAGTACCGCAACCCGGCAGACTACAAAAGCAAGCGCGTCCTCATAGTCGGGGTAGGTAACTCGGCGCACGATGTCGCAGGCAACCTCGCTTCAGACCCGGACGTCAAAAGCGTTACGATCCTCCAGCGCAGCCCGACGGTGCTCCTCGACTTCGCGACGGTGGCGCCGATCCTCATGATGCGGTACCAGGGCGACATACCCGTCGACACGGCGGATTTCCTGCAGGAGTCGCTGCCGGTCGGGATGATGCGGGACATGGCGCGCGGGGCGATCGGGATGGCGATCGCGGGGGCGGAGGATAGGAGTCTGGCGCTCGAGGGGCTGGGGTACGCCGTTGAGCGGGATACGTGTTTGATGACCAAGGTGTTTGAGGAGCGAGGCAGCTCGTTCTACGTTGACCAGCCGGGGACGTTTGATCTCGTGTTTGGGGGGCGGATTCAGATTGCGAGGGGCGATGCTGTTGGGTTCGTGGAGGAGGGTGTCGTGGTGAGGGATAGGGAGACGGGGAACGAGAGTGTTGTTGAGGCGGATGGGGTGGTGCTGGCGACTGGGTATGAGGTTGTGGATTTGCCTGCTAGGTGGAAGAGGAGTGGGTTCGTTGACGAGGAGACGGCGGGCAAGTTGGTGAATGTGAGTGCTTTTGGGGTGGATGAGGAGGGCGAGGTTCCTGGGCTTACAACGTTTTCTGGCCGTGAGTATCTTTGCTTCTCTTTCTGGTGTTGGTGTTTAAAGATCACGGTGCTAACTTGAGTTTGAACAGATTCGAATCTCTACTTTGCCGGCATGGCCATTTCTCAGTGCCGAACCAGCGTAAGTCCTCACTCACGGAGAAACACTAGCGATATGATCTTGGCTGACTTTGTTATTTGTAGTCCAGATACACGGCCGTTCAGGTGCTAGCTGATATCATTGGACAATTTCCGGAGAGATATAATCGTAGCTACTTGAAGTGAGGCTCAGCGCTCAATTCTGCGGCTTCTGACCGACGGAGAATATCCCTAGAACATGAGAAATCCCGGGATTTGCGATGGTGCTGTATGCGATATTGTCAATAGAATCATTGATGAAACTTTACTCACAGTTGTGAATTTGAGATGTGATATGAAGGCCACTTGGGGGCCAGAGTTGGGCAGACTTTATTGTTAAGCAACAACTTCCCCTCACCTTGTGACTGGTTCAAACATGACAACCTTTCACCTCACTACACTCTGGTTTTGGGAGTCAGTTTGCAAGCCTACACTCCAGAAACATCAAGAAAAATGACTGCGAAATCGCTGCCAAAAGTCGAGCGGACGACCATCGCGGGGTCAATCGAGATACCCCGCATCCTAAACGGCCTCTGGCAACTCGCCGGCGGGCACGACCAAGATATTAACGTCGCGGCAGCAGCAGACGCGATGAAGCCCTTGTACGACATGCATCCTAAAATTCAACTGTACGGAAGCTTACTGACATCCTTTGGCAGAATCCAAGCTGGCCTCGATGGCTTCGACATGGCAGACCACTACGGCCCCGCAGAGCTCGTCATCGGCCACCACAACCACAATGACAACTACACTTTACCCCCCATCACGGCCTTTACAAAATGGTGTCCCGCTGAGACAGGCGACAGGTCCTTCAAGACAGCAGAGGCAGCCGTCGATCTCGCCCTCACAAGAATGGGCCAGAAGCAGATCGCGCTGATGCAGTACCATGTTTGGGACTACACCGACGACACGTACCTCTACAACCTATCTCACCTGCGCGCCCTCCAACAACGGGGCAAAATTGCACATATAGGGCTCACCAACGTCGACGCGGCGCATTTAGAGCTTCTCCTTCACTCTGGCCACGAAATCGCCACGAACCAGGTCTCGTGCTCCGTTATCGATCGCCGGTTGACGAGGGGCCGGATGGCGGGGGTTTGTGAGCGGCACGGGGTTGGTGTCTTGACGTATGGGACATTACTTGGAGGCTTTCTGAGTGAGAAGTGGGTTGGCAAGCCGGAGCCTAAGGATGACGGGCAGGGGATGAATTGGAGTCTGAGAAAGTATCTTCGCTTTATACACGCCGCGGGAGGCTGGGACGCCTTTCAGCGTGCTTTGGGCGCCGTTGCCGATATCGCGAAGAAGCATGGCGTTTCTGTTGCGGCGGTGGCGGTGAGGTGGGTGCTTGATATACCTGTCGTGAAAGCAGTCATCATCGGGGGGAGGTTGACTTCCGAGAGCGGGAAGTACGCCGAGGCGAACCTCGCGGCGTTTGGGTTCTCACTGGATGAAGAAGACAGGAGAAAGATTGAGGCTGCGCAGGAAGGGTTGGAGGATATACCGGGTGATTGCGGTGACGAGTACAGGAGGCCACCGTTCTTGACGGCTTCGGGGGATTTGAGCCATCATCACCTTCCGAGGAAGAACGAGCTGGACGAGGTGGAAAAGGCTATTGTTAGGGGGGAGAGGGTTGAATTCCGCTCTGGCGGGAAGTGGGAGCCCGTTGCTGGGTACTCGCGTGCCGTGAGATTTGGGAGCGTGTTACGGGTGTCTGGGACGACGGCGAACCCGCCACCTGAGCTCCAGCCTGGGCTTGCTGCGGTGGTTGGAGGAGTTTCTGCTCGGGCTCAGGCGGTGGCAGCGCTGGATATTATCGAAGGAAGCCTTAAGCGGTTGGGAGGGAGCATGGCGGATGTGGTGCGGACGAGGGTGATGCTCCGGCGGGAAGAGGATGTTTTGGAGGTATCAGAGGCCCATGGGTGGGCTTTCAAGTGTAATGGGATTCGGCCGGCTAATACTACGATCACGGCTGGACTGATTGGGGATGAGGTGCTTGTGGAAATTGAAGTTGAGGCGGAGGTGGGTAGTGGCAAGTCTGTCTTGGTGATTGGAGAGGATCGTAGAGCTCTTTGAGAATACCTGCAAGATATCCGTCCACGTACGGTTTATACTTCACAAGATGGTCGTATTGGCACACCTTACAAATAGTCACTGGCCGGAGCCATTCTTGTGTCAAAAATGACTTATACAAACATGATAGAAGGTCAAGAATCAAAAAATGAAAGGGACGAGACTCGAACTCGCGCGGGTTGCCCCACCAGGAAACAGATGTTAAGCTGACCTTAACCTGGCGCCATAACCAACTCGGCCACCCTTCCATACGATAATCAGGTGATCTTGGATGCCAGACAGACGAAAATCAGGAGTCAAGAATCATTCCTGGAATCTGTAGTGGTCCACGTTTGTGCGCAGATCTTCGAGTGCCCGCGTAAAGAAAAGAAGCCGCCGACTGGCCGTGGCGGGGCAAAGCCGAAAAGAAAAGAAAATTTCGACGGGGCTGAGTGGGTCCTCGTCCGGACCGAAGCGAGAAGCCAATGAGACCAATGCCCTAGGTACGTATACAGAGGGAGGCGGGTCGGGGGGTCGGAGGCTGCAGGGACCGACGATGACGTTCGTTCCCTGTCACCTTCGCTTTCTCTCTTTTTCTCGTCAGTCTTCCTTTTCGCAGTCCACTTTGATTGAATGAATGGACCATCGACCAATTCAATTCGACAATTGAGAGGACTACTAGTTCGAGAATGCGATCGATACAGACCAAATTCAACATGCCAGGTCTTCAAAAGAGTCTGGGCTGCTTCGGCCGTCAATCACGCACCTCGGCCACCAAGGAACCTCCCTGTTCCCCGCCGTGATGGAGTCTTAAGGTGGTCGCATCTTTTTTTGGGTATGGGAACCAAACTGATCGCGATCGAGATAGCGATAAGACGTTGGCGATTTTTGAACGACGAGACGTTTAAGTCCAGCGAGTCTATGCGCGCCTTAGAAGCTTGAGAGTAATACCTGACCGAGATTAATAAGAACCCAACGTTCATGCGCCGCCCCAAAAGGAACCACACACGCCACAACACGTCAATCGCGGATAGCAACTAGAGCACCGCCAAGAAATATTCTTCATTCGATGGATACATAGACTCTGCGGGAAAAGGAACCGGAGCCGCCGTTACTCACGTCCCACTCGTTCCTACGTGCCTTGATCATCTCGGTCTCGGGATGGCCGCAAATGGGAAGAAGCTTCGTCCACAGAGTACACACTACACAGTATACAGAGAGCAGCAGCGCGATGAACCAACGCCAGAGCTTTTTCCAGCTTCGCCTCATTTCTGTCTGCTAATCCGTTTTGGCTGACCGAGGCAAGAAATTTCTGGCGCACAAAGCTCCAGCTCGCACGACTCAACACACCTGTGGTATCCGTACCTTACCTAAAGTACGAACAGATGGATGACGTTTCCCCCTCGGGCAAGTGGCCACAAGACCATCTCGGTCCAGAGTGCGTGATTGGCTCCAGAGAGACGAAAGCAGCCTTTTTGTCGGGTTTCTCTGCTTTGCTAGTTGCCTTTCTCCACTGGCCTCTTCCTAGAGGTTCAAGGGAGGGGGTGTTCGTGCCGTCTCTCATATTCAAAAGGAGGTCTGTCCGCTGTCTGACTTGTTGGCTCACACTTACCTTGGAAGTTGAAATGACTTTTGCAACTTTTCTGCAAGGAACATTACGGCATTGAAATCAACAACAGACAAGTTTTGGAGCACCAGCTTACGAAGTACCTTGTTGACTTTGGAGTGAGGCTGGCTGCCAACAGGGAACACTGCTCCGAGCTAATTGTCATCGGGTTTCGAAATCCCATCGGGACACTGCGCTTCTGTCGACTAATTCGCTCTGCTTCCGCTCTCCCACCTTGCTTGACTTTCAATCCTTTAGCTGCCACGACCATAAGTTCCAACTTTTTATTCGTCGCCTCGTTACAGATACATCATCTAGAGCTTGCTTAGCTGCAAAAACTCAATACACGACGGAATACATTAGTGCTATACAAGCTCCCGCCGGATATTGCCGAAGCTTCATCTGTTTCCGACGAAGTACGGCTACAGCAATCCCATCTCGATCGATCCCTAAAGAATACGCCGGTTCCCACCCCTATTATAATATCCCTGCTATCGGCCTGCTATTCGTACACGCTGTCAACGGTCTAGACGGATACATCTGAGCACCTCAGCTGACGACGGCTTGCATTGATCACCGCATTGAAAGACGGGACCAACTTGCATCGACGGAAACATTGGTTTAAAACACCATCGCGACACACGCATATCCGACCGCGAAAAGCTTGTAAGAGCTTGCAAGAGGGCACACAGCAACACAGAACACAGGACCAGCAATAACTTTGTCGGACTCAACGTGAAACTCTCTTCTCTTTCAACCCTTGAACGAACCACTCACCCTGCCGGCGCAATCCCATACGTATGAATACCTTGGTTCTTCACCTAATTACGAATACCCCCGGACTCGATCCCGTGATTTTTTCCCCCTCCCTGCGTCCTAATTCCTCCCAACGTCGGCTTGCGCTTCGATTTATCCCTTGCGTTCACCCACACCTCAGACCGACAGCTCAACGCGCAGAGTGCAACATAACGCACCGCAACGCAACCCAGCGCAAAGCAATCACCATAGCGACAGTCGCATCTCGAAAACTAATAACCAGAAACACAGAAAGACGACACCACAACAGCCATGTCGCCTGCCGCGCAAGCGCCCCCGACGGCCGCCGAAAAGGTCGCGTCCTTCTTCTCCCGCATGAGCCCCGTGCCGTCCTTCCCCGACTACACCGGCCCGCACAAGGTCGGCACCGTCGACATTGAGATCCCCGTCTCCGAGTTGGAGTCGCCCAGCCCGACCCCCTACAGCGCAACAGACATCCACACCGTCCAGTGCCGCGTCTTCTACCCCGCGGTTCCTGAATCCAACGGCAAGCGCATCAACTGGCTGCCGTCGCCCCAACGGCAACATGTCTCTGCCTACACCCAGTTCATTGGCATCCGGCCCATGCTCGCAGACATTGTCTCGTATGTATCCCCTCTTCCTCGAACGCTCCTCTAGTGCCTGCGCAAAAGGTGCTGTACTGACTTGAGCCTCCAGATTCCTCCCGCGACATCTGCACTATACCACCATTCCCGTCCACAAGAACGCCGAGATCCTCGATCCAGACACCCCGAACCGACGATGGCCGACAATGATCTTCTCCCACGGCCTCGGCGGCAACCGGAACACATACTCCCACCTGGCAGGCTCCCTCGCCTCCCACGGCATCGTCGTCATCTGCCCCGAACACCGCGACGGCAGCGCCGTGGCTTCCTTTGTACGCATCCCCGGTAAACAAGACCAGTACTTCATGCGCGACACCCGCCGCGTGATTCCCTACGTCCGCATAGATCACGACGCCCGCCCCGAAATCTACGAAGCCCGTGAAGATCAGTTGCGGATCCGTCTCTGGGAGCTCGGCATGATCCATATGGTCACCCTCAACATGGACCTCGGTCTCGCAATGTCCAACCTCAACAAGTCCACACCCAGCTTGACCCAGTTCAAGAACAAGCTCCACGTCCATGAGCCGGGCTGCATCATCTTCGGCGGCCACAGCTTCGGCTCCGCCTCCATTGTCCAGCTTCTTAAGACGACCTACTACGCCGAGTCCTCCGCCCTCGCACACGTCCAGAAACCCCTCTTCACACCGCGACCGGACTCGGCCCTGTGCAGGCAAATCACACCAAAGAACGTCACCATGCTCCTCGACATGTGGTGCTTCCCGCTCCTCGCCCCGGGATCCGCAGACCTCTTCAATCTGCCTCTCCCAGCCTACGCAAACACGTCCACCGCGCCGGGCGGCAACGCCATCCTGGCCGTCGAGTCCGACGCGTTCTACAAATGGACAGACCACCTCCATGTCACCGCCCGCGTCCTCTCTCCGCAACCCTCAGCGTCGGTGATCACGCCACAAATCTTCCGCCGCAGCGGCGTCAGCCTGCCCGAGCCAAACTTCTTCTACGTCCGCTCCTCTGCGCATCTATCTCAGTCCGACTTCGGTATCCTCTTCCCCTGGCTCACCAAAAAGATCTTCAACTCGGAGGAGCCGGAGCGCGCCCTGCGCCTGAACCTGCGCGCGCAACTGCAGCTCATGCGCGCAAACGGCGTCCCCGTGGCGCGGACATGGATAGGTGACCTCGTCGACGGCACGGGGTCCGGGAAGCTGGGTATCTCTACAGACGAGGACGGCGATAACGGGCCTGATGATGGTGTCATGGACGATAAAGTCATCTTTGAACGTTGCGAGGGCAAAGTGCAGTACTGGAACTGGATCGACGTCATTGGCATGGGCCAACCTGACGAAGAAGAGGAGGAGGCGCCACCGCCGGCCGACGGCTCGACGGTAGCCACTGCTACGACAGCGGCAAATGGTGGTGGTAGCGGGTCGGGTGTGAACGCGCAGATTGCGGGGGTGGAGCAGACGGATCGCGATATGGAGGATGAGTTGGAGCCGCTTCAGGCTGTTGCGAGCGCGGCGCAGATTGCGGCGAGGTCATGACTTCGTGTGCGCTTGTGAGCAATGACTAGGGAGAAGGAGACCTCGGTACGAGGTGGTGAGTTGTATAAACCACACGGGGTCCACGATTGACTGCATCACGAGAGTATTATTGTTGTATTTTTAGGAGATTAGCGTAATTAGCATCCTGTGCGTCTTGAAGAGCACCTGCAGATACCACGATTAGAATAGTATATATATACATCTCGTTTCTTGAAGATGTTAGTTTGTAAAGGTGGAATTGCACGTGTGTTGCGAAGCAGATGAAATGCACGAGGAATTCGTGTAAGTCTACTGCAGCCCGGAGCTTGTCCAATCCACTAGCTCGTCTTCACATGTCTTCAAATCCCATCTACTATCAATCTAAGATCATTTCTCCGCAATTGGAAGATCCGATGAGGCTTGTTCTACTTAATTACCTATGACGGGACCATCCGCGTTGGTAAGTAAGGTGGTAAGGTACTGTAGGTGTGGTTTGTGTCCCACGCTGTGGCCCTCGGCTTGTAAGTCATACACGTCATCAAAGATGAAGGCGTCAAAGACCGCGCGACGCCATGGCTGGCATTCTGTCATTCTGCAACGGCCTCGTCTGCTGGTAGGAGAGTAGTTTAAAACGGAGCTGGTTTCCCTATTGCTAGAATTCGATATCTCTACTTATCGATAGAGACGATTAGATTACAGAAATAGACAAAATGGCTCCCGTAAGTTGCTCACTCTCAAGCACATCTCCGGCTTGCACTCGGTCCACGTTTCAACGTACCTACATACCAACACCACCTCACCAGCAGCAAAAACAGCCCGAACGCCTCAAACACGTCGCCGCAAAGGCGAACTCCTCCAACCCATCACAACTAGGCGATCCCGTCTCCCTCAAGGCCGAAGTCTCCAAGCTCTCGCCGACGGAAGGTGACCTCGGCGCGGCAGCGGACTCGAAACCGCGCTCCGGCACGCAGTCCAAGGGCAGCAGCGGTGACGGTGGTCCCACAGGCGCGAAGAATTCGGATGGATCCCCCGTCCAGGACTACGACAAGCGACGGTTGAAGGACGTTGCTAAGGAGGACCTCGAGAGCGGAAACCCGTCGCAGCTGGGGGATCCCGTTAGTCTCAAGGCTGAGGTTACGAAGAAGGATCCGGCGCCGGGGAGGGCTGATGGGCAGAGGGTTGAGAAATCTAAGCTGTGATGGGTTTCGTGGTATTGTAGCAATTGATTATGATTCGGTTATCTGTGGCGTTTTTGGTCGTTTTCAGTGTTCGTTTCTCTTCACTTAATCAGTGACTTGGGGATAGGCTCAAAGCCTGGCCGCGCTGGAGCCGGCCATATGAGGCTATGTTCTCTTCGCCCGATATTCCCGTTACCTTTGTAATTAAGAGAAATATATCGCCGCACAGTAAAAGGGTTGACTTCTCTAACTAGCTCCGGGCTGGCCAAGCCACTTTCTCCTGTGTTCATGATAAACATCTCGGAGGGTAGGCCTCGAGCTAGCACGCCACCCACCGCCAACCAAGACAGGCGCTCACGCCGATTTGGCTCCCTTCCAACACATGTCCTCCTCTCTGAGTCTCTACCGAAATCCCAGTTGCCCACCTAGTATGATTGTGATGAATCACCTTCCAACGCTCACCCATAGATGGTCTCAATGCAAACAACTGACCTACTTCGACAATTGATGGATCTTCTCAACTCAGCTCCCTCTCTTTGTATACCTACAAGAATACGCAGCAGACAACGGAACTGAGAGACGGACAGTGGATTCGTTCCGACTGGTTAAGACGTCGGCGGGTGCGGCACAGAAACACAACAAGTTTTCACCATCAGTCGATGCGCATATACTCGATCTTCGCGAGACGCTTAACTCTTGCGTCACTAGTTGATTCGAATTACGTTGCTTTATTCGCTTAAAAGGACTCGAGACTCGACGTCTGCAAGTATCGTTCAGGGATCAACTATTTGCTTCCGGTCAAAGTGCCGTTCGTGCAAGGGATGCCGAGGCCTGTAGCTCCTTCCAGTCCAACACACTCCATCTCACCTGCGCTGCCATCCTATATACTGTTAGCAAGACTAATCCCTCATCATAGTTTCCCCTGTGAAGACTTACAGCTGCGACGAGGGTGATGTCCTTGAAGGTGAAGTCCTGGCAATGCGCCGCGTCTTTGCACATAAGGTACAACCCCTTCTTGGTTGAGGCGCCTGAGAATCAAAAGTAACGTGTTAGCATTTCCTCGTAGATGTGTCGTTGAGTAAGGTATAGTTTGAACTCGTTAGTACTCACCTAGACTTTGACTCCAGCATGGGCTAGAGGTACAGCTGCCGTCCTTGAGACCCGAGCCAGTATGCGCCTTGATATTCTCCCAGCGGAAGTTCTTGGCAAACGCAGCCAGCGAAGCATCCTTCCCGGCAGCGCCCTTTTCTTGATCGACATAGTCCTCGATAAAGTGAATGGGGTAAGCAGTGTTGGTGATTGTGAAGTTGCGCCAGGTAACATCAGAAATCTGGCACGTCGTGCCCACGGAGCCCTTGAAGCGAGCTCCCAACAGCGAGTCGTGGATCTCTGCGTTCTCAAACAGGTACCCGCTACCCGAGCCAGACGCGCAGGAGACCGAGATTCCGTGCGTGCCGTATCCGACGACGTTGCGCATAGTCACATTCACAGCCGGCGGAGAGACGTTGATGATGTCGTCGCCGTTCCAGCTGGTCCACCCATCGATGACAATATCGGAACCGCCAACGTCAATACCGTCCGTGTTGAAAGGGAACGCAGTCTTGGACCGCGCGTCCAGCACGGTGTCAGTCATGTAGACATCCTGCCCGCTTATCGAGAAGCACCACGCGACGGGGTTAAGAATCTTGAGCCCCCGCAGCCGCAAACTCGTCACACCGAACGAGAACATGTGCGGGCGCCCATTATTGCTGCTGACGTTGGCGCTGGACCACCACTTATCGCCGTGGCCGTTAATCCAGCCGCCGCCCTGGGCATTCGAAGCCGTGAAAGTGACGCCCTTGCTGTTGGCGACGGTGATCCAGTGGCCCGGGTAAATGGAGCGGTTGTTGACCACGGCGGAGACGGCGGCCGGGTCGTCTGAGAGGGTGAGGTTGCCCTCGATTTGGAACTCTACGTTTGTGAGGCCGGAGAACTTTAGAGGGGTGAGGAGGCTGTATTCCGTGCCGGCGCTGAAGACGACGCGGGAGTTGCTGCCGCAGGATTTGACTGTCGAGAGAATGGTCGGGGCGTCGTCGCCTTTGGACTTGGGGACGACGCAGGTCTTGAACTGGTCTTTGCCCAGTGTCTCGGGTAGCCAGTAGCCAGAGGCCAGAGAGGCGAGGAATGCAATGCTAAGGAGTGGATGTTGCATGGTGACAACTACTGTTAAAGAAAGGCGTGGTTGGAGAGCTGCTGTCTACTACATCTCAGTACGCTACGCATGTTGGCTTATATATGTCTTGGCATGCTTGGCAACTCAAGGTCTTCTAGTCCATCATCTTGTCAAGCCATGATGAACTCCTCTAACTAACTTTCACTGGCGCGACGTGGGCGTAGGTTTTCCCTGGGTTAGATTGAGCACCTGCGTCAAAGAAGCAAAGGACGAACCCTCATCCCAAGCAGTCTTCGCGCGGGCTGCGACACCTCCAACCCAAGCGGCCTCCCTTCATCGCTCACGAGTCAACATAGCCTACGAATTACACGTGTGGAGTGCCCGGAACCCAATGGCAGAAGTTCTCCGGATAATCGGCCTGAGAGTCGGAGAGCACGGTGAATAAACAGCGTTGTCTGTGACCAAAGTAGGCAACATAGGCGCAGCGCAGCCAGGTGCCCCAGATGAGAAGCACTCACGCAGAAAGCTTGTCTCGTCTTCATAAACCCGAGTTGCAGGGTTCGACGCCTGGCCAGCCCGCCAGCGGTGCGCGACTCGTAGTTCTGAATCGCACCAACTGCAATCTACATGTTACGCAGCCGAATGAACCTTCGCCTGACTCTTTCGTCTGACTTCTCTCGAGAAGCCTTTTTCGTATTGTTCAATCCGACACTACCGATGTAATCTACTTCAATTTCGCCGCTTGCCGACTTCCCGGGCCCGACAACTTAGACGCTTACCTATCTTTCTCACACGTGCCCAGTCAAATTGTGAAAGCCCGGTCATGAACCATATTACACAAGCATCGAGTTCTCTCACATAGGAAGCAGGCGTTTCAGCAGCACTCTATCGGATGACGGCTGTTGAAGCTTGGGCGGTGGCTTAAAATCAAAGCAGATAAACTACTAACGGCCACCAGTACTCGAAGGGAATCTCATGCGTAAGACACGAAGAGACATAGGCATGTTGAGACTTTTGTCTTCCTACCATCTACTAAGCCTACTAACGCCGCTGCCACCGGTGGCCCAGAGAGCAATTATGCATCCATGCGAAATACCGTCCGAGAGAAAGAAAATGGAATAATCCACTATACGCCGCCCTTATGCCATCATATCATAACCGCCCGAAAGGCGCAAAGGCATGTAGTACGTGCAATAGAATCCACCACTATTGTGGGTGGCTCGTAAAAGATGCTGGGGCCTTCGCACATCCGGCTTGTGCCTTCCCTCAACCGATAACAATTTCAAAGACCCGGAACAAAAGTAAGAAACAAAGTCCATACTCCTCCCAAATAACATGAACAATGGCGGACAATAAACTGTGGGTGGGATAAACATGTCCGCCGAGGTATCCTCATCGAATCAGAATAGTACGCCTTCCCTTTTTTTCATACGCCGAATTCTCACAGCATGCCAATGCTCTCCCTCCCCCTCTCTCTCTCAAACGTCGAAACCTGACTTGATAGCCCAGGAGCCGGCAAGCCCTTTACCGCCGACCTTTTCGGCAATCATGGCGATGGCTTCCTTCAGGTCGTTGCGGGAAATCTTGGCGTGAGCAAGTGCAACGTACGAAAGGTCGACCAGGCCACCCTTGGCGATCTTGGGATTCGCCTCGATAACCTTCTTGAGCTCCTGGAGATTGTTGTTCTCCAAGATTTTCTTCGGCAGCGACTGTACGCTGTTCTTTGTGCTGCCGCAGGTGATTGCTTTGAAGGCATCGGCCGGCTTCGAGTCTGCAGCAGGCTTGTCCTTTGCCGCTTGAGCCTTGGCAGTCTTGTCTTTAAGTGGACGACCGACAGGCTTGGGCTTCGGTTCGGGTTCCCAGTATTCCGTCGAGAAGGGATCGATACTGTGGTGGTGTTCGAGGCTCTCTTCAAAACATGTGTTAACGCTGCTTTATGAGCGGGAGACGGGATATAGCTTACCCAGAATGAATTCCATCCTGTGCTCGTACACGGTGCGGTTAGGACCCTTGCGTGTGCGATCCTCCCAGCAGAGGCCGGTGCTCTCCGGTTCGAGGCCGTTGGCACTCACGAACCGAGCAGGGCCGTTGTCCTCCGAGTCGTCGAGGAACTCGTCCATGTCTTCGCCGTCGGCATCGAGATCCTCATCGTCATCATCGTCGATATCGACGTCCTCGCCTTCACTTTCCCACTCGGCTTCCGAGTCGTGGTCATAGTTTACGGGGAGTTGGTCGCGGCGGATGGGGTTTCGGGCGAGGCGTCGCATGCCAGATTTGCCTGCTTGATAGGGTCTGAGGGTGACGGTACCCCTGTAAGGAGGCCGCACATCCTGATAGAACTTGAGCGACTTTGTAGGGACCTTCCTCAGCGCATCTGCAATATCCTTTACAATCGCCTTCTTGTCCTCTTCGCTGCTTGCTTCTTGTGTGAGCTTTCGCATCTTTTCAATGCTGAACCGCACTGGCGGGTAGATTCTGCCTCGCGGAGCAGGACGACCAGGAAGCTGGAAAACCTCGATAGCATCAAAGCCGCCCGCTTGGGTTGACTTTCTCTTTCCATCAAAGTACTCTCCCAATATCCTCGTCTTGGCATCGTGTGCCTCGTCGTCCATCTCGAAGGGGCTCTTGGCCAGGCGAACACTGCTTTGCACAAAGAACGGCTTGAACCGCTTCTCATATTCTGATAGCTCCTCCTTCTTGACTGCGGGAGATTTGGCGTCTGGCGTAAGTGCGGATTTGGAAGGGCTCCCTGACTTGATGATAGGCACCAATGTATCCTTCTTGGGCGTGGCGGGTGCCTTGAAAAAGGACATGAGCTTCGGCTGGGCGCGCTCCTTCTTCTCCTTTTCCTGTTGCACTTTGCGTTCTTCCTCCTCCTTCTTACGGCGCTTCTCATCTTGTTTGGCTTGTTTTTCGGCGTCGGCTTTTGCCTTTTCGGCCTGTTTGACTTGTCTTTCAGCGTCGGCTTTTGCCTTTTCGGCCTGTTTGGCTTCTTTCTTTTCTTCACGCTCCTTCTTCTTCTGTGCCTTTTCCTTCTCTTCGGCCTCCTTTTCGGCTGCGGTCCGGCGCTTCCGTTTGGTGGGTTGGGTTGTTGAGGCAGGTGTCTTTGATGATGAAGCGGGATTGGCACTTGTTGTGGTCTGCTTGAGGGGAGTCGTGCTCTTGCTAGGTGTGAGGTCGGGTGAGGGCGAGCCGCGCTCTGGTGTGAGGGTGCCGGCATCGGTCAGTGAGCTCGGGCTACTGGGGGCTGGCGATATATCGCGGGTAGGCATCTGGCGGGCGGGAGACCCAGCTGCGAAGGTTAGATGGATGATCGGAGCAAAATGATGGCCACAATGTGGACATGTTAGGTAGCTCATACCTTTGCTGGGTTGAACAACGGCCTCGGTGGCCTGATGTTTGACGCCGTTCTGCAAGCCACGATCCTCAATGGTGACCTCGTCACCGGAGAAATCATCGTGACTTCTCTTCAGGCCGCTAGCCTCCATGTCTGATTCTCGTTTGATGTTGGATGACATCTCGAATAGAGGCATCGGACACCGGGTGTCGCAAGGTTCGCGACAGTGCTCGTCGGTTGGTCGTGTTCGTGTAAAGTGTAGAATGAGGCTGAAGTTGTGTCCGTGGCAGTTGGTGTGGTGGGGAAGATTGAAATGGATCGAGTATCCCGCAACCAGACCAGAGAATAGGTACTTGGTGAGTGAATCGCTGGCAGGACGACAGTCAGGTATTTCGAACAATGAATGAGGTGTCGTTCGGCTTCAGGAAAGGGCCGTGATGGCAGGCTCAATGGCGGCAGGTCAGGTCGTCGGTCTCGCAAAGTGGAAAAGACCGTTAGTGGAGGTTGACAGGTAAGGTTGGGACGTTCCGCCGGGACGCGACTGACGCGTAAATTTGGCGTTGAGGAGGCCGGGGGGTCGTGTCTTTGGGCCGATAGGCACCATTACCATTTGAATTAGTGGCAGGGCTCCTTCTTGGTGCAGAAAGGGGAGATTGGGCCTTGCCAATGGTGAGCGACAGGGTATTGGGCGACGCGTTAAGGGGAAACTCTGTTAAATGGACGACGGGTGTGAATTATAGGTATTGTTAGAATCAATTAAACAACTATCATAGTACTCCGTAGAAGAGAACACTCCCAGTAATTTCGATTCTACTTTCGAGTAAACATAGAAGTTGATCTGAGAAGAGACTCCAAAACAATTTACTCAAGGCATTATTCTAGATCAGAGACATCACCTTTGCTTTGGTTAATTGTTCAAGTACACTACTTTCAATGCTCCCGCGAGTTGCGCACTAACAAAACCTCTTAAACGCAGCCCCTACCTGCACACGTTTCGCTCAGCTGGGAGCTTATGTCAGCAGGAAGACGACCAAGGCCGCACTGTGGCTGACGGTCTATTCTCACTAGCCTTATGTGGCTGGTATGTAGCAGGCCTGCGTTGGTCAGTGCGGCATTACCTCATTCTCGGTGAGATCTCGGTCTGCAGCTTCGGTCTGACATTTCCTTCGCACTACACCGAGGCAGACGCTGACAAGGACCACCAAACATTTAATGGAGACAGAAGACAAAACCATCCAACCACACCTCACCAGCAAAAGGAGACCCGCCTTTCGGTGTCAATCGGTCTTGGCTCAAGTCAGAACGTTACATCATGATGCCATTTCTCTTTTTCCCACCCTCTGGCTATCCTTTCCCACCTGCCATCACGTTTACTCCATTCACCCCGATGTCCCCGCGACCCTGTGCCTGTCTCTGCCTATCACTATTAATCGGGGCAGACGGAGTCGACGGACAAGAGCGATAATCTTCACCAAGGAAAGTTGGAAAGGTGGAAATGGAAGAAAAAACCTAGGGGTCTTGTTCTTCTTTCTTTGGTGGGCAAAAACACGAAGTGATCGACAACGCCGCCCGCCCTGCGCGTAAGGTCCCTCTGTCAACTAGGACCCTGATGATGATGATTGTTTGCCGCCTGCGAAAAAGGATCCCTGCCTGTCGGTAAGTGGCGGTGGTTCTTTTTTCGCAGCGATACCCGCTCAAAAAATGCAGGTAAACAAAAGAGGGTACAGAGGAAGCCAGCAATCAGCAGACGCACGAGATGCAGAAGCGAGGACTTCATGCCAGGGACGGGATGGCCTGCAGAAGGAGGCATATCCCGTACGCAGTCACTTCGTATAGTGCCGTGGGTGCTGAACTTCCTCAAGTGGTTGATTTTGCGGCGCCGCGTTTCCCGAGTGCTGGGCGTTGGCGCCCATCCTTGCTATGTAACTTACCTCTTGAAGATCAATGTTGGGTGGTGTTGCTGGGCACTCGAAGGCGACGTTGGCGATCGTCTGCCTTGAGAAGTTCTCGTATCCCACCACCTGTCGCTTTGGGCACTCTTTGGTACTGTTTACAGAAGATAGCCACGGGAGCCAGGATATGCATGTCATCGACAAGACACAGGCCAAAAGACCCTGAGAAACAAAGTTTTGGGGTACGGGGTCTCCGTTCGAACCCAAAGAATGAAGGGGGGCGCCAACCATACGGAAAGTTGGGACAAGTCAACCATCAGAAACTCCTCGAAACACGAGGTCGCATGTGTGTCAAAGACGAACTGACAGTGTCGCAGTAGTTCCTGCGCATTGCGATAGTCTAAAATGGTACCTATGGTATGGTAGCAATGGCAATCCCTGACCTATGAACCTACGGTAAGAGATAGCGTACGGAGTAGAGAGATTGACTCTGAGAGGCGGCCTCAAGTCCGAAGGGGAGGGGGGAAAGCTAAGGAAGAGGTTAGATCTATCAAAGTGTACTATCTTTGGAACACATGACAGGTTTGGCCGGTAAGTTAGATAGTTTAGTGTATCTGTAGCTCATTACGGATAGACCAAGTAAAAAGGTAGCACTGCAAGCGGCTCACCACATGCCCATCGAGTCAAACATCCTCCTCCCAACCCCGGATCTTGCAGGATGGGGTTTGGCGTCTCCCATTTCAACCACGCGGGAATGGGTTGGTCCAACAGAGAGTTTTCTACAGATTGCCATGCTTGGAAAGTCAGCCTGAACCATCCCCCATCGGAAAACCCCCTAAGAAAATGTGGCAAATGAAAACGGCGTGCGGCTGAAGAAGCATTACGGTAATATCATATTACTGGGTCGGCTGAAAGGTGTTCCCTTTACTCCGTGACGAACCAAGACGACCCTCTAGGTACAGCTACGTAGCTTTGAAGACAATGTCTCTGACCCCCAGAAGGTCGGCTGGCTGGGCTGAATCAACCTTTCGGTAAGCAATTCTCCCGAAATTGACGTTCCTGGGCACCATTGGCCACACACCCAACTTGACAGGATGGCATAAGTCAATACGGGTAAAAAAAGGGTTGTTCAATCGTGATGCCCAGGAATGGCTTTTCATATTCGAGCATTTCGAGCTTCTCTGTTTGTCTCAGCCTCTCTTTCTGTCTCTCTTTCTCTCTCTCTCTCTCTCTCTCTCTCTCTCGCCTTCCCCGTTGCCCGTGATTCCAAACAGCTTCCACTAGGGCCTTCAACCTCAACCGTGGTATCATCCTCCGCCCCCTTTACCCTGCCCAATTCGTCTTTGGTTTTGTCTTCCCCTTGTCCTGCCTGACATCCGTTCCCCCTCCCATCTCGCTTTTGATGTCTTGTCCACAGATTAGGGAACAGATCGCAGTATGGTCTGTCCATGTGAGGAGCGTCGCGGCCTAGGAAAATAAAAAAAAAAAGAGTCCGAGCTAAGGAAATGGTAGGAACAAAGGTAGAGAGGCCCGTAGGAAGCGATCGTAGAGCGGAAACAATGTTGGAAAATCTTTGACAAGGAGACTCGAATTTCGATCCCTCTCCCCGGCACATCCGGTAAACCGAACTGTGCCATCTCGGGATGGTCTCTGTATGGTATCATCCCACCCATAATAAAAAACAATCCCCAAGTAAAACGCCGAGTGATGCAGGTTTGTCACAGTAAAAGAAATCACCAAACACCCCCACCCCCCCTTAGCGACCGTATTTGTATGCCTAAAGAGACATTCGAACAGATTGGCGATGACGAGGAAGGAACAGGAAAGTCGGAGAGATGTCGAATCGTTTTCCGCACGTCATGGTAAAGCGAATGAAGCCCATCCCGATGGGCTCGTAACGTATTGTGAAAGTCGGCGACTTATCCATACACATATGTATGGGGCCGCGAGGGCAGCGTGGCCTCTCACAAATCGGGGTTAGCGATGTAAAGACGGCCTCCGGTGAGCGTGGTGGTGCGCTCGTCGACGCTGCCCCTCCTGCGTAGGTCATCGGCGCCCTTGACGCTCTTCTCGCGGGTGACGGTCGAATGCATTAGTGAGTTGCTCGCCAATCTCGCCGCCGCAGTATTGCCCAGCTCGCCGACATTGTCCGCCCGCTCAGCGCTGCTCCCTGAGCCCGTCGTCATGGCCCTACCACTCGCGTTGTCGCCCAGCGTGGCGTCCTCCGGTACGTCCTCGACCATGCTACCACTCCTCTCGGGCGTATCTCCGGGGCTCCATCTGCGCCCGCCGCCGGATGATCGGTATCCCGGGCCACGACGGCTCGCAGTGCTACTGCGGCCGCTGCTACCGGTCCGTCTGTGATGCAAGCGCGCGTCGTCGTCGTCGCTGTCCTCGCCCTCAACCTCGGTAGCACTCAGCCGCATGGGAACGCCGCCGACGCCAACGTGGTGCTCTCCCGGAGCGTAGCCCACTACGGCGGGCTTCCCGTGGTGACGGATCTTAGCGGCAACCTTGCCAGTAGCACTGATGCCGGTACTCGTTCTGCCGCCGGACGGAGCGGAGAGGCCAGAGGCGGTTCGCTGGCCGCCGATGACCTCGAGGGTAGCTCGCATCTTGGCGGCGCGCTGCTGGGCCAAGAGGCGAGGATCCTCATATTGGGCGCGGTCGCACCAGACGGTGGCCTTTTGCTTGCGGAGAAGGGCAACATAGCCCGTCGGCTGGGGGCTGCCGCCGCCGGAGCGAGAGGAGGTAGAGCGACGAAGATCGGTGGTGGGCGAGGTGCGGTAGGCGGCGGGTGGAGGAATGCTCGAGGAGGTGCTGAAGGTGTTTACTGACGGTGAGCGGCGGGTATGTTGCTGAGGGTTCATGGCATTCTGCTGCTGGAGGTGCATCGGCGTCGGGCTCTGAATAGGGAATGTGTTTGAGGATGTCGTGCGCGTGCGGGAGTGGGAGTAGACTGTGGACGAGTCCATCGGCTGATACCGCCGGCTCGCTGACGGGTCCAGCATGACTGCGGTTGATGTGAGGTTGTGAGGCAGGCTCTATCCTGCTGTCGATGTTGTCGTCGTCCTCCTTCGGATAGGTGGTGTCTTTCGTGGAGGTTGTGTGGTGTTGCTGCTCCTTCAAGATCGTCAAGATAGGATGGAGTCTTATACACCTGTAGAGGATGGCGTGTAGAAGTAGGAGTAGGAACAAGAGTAGGACCAGAAGGAAGAGGAGGAGGGTGAGGTTGTGAGGTAGAAAGAGGCTGTCGTGGGATTTGGAGAGAAATAATCCGAGAGCGGGAAGTTGGGCAAAGGAGGGAGATTATAGGTCGGGTTCCCAGGCGCCGTGCGGGCGAGTAAGGCACCTTAAGTTTCGCGCGGGTCGACGGGGCGAAATGTTGAGATTTGGGTACTTGGGGGAAGACCTGAGGGGAGTTCTTGGGCGCTTCAGCTCAGCTCTCAGGGCCAGCGGCAGCCGGATGGGAGGTGCCTTTTAGCGCTCCGTCACCTTGTGGCCTTTTGGGAGGGGTCCCCTTTGGCTGGGATTGTGAGTGAGAGAGAGTGGGAGTGGGAGTGAGAGTGAGTGACCGGGGAGGGGGGTGTGAGGTGAAGTGAGGTGTGAGGTGTGAGAGTTGAGACTGAGAGCGAGAGAGCCAGAAGAGTGAGGTGAGAGGGGTGTGTGAAAACAGGAGTGAGGCCTGTGTGAGAGTGAGAGTGAGAGTGAGAGTGAGTGGGTGGATGAGTGGTGGAGAGAAGGTGGGAGAGTGGGAGGTTCCCTGGGTCGGGAAAGCCGAGAGCGACAAGTGCTAAAATTGCTCGGGAGCCTGCGAGGTAAATGTACCTTTTTTCTCTCCCCTCCGGCAAGTCGTGGGTTCAGAAAGTGAGAGCGAGCCAAGCCACGCCTGAAGAGGGATCCAGCACCACGGTGACGATGAATGATGGTGATGTTTCCTCCCTTCTTCGCGTCTTGAACAACGCCTCTATTTTTCTGTCTCCCACTTAGACTTTTGGCTAGACACCGAGTAACTCTGTCACTAGACACCGACTCTGTACAAAGACAGATCGTTTATCGAGCCTGTCGAGCTGCTACGCAGTAAACACGAACAACAAGACACAAGGAACTTGTTCACCACACTTCGGGTCCTCGCACCCGATCTGCGACCTGGATGGAAACGACGGGGAACAATGACAATGGCCCGGTGAGAGAGGCTGATAAACGAACCAGAGGGTCTCGGGTTTCTATTTTGCTCGTGTCCGCCGTCCGCCGTCCGTCGTCGCGCTTAAAGCCAGACCCTCTGTGGAGCACAGATGATGATGGAAGAGTCGGCAATCCCAGTCGTGCCAGTTCCGTACTTAGAAAAGCTAGGGGAATTTGGGAAAACCCAAGGGAACGATACGACAGGGCGGCCAACGATCGTCTGTGCCCTTTTTTTTTCCTGTCTTGGTATTGCTAAAAGAATTGATATCCGTGGGATCACCGCAGTTCGGGTACGGGTAGCGTGCTGGAGCGCGAGATGAAGAGAGAGGGATGATGCTAGACGAGGCACGTTTCGTCGATAGTGGGAGCTGAGGGCTGAAGGAGGGCTGAGGCCGGAGGGAGATCAAGAGTCGCAGGGGCGATGCCGTTTCGCCAAGATGCAGAGTCGCGAGAGAACAATAAACAACAACGAGGCGAGGGAGAAGTGAATCCTAACGCGCAGATGTTGTTGTCGGTGTTGGTGTCTGTTGTTTTGTTTCTTGTGGGTGTGAGATCACGGCCGAGATAAGGCAGACCGACGCTGCAGGTCTGAGATGAAAACCTGAGATAGAGTATAGTATGCCCACTCACACACACACACACACACACACACACACACACACACACACACACTCACTCACTCACTCACTCACTCTCACACCCACCACACTCTTGAGAGAATTAACCTCAATTGATCCCGTTCGTGAGGGGTGCGGTTCGCCGAGGTGGAGGAGGCGATGGTTGTGATGGTGGTGGTGCCCAAGGAAGAACTATGTGCTAGGTAAGCGTCGAACTCGGATGACGAACCCAAGAACGTGGGATTTGTACGGATGTGCGGGAATACACCACAGAGTCGAATACGGATACTCCAAGATGGGACTAGCACTCTTGTCCAAAGAAGTTGAGGACAGGACAGAACTGGGGTTTGAATGCGATGCGATGCGATGCAAAGGGCCGGCCGAAGCAATAAGCAACAAGCAGCTGCAGGATTTACCAACTTTACGAACTAAATACTGCCAGATCAAAATCAAATGCCCAACATGGTGGTACCGCATGGTGACGACTGAATGGTAAGTCGCCGATGCGGGATGAACTTCCACACAGCGTATATGTCTACCGTAATATAGCTTCGGTGACTGAAAGAGAGCAAACAAGCACAACAGCTGATATCATGACCAACTCTTCTTGTTGGAGATACACATATCCATCCGGATACCGGAGTGACACAACCCATTGACAAGAAAGAGGGACGAGACAGAAAGCCCAAGCAAGCACGTACCGCACCCGCAAGCACAAAAGAGGCCAGGACCAGGGGCCAGGACGACACTTGGACAGACTGGGACAGGGACAGGCCAAGGACGAGTGTGACAAGGCGACACTGGACAGGGTGACAAAATGGTGACAAGGGCCCCGGTCCAACGTTGCATGCGCCCGGGGCAGCTCTTTTGCTGCTTAGTGTCTCTCCCTCTCCCCCATGTCTCTCTCACTCTCTGTCTGTGTCTCTTTCTCCCATGTTTCCCACTCTGTCTTCTGGATGTGTGCTCGCGCCGCTCTCCTCTATTGGCTCGCTGCCGCCGTAGCCTTCTCCCCTCTTGAGGAGAGAGAGGGCCTTTCGTCGCTCTTGTCATCGCCGGGTCCCACTTTTTCGTAGGTAGATCCACAAAGTTCAACGAGAACCCGTCTGTCTCTCCTGGCCATCTTTCGTTCACCCTGTGTCTATCTTGGATATTCTATGGATATCCTTACCATGGAGTCCTTCTCTCAGCTTGCCTTTCCCACGGCGCCATAGCCCACCTTCTTACCCTTCCCTCGCGGGCCTCCAGTGTCCACAATGGTTGTCAGTCTGCGGCGCTGCGGTCGTCGTGATGTCGTTGCTCGCTGGCGTACTCTCACCACCAGCTTGACAATGGGAATGGGAATCACCAAAGCCTCTTGGATACCGTCTCCCACTCTCAGTCTCTTCCCGTCTCTCTCCACTCATCGCACATCCACATCCGTGACTACTGTTGTACTGCTATGCTGCACGTAAACCCCTCGCCTGGCCCAAGCTTCCGGACTACACTATGCCGGGAGAATATGTCACCATCATGACTGCCGTCTTGTTCGGCTCTACTGCGAGTTACAAGTTTAAACGCTCAAGCTATGGAGTCCCTATCCGACACAATAGTTCTGTCTGCCGCTCTAGTGCCCGCCAATATTGGTTCCCTCAAGCGCCGTCTTTAGTATGCGTACACTACAGTACCGCGTAGAAACTAGAGGGCCAGACATCAAGGCAGCGAACAATTACGCTCCTCTCTGTACAATCGCACCCCCAAATCTCGATCGATCTTCCTAATCCACCGAAGAAATCCCACCAACGCGCTTCTCATCCCAGCCCGTCGCGTCAGGATTCAGCCCGGAACAGGTTCACGGTTCACATCGCCCCCTAAGGTCGCGGAGTATTGGCCCGGCCAATCATTCCCATGGACGTTGATGTAATAAAAGTTACCCCTTCCAGAAAATCCAAGGAACCAAACTCGAGTCTCCAGAGTGGGATAACCAACGCCATAGCCAGCCAGGAGTCGGGGTCAGTTCCAGGACACACATTCCCAGTTCTCCGGGGCACATTGACGGCCCAGTCTTGCCAGTGGACACTGATGCTCTGCCGCCTTCGCGCTGTCTACTAGCAATGGCAATGTCCTCCGTCCTGTCGTGCGGCGTGCCTGGTGTCACCGAGTTTTTCCAGGTTTCCCATTATTGATCTTCAACGCACGTACGGAGATGGCCCTGTCCTGTACTCTGTATGTATGTAATGATCTCCAGGGCCTTTTCTTCTGCCCTCTTTTATTTCCTTATTTTCCTCTTCGTCACTAATGATCCCCCTCGCTTCGGCTGCCGTCCGTCCCCTTGTCCAGTGACTCTCTGCCACTCTGGTACCCCTGGTCTGTCCTACAACAACCCCCTACATGCAGTAATCAACCCCGTAGTCTTTGCTCATTCCTTCTGTTTTTCCCTGTTTTTTGAGGGCTGAATCCTTCCCACGAGATTGGATCGGTGTGGTCACCGCTGGAGCTTAAGTGGTCTCTGAGCTCTGTTACCTTGCTTTCTCGAGTGATCTTCGCACTATTACCCCTACAAGATCCTTCCGTGCCGTTATGCAAACCCCCCTTTTTGCCGTCTCCAGGTTCTCGATATTGCTCGGTCAGAGAACCAAAGCCTCCATCACACTGCCGAAAGGGCTTGCGGTGAAGGGCAGCAACTTCCAGCAGCCGGCAAAAGCTCAGGACAACATCCAGCGCTGGCCAAACAGGGCAAGTCAGGGGCGAGTTGCGACGGCGGTGATGTAAGATGCGGCAATCGCCCGTCCGCCGGGGAGCTTTAGTGATGTCGCCCCGTCCATTCGCCAATAATGTGACAGATGACAGCACTGCGTTCAAAGCACCATTTTCCCTCAGATCATCTCGAGCAGAAGGCCCCCTCGACCGTGATGAACATGGACATGACCTTATGTTCCCCCCGCACTCTCGGTATGCCCTTTCCGGACGCTATGAGGAAAAACGAAATTAGGGAACGTTAGCCAAGGAGTGCTGTTCTCGTTTGATCCGGCATCCGAATCCTGAATGACATATGATGCTTGGAGAACCGACGCAACAACGCGAAGAATCTCATATTTGCTTTCCAGTGCCACGTCCGATGTTTGCGTTGCGATGTGCGGAGAGGCAAGTGACACGATCCCTGCTCGGGGGCCCAGATAATGTGGCCGTAATGCAGCGCCAATGCAAGTCAAGAAGTCGTTATCACGAAACTCGGAACCGTAATCACAAGTCTCGGCTTCTAATTCCCGTTCTCTGGTTGCCAAGGCCCAAAACGGCATGTTTGCTTCCATGTAGGCCTTGCTCCGCGATAGGAGAGACCCAACCTATGTACGAATATGCGGCTATTGGATTTAGTATCTCACCCTAGGCAGGCACTGTCTACAAACAACACCAAGTCGATTGAGCATCGTGATATCTAAGACGCACTCTCAAGCCATCGTAAAGCCATTGGCCCATCTTGACATGCAACTATCTCGCCTTACTTGCAGGGAAACTCCACAGCTCAAGCCTGGCATGGCCGCATAGGACCTCAAAACAGCACCCGACTCCGGATCCGCCTCAACCACCACCGCCGCCGCCGTCTCCATTCATGATTCCATGCCTTCGACGTTCCTTCTCCAGGCCCACAATCCCATGCTGGTGAGAGAAACGTGCAAGCTCGTGTGGGGGGGTGCGGTCCTCCGGTGAGAGTCCATCATGTAAGACAAGGCGCGCCATGCCCCGGGCCAACCAACAGGAAGCAGACCTTGAGGCTCAATAACGGCCGCTATGGATACAGCGGCGAACTTGCACAATATTCAAGCAACCAAAACCGAAGGTGGTGTTGCTCCTCCGAAGCGGACTCTGTCGACTCCACCCCGCCCATACCCGCCAAGGCACCACGATCCGGCCGCGCTCCGAGTATTCGTCTTCCAAGCCTCTTGGCCTCCGAACAATTTCAGTCGCTCTTGGACCGGCTCACATTTATACTGCAAGTGCTCAGGACTCAGACAGGGCGGCTCGGCTGGCCAAGTGGCGCGTTCCCTACGGACCTTGAGAAGAGACGTAGGACCTTGATTCTTGTGACCGACGTAGGAGAAATACAGTGCGGTACAAATACGCCGGTACGTATGCGTTTTGTCTATATTCACTACTCTACAGCTCCTCCAGTCCCGACGGCATTGACGGGACTGCGAGAAAATGGAATTGCGAAACGGTCATTGATTGGACTCCCCCGTGCGACGACTAACGAACCGCACACGCGATTTGATCAGACATGAGGTCAAGACAAGGGGAGAAACTTGGCTTTTCTGCTTCGCTTCTTAGTCATGATACGTCTCCCATATTAACCAGGCTCATCTTATTCGACCAACAAATCTCCCGTCTACCACGGCCTCGAGCCATATGAGGTCACATACGATGAGTTGTTCAGAGTCATTGCAGCCTCAACGGGTTTGCTGGTTCAATGACACCCGAACGTCACACCCGCATCAGGAGCAATCGTCGTGGCCGCTTTTTGACCATTTCACTTTGCAAACCACAAAGCAGCGCGCCCATCCCGAATCATCCATCAGTGGAGTGTAACTGATCACCAGTTCAAGCAGGCTGAAGCACGAACACACCCACCCGTGACATTCCTCTCAGCCAACAGCCAACAGCATGTTGCAGCGTGGTAGCACACATAGCAAGCCAAGTCTCACAGGATAGCGCCCGAACGTGGTACTGCGTGCGGCCAACAGACGCCCCGGGTCCCGGCTGCGACCAGGTCAGACGGCTATGAGACCCCGGCTTGCCCGGGGATGGCGGGGAGGGGCCGAACTATGATTTCCATTCCTGAAAGCTGAGGGGGATGTAGGTAATCCAGAGGATACCGGTATGGGCGCACTTCTGCTGCAAGCACGGCCACAATTGCCAGCTCCAGAATCTGGGGAAGATGAATAGCGCGCGGCTGGTTGCTTTTGCGTCGGCGATCCATGCGGCCCCGGCGAACCTACACCAAGCCATTGAACGAGCCACCATTCGATGCGGTGTGGAATATTGAATATTGGATGTAGGGGCTGAGCTGCAGAGTCCTATCCGTGTGCATTATCAGAAAAGTAACCCTTCAGAACCCAACCTTTGATGGATTACCTGAAGCAGGAGAAGAGACTCCATCGTCGAGGGCACTCTGTCCTAAAGCAGAAGATACAATTATCGCAGAGGGGTCATGCGGAAACAAGACATGACTCTGACTCTCTATCTTGGCCTCTGCCGCCGACGCATGCGGAACCTCTCCCCCTCGTTCTGGGGAAAGCCACGATAACCTCCTCCTCCCCCGGACCCCCGGCAGCATTCCAACCCGCTCCCCAAGCACGAGGAATGAAGGCTAAACTATCTGGTTCAACCCCTCCCCCTCCATTGCCTAGAGGACGTGTCTTACTGGTCCGGGGAGGGACAGAATCTCTGCCCATGCAGATACCTAGCTTGGCTTGTGTAGGATGGTTCAAGGCAAGGCAAAGGTAAGGCAAGGCAAGATGCGATAGGATGCCACGCTATGCCAATGTTGTGCACATTGGGTTCGTCGACGCTAATCAAGCGACCACTCTCGTTCGTTCTCGTTGATGCTAAGCAACGCTCGACGATACCAAGAGTCCAAGACAGCTACTGTTCCCCCCTCGTCTTCCCCCCTTCATGTCCGCTTTCTAGCTGCCCGACTCGGAGAAGCGTAGTGGTCTAACGACAACCGACAGTGGTTCAAAGAGAAGCGCGGTTTTATTTCATCGCAATCTCCCATGCTGTCTACTAAACTATATGCCTTGCCTGAAGCCGCTACTCCGTACATGAAGCTTATTGTCACCGTACCTCCTCTTAGTCCCGATGTCATTGATTTGAGAAATAAAAACGCCGAGAATTTCATCTCGGGTGTAAAGCATACCGAGAGCAGATACCAGGCGAAGACGATTTGGGAGTCTTGGTGTACGCAAACCTGTTCAACAATGCCGCCGCCACTATGCACTTTGAATCTACGCAGTCACCGCCTCGGTGTAAGCCCGCCCGCATCCAATAGTCAGACCTCTATCCCCCCTCGCCGACGTTGCATTCCTCCCACTCCCACGCTTGTCCTCCTGGGAGATGCTGCCACGAGGGCCGCGGGCTGAAGAGGCTGCCGCATGTCTCAGCGTGGGACAGAAATCCTGAAAAAAAAAAAAAATATCGTTGCTCTGCCCTAATGGTGTAGTTGCAACATCCTTACACAGTTGTCAGACAGACGAAGAAAGGAATCCCAATCACCGAATAGAGGCGGCCCAATGGCTCAAGCTTGTCCGCTCGTCACCATCCTCGTCGACGGAGTTCCTTTAATGATACTCTGTCGAGAGCTACGCCAAGAAAGCATGGGCCCGAACGACATGGGCGGTGCATGGCAAGGATCTTCACGGGGGAAGGTTGTCGTTTTAGAGGGAAACATCGCCAGGAGAAGGCTTCCATGGCAAGCATATACAACGGTTAACAAGAGCTCTGCCTCGACTATCGTTCGTTCATTCGAACTTTTGAAAGTGCCAAGACCAGCCCATTGAGAGGATGCAGCCTTGGAGTTGAAGTCTAAGTCGACAGATACTCGTCGTCCCCTCCTCCCGGGTGTTAGGTCTTCAATCTTGGCCAGACTCGCACAGGGCCGAGCGGTGCAGAACCAGCACAAGCAAACAAATACCGCGGGGAGACTTCTAAATGTGCCGCCCCCAATGCGACGTCGATTAGCAGCAGCCCTCATCCTGGGTGAGCTGAGCTAAGTTTTGGCCTAAGCAGCGGGATTTTCCATCGCCGGCGCAGAGACAACTCAGCTATGCAAGTCAAGCTGAGACTCTGTAGGAGAAGAAGCTCTAGATTCAGGGCTTTGGGTGTTGGGAGGATCCAACGTAGAGACAATTAACCTCATCATTGCATTCACATGATGCAAGGCGAGCGCCATGCCGCAAATCAGATCATCTCAAGAGCTCCGGAGGCGCGACCTTGGCGGATCCCGGGGCTTCTCGCTCTGTCTCCTACAGTACAGGCCGTCACATCACCCGTCATCGACCTCAAAAGCGGTGGGAAAAGCAGCACCGGTTGACTGACAGGGCGGCGGTCAAAGTCCACTCCGTTGATGGCACGTATCGCGCCGTGCCCTCCCGGTCCTTGACTGCTCATCGTCTACCTCACAATGCGACACTGTTGACAGCAGGCTGATCTCACACAAGAGCTGACAGCCAGGCGACGACGGGAGGTGCGTTCATCCTGTTCTCCATCCTCGCTGCCGTTAACCTGGCCCGTGTCATCGTTGACAGAAAAGCAGAAGGTAGCAGGCGGGACGTCATGACAGCGTCAAGGGGGTTACAATGGCACCTCACTATCGTCGGCGTTTGGCAGAGTGGTTCCAGCTTCGCTGGCCCTGGCGGTGCGCGTGGGTGCCGCAGAACAAGATTCGCAACGTGGACCTTGATGAATGATGCGGTGTCGACTGTCGTCAAATTCCCACCAGGCTATAGATGCCTCGTGATATAGGAACAGGGTAAGGGCAGAGTATCGTCACAACGGCGCGAATCTCGAGAAGCACCGACCAGCCCAGTTGCAGTGAATAGTGAACGTTCCCTTCGGCGCCAACCGACAGGGGCTCGTCCGTCGCATCTTTGTTTGCTAATACCAAGTTATTTGTACGGATATCTCCAAAGCCTCCAGGGATATCGCTCCCCCGCACTCGGCTTGCCACTGTTTGTCACGGATACAGTGTAGCCATCGTGAGCTTAGTCCGAGATAGAGATTATTAGGCGTCGTACCATACCCTTCCGATGACACCAACCCCCAGTACTCCAGGACCTCACCTCTCACTCCCTCTTTGCTATATGCCAGACCGAATATCTTTCCTGATCCCGGCCTCGCACAACTTGCTAGCCCTCCGCACCAGTGATCCAGACATCGACTTTGACAGCAAGCTACCTGCCACAACTCTGTTCCTCCGCTGCTCCCCTGATCCTTTCCATTACACGGACGGAGAGGGGAGGCTGGTGGATTGTCGGCAGCAGCCCCTCCCCGCACAAACCGGCGCCGGTACACGGTTGCGGAATCTTTGACTCTACGGATGCTCACGAATCTGCGGATCTTGCTTCATGCCGCTTGCCCTCTGTGCCTCTCCTCTCACATGACAGGTGATGGCGTAAGCAATAGCCTCTGTGCCACATTCTTGCGCCAGCCTCACCTGTGTCTTGGGCGGGAAACTGACAAACGCTCGGAGGGCAACATGGTTGATGCAGAGTCGAGCACAGAACACTCATGTTTGACGCATTGCTGACTGGCGCCGTTGAGACCCCTGCGAAACATCGTTGGGCCGTGCAGTACCAGCGTCAGGATTAACACAGCTTTCCTAGAATCCGTAGCTTCGATGCACCTGGTTCCTCCGGATTGTGTAACTTGATTATACAGATACCTATGCCTCTCGCGAGTCGCAGGGTCCCTCAAAGGTCTATAGAGGTCCAGCCCTTCCAACTTCCAAGTTCCAGCCCAGAGCTTGCCTTTATTCTCCGACTAGGAGGATGAGCTTCAAGGGACTCAAACGCACGCCGCTTATACTCCTTGCTGCCCATGCGCGAGGCATATCTTTAGTGTAATTGTTAACCCCTCCAACGACATGCTGTCGGCTGTGGCTGAAATGGGGAACGTGGCGGGCGCAACTCCCCCATCCTCTGCTTCGTACCATATCCGGCAACGCGGTTTCGGGGCATCGTGGAACACGCCCGCTTCTTTCCTCGCTTTGGACGGTACATCCGGATACGGCAGCTATATCCAACTTTCGTCCATACTCTCCGGCGGGCAGAGGGCCCACGCCGCGGGGCAACGTAGCTCATGTGGGAGCCAACGGCCGACAGGGTAGGCTTACATGCAGCAAGCCCAGCAAGGAAGAAAAAGGTTAGAAGCATAAGGCCAATATGGTCCGATGTTGCGAGATGTAGATGAGATCCCTCTCGAGTCACGATGTGTGAGAGAATGACAGGAAGTCGCCGCGGCGTAGTCATGGCCATGCAGCAAGAATCTTGCTTTCGGGACCTTTCAAGACAAGCCTCCAGCCTCCGCGCGGTCTCGATCCTCGGCGGCCCTATCTGATTGCAGGTAGCTTAATGGCGAGGTACCATCGACCCCCTGGTGGACAGGTTTGCTATGGGTTCGGTGAGGTGGCAGGTGCTGCTGCTGGTGCTAAGGCTAGTGGTCAGGGTGAGGTTACATTCTGTCGAAATGCTCCAAAACTGTGAATAGCTTCGCTTTTGCGACCCCCACCAGAAGGATGGGGTCTGCACCAAAGTCCCTTGTACACTCGCCAAGAAAGGCACAGAATCTTGGGTCTGGCTAGTTTCTCACAGTGTTTGCGCCCAACTTGGGAAATTCCAATGGCTTGCATGTCTAGTTCTGGCTCACGCCGTCCCGAAACATCACCCCTCGCCGTGTTGAGCTAGGCCGGTTCTTTCCTCTGTCGTCCGGATCATTGAAAACCTGATTTCCATGGCTCTCTAGAAAAGTCGGCAGATATGCATAGAAGCTCTGACCCAAGGCAGAATTCCCACTTTCGAGGGGTTTCTATACTATACTAGCTCGAAATGCAGCTTCTAAGCAACGCCCCCGGCTCCGGGTATGAGAGCGATATAGGCGCTAGAAGAAGACCCAAGCAGAGCCTCCTGTCGCTTTTGCGTCTGCCAGACCAGGAAAGTTGCTGTCAGAACGCCGATCAGCCATCTGGATTCCGATCTTGTCGAGCCTGTCGTGCCCACTTCGGCCGTCCCTGATGGAAGTTTTCGCGAAACTAGCCCCCGGGGTGTCCCGCCTGCGCTGGTGCTGTCTTGTCTATCGCATGGAACCCCGTTTTCCCACTCTCGGCCGTGAACCGAAAGCTCTCTCTCCCCTGTACGGAGTAGAAGAGAGGCAATTGCGAGCTTGTGAGAGAGTCTTTGGCATTCTATCCGAGATCCTCAGATGTCTCCAAAACGGTCCCCCTTCCGAAGAACCGAACGCGTTAATGCAGGTTCTTGGAACGGGGAAGAACCGGGAAGTGCGAAGAAATGGTTCGATGAATGCAGCTGACAGGCTAACTCATCGTGATTATCAACTCTCATCAAACAGTCGTATCATGGCGGCCCATATCGGCCGGGCACCCAGTCTCTCGGTGGGCGTCGAACACATGTCGCGAGCTCCGGAGACTTGGGGCAGGATATGAATTGCACCGGCCGGGACCCCTCCCCATCCCACTTTGTCCGGTGGATCATCTTCAATCAATGATGTTCGGACCCTCACGATGTTTTCAATATCCCAAGCTTTTTTCTATCGCTTTCGGAGGAAATGCTCCCCGAACCCCTGGCCAATTACTTTCAGCATTGAGTTTGATAGACAACGATTATGATCCGCGCTATCCGGTGATAATGTGAACTCCGCGTACGGATACTGTTGTACGGATACTGAACTACAACATTCCGTCCGCTTCCGTTGCCGTGTCGAAACGAGGCAGTGACGGATCAGCTATGCAAACGAACGAGAAACACCGTCCCATAACGTGTTGACAAGCTCACGCCAAGATCCTGACAGGCTGGCAACGACGAAGTCTTCTCTGCAATCTTGTCGCTGACCGGAAGCTACCTGTACCCCGCATCGTTGCAACATCACCACCATCAAGCTCTCTTACTCGACCGAGAGATGAGGCGGCGTAAGCTCCGAGACTACGGCCTCCAACCAATTGACAATGAATACCGAAGTTGCCTATGCGAATTCGCCGAAGACGCACCGGGCTACATTCGCGGTACCTGAAAGGTTCTTTCGTTACAGATACTACACAACACTACATGTAGACTACACTTCACTAAGTACGGATGATATCCAGAGCTTACGCGCACGTCAATCGAACCTCTGGGCGTTGACAGGACGATGGACCGACTTTAGAGTTTCCCGCCGTGCCTTTCGCTCACTTCGCCAACGCGACAAAGTGTTCCTTCGCTTCCGCCGGATAGGGTGTGATGATGGATACCTGGGATCCCCTCCGCGGCACTCCCTAGCAAGCTTCTCGCAAGCTCTTAGGCCACAGCACTTCAGCCCATGAGGCGTTTCGCAGTTTCACGACGGGGATCATCGACGTCCAACGCATGCCGGCAGAGCAGATCTCCCAGATACACGAGACGAATTCATTGGCTATCCCGCCGTCCATCTCCCGGGCTACACAAATCTAGACCGATTCTCAGCCCCCCCCCCCCCCCCCCCCCCCCCCCCCCCCCCCCCCCCCCCCCCCCCCCCCCCCCCCCCCCCACCCCCCCCACCCACCCCCCCCCCCCCCCCCCCCCCCCCGCCCACCACAAACCCGCCCCACCTCCCCCCCCCCCCCCCCCCCCCCCCAGGCTATCACATCCCATGCGTCGTCCCATCACCACTTCAAAAGGCACCCATCCCGTCGGGCCAATCTCACATGTTTCCCTCCTCTCACGTAAGGTCGGGTAGGAGAAACCCAAAAGTTCCAGACCCGTCCGTCCTCTCCCGCAAAGTCAAACCCGCGCCCGTCTCACATCAGGATGAACAACTTCGCCTCCCTCGCGCCTCAGCGAGCGCACGCCAGTGTTAGAGGCCGCCCACGGCACCTCGTCTAGGCCCGTCAGCCACGCGGCCCCCGCAATGCGGTCGCCATGCCCGTCCGGCGGAAGGCTGACGGCGACTTTGTGGGCCAGCGCTTCCGGGACCCGCCGGAGGACGTTGCCGGTCACGGATAACCAGTATCGTTCGTAGTAGATGTCACTGTCCAGCCAGAGATTGACAGTCATCAGCTGTGGAGTGTCGAGGAGCCTCAGGATCGCGCTCCATGATTCTACCCACTGCTCGAACGTGCTCCCTTGGTCTGCCTGGCGCCTGAAAGAGAAGTTGATGCGCCGGAGTGGGTGACTGATGGGCGTCTTCCATCGGACACCGAAGAGGTTCCGTGCTAGGTTGATGTCGGTGATGGTGAATTCGGTAGACCTGTAGATTGATGAGGAACATTCGGCATATCTATATGCTTTTATGTAAGTGACTGTAATAATGTGTGGGAGTCTTGGAAGCCCTCTTCATACTCTTAAGTGGAAAGTCCAACTTACAACGTCTTACAGGTCAGCATCATGGGCAGATACGGCGAAGAAGCGCCGACCGAGACTCCGTGACCTATTCGGCGCCGCGCAATATCTCGCCATATCTCTCTTTCATCCCTTGCCTCTTGACATTTCCAGTGATCACACCACGCTGACATCTCTCGCTTGTACCAAAGCGATACTGACCCTCTGGCATCAGAATCAGAGCCCATCCAAGTGAATTCCCAGGCGTCATCTCCCTCAACGATGGTAGACTCGAGTCTTTCAAGTAAGCACCTGGAATGCCCAAAGCCGGCTTCAGTCAAGATGATGTGCAGACCAAAGCCAGACATACGCCATAGTTCTTGATATACGATCTCTCGGATCTCTTTTGGAAGCCTGCCCAGTAAACCCAGACTCGATCGGTCAACAAGGGATTGCCTGTGTAAGTTGTGATTGTGATGGTGAGATACGTCGCCCAATAGGTCTTCGACGGAAGCGCGATATATCTCGTCGGGCGCCACGAGGGTCTCTGAGGAATCGCTGCCGGTGAATACATGTAGCTTGGGAGCGGCCGCACTCGAAGACATTCTGGCTTTGATATCAGATCGAATGTAGGATATTCTCCTCTTGAGCTTTCTAGCCAGGGCGATTGGGCTTGCTATTGAGCGAGCGCCAGTATGGCCGGGCTGATGGACCTGTTCACTCATCTTGGGAGGGAGTGAATCGGAAACGGAAGGCTCAGTGAAGGGAGAAGGAAGAAGGAATCAGGTCGATGGTGGAAATTTGAAATGAGAAGACTCTAGAGATATGAGCCTGTTTGTTACAACCTTGGAAGGCTAGCAAACGGTCATGAACCAACATTCAGTCCCGCCAACCAGACATGCAGAGGAGCAAAAACAGTCTCTACCAATTTATTTATGAGAGTAAGCCAACCAATAGCTGCTTCGTCAATGCCGCATCCAGAAGCGGGAATAATGTTTGCTTAAAATGGGCTATGCAAATTTGATATGTCACAGCTATTAAGACAAGGCATTGTAATTATGATGAGTTTCAATTCAAAGACCGTATGTGGGTATTGTGGTCAGAGCTAATCGACAAAATTCCGTTGCAATCTAACGCCAGTAATCCAAGGACAGCATCAAAACGCTGCGTTCCCCCGTTCAAGTGCAAGTGGAGAGGCTGCCAACAAGGTGCAAGCTCTTCCGGCCTCGCAGAGTCGATATTTGTTGTTGATGGGGTATTTACTTCTGCTCAGGCTTGGTCTTGCCAGCACCACCGCCAAACAGGCCACCGACGAAGCCGCCAGCGCCCTTGACGCCCTCAGTGGTCTTGCCAGCAACGGTCTTGCTGCCCTCGGCCACACCGCTGCCCGCCTGGTTCAGCGCACCCGAGCCGGGGACAGCGGTGGGCACGTAGCCGCCCTCGTCATCCTTGCCTTGGCGCTCGGCGCGGTTGACACCCTCCTTGGAGACCATATCGCCAACGGGCTGGAGGAGACCGCCCTGGCCGACCTGGCCGGCAGCGAGGTTGTGCACGCCGTCTTGGAGAGTGTCGACTTGCTCGACGCCAGTGACCTTGCTCTTGTCGAGGGTATCTGAACACGAACACGTTAGCACGGATTCTTAACGGCTACTCACTAGCCCAGGTACTAGTGTGATGGGAGAGGTTCGTGAAGGCGTTGGTGGCTTACCCTTAGTCGCGTAGCTGGCCTTGTTGTCCTTGGTGAACCATCTCAGGTAGACGTCCTCGAGCCATGGAACCCACTTCTCGTACTGGGTGTTGTATGTTTGCTTTGCCCACTCTGCCATTATGAATGATTCTGATAAAGAGTACTAAGAGATGTGGTAATATTGGCTGTTTGTATGATGATGGAAAGTACAATCAAGTATGCAATAAGATCAACGAGATGAACACCATAAACGGATGGGAAACACGACGTGGACCATCAGCCTGATATACGTCCATCCAAAAGGCCCAGCCGAGCCCAAGCACCAGCACCACCAGCAGCTCTCTCGCACACACTTTCATCATCAGAGTCGTCACTCGCTCATCCCTTCTCCTACTTTACTACGCATGTGCGTACGTGTGGCTGAAGATGCCCATGGATACGTCATACGGGTCCGTGATGGAGGCGTCGAGGCGCGATGCCATAGGCTGCCGTGCTTCGAGGTGCTGTCAGGCAGCCGGGGAGGACCCCCGTCGAGGACCCCTGCGCAGCGGCATCATCAAGCGCAATGACCAAATCCTGGAAGTTGGCAGCCACATCAAGAGTGGTGTGAAAGATGCGCCACGCGGGGGGGAGTCCTCCTGGCTAGCTTTGACCACTCAGCGCAAGCGAGCTGCTCTCTTGTTGGCTTTGGGTTTCAGATTACGCCTTGGGGAACGAGTGGTGGGAAAATGCCTCTCTGGCCGAGCTAGAGTCATCTTCTCACACTCTTCGAGTTGGTTGGTTTCGTGATGGAGCACGTGGGGAGAGAGACCCAGTGGGAGAGAGATGGTGGGATGGGACGTGGTATCCAAGTGGGCGAAAAGAAAATAAAGATAATGGGAAAAGACTGGCCCAGATCGAGATTGCGGGTTGCGACGTCATCCCGCCGCTGTGTGGGGCCATCTCCGATGAGAGTGGAGACAGCGAACCGGGCTGCAACGGCCTGGTGGGGCCCGGCGTTCTCCGGGCCGTCATGGTCGTTCGAGATCACGATGCGGCACCGCTGGGAATGAAGTACGTGCCTATCACCTCATGCGAGAAATCATTACTTGAGCATTATGAAAAAATCGGGGTGGTTTCTCTACAGAAAACCCCCGGCTATGTATTTGACTATTGAAATAATCATGACTTTAAGCTCATAGTCAAGCCCCTACTTTGGTTTGATGCCCTGCATCGTCTGGATGGTGACTGATCTATGTGAAACTTCCAAGGAGACCTCATTATCCTTCCAATATTGAATTTGAGCTCGAAATTCCCAAGGCGTATTGTGCCTATATCTGGGTAGCATTGTTCGACACGCATGAGATCGCCGGGGTTGCATCCAGCTCACGGACTTCCATAAGTGCAGTTGCGTTTGATCTGTCTCGAGAGTGTGGTACGTAGAAATGTACCTGTTGAGGTGTAGCTGAGATTGGCGACGACTGATGCTGTTCGAGCTCCGGAGTAGGACTAGTAATTCCCAGCTCCGATACAGCATTGCCGTTGAGTTCTGGGAATTCTGGTCCGGCAGGCATACGCCGGGGTTCCGCAGCTACTACAACGCGATGATAGGAACTTGCCTGTCTCAAAACGGTTCGACCAGTACGGAACCATTTTGCGGGAGTGAACCACTCGCCAACAGTCACACTTCGACCCGGGACTCGAGTCGCAGATCGTCTCTGGAGCTTGGTGGGCCGGCGTCTCTCCTCGAGCACACCGTCGGATTGAGGCATCCGCCAATTTCTTATCCATGCCCACCTTTCTGTATGCCTTGCCGCTGGTAGTATTGCAGGGCGTTCCAGTTCGATTGCACTCCAGGTCTCTCGGTTCAAACGCAGAGGCAGTCTGGTATCTCGGGTGCTTTGTCGGCGAGAATCGCATGGCAGTGATAGCTCGGAAACGGTGCCAAGACCAGGCTCTGGCCTAGCTATTGACCTGTTCAACCCCATGGCACTGAATGAACGAGCGATTCGACCATACACAGGAGAACTCTCAGGTGTGGTATTGGGTGAAGATGCTGTTGTCGCAGGGCTTGTCGGGATTGTTTCCGTCGGCGAACTCCCATCGACTGTGTGGCCTTCGATGGTGCACGATCTCGAACGTGCGACTACTATTTTGCTCGTATCAACTTCGAGCCGACGGTGATTTGCCATGTTGAGTCGTAGATTCGAGGGCAGATGGTTGATGGTCCCCCAGCCATCCCATCGGACTTGTGACACCTCCTGTTCAGATGGTGAGCTCGTGGTGGCATCCTGCTCACTGGGCTGTCCTATCGGAGAGTCTGGTAGAACCACACAGGCTGGATCAAGGGTATACGGGCCCAGGGCCGCAGTGAGAAAGTCAGAGTGATTTTGAAGGAAATCCGCAACATTGGCCGGATGCCGGTACTTGAATCCCGGTGATAGCCTGCGTCGAAAGACTTCTGCGCTGAGGTAGTCGCTAGTCATGTCGTACGTCGTAGCCAACAACCCTAAACTATTATTCAAGTCTTGCATGATAACATCGGTCTTGCGTAGCTTGGATAATCGTGCGTGTCCCCTGAGTGCTTGCTTGCAGGTGTCAAGAGCTATGTCAAAGGAATACTCAGACAAGTACGCAAGTGCCAGAGCATGCAATAAGTTGCACACCACACTATCCCTGCTGGACTTGGAAGAGGCCAAGTCCATAACGACAGGTTCAGCCAACTTCCGGTTGCCCTGGAAGAAGTAACAAATGGCAAGCTGAACCTTGAGGCTGCGCATCGAGATGTAGCTACTCTGGCAGTACTCCTCCTTGTCTGCGGTAGCTTTCTCGCATCGTGCGAGAGCTTTCTCCAACAGGTCACCAGCTTTGGTGAAGTCTCGAGCCTTGATGCTCTCAATCGCAATCTGGCGAATGCAGAGGATGTATTCCCTACTGAACGCAGCTTCGTCATCATCATCATCTTCATCTTCTTCTTCTGGTTTGTCGTCTCCACTAGCAGCAACTTCCAGACTTTTTAGTTCATCCCCGTCATCTGGAGCTGGAGGATTGCTTTTGACTGGTGAAAAACAAGTTTCTGGAGGTGACGGGTTGTGGAACGAAGTATTTACTTGCGGAAGCAGCTGTGGAGTCATGGATCCGTTTCGAGTTCGACCGTCGACGATGAATCGCTCTATTCTTTCTCGCTGAAACGATGAAAGATGACCTGGCCCACTGAAACCGGCGGATGACGAGGGTTTCCAGGTTCTTTCGCTACGGTCTCCTCGGGATGTGCCGGCAGATGAGCTTGCAGTAGAGTAAAAGCCATCGGCCGCTTTCGCCAGAGCTTTCAGGTTTCTAGAAAGTCTTGCGTCGGATAGGCGACTGAAGCTGTGCGTAAACACTTCGGATGGCTTTGCCGATATTTCATGAGCTCGGTCGATAGACTGCCTCAATCTGAATAATTCGTCCATGATCAGAGTGTGGGACATTTTGCTTTTGAGAGAAAGCGATCTATGAATTGACGGATTAGCTGACCGGCTTCAGCACAAGGCGGCTCTAACTAGGTTTGGGGGAAGGGAGGGGGGTATAAATCAACAGATTGACTGAAATACTGACACAGTGATGGTGTGAAATATCGTCTGCAGAGCCCCATTAGACTTGTGAATCTTCTCTTGGAATGCCACTAATTCATTGCCATGGACTGAGAGGTCGAACATGGCTTTGATCTTCCATCCAAGAGCTCGAGAGCCTGCCGCCTTCTTGATCTTCTCGATGAGCATCTTCAAGTCATTCAGGGTAGTCTGGCAGTCTGCAAGCGCGATATCGCTTTGTTGCAGCAGGTCTTCTTCAACCTTTGCAAGGTCGTAGGATCGGCAATCTTTCAAGGCTCCTTCCACTGCTTCCAGCAGATTTGTCAGGTTCTTGAGCTCCTCACAGAGCCTAGTGACCCTGGCATCCACCGTCTTCAGACCATGAATGAAGCCATGCAAGGACTTTGTGAGCTGCGATGTTCGAAATACACCTCGTTAGCCTACATTTTGAAATTACACTTTAGACTTTCAAATTAACTCACGATACCCGATGCCTCGATCAGGGTGATGATCGAAGCTGTGATAGACAGCGGATCCATGTTCACGTTGGAGGAGAGACTGGCAGACGCAAGTTGGCTTGGTGACCCTGTCACTACGAGCAAAAGAATCAAGAATCCATTTCCAGGAAGGATTTACGCTGAGTATATCGATCAGAAACATCATAGACCTCTTTAATCGTGCGACTCTGGAAAAGTATGCCTTCGACTCTGCCTGAACGCCCTAAGAGGGAGAGTCGTCCCGGGAAATGCAGAGCCGAAAACCATCCAGCCCGCATTGAAATACCTCGCATGCAAGGTGAATGACTCAAATGTCAGTCGTGAAATATTCCATAATCCCAAGGCAGAAACGAAAGGATCTTTGGAAAGGCAATCGGATGCCTCGAACTACACAGCCAATGATTTCTGTTGCAGGCGCCACATAGGGCGACGTAAGGCTAGAAGTGGCGCATCGGACTCTCGCTGCATACTCACTTTGTGTACACGGCCAAGAGTCTTCGGTGTGACGCACGCCGCAAGCCGGCATTCTGACCTGCTGAAGTTACGAGAGCAGCCCTCATATTGCAACCCAGAAGCATCTCTCGCCCCCTGGCTGCTGCTATCGTTGTGTCGCAACACGGCAGAACCGAAGGTTGCGGGCGCATCCTTAGTACTTATAAACCTGCAAGTCTACAAGCACTGCGCATAAGTTTCGTATTACTTATTACACTTGCCAGCCTCAGAACCTGGAAGGATTCTCTTCACGCCTGAGCTGCCTTGGGCGTCCGTCAGAATGGTGGTCACGCCGACCCGGCGAGGCCCACGATGCTTTCGGGCCCGAATAAGCCCGATCCCGTCCTCCTTTCTCTGCCTAGAGTCGCGGAGAAGATCCTTGGCAATGCATTTTCTTACCGAAGTTCGATGAAGATATTCTCTCAAAACGTTCTGTAATCTTTGCTCGCGGCAATATAGCACTTTAGTTACACTGGGACATTTAATGATGGCCCTGAAGACGGCGTTGCAGACTTTGAGAGATAGGTAGAGTTGTACAGTCCAAGCATCGAACCCGGTCACTTGAGTTGCTTAACGCATTAATACTCATGGCTTCATTATTCTCGGGTCGGAGCATGAAGCTAGTGATGGAGAAACCCGAACACTGGTAGAAAAATAGCAGCATCCCGCCATCATACCACCAAAATTTAACCCTGCCATCTTCTATACACATCGAACTGCTGGTGCATACGCTCTTCCTGTCCAGGAGTGAACTCAGTCGTGCTAGATTAACAGTCAGTATCTTCAACACCAATGGGAGAGCTTCGATCACTGCATATTCACTCACCAAGTGTCATCCGAGTAATCCATGAAGTTGTGAATGGGATCCAAACCAGGCGAATCGGGGCAAGAGTCCCTTCCAACAGGGCACCCCGAGCTCCCACCAGCTTGCGCAGGCGTATCGGCAACCTGATCATTGATCCCTTCACAGAAACGCCCATGGAACGTATGGAGCAGCCCAAACCAGTGCCCGACCTCATGGATAGCAACATGCCCCTTCCGCGGTGTCGTGTCGTTGCCGCTGCGGGGCGTCATGCCAGGCATGGAGTCGCCGTTGACCCAGCATCCATCGGTATAGAATTGTTGGCTGCCCTCCTGCACGACACCCGCGAGCGCGCACTGCCCGCCAAGGCTGACACCCAGATCCGAGAAGAAGTAGACGTTGAGCGCATCGTAACCCCCGCGGCGTGTGGCGGTGCGCCAGGCGACGTAGCCTTCAAAGTCGGGGATGCCGATGCCGGATTCCTCGTAGAAGCCCTTGCCGAGGACGTCATCTACGATACGCGAAACGTTGACGAGGTTCAGCTCGAAGCCGTGCTTGAGATAGGTTGAGTGCAGGACCTCAAACTTGTGGGATTCGGTCAGTACTGGCTTTTGGTGAGAGCGTGAGTAGGTCTTACCTGGGCATCGACGACTGCGTCGGTGATTCTATCCTTGTTGGCCACGGTGCTGGTGACGTGAAAGTACACGTCGACCGGCTTGGACTCTTGACGCTTGACGTAGGCCGGAAGCGCGATGGTCGGCGTCTCAATAGCGGCCAAGTCATCATTGAAGCATCGGAGCGACCCGAAAACCGACGATATTCCAAAGGAAAGCAGCAGCGCTGCGGCGGCACGCGACATCATCGTATCGAAAGTCGGTGGAAATTGGGTGTGCGGTTCGTGCAGAGGAGCGACACCCTAAGAAGATCTCCACGATTCCCCAAACCCGTCATCGCTACCTACCTCATCTACTTATACATAGAATATTCCCAGAAAAGAGGGAAATGACGGCAACGAGCCAAGGCAAGACGTCCAACACTGGAGGAGTCCATCGTGAACACGAGGCCTTGGAAGCTTGGCGGACAAGCTTAAATCGCGAGAAAGGTCGACCACTCCACCGCCAGGGCAACGTTCGGATCCCCAGGACAGCAAGGATCTCCAGTGAACTGCCGAAATGAGCAACGTCGCCCGAGTCAACGCGCATGAGAACCGCATCAACTCTCGTATTGAGTCTCGTGCGTGCAATTGGGGATGGCGACGGTCAGTCGAGGGACAGACAAGAAGGGAAACGGCAATTGATGGTGTAATTTTCAATCATGCGTTCCAATGATCAAAAGCACTGTCGAGCGCTGCAACCATGATAATCCTGTCACCGCGGAAACTCAATTGAAGTCTAAATTTGGCCTCTTACTAAATCTTTCCGAGCTTCCTCTTTTGATCGCCTTTTCACCGTGCCGCTCTCGCCTGTTGCATACAGGTAGCCAAGAGGCCAGGTTAAGGTCCGTTCAGCTCCATTGAGCACATCAATTATCCTATTAATACTTAGATATGTACAGTCGAGACCGACTAAGCCTTGTTTACGGGGCTGCGGATGTCGGAGGAGACGAAGATCATTGGAGTTTGAGGTCCGGAACGGATCCGGACACGAACCGATGAAGCCGTGCAATGGCACCGGATATTCATAGCGCTCTGATAGTCTGAATCGGGTGTCTGACCAAACGAGGACTTCTTATGGTCAAGGATTCACAGCGAGGGAGGTTCATGGCACCTCTCAGGCCTTCGACGACTGTCATTTCACCCCACCCGAAGCCATGACATGAATCTTTGGCCCAGCGTCAACGCTTGAGGGCAATGGTCATCACTGGATAATTCAAGACGTCACACCAACTAGCATCGGCTTTGAAACTCTTTTCACAGGTACTGACTTCAGATGCCAATGAATACAGGTCAGATAACAAACGTTTCTATGAGCAGTCCATGCCAGGACACATGCCCTTATCCAATATAGACGTGCGAGCGATATAGACATGTGAAGAGAAGGCGATTATACATGAGTCTACTTAGGTATATACACTAAAGCCGGCCCCTTAACTCCGTGCTTGCTACGTCCGTCATCATCAACTAAGATTAAGCTGTATTTACTTCTTGCACAGGCGATCGGTCTGCTTGGTGAGCCAATCCTCCTGGCGGGCAATGTACCAGTCCTCACTGCCGACGGCGGTGGGGGCGTAGAAAACACCCCAGGGGTCAATCTTCTTCTTGAGAGCGTACAGCTTGGCGTAGTTGGAGCCGAAGAAGGCCTGGCCGAAGTCGGGCTCCATGACGTCGCCCTCGTTGCCGTAGCCACCACCGCCGGGGGTGATCTTGCGAAGACGGCCCATCCAGTCCTGGGTGATGCGGACGTTGGCGGTCTTGATCTCCTCCTGGGTAGCGGTAGCGCTCCAGCCACCACCAATGATGGCGAACATGAGAGCCTCACGCCAGGCCGGGTTGGCAGAGCTGGCGGTGACGTCGGAGGGAGCAGCGGCGTTGATGTTGTACTGGATCAGCGCGGAGCCCTCGGTGATAATTCCCTTGAGGGTAGCGATAGTCTCGTTAAGGAGGGCGGGGTCCTCCCAGTTGGCCTTGGGAATGAGACGGTTAGCGGTACGGACGGTGTCGGTACCGACGCTCTCCATGGGGAAGTGGTTCTTCCAGGTGGCGTAAAAGTTGTCGTGCTCAAAGTACTCGGGCTCGACGCTGAAGCCGAGGGCAGCCCACTCGGTGAAGAGAGGCTCGACCATGGCCTTGAAGTCGGCCAGGTTCATGCCGGGGACCAACCAGGGGCGCATGCTCCAGAGGTAGGCACCGTTACCGGCGGGGAAGAGAGTCGAGTATCCGTAGGTCTTCTTGGCAGAGAAGTCGGGGAAGCGGCGCCAGTAAGCCTCCATGGCGGCCCAGAAGACGGTGGAAGAGATGTTCTTCTCGGCAGTGTTGAGGCTCCAGGTAAGACCGGCAAACTGGGTCTTGGGGTAGACCCGGACGGTCATGGAGGTGACGACACCCCAGGTGGCACCACCGCCACCGCGAACAGCCCAGAAGAGCTCGCTGTTGGTCTTGTCATCAGCAGTGATGTGGCGACCGTCGGGGGTGACAATGTCGACGCTGAGGACCTGGTCGGAACCAAGACCGGCGACGGGGCTCATGGGGGAGTGACCACCACCGGCAATGTAGCCACCGGTGACACCGACACTGCGGCACTCGCCGCCAACGGCGGTGTAGCCCTCCTTGTTGGCAGCCTCGTACAGCTCAGAGACCTGGACACCGGCACCGAGCTTGAAGGCAGGACCCTCGTAGCCACCAGCAGACTTGTAGTTCTTGATGAACTTGAGACCCTTAAGGTTGTGGGTCCAGATGGACAGAGAACCGGCACCGGTGTTCTTGCCCAAGAAATCGTGACCAGTGTTGCGGACAACGAGACGCAGGTTAAGGGTGCGAGCAAAGTTGACGGCAAGCTGGATCTGGGCCACGTTGGTAGCCTTGACGGAGTAGAGGGGGAAGCCACCAATCTCGCAAGTACGGTTGTTGGCGGCGTTCTGGGGCTGGCAAGTAGAGCCCTGGTAGAGAGGGGACATGACTGAAGTAGGATCCTCATCGCTTTGGGATGTTAGTCTGAGGTGCTGGTATCAGTCAAGGCAAGGTAACTTACTGAGTGTCGGAGTTGGTCCAGTTGTCGAGGAGGTACTGGCACTTCTCGGCATCGTAGTGCTCACCAGCGTAGCAAGCAGCTCCGAGGGGAACCGTCTTGATGAGGGAGTTGCCAGTCAAGAGGTTGAAGACCTTCCACACGGGCTCGGAAGGGTAGAAGAAGTCGCCGGGGAAGAGCTTGCACTTGTTGTTGGGCTCAGTGCGCTTCTCGATATTTGTCGCGTCAGCGAAGGTAAAGAGCGAAATGTTGCTGAGCTCGAGCTGGGTGAGGTTGGCCAGCACGGCATCAGTCAACTGGATGGTCTCCTCGGGGATGTCTGCCTCGGGGAACTCCTCGGCGGCGGGGGCAACAGTGGCCTCGTTGGCATCTGGGAAACGTGGTCAGTATGGATGTTGATGAGATCGGCAGAGGGTGACTCTGGGGGAGGAGGCAGCTTACCAATGGTCTCACCATCGACGACGAGCCTCTGGGCTCCGACGAAGTTGGCCAGCGGCATGGCCGCGGCGAGCAGCAGAGCTCTTCCGAGAGAAGGCATCTTGACAAGAAGGGAAATCTGCTTGTCGAAGAGGATTAAGGATCCTTGCAAGTTGGATGCAAGTGGGATGAGGAGAAGGACAAGAAAAAGAGTTCACGATGGACGTGCTCCTCATCTGGAGATATATACGTCCACGATCATCAACGGCCTCGGGCCATTCCATGTCCTGTCAGTTCTCTCCCCCGAGTCTCCCCCCACACGTGGCTACATGCAGCATTTGCAAGCTATTGGTTATCAGCCGCATGATGCCTCCCAGGTTGCCGGGATCCACGCTATCGCCACGAGGAACATGGCCTTGGCTACCCGATGCGCATCTTATGTCCGTATAGGCAAAATGAAGACCCCATCGCCAGGAGCTGCTATCAAAGAAGCGGCACCTGGAAGGACCAAAAAGCAGGATGATCATCCTCGAGGGGTGGCTTCTCACTCCCAGCCGAGCCGATGGAGAATGGGATTTCTGCTTCCTTGGGGCTTCGCAATGGCCTAGCAGGGATGCCTGTATACGAAGACTTGGCAGGCCAGGGTTTGGGCGAAATTAATTACTGTCTAGCCCCCAAGTCACACCCAACGTCTTCCTAGTACGCAGTAAACCGCCGTTTCCGTCGACACACAGCGGCATATTCACGGCACTCGCGGCAGTTTGCTGCGGGTTGGTTCAATAGCCTTACCTGGAGCCGCGCTGTAGATGTTGGGCTTTATTTTGCGGAGGCCATCCTTTTTTCAACGTCTGTGGTTCGTTTAGATATGAGATGAAACTACCTTACTACACACAACTCCAACTCCAAAAGTTGCAAACTCGTCAAGCCTATCAGAGCTCCTCTCGCAACTGCAACGTAGCAGCCGAAAAGTTCAATGTTGGAGTGGAATCCAAAGATTCTTCAATGGCATTGGCTGCCTACTGGCCCCTCCTCGGGGCACAATGTCCCGCCGGTCCTGCATCATCTCAGGGGCACTAGCTTATTCCCTTGCCACTTTGCCAAGCCGCCTATTTTGACACCCACGTCAAAGAGAAGTCGGCAACGCAGGGAGGTTTTTTTGAACCTGGAAGCGAGTGCTCTGGAGCTTCTTATCGTTCTAGAATGCACTTGTGAAGTCAAAATCACGCACTGAGGGCCCCTCATCGATACCAAGACTCTCGGGATAGACCCGATCAGAGTAATATCGTCAACAACCGTGCGCCTTTGACAACGACTCGAACACTTCTTTGATCTATGAGCAGCCCAAATTGGTCTCCCGGACCCCGACAATGATCACACCGAGCAACCATACTGCCCACCGGCCGTTTGGAAAATCTGCGCCGCTCAAGGCAGTCGAACGGGTGGGAACTCGGAGGATTTCTGCGCCGCCCGTCTGCCTTCTTCAACGGAACGCCACGGCTGCTAGTCAAGCTCGGCGCAGCTAGGATCCATTTTCCTGTTCTTTGCAAAGATACACACCCCAACCGTAGACGTACGCATTTCTAGTCACTGACTCTCTGTTGCCTGTAAACTCTGTTGGTTCAGGTTGGGAACTGGTTGGTCGAACTTGGCCCTTTTGTCTGCCCTCTGTTCATCTCAAACCACTCTGAGTAACTTTCTGAACCCTGCCCACTGCAGATTTCGGATCCCTCCAGACAATGCGTGTCTTGGAATGTGCTGGCATACTTCATTGGCCCGGGGAAGTGAGGCGCTCTGCATAACAAGCGAATATGGGGAATGGAAGGGCGATCCCTCTTGATCAGAGATGATGAAGGGAGAGACCGAAGAGGGGATCCTTCCGCGGGTCAGCCGAAAACTTTGACTTGCTCAGCTCCTCTAGGCGGCAGGCTGTCGGATCCGTGTGTCGAGATCTGCCATTTGGTGCTGGTTGGCTAATATAGAGAAAGGTCGTATTTCGCCTTGGTGCTATTAATCCGCACGAAACGAGAAAGTCTTGGGCAGCAAAAAGATTTCGGTACGGAGTATAGAACATTAAAAGATTTCCCGATTCCCATAAGGCTGCGATGGGATCTGTTGCCTCTTCTCCGGATTTCCTCTTCCACTGGTGATCTTAGTCCCAGTCGCTCCGTCCCGACTGCCTGCCGCAAACCTTTAGTCCGAGTCTTTTGCGCGTTCTTGCAACTAATCGACCTTTCCGAAGCGGATCCCGTCAAAGATCTGGCCGGCCGAGATGCCATTTCATCTACTACCTCGAGGCGCGCCGCCGCATCCCGATGTTTTGACGATACCCACACCTCCACTCCAGGAGACTGCAATCATCATCATTTTCTTCTTTCCAGCTCTATCGATTTGCACCTTTGGCCTGCGGGCATACGGTCGGATAAGCACGCGTCAATGGGGACTAGGTACGATGTCAGCATAACTTCGTTGTTGCTTGAAGCTTACAATAGACTATTTATTAGATGACTGGCTATGTGGCTTAGCCTTGGTACGAGCTTCACTCTATATTTCTCCATATAACATACGGGGGTGATTTTGGGTGAAGATGTAGCTAATGGTTAAACAGCTCTTTGCAGTCTTAATGACACCTCCTCTGTTCATGTGTAAGTAGAACTATGTTTAAGAAATGACGACCCAGCCAGCAAGCTGACACTGCCGGAACTCAGTTGTCAAACTCAATTATTTCGGATGGAGAGCTGTAAATGTCCCTAAGGATTTCGATAACAAGGCCGGGCTGTGGTGGAACTTCTTGGTACAGATGGCCTACAATCCAGTGCTTGCTTTGGTCAAAGCATCGGTATTGGTATTTCTACTTCGACTAGGAGGCCAAAAGCGAGGCGTTCGAACCGCTATCATCGGACTCAACATTTTCAACGCATGCCACGCAGTCGCCGTATTCTTTACCGCCTTATTCCAATGCCTACCTATGGAAGCCAACTGGGACTTTTCTCTGCGAGGCCAGCCAGGCACAAAATGCGTCGACAACTCGTTTCACGTCATTGCATCTTGTATCACGATCGTCTCGGACCTTCTGGTACTCGCCTTGCCCTTTTGGATATTTCTCGGGCTCAAAATGCCCTTGGCGGCCAAAATGGCAGTCATTGGGGTTTTCCTTATGGGTCTTGTGTAAGTGATAATTTCAAGTGACAATAACCCTTGGTCAAAGCTGATTGTGTTCGGATTAATAGAGTAACGGTTGTTGCTGTCATCCGAGTCATCCAGATCTACAAGCTATTCTTCGTCCCATCACCTCCAGGAACCGATCACTTCCACAACATTGGCCTTGTGAGCTCTACCGTTGAGGTTAATCTGGCCATTTTCTGTGCCTGTATTCCTGCATTGCGCCCTCTGTTCCGCCGATGGATGCCGAAGCTGTTCGGCGGCACGACGAAGAAGACGACCGGTAAAGGATACTACGGGAAATACGCGACCGGCTCATTGCGAAATCCAACTGGGGTGCAAGAGAGCAACGATATTACCCTCAAAGAGATGCGCTCAAGAGCGCACTGCACGGAAATACGCAGTGTCTCTCCATCGGGTTCTGAAGAGGAAATCATGACATACAACGGAATCGTCAGAACCACAAACGTCAACGTCCAGTACGAATCCAACACCAGCGTAAACGATTTGGAATCTCGACACTCAAGCGAGTACAAAACGATCGACAAACCAACGAAGGGGACAGCTTTCTGAAGACGATGCTTGAAACTTTAATCGATATTCTTGGGCGTTGTGGATCGCGGGACATCCCGCCAGGGTTTCAATAATACCACTTTTTGGATCTGCCGGGTGCGAGCAAGGAACCATTTACTAGTCTGCACCATGCACGGCTGCAGTTCGCTGCCATTTTTTGCACGTTTATACTGAATACCTTGGATACCCTTCTATAATCTCACTTTGTTTTACTGTTGATCTGCTGAGATTCAAGACGCCATCGATGATCGTGTGATCTTGCCTATCAGTGGACCTGAATCTCTCGGCGGTCTACTCCGCAAAAACCTGACTGAATCATAGTGCGTGAGTGCATGATATGAGTTCGTTCTCCCTTGCCAAAGAGGTACGGAGTCCGACTCCATTCCCTCCCGACTACAACTCTAATTCTCGATTTCTCAGTGGTTGTGCCCTTGCCCATCCTGGCTTTTCTTATTAGGTCGAAACTTAACTACATGATGCGGGCTTGGCGTCGGTGCCTTCGAACGCTTAGTGGAGGGATTGGTACAGGGTCTACGCGTTGTCTCCATCCTTTGCGATCCCCTTATGTGCAGTCAGCGATTTTATGAAAACTGACAGAGTGTATTTGGGTAGCACTTAGACCGCAGGCAGGGCTAGGAGCTACATAGTCCCGGCAGAAGGGTTTCCAACGAAGGTTTCAATAACACTAGAGAAGACGTGATAGAACCAGACTGTCACACACTGGCTGAGATTTGAGGAGTTCTTAGAAAGAGGTCTTCACCTGAATCGTAGTCTCTGGCTAGTCACCTTCCCACAATGGAGCGATTTTCTTCTCGTCAAGAAAGACGCGCTTTCGGCCCCATCCCGCCCAACTCAGAGAAAATGAGGCGATGGAGATTCCGCAAGTGAGACTCCTTCTGGCAGTGATTGACATGGACATGGGCAGAGGGTCCTTGTCAAGTGTCGGCCCAAGGAATTAGCCAATTTTGACAGGCAATGACAGCCCGCGACGGGCCCAGGACCCCGACACTAGAAGAGCCGGCCCCGCTGTGGTCTGACACGACTAGCGGTGCAGAGAACCTAGATCCTGGGATTATGGGAAATGGAACTCCCCTGCCTGCCGAATGTTCTTCGGACTGGCCACCTATTTTCTGCTGCCCAGGTGGGCGGGCGCCGACGTGGGCAGACGCTCGGTGCCATTGGGCTTTGGAGAAAGAAGGGATACTACGACGGGGTCGACGGAGACCAGGGTAATTTTAACCTTGTTCAGACGAACTATTCCGTGCGGAAACTTGACAGGTTGGCCGTGATGCTTCGGGCGCCCGCATCTCGCGGTTTCAATGTTGCGTGGACTGCTGAAACCTGCCAGTACTAACACGACCAAACGTCCGGAAGCCTATTGGGCCTCACAAGCATCCAGCCAAAGAGACAACAGCATGCGTAGTCCGCTCCGGTGTGCAGCTGCCGAAATTCAAACCTGCAGTTGGGGATCGATAGTCTCCATTTTCCGTACAACTTGCAAGGTTGGGATGCAGGCCAAGGCCGCTGATCTTTCCCTCTGTTCCCTTCCCACGGATTCGTGGGGATCGGTCCAGAGACTTCGAACTTGACCGCTGAATGGCTTTTGCATTTGCGATGCCCAGATGCACAGGACTCAGGGCAGATCAGAATGCGAAGCGAACAGGCTTTTGTTGATCTTTGCTTGGCTTGATCAGCGTCTCAAGGGCATCGAACTGAGGCTTTGGTTAGGCGACCCGGGATACATGGGCTTTATCCATCGATGTCTAACTGAAAAGTCTATCCCCGCACAATTGAGATCTTGCACAGTCGTGACTGATAGAACCCAAGGGCCTGTAGTCGCGTTGGCTGATGGATCCCCAATTACCTTCCCGCGAGCGAGATAGAGAATTTCTGCATTCTCCAACTTGCCATACTTTAGTAGAAGAGAAAAAACCAAAATCTCTTTCTGATAAACGGGTCCGTAAAGTAGACAAGCCTATGGGTAATAGGTGTGTCATCCATGATGTGCCGATGTTTTACGATACATAAGCGTTCTACAGCCGGATCTTTCCCATATCAGTATCGACGATCAACTCCAAGGACCGTCTCGCTGATGCTCATACGAGTCTCGAATATACAAAAGTAATTTGACATTGAGCAATCCAGATCTCAAAGGTACTTCTGTATGCAGGCTTAGACGTGATCATAGTCCGTAGAAAATAGCACCGTTGTCTTCAGTCTCTAGAGTATTAATCTCCACATGATGATTCGCTGTTATGTCTTGTCGTGCGGCTGAAAATAAAATAGAAACTCCCAGAATCATACGAGACGCCAAAAGATGTCTCACTCGTACTTGAACCAAACAGATGGCATGATTGCTACCTATCTGATTAGCTCAAGATATGTATTAAATAACCGGAAACGCAAAATGGCTGCCAGTCAAGTTCATTTTGCCCGGTGTCTACTGTTGTGGCGCCTCGAGGACCTCCGGATGCAGGCAAGTTCAACCGCCACATTCCTCTCAATCAGTATCGACTGATATTCTCGCGGGACCAGCCGAAAGCTACTGAATTTGCGCATTCCCGCGGTATTGTTTTGATGGTTTCGTTTCCGCTCTAGGAATGAGCTTACAATCTATGCCACGTGGAAAGGAAGATGTTGGAAATTTAAGAGGACGGGCCTCCTTGAGAGAAAATCAATTACACCACTAGTGTCTGTAATTCTGGTACCTATCCTGATCATCATGCGTCTTCTTGCTTTAGTATCAACTTTACTCACTGCTCTTGCAGCGGTGACCACTGGGTCATTTCTATCTCCTAGAAAAGAGATAGCATTGTGTCTCTGCGAAGACGAAGCATGGGATATCACAAGACGATGGCTCAGCGTCTTCTCAACCCCTGGCGTTTCTAGCAAGGCGGAGCTAGCGACCATCGTTTCTCAAAATCTCACGAGCTACGACGACGCATTTGGGGCTCCAACTATCGGCATCGATGGACTCTGGGCCGCCCTGACAGCACCTGGCAACGCGACGACAGCCAACGTGACGCAGACGCCTAACTTTATGCTACATGCATGCGACCAGATTGCGTACAACTGGCAGTACACCGCCGTTACAACTGGTTATAACTCGTGAGTCTGACGCTTATGAGCCAAGGAGAAAACAGATGGTTAACATTGCTTCAAGAACGGTACCGGCTGGAACTCCAGTTGCGTTTACCGGAAATGATATCATCCGAATTGATCTGGCGACAAGGCTGATATCTAATGCCACTTCCGTTGGAAATTGGATTGTACTTGCCCAGCAACTGGGAGAATCATGTACGGTCTCATGAAATCCTTCTAATCTCTGTCAAATGGCCCGTATATCATCTATATTGCGAGTCTAATTCAGCTACACTCGATGCCAACTTACCTGAAGTAGCTTGAATCTTGCAAAGCAACATGGAAAGAAGCTTTCATCTAATCAGACCCTGAAACAAACCTGATTATCTGAGATATATGCATGTCGTGAATGGAAACTAGGCTAAGTTCCTAGGAAGTGAAATTGTCCACTGCCACTGAATGACCCAGTATTGCCTTGATTCACCAACACCGAGTTGCTGAGGTATGAACTACCTTAAACCAAGTATAAAGACTTAATTCATGACCACACTCATGCAGCCCTAAGAAAGGGCATCAAACATTTCTAACCCAACAAGAACAATGAGCGCACGACCACCCAATTACCCTGGCTTAGGCCACGAGAATGATGGCACTCCTCGCCGTCCTCCTCAACACCGCCAGCCTGACGATCCACCCCCTCCTGCTTATGAAGAAGTGCAGACCTCTCCTACCCAAGATGAGTATCGGCAGGTCCCAATCATAGAATCGGTAACATTTGGCTTATCAACATGGCCGGATAGTGCAGCACCATATATGGCACTTAACAAACACTGGCCGTCAAACCCGGAAAGGAAGAGAATGGACATGGTCTATAAGATCCGCTACGGCACCAAGATGTGCGAGTTCATCCTTTACTGGTACCCGCCTCCAGTCTCACGGTTTCCGGACAGTCGAAGAAGACGGGCAGAACAGAGATATCTAGAGCACTTTGAAGATCTGTGGATGGAGTCTCCGACCCCTGAGGCTTCTCCTCACTTCCTCCCAGTGCTCAGACAGCTTGACGCGGCGATTATCCACACTATGATGTCGCAAGAAATTCACTTGGAACAGTCAGATAGGCCCTGGAAGTGCCAGATCATTGACCAATTTGAAGACCCACACCCCCCAATGCATGCCATGGTATGGACCGAAGGGTGGGCTGACTATCGTCACCGGGAGGTTCTGGCGGTTGCAGTATACAATGGGTCGGACGTCCATGTCATCCGCGAGGACAGGCCTGGTCAGTGAGGCCAACACATAGTATGAGTAGGTGAGGAACAACAAGTTACTCCCAGTAGTGATCCACAGTCTAAGGTAGTTCAATAGAAAGCGTAGCAGGGTAGCATGAAGTTGCAAGAAGCTCTGCTCATCTGAGCCCAAACCCCGAGGTCTCCAGCCGTATCAATGAAGAACATGACCATGGAACGTGGATCAAAGCTGAATTGTGACGAATGGATCCGTAAGAAAATTGCTTGTATATATATAACTGATAAATCATAACGCCATATACGCTGAGTATGCTAATTCATGCAATTCTTATTACCTGGCTAGACTAGCCCATGCCCCCTAATATTAAACCCTCAACTCCCTGCATATCGCCTCAGAAGATGGGCGAGTCAGTCTCATCTACAATCTGAACCTTGATGCTACCATTTCTGTAGTCTGACGCGAGGGTAAGGGCGTCGACTGCCTTCTCGAGAGGGAAAGTGTGAGAAATGAGGCTCTTGAGGTCGAGGATGCCGCTGCTCAGGCAGGCGATACCCGCAGGCCATGTGTCGCGGTATCTGTTGATGAACTCGAGCTTGATCTAGAGAAATCCTGTTAGTCCCCAGCTCTGGTTCAAGTCTGTATGCATGTCGACCTACCTCGGCAAGAGAAATGTGCATAAATGGCAAGTTGTTCATAATCTCCCTTCCAACACCAATAACCATAACCGTACCACCACGACGAACAGTGAAAGCGGCAGTGCAGATGCTGCTCTCGACACCGGTGCACTCAAGCACCGTTCTGGGCGCGCTGTACTCGTCGTCGCCAAACAGCTTGCGAATAGCCTTGCCGTTGCCCTCGTTGCCAAGCGCGGGGTCAATCTTGTACGTAATGACACTCGGGACCAGCGTCTTGGCGAAGGCGAGGCGGGAGGGCTCAATGTCGGTGATGACGAGCGGGTGAGCGCCCGAGGCCCGCGCCGCGGCGAGGGTGACAAGGCCGATGGGGCCTGCACCGCATACGACAGCGCCGACGCCGAGAGAGAGGCCTGCGGTGCGGATGCCGTGCATGCCAACGCTCAAGGGTTCGAGGAGGGCGCCTTCGGCGTAGGAGATGTTGTCGGGGAGCCTGAACAGAGTCCGGGTTTAGGTACATGTCTACATATATCCAATTGAGTTTTTCTTAGAGGGCAAGCTCGACTTACTTGTGAAGCCACTTGGCCGGGTGGCACTTGTATCGCTGGATCGTGCCATGGTATGGGTAAACGCCAGAGAACTGGACATCTTCGCAGAGGTTGTACCGTCCGTCGACGCAGAGGAAGCATTCGCCACAGGGCACGCCTGGTTCGATCGCGACGCGGTCTCCCGCCTTGAGGTTCTTGACGCCCTCGCCAACGCGGATGACGACACCTGCTGCCTCGTGGCCGATGATGCAGTCTCCCTCGAACACAAGCGTTCCGATGCGGCCCGTCTTCCAGAAGTGGATGTCAGACCTGCAGAGCGTTCCGAAAGTCAGCGTTTGCCTTCATGATCTTTCGCAAAGTAAGGCTGAGCTCTGTCGAACTGAGGCGGGTTGCGTGTTCGACGCATTTGAACGAGACTAGAAAGACTTACCCGCACACTCCGGTAGCCTTGACGTGGACCAATGCCTCTCCCGCCTTTGGTGCGAGAACGGGCGCTTCCTCTGCCTTGAGCTGGTGATCGGCTGTGACTACCAGCGAAGGGTTCGGTAGCGGCGCCCGGATGGTTTCTTGGTTGGCACTGACCGCGGTAGGCTCGTGGTGATGGTGGTGGTCGTGTTGCTTCAATTCTGTTACAACGACAACGCCATTGGACTTTGCGGGCGCAATGCCATTGACAGGCGCCTCTGGCGATATCGTGGTAGCGACCATCTTGCAGGTGATTGGCCTCCGGGAATACAATGCAAGGGAGATGACAGTGACTTAGAGGAACGACTGCTTTTTACAAGTATATGGACAACTGCTAGCAATGTCGAAACGATGTAGTTGGGATCAACACGGAAGAGAGAAACCAATGTTTAAGGATAGTCGCTGGAAGAAACGTGATGTGAAAGGGGAAACGGCTAGACATCTCAATTTGACAGGATTCGTTGAGGAAGCGCTCTTAGTCTACAACCCTCTATGAGTACTGTCCCGTCAAACAATTATTATTTTTTTCATCGTCGTGTGATACCCCTCTGCCGGTAACAATGTCCGAATTTCCAACAGCTCAACCTAGCTAAGGGTCTGGGCAACATGCGGGGAACCGACCGAGCGACTAAGAATGCCTCTTCTGTCGCGCCTTGTCAAGTCATTGCCTGATTTGGATATGTTAAGCACCGCCCGGCAGTTCTAGATCGTTGCGCCGGGGAACATGCCGGCTGTGTGTAGTTCGTCCAGATGATTGGCTCTGGACTACCTATGGAAAGCGGTTGGGTTTGTCACCCCGAAGCCGCCGAGTTCCGAGCCGGCATCGATGCGGATTCGGCGACAGACAGCATGGCCAATTCGACGCAATCGCGGCAGTATCAGAGCCTAGACTTGAAGATGACGAGCAAGTGCATTCACTCTTGTTGTTGGAATGGATACTTGTCGCTCATCAGACACAGGCACAAGAAAAGACGAACGAGGGCGTGATAGTTGGGCAAAATTGTTTTCATTAATTCGTAGCAGGTTCCATGACTACCAATCCCGTCAAGGTTCCTTTTATCCAGATCCATATAATACCGCAACTCTCATCTCAGACTTCGTTTATGCGAAGATGCGCAGAGGGCGCTGGGGCAGGTAGAACCCAGGGTCGTTGAAGCGGAGACCACGGTCAAGGTCAGAGATGGACTCGATCTCCTCGGCAGTCAGGTCAAAGCCGTTGACCTCGAGGTTCTGCTTCAGGCGGTGCTGGCTGTTGCTCTTGGGAATGACAGCGACGCCGCGCTGGGTAGCCCAGCGCAGCAGGACCTGCGCGGGAGTGACCTTGTACTTGTCCGCGATCGCCTTAATGGCATCGACCTCAAAGAGGCCCTGAGCGCCGGTGGCGCGCTTGTTGGAGATCTCGAGGAAGGACTGGGGGCCAAAGGAGGAGTAGGCCGTGACGGCGATCTTGTTCTCCTGGGCCATGGAGATGAGGTCGGGCTGGACGAGGTACGGGTGGTGCTCGATCTGCAGGGCGGAGATGGGATGGCGGGCGTAGGACTGGATGTCGTAGAGGGACTGGGCCTGGAAGTTGGAGACGCCGATGGACTTTGCGATGCCCTCGTCTGCGATCTGCTCCATGCACTCCCAGGTCTCGCGGATGGGGACGTTGTCGGGCTCGACGATGGTCTGCGCGGCGTCCATCCACCAGCACTTGGGGTCTCCAAGTCAGCAAATCTTTGGTTGAAAATGATGATGGCATTCATGAACTTACGGGGTACTCGAGCTTGGAGGGCTCAATGTACTTGAGGGCAACAGGGAAGTGAATGAGGAACAGGTCAATGTAGCCCAGGCCCCAGGTCTCGTTCTGCTTCTTTGCCATGGCGACGGCATGCTCCTTGCGGTGGTAGTTGTTCCACAGCTTGGTGGTGATGAAGATGTCCTCACGCTTCACCAGACCGTCGGCGATGGCGCGGCGAACACCCTCGCCGGCCTCCTTCTCATTCTGATAGTCGTAGGCGCCATCGAAGAGGCGGTAACCGGTCTTGATAGCCTAATTGATTACAGTCACGGATGAGAAAACATGTTCACTTGTGCGTAGAGCTGAGCGCTTGGATGAAACTCACGTTGTAGACGGTATCGGCGCAGGTCTCGCGGGGAACCTTCCACAGACCGAAGCCCACGAGGGGCATCTCACGGCCGGAAGCGAGAGTGATGGTGTCCTTGCCCATTATGAAGATTTTGAAAAGGGGGTATAGATACTAGAGTGACAGGAAGTGAAGTTGCGTGATGTATGAGATGAGGTTGCTCTAGAATGACGAGCTTTGAGTTCTAATATGCTCTGTGACAAGATTCTACTTTTTTTTTCTTGCGTTTAACCCCGCCCTCAGTCAAAAAGCGCACACAACCCCGCCTCCGTCAGTAGAGCACCCATCCCTCCGGCTGTTCTTCTGAGCATCATCATGGAGGGGTTGAGACTGAGAGGCAAGGTGGCAGAGCTTACCGGATATGGCAATCTTAAGCACTGATGATTCAGAAAAGAGCATGTATCCCCGCGCTTAGCGTCCCCCGGTTTGACTCGTGTTCGACTGGGTTCTACGAGGGGTTAGAAGCCCGCTTCAAGGAGATGAGCTTCTCTGCCGTCCACCTCATAGTTGAATGGGGATTGTGAGCTGAGTGTCTAGTGGTTATCAGTATACAGACTCAAGAGAAGTATACACGGATCGTATCGGAAGATGTCCGGCCAGAGTAAATCTCAGATTTAAGACTCGTCGCGTATTTACCGCAGACTTACTGAACATCGTCTCACCCGCCAAAGCATGAGAATCATCCCATCAGTGATCAAGCCCCACGGGTAATATCCACAAACAGCATTGTCCCTGCAAACACTTATCCCGAACCGCACTCGCGTCAACTAAGCCCCGACTTGTCGCTGTAAACCCGTCCTTCCCCTGTTCCACACACACCAACTTTCTCCAGAGACTCCAGCAAAGCTCTTTCTTCCCCATCCATAGCCCCAGAGTTCCTGGAGTCGAGCCCGTACCTCGGGAAACCCTCCACTATTTGTTGGGGACCTTTTCCGCCTTCCCAATCCGACAAGATTATCCCCTCCAGCCGCCGTTGTCCGTTCTTCAGCCATGGGCACACAACAAGCACCCCAAACATAGCAGCCGGTTGCGATAATGACGGATGATACGGATGCAGTATCAGCAAGCGGCTCTGGAGCAGGAGCAGGAGCAGGAGCAGGAGGTTCGAAACAGAGGCACAAGAGGACGCGGACGGGGTGTATGAAATGTCGGGTCCGACGCCGCAAATGTAAGCCTCTCTCACTTTCTCCATGTCTCTTTTTGTAATGCTCGTAAATGTTGTTCAAGACCCACTGAGATGTTATCTCACCGAGTAGAGCTGGCATGACGTCGCATGACACTGCAGCTTAGCTATGTTTACTCGGTGACGCTTCATCAAGTTACTGTTGACACTCTTTATTGACCAAATGTAGGCGATGAAGGAAAGCCGCGATGTCAGCGCTGCATCGACGGAAACTTTGAGTGCCACTACGGCCCCAGACTGACATTCTTGAATAAGAATGCATTGACGGTGTCACCTTCGCCCAAGGTGCCCGATGCGACAACGCCAAAATACTCGCGCCTTCAGGTCCGTAAACTACTAGGAACCATCACCCGGCTTAGTGCTTTTCGACTTACACATAGATCTAGTTCGTAGGTGCCGGGTCGTCCAAACAAGCCGCCAAAGATCCGTCATTACATGCATCGTCTCCGCCGCGCGAGCAACATGGAGTCAACGGGAATGTCGCAAACGATCTGAACCGCAACCACTCATCTCTACCGCCACCGCCGCCTTCGCAAACACCAACGCAAACGGTGATAACCTTCCACGCAGATACCCAACCCCCAGAACCATCGCCAGCGGCGACGACTAAACCATCACCTCTCGAGCCGAGCCTCGCGACGCTGAATCACAGCCGCCAGCACCCACCGCTCGAGCAATGGCGGCCACCCCAGAGTCTGAGCCTCGGGAGTCATGAGAGCCTCTCATCACCGGTGCGAAATCTTGATATCACGGGGAAGCTGACGGGGCCATCACCAAATAATGACGCTGCCTACGAGACGGCCTTGAATGTCTTGCTGTCGCTCGGAAACGAAGGGCCAGCGGGGCTAGGTCAGTCGCCTGATCATGGCTCCGGGTCCTTTGCGGTTGTTGGTGGTGATAGTATCGGTGTGGTGAGCCCCGGAGAGATGATGTCGCTGTCGCCAAACTCAACGAAGGAGAGCAGAGGGTCTGGCGTGTCTGCTGCTGGCGGCATTTCGCAAGATCGCCTGCTGCAGCTGTTGCGTCACTTTAGATATCAACTCGCGCCATGGGTGAGTCCAACACCAAGCCTTGTGTGTATGAGGGTTTGGTCGTTGAATTGCTAATCATGATTGTTTCGCAGCTTGACTTGTGTGATATGGGACAAACCTTTGGTCTCTACGTTTCTCGCCTCGCCATCGAATCCGAATCGGTGCTTCACTCGCTTCTTGCCGTTGCTGCAACGGCACAGCAGGCCGATCTGCGCATCGTATCCGGCGACGCCGGACACCTCAAGTCTCTGGCTGAGACGAAAGCTTTTCAGCTCAGCGGACCGGTCATCAACGACAGCGATCTGGCCCACTTGACTCTATCTAAGGCATGCCAATTCATCTCCGACATCCCCAGCAGCTGGAATAGCCTGTCGAGTAGCATAGATCACAACTTTTGGAATGTGGCACTGGCGGAAGCAACTCCAAAGACCGTTTCGATATTATCAGTCTTGGTTCGACTAGGTATACTCGCCGTTCCAACATCCCTTTCTTGATGTATCAGTTACATCACAGCTAGTCAAAGGCTAATAAAAAGTAGAACTTGCAGCCGCACTCGTAACCGGGGCTCCCATCTCGATCCCCGAACATCTATCCTACAAGCCCATCCCACAACAGTGGAACTCCTCCACCATCGCGGAGACAATTTTTCAATACACCATCGAACCCCTCCTCCTCTGCGCAAAAGTAATCAACTTCTGCTCAGGCAGCTTCCCACCACAAACCCCAGCCGATCTCGACCTCGGCGGCGGCGTCCCGCTCACGCCCGTCCACCGCTGGACTATACTCAGCGACGCCCTCGGGTCCTGGTACACCAACCGGGCGCAGGAATTTCGCCCCATGGTGGAGATGGATGGCGGCGACGAGACGCTGTTCCCCGTCGTCCTCTTCACCAACGGGGCCGCGGTCTTTGCGAATCAGCTATATCATACGGCCATGTTGCTGCTGCTTCAGAATAAACCACGGACGTTACAGGCGGCGACGGCGGCGGGTAAGAAGTCGTCGTCTTCGTCCATGTCGCCGCTTTGGCATGCTCAGCGCGTCTGTGGGATCGCGCTGAACAATGACCGGAGAGATAGTTGGGATCTTTGCTTGGTCGCGTCATTATACCTGGCCGCACAGCGGATGACGTACGAGCCTCAGCAAAAGGCGATTTTGGGGTGCTTTGATCGTATCAAATCCATGACTGGATGGAACGTCGACGGCTTCTCGACGAAAGTTCGAGAGGATTGGGGGTTGATGTAGATAGTCATGCTTTGTGGACGCGGGCACACCACGTTCCCCTCCAGTCAAGGTAACCATTACCACACAAGCAGTTGAAGTAATTATCATGATAATGAAAATCAAATCACCTAACCATGTCCGCGATCCTGAGTTCTTTGCGGACTTTGTAGCCCCAAGCGGCCTCCAGATCGTCGATTCTCCAACATGTACCCCATCCCGTCACGGCCTCGATGCTGCGGATAAGCTTCACGAGAAGAGCGTGCTCCGACTTGTGACTGAGAAGTCGACCCGCGACCCAAAGGGGCTGGATGGCGTTATTCAAGCAGCCCTGGTGCGGATTCGCGAGCGATATACCGCAGATGCATTTCGCATGCCAGATGGCAGAGCCCGTGACGCCACTCAGCTTAAGGTTAAGCGGCCGCGGCATGGACCCGAGCAAGAGCGTACAGGCCGTGTGATAAAGCTGATTCGAAGAGATGGCCGCCCAGTGCAGGAACAGAATCTGAGGGAACGGGCTGCTCTGGATGCTCTGAACTGGCAGCAGCTCTGGCGGGCGGTCGCGCGTCCAGGCTTGGAGGTCTTCCCAAAGGCGGATCCAGCGGTCAGTAAGCTCGCCAGGACTACTGCAGCTGCTGGCGTCGCCGAGCTCAAAGTAGCGCGTCCTGTCGGCGACGAGCTCGCAGACTTTGGCGCAGAGGTAGACGGCGTAGTTGGCGTGCATGTCGGGAGTTCCGGACTGGTGGAAGAGCTCGCTTGCTTCGTTGTGTGAGGCGCCATTGGGGAGCCATTTTGAGGGGGTGAGAAGGGTGCTTTCTGTTCCATCAGAAATGAGGGCACCGCAAAGATCTGTTGACTGTGTTAGAGAGAATATTCAGTTGTAGAATCAAGAAGTCAAGGGACTGGAACACACCCATTCGTGCGTAACACCAGAAGACGGCTTGAAGTAGTCCGCCGCTGAAACCGTGAACGTAGAATGATTCAAAGAGCGCGGCACACCCCTCGAGGTGTTTCCTCCAGTCCTGGGCACTGGCAGACATCATCTCGAGACAGCATAGAATCGTGCAGATGGGAATGATTTTTTGGTCTCGTGATTGCAGCAATGGCGTTAGTAGGCGGATAGCTTCCTGGTACAGCTCGAGGCTGTCAAACGATGTTTGTTTCCCCTCTTTTCGCTCCATCTGTCGCGCCGAGAGGGCGAGGACGGCGTAGAGGAGTGCAGGGGAGCTTCGGGCAAGGACAGGAACTTGTATGCCGAAAGCCCTGTCGCTGTCGAACATGTCGAGCTATTGTGAAGAATGAGGATCGGCAACGGTGTGGTAAATAGGTTAGATGTGATGCAAACTCACCCATGTCGCGACTTCTCCGACGTAGTTTTTCAAATACTCCAACCTCCGACCTGTCCCTAGAATCTGGCCGGCCTGCCGTCGCGCGGCTCCCTCGTCGCCTAAGATGGTACCCGGCGCCGCGAAGCCCCCAGCAGAAAAGCCGCCATCAGCTGCCTCCGGCGTCCCCTCTCGCGTGGGAGCTGCCGTTTGCGCCGTGTTGAAGATGAGGCATCTCAGTTCCTCTTGGTACGCGAGATAGCCGGGGTCGGTGACGAACTCATCCAGCCTCCACGACTCGGCCGGCGACGTTGATGCTTCGGATGAGAGATGGTGTGAGGGTGTTGGCTCGCCGAGGCCCCATGTTGACGAGGCACCTGGTGTCACGGCTGATCCGAAGTGTGAAAATGCTTGGGATTGGGAGTGAGATTGGGCATGAGAACGGGAGTGAGAGTGAGAATGAGGCTGAGAGTGAGAATGAGACTCAGACTGAGACTGAGGTTGTGACTGAGACTGAGAGCCTGTGTTCTCTACCCGGTCGAAGGGTGCCGCGGTTGATTCGTCATCCTTAGCCATGGGCGAGAGCATTGTGAGAAACGTAGTTGATGGTGCTGATGCAACTGCTCACCGGCTAAAATCAGTCTTGAATACATGGAAGTGAAGCCCAGACCAAGTATCGTGAAATCGGCCAAAGTCCACCTCATGGATCGTAAGGTTTCGGTAGGTCATGCGGGAGGAGAAAAAAGACTGGATCTCCTCTTCACCTCTGACCTCCTCTGGGCTCTGCTTCCATCGAAAATTGCCCGACTAGCGGATTTCGGATGTTGCTGGCGTCCAATGGCTAAGTGCGCCGAACCCTGGGGGAGATGGCGCATTGATTGCTGCGGGGAACCCAAGTTAGCGGAACTTGCGGGGAAGTTAACCGCTGATGATTGGCCTTTGGGGTTTAGAAAGGGGGCGTTTACTGGCTTTGATGTGTTCAAGTCTCCAGGGACGGACCTAGACCGACATGTCGGTGAGATGGGATTACCGAGAGGCTGTGACGGTGAGTGTCGGTGACAGACGGTGGGAAGAAGGGTGTTTCTTTCGCAACATTGCCAGGTTGTGTAACCCACACATGACGTCAAGAATCGTATGGGTTCTTGATACTTACGATGAGCCAACTTGATCGGGCTTCATGGCCTACAACATTCAGATGTGATTTCTTGGCACTGCCATATGAACCTCTAGAACTCACAGGGTGAGAGTTTACCAATAGTTTTTCGTACCCTTGGCTAGAACTTATATCTTATAGCTGAAGTTTGTCACCCAACGGTGTCATACGTGAGAGAGGGTTTCTATAAGTGAGAGAGTCTTTACTGATATCGGCCGACGTGTTTTCGTCTTCGGCCGCAACTTCTCCGGCATGGCGGGGCCAGGACCTCGGGGTTTCGGTGCTGATGTCACCGGCCGCGGGGTTCGATGAACTCTTTAGTCAAAAAGGGAAGCCGAAGCCATGAGCCGATCCCCGGGGGGCGTGGATCATGTTTACCATCGTTCACCCCCCCTTGGCGGGACCCTACAGGAGAAGCCGTTGGTGTAAAGCCCGGAGAGCAATCCTGGCTGATTTAAACCTTGTGTGTCCCTAAAAGTCGAGTACATACATTTGCACCCTTTGCCCAGAATGTGAAGATGGCTCAACTCAAGATCACGTCTTTGCGCTTCGAGCACCATCCCACCGGACTTGGTGTTTCTTCTCCTACCCCTTGCGTCTCATGGCGCGTCGAGTCCGACCCTATAGCAAAGAATTGGCAGCAGACATCGTACGATATCAAAATCTCACGTGGCTCTGCGCCGGCCCGGGAATTTCACATCGAGAGCGCTTCGACAGTACTCGTTCCGTGGCCCGACACTCCTTTGGCAACAGGCGAAAGGGCGATAGTTGTCGTGAAGTCTCACGGAACCTCCGACAAGGCCCAATTGGACTCTGGATGGTCCTCGGAGGCGACAGTAGAGACCGCTCTGCTCTCCCTCGATGACTGGAAAGCTACGCCCATCACCACGCCCCCGCGTACCGCTTCACACCCCGATGAGCGGGGAATCCGGCCGGTCCGATTCCGTAAAGTATTTGACTGCCCCGATGTGAAAGGCGGCGGTATTACCAGACTCTACATCACAGCGCTAGGCTTATACGAAGCGTACCTCAACGGCCACCGCATCGGAAACGAGTGGCTCGCCCCCGGATGGACTGCTTACCAACATCGCATTCAATACCAGGTCTTCGATGTAGCGCATCTCCTAAAGCCTGGACAACGGAACGTTCTCACAGTGGAAGTCAGCGAAGGGTGGTATGCGGGCCGAATTCTTTGGGGCGAGGGCTTAACCTGCTTCTACGGCGACCGCATCGGTGTACTGGCTCAGCTCGAGATCCGCGACGACGATAGAACAGGACCAGCTTTGAAGCTTGTGACCGACGATTCATGGGAGTGCAGGTCCTCGCCAATCGTCGGAAGCGACATATACGACGGTGAGACGTACGATCTCGGCCTCGAAGTAAACGACTGGCATCACGACGACCACAGCGAATGGACCCCCGTCGAGACGCTACCATTTCCAAAATCCACACTCATAGCAGCATCCTCTCCACCAGTCCGTACGACGGAGACCCTCAAACCCATCAAAGTCTTCAAAGACATCAACGGCAGAACGCTCGTCGACTTTGGTCAGAATCTCGTCGGCAAACTCGTCATCCCAAAGCTCGCAAAGCCAAACGGTCACCGCCTCACCATCCGCCACGCAGAGGTCCTCGAAAACGGCCAACTCGGAACCCGCCCTCTCCGAGCAGCAAAGGCGACCGATACGATCATCTTCAGCGGCGGTCGAGTCCTAGAGAACTGGTCCCCTCACTTCACCTACCACGGCTTCCGCTACGTCGAGCTGGACGGCTGGGACGATGTGACACTAGACTCACTGTCCGCCGTCGTCATGCACACGGATATGCAGCGGACAGGCTTCTTCTCCTGCTCCAACGACGACGTCAACACGCTCCACCACAATGTCGTCTGGAGCATGCGCGGGAACTTCGTCTCTATCCCCACAGATTGTCCGCAGCGCGATGAGCGCCTGGGCTGGACGGGCGACATCCAAATCTTTAGTCCAACGGCCTCGTTTCTGTACGATTGTGCGGGCATGCTGAGCAACTGGATGCGAGACGTGCTCCTGGATCAAAAGGACGCCGGCGGTATCGTTCCGCTTGTGGTGCCCAATGTTATGAAGGACGGACCTTGGCCTTCTGTGCCGCAGGCAGTGTGGGATGATGTTGTTGTACTGGTGCCTTGGACTTTGTATAAGTGGTTTGGCGACGCGGGCGTCTTGGAAGAGACGTATCCGGGTATGAGAGACTACCTCAAGTCCATCAAGCGTGGAGACGACGGCTTATGGGATTCTTCGCTTTGGCAGTTAGGTGACTGGCTCGATCCCAATGCGCCGCCCGCCGAGCCAGGTCTAGCTAGAACGGACGGTACCCTCGTCGCGGACGCGTATCTGGTTCATGTCACGGGCATCGTCTCTCAGATCGCCACCATCATCAATCTTCCATCTGAGGCTGAGGAACTCGCTGGCGAACACAAACGGCTCAAGCAGCTCTTCCAGGACAAGTACATCACCAAAGCGGGCTTTATCGTCGCGGATTCCCAGACGGCGCTGGCTCTGGCCCTACTCTTTGACTTACACGACACCACCGCCCAACGCGAAGCCGCAGCCGCAAGACTCGCGCGACTTGTGCAATATTCTAAGTTCAGAGTATCCACCGGCTTCGCCGGCACACCCGTGATCCTTCACGCTCTGTCAGAGACGGGATACGTCCAGCACGCATATCGTATGCTCCTCGAGACGGGGTGTCCCTCCTGGCTATACCCCATCCGTATGGGTGCCACCACAGTCTGGGAGAGATGGGATAGCATGCTGGAAGACGGGACAATCAACCCGGGAGAGATGACAAGCTTCAACCACTACGCGCTCGGTAGCGTCGCGGACTGGATGCACGCCGGTATTGGGGGGCTGTCACCGCTCGAGGCCGGGTGGAAGAGGTTCCGGGTTCGGCCTCGGCCCGGAGGGGACCTGCGACACGCCAGCGTCGAGTACCTGAGCCCGCACGGCTTGGTCCGGAGTCGATGGGAGATTGTAACTGATGAGGAGTTTGTATTAGAGCTGACGGTGCCGCTGAATACGTCTGCTGTAGTTTCTTTGCCGGATGGCGGGGAGGAGAGGACGGTTGGGTCTGGAAGTCATGTATTCGAGAGCCGTCTGGCTCCGGGACTGAGGGAAGCGTGGCCTCCCAAAGCTCTGTTGACGCAGTTTGGACTGTGATGTCGTTTGAGTGGACAATATTGACTTTGATATGCCTCTGATGGGAGGCTCAGTAGATTTGCAACTCGCAACGCGAATGTCGACATGCTTAAATCTTAAGCTTACAATACTGTAAGACGGGCTGCTAGTTAGCCCGCGTATTACTTGGATAGGTACTCCGTGACTTAACGCAACTCACAGTAATCATCATTGCAAGACAAATTTGTTGCACGGTAAACTTAACCTTTGTTGGGTTTTTATTGATAATTGCGATGGTTGCTATAAGCGTCACCTATCTTTTCACCCCATTCTTGTATTATTGTCCTACCCAAGGCTGCAAAAATCTCTTGAAGCTCGTCTTATGAGTGTTTGCTCAGGTGGACTGCCGTTTTGTTGCTGTAGAAACCTTGACTTGGAGCTGTGACCACCGCATAATGCGCCCATCCAAAGGGACTTCGGGGACTTTGAGTAGGGGACTTTTGCGACAGACCCCTGCTATCTCTGACTCTGACCGTCTGACGGATCTCCGTGCCGTAGAATTGCATCATTGCGGCCGCTGGTGACCTTCCGAGCTCGGTTACTCGCTAACCACTTGCTCATCTTTCTGATAAACTAAAGCTTACCCTCCTCCTCCTCTTCTCATATACCATTGAGGATTGCTCTCTCCTCGAGTTCCTCCATCGACATTGCCCATTTGTCAAGCTGCCCATCATGCGCTACTCCCTCTCAGCCAAGCTGCTCCTCCTGCTGGGCTCTTCTCAGCTCGTGCTCAGCTCCTCCGACGACCAACGCGTACTCGCTCCCGCTACGGAACAGGCGATAAACGATATTGCCGCGGACTTAGGCTGGGATAAGGCCCCCATGTTCACGATCGAGAACAAAGACGTAATTTTCGCGGCGCTCAAGAGATACGCTGACCCCGTCGACGCCTTCGTTTCTCTTCAGCCCGATATGGCGGACACGCTCGCTGAGCCGAGACTGATCCACGTTCATGGCGAGAAAATGGCTGAATGGATGACGGAGGGCGATAAGCTTCGTCTTCGGCGCAAGGGACGCAAGTTCCGCGACATCACTGATTTCCAGGAGCTTTACGCCGACCACGTCAACACCTTTGCAGGCAAAGCCAGTGAGTCCAATTCATAATACTCGTCGAGATTGCTCCTCGTACAATACGGACAGCTGACGCCGTCGCAACCGCAGACCTTCCCAAGATCACACATCAAAGCCTCATCAAGCCCCTCTTCCCCAAAGTCAACCAGACAAACATGCACAACGTCCTCAAGCACATGACGAGCTACTACAACAGATACTACGGCGGCGTCACCGGCGAGGAGAGTTCCGTCTGGCTGCACGACCACGTCGCCTCGATCATTGCCCAGTCGCCCTTCCACGCCCACATCTCGCTCGAGTACTTCACCCACGAGTTCCCCCAATCCTCCATCATCGCCCGCTTCGAGCCCAAGGTCCGCGACTTCTCCAAGCCCCTAACCATCATCGGCGCCCACCAAGACTCGGCAAACTACCTCTTCCCTCTGCTTCCCGCCCCCGGCGCAGACGACGACTGCTCCGGTACCGTAAGCATTCTCGAGGCCTTCCGCGTTCTCGCGACGAGCGGCTATGTGCCCAAGGAGGGACCTGTCGAGTTCCACTGGTACGCGGCTGAGGAGGGCGGGTTGCTGGGTAGCCAGGCCGTTGCAGCCTACAAGAAGAAGGAGGGTGCCAACATTGGCGCCATGATGGAGTTCGACATGACGGCTTTTATCGCGCGTAACGCTACCGAGTCGATTGGGTTCATCAAGACGGATGCGGACGCGCCGCTGACCAAGTGGGCGGTGGATCTGAGCGAGGAGTACATCAACATCACGACGAGCGTCTACGAGCTCATGCCCGGCGCCGGATCGGATTACATGTCATACACCAAGCTCGGGTTCCCTGCTACATTTGCATCCGAGGGCAATCCCGTTGCGGGTGGATTCCCTGGCGAGTTTGACCCGTACGTGCATACGGAAAAGGATACCATGGATGTCGATGATGAGACGGGTGTGTTTTCTATTGATCACATGGCGAGGTTCTCTGAGCTGGCCATTGCCTTTGCTATTGAGCAGGCTGGGTGGGACAACAAGTGGAGGTAAAGGGCGGTAGTAAGGAGGACCATAGATTGATGCTAGCGAAGTTCTGATGATAGTATCGCTTTGATGATGTGTCTTTGAGAGCCATGATAATTGTGGAGGGATTCGAGCAAGTTCAATCACAACCGCCCATTTCCTGTTCAGTGTACGAGTACTTTGATTTTTGAGGAAGCCAATTTCGCATCGCGGCCAGTTCCTCATCGCATTCCGAGCCAGTTCCGAAGAGCTCTCGCCCACCTAGCTTGTCAAGAGCCTTAGCTGATGGCGTCAACAATAGCTTGAATATGCATAATGCGATCGATGACAAATTGCGGGGGGCTCAATGACAAAGTGCGGAGACAAACAGCGCCTTCGGCTCCCACATGTAATCGTAAGCTGAGCAAGACAAGCTGAAGAATCTCATGAAGTGAATCTTGATCTCTCCTCGTTCATCAAGCTAAGGAACTCTCCTAGTCTTACGAAAGCTAAGAATCCAACGGTTCTAGCAAATACAGCTTCACACTAAACGTTACCGACTCACTTCAACGATGGCCTCAGCAACATCCTTCCGCCAAATCGTCGGCGCCCCGCCCTCGACGGCCTCACCCACGGACAGCACCCTCATCATCATCGACGCCCAAAACGAGTACGCAGAAGGCAAACTCGCCGTCCGGGACGTCACCTCCTCACGCAAGGCTATCGCTGCCCTGCTGCAAAAGTACCGCGACGCCGGCCAGCCCAGCAGCATCGTGCACGTCGTCCACGATACGCCCGAAGGCGCTCCCCTCTTTACGCCTGGAACCAAGCTGGCCGAGGAGTTCGACGAGCTGAAGCCCAAGGACGGTGAAAAGGTGGTGAGGAAGCAGTTTCCTGGTTCCTTTGCGGGAACGGATTTGCAGGCGCATTTGGAGGGGTTGGGAGCGAGGGGGAAGAAGGTTGTTTTGACCGGGTACATGGTGAGTCTGGCGCATTTCGCATGCGGGAATCTACCCTTGCAAGATGACAAGTTTAAATGCTGATGTGTGGTTTTCAAGGCTCACGTTTGTGTGTCTACTACCGCTAGACAAGCTGACCAGCGTGGGTTTGACGTTCTGATCGCTGAGGATGCGGTCGGCGATCGTGATATTCCTGGCGTCGATGCAGCGCAGCTCGTCAAGGTTGCTTTGAGTGAGATTGGTGATGCTTTTGGTACTATTGTGCAGAGCAAAGACATTGTTTAGCCTTGTTCAGGAATTGAAGTACATTATGAGTTTGTTGGTTCAACTTGACATTTATATATACTTGGTCGACGATTACAACTGACTTCCAGTGGTCTGGGAAAGACACAACAATATCCATGGCGACGAAGCAGCAGTCCAGGTAACGATTAGGGAATGCAATACTTTAGTACGGACAGGCCAACAGTTGCGACTCAACTTTACCATATGTGACGTTCCTAACAACGATATTTGTCAAGGAGCTCTTTCAACCTGTTCCACTCACTCTTATACTAATGTAAACAGGGCCTGTCTTTTTAGGCCCGACAGAGGCCCCATCCTAACAGTCGAACTCCTCCACGCGGTCCCAGCCGTGTGGTTCTCAAGGTGCATCGAGAAAACAAATCGATAACTAGCTCAGCATCTAGAGAAGAAACATCGAACCATCCAAATTCAGATCCATAGCTGAAATCGCCGATTGGCGGCGCCATAGTGCGGAGAAAACGGCACCACGCCATCAAGGCCCTGACGATCGGCGCGGCGTACCCAGAGCTGTTGAAGCCCACTAAAGAGGCACAGCAACCGCTACTGATTCGAATACTGACGGGACATTGGTTACGCTCTTCAAGAACAAACATGGAGTGCCGAGGAAGAGTTATGAGAGCCCACAGGAACTCCATCGTTGCAGGGCCGCGCAGCTAACCGACTTGGCGAAGAACGAATTCATAGCCCAAAGAGGCATCAGTGTCGTCACCACTCTGTGCTGCTCAGCTGGAGCAAGCTGTTGGGCTCTCAATGTCCCACTGAATAGCTCGAATACTCACAAAGTTGCAAGGGCAAAGCGGCGGGTTTAACAGCTTGGGATTCGGACCTCGGACAACTCAGTTCTGCGAGCGAAGCATTGGCGCGCTCATCACCATCTGAGAAAACTGTTGTTTGTTCTTGTCTTGCGACGGCCCCACGATGGAAGATGAATTGGATAAAAGGTATAAGCAGCCGCACAATGGGATGAACTCGCGATGGCATCACCCTATCATTGCAAATCAATATCAAGTGCCACACATTCTTCGCGACGGCCATAGTTATTAGACTTGTCTCTAGTTATTAGACATCTGACCCCGACGAAGCCATCACGATGAGATTGTCCACCCTCTCCACGATCCTCTCCTGGGCAGCCGTCGCGTCCGCCGTCGCCATCACAAACGAGACCTCGCCCTCCCCGAGCATCCCCAACGTCGTCCAGTCTACCTGGGACGGAAAATGCTTCTACCCTACCCCGGACGCCGCCTTCGACCTCGACTCCTACCTCGGCCGTTGGTACCAGGTCGCCGGCACCGTTGCACCCTTCACTGCCGGGTGCAAGTGCATCTTTGCGCAGTACTCTCTCAATGTGCGCACACGCTCTTCCCCATTCTGTGCGACTTGAGTAGCTGTCTTTGAGGGCATGTGTGACGGTCTAACTATTATTCGTTGTTTAGGATAACGGCACGGTCAAGGTGAACAACACCTGCGAAGCCGGGGGCCGCGCCATCAACATCCTAGGCACCGCCGCGCCAGCCGATCCGTCGTACGGAGCCAAGGGTGTCCTTCGCGTTCAGTTCCCCGGCCAGCCCGGGCCCGATTGCGCCGGCCCAAATTACATTGTTCAAGGTACGCGCAATGCGCCCCTATAATTGTGGGAGAGCGTACTCAGGCACAGAGCTGCTCTTCCACGTTGGGGTCGAAACCTTGTCGAGGTCCTTATAAGCTGACAATGTGATTCCCTTTGCACAGACTACACCCCAGACTTTGCGCTCGTGCAGGCTAGCAACTTTACGACTCTGTTCGTGCTCAGTCGCCAGCGGAACCCGGAGGACGCGGTCCTCGATGTAAGTCTCTCCTCTCTTTTCTCTCCCATACAGTGCAATGGAATGGTACAATATCTTCCGCAAGCGTTGCAACCAGTAATGTAGGCGCATGTAATTGCTAACGGGATAAATTCTCAACAGGCTTGGATCGCGCGCGCCGGTCAGCTCGGCTCGAATCTCGCAGACGTTGTCAAGACGGATCAGACCGGTTGCCAGTTCGCATGAGACATGGGGAATGCGCCAAAGGCTGCATCTGGGGATCGCGAAGAATCTGTGCCTGGCGCTTGGCCTGGAACGGAAGAATTGAGGTGAGACTTTGGGTCTTCGAGTGTCCCAGAGCGGTCTTTGGGGCCAAAGGTAAAAGAGTGGTATTCCTACAAAAACAGACGAGAATTCCATGCAAATGCCGGATGTCTCGTGTCATTGTCAATGTCAGTGTCGCAGCCGGTGACATTCGCAAGCAGGATCATAAACTGGGGGGACTGAGATGTGAGAACTGACCGTATATGCTCAGACCTCGATGTTGAAGCAGACAAACAAGTCAGAGCTCATAATCGAGGCTTCTAAGTCATTGGTCAATGGCCGTAGATCTCACAGCAAGCCCCCGGAGCTCAGCTCCAGCTCCAGCTCTCAGCTATCAGCTCACCTTTAAACTTTGGAGCTTGGAGCTGTAGCTTCGACACCATGACCCCATAAACTTCATTGACTTTTCCCCCATGTTGCACCAGTGCGACCACCAGGCGCGCCCACGGCGTAAGTTGTGCCACTTATGCAAGGGGTTTCTATGACGACACCACCCTCAGCCCGAGACATCATGACGAATGTGGCCGCGTCCGGCCTGTGTTTGTGTGAACGCATCTGTGGGCACCCATGAATTGTGGAAGAGGACTGGGAAAAAGAAAATAGGAAAGGCTGGACCTGAGCTTTAGGACTGAGAGCGGAGGTCAAGGACGGGGATGATGATGAGTGAGGTAATGAATTGACTTTGATTCAAATAGCTCTCGGGTCCTCCTTGCGAGGGGCACCTTGCTCACGCTTGCTCACGAGTGCCTGCTGTTGTTACTACTACGTGAAATTGATCATTGTCATATAACGAAACTTTGAACAGTAGCTGCACCCTACCACGACTGCTATATCATCCATTATTTCACTCTACCACCGCAACAATGGTTAAAGCCAAGGAAGAGGTTATTTCCGAGTTCAATGAGTACGTCAACATGACGGCCGAGGACCTCGAGTCCTGGCTCAAGTCGGACGACTCAAACAGCGCGGGCTGGCCCAAGGACGACGCCGAGGGCGAGGGCGAGTCGGTCGGACATGACAGCGGGCGCAAGATTGTCGAGATCCTCCAAGCCAACCCCGAGAAGAAGGAGGACGAGTACACGGATGAGCAGATTGAGCACATGCGCAAGGTCGTGGCGTACTGGTGAGTATACTTTCGCGAGAGACGGGGCGAAGCATGAGATGAGTTAGAAGCTAATCGAGTGATGCAACAATAGTAAGCGACACTTGGCGCAAGAGTCCAAGGGGAACAGTGATAAGTCGCCCGAGGAAGTGAAGAAGAGCAAGTCGTATGCTTCACTGAAGAACTGGGGGCACGACTTCCTCAAGGCCCAGGGCAAAGAGAATGGCGCATCAAAGTCGAATGGAAAGTCCACCAAGAAGGAAGAGAACGGCGACGAAGAGAAGGCCGAGTCGAATGGGTCCAAGAAGCAAAACGGTTCCAAGAAGGACGAAGAAGAGGCCGAAGATGATAAGGAAGAGGAGGCTGCTGACGAAGAGGCCGAGGACGAGAGTGAAGAGAAGGCCGGTGACAAGCGCAAGAATGCTAGCGAGGAGAACGGTTCTAGCAAGAAGCGACAGACGCGCCAGGGCGAGGGCAAGTCGACTGAGAAGTCGGATGAGAAGAATGGGGATGATGAGAAGGAAGAAGAGGCTGAGGAGAAGGATGAGGATGGTGACGAAGAGATGGAGGAGGACGGCGACGACAAGGAGAATGGCGGTGGTAAGGCCAAGAAAGGACCTAAGAAGGGCGATACCGTCAGCTGGAACTGGGGCAGTGGTCAGCCTGAGGGCAAGGTCCTTGACGTGAAGGGCGAAAAGTAAGTCAATCGAGAGGTCTCATTGTCATAATGAAGACAGGACTAACGCGATACTTAGGACGTCTATCACGACGAAACGCGGAAACGAAGTGTCTCGCGATGGAGATCCTGAGGATCCGGCCGTTGTCATTGACACTGGAAAGTCGAAAGCAATCAAGTCTGCTCACGAGTTGAATGAGTGATGGGAGCTACGGAGCCGTAGAGAAGGCATACTTCTTCGCCGCGATCGGTCTGCTTTACGTCAGAAAGCATGTATAGATGCGTCGTGTACTGTTATTGTTTAGTGTACTACCTTTTTCAATTGAAGTGCTGTGATTGAATGGACAATGAAACCTGATCTGAAATGCGATGTTACAATTCTACACTCCTATACAACATTTTACACGGCGTACATGATCCATCTTACAACTCTTCCACTCTCTCCGACTGCGAGGAACTCGTATCCTTCTGGAATTTGGTGATGGGATCCTTCTCGGCCTCCTTCACCTGGTTCCAGAACTTCTCACCATTCTCCTTGTCATCCTTGAACAGGTGATCAATCACCAGCTTCTTGGGCGTCTCACCCATCCACTGGAAGAGAGAAAAATCGCGGAACTCATCAGCCCGGAAAATCTCGAGCATCTCAATAGGCTCATCGCCGATATTCTCAACAAAGTGACCCATGTTTTTAGGCACAATACCAACATCGCCAGGGACGTAATCGAAAGTGCGGGCAGTGCCCTCAGCCGCGAAGATGGTAATACGGGCCCGACCCTTGATGAAAAAGGACCACTCGTCAGCATTGGGATGCCAGTGCATCTCGCGTAGCGCGCCAGGCTGGATCGTGAGGTGGGCAGCAGCAACCTGTAAGGGACATGATTGTTAGTCTCGAACATCCTTAGAAGCGTGTCGAGGTTTCAATTCCTTACAGTCTTAGAGATGGGGAAGTTCTTGGAGTCGGTGATGCGGACCTCGCCGCCGGACGTCTGCTCGGGCTCCTGATCAAGCATCCTATGGGTGAAGTTGAAGCGGGACTTCTTGGCGTGCTTGCCCTTGGGCCGCTCCTCATCGATGGGGCCCGGGAGCGTGCCTTGGAAGATATATTTCTCGCCTTCGGGGAGGTGCTTGAAGACTTCGGGCTCGAGGTGGAAGTTTTCGGCAATGACTGACTTGGGCGTGTGCGCGAGCCAGTCTGACAGGATAAAGGTCGATTCCTCAGAGAAACGGCCATCGTCAAAGATGAGGAGGAACTCGGTGCCATTGGGACTCAGTCCTTGCAGGGAGTGAGGGACGCCTGACGGGAAGTACCAGAGGTCTATTGGGTATTGATTATTAGCTTTCATTGCCATCGTCGCAAGATCAATGTTGATAACAGCTTCAAGCAATCGAAAAGGTTATGGAGGCATATGCTTACCGCCCTTCTTGAGATCGTCGATAAAGTTACCGCCCTCGTAGTCGAGCGCTGTAACGCGAACTTCGCCGTCCAAGACGTACGCCCATTCGGCCTCCTTGTGCCAGTGAAGCTCTCGAATGACGCCCTCCCCAAGACGCATGTTTACACCGGCGAGCTCGACGCTGGTGGACAGCTCACGTACAGTTGTCTGTCGGGTCCATCCGCCTTCCTGTTATTTGGCAAATGTTGTTAGTCTGGGATGGATTTGGGCTTGCGTGGTGGCTTTAGTGCCACTCTGACAGCTCAATTGGCTTCGAATCAGTAAGTACTCACCTCAATTCGAATATGCGAATCCGCGAAACTCCAGCGCATGTTGGGCATGTTTCCCTTGTCCGTTGAAGGCGGCCGCACCATATCCGGGTTCTGGCGCGAGCGCTCGCTGTTCCAGGGCCCCAGCACTGAGGCGCCGAGCCCATTGCGGTAGGGAAGCGGGTCGAGGCCGTCGCCGACCGAGTCGACGGCGCCGTCATTGGGATCCCTGAAGCCCGGAACGTACGGGTTGCTGGTGCTCTTCTTCTTGTAGCTCGCGGGGATGTCCATGCCCCGGAGGAGACGCTCACGAGGGCTGTCAAAGTGCGGTGCCGCCGAGCACAGCTCGCTGGCTGACGCCCAGAGAAGCAACAGCTTGGCTGCCGTGGGTTGGGTGAGATGCATGCTGGGCCAAGATTTCGTGGTGATGGGGATCGATGCGACGGGACTGGAGGTATGCGATGTGCCAAGAGGGTAGCTCGCAGCAGAGAATGGGAATGGGGTCAATTGGGTCTACAATTGACTTTTCTCTTTCTTCAATGGCTGAGAATAAGACACAAGAATAAAAGTCTTCAAGAAGCAAGACGTTCAGCTCGTGACACTGGGAGCCAGAGGCTATTTTATACCCCCTTTCTAAAGCTCATCATCCGACTTAGCCATGCCAATACTAATGCCTTGACCTCTTCCTCGGCCTCGCCAATGTCGCAACCAACTCGTAGTACGTAAACACGGAGAGCTTACAAAGGGAACCATCCCTCCGTCATAGTCATCGGCGCATCACCTCACCCGCCCATCGCTGCAGTCTGCAGGTTGAAGCGAACGGTGACACACACCACACACCAAAATCCCACGTCTGCCACACACCCACCAATCCGTCGACGCACATGCCGAACCACCCCCGAGACTCAAGCTCCCCCACAGCTGTAGCAACAATGGCAAGGTAGTAGGGTACCTTGCCAAACCAAGCAGCTTCAAGAGCTGGCACTGCTGCTGCTGCTGCTGCATGCCACCTTGCATGGAATGTTCAACAAAAGCTCCCCCTCACTGGCTGAAACGCGGTAGAGCGATGGGCATAGCACGTCTTGCGCATGCGGGGATGAACCAGTCAACCTGCCTCCCCAGTGATAGCCGGCGTACCAGGGGAAGAGAGGAACGCTTGCCGTAGACCAGGGCCAGGGAGGGGAAGAGGAGTAGTAACAGACTACTTGATTAGTCTATTATGAGAATCTGGACGCACTGAGGTGGCCTGGCGTTTAAGCTCTTCACTCAACGAAACCCAATTGGCCTTTCAGGTGAGCTGCTGAAGCTCTTCTCCATCGTTCGGTTCGCTGCGACGTTGGCGGGATGTCTGCAGCAGGCCATGACGCAGGTTCCTGCGCCTTGAGCTCTGCTCCCAATGCAACTCCAGAACCATCGATTGGACGGGGCATATGTCGGAGATCCTGGAGAAAAAGCTGGTTCCGCGGCCAGGCGTTGTCAGGCCCCCGGTTTCACTGCGTGACTGCAGTGACATTCTGCATATCCTTTCTCTGACTGAGCTTAGCTCGAGTCCCTCAAGGCTATTTCTGATGGGCTTGCTCATGCTTGTCCCAGCTTCTCGCGTTTCCCCCTCACTCTCTTTGCTCGAATCCCACGCCCCCTAAAGGCCCGAAAGTCACAGATCATACCGGGTCCGTCGAATGGCATCTTTCAAATCCGCGAGAACCGTCCGCCGAGAGATTTACGAGCGGGGATAGATCGCTCTTGGTCTTGGCTTTCTTTCGGCATTGCTTTCCGCCCTTTGGCCCATATAAACCAGGCTGGAAACCTGGAAACTTTTCGCGGGTGGACCACGGCAGATCCGAAGTGCTCGAGTTTCTGGCCTTTGGGCTTTTCTTCAGTTTTTGCAAAGTGCTAACGGATACTACAAACATTGCGCGTCAGCACCCACCGGCTGTCTTTCTCCCCCATCCTCGGCACATCCATGCCAACTTGAGAGAGAGTTTTATTTATATCCGCATAACTCTTCGCCAGCCAACGTCACTTGGCCAGAGCTTCCAGTCTCTTGGAGGAACATCCCATTCTCAGTGAAGCCAAAGCTACTGCTTCTCAACCACCCTTCTACGTCGCGATCTGAGACGCCCTATCGGAACGACGCACCGACAACACCGTAAAGATGAGCTCAACGAGCGGCAGCTACGGTTCCGTCACCAACTCGGCTCCGGTCGTGAACGGCGACTCGCACGCCCACGCCGATGAAGAGCAGCCCCTGCTTGGCGGCGGAGGCGGCGCCCGGAAACCAGCTTCCAAGTCTCTGCGAAAGAAGCTCACTACAGACGTGCAGCGCGACTGGGCCGACCTGGTTCTCTTGGCATGCTACATCATCACCGGCCTGCTCGACAGCTCTTCCATCTCCATCTGGGGATCTTTTGTGTCTATGCAAACAGGTAAGATCCCTTCCAAGCCTTCGTTACCCACAATAACGGCCCGAAGCATCGTGCTACACATCACTGACACGGAACAAAAAACAGGAAACACAGTCTACATCGGCCTCGGCCTCGCCGCGCCCACCGAATCCACCCGCTGGATCAAATCCGCCACCTCGCTCATCTCATTCTGTCTAGGCTCGTTCTTCTTCAGCCGATTCCATCGCTTCTTCTCCCCCAAGAAGCGTTGGGTCCTCTGCGCTTCCTTCATCGCCCAGACCCTCCTCTGCGTCGCCGCCGCCGTCATCCTGACCGTTGGTCCTGCGGCCGGCAAGGACGAGATCGCCTGGAACGTCCTGGTGCCTATCGCCCTCATCGCCTTCCAGAGCTGCGGTCAGGCTGTCACCAGCCGCGCGCTGAAGTATAACGCGCTCACCAGCGTTGTATTGACAAGTATCTACTGCGACCTCTTCTCTGACGCTGAGCTTTTTAGCGTTCACAATGCTGAGCGAAACCGAAGAGTCGGCGCGCCTGTATTGCTTCTTGTTGGTGCCATTTGCGGCGGCTTGTTTGCGCACAGTTCCCTGGGAATTGCTGGCGCTCTGTGGACGGCCGCTTTCTTGAAGTTCCTCATCGTCTTGTCGTGGTTCTTCTGGCCGGGTGAACCGACTTCGGACGAAGAGTAGATAAAGTGTATACTGGACTGTATGTAGGTTGCCATCTGAAAAATGATCTCTCTTTCACTTGCTGGCTAGATGATTTGAAAGTCAAGCCCGGGGAGCTCGATCTCGAGACTTAAGCCCACAAAACTTCAGTAGTGGCATATAGATAACACGAACTATTGAAATATGTTACAACGTGTGCAGCGATGAATCAAAGAACTGAGCTACTCCAAAACTGAATGAATGAGCGGTCCTCTTTATTTGCATCTTCTTCTTATGACTCTACACCTATTCCGCCTCTATTCTGTTTGCGCATTTTTCGTAAATTTGGACAAGCCAACCCCTACTCGACAACTTCCTTCAACTGGGTAAACACCAAGCTCCTAGCAAACCAGCTATGCTTCCAATTCAAATATGAACTTCTCAGGGCTCAGCAACTCGTCTTTCGCTGCCGACCATTTGCCAACGTCGCTTGGAGTCATTGGAGCTGAGCGATTTGAATCTCCTGATGCTCGCGATTTGGTGCTTAAGGAGGAACTAGAGTCATGCAAATGATCATGTAACCCTGACACGGCGCCAGTACGTTCCCTCATACTTTTATACCGTTGGGTATTCGCCTTGCGAAGCTCAGCGACACTCTTCAGAAGCTTGTTTGAACGAGGCGTTTGTGCTATAGATTGAATAGTTGTTTAGCCACTCATGTTGCCTGTGAACATTGACACAAAGCGGACTGAAAGGAACTCACTCTTTCTCTGGCTGTCTTCGCTCATCATCTCTCTAGGAAAGCCACTGATTGGGAGGAAGGCGTTGCTGGAGTGGGGGTATAGCTCTGTCCGCAAACACAGAAATATGTTTGTGGTTGATAGCTCTTTGCTGACCACGACACGAATCCTCTTGAGCTTGAATGTGCCTCGGAGATACATGTCAGTGATGTTTGCTTCCGGCATGGGTATCTTCGAGGCATCGTCAGGCAGCGTCCCCGCCTCTTCTACGACAAAATATGGTTCAAAGTCGCCTCTCAGACATGTGCGGAGGAATTCGCCTAAATATTTCATCTCGTTGGACGAATTGGCAAATCTGCAGTGGATGCGGCCTTCGGTACATATGTCAGTCTTTCGTAATGATACATTTGAGCGCCATCAAAACGCCACAAGGTCAAAATTCTGTAAACAGGATCCATGATATGCTTACCTGTGCACTCGAAACCTTCTTTCACTTGTCTCACTGATCCCACATCTTTCTCAAAGAAGAAACAGCTTGCGACCAGTCTGTGTGCGATTTCCTTGATCTTGCCCCGGTTCAAATTGAGGTACCGTTTTGTCGCTCTCTCTAGGCTGTCCAACTCGTTGACCGCATCTAGACGGGGGACTTTGAACCGCAGGTCAGGGTTGACACGGATATGTCTGCGGTGACTATCTCTGGTCACATGTGAGTTCTGCGATAGGATATCAGTCTTGAAATCGGACCATATCGCGTTGCAGGAAAGTATTCGATCGAAGCGATCGGCAGCAATTTGAGCTAGCTGTACAGGTAAGAAGGTTCTCTTGCGCTTGGTCACGGTCTCGCCACCTTTCAATATCTCCGTTCTATGGGCAGTAGACTGGATCTCATTATCAAGACCGTTCATTCCCGTACCGATGGATAAGAGAATGTCAGGCACAGTGTCGGCGATGTCGGGCCATATCATTCGTCTTTCATGGTGAGCCACGAGTACTGGGCAATTATGGTAGAGCGCACCATCGAGGTAGCTACTTTTGGTGTCTGCCTTCGTGAATGATTTGAAGAATGGAGGTGCAGCGGATGTTGCTCGAGCCCTTCTCATTGTTCAGTTTCAAGACCATGAATTTTAGCATGGAGTCTATGGTACTTACGCCTCCCATGCTTTGAACTCTTGACTTGGCTCGTTGGATCGAAAGAGCCGATAAGGAAGCTCTGCCTCAATTAGTCTTGTATCTTATGCGAGCCGAGAGAGTCATGCGGCACATGGGGGGAGTACTTACCATCATCCATCGAATCAGGTCTGTTGTAATTCGTGAGAATAACTGAGTGCTGGTCAATAGAAGTTGTCGAGGTTACAGCCACTTTCGTTAGCATTTCGCTCTGGCTATGGTCGTTGGCTCCTCCGAAGAGTGGCCGATCCTGGAACTTCTCCCGCAGAAGAGCCTCAAATGGTTTGGTCTTGTAGATACTTCCGTGATTGATCGTGACAAGCTTCTCAAGCAGCGGAATGCCCGACAATTCGCGTGGCCTGAAGGCGTCTGCACAAAGGTGTTTGAATGTCTTGATACATTCCTCCACGGACCAATTATTGACTCCTAGTCCAAGAGCAATAATTCCTCCCGTGCTATCGCCAAGGTTAGGTAGGTTTCCGTAACGACCCCAAAATGAGACGAGCATACCTTGTACCGACAATCAGATCGAAAAAAAGCTGTATCGGGAGTCTCTCACCGAAGACTCTTTCAATGGCTCTGAGAACGTGAAGCTCTACAATCCCTCGGACTCCACCACTATACGAAACGTCAGCTAGTGAGCAAAGCTTTATTTCGGGAAGAATGGCAGCTGAGGGGGCATCGTACCCGTCAAGACACAGTACTCGAGCGCCCGCAAATTGTGGTTTGACCACAACCGTCCATGCAGGCTCCCACATTGTTTCCCTTTCGTGAAGAGGACACCTTTTCATCTCAACTGTCGTATGAGCCTTGATACCGTAGGCTTGAATACAAGGTAGACACAGAACATGACCGCAGGGCAATGGATGTTCAGGGAGCTCTCTTAGACACGAAAAGCAAGTGGAGTGACTGATAAAGTCCCCTACATTACCCAAAGAGAAGTAGAAGTCGTTTAGTTGATACCTGTGGAGATCAGCAGCGACCTTTTGCTCGCTCTGCTCGCGCACTCGTGAGGTGGCTTCTTGGAACCTGGCATGAAGCTGACGCAGGTGATTTCGAATTTGATCAATCCACTGACCCGCAAAGTCTTGCAGGTCAACGTCTGACTGATAATTTCCCGCTGCAAATATACGTCCATGTTTGTTTTGGTGACCTTTCGGATCGTGTCCAAACTTGACGTTGTAGCATTTTCCATATTTGGGATGAGAGAAGGTGCATGGCGCATAGAAATCTGCATAGCCTTCGAGGGCAACATTGCAGAAATCCACGTACGCGTCGTCGAGAAGTCTCACAGGGGTTCCTGTAGATTGTCAATACTAAGGTACCTTACTTGAAAGACCAGAGAGAGATATCGCTACTAACCCAGAATGTTCTGGCGAACTGAGTCGAGCATAATGCAAGACGATATCATCGGCACCATGTTTTCGAAGATCTGTTGCGTTCCGCCGCCATTCTGCGAAATTTTTGTCGAATTATTACCAATGGAGATCGCCAAGTTCAAGATGTTGCCACTGAAATCTTGTGGAATGGGGTTGTGTTTCAACGCTTCTTTGACAAAGTCAAAAGGAGTATCCAGATCGCGGGAAAAATGATCGTAAGCAGCGTGGAGGTAGACTTGCAACTTGTCTGCAGTGGCCAGCATCCGAACACGCTTCTTGGTAAGCAGAGACGCTTGGCATCTTTTGTTGATCAGCTCAAAGAGCTTTCCCATCTGATCGTCCATGAGCATGTAGCGACCACGAGACGGAACTCGAATCACGGTGATAGAAGCGTAGTAGCAGTCGAGTAAGTCTTTGGTCGTGTTGATGGTTCGACCAATTGCCTGCCAAAGTCTGGCTTGCTCTTCGAATCGGGGCTCGCGGAAAATCGCTCCACTAATATCATTAAGAAGACGAGCAGTTGCGGTCTCAATATTCCATTCATCATCATCCACGTTGTCAGTTGCATTAAGGACAATGACTGCGTGGGGAAGAGCCGGTTGGTTCAGCGATTTGTCGATCGAAGCCGAGCCCCATTCCAAAAGTTTGTCGAGGACGGTAGATTCAAAAGCCCTATATCAATTCATGAGCGTATTCCTTAAGAAGGAGTATAGGAAAGTTTACCTAGGGTTTCTCAAGACGAAGACAACCACATCTGAGAAGGTGTAGAGTAGTCTGGGATAGAGCTGCGTGACTGCGTACTCTCTTTTCTTCGTTTCTGGGGTGACTGCCCATTCGAGGTCCCGCTGAGATGCGTAGCGCGACTTTCCGAACTTACGTTTCGAGGATGTATCAATGACACCCGAAGAACGGCTAGCAGTTGATGGTTTCGGCGATCTGCCTAGACCGGTCTTGCCCATGACATTTGTGACATCGTTAAGGATCCCCAGAGCCTCCTCTTTCCCTTTTGTGCGATGTCGCAGACCTGCCGGTACAGCTTCCCCACCATCCAAGCCCTCGCAGTCTGCGTATAACACAGGCGCTTGGGTATTGTAAGACATCGGATCAGCATACAGGTGGACGTCGCCAGTCGTCGGAAGGCGGTCGTTGTTGGACGAGGTAACGGGCGACGGATACTTTGCCCCGCGGTCAAGCATAGCAAGCCTATCAATCAGCATTTTGATCAACGTGCTTTTCCCAGCCCCTAAGGATCATCAGTAAAATATGTTAATAAAAACAGAACTTCGAGAGTACTAGCCTGTTTGTCCAATGAAGGACACGAGCTGAGGATAGCGGTTCCCATGGTCTGAGGATAGGTTATCGCTCATCAACGTGGCGAATCGACCATAATCCTGCAATATGGGTTGGTTGGATGAGTCTCGCCCAACTCCAAACCATGTGGTATCCTCATCCGATTGGAATTCGAGTTCGTGCTCTGTCGCCGAGCGGGTGGGCTCCAGGATCTCCCGCAATCTCTGGACAACTTGGGGATTGGACTTCTCGTGCGGTCGACCATCCCAGCCGACGGCGCCCGGCTCGTGAAGCTCCCATTCGGACCAGCAATCATCACAAAATGCTAGATTGTTGCATTGAATACAGGTGAAAAGCTTCTTGGTCGTAGCGCGACACTTGTGGCAGATTGCCGAGCGTGCTTTGCGAGCTGTGTCTGTCATGGTGCCTAGTGCGCTGCAGTCTCCAAGGACTGAATGGCCTTGTCGAAGGAAACAAAGAAGAATGAGAGGCCCGGATTGACATAAAGAGGGAACTCAGGAACATCCCTTCCGCAACCTCGACACTTGAAGTAAGGCTGTGAGGCAACCGGCCGCGGGCATTCTCGCGCCTGCTGCAATATTGCAGCCACCAGTGCCTCTGGGTCAGCAAAAGAGGGCTAAAACTAGACTGATTGGAAGCCGTGAGGCTTTCTTGTCTTGGATGCTGAAAGCGTTACCCAATAGTGTTGAGCTGATAGACTCAGCCCACCATCTTTCAGAGTTGTGGCGTCTTCAGCAGGAGTGGTTCGAACTTCGAACCCTCGTCGGCGCGTCACCACAGTATGCATGTAAGATTCAGCTCGTGTGGAAACCCAGCCTGATGTTCATCTCTTGGTAATCAAGTTCAAACCCGGCGTTCTGGAAATTGTTATGAACTGTCCCTTCCGTACCAATTTGTACACATTGGAATGACGTAACGAGCCCAATTGCTTAGTCGTATGTCCGCGGCCTTGCTGTTACCTTCAGCCACGCTGATTGAATACCGATTGAATACCGAGTTACACGGAATATAAAGGGCTGAAGATCGACACTCACAGCTCACATTCTATGTACGTGCACTAAGAAATGAACACGAGCGTTTCGTAGCTGTACCCAGACATTAGAACTATCCTACTCTGCGAAAGTGGATATACACAGCTGTACTTGCTCACGCCAACGAATGCACGTACGTTTGGAGGGGATTGACTTGATTTGAAAGGTAATTCGCCGGAGATCCTCAATTGTTTCCTGAATTAAAGGGCTACCTCGCAGCTTCATTTCTTGACCTACTTACCTACATGTACTGGTAAGAGGAAAGCTCTTTGTACGTACCTTCATCACCAATCCGTGCCGTGATGCCTTGAATAGCGTGAGTGTGTTTCCCCTTATGTACCATCTGCAAAAAACTTTTTGCATATCATTGAAGACCCTTCAGAGCTAAATTCATCCTCCTGGAAAACTCCAGGTAGCGGTCCCAGTCCGTTCCTTGGTCGCTACCGATCGGCAGTGAGGATCCAACGAAGCTACCGACCCCAGCTCCGCCCAGAGATTCTTCAATCTCCCAGTATTTCCCGCCGTCGATGAAAATAACCTCTCCATTTCTGTTGTTGTCATTCATGAGTAAAGCAGCCGATAGAGCCACATGTTCAGGCGTATTCAGAGCGAGTCCCGTGAGAGACACCATCTCCTCGTTGACAATACCGGACTTAGTCCAGTTTGGAGCGAGAGAATTGAGTCTGATGGGAACAGGGAGCTCTTCTAGATGCGGGATAAGACTGCGCATAAGACCAAGCACAGCATGCTTAGACGTGGCTAGTGTGACAGGTTGTATCAGTATTGCGAACGAAATTGGAAGTATTCTCGAGTCAACATTATCCTTGTTGCAAGGCAAACGAAGATGTTGCCTGGCCGCAGAGGTAAGATCATGAAGAGAATGACACTTACTATAATCAACAGCTTTGAATCTTGACCAAGAGCTGACAGATGCAGTGAGAACAATGCTACCTCCGGTCTCCTGTTTGCGCATGTGGTGAACAGCGAGCTTGACTGTTGAAATGACGCTAAAAAGGTTCGTCTCGACGCAACTCAGGTCTGGTGCCTTCAACTCTCCATCAGTAGGATCGATCTCGTCGTCGATAAACCGGGTCCGGGCACCAACTCCTAATACCACCGTTGTCAGCCCTCGTGTTCATACAGAATATTTCTTTGTATTGCCCTCATTCCACCGGGTTCAATGAAGCTTCTGGCTAGATTGCAGTAGCAGCGGCTTCAATGACTTCACAGTTAAGTGGTCATGGCAATTTCAAGGACAAGCTAAAGATATCTCCAGGTGGGCATGTTTACCGGCATTCGCGAAGACAGCGTCAATGCGACCTTCTCGCTCTGCGGTTCGCGCAAATACGCCACGAAGAGCTTGCCAATCGCAAACATTGCATGGCTCGAAGGTTAGACGAGACTCCACTAGAGACGGATCGCCAGGCTCCGAAGCTTTGGGAAGACTCAGATCGACATTGGTAACTCGCGCACCCAGAGAGAGAAGAAGGTTGACCGTTCCAAGGCCGATACCCGAGGATCCGCCTGATGATTGCTTGGTCAGCATGTATCCTCCTCAAACAGATGTTGATATGATAATTCGAGTCTTTGGCTGGTTGCACCATCATGTAGTTCAACCTCAGAAAAGAATACAAGACAGTCGCTAGGTGTGCATACCTGTCACTAAGACAACCTTGTCTTTGAGACCGACGAGGTCTTTTTCGTTGATCTCGAAGCGCGACATTGATCCGATATAACGTTGAGTTGGTCAGCTTTATTTCGGTTAGTCTTCTGTAGTAGATGGCCTGGCGTTTTGTATGTCCTCAGACCTCGCTTCATATCACCGCCTTGGGCGTTTTATACAAATGCACCTGATATCATTGCGCTTAAAGAACTCCGTCGGCGAATATGGGGAGACCGGATGATTGTCACAGAAACCTTGTTTCATCCCGTCCGCGGCCTGCCGAGGTGCCTGTCCACCCCGCACACCCCGCTTCCTCGAGATCTCGCCACTGAATCCAGGGACTAAGTAGCTGTCAGTAATAAAATTGAGTTTGTAACCACTATCATTGGTGGGCAAGAATGCTACGATGTTTTCCGAAGCGGGTGGTGGCAGAATCACCGGACCCTTTGGGCCTTCGGGGAGATTGGAATGCAGGAGATAACAACCACTTGCCCTCTCGTCTCTTCATCACTTCCAGCTTTGATAGGTTCTTACAAATTTGTAGATTGCTTCTATATCTTCTGGTTCAAGATACTAGACGTAAGGGTACATGTAGACTTCTGACTTCGTTGTTCAAGCTGGAAGATCGATAGGCTCAGATTGGAAGGAACCTGCAAACCATACCAGAGGACGACGCTGGAATCGTACTCTTTGGGTTCAGACATTAAGAAGTAGTTCCTATGCTTAAGGTTGCCAGAAAAAATCAAGTTTGGTCTGTATAATATTAATGTTGGCTGCTGAAGCCTTCAAGCATGCGCTCCTCGTCTAACAGCACTAGGTGGCACAAGGGAAATGATTTTCATACGAATAAAGCTAGATTCGCTTATCCTTTTGCTATGTACGTGCCGCTACCAAGGACATTGCCGTTGCTATCCTTCACCTCGCACGTCTTGGGCGCGCCACCAAGGTCTGACTTGCAGTATAAGACTTGTCCAGTGTCCCAGCAGTCGCCCTCGATGGTGAACGTACGGCCGTCGCCAGTGTTTTAACAGGGAGAGTGATCGTTGGGGTAAGCTTGATCGTAGACAGCCTCACCGGCGTCGTTGATGATGGCAAAGCCGGTGTAGCCGCCATTGGTGCCAGATCCGCTGGGGCCACCAATAGCGCCGTAGGCGCCGGATGACCAGACAACTCGAAGGTGCTCGGCGTACGCAGATGTTAAGATGCCCAAGATTCCGAAGAACACGAAACGGACGGAGGAACACATGATGTCCATCTTTGGTAATATCGTTCAAAGATGTGACACTGTCTTAATGTCAAAGCTAGTGTGAAGTTGGCGCCGTTGGGTCTTAAGACGTCTCTTTTCCGAGGAGATTTGAAGTGTGATGTGGTCGTTGTAATTGTTCCATTTCCGTGGTCTTGATACGAGATGTTTATAGTAGTCTTTATTGTCTCATGAGGTACATATGGACATCATACCCTCCGATTTCCTAGGCATCCTCAATCCGCAATAGTCTGATGTGATAGCATCCAAACTTTTGACCAAGTCGTGTATCGCATCTTGGTTCATATGTGTAAAATTAGCAGTCCAAACTATTTTGTATCCACTCAAGGATTGTCTTCCTCGCAGAAGGTGAGAATAATCATTTCTCTTGCTAACCCTTGTGGGCCAAATTAGGAGCAAGTTGGTCGTTTATCCTCCGATTTCTCAGGCTTTGGCACGGATATAGTCATTGGCTCAACTCAATAAGGTTGCTTAAAACGGGTTCAGCATAGATTTGCCGAAGCCTAGCTGAAGCCTTGCTAATGCTAGCTCCACAACTTCCCACTTCTTAACACTTCATGGTGTAGATCATCTTAAATACTGCTCAGCTGAGAGGCCGAAGATGGGTTGGCGGAGCCCCCCATTCAATCGATCGACACCGGCACAAGTCTTACCCTAGACAAAGTTGAAGTCCGACAAAATGCGTATGCCGCACTGCCGGATGTTAACGTTCGGTGCAGTTTCAGGCTTTGGCTTTAGACTGAGGTTAGTTTCCGCTCGCATTTTGAGCATCGCCGTCTCTACGAGTCCGCGCCCATTGACGCTATCGGCAGCTATTACTACGATCATTTCACTTGTTCCAACCATTAGTTCTGAATCCTCTGCAGGAAGTTCGGATGAGAGACGCACTCACGCTCTACTCTATTGAGATTATTTTCAGACAGGCTGGGAAATAATTCCCGTCACAGAGACATTGAAAGCGTAAGATCTCGACAGGGTAGTTACTTGGGAATCTACTTAAAGTGCCTTGTTTTCGCTCGTTTGGTGAATAGATGCCATTGGATCTCCGAACGGGAGAATATCGAGACTGGGGTTCGGACACGGGTCATAGTCTCCTCATATTTCTGGGAGTCTGATTAGTTCACCACCAATCTTTGCACATATCGAATTGAGGGAGTGGAACTCATGAAGCGCCTGGCTTTGATTAAACTCCGGGTTTGAGGTTCCAGATTCTCTCTTTCTCGACCTGAGTTCCGAACACATTACACTCACAAGCAATCACTTTCCCATCTACTTCTCCCCGTGTTCACTCAGATAGCTGCGTGAAGCTATGTCATAGCTTGAGCAGTTAGGTGACAACAGATCATGAAGATACGATAGACGAGGAAAAGTTGACTAAAGTTTGAGGCCTCCATTATCCCCTTAGGTGATCAAATACAAAAGAAATCGATTACTTCGTCACAATGGCTACGAACGGCACGATGCATGTCGTTGAGAGCCCATTGCAACTAACGGCGTCGTTTTCGCCAAACTAGGTACCTTACCTTATACATCATAATTAGAAGAGCTTTATTCTAACACCTCTCATCCTAACTTCCTGCTTCCTCAATGTTGGGAACAACTATGGCGAAAGTAGATAATTGCAGTTGCTATTCGGACAACTGCATTGTCTACTTGGATCTCTCACAGTAAGTCTATCCTTGAGCGTCCATTCGTATATGTTCGATTTTGTGCGACCAGGTTTCCAGTGAAGCACAAGGCACTCATCCGAAAGTCAACCGCCTACAAGAAGGTAGCCGCATGCTGAGCAAGGATGTACACTAGTTTGTCAAGTAACAGCTTGTAGTGCTTTTTCGTACAACGTTCTGCTAGGACTGATATTGATTGCCAAGCCTTTCCACAAAACTCCATTCGACGGACGAATATTGGAAGAGCCTTCCTCACAGTGTTGGAGATTCTCGTACTCGGATCCGAACTACCTAGCTGGGTGATTATTAATTCGGGCTCCTTTGCTTGTCCGACACAGTCCCACGCACATACGACGTTGTTTGGTCGTACACCTCAACCGACAGCTAAACTCTATCATGGCAGGGCCCAAGCGAGGCCCCAATCAAGCATGTCTAAGCTCATGACTAACACATCCGGACTCTAACACTGACCCGTCCGGTCCGTCTTGTCGCCTTTGCTCCACCTCGACTCCGCGGAATTCGGGACGTTCGATCGAATGAGAGGAGGCGGATAGCCCCGGTGGTGATGCACAAGCGGGACGGGTGCTGATCAACTGCATGCCGGGTGGGACAAAGTTCCACTCATGATGGCACGGAACCTCGAAACCTTACACTACAGAGACAGGCCTTGCCCAATCCCGGTGCGGGGATGCTATCAATGCCGTGTCTTTCGTGTGTTGGTGCCCCAGTCATCTCAAGTTTATAATGTCGTCGACCTGTTCATCTCTTTACTGTGGGAGGCAAAGCATCACCGTACCTATCCAACCCTCATTCACCATGGCCCATGCATTCGGAAACCTGCCCAACGGAGTCGTAAAGATTCCGGAGAAGTTCACCCTCAATGTGCCAGACCAGAGCGTGGATGAGTTCCTGCAGCTACTCAAGCTATCAAAAATCGGACCGGAGACATGGTACAACAAACAAGAAGACGGCCAATTCGGCGTATCTCGCAAATGGCTCATTGACGCCAAAGAAGCCTGGTTGAACTTTGACTGGCGCAAACAAGAGGCTCGCATCAACTCCGTACCTAACTTCAAAGCTAAAGTCGAGGATGCGGATCTTGGAACGTTGGACATCCACTTCGCCGCGCTGTTCTCCAACAAGAAGGACGCAACACCAGTTATCTTCATGCATGGCTGGCCCGGCTCTTTCCTCGAGTTCTTCCCCATGATCGATTTGCTCGTGAGCAAGTACACCCCGGATACGCTGCCGTACCATGTCATCGTGCCGTCTCTCCCGGGCTATGGACTCTCTGCTAGCTCGATTCCGCTTGAGAAAGAGACTCAACAGGAGGCTGTCGCGCGCAGTCTGCATCAACTGATGCTTGACCTTGGGTTCGGCAGCGGGTACGCTGCCCAAGGCGGTGATGTGGGAAGTTTCATGGCTAGAATCATGTCCGGCTACAAGGAGTGCAAAGCATTCCACTGTGAGTAAAACTAGCAATATCGAGCGAAGCCTAGGGTAAGGTATTGACAATGATATAGTGAACATGTTGATGCCTTCACCCGAGGATGCTGCTGGTGGCACCGATGGATTGACGCCTCAAGAACTTGAACAGACTGGGAGGATGTTGAAATGGCGCTCAACTGGAATGTCATATGCCCTAGAGCATGGTCTCCGACCAGCAACCATCGGCTTGGTATTGTCAGCGAGTCCACTGGCGTTATTGGCTTGGTATGATGTCCTTCCTTTCTCATCTGATATCTTAGACTTACAGAAAATCTGCAGGATTGGCGAAAAGTACATCGAGTGGGTGGACTCGCGTTACCCGCTTCAGCTGGAGACCATTCTCGAGCTTGTGAGCCTGTACTGGTACACGGACACGTTCCCAAGGAGTATCTACCCGTATCGGCCATTGGCCAAGGCCATGTCTAGTGAAGGCGGTGGCACAATCATCCCTACTTCGAAGGAAACGCCGTTGGGATACTCGTGCTTCCCAGCCGAGATTGGCCTGATGCCAAAGGCGTGGGCAGAAAAGTCATTCCCCAATCTCACGCAGTATCGCACGCATGAGAAGGTAAGACATCAAAAGTTCTGTGTTAATGGAGCGACACTGATTGTGTGATCAGGGAGGACATTTTGCGGCGCTTGAGCAGCCAGCATTGTTGCTGCAAGATGTGGAGGATTTCCTGGCTTCTCTCAAAGCCGCTTCCAAGCTCTGACGTAAACCTTAAGGACATCGAAACACATTTGGTATATCTAGTCGTAAATTCGTAAACACCGTGAAAACTACTAAGTACTCAATCATCTGTCCACTTTCTTCCGTGCATCATCCTGCACTTGAAGTCTTGCCTGTGACTTGGTCTTCAATTCGATGCCCTTTCTACTGCTAGCTGGAGCGTCGTGGCTCACTTTGCATGTACATTGACCACATCGACTTGAGGTTGCTTTTGGTTCTTGATAGGGTCGTGGAATTCCGACGGACGGAAGTCTTGGACATAAGTAACTTCTCCGTTCGTCCTTGAAACGGGGCTGTATCTCTTTTTCCGTTGCCAAAACCTGTGATAGTCAACCTTGTTAGTGTTGCTCAATCTTTCGGGCCCCGAAAGTTCAAGTAGAGGCTGGAGCTTGCTGGCGACTTACATGCAGGCACCAACGATAACAGCCATGGCAAGCACACCGGCACCGATGCTGACACCGACAATTGTCTTCTTATTGACACCACCAACATCGCCATCGAGCACGCCAGGAGGGTTTGTGCTAGTGGAGGATGCACTTGGGCTCGGCGTGAACTCCTTCGGAGCACCGCTGCTCGAGGTCAACGACTGCGCATTCGATCCGAAGCTGACTACGTCTTGGACAACAGCCTTCGTTGCCACCGGGAAGACCGCTTCAACCCCTGATGCGACGGCCGTGATCAATGTCTCTGTAGCGACAAACTCTCGCAGAGTCTGAAGTTGCGGCGGACAGTTGATCAAGCCAATAGTTACGCATTCTATACCAGTATACGTCACCTTCTTACTCAGCGTCGTCGTGGTAAGCTCCTCTTGACGCTTCTCCTTATCAGTCGCACTGGCAGAGACACTGGTCGCTGTTGTAGTCGGAACACGCGTGCTGGCACAAGCGTCTCCGAGCGTGGTGTAGAATAGTGGAATCTGGGTGTTTGGTACCGGACCCCAGATGCGGTCACCGATCTGGACCGAAGCGCCGGCCGCAGCACCAAGTGCAAACTGGTACGCGTTGACGGCTCGCAAGACGCAACCGTTCTCGTCTGGAGTCGACAGGGCCGTGACGTTGGTGCTCAACTCAGCAATATTTGCAAATACGCTGACCTCTATCCCGGCTGAGGCACCTGGGACCTTGATAGTGTTGTTGAAGAGTTCAATTTCCTTGCTGTCGACAGGAGACGAGATCTCGATGCCGGCACTGAAGCCTGCGCGGAGGATGGCCTTGAGCTCTACGCCGGCGCTCTCAATGATGACGGGGAGGAATTCGAATCGACCACCCTTGCTAAAGTCATTGGATCAGCGACGGGGTGATTAATGCGAAACAAGGAGAAACTCACAAGTTGACACTGGAAACATTCTTCGAAAAGAGTGCGATATCAAAGCCGACTTCATCGTCCATCCGAAGGTGGAAGCCGCTACTCATCTGAAGCTCACTCTCAACACTCAAGATTAGGTCGATGGAAAAGACAACGCCCAGAAGCAAGTCGTCTCCAATCTTTGAGCCTAGGGGTGTAGTTGATGTGTAGAGGTTGAGCGTGTACGACAAGCCAGCTGACAGGGTGGTATCAAGCTGCATGTAAATCTCTAAATCTTCAAACCCAAAGCCTAGGCTCGCCTCGGGGAATGAAGGCACATCGAGGTCAAATGTAATGTTCAATGGTGGAAAATCAAAGTCATTAGCATCTAGGCCGTCAGACAAGTTATTAACCACTCCGGAAACGTAGTTCTTTGCGTAAGCGGTGATGTTGTCAAAAGTCTCTTCAAACTCGTTTCCAATGTCAGTTGCGACCTTCGTTGCGTTGAAAGTGCCGTCGATCGTGAGGTGAGCACTGGCTTTGCCTTTGATGTAGCACTTGGTGCACACTACTTCAATGCCCGCACTCGCTGTAACGTTGGCACCAGCCTCAGCCTTTTGCTCACTATGGTTGAGACTGTTAGTGTGGTGCACCCGATGAGTTGCTTGCTTGAAGTGTAATTACTTACTACTTGAAGAGGATCGCATTGTCAAACCCGGTGTCAAGTGAAGTACTGTTACTGAACTTGGTTTCTCTTCTCTCAAGCCTCGCGCTGGAGAGATACCGTCGGATGGCTAGCAGTGTGTTGGAAGCTGTCTTGCCAGGGTTGCTTCGCACCACCAGACCTACCGGTGCTGCATGTTGGCTAGCGGCAACAAGCCAACAGACAGCAAGTGTCCAAAAAAGAATTGGTGTGAGTTGTGGCAACATTGTGTACACTTCACTGGGTTCTGACAGTGAGAGGCCGAAGAGAGGAGTTTACTTGTTTCTCGAGGTTGAACTCCATGGAGAAGGCGTGGAAATGATGCTTAATTTGACTATTTTGCCATCCCCGGTCTTATGGTTTGATGTGCAAAGAGGTACATACTCCCGACAGAGCTTCACGAGCCTGATTCCCAAAACGTGAAGTTTGTTGGTTCAACCCATGCAGTTCGCCGGTCGGCGCAGTAGCAGAACCCCGGCTTGACTCATGTCTCGGCCGGACGCAGGGGGGCAACTTGGTGCTGCGATGGCTGCATGACTGGGGTCACAATCTCCTTGGACATTCCAGAATGTCACAGCCTTCTTCCAGGCGGAGACGGGTTGCAGCCAATATTGGGTTAATCACAGCTAACTTCTAGTCGGCGACTCATCGTCTTCGCAAGGCGTGGAGCGATGGGCAAGATTATAACAAGATGACAATCGAAGCTAGGGCGCCAACGAGAACATAAGATGCTCCTGGTAGTGGCATTCCTGTGAAGAATCTAGAGCTATCGTTTTATTGAAGAAAAAGACCCTCGTAGGGACGTCAGATTTGAAACGTGAAGTGGTGATAGGCAACAGTATCTCGAGTCAGGTTAGTTCGTCGCATCCTGCATGTCGTGACCACACTATTTTGTGTTCGACAAGGCTAAGAAGAGTGGCTTGCTGCACTAAAACCGCATGAGGGGCACACCACGGTACCACCCCACTGGCCACATGGGATCACTGCAGGAGCATTCAGCCGAATCTTTTTTTAACCTTTCTCAACACCATCACCGATGCCAAATTGGACGGAACAAGACATCAAAAACGCGAAAAAAGACGTGTCGACGCAAAGCCGCCAAAGCCTGGGTCATCCCCTACACCACCCTCTACCACCAGCTCACGCCCGGCAGGAAGACGTGCAGAGAGGCCAAGCAGGAGTACCAACGACTCAGCGTATCTCAGGAGAGTTCTCCGGCTGCCTGGGCCATTTCGCAGGCGGAGCTGGGATTCCCCGTCACCCGTCCTCAGATCAAGGAGTTTGTGTTGAAGGTGCTCGCCGCGCAGAGTGACACCCGCGGGCTGCAAGAGGTGGATTGAGCTCTTTTTGGGACGGCATCCTACTATCACAGTGAAGTCACTGAGGAACGATGGGAATAGGTATAAGAAGGGAAAGGTAGCAGAGACACAGGCAACGGGAGAGGCAGAGGCCGGAGCAGGGATAGAAGCTGGAGCAGCGGCACAGGATGGGGCAGGGGAAGGAGCTGGAATAGTGACAGAGCTTGGAGAAACGACAGAAGCTGGAGGAGTGACGGGAAGTCAGGCAGAGGTGGAGGACGAACCAGTGGTAGAAGCTGGAGCAGGGACAGACGTCGAGGCCGAGGCCGAGGTGGATGAAGTGGACATGGAGACCCCAGCCGGCCAGAATAACAACGAAGACATGGAGACGTAGGAGCCGTGACGGCCCCCACGTTGTGTTGGTTGTTTGATTGTAGCCTACTGCAACGATCGCTTCGCATTTCAAGGGTCGCACGTATGCAGCTCCATGTTTCAGGCACGTTTATTGCAGGTTTGGTGGTGGCTCATGAGTCGCGACCAACGCGACCAACTGCATGGGAAGCGGGCTGTGATTATCGGTGTTGGAACAGCATTTGGTTTTCGCACGAAGTTGTCTTGATCTTACCAGCAACGGGGTCAATGATTTACTGACTGATAGCAAAATAGACATTTTAACTTCATTGGCTCTAAATGCCGGGCTTCTAAATAAAGGCTTGTACAGATATCATGATGCAGCAACAGCTTTCGAGTTGCTCGGGAGGTCGAACACCTTGCCAGGATTCATAATCCATCTAACAAATAGTCAGCATGGCGCAAGCGTAGCGTTCGGACCGTCGATAGACTTACTTTGGATCCACTGCCTGCTTCAAGGTCCTCATGAAATCAATAGCATCAACGCCGAGCTCATCAACAAGACAATCTTTCTTCCCGATGCCGATGGCATGTTCTCCCTACAGATAGAGTCAGCAGGGCAGTTACCAAATCTTTCATCGTCGCAGAAAAAGATTACTCACTGAGACAGTACCCTCCATCTCCAATGCTCTGCCCATCATATCATGAACACACTTGGCAACCGAAGCCCGCTGCTCCTTGTTCTTCGGGTCATACATGACCGCCTGGTGGAAATTGCCGTCTCCAACATGTCCAATGACGCTCGCAAAGAGACCGAGCTTTCCAGAGTCTTCTTTCGACAATGCTGTAGACCGTTTTTGATTAGCGGATGTGTCTCGAGACTAAGTACAAAACGTTGGCAGATTTCCAAGGCTTACTGATTATCTCGGCCAATCTCGAGATCGGCACAGCCACATCCGTAGACCAGAGAGAGTACCCCTCTGGCTTGATCGACGTCATTGTCCAAAGGGCTTCCTTTCTCGCGGCCCATAGATCGGCTTCTTCCTGCTTGTTTCTGGCGAAGAAGACCTTGCGGGGCTTGAACGGCTGCACAATCTCTTTCACCCTAGCAATATCCCCCTTGATGCCGTCTGTAGTCCCCGCGAACCTGAGCAACCAAAGTCAGCACTTATGAAGGAAGGTAGAGAATAAAGTGACAACTCACTTCAAAAACAACGTCGGACTCTCATCCCATGCAGTCTTCCTCACGGCCTCACTCCCATGCCGATTGATAACCTCCATCTGCACCTCATCCAAAAACTCCAACGCCCCAAGCGGCACCCCGCTCCTGATCAACCCCGTCGCCGCCCTCGCCGCCTCCTCAATCGTCCCAAACGACACCACGGCGACACTTGTATCTGCTGGCACGACAGCCAGCTTCACAGTCGCTTCCGTCACGATACCCAACGTGCCCTCGGCGCCAACAAATAGGCTCGTCAGGTTGTACCCGGCCGAGTTCTTGCGCGGCCGCCTGCGCGTCTTGATGATGCGCCCGTCGGCAAGGACGACGGTCAGGTTGACGACCCAGTCCTTCATCGTGCCGTAGCGGAAGGCGTTTGTGCCGCTGCAGTTTGTGGAGACCATGCCACCGATGAAGGCTGTGGGGGAAGGGTCGAGCGGGAGGAAGAGGCCAGAGGATTGGATCTCTTTGTTGAGGGTTACCCAGTTCACGCCTGGTTGGACGACGACGTCCATGCTGGGTTTGTGTTAGGACTGGAGAACTCCGTGGTAAGATAGAAGGAGGAGGGGAACTACTCGTCAGGGTGGAAAGCAATGATCTTGTCCATGTGCACAAAGTCAACGCAGATTCCGCTGTATGGCGATGAGAAGCTTCCCTCGACGGAAGATCCAGCGCCGAAAGGCACTAGGACTTTTCAGTACTTCGATGATAGTGGTGATAACCCATAGAGCCATGTTTAGAGAGGCGACTTACCCATAGGCACATTGTACTTGCTGCAAACCTTGGCTATCTGCGAAACATCCTCAGTCGTCCTGGGGTACACGATAGCCACAGGACGACCGCTCGAGTTGGACGTAGACCAGTCAGAGTGTCCATGCACCTCAATCTCATCTTCATCGAAGCTGACTGCGCCTTCACCCAGAGCATTTGAGATCTCCTGGGCCGCCTTGATCCTCATTTAGCATAGATCTTCGTGGTTTGTGATCCCGGGATTCACAGTACCTTTACCATCTCCTTCCGGCTCGCGAAATCCACATGAGATAGCTTCGCTTGTCCCTCGACGGCTGGTCCCGAGGTGCTGGATCGGCCAATGAGGTATCCGACAAAGAGCGGGATTGCGCCGAGAACCAAGAGTTGGAGAGGTATGAGTTTACCGCTTCTCTTGGATTGTGGCCCCGTGTGAGCTGATCGGAAGAACTTGGCTCTTGATGAACTGGTTCCTGGACCAATCGACCGGAATGGCGCGCGTCTAGCGGTGCCGCTCGTCAGAGCGCGACAGCGAGTGAGTCCGCGGAACGCCATTGATTCGACTTGTTATGCTCCGGTGTGTTTTCTTAAGTTGACTGAAGGATGTTGTGGTCAGTCAAATGCCCCGTTGATGAGCCGCGATACGGTCCGCCCTCAGGACAGGTTGAGGGGGCTCAGATGACGCGTTCCCCCGGACAACTCAAGCAGGAGACCCTCAGGTACGAGCAAATTGCAAAATCTGGAACATGAAGGCCCATGTATATGAAGGCTTGTCAATTGATTGATGGTATCGAGTCGCAAGACAGCGACGTTGATGGCCGCGCGCAACGAGTGCCGGAACTACCAAGGGGGGAATCTCCCTCCCCTAGCCCCGGAAACCGGACGAGGATTGGGCCGAGGCAAGCCGCGCGTGCTCATAGCGAGGGCCAGCCATTCAGAGTAGCTCAACGTCTATAAGACGTTATCGACCAGTTTTTGACTATCCGAGGCTTCTTCTCTCATAAAGTAAGTGTGACACGTCAAAATTTTTATCTTTATGAGAGAATGAAGAAGCGTTCGAGCTACAGCATAACATCAGTACTCATGCTACCTCAACTGGGATGAGAATCCGTCGCCAATTCGCTCCAATGAGACGCCGAGGTCATCACGAATAAGTCAGCCAGAATGTCATCAACGGCAGTGACTCACTCACGACCTCACTCACCATCCCTTACTCTCTCACCTCACCACGAATCTCACACATTCTACTCCCATAACTCAAAGCGATCATTAATCTCAAACCTCAAAATGCCGCCCTCAACCCCCCTAATCCTCCCAAAATCCCACCCCTCTCCGACCAAATTCCAAGCCCTCCTCGACCGCTACAAATCCCTCCGCCTCTCATCCCTCCTCCTCTCCCCATCCTGGTTCGGCTCAACCCACGCCCGCGAAGTCGCTTTCCCCCCAGAAAAATGGGTTTCCCGCCTCACGAACCCCGGCGCGACAACAATAATCATCTACGAGGATGCGGCCTCATCACCGTCTCCCACCGATGAATCCCCTTCCACCTCGTTAGACAAGGCTCTCATCGCAGAATGGCTAGCAACACTAACAATCACCGGCCCCCTCGACTCAGAAACCCTCTCAGCCTCCCTCCTAGACTTTGGTCCACCGCACCAATCCTCACCAGACGTCCCCATATCTCAATACGTCATAAACGGCATGTTCGTAACACCCTCGGCACGAGGAAAACAACTCGGCACCAAGCTACTCGAATTCGCCAAAGCCCATGTCGCTTCAGAAATAGCAACTACTCGCGCAGAAGGGAAGGAGAAGGAGAGGGCGCGGATATCACTCATCGTGGACTACGACAATGAACCCGCCCGCAAGACGTATGCGAGGTGCGGATTCGAGATTGTTCGTCGGTATTGGTTTAATGATTACCGTGAGGGAAGGGAACCGAGGACCGAGGCGGCGATTATGACGGTTGACCTTTGATAATCGTTGCATGCGGACCAAAAAGCCCAAATAACTTGTTGGACATCAGTTTGATAGCATTGGCTTGGACAGCAAAAAGGTCGCTGCCGATGACTATAGACGGAGGCAGAGAGCATTATTGTAGATAGATGTACGTCATGTCACAAATTCACTTTATGAGAGGCATTGTGTTTGGTAAGCATTATATTAATTGGGTACTAGTTCATCAATCCCTGACTTGCTGGAAATCTACCAGTCCGTCGCACCTCTCGGTTACCCACGAGATCCAAATACCTCATTATCATGTCCAAAACAACATCCTCAATAGAGACCCTCGGCAATAGCCAAAACCTTCTGGGCCTTCTCTTCACCCAACTCCCCCTCGAGCCAAGCAACCGCCTTCTCCTCCAGCATCTCCCAGCTGTCCCGCTCCTCTGGAAGGACCTTGCGCAGGTAGGCAACGACTGCAGAGGTAGACATGACTCCCTCGTCATCAATACCAAGCGAGCGCAGAGCGTTCTTCACCACCTCTAAAGTAGTGCCAATGATGTTGAAGATTTCCTTCGAAGAGTCCCAACTACCGTTGAAGTTCTGGAGCGATACTATGGCAGAGAACGGATCGGTAGGTGATGAGAAGTTGTCGTATCCCGGTAGCACAATGTTGGGAGAATCTTGGCCCTTTTTGAACTTTTTCTTCTTCATCGACAGGTCAAGAGTAGACTTCACAACAGGAGCAGCGGCTGAAGGAGTCTCATTTTCCCAATCATCATCAGGATCTTCACCAGGGAGGGGCATGCTTGCCGCTTCAGACATCTCCCGGCAGTATTGATCCAGCAGAGCGGCATCAACCTGGGCCGTGGGAGGGGCCAGCGCGGCAGCTTGGACGATGGGAGGCTCTCCGCTGTCAGACCATTGGGGAGCTACGCTTGAGCTGCCAAAGAGACATTCAGTCTCATAGGAAATGGACTGGTCACCGGCAGACTCCTGAGATACACTGCCAAAGAGACCTCCAACTTGTGGAACGAAGGATGTAGACTCGTCACTGGCAGACCGATGAGAAGCGCTACCAAACAGACCTCCAGTCGGGGGCACGGACGAGACAGAATTGGCAGCCATGGGTTGTCCAAACAAACCTCCACCAGATCCAGTTGCACCAAACAGAGATCCTCCAGCTTGCCTTGCACTGGCTGGGGATGCGCCGAATGCATCAGTGGTAGAAGAACGTGAGCCAAAGGGGCTGGTGGAAGCTGGATTGGGTGGCGCAGAAGCCGTGGGATGTCCGAACAAGCCCCCGCCAGATCCACCAAAGAGTCCAGATCCTCCAGCGGTCGGGACAGCACCAAAGGCACCAGTGACAGACGAACTTGCACCAAAGAGGCCACCGGCAGCTGAGGTAGACGACGGGGCAGGGGCTACAGGGTGGCCGAATAAGGATCCAGTGGACTGGTAGAAGGCCGTAGGCGCTGTCGAGCGTTGCTGTTGCTGGGGAGTGGAAGAACCGAATCCGCCGAATAACGAACCGCCGTTGGGTGGTGCAAATGGGTTTGAGGAAGCCGTTGAGGTTGACATACCGAACTCTGATGCGCGTGTTGATGATGGGGAAGCGGCGCCGAATAACGAGTTTTGACCATCATCAGGAGCTCGGGACCGTGATCGGGAAACCATGCCTCCCCGACCACCTAATCTAGGATCTGGCCCCCTCTGGAGATTTGAGAACAGATTCTGTGCTCCAGGTTTGGCCTGCTCTGGGTTGACCTGCTTTGTATTGGCGGCGGGGATGTTTGGAGTGTCGTTCTGCTCAACAGCAACAAAGGAGCACCATTTGCCTCCTACCTGGAACTGGACGCCAAGTCGGACGGCCTCTCGCTCAACCATGCTGGGGAAACGGCCGGGATTCTGCGCTTCTAGAAGGTTGCCATCTTTACCCTTGGCGTGATAGATCCAGCCACGGCCTTCTTCCAGTTCCTTAACAGCCTTGCGAGCGGCGAGCTGATGAATCGTCTCGGCCTTATCGTCAAGCAGGGTGATGGGGATTTGGAGCTCCAAGGGACCCTGGGATGAGGTGCCGCGCAGAACCAGAGCCTCCGGAGTCTTGGATCTCAGCTCTCTGTCGGGAGAAAGCAAGAGATAGACAGTAGTGCGGCTGAAAGGGAAAAGAGGCGGGATCTGGAAGGGAGCTTGAAGGATCTTGGGAGGCTTGACTGTCGGAATGTGTGAGTACCGCTCCAGGCCCGAGCCGTCGCCTTGAGCTTGGGCATCCTCCATGTCAACATCGTCGTCTGCGGTGGTGTCAAAGAGGGAAATCGGCTTGGCGGGATTTCCGGATTCTTTGCCATCGGCTGTCTTCTCGCGAGCCGCATCTTCTGGTTCAATGATATCAAAGTCATCTTCAGGCTCCGTCTCAGACTCGGCATCGGCATATTTGACCTCGAGGGTATAGTCATTGATATGGGGAGTGAGAGCTCCCTTGAGCATGCGGACGACTTTGCCAGACATTTTCTCTCCCTCGGAGACAGATTGCGAGAAGCCATTGCCAGCTCGAGCGAGGCCTTCAATGAGAGAGTGGCTGACACCGCTGCCGACACCGAGGGTAAAGAGACGAATGGCGCCCTTGGATTCACTAACCATTCTGTTCACCATGCCGAAGAGGCGATCTTGGTCCCAAACCTCGCCGTCAGTGAGGACGAAAGTCTCAAGATCAAGGTCGATGTGGCGTCGCTTGAAAGTTGACTCGATGGGGTTATAGATCTGGGTGCCTCCGTAGTTGGCGGAAAAGGTGTCAATGTGTCGCATGGCAGTTTCCATGGTGTTCTGGTCATACACGACGGACTTTGGGAACAAGAAATCATGCCTGGAGCCAAAGCTACAGATGTTGAACATGGAACCAACAGGTAGAGATTTCATAAAGACTCTAAGAGCATTCTTGAGATCTTGCATTTTGTTTCCTTCCATAGAACCAGAGCGATCACAGATAAAGACAACTTCGGGCTTGGTGGCGGCAATCTTGAACTTGGGCACAAGGGTGGCCATGAGGGCCTGCTGATGAGGGATGGCGGGGTGCGTCTCGAGAACAGCAACGGGGTTGGAGGTGTTTGTCGCGATGACCTGGACAATGAAGTCGCGTTCCAGTTGAGCAGTGCCTAGAGAGAGTGTGGCACTCGCAAGCTGGAGAGATGGTGTAGCGTTGGCGCGCATAGTGGACGTTGAGCCGATAGAGACAGAAATGGGATGTGAAGGCGACTGGATCGACTTGATGAAGCTTCCAGCCGGCACTTGGGCATCAACTACTATGCGAATACCGTCCTCTGCAGAGACATTGGCGGGCTTGGCCAGTAACTCGCCGGGAAAAGCGCCATATCGCGGGGCAATAGCAGTGGGAATGGTGAACCTGATGCCGTCAACTTCGGCATCGTGCTTCAACTCGCCGAGGTATTCAATCTCGACGGCAATCTGGGCGCCAGCGGGCACGTTGCCAATGGTGGTGGTGAAGACATCGCTCGCATCAGGGAGTTGCTCCAAGAGACCAGCAGTTTGGCCCTTGGAAACAGCTTGGTTGTATGTCTTGCGAGCAGCAGTCTTCTCTTGGACAACGCCACGAATGACACGATCGTTGTTGATGGTGCAGGTAAAAGCAACTACGGACACGCCGTCATAGAGGGGAAAGGTGTAGCGAAGCTCGGGGATGGGCGCCGTCGATGAGGGGTTGACAAAGGTTTGGGTGAGAGTTGTCCGAGATGTCGATGCAATGATGCGAGCGTGCACCGACTGTGAAAGTGTGGGAAGATATTGCCGCGCATGTTTCTGATGCCGATGCGGGTCGATGTAGTAGAGACCGCAAATGTGTTGATATGTAGGCTGGACCCCAAACAGACCGGGTCCGCCACTGGGGCGGGGTTGACCGAAGAGCATGATGGGATTAGGTACGTCGGGTCGATTTGATGTGGGATGATGAAAAAGACTCATCGGGATGGCTAAGTGGCCGTGAGTAGCAGAAGATTGAGTTGTTTTCTGCTAGCTGTTGGGAACGTCCCGTATGGTGTTGTTGACTGAGATGCCACTGGGATGTGTCGTCGTATACCAGGAACGTCTGGATGAATATCCGCAAAAGGATAGGCGGTGATGAAGCTTGGTGCAAGGTTGATATGGACAGGAGTAAAAAGAAGAGAAGACACACAGAGACCAGAGAACCTGAGGATTCTTATATGCATCCATCACCAAAGGCAGGACCGGTCGTTGGCGGCCGCTCCTTCTCGGTCGTTCGTCAAGCGTCACTTAGCGCTGCCAAAGTACCAAAGGCAATTGCAGGCAACAGCTCCCTACCACAAAGAGCCAATCATCGCTCGCTTTGAGACAGGATGAAAGAATATGATTGGCCGAGGTGATCAGCTCCAAAGCTGCCTTTGGTAAGCAGTTTTGACGCTAGCAGGGGAAGACCGAGACGTACAGGGGCATTCACTGACGTACAGGGGTGTCATCGCCCCGTAATCGGCTGCCATCCCCACTTTTGTCCGCCAGAACGTTGTGCGCCGCTGCGTATTCCGCCCCAAGGCTGACTTTCCACCACCACGCAAAGCCAATCAGACCTCTTCTCTGCCACCTGCTTTGTAATGCGCCCTCTCGCATTTTGCTCTTTCAACTTCATCTCTCCCTCTTTCGTCAATATTTCTCTCATTCTCGACCTTTGATTCGCCAATGGCTTCGTCTGGCTGCCCAGGCTCCCAGTTAAGCATAAACTGATGTGGTTGCCTGACAGGTGAATCAAAGGATGACTCATCCAGCGCAGTGATGTGTCTTGCAGCTTGCCCTTGGTGCTCAACAACGCAGCCAAGCAAGTAATGACGCTGCTCGAGACTCTTGGTATCTTCTTTCAAGCACAATCAACCCCCATTGACTCTTGTTGACTCATCTTATACTAGGTATCATTGTCGTTACAGCAAATCCCGAGGTTTTATCCGCCAAACCCTAGAATATGTCTCTCCAACTCTCCAAAATCCCCCAGATCTTGTCCCGTCAGGGCTAGATCCTGATTGTGGTAGATCGAGTTCCAATTGTACGCATCTTCGGGCAACAAATCAGCCATCCCTTCCGCTTGCTCGAACGCCTGTGCATCCTCGGCTCCTGGGGCGGGCTGCATCCAAAGATACGAGATATCGTTCCACAAACTCGAGTCCAGCAGACTCCGCGATCCCAGTTGGCTCGCCCTGCTACTCCCCGACGGCGTCAGGCCCCCTCTCTCGACCGAACTCCGCATCGTCAAATCTCTGAAGCTCTGCTGACGTGCTCTAGCATCCTCACCGGCACCTTTATCCTCTGACGACGTAGACACCGCCATCGTTGCGGGCGACTGCTGCCCACCGCTGGGCCCTGACCCTGTAGCCACTGGGGGATGTGAACGAAACTCGCTTGGGCTGTTCTTGGGAATGTCCAGAAACGTCGACAGATGGTCTCGCATTCGCCTGACTTCTCGAGCTCGCTGGAGCGCGAACTCGTTGCCGCGACCTACCAGGTAATCGAGTATCTCTAGTGCCTCTGATAATCCTGGGCTGGGTGCCAATTTCTGGCTCTCCTCGCAGGTCGAGTCGATCGTCATCGTCAGGATCATGATGAAAGCAGCCGAAAAGATGGCGTCGAGGTCGAAGAAGCCAAAAGTTGCTACAACGTGGTCATCGGTCAGTCAAGATCCCAGAAGAGGATTCATGGATCGGGAATCGCTTCGACGTACTTAGGATGTTCCTCTTCCGTAACAGCATCAGGACCTCCAACAGTCGACGGGCCGCTTCTGAACACGTTCGACTCAATCTCCCAAGTGGCGAGGACCCCAAGCTTAGACTTCCTCCACTTTCCTCGTCAAAGATCAGTTTCGAGACGTGGAGCATCACAGGCCGTATCGTCAAGAGAATCGCCTACACGAGTCATTAGCGATGTCAAGGCACAATGCTGCAGAAATAACCTACCTGATATAGCATCATGTGGAGATACGCCGATGTTCTCAAAGAGACGTCTCCTTCCATGGATGGCATATCAGACAGCTTGGGCGAGAACTCGCCCGGGATCTCCTTGGCAATCCAGTATAACGACTGGACAATTTCTTGCACGTTTGGAACGAACGTCTCTTCCGGGTGGTTCCCTGGTCCATAAATCGCTGATGGAGTTAGCTCCAACCGTCTGCTTCGAACACGACAGCCATCTTACTTGATAGGATTCTTCCGGTAACCTTTGCGATTTTGATATTGGTTCGCAGAGGAAGCGCCGGTGGGAAACCTGGGGAGTCTGTCGGCATATCGATTTCGATAACATCGTCCAGAATCCCGGCAGGGTTGCCAGTTGCTGCCGCCAGTCGTCTACACACCGCGTCAGCTCATCCCCCATCGATTCCTCGGCGCCTCGTTCCTCACCTCTCTTGCATATACACAGTCCACCAGAGACGGTTCAAATGCACCTTCTCCGACTGTAACAAGTGTTGCGTCCCCGACTTGCGATGATACCCATGCGTTGTCGCCAGTCGAAGGGCTGAGCTGATCTACGCAGTTTAGTATCCCCATAACAAACCAAGAAGACAGGGACAACTCACATAAAGATATGCCTCCTCTTTCCGATTCGCATTCTGCAAATACACCGCCGCCAAAGCATGAATCTCGATCCCCAGTTTGCCCAGCCCGTACAGCTCGCTCAAGCTCGGCAACCGAGCCTGCACGTGCGCAAACATGCTCGCCCCGGGAACCGGCGAGCCCCCGCCCTTCTCCTCCCCATCGAAGCCGCCCGAGAACAGCTTTCCAATGGCAAAAACAAGTAGCATCTCTAGATACCACGGCATCTGCGCCTGTGATATAGCCTGTGACGTATCACCCAAATTCGCGTAGAAGAAGGCGAGGCGGTCCGAGAACTCGCGCGTGTCGATGTGGTGCTGTGTATACCCGATGAAGAAGGTCATGCTCTCGAAGAGACGGCGGGCTTCGTCTTCCGAGGGCAGGGCGATGCCTCCAACGCCGGCGGGGCCATCGTCGAGGGGCTTTAGGGTCGTCGTTTGGGAGAGGGAGCGGGCGGGTGGTTGCATTGGTTCTCGGCGGCCTAGACGCGGATGCTCCAAGAGGTTTTGCAGCCGTGAGCCAAAGGTGTGGCTTGAGCTAAGTGACGAGTCGGCCGCGATGGCTGGTGAAGTTTCGTTAGCACACGAACCAAGGCTATATGCGAGGCGAAGCATCGGACTCACCGGAGCCAGGAGATGATGCAACATGGTTGTTACCATGGCCTCCAGATGTTGGATTGGTCGGCGTCGGTGACGTGAGTTGATCTAGGGCTAATCCCAGAAGCGTCGAGGCAGCATTTACCTGCGTGGCGTTATCCGTGGGTGTCTGCGCCGTCGCCCTCGTCGGTGGCCGGTCTGGCGACGCTCCTTGAGTGGTCTGAACTCTGATAGTCTCACTGTCTCGAGCTACAACTCCGTCAATACTGCCAACTGGGAGGTATCTATACAGCGTCACTTACATAGCGTCGGTCCGAGACCGAACCCCTGGCCTTCATACCGTGCCAGTCTCTCCTGGAGATCTTGAATCCTCCTATGGAGATTCGTCAGCACACAGAAGTGCATGTGCATAAACATACGCTACACTTTGGGTATCAATGAACTCACGTAACAGAATAGACCCGCTTCTTCCCCGGTTCGGGGAACTGACACTCCAGATCCCGCTTGCTGCAATACGTGCACGGCGCCTCGCCGGAGCACTTTACCTTCTTCCGTCTGCACGTAAGACATCTGCCGGATACCCCAATACGTCAGTGACCAACAATCGAACAACTTCACGCATGCATGCAAAGCCTAGAAAAGCAGATGGAAACAATGGGTCTCGACGGTCCAGGCTCACGCAATGTGGTGCTCCCGAGGTGATCGAGACCGGGTGCGCGGACGGGCACGGGGCTGGAAGGGGTCTCGGAGACTCACGCCGAAATGGTCTTGGCCGCTTCGCGACTTACGCCGTGTCTGCTGCTCATTGACAGGCGCCTCGGTGACGCATGGGATCCCGAATCCATGGTTTTTCTAATATTACAGAATGAAACGTATTCAAGCAGCGCGGTTGATGATTTCTGACCGAATTGTGCCTGTCTATGGTTGTTGACCCCGAAGTCTTGGGGGCTGGATGTCAGGCAAGTGTGGTGAGGGGAGATACGCGGAGGTGGAGGGGACGGGAGATAAGGGACGCTTCGCCGAACCTCGGAGCGGGGAGTGGCACGCCGGTACTAAGGCTTATCGTCCTATCGCTGCCAACAATGGGCTTCCCTCTTCGTATCGATTCAAAGTTGATTTAGTCATGTTATAAAGCTCATTCCAGATTCGATCTTCGAGATACAATACGAAGACGCAAATCATTTGGTCACTTTCTTACTTTTGGCGATTATGTCCAAAGCAATGGCTACGTATAGATCGAACCTAGGAGACTTCAAGTTGCAATGAACCTATCTCGACTCATCCGCTCGAACCAGCGGGATGGCAGAGCCCACGTCAACATCGCCACACAGGGCAAGCCTTTTGCTGTCTTGAAAGTAAATCAAAGACGAACATCCACTCAGAGGATTGCGTTTTTACGTTTACCGTCAAGGGCATGTAGCGCTTCAAATACAGAATCGAGGGCCGTTGGCGCGGGGCCGAGATGCCGAGGGGACTATCCGGAGCTATGCCTAATTAGGTAATTAGCCGAATCAAAACAAAGGCAACGGCAACGAACCTTTGACTCTTCAACTGCATCAACTAACCAAAAGATGGCCTATTAGAGAGTAACCTCTGCGTCCAAATTTGGAGACATGATGAAGGAGAAGGGAGTTTTGGGGCCGTTGGCTGGAATTGAGTCAGTTCTTTGCATATTGAGCTCATGAGAGACCTCGCTAGCGAGCATATTTTGGTGTTGACGCGAGGGCAAACTCAGAGGTTTATATTGACGGAACCATAATCCATTTCCTCATCGGCTCTGAATGTCATGATCGATAGATATCACAACTAGTCTGCGACTCTTAAACTCAATCAGCCAGCCAAGGGCTCAAATCCGCCAACAACCGACACCTCTCTCCCCGTCCATCTTCCCACCTATCCCCATCAACGACCTTTAACACAGCCTCCAGCGGCGGACTGCCAGCATCCCCAGGCGCATAGCTGGTAATATTCAGACTCACCATCCCATCAAACGAAGACGCCTTACCAACCGGTACACCGCCAGTCATATTCGCATTCAACATACTCGCAACGCCCCTCCCGCCCTCCTTCCACTGCGCCCACACCGTCGCGTTTCCTCCAGCCTCGCCACCAAGAACCAACCCCTCCCCGCGCGTGATAAACTGCCCCCAAGCATTCTGCAACCCCAGCCGCAAAGGTGTCGTGACCGCCGTCCCAGGCGTATCCACCGGCGCAAGCAACACATCAACAGCCGACCCAGAACCAATATCAACGCCGTGGTACGCCGGCGGAACACTATACTGATACCGCCACGCTCTCGCCCCATCCTTGGCGGCGTACGCGTTCGCGAGCCAGTGCGAGGGACACACGAACGTCGCTTCAGCATAGAAGTTGTTGGCGACCTGCTGCCAGCCCGTAGCGTAGTCTGACACCGTCGTTGCGTACGGCGATTCGAGACCGTTGGTGCTGAAGCCTGGGTCCGTGTTGTTCGCGTCCTTTGAGTTGGCCGTCAAGAATGCCTCGTGCTTCTGCGCGTACGTCGCGAGGACTTCCGTCACGTTACCCCCCGACAGCGCGGGGTAGTTGCTCTGCAGGAACGAGACAAAGTGTGCCTGGGTGGTAATATTCTGCCACGTGAAATACGGTCCTTCATCCGCGACGTTGCTGGTGAGGACCCGCCGCCCGTTGACGCCGGCTTTCCCCTGCGACAACTCCTGCGTGAGGGTGTCGCTGATGAGTTTGCCGTCGATGACGGGCCGCCATTCCCATTGGCCGTAGCGGCCTTGGGTGCTTACCCAGTCGCTTGCATTCTGAAGCGTGAGGGAGTCTGCTTTCTGGAGGCAGGAGAGGAGGGATGAGGATGTAGCATTTGCAGAGCAGCCTATACGCTCTGCTAGGCTTTTGTATGCTCTCGTCGGTCTATCGCCGTCGTGTTTTCTGTTGTGACGTGTCAGTTCTTGCTTTACACATAGACCTCAATAAGGGTGAAGGGGGTCACTCACGGCAGAGTAGTCAAGTACGGACTGCTCGCAATAACACCATCAAACAATCCAACAGCCTCATCACTCGCAGCCAATAACAATGCCCCTCCCGCACCAGCAGACTGTCCCGCGACCGTCACCCTCCTCGGATCCCCTCCAAACTTGCCCACATGCGTCTTCACCCACCTCAACGCGTGGACCATGTCCCACAACCCAGCATTCGCGACCCCGCCGCCTTTCAGAAGCTCCTCCGACGAAAGGAACCCAAACGCGCCCAGACGGTACTGTATCACGACCGCCACATAGCTGTTATTGTTCGTCGCAATTTGCGAAGAAAAGTCAAAGGAGGACGCCGAGTCGAGGTTATACCCGCCGCCGTGGATCCAAACCACCACGGGGAGAGGTTTCGGCAGGGCCGTGGCGCCGGCCGGAGCAAAGACGTTGAGGAAGAGACAGTCTTCGTCGCCGGCGAAGGCGAAATTCTGGAGGGCGGCTTCTTCGGCTGCTGTTTTGGGGTATCGCAGGGAGCGGCGGGCCCATGGGCATCGCGGCGGGTTTGCTGTGGCTGGGGTGACGGTGTCGTTGGATGCGTTTGTGCCGCTGGATGTTGGGTCTTGGGGGAGTTTCCAGCGGAGGTCGCCTGTTGGAGGGGCTGCGTAGCGGATTCTGGGGTGAGGTCAGATCGTGAAGGGAGTTGTTGTTTGAGAGAGCTTGTTTGAGAGGGCTTACCCTCTGAATATGTTGAGGTTCAAGGTCGAGTTGAATGTTCCTTGGTATTTGGCATATTTCAGGTCGACTATCGGACCGTCCGCGGCCGAAGCTGCAGTTGCCAATAGAGGCACGGCAATGTGGAAGAGTGAATGGACTCTCATTGTCGTAGCTACCCCGATGAGTCTGGACTAGGTAGCGACTGAATAGCCTAATGATGTGTGCCTCGAGTGAAATATCGCCACCTCAGAGGACCATGGGACGATACGAAAGCGACGCAAAAAAGGCGACCACAGCTACAGAAAGACCTGCCTAGCGAGAGAGTTCATTGAAGTTTTACCCCGACTACGGCGTACGGACATCGGCGCCTTCGGGTGAATCCATGATGATGAACGTGGGGAACACGCAATAGAGTTTGAGTAGCTCATCAAACGCACTACAACCCCAGCCAGGATGTGAATAACTCAATCCCGCCCGACTCATGCGTTTACACTGTTTAACTCCATCGTTTTGCATTACTAGAGGATTACCGCAGTACATATAGACGCTACCCTGCCCTCAAATTCCGTACTATTTAACCTTAACCTTTTTTATAAATTACTTATCTTTTCCTCTATTCTACCCTCTCCCTTATTAAGGGATTATTAAAATTATAATTTTAATAACTTATTAATAAACTAATATTATTATTTAAAAATAAATAATTTATTTTTATATATAAGTACTAAGAATCTTATTATTATAAAAATAGTAATAAATATATTAAAATACTTAAAAGAGCTTTTTAATAAACTTTTAATATTATTTAAAATAATTATCCTCGAGCTATAAGAAGAAGCTAAAGTATTATATTAATATAGCCTTATCCGTCTCGTTAATATTAATAATACCCTTTTTAATATAAAATATATTAATAATACTCTATAATTATATTATTATACTTCGTAAATTATACTTAATAATAGCGAGGATTTTAATATTTTTTTTTAGGTTTTTTATTAAAATCGTTATTATAAAATTAGTTTAGTTATTAATATTTTAATAAGTATTTTAATTTAACTTAGAGGCTCTTATAGCTCTTAATAAGAAGTTTTTAAGGGATTTATAATTAAACTTTTTACTTATTATAAGCAAAGCTATTATAATTAAAACTATAGTAATTAAAATTATAGTACTACTTATAAACCTTAATAATAAGTAATTAATAATATAATTATCTTTTTTTTATAATAAGCTTTAAAAAGTATTTTAATTTAAGTACTAAGTAAGTACTATACTATTTTATTAAAACTATATTCTTATACTTATAACTTAGAAAGAATTAACTTTCTTTGATAATAAGGTACTCAGACTTATGCGTTTGCTAGTCCCTTTTTTCCGCCTTACTTTTTGTATCCGTAGGGCAGGGGAAAAGAACGGTCCGGCAATTGGTTCCTACACTACTTTAGTTATGTGCCTTGAAGCATGGGCTGCTCCGGATATGGACCTCGGAAGGTCAGAGGCTTGCTGTTATACCAAACCTTTGCCACGCATATCGTTGTCAATTGTATAAAGTTTATGATTACGAGAGATCGTCGTCTTGGTATTGCTTAAGGCAGTCGACGTCTTTGCAGCTCGGCGAGTATCCGTAAGGATTTAAAACAGCTACTTGTAGCCTTCAGTGCTCTCCACCTGTTGAGAGAACACTCAAGGATTGCAGTGTTTCTAACAACACCGTAATGCGCAAAGACATCACGAGGATCGTAGGCAGCCAGATGCTCAAGAGCGATGAACAATCGTCACGTACAAGACGCAGCAAGCGATGAGATGATATGCAAGTAAATGAATGATGCTAGATTATCCGTGTAAAAGACTTAATGACCCATGACAATCCCTTCCAACCCCGTCAGCATATCCTGTGTCTATGATACCGCAACTCCATGCTCAGTGCCAAGTGTGTCCGTGTATCCGTATTCCCGACCCCAAGTATCCTTACTTATCCATGCATACCATTGCAAAGGGTGCTGGTTGTTGAGCGTCTGATAACACTCACGCAGCTCAATGATCGTAACCCCGAGGAAGTCTACGAACTGTCACCGGGCGAAGAGGGAATAGGCTGAGGTCGTCCCTGGCTCGCGCTCTTGCGGGTATCAAACATCCTCGACACCCGGTTCTGGTGCAACGTATGCGCCGTCTCGTGGATCTTGTTCAAATCGTAGTGACGGATCATGAAGCTCGCGAAGAAGGCAATCACCGCCAACGAGACGTACACGCCGTGCACGCCCTTGAAGCCGAACGCATACGACTCCAAGACAGCATCCTTGAACGTGCCGTCTGCTAGGCCCTTGATGACGAGAAGATACTCCTCGGCGCGCTGAGCGATATCCTGCGCGATACCCTTGCGCTCAAGCTTCATAGCCATGACGTTCTGGAACGTGGTGGAACCAACGTTGACGCCGATGGCGCAGCCCAACATGCGCAGGAAGAGGTACATGGCCGCGGCGTGACCCGAGTTCTCGGGCTCGACGATGGCACCCGTGACGAAAGTCTGGGCGTTGAGGACGAAGCCGTGGCCGATACCGCCAATGGCGAGGGTGACGATGTGAACGGGCAAGGAGGTGTCCACGTCCCAGTAGATGAGGAGACCGGAGGCGATCGACATCAGGGCCCAGCCGATCCAGATGGACCAGCGGTACGCGTTGAAACGGGAGACGAGGATGCCGGAGATGATGGAGCCCGGGAGGAGGAGAAGGGTGACGGGAAGCATGGCTACGCCAGCCATGGTAGGGCTGTACTGCGAGACGGAGAGGAAGTAAAAGGGGATGTAGTACAGCTGGCCATAAAGCTACGAGGGGTTAGCGAATGATCATCGGAGGCGTGTTTGTGTTATGTACGTACAATGAAACCCTGAAGAAGGCCGAGGACGTAAACCGTGATGGCGCTGCGGTCGGTGAAGAGAATCTTCTTCAAGAACGGGTATCTCGCGTAGCTGTGCTCGTAGAACAGAGTCACTGTCAAACCGGCAGCGCCGATGAAGACAGGCACCAAGGTCTGCGCGCTGCGCCAGGGGAAGTCGTTGCCGCCCCAGGAAATACCAACGAGGAATGTCACCATGGAGCCGATGAACAAGAAACCTCCAAGCCAGTCGACACGCTTGAGCTTCTCGCTGAAAGTTGCCGTGGGAGGCTTCAAGGTCAAGAGGATAGGGATGGCGAGCAGGGAGTAGCCACAGATGGGGAAGTTCAGGTAGAAGATCCATCTCCAGGTAGTGTGCTCGGCAACAGCACCGCCGATGATGGGGCCGGTAAGGGAGCCGATAGCCCACGCCATCTGACTGAAGATGGTGTCAGTTATGATTGCGCACGCAGGGTAGATCATTACTCACATGATTCCGTAGTACTTGGGGCGATGGCGGAGTGGCACAATGTCGGTAAAGACAACCAAGCTGAGCACATACATGCCGCCGGCACCAATACCCTGAATAACACGACCTCCGAGAAGCAGCCCGATACCGTTCGACACGCAGCAAAGGATAGTTCCAACAGTGAAGAAAACCAAGCTGCCAATCAGAATGATGGGACGGCCAAAGATGTCACTCAGGGAGGCCAAGAAAGGCATTGCGACTGCGCAAGATATCAGGTAGGATGTGCCAACCCAGAAAGCCTGCGTGGATGTTCCCCCAATATCTTGGATGATTGACTGCGCAAGAGAAGCATGTGAGCATCAAGCTACCAAAAATCGTCGCTACGAAGGCCGACTTACACTCAAAGACGTGACAATCACGTTCGCGTCCAAGGCAATCACGAACGACATGATGGATAACGTCGTGATGATGACCATCTGGTGCTTGGAAGGTTTCCATTCTGGTATACTGTCCGACTCGTCGACGAGCATGGGATCGGAGATTCCTCGCTGGTCATGTTCCTTCGGCTCCTTGAGGGCGGTATACGAAGCGGCGGCCGGATCGTACGCCGTCGAAGAGTAAGACGACGTCGAGAGGACGCTCTCATGTTGTTGTCGGTAAGCCATCTTGGGCAATCGTGCTCAAGACGAATGCCGCACGAAACTTGCAAAGAATATCGAGAGAATTTACAAGCTGAAGACACAGGGAGCATAGAAACGAGAACTGCAGGTGCTCGCCCTTCTTTAGTATCTTGGGAAGCACATGCCCTGTCGGTGCTTGCTTCGCATCTCAGGGTGGCAACCAAGCTCGAGGCCCGGCTTGCCGTGCGCTGGCATATGCATCTCACATTGGCGAGGTACATACCGGCTGACGCCCCACCGCAGACTGCAGAATCTTGAGCCTCAAAGAGTATCACAGTTCGGGCCATAAAGGGCAGTCGGGTCCTCGGGGGCGAGTAGCTAACCAACGTTGCCGGGCTGCGAGCCTGCTTGCTTGCAGCTCGGTGAGTGCTTTGCTGTCGTCCGCACTCATCTCTCGATTGTTTCATTGGTTGATGCCGCGCGGATCAGTGCGGAACAACATTCTTTGATACCATATCGACAGTCCAGGGCTGGACTGATATGAAAGGCGGTAGCTTTGGGTGTCTGGAGACGTACCGCCGATTCTGGCATACGCAATCACAGAGTTTGAAATCCTGGTCCCAAGGCCTCGGACTCATGCCACTGAGCGTTTGGTAGGATCCTGCAAATCGGGTCGCTCAGGAGTTCTGATAAGATTGAGCTGATATCTTCACGAAATAACCGTTGACAGGCTATTCTCACATCAGCTGTGGCCAGTATTGTGTGTAAACTTCCTCGTGTGTCTGTTCAAGTGCTGACAGCGACGCCAGCACGCCTTTCTCGACAAGCATGGTGCTTCTTCGGTAGCATGACGGCCATCCTGACGCTTGCTATCCTCTTCAGGCCAGCGGGTGTAAGCACGACACTGGAATTGAGCACCGGGATGCGACCTCAAAAAGCTGGACGGGGCTAGCCCGGGTAGAGACGTCGTACCCGTACCCGACAGACGGGACCCGTGCGTGCCTCATTGGTGCATGGTGGTTTTAAGCTATCAAGTGGCGGTGCTTCATCGCGAACTGTCTTATGGGAAAGTCGGCCTAGACTATTGTTCTTCTGTCTCCGATATCAGACGATCGGGCCGGGATCTCGAACAGACAGTCTTGGAACTTCCCAGCCGGATGGGATTACCGGCAAAAGTGAGAACTGATGGCATGTGCCCTTTCATCGAACTTAGCTTGGGCCATGGACGGTGGGTGACTGAGGAGAGCGGGCGGTCGCTTCCGTGCGCTTATTCAATGATAACGTGGCTGTCTACAAGATATGTTTTCTGGGTAGATGCGGGTAAGTCGTACAAAGCAAGGTTGTTGAGGGTGTTTGGGTCCGTTGGTTGGTAAGTATTGTTATCCGGCGCCTGTCAAGCGCAAGAGGCGGCCAGCTTGCAAATTGACGTGCTGTCCAATTGCTCCATTCAAGCTAAGGCTCGCTTTGTCCACTTCTGGCTATTCGCAAATATGTTTGCTGACTGTGGATGCCCGACCATGTCGTCTCACGTCACTGACAATCAGAAACGGAACACAGCCACTGATACTGCTTGAGCGAGAGGATCCTGCAGAGAGTCCTCCTTTCCCCAGTCGCCAATTGCTTGAGCGCGCGCGGCAACATGCACCACTAGCCTTCGATAGCCACACGTACGATGTTGATCTGATGTTCGGGCGCTCGGTCACTAGTCGAGGTTTAGCGCTGTCAGAGGCGGGCTTTATACCCGACTGACACTGCACGACTGCTGACCTCCGGGTGAGAGAGCTGTGGTCTACTTCATGCCGTGGCATAGATTGTGCTGATGACTGGAAATATCTCACGGCACCAATGCATCGATTGATTTGATTACGTTGGTGAAATGAACTAGGGGCCTAATCAATAATCTCGATGGGTGGAAAGCCGTTGAACAGAAGCTCATGGTCACGGACAAAGATGATTCCAAGGCCGGTGCGCAAAGCTTGGCGAAAGACATCATCAGATGAAAAGCAACGCCATGCCAGTGCGTGCAGACAGGTTTCATTGCGGATTGAGGTGAGTGTCAATGGGGCCGGCGGGTGCGAGGCGCAGTCTGGTCTTCATTGCAGTCGCTGGATGGCGATGGAAATGCAGGTATGTTCATTCAGGGTAAGGGAGAAAGCAGCCGAATACTACGCGGCAGAGTTCTCAACTCTAGCCGAACCATTCTTCTCTCCTTCCGAGGCTGAGTTGGTCCAGTGGCGGAATTGTCGTGCCGGTAGCCTCAACTCAAACATGCGATCAATTTCAGCCGGCGTTCGTCCCTTCATCTCGGGTACCAGGAAGAAGGCAATGACAAGCCCGAGGGCACAAAGACCAGCGAACACGAAACCGGTCTTGGCTTTAAGGTTGCCTTTGTCGGGGTTGAAGATGTATGGCAACACAAATCCAAAGATGGAGTTGTTTGCTCCCGCAGTAAACCAACCGATAGCTTGGGCTTTGGAACGCAAATGCAGCGCTGAGGTTTCGGCACCGACAACGTGTGAGGCAGGCCAAACTCCCAGACCCGCCACAATGACTACCGCTATCAATGTCATGGATGTGTACCTGTTGCAGTCAGTTAGGGCGGTGTTCACGACCACGAGGCTATGGTTAACGTACCATGGTATCACTGGACTCGACCAGCAGCCGGCAATTCCCATGGCGGTCCAGATGATGAACAAGACGGATAGCGTGCTTAGAATGAGCCGCCTACGTCCCACCCTTGAGAGAACCCATACGCTCATGATGTTGGCAACCAAACCACAGACGAGGCCGAGTATAAGAACGATGACGCTTAGGTTGGCTTTCATGCCAACGACTTGCACAAAGTAGCTCGACTTTGACAGCAACGTCAGACCGAAGATGTTTGGCAATGAGTTGGAGAACATGATGATCAAGGTGCGCCTAAGGTTGACACCGCGGAATGAGTCGACATAGGTCGCATTGGTCAGTCGCCTTTCATGCTCGATGTTGCGGCGGATGGTGTCGAGAGTGTCCTCAGGGTCGGCACCAGCGGGATCCAGCTTCAGTTGAGCCTTGTGAGCCTGGGAATTCTTGTTCCTCCGAATGAGATACGTCGGGCTTTCGGGGATCAGGAACGCCATTAACAATGGAAGGGCAGAAAATGGCCATTGCGATGCAAAGCAAATAGTGTATCCGTTCGCCAGGTTAAGGCACGCGAAGATGACTGCGGCACCAGTCAACTGGCCAAGCAGCGTGAAGATTGGGAAAAAGGCCAGCAGCGGTCCTCTGAGATTAGGCGGTAGGATCTCCGACATGTACGTCTGGGAAGTCGTCATGACCATGCCGATGGCCCCTCCTTGGAAGCCTTTGCCAGCAAGGAAGATGATTCGCCGGGTATGGATATCATGAGAGAGGTTGGAAACGAAGCAGACAGCAACACCAATGGCTGACAGAAAGGATCCCAATGCAAGCGACGCTCGACGACCATATCTGTCTTGGAATACACCTCCAATCAAAGAGCCAATCATGGAGCAGCCTGGGCTGACGAAGTTCCAGAGACCGAGCCAGAGTGAAGGCAGAATCCACTTTCCATTAAGCTGTTGACCAAAGTCATGCCTGGTAAGGTTTTGTTAGCCAGACGGTTCAATACCAAGGACAGGGAGCCTCAAAGGGCAAGGAAACATACTGAAAGCTGGGCATTGCTGAAACTGTGCCAACAATGACATAGTCGTAGCCGTACATCAGGATGGCGGAAGTCATGCCGATACAGTAGAGAACGACGCGACGCCACTTCTTGATTGACTGCCACAGAGTAAGGTGGCCATGCTGGTTGGTTTCTGGTTCCGAATTATTCGTACTTGCTATGCTGTTCACGGCGTTCAAGCGGCCGACGTTCACGGACTTGACACTCATGTTGTACAAGTCGTCAGCGGCATATCTCGTTGGCGGGCCCGAGCGATTGGGTGAGGCTTCGACGGTTTCTCGGGGCTTTGTGAGGTGCTTGTGATGGCTTGTCTTTGGTCCAAGAACTGCCGACAATGAAATGGTTGTTGGAGTCGATGGGAAGCGCATCTAGAAGGCGAGGGAGCGGCAGCATTTTCATTCAAGAGAGTAGCACGCTTATTGCGCCCACGACGCTGGCCGAATACAAGCTAGGCTGGCATTCTAAGCCGCTTCCAGATCTTGGCGACTCTGCTAGGTGTGATCCGCATGTGTCCAAGACATTTCCAGGTTGCATTGCACCACCGCCAAGAGCATGTATTTGCAACTCAGAGCCTGTGGCGGGGAAAGTTCCTTTGGGGGATGGTGAGGACTGTCCAATGAATCGAGGTGGATGAAATTGGCATGCTGGCACCCGCGTTGTTGAGAGAGGGGGAGTTTCTTCTTTCGCCTGCGACACGCAGAATGCCGATGTGGAAATAGAAAAGATACGGGGCGAACCGGCCAGCTGACGACGAGAGGAACAGTCCTCTGGCCACCATCCAGCAGGTCGTTTGCAGGTTGCGTTTGCCTCGGCTTACGGTTGACGAGGTCGAGAGCGAGTGTTCAAACTTGCTGGCTTGTAGGGGCTAGCCGCTCATTGTTTGCTCGAATGCGAAGCTTTGCGCCAAATGATCCGGCTCATTTAGAGTTGGACATGGCATTTTGGCCTTTTGTTCTCCTCGCGAATCTTGTGACGGCGCGTCGAAATTCGAATCCGTACATGGCACGTTCCTGCGTAGCGCAACTTGGACGCTTCGCCATATTCTAGGCGCCCATGATCCATTGGCGATCTGCGTCAGGCACTTGATCAATCGATCTGGTCTCTAGACGAGGAAGATTTGCACAGCAGAGTTGTTGAGGCGTTCTCGATGATCCTCTGCCGCAGGCCTAGCGCAAGACATCTTCAAACGCATTCGAATCAGTACGCCGAAGCGATCAGCCTTCTAAGCGATAAAAAAACGGTTTTGATCTTCAGGGTGGGTTAGGAAATAGTTGGATGTTCGGCCGATAGCATGGGAGATCCATGCCTTCTGCTACAGATCGATTGAGTATTTGCAAGAGGAGGTCCTGTTCAGGAAAGATTCGAGTGCTCTTCCATCCCTGCAGCACACCCTCTTGAACGAGATACGTCCGTTAGGATGGAGGCGAGTCCACTTGAGGGGGCCATCATGCACGTGGGCGACGTGCCAGTCCTCAGGGATGTCCGGTGTATGATGCGGGGGGTCTGTCACGGCGTAAGGACGGGGAATGCCTTCCGGGCCCGTCGCCGGCTGTGATCACTGATGGTGAGGTATCAATTCCGACCCCCAAGTGCCTATGATGCCGTGCGTGCGTGGAGGACAGGTTGTGCTCCAAGAAGTGGAATGCGTTGGCAATGGAGGGCTGAGAGAGGCACGAGGGCGATTCGCCGAGATGCGAGTGGCTGCTTCAGAGGCTTAGGGTGCTGCGGCCTGGGTATGCTGCACTCAGGTTGCACTCGTTGGCACAGATTTTCTCGAGGGCAGCATCAGCTGGTCGTGAATGCGCCAAGTCGCAAGTGCTGGTCGCGCGAAGAAGAAAAAAGCAAATATTCATTTGATGGATAGATTGGAGGAGGACTAGAGGAGCTGGACGGGAGCCTTCAAGCAAGGTGGAGGTACGTACTTACGATCCGTATGTACCGGAGGCCGGGGGGACCTTTCCCCTTCTTCTTGTTGCTCGTCTTTCCAGTTTGAGAGAGACGTACAAGTAGGTACGTTAAAGGTACCTTACCTCAGGTACCATAGGTAGATTGGGTGGAGTCTCAGAAACTGGAGAAAGGAAGGTGCAATGGCAACTCCGAAAACTTAATGGTAAACGAAAAACACGATGAAGAAGTCACGACGCGATGTTCCTGCCTTACCTACGTTCGTTACGGAGTAATTGAGGTAGGTTCCTTCCCTCGGAGCTCAACCTGGTGGTCATGATCGCATGGTCTGTGCGTGTCGACCAGGCACGGGCCAGGAACCATCGCGTTTTCATTGACTGTCGAGGCGGGTGGTGGATCTCGGTGGGTCCATTTCGTTGACATCACCACTGAGGGCGCGGTGATGGCGTCGGCAACGTGCTTTTCTGCATCGTCATTGCTCGACCCCTGGATCAGCGACAGCGGCCATGCAGCGTTAAACTCACCTTCCAGCCTGCCTTATCCACTCATCTTGACTACTTCGCTTCGTGTATAATTCATATCGAATTGCCTCAAGGTACCGCTCATCAATCCACTCATATCAGTGCATGCGACCTGTCTTCATCGCGATGGCGAGAGCAACCCGTTCGAGTGCTCGTTTGGCCTCGACTGCCACGAAGCCATCAGACACCCCGAGTGCTACCAATGGCGCAACAAAAAAGGGTCGGTCTGTGAAGCAGACTTCGTCGGACAAGGAGAATACGCCTCAGCCAGAGAAAAGGAAACGGACAACAAGCAAAGCTGCAAGCTCAACACCGGCCAAAAAGGTCAAGACGGAGGATGCGGACCACACGGCGTCCCCGGATTTCGCCAACGTACCAGCCCTGACACCACTCAAGAAGGAACACGTCAAATCTGAAAGCCCAGACACTAAAGCAAAAGTCCAAAAGTCTCCTGCAGACTTAAAGTCCAAAAAGCTCAAGGCCTACTCTCAATACGTTGACAAGTCACCCTTTCCTGACTTCCCGCACCCGACACCGGACGAGTGCAAATTGGCCCACCGCATTCTGGCCAAACTGCACGGAAAACGAGAACGCCCTGCCGAAGTCAAGGCATCTTCAACCCGCGCCGGCTGCGGAGACTCGCCGTCCGTCCTCGATGCGCTGGTCAGGACCATCCTGAGCCAGAACACGAGCGACACAAACTCCACCCGCGCCAAGAGGAGCATGGACGACGTCTACGGTGGCAGCGACGAGTGGGAGAAGATTGTCGAGGGCGGGATCCCCAAGCTGCAGGAAGCCATCAAGTGCGGTGGGCTGAGCCAAGTCAAGAGCAAGGTCATTGTCGGCATCCTGAACCAGGTCAAGGAGAAGTACGGCTCGTATTCTCTCGATCATCTCTTCAATGTCAGCAATGAAGACGCGATGCAGGAGCTCATTAGCTTTCAGGGCGTCGGCCCGAAGACTGCTAGTTGCGTTCTTCTCTTTTGTCTGCAGAGGGAGTCGTTCGCAGTGGATACCCATGTGTGGAGAATCACCGGTCTCATGGGGTGGCGGCCGAAGAGCGCCTCGCGGGACGAAACCCACGCACATCTCGATGTTAGAATCCCAGATGAAGACAAGTATGGGCTTCACATCCTGCTTGTAAAGCACGGCAAGGTATGCAGCGAGTGCAAAGCTGGTGGTAAGAGTGTTGGAAAATGCGAGTTGAGAAAGGCTTTCCGCCATGAAAAGATCAAAAGTGAAGAAGGGAAGACTTCCGATCTCAAAGTAGAGGCAGAGCCTTGAAGGCAGTTGTTATAGGTTGGTTGTTCTAAACGGACATGTCTGAAATTCATTACGTATCTACTTTAGATAAACCTAGCCCTGTTTTGCAGTATTACGAGGAGTAACATCAAGGCTTTTAGCTAATCAATATACCAAGGACATTACCACCATACGCTATGAGATTAATTCGACATAAACCTTAAGGTGGTAAATGTAAGACAGTGAATTATTACAAAAGTCATCTACGTAAAATAGTTAGGAAAGGCGAGGTTTCTAAACTACGTTGAATCACACTCGCGGATGCTTGAAAATGTACGTTGAGAAATCCAACAGAGCGCTGGCTTCATAACAATACAATTAAAATTATAATAATGCGATAGTTTTTTTTTTATTTAAATTTAGGTTTTCTGCTGTTTTTCTTTTGTTTTTTCTTTTCTTGAAGCAAAACAGACAAATAATTCTACTTGAAATAGCGACTTGAAGTTCACCGACGGAATGAGACTGGACCTATGTTTGCACCATAAAAGGGTCTGTCGTTGGTATTCGCTCCTTCCGGCCACTCAGTATAGCTGTCGATGCGTTCCATAACTCGTGATACTGGCTTTGAGCCTCTTGTCAAATTGGTAGTGATGTTTTGGAACATGGTGCCAGTCGTACTTCATTTGGATCCAATAACTTGTGAGTGACGAAGTGATTCCCCGGTCTCTGTGCTCTCCATGTAATATAAGAATGATTGCACCTTCAACCCCACCTTCTCTACCGCTTCAGAAATGCGAAAATCCCCAAATTCAGACGGGTCCGTGGCGATAATTAGGAATTGCGCCTTTTCTTCCTCCTTCGCCAATTCCGTTTGTTCTTTGTATAGAGCCACCAGCTTTCCTAGAATGAAAGAGTCGAAGATTTCGGCTGGTAGTTCGGCGGGGTTGTCGATATAACAGATGACGGTCATCTGTCTTGGTAATTGTCGTACCAGGCGCTTGAAAACGTCCCAATAATGGTCAAGCCAGGACTCATCCGAGAATTTGAAAGTGCACTGCGCGTCATTGTCAAAAAAGTCGAACCCACATAGCCTCAAGATCTGGCCAACGAGGGATTGAACCATCGTCAACTCGATCTCTGCGTCATTTGGGAACTCGTGGCCACAGAAGATGACAAGACTAAGGAACTGGTCTCTTGGTTGTCCGCGAATAATACCCTCGTTCTTTAGCTGCGTTCGACTGTCTTCGACATATATCTTGCAGACCATTGATAATGCGGTTTCCGTCCATGCAGTCTCGGGATCGGGACAGGAATGTTTCCTGATGATCAACACTGGGTTTGAAGTTTCGGATGTCGTACTGGAGCCGGTGTAGGTGAACACGATCCTCTTATCTGCAGAGATCGTTCTAGCTTGATCCTCCGCGGAACCAATTACGTGGCGTCCCACATCCTCCAAACAACGCGTATCGAAGCGCCTAGCCCAAAAGTTAAGCGACATCCCCTCCCATTGTTTGCGTCTTCGTTCCGCATCTGGGTCTACATAATCAGGAAGGTCAAACACTCGGAGCATTCTGTTGTGTTTGATCCTCAGTAAGGTAGTTAGTACAGAGGGTAGAGTGATATAGATGGCAAGAATTTCATACTTCGTGACCTTAAATGAATAGTAGGTGTACGTCTTGATCAAAGGTCTAGTCGACTGGCAAAATATCAGGTAGATTCAAAGTGAGCTGCTGAGGATGGAAGCTGCCGGAAGCTAAAAAGCTCTCCGGTGACCGGTATATATATCTACTAGGTGATCTCTAGTACAGCGCCAAGACAAGTTGATTGACTTCCTTGTAAGTAGGAATGAAATAAATGACATCCGTAGCCAGGCTTCGATGAATGCACCATGATTTCCGGGGCGGTGATCTATTCGCTCCAAACATCTTCTTTGTATGTGTGCTGTTTCGTTAGCCGGGGCTGTCCTATTGTACCTAGAATATGGGAGAGTGCCCTCATTTCTGAATTCTCCTGAACAGCTGATCCGTATCATTCTGTCTAACCGGAACGCGGTGAAGACTTTTCTTTGTGCCGCAGGTGGACACCATACTGAACCGCACAGACGTCCATTGACCTTGAAGTTTGAAGAGCCAAAGGTAAGTACGGCGAAAGACATTCAAGCATGGCAGCTGTTTCTTATCCAACAAAGATTCAAATGACATTTGGTCTATCCTCGGCTGATCTTACCAACTGGAGTCTCACTAGAAAAGTAAGGCACCTCCTGGAGTAGTCTCTCAGCTGCACATGACTGCAAAGCGCCACTCTTACTTACGACGTTGGCGAGCTGGATGTAAGCTGAACTCCAATGTAGCCACCTTGCAATATTAAAAATACGACGTCTAGGTTTATCTTGGATACGATGGAGTGATTCTTGGAACTATTATATAGACCAGATCCACGGGCAAGTGATTCAAAGAAACATGAAGGGAACTCGATAAGTTGGGAGCTTATACATCCACGATGATTAGGGCAACCTACCTCACTTGTGAATACGCGTTGATAGAGACAAGTACCAAAACTAAAAGAACGAAATTGACCTTTTCGGTGAGGGAGGGGAGGGGGATGTTGCCTACAAGCAATGTCGCAGCTCGAGGTCGTTGCACCTTAAGGCATGAACGCATGGTGGTCGTTACGGTTCTAAGGGTAAAGTATGAAATGACTCAATTGATATTTGTGAAGCCTAATGCTCTTTATCGATTTGGGCACTGTCCCTGTGAGCCTGAACTTCTCCAGAGGCCAGACCCGTCGGAAGCGACCTTTCTCATGTCATTGAGAAGCTCCGATCCTCATCAGTTACAACTGGAAGCTTCACGTAGTAGGAGGCAGCAATGTGCCGCTTTTCGTAGAGGAGATTATGAATCTGGAGACCCCCTCTGGGTCCTGGGCCCGTGAATACCAATTTAAACGCCTGACGTTTCGGACTTCTTTCTTTTTCGAGGTTTGCTTGGTCTTCGACCAGACCGATCAAGTTTTCTGTGACAATGTCCATTCCATCTTCTGTGTCATGTCGACCAATGAAGTCGATAAAACATGTAAGTTCGACTTCCAAGGACACTTTACGAACCAAATCTCTGAAGAACCTGCATAGGTATTCGACATCGTCTTTTTTAGCGCTCTCAAAGGCAAGGACTTTACCACCCTCATCCGAGCAGCACTGTCTGGCGTACCTTTCAAGGATTTGGTAGATTAGGGATGTCATCATGGTCAGAGCAACGATTCCCGACTCGGCCTCCCGGCGTTCAGGATGATGCTCCGAGCCACCCATAAAGAAGACTAGAGAGCCGAAGGGCTTTTTTTGAGCGAACTCTCTCCGCTTCTGCCCGGCCAACCTGCGACACAACACCGATAGTTCACTCAAATGATACTTGTCCCACAGAAGATCAGAGTCCATGTCGCAGTCGATGAGCACTATGCATGACTTTCTGACTTGTTCCCATGCGGCTATTTCGCGTGAGGCCAGAATTTGAGACCAAAGTGGTCCAGAAACCTCACGCGAAGCATGGTACAACCTGACCTCATTGTCTCCCACCCATTGAAGATCCTGCTCGTCGCGGCCGTGGACCCACCAAATGTCGGGACGTTGATTCTCGAGAATGAGGTCCTGCATGTTATCCCAGACTCCTTTCTCAGAGGTGGACTCCGGAGACGACATGATAGGCAATTCAATGTCCTGGTCTTACATGTCAGTTCGCCATCAGGTGAGGAGACATTAAAGGGAAAGATCTTGCAGCGAGCTCACCACTAATTGACCAGCGGCAGTATGTCTTCAGGTAAATTTGGGTTTGAAATTAACTTGCAGCTGGGTCGCGTGGCTTCGGCTTTCTGACAGTTCTTGTATGAGAAGGTGGTTGTTGGGTCTTCTACCACCGGCGAAAGGACTGGCAAGCTGCGAAGATATGGACCTGGGACACTGAGAATGTCTTCAGTGGAGGTGTGAAGATTCGTTGGTTGAGGCTTGATCAGGAAGAAAAGTCGACAGATCGGCTGCTGAAACTTATAGTAATCTCTGCTCCAAATCGGCTGCCCCCCATCCTACAAATACCAAATCCCAAGATGGACTGACCTTTTGATGTTGAGCTACCTTTCCAGCAGTGACTAGGCTTAAAAGCGCACACTGTATTTGCTCAACTAGAACCTTGTGAACATCTGCTCTGAACACGAACATCGATGGCGGTGATGGCTTGATGTAAGGTAGTACAGTGAGTGATCTACGCGTGTTCCAATCTCCTTTTCACCAGCATTGATGTCAACTTGGGGGCGGTAACCATTCTCCTTGGTATTGTGAAACAGCATGGTTCATTGATAGCCACTGTTCCTCCTCACCTGTGCAGACCCCTAAGCGCTCTCAACCGTGTTTGCTTGTCTTTGGGCGTTTCTCGGTCCAATAGGAAGAAGTCTTTGCGGTCCAAAAAGCCCACGCAGCGCCTCGCGGGAGTCAGTTCCTTGTGATATGTTTCAAGGCCTGCCTTAGATCGGGGTTCATGCTCAATTTGGGTGTGGTACCTAGGTCTATCTCAGGCGGTTCTAACGGTATCAGGCAACAAAGGCAATAGCTCTTTAATGCTTCTTTAGGAGTAGCAGGTGGTAAGACTTGAGGTTGCACGGCATCTGGCTGCATGAAATATTCGGGCAGCAGCTGTCTTTCCTTTCAAAAACGGTTTGTTCCTCGAGAAGAAGTATAATCTCGAGTCTTGGTAAACCCGACGATGTGATAGGGGGACATAAAGTATTTATTTGAACGTTTAGGCGATTAAAACCACAGCCTTATGAAGATTGTGATGAAAATAGAATTTCATTTCGAGAATTCTTTCAGGAATAAAACTAAATTGATAACATATGGGGATAAATTGCATTAGTGTTAGCTGTGAATTGATTACATATTGAACTCAACTTTAGCGTAAAGACGATTTGCACGTTGACGAAAGCAGAATGCGACCCTATTGCCTGAAATTTAGCCGATTCGGTGCGAGCGAATATCAGTCACACTCATGTCCGAATTTTGCTTCCAGGCAGTGCCTACTCGATTACTTGCACTGCCCAGTCTGGCAAAAAGCTTCTGTGTGGGCAAGAGAAGTGTTATAGTGTTATGACAGGTTGCGTGACTATTGACCATAACTTAAGGGCTACAAGTGATTCACCCACAGCAGCCACTGATAGCGACATGAGCTTCGACAGGGGTGGATCTACATGATGGTAGACTTCACCTCCTTCGACTTCACTATAAGCTTCACTACTTCTGGCAGGGTTGCTAATATATCTGGTCCGGTGGGCTTCCAACCCAAAGCGCGGAGACGATCCCCTCGGGCCTTGGAATTACCACCCCAGACAAAATGTCCAATGGGGTGGATAGCGGACACATCTTGCTCTGACAATTTGTCAACTCTTTGTGAGCTGATCTTCCCTAGCTTATAAAGTACTTGTGCAACCGTTTCGGCTATGTCTTTCAGATCCTATGGAATTGTTAATCGATGAAACGGAATGAGATTTCAGCACAGCCCATGCCAGCCACTTACATATGGCGAACTTTCAGCAAAGTAATATCCTTTACGCCCCCACTGCGCCTTTCCTCCATCAGGCTTTGCTGCTTCTTCAGCAAGCAGGATGAAAGCATCCGCACAGTCGTCGATATGGATTTCTGCGCGGTAGTGAGCATTTGGATGTGTGTAAGGCCATAAAGGTGACGTGGACCTACGATGCCACTGATTTTGAGCCTCTGCAACTTGAAAACCTCTGCCCCGATCTATGACCTTCTCGATGTATCCACCAACAGAGAAGCCCATGCTCTTCAGAGGGCCTTGACCAAGGCCGTGAATCGTGCAGGGCGAGATGATTGCCACTGGCACGTGCAATCGTTCGCCAGCCTCGAGGACAGCTTCGTCGACGTCTCTGTGTACGTGTCCCTCAAGCGGCAAGGATGAAATTTCTTCGATATCGTCGACATCATTCCATGTTCTGTCACTAAGAACGCCTAGTAGAGAGGTGAGTAGTTCATTCTAGCTTAGATGAGCCTAAGTGAATTTACCAAATCCCTTGGAGACGTCAAGAACCATTCCTGTTCCGGAAATATGGATCAGTTTCCCCGGAGCTGACTGCCCTTGGCTGAGGCCTTCGACCAAAGACACAGCTCCAGAAAGATGATCAGCTGATGCAAGCTCTGCCGGTAGAAAGAATTAGCACACATATCCTATCTGAAAGGAATGGGTGCCCACGAACGCAAAACGATATCTGCAGTCGAAGCAGCCTTGACCAGGATATCTTTGTTGTCCAAGTCACCAATTACGACCTCGATGTCTGGGTACTTAGCCAAAATGTCGACAGCCTGCTTCTCTGTCCTAACGAGAACTGAGTAGTTCCACTCTGGGTGTTTTTGAACGAGTCGTACAAATAAGTGCCCTCCAACGTAACCAGAAACTCCAGTTAAGAAAACTTTCGGCTGCCGCATCTTGGAAACAAGCCGTTTGGTGTGAACTGTGGAAACTTGCAGCGTTTGAAAAGGTCGTCCTGACTGTTGATACCAGACGTCAAGAGCTGGCCGTGATATTTGGGACTTGATAGATGCAATCATGCTTGATTATTATAGGTAGTGGTACAGGTTTCTGTAGGACCTTGGAAGCGATCCCCTGTGGAGAAAGTGTCGTCGCCAATATCTTACGTAAAAACGGGATTCGGGCCGGTGGTCGGCGTCCGGGCTCGGCGTCCGGGCTCGGCATCTGTAGTCGGCACCTATTCTGAAGTTCCAGGCATCTTCACGGAAGAACTGGATCGCCATGCTGATAAATAAAATTTTGACCTACGGATATCCACGCTGTGTAATTGATTGGGTAAACCACCTGTGATAGGCGCCATGACTGGCCAAAACTAGCCTCGTCTGGTCCCAGACAACGAACCTCAACTTTATATAATGATATGGATAGCATGAAGCCCTACACTGTGTCCCTCTAGTCATGAGTAGCCTTTTCGTCAACCTTGTGTACGAGACCCCACGATACTCGTCTTGAACACAGACAGTCCAGTGTATCCAGCCACTATGACTAGGCTCCTCACGGTCTTTGGAGCTACGGGCCAGCAAGGTGGTGCTCTGGTCAACCACGTGCTCAATACACCAGCACTCTCATCCTTCTTCCAGCTGAGAGCAGTGTCCAGAGATGCCTCCAAGCCCGCAGCAGTTGCTCTCAGACGTCAAGGTGTCGACTTAGTGGAGGTGAGTAGTCCTTGATCTTCAAACACTTGGCGTTATTAACGTTATTTACAATTCTCCAAGGCGAACCTGGACGACCCGGCATCATTGAAAAAGGCAGTTGCCGGTGCACAGGTGGTGTTTGCAGTAACGAATTGTATGTCTATGATCATCCATCACCTACTCAAGCCTGTCAAATCCTTCATGTCCTACAGCGCCCGAATCTAACTGCTTGACGCAAACACAGACTGGGAAGAGCCTGGCGTTGAGAGAGAGATTCGCCAAGGCAAGGCCATCGCCGATGCCTGCGTCGCCGCTGGGGTTGACCAAATCATTTGGTCTTCGCTACCCAGCATTTCTAAGATTTCTGGTGGCCGGATTGATGTGGTTCGGCACTTTGAAAGCAAGGCTGTGGTTGAGGAATACATTCGGGGTCTCGAAATCATGAGCACCTTCTATATGGCCGGCTGGTTCATGCAGAATTACGCGCAGGTCCCAGCACTTCTACCTGTAAGACGCCCCCTTCCTCTCCCACCTCCACCTCTCTCTCTCCCTTGAAAGTCGCTCAAAAAGTCCGCACGCCATTGCGCGTAGCTCGTACAACGCTGCAGAAAGCCCAGCTGCTGCAATTTCTTCCAACGACATGAGGGGATTCAAGCTGAGGCCAACGAGTATAACACGCGGGAAGAAAGCCGCAGCCCTAAAACCATTGTTCTTGACTAACACCATCCTCCCTAGGTTAGCGACGGGACCTATTATATCTTTAGCCAGCCCTGGTCACCATCGACTCAACTGCCCCTTATCGATATCCGCGACACTGGCAAATTCTTAGCCCCTGCACTTCTTGATCCGGCAGTATTCCATGGCAAGAATCTTGCTTGCGCGACCGCATACTATAGCATGAATGAAATGGCGGCCGCCTGGACTAGAGTGAAGGGAACAGAAGTTGTTTACAAACAACTTGGTGCAGACGAGCCCCTTCCTGGCTTCCCCGAAGAGCTGGCTCATAATTTCAAAGAAGGGCTTGCTTTCGTAGAAGAGGTTGGGTATTTTGGACCCGCAGGGCCAACAGATGTGGTTTGGACTCTTGAGCAACTACATGGGGTTCCAGGCAGCCATTCGCTAGGCACTTGGGAGGACTTTCTGCGAGAGAATAGCCTCTAGCTGAGATAACATCCAAAAAAACCTTGATTACTCGCTCTAGCTATGACACTAGAGCTCTGGATGTGAAATATGGGTGATCGGTCACATTGGTATTGTCGCAAATTTGTGGCACTCAGCATTTGGCATTCGCAGAGCCGCTATTCTGGATTGAGCGACGTGTCACACCTTGATCAACGTCGCTGTCTGCATCGCTAAACTATTCACTATGGGCGCTATATCCGCCGTCCCCGCATGCATCATCGGGGGCGACCTTATGATCATTATGTTACAAAGCGAGGATCTAAGTGGAAGACATATACAGTAGAAATTGGCTTGGTTCTTCTAAGTGAGGCACCCTTAAAGGGTCGTAACTAACTACCGTACTAAGAAGGCATTCGTCTCGTAGCAAGCAGTCTCGTACGGTGATAAGTGGGCAGCACCACGGGCGGCGTTGCGACACATTACACGTTCGTTATGGCAGTCCTCGTATGATCATCTAAGTCTTCCCTCGGTAGGCTCAAAGTGCCATTATGCAGACCCCTCGATGCTTCAAAGTTGCCACCGCCATTGACGAAAAAGTCTCTTGCGTAGAGTAGCTTGACTAACCCAGTCATGTCTCCCCTCTGCATCTCTGCTTTCCCTTCGGCGTAACGCTGCTGGACATCCTGGTACTTAATCTTCCAGTCTCCCTCAGTGGCACCAGTGACACGGAGGACAGATTCAAACATGTCTCGTTGGCTCACCAAAAAGGATGAGACATAGACGGGCTGGTTCTTGAGCTGCGAAAGAGTGAGGCCGTCTTTCTCGTTCTCTGCGGTGTGTACCTGCAAGCTGAGTACTTGTGCGATGGCTCGACCACACTGTTCCAAGGTGCTGGTATTGATCTTTGTTGAGCCTTCATCGTAGAAGGTAATTGTACGATTCGGAAAATCAAAGCCAAAACGCTCTGCGCCGCCGGCCAAGCTGAACTCATACCAGAAGCCGCAGACCAGTGAGATCCAAGAACTCTTCCCGAGACTCTCGATATAACGGCGTGTCTTCTGCTTCATTTCGCCGAGGATCGAATCTTCGGCCAAAGATCTATCGTCGGAGTCGAGTCCCCATTCATTGGGAATGACCCAGGCGACGTGAGCCTCCGCTGCGGCTTCAATAAGTTTGGCTTCCTGCTCCGGCGGGGCATTTCCGGCAAGAGTGATAATCAGGACATCCTTTCCACAAAGAGCATCGACAAGAGAGGACCGGTCTTCATAATCGACTCTCTTAACAAGCACCCCATCAGGAATTGTGCTAGTGCTTTCCGCCCGAGTCAAGGCAGTGACTTGGTGTTTCTTAGTTCTCAAGAGCTCTCTAGTGATATGCGAGCCAATTTCTCCTCCTGCCTATTGTGCGTTGAGATTATGTAATGACCTTGGGTATATGTGGGTAACATTGTTCTTACACCAACAATTGCAACGTGCCGGGGATGACTAGATGTCGGGGACTTATCGGAATGGGTGAGGTTTTGTGCCATAGTGATTAGAATCGTTCTTCTTTTGCTTCTTCTTTTTCTTCGGAATATTCTATGATATCAGACACGGGGAAAGATGGTTTCCAACTGTAATGAAGCAGACTCATACATGTAATATTCTTCAACTTCAGCTTTGAAGCAATTTGGACGAGTGATAAAATCCAAAAGACCTCCTTTTCCAAGTTTGTAGCGTCGCGGACGAACCTCAAGCCCGAATCTACGTATTGGCTTACAAAATGGTCGGCCGATCGGATGAAAGTCGGTCGAATTGCCTGCAATCCTAGTTTTGAACAATGGATCTCGCATCGGCGTGGGAAAGCAAACCGGTGGGGTGGACCCATCCCGGGTTTGGCACCTCGGCTCATAGTGACAGGGCGGGAAACGGGTGCAAAGTATGTGCACCTGTTCACTATCGTAGCGCGTAGACGACACAATCGCGTTGACAATCCGACAATTGAATCAGTCTTTAGTGCGCGTCCCTCTGCAAAGCAGAGAGGGTGTGCATAATTCTGAACCATTTCTGGGGCGATGAGCTCCTGCCTCAAGACGATGAAACTGACGTCGATGGTGTACTAAGGGTTGCAATGTATGATTATCGGCGAGAGCCCCTCGCTTATAGTCTTATGGTCTCGACTCCGGGGAACTGCACCGCTCTATTCGCGAAATTCCCCGTTTTAATTACCTTAGATATCTTGAGAAGGCTTCACCGATAGGCGTACATCATGATCGATCTTTGACCCCAAGTGATACGTCATACTTAGGCTGCGGGTAAAACTGAGAGACGTACTCTGAGCAACCCGCATGCAGATAACAAAGTTGTTTGGAGCCGATACTGGTCCATCATAACATCCAGAGTCTTCATCGCACGCGTGGTTTACTAATCGCAAGACGTGCTGAAACTTCCTAGTGGTATAGAAAACATATGTATGTCATATTATCCAGCACTCTTTCATATTGTAGTGCACAAAGTAAGTAGATAATGATGATTATAATTCGACACTTTTTTCTTAGTAATATAAATTACCAAAACACTAATAGCAAAGACTAGAGCTTAGCTCATACTAACATAATTCATTTTTCCGCGTTTTGAATCCTTTGTTTCTGTTCCTTCTCACTTTTGTTTTTTCGTTTTCCCTTTTTATATTGTTTTTTCATGTTGCTTATATCCCATGTCCAACAATCAATGCAAACGTACTAATATAGACTTTCAATAAGAGCGGATGATTTCTGTTCTCAGCCCTGATCGATTTGGCACGAGTGCAGTTGAAACGGTGCATCTTAAAGCTAAGTCTCGTTTGTCAATCGAATGCCGGCAAACCCGCCTGGTCAAGGAAAAATAAGCTAGGCCATTTGACTCGAGGGCTTGTACAAATGAGTTTGAACTTTGCTTTGACGTTGGGCTGTTCTTTGCTTTCGTTGACCAGCCTGTTCAGACACCACATAATTTTACCGACGTCTTCGTAGGAGACTTCCTCCCGACAAAAACCGAGCCCCTCGATGAAGCAGACTATAGTTGTCGCTGGGCCCAAGAGGTTGATGACGTTCTCGAACCTGCGGCAAAGATCTTCGACACTGCCTTCTTGACTGAACGCTGCTTGAAGCGTGGAGTCTTGCGCCTTCGGGGAAAATAACCCCAAGTTGTGTTCCCGGTCCAGTGTGATAATCTGAGCGAGAAAACACCGAATCATAATACCACCGGTATCATGTTGGCAAATTTCTTGCCGCCGGCCACAGAAGAAAACTAGACTCAAAATTGGCAGTCCAGAATCCATAGACTTTCGAAAGGAGTCCACCCAGTTGGCGCAGATTACAGATAGTGGCGTTTCTCTAACAATCGAAGAATGTTGGCTATTGACTGGGGAACCCAAGGGTTCGTAAAAGAGACGTTTCAACGGCTGGGGGTCGGAAAGCAATATGGCGATCTCTTCCGATACTCCGGAATATTCATTATGTTCTTCGAGCCCTGGTATCCCGTAATCGTTGAAGATGCGGGAAGATGTGGTATTGTGGTTGAAATATGCCAGATCAGCACGATCGATTGGCACGCGCTCAGGTGAATGTCCCGGATTTGCCATGGTGAGCGGTTGCCAGAGTAGTGCTTCTGAAGTAAGAGCTATAAGTAAAATTGCATGCTGATTGAGAGAAGTGGCCCCATGAGCTTACTGAAAGCGAAAATTCGACCGGGGTTTCTCAACGAGATGTTTTGTCCTTCAGTCTTCATGTGGCAATTAGCAGTGATCCATAAGTACTTATTGTAGTCGCGGGAGACTCCTACCGATGAGGATGATAACGTGTTGAGGATCAATTTCCAAGAGACGGGAAGAAATCTGTATCAGGGCTTTAGAAGTAATTGGTACTAGACTTTGGAAATCTACGAAACAAGAACCCATCTTGGAGTCTGTCAGGCCCAGTCATGTATATAGTTCTCAAGTCCAGATGCCATCATGCAACTAAAAGAAAAGCTTAGTGAACATGGTATTGGCGCTAAAGAATTTCATGAATAACTTGTGATAAGATGTAAGCGACGGTATTCATGCTCTCGGCGTCAAAGGCGTTATTTCTGCACGTGTGAAACACACCATCTTATCCGCGTCATTTTCGCAGTGAGGACCTCAGTGACATTCAGTGAACAATCTCGTTGTATGTTCATGGTGACACAGACCCCCATCGTTAAAGACCCTAGGTGCAATTGGAAGCTCAGAATACCCAAGGAAACGATTTCGTTGAATAGGGAAGCTCTCGTGTCGGTCAAGTTGTTCTATTCTGAGTGTCAGACGTGTGCTGGATTCGCCAAGGTAGCGGGGATTGTTCTCGTAGCCTTGCAAAGGCTTTAAAGAAATTTTTGGCGTTGTGACACACCCTCCTGTCCTGCTTTGTAGTGTTTACCAACGTTTAATTGCCAAGACGTTGTCAATATCAACGGGCGGTAAACTAGAAAGATAAGATCTCATGACATGATATATCCTTTGTACCGAGAAAACATTTACTTGGTTGAATGATCCCTGTCACCACACATTCATCTGTGGTGCTTCCACCCCAGGAAAGATTGCATTTGGCATGACTCATGTTGTATCCATCAGGCTGGCCACTTGCCGGCTTACCATATCTCCCAATGAAGGCAGAACCAGCCGTTTCTACCTGACGTGTTCCAGCACTAATAAGCTATATTGGCAATATTCATCTTACGAGTCGACTCTGATTACTTCGCTGACTTCTAGGTTAAGGAATCCTGTCATGGCTACAAATCCTTCTACTTATATTTCCAAGGAATTGCAGCTTTAGTGCTGATTGTTCAAGACACTCTATTCACAGTGCAAAGATCTGTACAAATGGTGCTGATCTGTGGGAGATCCAGACATTGAGTCCCCAGGGTATTAGACTACATCGTGCTATCTCGTCAGGGAAGAAGATACTGTTTTGGGTCACCGTGACCATGTGCTATCTTAGTTCCTGTCTACTTTGTGACTAGGCGTGAGCTAATCGGAAAGACTTGACCAGAGAATTTTCGTGGGCTAGTCGGAACTTGCAGCCGCACTTGCAATCTTAGCTTGTAGGCTGAGAGACTAAGTATTCGCTCTCGATGATTATTGTGCGGCATTGGCTAAATAAGTACTTATCTGAATCAAAGCTGGAATTCTTTGCAGAGTGAAAAAAAGTCAACCCTAAGTTTCAGTGGGAAATAACATAGATGAGATGAAGTCCAGAGGCAAGAATGAAAGTCAAGTTGTCGGAGGATGAGACAAGCCGGTCCATGGGCGGTGTACTCGAGTGCATGAAGACGTTCCAGGTAACAGAATTTTGTAGTTGGCTTTCTCCAGAATGTAATGATGTAGTAGATCTTTGTGTAGACTAGGTACCTACCTAAGGTAAGGTGAATTCATGACTAGACTAAAGGGGCCACCTATGGACTATCGCAGCTGTCAGTTCTACAGAATATTGAGAAACTCCGGGCCAGATCTAATTTCAGTATAGCTTTATCAGCATGCTTCGATCCTATCGAGATGAAATTATAGGATGATGCAATGGCCTTCTTTTCTTCAAGGGTTCTTAACAGTGTCCCAGACGGCCCGGGACCAGTGAGGATCAACCTGAATGGCTGTGGAACCGGCACCCCCGCATGTTGATCTTGAACCAATGTGATCAACCTGCCTATGGCAGTAATCACCTCGCTCTCTGATTCATATAAGTTAAGGAAGTCGATAACACAGTCTAGTGACCTCAACTTGGTTACTCTTTGCACTAGCGTCTTGAAGAAGTCGCAGAGATATTCGATATCGTTGCGTTTGTTCCTTTCGAAGCTCAGAGTTTCGCCTCCTTTATCTGGACAGATCTTTCTCCCGTAGAGGTCAATCATTTGATAGATGAGGGATGTCATCAAGGTCAAGCCAACGGGCCTCGATTCATGACCCTCCCGCTCCCGGCGATAGTATCCTCCCATGAAGAAGACGAGGGCACCAGGGGAGCTGTCCGTCGGGCCGGCGTAGTCATCCCGCACGTCGTTAATCCAACCCCAGCAAAAGGTTGATAATGGTGTTGCGTGTCGCTTTCCTGACTGCGGAGTACTGTTCAGGTCATTGCAATTGATGTGCAATACGCCTGGCCCTCGTCTCCCCTTCCATGTTTTAATCTCTCTTACTTCCTCATATCTCAGATACAGTGGCTCACGGGTATCTCGATGTTGTGTATGATTTTTTTCCACCCAATCCAAATCTTCCGTGTCGCGGTCTATTATGGTCTTGATATCTCCATCATCGCCGATCATCGTCAGCATTGTACCCCATATCCCTTTCGGATCGGTAGGTTCAGGTGCAGTCATGGTGGGCGATGAAGTATACCCTCGTCCTAGAACAGTCATCAAAAGTCAGAATGCGCGGGGCTATCAATAATTGCCATACAGAACTCACTGCTTGTGACTGACGGCGCTATGTATCGACACTTGATGCTATGGGTAGGCTGTAGGTAGTGAAGACTTTTGCTTCTGGGGCTTTCTGGTAGCTCTGATGAGACGAGGTTGTCGACCGAATTTCTTTTCACCAGCAGTAAGACGATCAAGCTGTAGATACTTATGCTCAAATGCCCTCAAGAGTACACGAATCGAATTGCGAAGAGTCATGGTGGACTGTCCTTTGAGTATAATTATTTTTGGTGAAAAAAACACGCTTCTTATGAGATATATCCATCAAGAAACCATGTGTTGTCTGCCTCCGGGCAGATGATCACCTCTCGTGAGTCGTGAAATTTTGCAATTCACTCTAAACCTTTACCTTTTTCACTTTTGACCACCAGGCCCAGCTTTGATAGATACAAAGGAGCTTACCGCTAGCACGTTTCTAGAACCGAGGATACCAAGATTGCGAAGTCCGAAAGGTCGATATTGAGGAATCTACATTTCATGACATGATGTCAATGCTGCCTTGTGACTTGATCATTTGTGTACGTAAGTAAGGAGAAGAGTGCATATGCGCGAAATTTCACTAGGCCAAATCAAAGATAGGAACAGTGAGAAACCTGGCAGTTCATTCGCACCGCTGATAGACAGTTTGCGGGCTATCGGCGGTAGAGATCAATGTGCAACAAAAACTGACATGAAAGGTTTGGCAAGGTAGACTGCGAAAGTCACATCAAAGTCCCATTAACCTTTGGCTCAAAGGACCTGTCATACGGGCTGAATTGAAGCACACATTCAATCTGATGCAAACCTCCATCTTCAAACGTCTTTTTCGGGACGACAGTTCAGCCAGAGAAATGTCAAAGTCAATGTGGATAATGCATGTCGTTGGCACACCTCATTCTGGAGTGGAGACAATTCGCAAAGAGGCGCCTGCCCAAATATCTGAATAATCTTAACCCACACCCGACTCAATTGCGCTCATCGCATCACCTTCGGCGCCGTCGTCGCCACATGACGGCAAGACCATCGCGATCAGATAAGAGCTATTGTAGTACGGCAGCGCCTGCGAAGTCACGATGTGTGTGACCTGTTGGCTGTTCAGCATATTGCACCAATTGAAACGCAGCAATTACCGGCAAGTGGCAGCAATTGCGGTATGCATGGGCGCTGCAAAGAGAGTCCATCAGTCCGAGGGCTGTCCATTCTATGTATGGCATATCTCCAATCCCGGAATGCGACCTATTCTATGTATTTTCCTGGACTTTGGCCAGCTTGTTCTGCGGAAAAGCCGAAACAGGTTTGTGGTGGAATCATCAAACAACTTGTTCGCACCGCCGAGGTATTAGTGATCAGGCTGTCAAATGGACATGCCTTTGTGCCAAAGATACTCATTTCGTGCCAGGGTCAAAAAACAGCGCAGTTCTTTGTTGGCCCTAGCTTCGTTCTTGAATCTTAACCGCTCAGACCCTTGCCGACTCCCATGCCCATTCTTCCTAGCTTACTGCTGATTCAAACAAATCAGACACCCAAGGTCTCAAAGCCCACACTGAGGCATGACTGTGGACTGGCGGTAGAGGAAGCATGCTCAACGTCGCATTGTCTTGATCACACGGCTACAACAAAGACAAGAACAGTCAGTGTTCGAGTCTCCAGTCATGCGCGCACTGGTCGATACTCCATTGGGTTGTCTGTGGGCGGGAGAGGTTGCAGTTGCGCAAACATTTGGTCGAGTATGTTCCGGCCAAAGAAATGGACAACGTCTTGGTGTTTTTTGCCTGCAATGAAATAGGCGGATTGGCGGGTGTCACATCCCTATCCACTTTGAACCCAGCAGAGTACAGGTACCTGATCTAGGTATGCAGAGAATTTTCTTCAGGGCATGCCCACCCGCTGAAAGATCTGGTGTAACAAGGATGCTACCGCCCGTCATAGGACACAGTCGCCCCTAAGCCTCAACTGCCATCCACCCGTCCGTGCATCAACTGCAGCCACAGCAGCCGGGACACCTAGGCGATGAATCTGTTGACCAATTCAGCCAAGAAAGAGACACACGACGAAGAACGACGTATATTACGGAAGACTCTTTATGCTTATCGAAGTATCCCAAACACAAGGACGGCACGCAGCTCGAGGGAAAACAAAAGTGTCGATCACTATAATAAGAAAGACATATTTGTTTTTTTCGTTTTTTTAAGCGCAAAAGATCGAAAATCACGGGGTACCTACTATAGTACACTCGTTGAGTAAGGTACATATTACGCGCAATATGCTCAGACACTCAATCAATATGAATCCTAGGTAAGTAACGTTCAAAGCACCTTGTTTTACTGTGGCTCTCATTGTCCTAGGACCGGAGCTCAGTGACATTCTACTAAATCCATGGTTAATGTACAATCGAACGCTAGGTCTGATGAATGGCTTTCCTACAAAGTTTCAAAGTCTTACACTCTTTGTTACCTTGTGTCACCTATTACCACATAGGTACTTTACTTAAGAATAGCCAGCACCGGTATCATCAATACCTAGAAGCTTACTATAAACAGATTTATCTTATTGAAAGCCGACCCACATAATTCCCAGTGAAAGTAAGAAAAGCGCCAAACATCCCAGTCCTTCGCTTTACGTCGAAAATAGGAAAGCAGCTACTGTTCCGTTTGATTACTTTAATATATAGTAAGGTATATTAACTGAAGATCTATGTATAGTCATGTAAACAACACAAAATCTTGTATCTAGACTCAATTTCTTGGCGCCGCTACTAATAATATGCCGAATGATATCGTCTATGTCAAGCAGGAACCCTCTACAAAGATTCTTTCAGAGGGAAATCGTACCAATAAAAAAGTTTGTCAAAAGGTTGAGAGGAAGATTTCTCAGTGAAAACTTTCGGAACGGCAGGACCTGTACAGATCAATTTAAAGAAGGGCGCGATTTCGTTGATTTTAGCCAAGGCCAGCACAACCTGCATCACATCTTCAGAGTACGTATCGCTGTTGCGGGTACCGAGACCGTCAATAGTGCAGATCATCTATTTGTCGCGCTCGTTCAGCCGGGGTTCTGCCAGTTGAACTACCCTCAAGAACATCTCACATAATGCGAGGGATCCAATTTCCGGTATTTCCAGCATTGCCTTAAAGTCGGTATACATGTACTTGATATCGTCCGCGGAGAAGTAGTTCAAGTTTTTCTTGGAATATCTGGTGCAGGAGGGCCCGAATTATAGTGCTTCCCCTAAGGGGCCCGTCTTTTTCTATATGTAGGCCACAGAAGAAGATAAGGCCGACATTATGCTTGCTTCGAACGTCGTCGATCAACTTAGCGCAGAGTATTGAAAAGGGGGTGACAACATAGTCGTCAATCGAGACGTTCAGCTCAAGTTCATACACATGGACCCCGTATAATTGGTTCAAAGTGTAGCCAGAGAGATGGGTTCGGGGAGCGTTCATGATATCAAGCGACTTATCATAGAGAAAACGATTACGATCCGAACCCTTAACAAGCCAGTTTTGATTTTGACATTGATTGAAGATCCTGTCGACTAGCATTCGACCTGCTTCGTAGCCTTTGTCATCTTCGTAGCCGCCCAAACCGAGCTCAACGAATACACGTTCTTGGTTGTATCGTTCCTTCAAGGCAAGGTAGCATGTCCCTGTGTAACCATAATCAGGGGCAAGCAAGATTTGCAATGATGTGAAGTATTCCGCCTCGGTGGGCATGATGAGCAACCTCAAGATACTTTCTCCTATCGATTGAGTTAGGTTGACAGTATGACACAAGGTATAGGGGCCATCACACACCTTGTTGAGAAAGTTGAGACTACCAATAACTCCAATATTGGTACTTGAAATTGTGGCACGCTAGTTGCCGTTTTGTAGAAGGGTTTTTGGGAAAGAGCGTTTGTATGACTGATATAAGGGTGAATATGAGATAAGTCGAATGAAGACTGAGGGCTAAAGTCTCCGCAAGAAACAACTTTCACAAATTCAAAGCGTGATGAGGCAGACTTACTTTTCAAAGTGCGTCAGATTTGCTCTAAATAATGATAAGTATAAAGTTTGAATGTTTTCTTTGTATCAAAGCCAAGGTATGTGTACTTTGAATGTCATGGGTTCAAATCTGATCTAGTACTGCGTTCATTCACACCATTCAAAGCATGTTGTGATACATGGCGGCGATGTAAATCTTGGCTAGAAGGAATCTTTCCCTGCATGACACTCTTTACCAAAGTCCTTCCATGAGACGGTGGCAAAGTCTTCAAAATTCAAGGTAAAGAACGAACAAAGTCTTTGGTACGCCTTTCAATGTCATGCTCGGGCCTTTTTTTTTTTCTTTTTTTGCTTTTGTTTCGAATGTAATTTTGGCCATGTGAAGTAGAATACTGGGAAAAGGTTTGCTTGAAGCCTGGCGGTTAGAAGGTAATAATCACTCTTGCTGTGCTGCAGTCCAAATGGAGCCTTGTAAACAAAGATCGGATATGAGAGTATCCAAGCTGCAATACCACCTTTGTCATTAGCGTCTCTTAGCATGGAGTGTTTGGAGGCGGTAAGGAACAGATAAGGCCTCATGATTTTTGTTCTTTTTGTCTACAATGTTTGTCGGCGGTGAGTCGAAGATAAACTGCCATGAGACTTTTGCCTGCTCTCTTGAAAAGGTGGATCGACAGATGTTTGTTTCAGTACGTCCATGATGCACGTAGTTGGATCGATAGGACTGGAGAGATTGCATTTAGCTCCCCTGAAAATCAACCACCAAACACCAAGATCGCGTTTCTCTTTGTAGTTTGAACAGACCATCACAAATAGACCGCGTCGTATGTCTGGGTGCTCAACTTCATGATTACAGCACATTGGGGGAAGGGCAAGGTTCATGTCTGCGTTTCCGCCATAGTTCAGCGTCCGCGACCTTCTCGTTCAGAGGAGTTAATTACTAAATCACCACGCTAGTATTGGATGTATAGTTTCCAATGATTGGCTGAGCTTTGGACGTGTGAGAGTGGCGGAGTGGCTGTGATGAACAGTCTGGAGCTTGTGATAATACCATCCCTCCCCTCTCTGTCTAGTAAATGTTCAATCACTACACCGGCAACCGACCTTACAACCCGCCTGTAGGCGAACGGACTATTGCTGCCATTGCACACTTCTGACCACTATTCGTGATAACGCTAGGAATTGAAATCAAGTAATCCGGCTATTGGCAGCATACAGGTTGCAGCGCCTTAGCAATAGAGACGTTGGCTTGAGATGGATGCACTTACACCTAATTTCTCATTGGTGTAGCTACCTAGAATGATACTCCACGTAGCAAGAAGTGCCTTAGCGAAGGCCTCTTATTTGTTTTGCTCTCAGATATTTATGCATTCTCTTACGAATTCGAGATTAGGTTGGATTGAATTATCCAAGTACCCTTATTTAATTCTTTTGGCGGTAGTCACAAAATTAACACATGAATGGAGAGTCCTAATGCACATTCGCTGTCGATGGGGCAACGAATTAGTGGGGCAGTCGATGGTGGAGTGTCAACAGAGGTACCGGCATGTTCTTCTCTTGAAAGAGATCAAGAGATAGTATGGGGAACACTGGTTACTTTCCTTCTTTAATATATAGCACATCTGGAGAAACACTGTAGCAAATCAAGAATGTTCTAATTGATACGATTCTGTGGTCGATCAAATATGATGATCTGTTCAGGTCTTGAAATTTAGGATGTAAAGAAAGGAATTCTATGGACGAAACCCATCATGCTTGCCGAAATCGACCTTGAAGCACAGATTCTGGTGCCCTTCAGGACTTTTGAAACCCTCCTCAGGTCGAGGGTGCAGATGCCAGCAGTGGTAGTGCTAAATCAATAATTTGGCAAGTGTCTCCATTTGGGAAGAGTGCATCATCCCAGTCGCCTAGACGAGGACTCGTACAGATCAGTTGGAATGTCGGTACGTAGTCATTGCCAGTGTGACTTAGACGGACCATCTTCAGCAAGGTCTGTATGACCTTGGCCACTCCGGAAGAATCCTCTACATCACTGCGAGAACCCACACCATCAATGAAACAGACAATCCTTCGCTCTGGCTGCTCATGATCCTTCACTGGAGGGAGCGTCCGGATCACTATGTCGAGCATTCCACATAGTTGACCGAGATCATCTGTCTCAACTTCCTCGCGGAATTCGTGTCCGCCCGATATGACATCTTTGTATTCGATTATAAAGACGCGGATGTATTCAAAGATCTGGGCCAAGAGAGAGCGTATCATGAGCAGTCCTGTACTGACGCCGCGTTGATGTGGTTCCCGACCGCAATAGAAGACAAGACTGATGATATTCCGATACTCGTGATATTGTATGCCTTGACCGCGTCGCAACTCCTGTACCAGAGTGCTGCAGGCCACTGACAATGAAGTCACTCTGAGGCCATTGCACAAGGTCCAGATGCGATGGGTGTCATCAGAGTTCTGCGACTCTCTGGGAGCTTGTAGACAGAGAGAATTATCGTAAATGAACAAGCTACCCGGCTGCTCCTGTTTGACGAGATTGTTACAACAAGCCTTGGCTTTTGTGACAGGTGCTCCCTTCTGGAATTGGAAAGGAAAATGATTCGCAGTTGCGTTGATGTGCCCAGTATCAGCCGTTTCGTCAACACTTACATTTGGATTACGAAGAAGTCTTATCAAGTCGTCAAAGTATGCTTGACCTTCTTCGATGGTCCAAATTCGTGGATTTTTATCTTGATCAGCCATGATGCGTGATTGAGGGTATTCTCTTTTCTAGAACGGAGGTCATGAGCGGGACTTCTTGGTGATAGATATGAGCCAAGTGTCGTCAGGAATGCGGCTTACCAACGGATTTAAAACGAATCAAGAGATGGACCTCGACTTGATATCTCAACCCGAATCGAATAACCCAGAAAAGTGTCGCGAATACGCGCGGTAATCGCAGTAAAGAATAAGAAGTGAGAGTACGACGATCTACCCAGCAGATCAAGTTCTGTGTTAAGCAAGCTATGTAAAAGAGTGAGGAGATGACACCAAATCATAAAGCAATCCCCATACGGGCATTGGAGGTTTATATCAATTTTTTCTGAGCTTGCATTGGGACTTCTATATGTCAGGGTCCCAACTCTGAAGCTCTGAACATGTTCTTTACACCAGTGCAGACAGTAAATGACCCGTAAACCCTCCGTCCCTTGCTCTCGCATGAGATTTGAAATCTCGCATGAATTCTGAAAGACAACTGGCTTCATGGGGGCTTTCAAGCTTTCATGAAAGCTGTGATGAAGGAATGTTGATGCTGGTGATGCCCACTTAACGTTGCATCACCATGGATGACCTAGTCCAACGTAACATATGTAGCTTTCATCAACGCTTTACTGAACAGCGACCACATCATTGGTATTTCAGACCTTTGGTGACCATGACTGAACAGTATCATTGATGTAGCCACCTCAGAACCCATACCTAGCCGTTGACTTTGACCACGCGCAGTGTAGACAGAAACTGGGTAACAGCCAGCCGTGAGCAAGGAGGGTGCCAGAGACCGAAGTGGCTTGTGATTTCCGTCGGCCCCTCAAGCACGCTGATAGGTATTCGCATGCGAGAAATCGCGTCAAAGACCAGCAGGGGATCTGCATGCATCCAGAATTTACTTCCCTAGGATTGTGTGTCTTTCATCGAGTGTCTATGGAATGTGAGCCGGATGACAAGCTCATCGCGACATCGTTTCGTAGAAAGGCTCAACCAAAAACTGTTCAGATTACATGCACAAGGCACATGAGCTATGGAAATGACTGCATCTGAGCTAATCACCGGGTATAAGCTTTGCCTTATCTTTTGAACAGCCGTTCACCAATAGACTCCACTTCGGCATCAGAATCTCACATTCATCACCCCAACACAAAGAAAGTGGGTGTACACAAGTCTGCCCTACCGTGGTAGTTGAGCATCAGCAGATTTTTGTTTAGGGATGTTGATTACTCAATCACTTTGATGGTACGTAGGTACCCGAGAGCCGTTGAGCTTTGACCCTCGGTGGCCAAGTGGCCATGTTGGAACAGCTCGAAGCTTATCGTTTGTCGCGCTCTGCTTCCCATGATACCATCCCCTCTTTCTTTACATGTCCGCAGACTCGGCAGCGGCTCTCACTGATACACGTAGTACCGGTTTCATCGCCCACAAAGGCCTTTTGTTACAATGGCTTGGTGGCATGATCTACCTAATGAGCTTAAGAACCAAATTTGGGGCCATCTCCTCAAATGCGGCCGGGAAGAGAACCATCCATTGGCCTCTTACGCTTCCATCTCTTCCGAATGGCAGAAAATCATCGAACCCTTCGTCTTTGAAGAGATATACATCTCACTTCATTCCCAAAAGTCCACCGCTAGCCGACGAACAGTTCTCCGGGCCCGCAACATCCTAACCAAGACTCGCCAGAAAGTCCTCAAACGACTCCGTGTTCGTATCGACTATGATGCCACCAACACGTCCAAAAGCTACAGGAGGGCGTTTGCGGAGGTTGTAGTCTCCTTGTTCGACTTGTTGCAGACCTGGAGGACGGAAGATGCCAAGATCGGCCTGGAAATCGTCGAAGTCCGGCCCTGCGGTCCCCCGCTGCTCAAGTACGGACTAGAGCTCTTGCGGCAGCGAAAGTGGTCAATCGGTTGCGTGCGGTCGCTCCGCATCGTGAAACCACAATCTTACATTTCCCGCAGTACTGGGCCCGAGCTTGCCGACCTTATTTTGACTGGACTTGCGCCTGGTCTGGACACATTGGACTACAACTACGAAATCGGTTGCCGACCTGGATATAAGCACAAGCTTTGCCTAGTCACGGACTGGCAGATTGCGCCGGTCGAACTGAAGTCGCTCACTATCCGAGAATCCTGCGACCAGAGCAACTTGAACACGCAACATGATTGGATCGAATACATTCGCACGCATCAGGGCATCCCCGAGCAACTGTATCGTCAGAGCCGCGGGCTGGAGAACCTATGTGTCTCGTTTGCCATCGACGCTACTGACTTCTTTTCGCACATGATGGACCAGCCCAAGAACGAAGTCCCTTCCCTTCAGGACAGCGTCGCTGGCCCTGATTGGCCTGAACTACAGGTCATCAGTCTGACGTCTCATTCTATTTGGGACAAGGCACCCGAAATGACAAACAAGCTCCTGTTGTCAGCCGCGAGAGCTGCCCGACGGATGCCAAAGTTAAGAGTGATGGAGCTCTGGAACGCGCGGGAGCAATATATTATTTCGGCAGGCTGTTTCCGTTACTCCATTGAGAAAGGTGATACCCCAACTTTCACATGGGAGAGTACATGGGACTTCGAGATTGAAGAAGCGACAAAAGCGGCGTGGATAGATGCCGCCAAGTCACATTCTCCTGTTGGTCTGATTTTCGAAGTCCGAAAGGTTGCTGCTAAGCTACCGTGGCCCTTCTCACCTGCCCGGGCTCATGCGGATGCGTTTTCCTACCGCAATGCCTCTCAGTCTCTGGCTGGGTCAAGCACAGAAAACAGCTTGGGTCTGCACGTGGCTGATCTAGGGTTAAATTGAAAATTACTCCAATATGGAACTTCTTACGTTTATTGATCCTTAGTCTCGAGTGAGTACTTAGTTTGAGATTGTAGATGAAATCAGAATTTCATCCTTTGCCTGTTTGAATAACACCCATGACCAAGTTAATCCTACCCTCTTCATATTGATTACAAGCAACAAAGGGCACTCATCCAAAAGTGCCGGTTTCGCTGCAGACCACAATCCTACATAGTCACTCAGCATTACGATGACTTCAGTTGCCAAGACGACTCTGATCTCTACCACAAAGCAGAAGTTTGCATCAATGCCATCATTCCCAGCCGCGACGCAAGAGCTTCTAACCGACACTGAACGAGCGCGCCGCCGCATGGCACACGGAACTCTCAACTTCACTACTTTGCTTCCAAATGCCAAGGAACATCTTCGTGATTAACCTTTCAAGGTACTAGTCAACGACACTAAGGGCAGCCACAACGGCTCATGGTCACCGTCTCTCGCCAGGTCGGTAGTCTTCGCTCAGATTTAGATCAGCCACAGTCGCGCTAAGCGGGAGATGTTGGGGGCCTCCAGCTGGCATTGTCTTGGTTGTTCTGGACCGTGCTGTCCCGTTGCCGCAGTCGCGCTCGATACGAACGTCTGTTCCCGCGTCATGAGCGGCCTTTTCCGTGTTTGTCTGGTTTGTGATGTTATATTGAAGGGTTGCATATCGGTCGGGGTTTCGCTGGTTGATGCTGGTCGTCAATTAAGGTAAGCAGGGGTTTCTTGCCGATCATATCGGTACTTGCGTATTGGCCACGTCCCAGCAGGGGTACATTAGTGCTTGGGGGTGCTCTTGAGATCCGCGAGCTTAATGGTTCCTAGAATAACCGTAATACCGGGGTAGACAAAGTGCCAAGTCACCGAGTCGCAGGTAGGCCCGCGATGCGAAGTAGTGCCGACAGAGAAGCTAAGGGAGTTCGATCAAAGTCAGAAACAATGTTTCTGTCTGTCATGGAACATTGGGTTCTTGGGAGTGACGTCAGTCTACTGATCTAGAGACACTAGGGAGAAGGGGCACAAGTCAAATGCAAACCGACAGACTATACTCAGAGTTGCATAACCCAGAACTGGAGGCTCCGGTAGCTTATTTCTAGACAGCGGTGTGAGTTCTCGTCCATGGTTGCGCGGGAACATGATTGAGGTGAGCTTATCGCCCACGGACGATTTTGGTGATTCCGTCCTCTTCAACATAAAACGCACGGCCAAGTATACCTGAAAGCCGCGGGCTATGAAAAATGCCCAAAATGGGCGTTAGCGGGAGGCTTCGGTGGGCTTTCGACGGCGCCGTCGACATCGATGCGCCGCGCTACTGCAGGTCCTTGGCAAACATGAGCCTCTAAACATTCAACTTAACAGCACTACTTCGGGAATGAGCCAGGCAAGCCAGGGGTGACCGCGGAAGAGCTCAGGACCTCAGCGGTGAGGCTCTCATGTAAGTTACCTAGCTGCACGTTTCCACGCCCTCGGACCATTCACTACAGCAAACATAACGCCCGGCGCCCATTCCGGCTCGGAGTCGAATTCTTCCCCGTCAGTTATGCAGCGTGCCGTCCTAAGCTCCGGAGGAGGGACAAGACGTATTCCCACTTTTTCTTATCCCACTAATGAAAGGGGGCACTCAGATGCTTTTTTCAATGTCTCGTTTGCTGCTAAACCATCTAAGCTTGTTTGGACACAGGACTAATGACGGCGACACGCATGTTATCAACCCTAAGACGTCGAGGTTTGAGGGCCGTTTGCTTTTCTCGTTGGTTGCCGAGGCGCTACTAGACCCGTCTTCCCCTTGCATAGTGTGTCCTATCTTCCCTAAGGTTTGCATACCACGCGGCGAGGGAGCTTGAGCTAGGGACGATCGGAGGAATATAAGATAGATGTGTTGGTCTCCGACTTTTGAAAACAAGAAGAGATGACAAGCCACACAGAGTAACATCTTCATTCTTCATTCATTCACTTGCTCACAGGTCTCTTGTCGTTTTCGACCACGAGTTTCACAGTCACTACAACACTACACTCACCCACTCTTTCCAAGATGAAGTGCTACATTGTTGCTGCTTTCGCCGCCGCGGCTGCGGCCCTGCCCGAGGTTGCCAACCTTGCCGGCCGTCAGAATGGCTGCAACGCCGATAACTGCCTCCGCGCCGTGCGGGCAACTCGCTTCGGAACGGCCACCATGGAGCTTCGCATGGCAGAATGCAGCTCGTTCCTTGCCGTGACCCAGATTCCGGCCACGTCGTAAGCTTCATCAAGTAGTATCACTCCAATCAGAAAAGCTGACCAATCTGCCACAGCACCGTCTACATCACTGAGAGCAGCATTCAGACCATCACAGCCAACTCTACCAAGACCATCTACCAGCGTCAGGCTGCCGAGACTCCCATCTCCGCCACCAAGGCCATCCCGGCCTACGCCTCCGCCTGCGTCGATGAGAGGCGCTACAGCTCCGCCTGCTCTTGCTTCGGCGCCTCCGCGGCCACCACCACCGCTCCGACCCCTATCGTCACCTCGACCGTCACCTTCGTCTCCACCACCACCCTCGCCCCCTTTGTCAACGTCACCCGTCCGGCTCTCGAGTGCAGCAACACCTGGAACTGCGGCGACCGCGTCATCCCCGTGTGCTCCAGCGAGACCGGCTGTGTCTGCTTCCAGACCGTCGAGGGCCGCAAGGTCTGCGCCCAGCCCAACGACTGCAGCCCCTCGTGCGACACCACCAACGACTGCAGCAACGGCGAGGTCTGCATCAAGCAGAGCTGCTGCTCCGGCGGCACCTGCATGAAGGTCGACGTCTGCCTCAACCAGGCCTTGCCCAAGATGATGTTCAAGAGACGCAATGCCGCGTGGGTCAAGAAGGAGGCTCGCGGTGACCTTCAGCACCTCAGCTTGGTACCCCACGATGCTGACATCGAGAAGCTTGCCTAAGTTCTGTTTGCCATGCGCAACAAATTGGGGAGATTGATTGGGTGATTCAGGAGATGTTTGGCACACCCTTGTACATACACGAGAAAACGAAATACCCTTCATAGACTTGCAGTTACCGAAAAACTCTGTTTTCGCCCGCACTGGCGGCCTTGGAGTTGCTTATTCCTCGTAAATGATCAAGACACATTTTGACTCAACAGTTTCTGCCGCCACTCAAGCTTTCAACCATAAATTTGTGACATGCAGTTAGGGTATCGTAAAGATAAGCTCGGATCAGATCCGGTTTGTAGGGCTTGGGGGATCCATCCCCTTTCATTTCCTTTGAGAAAAGAAACGTTTGCCTTGGCTCGGTTCCTTAAGATTTCACACGTGGCTTTCTTATTCGCAAATGTGCTGGGAGAGGAAGTGATCGTCCGCGGCGACATCCGTGGGCAGGGGAGTTTCCTTCAGTGTTTGTTCTTCATCTAAATCTGCTTGATGTGCATAGGAGGCTGCATTAATTAGATTTGAAGTATGCATACCTAGTATCAGTATGTTCCAACATAAAGTATCGTTCAATCAACCTCGATGTTGCCATCTTTCGCCTGGATGTTGCAATCGCTACAGGCACTGCATTGTTTGTGTTCGAGCTGCATAATCATGAATTGTAGCGTGTCTGTATAATTGTTGTTTCTCGACAAACTGCCCTTCAAGCAATGTTTAGGTGGCCTTCTACTTTGGGAGAAGTTCTGCTTTCCAGCTCCCTTGCATTGTCGAAAACATGGAAGCCTGCAGATGCCACTCTATCTCCAGGGTGACACCACATAGCCAAGAACCAATAGTTGTAATCCAATCAGTCTGCCAAGTTAAGTGTTATTGAAATTGCCTCACAGGATGCTGCCTGATATGTCTTGGGCATAGTCACATCTTTCAGAAGTAAACCGTCGAGTCAATCTTTTCGTGCGTAAGACTAGAAATCCGCGAGCTTGGAGAGACGGTACAAGGGGTGAAATGGGTCGATTGAGTTTCAATTCACCTTTTCCGCATAGCTCTCTGGCTTGGGTCTTTCAAATGCATCTTGACGTATTGAGTGCGTTATTGGCAACCGAGTCTCAAACGGCCGAATCATCCTGTCTTCCTCGACTACTAAGCACAGTACTTAGATTAGTAGCTAATCCAAGCGTCGAGCTTTCCCCAATATCCCGCTTCATAATTGCTCGAGATTTCTAGGTGTTGCAATACCAGCTGGTCGGTGACTAGTTTCTCCTGGAGTCGATGAATGGAGGAGCACCGCACATTTGCTACATGTGACAACTTTTAAAAAGAAAACTAGGTGATTATCGTATTCCCAGACCTAAGGATCATACCTACGTCATGTCATTTGCACTAAGGCATTTCATGAGATGCTGAGAGTATGATGAAAGTCAACACTCGTCGACCGTATCAAGGTCTAGCCCAGAAACTCAAGCATATGTATCCCCACTTTGTCCGTCAAGAAGTTGAACTGTTCACCTCGTAGATTTACGTGGACTTATTTAGTAAGCTTTCAACCCCTTTTCACGTCACGCAGGGCACAACAACCCTCGTAGCCTATCCCTTAATATACTATCTCCTCTTCATTCCGCTCATGGCAACCCCACAAGAGCCAATGAAGACCCTATGAAGCACTGTAATCTTCGTTGCCCAAGTTTTCTCCGTTCTTTTATATTGCCAAATGAGTAAGACTTGATTTTCTCTGGGATGCCTAAAAGCATTCTCAGGCTCTAAGACTTATTCCTACATGTATGTATTAGTCTCACATGTGCCTCTCTCATGCCGGGACGTGATGCTGCAAAAGGTCTGCCGCCCGGCGCTAGACATGGGGGGGATGCAAACATTAGATGTTCAACACCAACACGATGTCGAAGTGACGCAAGAGGCCCTTTATTCTCCATCTTTTTATGCAATGGTGACCACTTTCTTCTGAAATTGCATCAATCAAGATGTGACCCCGATTCATCAGTAAAACCCCGCACTGATGCGGAAGAATGGCCTACTGGATTCCCCATCCTTCTTGATGGATTTGAGAAACTACACCCTTTACGTCAACGGTTTTTGATTGCAACTCCAGCTCACCATACCTATATCAACATTAGAACTTCTTTAATCAAAAAACATTTGTCGTGGGAATGCTTGTTCTTGTGGCTGGCGCAACTGGCAATATCGGCCAAAGACTGGTCGACGCCCTACACGCTCGAGGGCATCAAGTTCGTGGTTTAGGTCGTAACCCCGCGAAACTCACAGATGCCCGACGAGCCAAGTTGGAGGGTTTCGTCGTTACCAAGACTCACTATGACATTGAGGCCCTCGATCACGGCTGCAAAGGAGCCGACGCAGTCATCTGTGCCTATGGAGTGTTCCCGACTGAGCTACAATTCGATGGGCAGCTTCTCTTGCTCCGGGCCGCTGAGCGCGCCAACATTCGCCGATTTGTCCTCTCTACGTGGAACAATGATTGGAGTCGCGATCCACTAGGCATGCATGAGAGCTACGATCCTTTCATCGCATTCCGTCGGATTGCCGAGATCAGCTCGCCCATCAGGCCGATATACATCTTCACAGGCGTCTTAGCTGAGGTGTTTTGGGTGTTTCCTGATCACCCCTATGGAGCTGTCGAGCTGAACGGCTACTGGGACGGTAGAGACAAGTCCATGAGTTTCTGGGGTGATGGAAATAAGCCATTTCCATGGACCACGGAGCGGGACGCGGCGGAGTTCACTGCTGCGATTGTTTCTAGAGACGATGCTGAGGAGGGCGGATGCTGGGATACAGTTTCCGGTATCCATTCAGTCAGGGAGCTTGCTGCTGCTTACGAAAGGGTGAAGGGAAAACAGGTCAGCTTTAAAATCAGGGGGACTGATGAAGACCTTAAAACTCTTGCATTTGAGGCTCGAAAGGCAGCTACACCGAGACAATTCTTCCAGTACATGTCGTACTTTTACCAACTCTATACAAACAACGGCACATGGGATATGGCGAAAGTCGACAACGATAAGCTGGATGTTCGAGCCACGTCTCTCGAAGACTTTTTACGAGACAACGAAATATAATCATGCCAGCCGCATCGGCTTTGCACTTTGAAGACTTGCAGATACAAATCATCAAAGTTCCATGCTGTGATTCACGCGTCGCTTTATATTTGGCTTTAGCATCAACCATCTCTACCAATTGAGATGTGGAAATTACAAGTCATGACAGTGTACATGTGCAACAGTCATGTTTATCCCAAGCACTGATTTTGTCTAATCCCTCTTGTCTAATTCTGACTTGTTCGACCTTCCATATTTGGGACCAGAAGCATTTCAAAGCTTCCACGCAAGCAATCCGCCTACGCAACTGTTGATAGCAGTCACGTTTGAGTTGGAAAACTTTTGGTTCATGTCACCAAATGGGTCATATGCGATTTGAATAAAGTCTAGCCTCGCAGTCCGATTTTCAGACCAATCTCATGATATCGCACTTAGAAACCTGAGTTACGGATGACGTGATTTTGGCCGAAGTGTTCGCTATCGTTCCAACGGCATTCGTCGAATGGGCGATTTATGGTGCATTCGAGTTGAGCTTACACTGTAAGGACGAACTCAGTCTTGCGCGAAATGAGAGCCCAAAGCTGTCACACAATGCGGGGTCTATGCGCGCGCCAACAGGCACTCAAAGATGTGTGACAAACACGAAATGTTACTGCAGCACGTAATCCATCTCTTCCTTGTGCATATAAGTTGGTAAGTAGGTAGGCGGCATCTAAATCTACACTCGGTATTTGTTTCCGCTTTGGTGACACCGAAAGGCTACGCCACCTCCGGGTGTCCCGGTGGTGGGGATTTACCCTTTCAAGCTTAGCAATCAAGATTCATCGTGAAGAATGTCGCAGATGGCGCCTTCAATTGCGTTCGACTGCTGTGTGCGCTTAGCAATCGCTCGGAATAATAGCGTTTAGGTGCACGATCAATCTCCCCGATAGTCTAAATCCGAGTCGAAGCAGAGATACTTAAGGCCATCAGACATCTCGTCAAGTAAGAGCAAAGCAGTCTCATTAACATATCAGATCTTACTACCGGTATTCACAAACTACCGTACCAAATCAACAAGCTCCTACAACTCACAGCACTGCTATTGGCCATACTTCCAATATCACGAGCATCCACAATCGTCCGATTTCCACGATGTCACACCCCGCCGCGGTCCAACTCGAACCCAAAGCCCCGCTCACTGTGCAAGATGTGACCACTGAGCAGCCTGGGCCCCACAAAATCCTCATTAAGAACGAGCTAGTCGCCCTTAACCCCATTGACGCCAAAATCGCAAAGCTCGCCATCTTTCCCATCCCATACCCCGCCATCCACGGCTCATCTTATGGAGGTACCGTAGCGGCCGTCGGCTCCGAAGTCACCGGCTTCAAGGTCGGCGACAAAGTAGCTGCCGTCAAAACGGGTGGTGCAAACGGTAACAAGTACAGCGCCTTCCAAAAGCAAGTAGTGTCGCGAGATGTCACTGCGATCAAGGTTCCAAGCAGCGTCGACCTACACACCCCCGTCGGTCTGCTAGGCAACTTCAGTACCATCGTTGGCTTATTCAACGAGCACTTAGGCCTAGACAGGCCCGATCCGGCCAACAAGCTGCCCTCCAAGGGCAAGAAGATCTTGGTTTACGGCGGCACATCTAGCTTTGGCAGCTTTGCGACACAATATGTGTCTCAGTCTGGATACGATGCTGTCACCACCACATCCCCACAGCACAAGGACTTTGTAGCCAAGTTGGGTGCCGTTCACGTCGTCGACCACACTCAATCACAAGACGCTGTTATCAAAGAACTCGTTGCTCAAGGGCCTTACGAATATGTCGTGGACTCCATCTCACTGAAACCGACATTTGCTATCACCACCGCAGTCCTGGCTGCTCAGGGCGGAGGAAAGGTGTATGCGTTGTTACCTCCCACTGATCCAGAGAGTGTTCCCAAGGAAGTCACCGTTAGTTTCGGGTCTTGGTCGGCACCACTCGCAGAAGAGAAAAACGCCGGTCTGTTAAAGTGGTCCTTTGAGACATACTTTGCTCAGGCCATCGCTGCAAACAAGATTGTCGGCTTGCCATCTCAGAAGATTGATGGATTGGATGGCCTGAACAAGGCTGTGGATGTGCTGTTTAAGGGGGTCAGTGGATTAAAGGTTGTCGTGGAGCCATGAATACAAATTGGAAGGCCGATTGTGGGATAAGGTTCTGGCGATGGGCTGTTTGGTTGGATACTTGGCTAGGAAGGAAAACGGGGCATAATGAATGCCATGGTAATCAAATACTTAACCTTGAAGCAACTTTCAAAATAAGTGAAATCCTCAAGCATCTAGCTTCGTTGATTCGTGTATGGTATTCGGTTTCCTCCTCGGCCCCAGAACACAACGCCCATCCTGAGATTGTCGTGGTACGTTTGTGAACCAACAACGATCAACGTCAAAACCCCCGCCGCGGGCGGCAATAGCATGTACAAGACTGATATTACATACACATGGATTACTCCTCCCTCCATTGACAAAACGCGACTTCTGCACACCCGCACTGGTTCTTCCGAGCGCGCAGCTCAAAGTTGTCTACGATTGCTCAACCAGGTGAAGATTGTTTATCGCGGGGCCCAAACTTCCTGAGTTTGGTCGCAAATCACACACTATTCAAGCCGGGGGAGCTGCTGGAGCTTCTGCCGGAGGAGCAGCGGGCGCTTCGGCTGGAGGTGCTGCCGCAGGATCCTGAGCCGGGTTTGCCGGTGTCGCGGGTGTCGCTGCCGGTGCAGCCGGTGCAGCTGGAGCCGCCGGGGCTGCAGCGGGAGCACCGCCAGCGCCGCCTCCCGGAGGACCGCCACCGCCAGCTCCCTGGGCCGGTGCTGGGACAAAGGCGGCATTTGCGAGGGGAATCTGTCCAACGGCCCCGCCACTCACTGTGGTTCCGTCGACGTTTGCTTTCGCGGCAGCAGCTAACTTCGAGTACTGGACGACTTGGTTCGCATTGGTGCTATTCACTGATGTTAGCAGAAACTCACATATCCAATCTGTCTCTGCAACGTACGGGTTGATGACCAGGACCTGTCCCTCTTGACAATGAGGTCCGGTGGCGCAGTATAGGAACATTGGATCAGCACTCGTAATCGGCATGTTGAACGTTCCAACCATAGCCTGTCCGTCCTTGAAGGGCACATGACCGCTGTGGATAGCCGTCGGAACCTGAGCTTGAAGAGGTTGGCATGCGGCGCCTTCGGCACTTTGCGTCACAGTGTGGTTGCCATTGCTGAACTGGAACTGAACGACGTCGCCGACCTGAGCCATGATCAAGTTCGGGACGAATGTATCCTGCGCTCCCCCAACCACCACCGGGATGAGTTGATTGCCTTGAGGGGTCGCTGGTGCGGCGGCTTGTCTTCGGACTATGGTTCCGTCATTAGAAAGCGAAAAACAAAGTTTGAAAGGCGTAGAAGACTCACTCCTGAATGGGCGATGGGGAACACCTCCCACAACAGTACCGTCAGCCGGGAAAGGATCTCTTTTGGAGACTGGTTGAGGCATGGCAGTGACCGTGGCGGCTGCCACAAGGGCCCAAGCCGAAGAGACTCTCATACTGGGCGGTGAAAGAGAAGTATTGAAAGTAAAATTCTTGAAATGAATGAAGCGAACACTGCTCAGCAGTGAATTTCCCCTATTGATTAAAATGCGTAAATGACTGGAAATGCCGGTGTCGACAGAAATCACGGCCAGACCTCACTAGGAGGAATTTTGACTAAAGGGAACCTGAAGGAAAGAGAAAGGAATGGGAATGGAGACAGAACTTAGAGTTCGAGTAAGTCTAAATTTTGAATTAGATTAGCACCGGCTGTAGTACATATTTGCCATCGGAATACCCGCGAAGCCAAGACACGAGAAGCTCTTGTCCGGGGCTTTAGGGGGCTTTACTAATGATGATGAAGTGCCGAGAGATAGTGGAGGTGAGGGGCAGAATGCGAAGGTTCAAGACACTCCAAGACGTTGACCAGCGCAACCAGACTTTTTTTTTTTCCAACTGGCGATGCTGGGCATCGTTGAGGCTCGTGCTGCCAAGCTGTCTGATGATGTTCCGTGATGGTTTGAGGCTCTTTAAGACGATACCTCTTTGGGAAGTCAGAGCCTCACAGGGAGGGTGACGATCTAGCGGGAGATCATGTCGATTGGATCGTCGCCGTCTGTTCTCCCCACCGAGGATCATGGGATGGCGTAAGTCTGTGTTTCCGAGTTGAGATGTCAGTGGGGCCGGAGTGGGCGCATGGAGCCGGTAGGGGGCGCCATTCGGTAGCTTTCCAGGTTTCATCTCGCCTTCAGGTCACCCCATTCACCGTTGACAAGTTCTTTTCTACCCTCCCTTCGGACTTTTCTGTAACGGACATCCCAAGAGTTCTCAAGGTTGTCTACTCCACTACTGGACTTTGCGACGGCTTGTCATGGCTTGTCAGTGTGTAAGTGACAGGCCTTTGACATCCTTCACCGTCCAGGACAGGTCAATGGTTCGGCAGTAAGCGTCGGCAGGGCGCCAAAAGGCCTCACTGTCCCGCTTAGTCAGGCCACAACGCTGGGCGAAACGAAGACTAGATGAGACGAAGAACCTTTTATTCGGCGTTATCCCGAAGAGCGCGCGCGCTTCGGCCGTATTGAAATGCCCGCGGGCTCCCTTATCGAAAGTTGAAAACATCGACGGGACCCCGAGTACATCACTTTGGACGATCGACGCTGAAGCCGTATCAGTTTCTTCTGCTCTTTCGCACGCTCAGTGCTATAGCCTGTCACAGCCACGAGGCCGCGTCGAGATTACGTCCTCACCTCTGAGGTGCGACGGCTTGTCCATAGCCAAGAGAGGCTTTGCGCTGATGACTCAAATACGAGTCTACAAACACTTCAGAGCTGCCATCTCACCTTTGAGAACTCTTGCGCCATCGCAACAGCCCCACCTGCCCTGATTTGCCAAGTCAACTTGGACCTGTCGGACTTAGTTGAGCAACTCGAAACTCGGATTGTCGTCGCTCGGCCTTTGTTTCCTCAACACCAATGTCCATGCTTTTCGCTGACGAGGAGACCCCTGGGCACCATGGTTTTTTCGCAGAATGTCCGGACCTCAGCCCTAGCGTATGAGCATTGTCTCCAACAGCCGGTCCAACGGGGAAGGGTGATGTGAGCCAGTGACGAGCTGCGACTTCATGAGACACGTGGTTTGTAAGCTGCCTGACTCCGCCTTAGCTTGGATCAGGCATTCTGATTCCGGTACGATCCGATCTCCAACGTGAGCCCGCAGGCCTATCGGCGTCATCTGCCAAAAAAAAAAAAAAAAAAAAAACACAGCTGCCATGTCTTGATAGACGGCCGCATCAATGGAACTGTCAGCACCAGGAGATGCGGCAACTAAGAACACATGTAATGAACAAAATATCGAAACAACACCAACAGCAGTTGTCATGGTTGCTTTATCAAATCTCCGAACTGCTGTGTAGGGATTATGTGAACTATGGCAATCATTTTGTTCTTGCCTTTGGTAGGATCGACGATCTTTGAAAGTCGATTGAAATATTGCGCTATGTTGCCAATAGCTATTGACGATGGTGCTGCTTCGTGAGTCTTTGAATCTGGAATTAGTATTCCACGCATACATCATTGCTGGGATGTAAAGAGATCCGCATGCCGCGCCCTCCGGACGAGAAGCGTGCTTGGGGCTATACGAGAGTCGCATACAAGACGAAGAAATGCTTGGCACACGAAGCCGAAGGTGTCGCATGTCCGGATGGTGGGGGTGGAGCCTTTTCTGCATTCAGTCCAACTGTGACGTTGAGTTCACATTTTTGCGCTTTCCTTCAGACATCATAAGCCATGCCGCATCTTATTTCATCTCAACCAGCGGTTTTGTGCGATGAACATCTTCTGATTCTTCGACAATAAAGAAAGAGAGTGGATGCAAACCTCCGGGAGCATGAGCATCAGTCCTCAAGTGAAAACAAATGTGGGGAATGCCGCCCAGGATGACCTCAACGTTACATATGTGCACAAGTAGTGAGGGAGATGAATCTCTTTTTTCTCATTTGTTTGGATTATTTTAGACTGCTTTATCACTTTAGCCCAGAGAATGGACTTGCGAGCGGAGACTATTAAACATACAAGTTCCAGTGGCAACAAGCTACACCCATAAGTCAACGACATACCGTTACTGATGGAGGTTGATTCGGAGTTATTACAATTTTTGAAATGACTTCAATGATCTTTCACTCACACATGGCGAGAGGACTTGGTGAGAATATTGATTTATACTTGGTAATAGCGGGCCCTGGGCACTGATTGAGTGAATCTGGAAGTCATCGTGAGCCGGGGGTCGTACAAACCGTGATCATCAAATAGCTAACAGATTCACCGTGTAAGCTCCTTCGCACATAGTTCCAACGTTCTCTACTACGATAGCACCTCATATTCCTATTCAACAATACGAGGTACGTGTTGACTGATTGAGATTCACGCCTTACAGAACTTTCTCCAAGTTTGGGACAGGACTATGAGAAAGTCGAATAAGAGGTTTTAATTCAGATGTCTAATTGCTCTGACGGAGGTTGAGATTCATCAACTCGCGACTATGAACTTAGCCCAAAAAGTGAACATTTATCTTTGCGGCCTGACAAGACGATGTAAGGTTATTCTTGAGTTCGCATTCCCTCCTTAGCCCATCTTCCCTGGATTCAAGTTCAGTCTTGTCTTGGTCTTAGTCCAAGCCTCTAACAGGCCATCAACCTTCTTGATATTCTCGTGCCCGGCCGCCTTGGTAGCCTCGTATGCTAGGCGATAGTCGTGGATAGACTCGGTGAACAAGGGACGACGATGCTTCCACCCAGTCAGCTTAGTCAACTTTGTGGAGTCTGTCCACTGGGGAAAGTTGATGATGCCCGGCGGCCACGTCTCCCCTTCTTTCGCATCCGCCTCGTCAATGTATCTAAGTCCAATCTTGATTTGGTACTCCTTAACCAGTGCTTGCGCAACCTTGTCAAGCGTCTCGTAGCTCTGGGCCGAGATGTTGAACGCTTGGCCGTCAATCTCGGCTACGTTTGAGTGAGAGGCGATGGCAACGTAGGCGTCTCCGCAGTCGTCGACATGGAGAGCATGCAGGATTGTGGTGGGCGGAGCGGTCAAGATGAGCGGCTTCCCCTCGGCGGCGGCCTTGGAAGCGACATTGAAGAAGGCTTGGTAGTAGCTAGAGGCACGTCCGTAGACGTTTGTAGGTCGAACGAGAACCGGAGTGAAAACGTCGCTGTGTTCAACGATTTTCTGTGCGTACGTGGCTCGGTTGGTGAGCATGGGAACTGTCCCGATGGGTGACTCCTCCGTGTGTGGGGCCAGGTCCGGGGCTCCGTCGAAGTGCGGACCGATGCCGTAGTCCTTGCATCCAGAAGTGAAGATGACAATTGACTTTGTGCCGGCCAACAAACTTGCGGCTCCGAGGGTACGGAGCAACTTGATGGTGTTCTGATAGTGCGGGATGTAGTCCATCATGTTCTCCGTGGTTGAGACAATAGCATCGAGCTTTGCTGGAAGATGGCTTTGGATGTTGGCGTGCGCGTCGAGGTCATCAATGGCTCCGATGATAGGAACGATCTCCTCTTGAGCTAGACTTGTTGCCGCCGAAAGAGACCTGACAAGACCGTAGGTGGTCCATCCAGCGGCCACAAAGCAGCGGGCTACGGCATTGCCAATGTAGCCGTTTGCGCCAGTGATAAAAACAGTTTTGGGTGCTATGTTGATTACCTGGTTTGATTTCGATGCTCTCCGTCTCGTCATCTTGAGATCTTGAATGATGTGCTATTTATTTGTAGTTGTCTTCTTCGATCCTAACATTTTTTATTTGTAGTCTTGCCTCTAGACTTGATTGTCTCGCCTGCGGCCCTGGGCCCAGAGTGCAGATCGGGCGGTACAAGGTAAAGGCGGAAAATATTTAGCGGTGAACCGGTGGGATAAGTGACTAAAGACGGCGCAACTCATGGCCGACGAAAATGCTCATTTGTCATAGGGAACCGGCCCCCAGTGGAAAATTGCTTTGTGCCATTATGATTTATTCCAGCTAATGTAGCGTATTGCCGAGGGAGGTGGTTTTAGTTCGTCGCCGTCCGTTCTTTATCTCGGTGTAGCATTTCGTTTGATATATTCTCACAAGTTATAGTGAAGACTTCTGACGTATTGCGCCTCTCAGTATGGGCCACAATGCAGCGGACGAGTTCATGCACCCAGGAAGTCAGTCGTTTCAGTTGATTCGTGATAGCTGCGAATGATTCAAGTCGCAGCGACATAGCCGTCAAGAGATGGATTAGTCAATGGGTCGCCCTTGTGTTGATATCGCTTGGTGATAACGTTATAAAGGACCTCCGAGAACGGATGCCTGATTGCTAAGCATCTAGCGATGAAGTATTGACGCGATTAGTACATGAAGTGATGTGGCTAGTCCAGTCTGAGTCCGTTGAAATTCCTTAGATAATCCCCGGGTTTCTGCAAATCAAGGAGGATGGACTACTCAAATGCGGCTCATCGAAGAAGCAATGCTCCGACCAGGCAACATACATCGGGTCCGTATCAACGCACTGTCCGGCCGTCTTGAGCCGATCCGGCCCCACTCCGGTCAAACTTCACCGAACACACTCACCGAGACCAGTTTCTCACCAAGGACAACTAACCTTAGGCAAGGCAAATTTCTATACAAGGACTTTTTGTTGGCGCGCTCTCCGCCTGAATAAACTCTATCAGTTGTACCATTTGTAGTCGTTCTCCAGCCTCGTGCAAGAATCGCTTGACGGAGCACGTAATCGCGGCCGGGCAAGAAAGTGTATTTGAGTAGGTGACACCCGGCAAGATGCCGTCTCCCGCTCGCCCTCTCTTGGCACCGGGAAATAGAGCATCTGCGCAGTTCAATCTGATGAGATCGAAAAGCTTCCGCTATCCAATAAAGTTCAAGGCGTTCTTACAACTTCTCACGTAAGCGTCAAAGGTGGATATATCATAATGATAGCCGCCCAACCTGCAGCGGTCCCTGGCGGCCCCTCCCGAAGTCTCCACTAGACATGGTTATCTTGACAGCTCGGCGCAACTCCGTTATAATTCTCGCATGCACGTGGTCATTTTACGTACTGATGGGCCAAGAACGAGCTTGCCATCGTACTTAATTAACCTTGACAGATTAACTCAAGGGTTCATCAAAATGATTACCATTAACTACTGGGACTAGGGGACACTCCACGTGGCTCGTTCTGCACGAAGCCCAATTCATCTTGGTGTTTCATGCAGGGTCCAAACAACAGTGCGAGTCATCTGAGTTGGCCAAGACAGCCAACATCATTGCACATACCGCCCTGGATCAGACTTATTGAGAAAGGTGTAGGAGACTCATGATACTCATCTTCGACACGTCAGCTTCCAAAGTAGCCACGCCTTGTAGTACTTGAGCTACCACATCTAGGATGCCTCGAGTCGGCAGCTCACAAAGGAAACAACATACGACCAAAAGTTCTCTCAGTGGAATCCTAGACTTCAGGGTATCACAACGACTGTTGTGGAACAGCCCTGACATGGCGGAGAAGTCCGTTATGGATGTAATTCCCTCAACTCATCCAGGGGCTGGTAGGCGGGGTATAGTGATTTCGGTGCGACTTTACTAAACTTATGCTCAAGCTACACGCACACACTGTCTTTGTTCAACTTTTGTATTACCAGGCTTTGGGTCTTTCATAATTGTGAGGCATTTTCGTTGTTGTTATGAACTATTCCAAGGTGTCACAGGCAGCACATCATGAGATGCCACAGCAAGCTCCGCAGTGATTGAGATGAGGAGGTCTTCAGCAAGCAGTCAGGTATTGTTATAAAGACATGGCAAAGTCGCTCCTCCAAGCATCAGATCTCAGATCATCAAACCAAGACATTGAGAATAATCATGAAGCTCCCTGCTTTTCTCCTCGCGTTCTGCCTCATGGCACTCTACTTCAAGGTAGCAAAAGCGCTTACGCCCCTAAATGGCACTCTTTTCCAATCTACCTTTGTGTCAAACACTCAAGACCAGTCCTTCCTCATTGAGAGCACTCAGTATCTGGCTGTGACTTCGGATCCTATATTCACCGTCTCCTGTGTCCTGGACCCCTCTCAGGGACCACTCACATACATCTCCGCCCTTTCTGCCACAACCACCGGAGATGAGCTGAAACAAGTCATCAATGACTCTTTCGGAAAGGATGATGTCTTCGTTCAGGGCTTTCTAAGCAATGTTCTTGTTAGTGCCAGCAGCTCCGAAGACCTCGATGATTCGGTCATCAGCTATCTGGAAGGTCTCGGATCCAACATTATCTACGGTGCTGGTGATGGGCCATCCACTTGCGGCAACTCCACGCTTATTCCCTGTCCATTGTTTGCCATCACAGATGGAGACAGTCTCTACCTCAGCAAGGTCCTCCTCATGTACGTCGATATGTACAGAACCTTTGTGACTGGCACGTACGAGTCAAACGGAGAATACAAGGCATTCACCCAGTCCGAGGCTGACTGGGGATACCCTATGATTCCCGTTCCTTCCAGGCTTTACAGCACGGAAGACACAAGACCTTTGGCTGGTCAGCGTGTTGCAGTGAAGGACATTTACGATCTTGAGGGGATCCAGACGACCGCTGGGAGCAGATCCTACGCTGCCGTCAACGACGTCGCAGATAAGACGGCACCTGCTCTCCAGAAAATTCTCGACCTCGGCGGAGTTGTCGTCGGCAAGCAGAAGACTGCCCAGTTCGCGTCCCCTCAGAGCCCCTGGAACTGGAATGATGCGTTCTATCCCCGCAGCCCTCGCGGAGACACCTTCCTAAGCTGCTCAGGCTCTTCTTCTGGAGCGGGTTGCTCCATCGCTGCTTACGACTGGCTTGACTTTGCCATTGGTACCGATACTGGTCTTTCGGTGCGACAGCCGGCTGCATTTTCGGGCACATATGGCAACAGACCTTCTCAGGGAATGATCCTAATGGAGAACATCATCACAAATGCCTTCAATGCCGATACTGCCGGAGTCTTCTGTCGCGACCCTGTCAAGTGGACTACCTTCGCGAAGGCTTGGTACGACCCCTCACTCCATCAGGACACGTCGTTGAACGGCTTGCCTGCTCTCTCAGTTCCCGACGAGCGTACGTTCCCTAAGCGAATTCTGTACCCGGTCGACCATCTCCCGCTGCAGAACCCCGCCGCTGAGACAATTCTTCAAAAGTTCCTAAGCGACGCGTCGGCATCTCTTGGCGCCACTGTGGAGCAGGTCAACCTTACTGAGACGATCGAGAATGTGACCGGACGACCCATCTCGCAAATCCTCGGAGACTTGCTTGTTCTGTGGACACACGACTTGATCACGGAGACTGCCCAGCCCCTCCTGGCAAAGTATGCTCCGGCTTTTCCGCCCCTTGACCAACCGTATCGCGGGGCATTCCACTCCCTGACCATTGACGACAACGTCTACAAGGCGGCAATGGCGAACCGGACCCGCGATGCGGCCCTGTGGCACGACAAGACCCTGTTCTCCACGGACACATCCTGTTCTGAGGCAATTTTTGTTTATGATGTCGGAACTGGCGGCATTCCTACGTTCCGATCCCAGGACCTCAACAGCGACCCTGGTTCCACAGCCCCTGTGAACCCTACAACATCTCAAGCTGGGTCGACTGTGGCGTCTTACTTTGGCGATGCCGATTACACTGTTCCCATTGGCCAAGTCTCCTACTTCAGCAATGTGACTTTCCAGGAAGAGTTCATGCCTGTCACTGTGAATCTCGTGGCTAAGCGCGGCTGCGACTTTGTTCTCTTCAACTTGGTCAATGACTTGGCCGACAAGGGCATCTTGAAGACGGTCTTAACAGGAAAGCAGGCTTTTGCCTCTTAGGTCTAGAATAGGTAGCTCATAGATGGCTCCATAGATTTTTTAGTGAACTTCAGAGCGGCCACGAGGTGGCTGCCATGGTCATGGTTACTGCGGATTGTGCTGTGGACTATACAAGCCCGTAAATCCTTCCAATGTCACCAAACCTATCCCACATAAATCTGTTAAATATCATTCAGCCATCCAATTAAATCATGTCTGGCGACTCTTTCGTGAAATTTTTGCAGTGAATACCACGTGTCCATATGATTGAAGAAAGAAGACAGCTTTGTAATAAAAAATCTCATTTCGAAAAGCATTTTCTATTCACTTACAATACTTGTCTCTTGAAATGAGCTATAGGATGACTTCTCAGGCTCCTCAGGATAACCTTTACGGCTCCTTTTCCGGTCTTCGTCCTTTTTGTCAGAGTCTTGATCTCTAGAGATATTGATGGCCCGATATCCGACCTCTGCATTTGCTCGGGTTACTCTATCTGGACAACCGCGATAGGTGGGTGTTCAGAGGCTGTCATCTCAACATGAGTCGTATCAAATCTAAAACGGCCTGGAATCAGGCCCATTCATTTGCCCACAGTCGAAGGTTCACGTGCACATACGCGACGATAACCCAACCTTGCATTCCTCACTTTCTATGTAAACTACAACCATCTGAAGTCCGTTGACGCTGGTACAAGAATCAAAGAGCAGGATGTTCACCAGGGGCTTGGAAGTTAACATGGGGAAAGCGCATGGGATTCAAGTTGACGATTAATAACTCAAGTGTGGAGGCCATTGGGTGCTCTCCGGCTTGAATCCGAGATGCCTGCAAGATGCAGGAGTATGACACAGATGGTCTTGATTTTCCCGATTACTGACCGTCTTTCAAGCCTAAATATCAATAACCGCTGCCACGATGTCTTGCGATAGTTAAAACACCCCGCGCGCGTGTCGGGAACTGATGGAGGGCGGGCCCGCTCTTCCACTCGTTATTATTTTCGCACGCACATGGTGCCCTTGTCGATGGTCCGCAACGGCTCCTCCCGGATATAGGTCCCACTAGACATAGTTATCTGACAGCTCGGCGTAATTCCCTAATCTGGATCTCATCCAATACTCCAAGTCCGTTGCTCGGGGGGTATGGGCAAACAAGCAACCGCCTTATAATTGCCATGCCCCTAGACTATGCGTGGGTATGCCCCACTCGCTACGGGATGATACTCTACTTTTCACTCACAGTGAGAAACAAGTTATGAATCATGAGTTGGCACAATCTTGTGGGAACGATGAAAGAGGTCAGGGGAAGACCTAGGGATCGGGCGTCGTCATAAGGCCAAACAAACTTTCGTCACTTGAAGTCGTATCGTTTTCATCACCAGCTTCAGCCCTCAGACCATCGCATGATTAGGATACCAAAATTTGATATGTCAAGCAACATCCCCCGAGCAGTCAGACGACCAAAATTCTCTTCTGAGAATATGTCGAACGATATCTACTTAGTGGATTGGCATATGTTCAGGATGTGCCTAATGGATCAGATGTAGCAATCCATGTCAAGAGTCAGGGTCAAACTTCATAGTCTTCCACAAGTGCCCACAAGTATTGTCAACTCGGCCCCCAGGTGTCCTTGGCCTGACGAAGCATCTTAGTCAATGGGGAAGTGGTCTGCGCTCATCAAACCCGAAGCTGGTCTGAGCATTCCTTGCAGACCAACGAGGTAGCAAACGATGACGGTCATCTCTGTAACAGAGACTGCGAAAACAATGCATTCGTCTGAGAGGTTGAAGCTCAATGAGACAAGCTACCAGGCCGTTCCAGCTTAGGATTCGTGAAACTATTTTCCGTTATCTTACAACCTGCTTTGATCTCTGGGTCTTACCAGGTCGGGAAACGTCATACAGCTGGTTTCTATTCTAAGTCACTTAATGCTTCGTACTAGTTTAGATGTACTAATTATCGAAGCCTATTAATGCCTTGGTACTGAACACTGACCTACCATCATCACATGGCTTGACCTTTGCTTGACCTCTGCTCTTCTTCCCATTCGACTACCGGAAACAAGTAGACCCGTCCTACGCTTCGGAGACTCGCTAATCCGACGTCCCAATAAGCGAGATGACTTACGAAGTTGATAGATATATCCCTCAATGAACGTTGACTCAACTCCATAGTTCTACGGCAATGACTCGCCGCGAACCCAATTCCGAAAATTCTCTCTCGAACCATGAGCGACCCAGGATTGAGCCACGGCGGGCAGAAAAATGACATTATTCAGAGAATGCTACGTTTTCTTCATGAGAAGGCTGGTCAACCTAGGTGGCAAGGTCAAAACTTGCCTATTGTATGTTGATGTGGAATGTATTGCAACTCATGCTGCACGCAGGCGAGGTAGCATGTTGGCGATATCTCTTCCAGCCGGAAACGAGACAGACGATTGCCGGCTTAACCGCCGGCAATCCAGTCGGCATTCTCGTCTTTGTCAGAAAAGCCTGGAGTTTGATGTTTATATGTATGATTCTCACGATGTATAAGTAGAAGATCATCTCCCACCCAGATGATATCATCTTTTTGAAGGACATCACGCTCACAGTCTCACTCAGAACACTCTCATTCACAAGGCCCTCAGCACCTCAACAACTCACGTACCACAATCAAAATGCTCCCTTCTTTCAGCTTCAAGAGCGAGGACGCCTCCAAGGCCTCTGCCAACAAGCGCACTCCTTTCTCTCCTCTTGGCAGCACTTCTGGTTCCCGTCTGGCTCAGAGGCAATCATCCAGCGCTGCCGAACAGAAGGCTCGTCCTCAAGCCTGGGTTGACACGCCTCAGCTCATCTACTCTGAGTGGAACAAGGCAGCCGGCGACATCAACCAGCCTCTTGGCAGCCTACCCTCCAACTTCTCGATTGGTCTTGTCGGAGCCGGAATCACCAATGTGGTTCTGGCCTTCAACCTGGCCAAGGCCGGCGCAAATGTCACTCTGATTGAGGCGACTGACAGCGTCGGAGGCCGACTTCGGTCCCTTCCCACGGCTGACGGCGTCAACGTGGCGGAGATGGGCGCTATGCGCTTCCCTCCCTCGGAAGACCTTCTTTACTACTACGCCAATGAGTTCAACTACACTTTCATTCAGAACTTTCCCGACCCCGGCAAGGTCCCTACCATCGTCTACTACCAGGAAAAGGCTACTTCTTGGACCGACTCTAACACTGCTCCCACCGGCTTTGAGAAGGTCAACAATGGCTGGGTTCAGCTTATCTCAAAGGGCTTGACCGGCGGCAGCAGCACCTTAGCCGCTGGCAGTCAGATTACGACCTGGCTCAGTTCCAATGACACTGCCACTCGTAACCTTGCTGTTCCTGAGTGGCAAAAGTACTTGGACACCTTCGGCGACGACAGCTTCTACACTGGACTCCGTCGCATTTTCGGCGAGGGCCACGAGTGGGACGTTCCGGGGGGTGAAGTCTGGACCGAAGATGACTTCCAGCGCTTCGGCACTCTTGGAATCGGCTCTGGCGGCTTTGGCGCTGTCTACTCTGCGGGCTTCAACTCCGTTTTCCGCCTGGTTGTCAACGGCCTCGAGTCGGACCAAGCTGTCTTTGCCAAGGTCACCGACTCCGGTCTGCAGCCTGCCGGCATCCGTGATCTTGCCCAGACAATCTGGGACAAGGCGACTGAGCTCGGTGTCAAGACCAAATTTTCGACTGTCGCCGAGGTTACCAGCGGCGGCGGTGATGCTCTTGGAGGCCTTGCCGTTGGTGTGAGAGAGACTTCTGGAGGTGTTTCCACCAACGTCGAGTACGACCTTGTCGTTGTCGGGACTAGCAACCGCGCCATGAACTACGCCTTTACTCCGGTCTCGGAGACCACTGAGGACCCGATCATGCCTTTGGAAGTTCAGAGAGCCATTAATGATCTCCACATGACCGCCTCATCCAAGCTGTTCATCCGCACCAAGAAGTTCTGGGAAACTCAGGGGGCTGGTTTCCCTCGTGTCATTCTTTCGGACACGAACCTGCCGCAGACCTACACTCTGGACTATGGACACCCCGACTACGGCATGGTCCTCGTCACCTACGCCTGGGAGGACCTTTCTCTGCAGATGACGGCTATCTCGGATCCCAAGGAGCTTCTCACTGAACTCAAGACTCAGATTGACAGAATCATGCAAGAGTCTGACTTCCCTGAGTATGCCAGCCTCCTTGAGCCCGTCACTGATGACGATATTTACCTCATTCACTGGCCTCTTGACCGCTACTCGTACGGTGCCTTCTCTCTGGGATTCCCGGGCCAGGATGTTAGCATTGAGTCTCTCTTCTATGATTGGGAGAGAATCAACCAGACCCAGACTTCGCGGGTCCTGATCAACAGTGACTGCACTTCATTCCTTGGTGGATGGGTAGACGGTGGCCTCCAGCCGGCTCACAACACTCTTTCGGCAGTCTTGGAAAAGTTTGGAACTTTGAACTCGGCGGCTGCTCATTTGGCACCTTCTGCTCTTCTTGGGTCTGGCTTGTACCAGTACTAGATATTTACTCATGATTTCCTTGGTTATCTTCGATTCATCATACCACTATCAGGTAGACTCAATTAAACACGCGCGTTTTCTCATAACACTTATGAACACCAGCTGTCTAAGACGCTTTGCATTGCCACGTTCTCAAGACAAGCTCTTGATGGGTTAATGTTTTCCAAATCCCGTAACTAAGACTCCAATCGTGATGAACTCTTTCATCTGGTAAAGCTGCAAATTTAGACTTAGCGCTATAATATCTTGTATAATTTTCATGCATTCTTGAGAGTTCTAGCGGGTGGAGTGAGTCATCTAACACAACGCATCTACTCGATTGAATGTTCATGTAGACTGTCGCAGTTGTCTTTTCGGTGTCTGTTATACGGTGGATATTTTGTCCGGGGTAGCTTCCGGCGTACGACCCCGGTCGTCAATGGCGTTGACAGCCACATGGATCTGCAACTAGGCTGCTCGGCACTCTGTTCAACTCCACACAATAGACCTTGGGTCTCAGCTGACACACCCCTTAAATCTCGTTCTCGGCATGCAAGGATCAGTCGGGCCCTACCTGGAAAGGGGCCGACGAAAACTTGATGTGTTCTTTATCACATTCCAGTTCTTTTACCTTAGTAAAGTACATACTGCCACTATGGTCGGGATAAGTCCCGGGCGCTAGAAATGGGCAGTAAATTCATATCAGATATCGAAATAAGTCCTGAGAATGGGTCCATTCTGATTCGTGATTGAGCAGCTAGGTTATATAACCCAACGGTTTACGTAGCCATCACTTGGGTTTCTAGGATTATCTTGGCTATCGCACCTTCAGTTCTTTGGATTCTTGTTCACGAAAGAGTTTGGGCTGGTCTCAGGCCCCAATTATCGACAACATGAAGTTCACTTCCATTTCCAGTCATCTCGTCATCCTTTTGGGGGCTTCTTTATGGGCTCCAGAGGCAAACGCCCTCTGCTCCAATTCTTCCCGATCAACCTTTAAACACCCTGGCCTACTTCACACTGCCAAAGACTTTGACCGCATCACCGGTCTCGTCAACGCCCAGAAGGAGCCATGGACGATCGGCTGGAGCAAACTCAAGACACGCGCAAACTCTGCTTACACCCCCAATCCCAAGGAAACGGTGTGCCGTGGCGGCGCAGGTCGCGAATGTAACCCCGAAAACTATCCGTCTCTCTACCGCGATGCCCACGCCGCCTACACCAATGCCATTGTATGGAAGATCACCGGCGACGAGGCACACGCCAACGCGTCGGCTCGCATTCTTGATGCTTGGAGTGACTCGCTCGTCTACATCAATGGCTCTTCCGACAAGTTCCTGGCTTCCGGTATCTATGGCTTCCAGCTCGCCAACGCAGCCGAGATCTTGCGTGAGTGGAAGGGATGGGACGGCTTGTCTGCGATGACCGAGATGTTGCAGAGAGTCTTCTACCCCATGAACCACAACTTCCTTGTCAACCACAATGGCGCATCCATCGACCATTACTGGGCCAACTGGGACTTGGCCAATATGTGCACCATGCAGGCTATCGGAATCTTGTCAGACAACAAGACTATGTACAATGAGGCAGTCAACTACTTTAAAAACGGTGCTGGCAATGGCGCCATCAAGATTGCTATCTGGGAATTGCATGAAGAGGAAGGGTCTGGCAAGGTCCTTGGTCAAGGCCAAGAGGCTGGTCGTGACCAAGGGCATGCTCTGCTGGACTTTGCTTTCTTGGGCGTTTTTGCGCAACAGTCTTACAACCAGGGTGATGACTTGTTTTCGTACCTCGACAACAGAATTTTGGCAGGGTAAGTAAGGTCTACCACAGTAACATGAGATGAATACTAACACGAGACCAAGGTCGGAGTACGCCGCCAAGTACAACCTCGGATTTGATGTCCCCTTTACCAACTTTACCAACAGTCACGGCACGGCTGTGAATATCAGCGAATCTGGACGTGGCGGTCTTCGACCCATCTGGGAGCTGCTCTACAATCACTACGGTGTCATCAAGGGGCTCAATGCTTCTTGGACCGAGCAAATGCGCGACCACGTGGTTGAAGAAGCCGGTGGTGCCGAGGGAGGTGGCGGCGACTACGGCACAACCAGCGGCGGTTACGACCAGCTAGGATTTGGTACCCTTCTTTACAGATTGGAGTAGGATCGGAGCCAGTTGCTCTATTTCTGGGAACTTCGGCTTGGCACTGATCTGCATCCCTCACGTTTTTCTGCCACCTTGGTAGCCACCTTCATTAGTTTCCATTCCATTGTCTCTTCGATTGCTCATACTGTCCTTCCGACGGCATATAATTCTTGTCTATATTCTATTGTCACTCCCATATATACCATAAGATGTGTTCATCTACCTTCGTTCTACATTTTGCCACTTTTGACTGTCTGGCTCCATTCTATGGAAGACGCGTGTCCGCACAAGGCCTACGATAACCTTGCCAAAATACATGGTTCTGAAGAACGAATCTTCCTTGTCAAGGCAACGATCTCATCAACGTTGACTATACTGTATCTGTCTTGCTTTGATTGCTACGTTGAGTATGTATATTCCAACATGTGACATATCCTAGATAGGTCAATAAGCCCATATCAACCCACCCCAGCTAGGATGATCATTGCTCGTCAAACGGCTCTCAGCTCCGACAGCTTGCTTAGCTTTTGTGATCCAAGGCGCTTCGAGCTGTCTTTTTACAACATACTGGTAGTACAGAATATCCCACATTGGATTCGTAGCCGTTACACCTCGCTTGTCCTGGGAGATGATTGCCCAAGGCCCATTGACAAGAACTGCTTCGCACCTATACCACTTTGGATCATATGAAACGGTCTCATTCAGGTTGAACTTGGCCGTATACTCTGCACCTTTCAGAAGCAGGTTGTCGCCTTGACTGTAGAGGTCGGAACCTTGACTCTGGGCTACCCGCGCAGCCTGAGCGATCCAGCCTAAGCCGGACATTGCATGGCCTTTGACGATCAGCAGTCATCTTTTTCGTCGAAGAATTGAGGGTGACTTACTCTGGTCGCGGCCGGACTCCGAGCTTTGGCCCGTCTCGGGGTCGAAGAAGGAGTAGAGCCCCGCACAGGGGTTGTTCAAATACTCATTGATGGCATAATTGTAGAGAGTAACATCGTCGAGATAGACAGCAAAGCTCAAGAGCGCCTTAATACTAGCCATTCCGTAGTTTGCCTGACCAATCGGGATAGACTGGCGTGAGAATAGCCAGTAGAGCTGGATGCTGAAGCCAGATCCGCCTTGCCAGCGTGCTCCAGACTCAGTCCAGTTCCCCTCCCAGCGCATGATCTCCGCGGCATTTACGAAGAGATCGCCATCCAAGCCAATGAGGAGGGACCGGTCCGTGCCGATAATGTCGACTAACGTAGACCCCCAGCTATCCAAAATGGTCGTGCTGCGGTTCCAATGGGCGTCATCTTTGGTGATGTACCACATCAGGGCATTCTGCCATGCGGCTCGGGCGTCGGAGGCGAAGGACGTGTAGTTGCTGACGCTGCCACGTGAGATGACCGGCTTTGGTCCCTTCATCTCATAGGTTGACAAGCTGTAGCTGTCCTTGCTGAAAACCGCATAGGTTGACGCCCAAGGATCTTTGTCTTCGAGTATCCCATTGCGGATGCGCTCTAGATCCTCGTGCGTATGCCAGATACCGGGATGAACGAAGTCACTTGGCCGGCTCTTGAGGTATGATGAGATATCACCCACGGGAGACGCGGATACAAGTGGCACTGACCCAAACACACCAGGGATGTCGGCTACCGTGGCAAGGCATGGCTGTGCGAATATAGCGACCCATGGCAGAGCTGACAGTGATGAGAAGACCTAGGAGTCATGAGCACGTTACCATTTCGAGAATCCTGAGCGGGACCTACCCTCATCATGTTGCAACTGGTGAGACACAGATTCAGTAAGCGGGTCTTTGGAGTTGATCGATGCTGAGTCGTGGAATTGGAAGCTCCGTCTCGTCATGACACTTCTGGCTGAGATCTTTTCGGGTATTTCATAGTGTTCACGGGGTACACCTTTGACTCCACCACAACCGGCGCCGGGGGAGGTTGCGGGCCGGGAGTGCAATGGCGAGAGTTCACGGCTTCGGAGATCCCCAGAAAGTCACTACGCGCCAGAAGTTCAACAACATCTGGGGTAAAATGCGGGGGTTGCATTCACAAGTACCTTGCGGGGAACCAACGTTACTGCACACATCTTGTGATCCGTAAGGTTTGATATCCCTCGAGCCATCATCTTCACATATCGCGATTACATGCCATGTAGAAGGGCATACCGTCGGACTGTTATTGATGTTCCCCACAGAAACTTGTAGCGGCGGGGCATCTACCGGAGTTCATGTTAAACGCCCCGAGATTGCCTTGTCGGATTTGCTCACGTATCCGGTCAAGCTCAAGGCGTCATTCGTAAATCGTTATTTCTCGCATGGAGAGTCGCCAGGGATCTGAAACACATCATTAACATCACCAGTCGGTCAAGATCTCCACGCCGTTGTAGGGGAAAACTGAGTCTATGGGGCGAATAGAACAGCCAGCAGATCATCAGTCAGGGGAGAAGGGGAACATTGAGGGTGCTGGGTTGTGGCGCAAGTGGAAATTGTGATGAGTCATCATTGAAGCTATGCCAACGTCCATTGGTCAGGTGCCCCTGGGATCCTCTCTCCATCAGCCACCACCGCCACACCCAACGGGGCGCCCCAAATTCGCGCGACCGCTTCCCCCACACCCTACACAGGCTGCAGAAGGTACCCAGGTCCTCCATCAAGGGTTGTATAGTGTAGTGGTTATCACTCCGGATTTTGATAACATCAAAATCGAACCTTTCCGGCAACCCCGGTTCGAACCCGGGTACGACCTCATTCTTTTGCCGTTTTCCCTTTTGGTTCCCGACAGCGATGAGATGCATGCATCTTGTTGCTTTGGGCGGATCGATGATTAAGCCGCAATCTTTTGGTGCCAAAATCTCCTTTCTTCACTTGTTTCTTCAACTAATTAGTAGCAGTGCCGACGCGAAGGTAATTTAACGTCTTAGCAAGACCAGGCCTGTAAGAAAGCCAATCGTCCAAATGTCCCAATATAAACATATTCAAATGACTACAAAGCATGTGCAAATCAGGTCAGGTACCTATTCATCGGCCACAACTTTGCCGCAATTCGGGTTGAAGTCTGCAGGCCAGTCACTGCCGGGCTTGTAGATTCCTCCCCTACCGCTACCACCGCCGCCTCCATTGCCCCCGTTCCCCGATCCTAGCCCCGAATCGGACCCCGCTGTCGCTCCCGGCCCGGATTCGCACTCACCAATCGGCGGCACAGCATCGAAATTGTTGACTTCCACATCCGGCCCCGGATGCGGAATCATGACGTCTCTCGAATCCACCGTCCTGCATCCATTACCCACGTTCGCTTTGAACATCTCCGGTCTTTTGTTGAAACTCTCACCATGGTCATGTCCACCTCCGCCTACGATGCTGATGATGTCGTAGTTCATGTACATCTCCCGATTTCCAAGTTTGTTGAACCACGTCCAGCCGAGCACCGCATGGTCAGAAGACAGCGTGTCGTCTGGCAGTCTGAATCCTAGTTGGGTTGCATCGCCCCTTGGGCAGCCCCCGATGATGCTGCGGAGAACCTTGAATGAATTGCCGCCGTCTAGTGAGAGGCTGGTTTGGCATAATCCTCCTGCGTGCACAGCATGACCAGAAATCGTAACAGAGTAGCTATTGCCGGCAGTCCAATTGTTGACGGGCGCCGCCTGTGAGGAGCCCAGAAGGCTCAAGTAACCCTTCCAAGGAAAGTCAGAACCGCTTGAGGATAATGGGGTGTGTAGCTGCAGTTGGCATTTTCAGGTGAGGTGTTCGGATTTCCTTTAGCTTTGATTGGGGGCTGGTCAGTCATGGCCATGTGTGCATAACCTCTGCCGGCCATGAACATTAGCCCGAACCAGTATCTCAAATGCAAAGCGCGAAGCCTTTTGTTGCGAAGTGGAAGAAAGTAGATTTTCTTTCTAGCAGCAGTTTCAGTGACTTGCTCGACTTGACCTTTGTCTTGTAAGTAAGGTTCGAACTTTCTATCAGAGATGCCATCACATCCTATGCTGCAGAGTGAAGAATCTTCGCTTAAGAGCCTGTATAGAGAAATCAGATTCGTGAATGAGCCGATTTTCGAGGGCCTACTTTGATTCATCTGTATTCGAATAATATTGGCGGCTTACAGTGAATGAAGATCCGAGTCTCCCTGCGAAATCAGCATCACAACACGCCCGAAAGGCTAAAGCCATAGACCATTGCTTTGCCTTAGAACCGGGCCGCATCATATCCCCATGATTTAGTCAGTTAGTAATGATGGTAAATCAGTTTATTCTAATGTTTCAGAACCTCAAACGTCCATTGATTGAGTTACCTCAGATATTATGCCCTCGCCGCCCATGCAATCAAAGCAGCCCCAACTCCGCTACCGTCTCTCGCCATGCCGATCCTGATTCTTTTATCACCCATGACACCAATCTCTGGAATTTCTCTCAACGCTTCCCTCAGATTCTCTTCAAAATTAGGGAAATGTTCGATCAAAGAACCATCAACCCCAACATCGATGATTTCGTTCGAGTCCTCGCCATCATTGTCCGCCGGAGAGCTATCCCCGTCCCCGGGTCTAGAGAAGTCGCCCGATGTGCCCTTTGATGAAATCGCGAATCGAACTTTTACATGAAGCCAACTCGTAAGCAGGTTCCACAGGCTCCGTGCCCCATAGAGAAAAGGTCTGAGAAGGTTGGTTCCGAGACCTCGTGATATCGTCGCTGCTGGCTTGCTGACGCTTCTGGGCGTAAACAACCCAGATTGGAGAGCAACACCAGCGATTGCGACAGAAGATAGTCTGGCTGACCTACGCCCAATGGCCGCAGAAAGAATCTGTATAGCCTTTGCATCGTCCGTCGATACACCTGTAGCGTTGAGTACTCGTGAAATCTCTTCACGCGCGCTCTCAAGCGCTGGGCCTGAGTCCTTGACAACTGCTGACAGCAAAGAGCTATCAATGCTGTCCGGCGTGTAAAGCGGGGAGTCTTCCGAGACTTGAAAGCCAAATAGGCTCTGTCCAGGTTGTGACAGGTCGATTAGTATGCGCCGAAGTAGTTCACCAAGATACATGCCGGATATGCGCTTCTCGAAATGCTGATCGTCTGGGTTGACAGAATCTCTGTCCAAGTCTCGGTCGAATCGTGTTGAAGGTAGTACTTCTAACTTGTTGTCAAATCCTCCCCATTCGGTATTCAGCGCCATCATTGCGTCCGATGCCGAAGTTGAGAACTCTACACGTGAGTGCAGCTTGGTGATGCGAGAAACACGCTCCATGTAGGCTCCGTTGGTGCCGGTTCCGAAGATGGCGCCTACCACATTACTAGAACGTCCCGGAGATGTGTATGCTCGTGCAGCCAAAGTGCCAACGGTATCATTAGCCAGCGCTGTGACCAGAAGAGGCAAGTGTTGCTCGTCGAGAGCCTCTTGCAGCATGGCACACGGGTCGCGGCCGACTGCATCAGCGATACCGAATGACTTTGTCCAGTACAGTAGTGTTCCCTCATTGATAGCATGCTGATCGAAAGTAAAACTGAAAGTGAAACCAAGGCTCTTGCAGTGCTTCTGTCTTATTTCTTCAGTGATTGCATCTCCCTCTTTTAGGAGTTGAGACCATGTTGTGAGGTCTTCCGGGTGATGCGTCTCCAGAAACTCCTTCATCTGCAGCGCGATGAATCTAAAGAGATCCTTGTATGTTGGCGCAGCCATCAGGTGTCTGGGAATGACGACTTTGGACTGAGTCAAGGAGTAGGTGGAGTCTCCGTGTAATTCGACAGAGCATACCCTCAAGTTGGTACCGCCAAGATCAATGGCCAAGCAGACGCCCTTTTCGGAACCATTGGGAAGTTTGGTCACAAATGAAGGGATCTGGCACATTGAAGTGCCATCTTCCTGAAGTCCTTCATCTTTCAGTGGTGTCAGTACGCTGCGCGACAACCCAGAGTTGATTAAACTCACTTAGCTGCTTCAAAAAATGAGTTGTGGCGCGACGAACATCCTCCGCTGGAAAATCGAAGTCATGTACGATTTTTCGGGCCTGAGCTATCAACTCAGACGCCCTGTCATGCTGAAAATCAGTTGAAGACATTGAAACACACCACTCTTCCGACACACAATGTTAGTCGTGGGCTGTTGTTGGTGGGAAAGCTAGGTTCATGGGTGCCAGCGCCTATCAGCAGGTTGGCAACCGATCAAGTATCCAAACCCCCGCGGCAAAAAGAACGACTTTGGCACCGGAACTTGAACCAACTCCTGCAGCTAGGATACAACCGTTCGGAAAGAAAAGGAAGGTCACCTCTTCGGCATGTACTGTAAGAACTAAGAACACTCAGAGCTGGCGCAGTCTACCACAACCATCGATGCCTCGGTGAATCCGGACCGGGTTGGCTCGGTGGACCGCTTGGAATTAGCCAGAAATCCCTCCAATAACAAACCCCCGGCCTATCAAGGACCGGGTCCAGGACCCCACGTTAGCACTCGTCACCCAAATCTTCAAAAAGACCGGTTCCCCGGTGCGACCGGTGAATCTTAACTCTACCCCGATCCCACCTGTTTCACCGGGTACCCGCCGAAGAAAGCAACAGTGAATCGAACCTGGCCGAAAACAAGGCCAATGGACACCGGTGTTTCTCGCAATTGTCGCAATTGATACAGTGGGACTCGAACAACGCAATCGAAGTATCAGTGCACAAACATACCGCTTTCATAATGTCTGCTCACCAGATGAGGGACAAAGCGTCGGCCGATGGGCCGGATGAGTCGGGCCCGAGCAAGGCCCGGAAGGCATGCGGTAAGCAGATGGTGGACTCCGTCTCATTGCATGCGACTGTAGACGCTGACGGGTGTGCCCACTTCAAGTCAATTGTAGAAGGCAAAAGGTATGTCGGCCTTGGACCTGGCCCTCTGGTGAAGGCGAATAGTCTAACCGACCTTTTCGTGACCACAGATGAAATGTAGAATTGAGAATGGGGCCACATGTCGAAGATGCCTCCGTGCGGGAGTGCCGTGCGTGTTCGTGCCCAGAGCCAATGTAGGCAATTATCCCAGCGTCTCATTCTGTGTTTGTAACCCTCCCAAGACGTGTCTGACGAATCGTCTAGTCCGCGTCTCATCGTGAAAGTCTCTCGCTGGCTTCGTTGATTCAGGCAAATGAGCATGCCCCAGCACTGAATAAATCCGTGTTTCTTCGGTTGAAGCGACTGGAAGATCACTTGGGTCTGCCAGTCCTCACCAACTTGGAAGAAGCAGACTCGCCCGTGTCCCCAGATGTACCAACATTCGAACCCGACACACCAGGGGAGACATCGCTTGGTGCTCTATGGAGCGCTGTATCTGTCTTGCGAAGGACATGTTCATCAAACGCAAGCTCAAATATTTGGGAGAAATCCCTGATCAAAAGACTATGGTTATCGTACGTTCGCCCCAGATGCTCGACACCATACCTCGTAGTTGCACCAACACATCTGATACTCCTCCAGCTTCCACGAGTCCATGCCAGGGCTCCACTTCCTCCCAACCAAGCAAACCTTCTCATCGCCGAGACCACTCATGCTAGCTTCAATGTTATACTGCTCAAGTATACGAGGCTTGCCAGAAGTCGCAGTTTTGGCGCCAGACTACTTCAATGTCTTGTGCAGTGCCATTTCACAGCTGTGCATACCACAGAGCGAAGTCGGTCAAGCCCCGGATGACCCAGCTTCAGCTGAAGAATGGGCCTTTCAAACCGTTCTGGGAATCATACTCGCCGGACTGCTACGAGAAGCCGTCGTTAAAGAGACGGGGGTCTGGATATCTCTCGCTTACAGACTCATCCTCGAGCACTGTCCCTCCAACACCGATGAGCGATCCCGCGAGTGGCAACGCCTGTTTTCTGGCCTTCAGGTAAAATGGACAAATTTTCCCAGCGGTTTTCTGCATCTTTCTAACATCAAGTAGATCGTTGACCTCGAGCACGCCTCAATACATCTCTCATGCCCAGTCATACCAATCGAGGCGCCTCTCCCACGACTCAAGATCCCAATACAGGACCAACTCTATCGGCTCTCGAGGATGATGCACACCGGCCTAACTCACTTCACAGGCAGAGGTCTGCCAACGATATGGTCCTGTTTCGAGAGCGAGCCTAGCGTATTACAGATCTCTTCCGTTCAGTTTAGCGGCGTCGACGGCGCTGTCATTCGCGACTGGGCAAGGCAGCTAGACGACTGGCTCGTTGAGTTCAGCGACAAGGACTTTGAGTCGGAGCACGAGAAGAAGCTGGTGTTCCGGCAGTATATCCTGCACAGGCTTCTCGTGCTATCCATCTACCACCCTGCCCGAGGATGCAACCTGTTTTCGAACACGACGCCGAAAGAGCAGCATGAGCTGCTTGTGTCAGCAAGAGCGGCGGTCAAGCTTCAAATTCTAGATGCTTCGATATGGTCGAATTGGGATCTCGTCATGATCACCTGGGCTGCTCTCATCGTACTTCAAGGTGTAGACGGTGGAGTAGGAGAACCAGACGGTAAGTCGATGCCCACTTCGTGACTGATGTAAGGGTCCATAACTTATCTGATGATACTTTTTAGATCTTGAGAACGTTGGAGTTCATCTTCAAAAGCTGAAGGAAATGCACGAGCCGAAGCCAAGCTTGCGAGGCATTTTAGCGACACGACTGGAACAGAAACTTCAGGGCCTTCATACGCCCGCTTCTGGAGACGCCGAGGTGTTCGAGCAAGAGATCCGGAACTTGGATAATTCATGGTATATCTTTGACCAATCGAGTCTGCAAGCAGGATATGAGCTTTGGTCGTACGAGAACCAGGGAGGATAGCCTTTGAATTCATTCACTCATTCAATCATCCTGGAGCGGCTCACTTACGTCGTGATGAAGGTTTTATAGAACTGTTACTTCATTGACTGATTGACTTTGGTATTGTCTGCACTCTAAACTATGGGTGTTCAAATGACAAATGCCCATCCATTCCCAATCTGCATGTATAACCCCGCGCGAAGCATCATCGTCAACTAGATGACAGGCCATGAAGCAATACGAGAAGACATGCTGTCTGGCGTCAACTCCACCAAGTGATCCTCGTCAAATGTCGGCTTTGTGTTAGACGGTGTCCGGGGCGTCTGAGGAGGGCTGACAAGTGACGTCGTTCTAAGTCTCAAAGGCAGCTTCTGCTCGAAACCTTTTCCAAGGCCAACCTTTTCAATGCTCTTGAAGTACTAGGGAGGTGTACAAATCAGCAAAACATCAACACAAACAGCTCTAATGTTTGAGATCCATACCTTCACAGTCTTGACCTGCAACTCTAATGTTGCGTCCTCATCTGCAACGATCATGGAATAGGGGTGTAGTTGTAAACACGACAGTGTCCACATGTGATTCACCCCACCCTCAATCGCTTTCTGGAGAGCGATCGATTTGCTCGCTCCGTTGACAATGATGACCACCTCTCTGGCCTGTGCATAGTTGTCAGCAAGCGTGTTCTCTGCAGTCACAAGTGTCTCATGTTCCCCAAAAAAAAAAGGGGGGCTGTGGTTGGAAAGGAGCAAATGCACACCTCCATTACTGTCTGGACACCAACAGTCAAAGCCATCTGCGGGACCTTGTTCAAATCGCCGCCAAAGAATCGAGCATTCGCCCTAATAGTATCCATCGCCAAGGTCTTCACCCTCGTCCGAGACGCCAGACTTGATCCAGGCTCATTGAAAGCGATGTGGCCGTCTGGACCGACACCACCGAGGAAGAGGTCAATGCCGCCGGCAGCTCTGATCTTTTCTTCATAGGAGGCGCACTCGCCATCCAAGTCAGGCGCGTTGCCGTCGAGAATGTGGACATTTTCGGGCTTGATGTCGACATGTGAGAAGAAGTGGCGGAACATGAAGCTGTGGTATGACTCGGGATGCGTCTGTGGCAGGCCGACGTACTCGTCCTTTGGTCATTGTGTCAGACGGCGGCATTCGAACTTTGGTGAATTGACAAAAAGAGGACTAACCATGTTGAATGTTATGACATCTTGAAAGGAAATACGGCCGGCCTTGTGCTCTGCAACTAGGATCTCATAGATCTGGATCGGACTGCTGCCCGTAGGCAGACCGAGAACGAATGGCTTCTCTGGCGTTGGCTCGAAGGTTCTGATGCGATCTAAGAGGTGTCAGGACTCTTTCGGATTATCATCTCCAAAGCCCCAATCAATGCAGAGGTCATACCGAGGATGTAGTGTGCAACATGGGCAGATGCTGATGCGCTATCAGGCCTGATGATGAGCCTCATTGTGTCGGTTGTAGTCTTGAACAACTTGATTCAGAATAGAAGGATAGCAACGATAATGACAAAGGAACCGTGAGTTTTGATATTTCTTAAGGCTGTTATCGCTCAGGGAATCAGTGAATGTGGAACGCGATGGTGAATGGGGGTATATGAATCCTCAGATGATAGCCAACCAGCTCCTACACCACATGCAGTCAACGCAACTATACCTATAGTGAACAACCAAAGCTTCACAAATCACACCGGCAATTCTACCCGCCGACGTCGCCGACTTCCTCTTGTCCTCCGGTGTTCGCTCTCCGACTTGACCGGTAGCACATTGCAAAAAAGGGGGGGGGGGGCGTCCTCTGGACCCGTCAACCCCACGTGGTGCAACCCGAGGATCCGGTAGCTGGGTGGCATCAACCTCGAACACTAAATTCCTTACCTCATCCATGCAAACTAAGAACAGTGCAGTGGTACCTCATGGTTCTGGTCTTTGAGCTTTGTGGGACCGTGAGTTTACGCGATAGTTGCATGCATTAACGTGACACCCGCAGGGACAAATTATTGAAATCCGGTAACCCTAACCCGGCTCTGGAAACGTTTGGTGTACCTTGTCTATACTATGTGCTCCTCTCCTTTACCCCATCGCATTTTAAAGAGAGTCCGACAGAGACGAGGAAACTCTCAGTCACTCCACGGCTCCGGAAGATAGAATTTCGGTGACTTGGATCTAATTACTCCTCCTTCGCCTGAAGCATCTTCTCGCTATACTTAGAGCCAGCCTTGAACCACCATGCGCCGACCAGAACCGTAAGTCCGCCAACAACAACGCAGGTGTAATTCATGTTGGCGGGCTCGACGGGCATCACGTACGGGAAAGAGAAGAATACAATGGCAAACGTCAGCCAGCAGACGGTGACGCCGTTGACGATGGGGCCCCACGTTGGCCCCATGTGGAATACGCCGCGGTGCATGTTCTTCCGGCGCGTCAAGAGGTTCGTGACGATGGGGAACATGTAGGAAATGTTGTTGATGGTGACGGCGGAACCGAGGAGAGAGTTGAATGCGGTGGAAGAACCCAGGTACAGACATCCCAAAGCTGCGACAGCTGCGGTGACGGCGAGCTGGGAGTTCAAGGGGATTTGCCACTTGTGGTGGACCTTCGACCAACTATCACGAACATGTCAGAATCACTAAGTTTAATGGTGTAGTAGTTGAGTAAGGCTCAACTTACATCCGGGAGAAGGGCATCGCGCCATCACGGGAGAAGGCCCAGAAGACACGGCCAGTACTCAATTGGGAGCTGACGACGCAGGGCCCCAGAGCGACGAACAGAATGAAGGTTAGACCAAACGCTCCCCCAGCCCCCTGCGTGACTTGGCGGAACAGCTCGGCCAGCGGAAGCCCGGTGTTGGTCGTAGACAGGGCGTCAAAGTCCTGGACGGAGAACATGAGGGTGATGAGGTAGGTGATACCCGTGACGAAGGCGATGGAAAGCGTAATGGCGATAGCCAGGGGTGCATTGCGAGATGGCTAAGCAAGGGTCAGCACACTCTCTGACAGTTGAGCAAATGAAGGAACAAGAAGAAACTCACGTTGGGCATCTCCTCCGTGATGTGGGTGACTCCATCAAGTCCACCAAGACTGTAGAGAGGATTGACTAGCCCAGTGATGAAGCAGACAACCTGGTTCTCCCAACCAGTGTTATTGATCCACGTGCGGAACACGAACTCGGTGTTGCGGTGCGTCGGGGCACACGCCGCCACGGTGACCATAACCACGAACCAGCCGATTTGCAGGTAAAAGAGGGAGAACTTGTTCAGTCCAGGAATGATCTTGTTACCAAACATGACGATCCCGGCGGTGATGAGGTTCAGCCCCTGGTAGACGATGAACGTCTGCCACGCCTGGATCTCGAGGTCTCCGTGGTAGAGCGCGATCAGGGCCATGAGAACCTGAGCGTAAATCAGGTTCGTTGACGCAGTCGTGAAGATCCCTAAGGTCAACGCCTGTCAGCCTCCCCATCCCAACATGCGATTGAAAGGCGAGACAACTTACAGCCAAGCACGCTAAACCAGCCTGTGAAAAAGCTCAAGACACCCGTCATCTTCCTCGGCGCGACGGCAGCAATCCAGTGGTACATGCCGCCTTCGGTGGGATACGACGAGACGAACTCGGCCAGCGACGCGCCGAGGAAGCATTGGAGCAGGGTGACTAGGATGAAGCCGTAGATGACGGCGCCGGGCCCACCGGCGTTGATCTCGGTGATGAGGCCGAGGCCGAGGCCGGTCCACGAGATTGTCGTCGTTGAGGCGAGGCCGATGAGACTGAGGGTGCTGAAATGGCGCTTGAGCTCTTGGGTGTGACCTGGTGCGTGTGTTAGTAGATGATTGCAGGATATGATGCTGAGAAAACTCACCCATCTGCGCCAAACGGATCTCGTCTGCGGAAAGGTTCTTCTCCGGAGCAGCGTCGACGCTCCGCCTCGGACTCGACGAGATGTCGGTGGGTGTCTTGACGTCTGCCATGATGTCTCTCTTGAACTCTGCCAAAGGTGATGTTCGTTCACAATTGCAAGCTCTCTTCAATTGTCAATTGTCGACAGGACACCTCAACAAGTCGTCTTCGCGTGCCATAGTCACGCGTGGGCGATATCGTCAACATATACCCATGCAGACCCGTAGGACCCTTACGGTGTTTTTCGCCCCCAGAATGCCGTTAGTCCACAATTGATAGTGTACGTATGGGGTCCGTCTGGCTTCAGCCAGACCCATCAGATGATTTTACCCCATCAATTGAGAATGAAGAACGATTGTGTTTACAGTTTTTCGTGTGTCCCCCGGAAACAAGCCGTGCTTTGCCGCGATCCGATACCACGGGTCCATCTTAAAGCTATGGGGCAGATAAAATCATAGTCCCGGTCAGATCTTCTGCCAGTATTCGTAGGAGTTGATTAGTGCAAAGATACGGGCATTAGAGCCGTGGTTGATCACCCGGTAAACATCGGACCGGGTCCTCCAACTTCTCCCAAGAGGCCAAGCTCCCCCGTTCATCGGACCTTAAACCGTACCACACCATCTGAACACTTTCTTTTCTGCCCTTCTGGACTGCCAAAAGTGCGGAGAAGAGGCGAGCAGGGGGCACCGAGTCATCGGTCAGGGACGATCCTTGTTAGAGCCAACCGGGCATCTCGCATCTCCCCCGGCTTTCTTCTTCCACGACCCCGGTTCATGCCCGTAACCCAGTGATACCACTGTCCTTCCGGGCAATCACCTGTTCTTCGCTCGGGGATGCCCCGAAATGCTTCTTCGTGCTGCCTTTCCTCGGCTACAGGGGGTCTCTCGCGCCGTTGGGAATTACAACGTCCCACTGAGCCAAGGTCTACGAATTCGAATCCTTCATGTTCTTTCTCTAAGAGACTAGTGTACGGAGTACGACTCTCATCCCGCCTTTTCCACAGCTAGGACGACGGGTTGTCAAAGGTCTCCATGTCTTCCCACCCTCGTTATCACCTCCGCATTCTTACCTAACCTGGCCAACATCACCGACCCGAAGTCGAGAGAGGAACCCACCCAGCCACCGCCGCTAAAGTAGCTTGTCCTGCTTGATTGATTGCGCACCCGGGTCGGGACCCCGGGGGAGGGGTTTTCCTGCTTGAACATGACATCTCTTGGTACTCGCCCACTGCCCGTTCGTCGCCGGTCACGCAGCTTGTATCCGTATCTGTGTAATGACGACGATCTTCCGGGGGCCCAGCGCGATATGGGCAACTCTTGGCCGCGGTCTTGGCCGCGGAGAGAGACTGAGAGAGAGCGAGATTCGATATGATGGTGTATATTAAGGTAGCCTGAGACCGCATCCCCGGGTTCGCAATTGAGTCCCCTACCCCAGATCTCTGTTGAGCTTCCAACTCCTCTGTCATTCGTCAATTGGTCCCTCTCGTCCTCTCCTCTCTTCACAATGGCAGCCACCTTCAAGGCGATGGGCATCCTGGCCCTCGCCAGCTCAACAATGGCGGTGTCGCCATACGTCGCCAATCTCTCCACCAACGCCCAAGGCCTCTTGACTGAGTCCATGACGTGGATGGACCAGTACTACGACCGTTCCGCGGGGTACCTCTACGACATTGGATCCGCGTCCGCGCTGCGGCACGAGACGCGCAGCTCCGTCTGGTACGCCCTGGGTCTGCTTGCGCGCAACGACGGCGACGACGTTGCGGAGGCCGAGAAGATTATCAAGAACACCATTGGCGCGCAGTTCAAGAACGTCTCGGAGCAATGGTGAGAGCTTCTTCACATCTGAGTTGACGGGCGCAAGAGACTGACTTGACTTTCAACACAAAGGTACGGAGACTACCAAAAGTACGACGGGGAACCGTACGTGGGATCGCCTTACTACGAGGACAGCATCTACAACTCGTGGGACCCCAACTGGAGAGGTTTCGTCGGCACGACGCTCGTCATGGCGTTGGAGGAGTTCCCCCACCTGCTGAGCAACGACACCCAGGATCTCATCCTCGAGTCGCTGCACAACACCACAAAGGGAGACGAGTACCGCGTCGGCGGCGTCGACGACGACAACCTCTACCCAGCCTACAGCAATCCTGTAAGCGCCTTTCTTCTTGACAACAGCTGTAATGCAGGCACTAACACCACCAAGGCCATCATGCGCGCCCTCGTCTCAGGCTACACCGGCCGCCGCCTCAACGACGCCAACATGACGGCCTCGGGCGAGTCCTACGCCCAGGAGATCATCGATCTCTTTGACCGCGCCAACACGCTCTCCGAGTTCAACTCGGGCACCTACACGGGCGTCTCCCTCTTCGGGCTGATCCTCTGGTCCAAATACCTCCCCGAGGACTCGGTCATGACGCAAAAGGGCCCGCAGATGCTCGCCGACACGTGGAAGGCCGTCGCGCAGCTGTGGCACCCGGGCATGAAGAACATGGCCGGCCCCTGGGACCGCGCCTACGGCTACGACATGAACCGCTACGTCAGCTTGATGGCGCTCTGGTTCTGGACCTTGATTGGCAAGGAGAACTCTTCCCTCATCTCTGCTGTAAGTCTATCCTCGAAGTGGCTCCTCAGGCCAAGGCCCCAGGAGCGCACTCGTATAAAAACAGCATACTAACTCCGAATAGCCTCAAGTCATGTCCCACGCCGCCGACTACGCCTGGGCCCCCCTCTTCGCCGTCCTCGCCGACTTCCACGCAAGCCTCCTCCCCGAAGGCCTCGTCGCGAACCTCACCACCTTTGGCAGCGAAGACCGCACCTTCTCCGCCTCAACCTTTTACCCGCCCTACGACCTCGTCCCCCGCAACATCAGCACCTGGCTCTCGGAAAACCTCACCATCGGCGCAGAATCCTTCAAGGAGAACGTCGTCGGCGGGCCCTCCATCAACCAGGCGTCCTTCAACCCGGCCGTCGTGCAGTGGGACACGGGCGCCGAGATCGCCTTTATCTCGCTGTACCCCACCGAGATGTCGCTCGACGTCGAGGTCGCGCCGAACAAGCTGAGCCTGAGCTACCCCAACGGCACCGCCGACTCCATCTTTACGTTTGTCGTCGGTACCTTTATCAAGAAGCCCACCATCACCAGCTGGGCTGATGTTCAGGGCCTGTCTGTGAATGTCTCGGGTAACGTCAACGAGACGTACGCGCTGTCGTTTGCTGGGTCCATGGGAGGCACCAGCTCGCCCATCCGCGACTTTGAGTTTTGGAACTTTACATACACGCTGCCTCAGGGCTTCGAGGGCACGCCGAGCATTGTCCTCGACTTGAACTTGTTGTAAGGATGAGATGGGTGGGGGGTTAGATGTCAGGCTCCTTGAGGCTAGGCATGTTTATGGTGTACATAGTTGAGCATTCCGGCTTGGGATGTTCATGATAATGAAGTAATGATATTGGTAGTAATGGCAGGGAACCTCTACCGTCAACAAAGGTCGTCGATAGACGCAATCAAAATGGGTGGAATTGAATTCCATCATGCTCTTCGTCGTCGATGAGAAAGTAGTAATCTTGATGATATTTGACGATTTCCTCAATTTTGGATGCGATTATCAATCAATCGCAGAGTATTACACTACATTTATGTTTTACACGTGCTTCTCATAAAACTCAACCCCTCAAGTAAGCAAGAAGGCCTCGCTCAACAGCGACACCAACTGCGCCAGTAGCAGCAACAATCCACACCCACTGGTTATCGTACTCCCCAAGACTGGGCCAGAAGCTGTTCTTGTCGCGCTTGTACTCCTGGAGCTGCTGGAACTTGAGCGGGTTCTCCTTGGCGTAGCGCTCCTCCTGGCTGGCCTCAGTGACCTTATCGCCGCCGAGGTAGCGGAGGACAATGTAGTTGACGATGGGGCCGAGGGCGGCGAGGGGGTGCATCATACCGGCGCTGTAGAGGAGGACAGGGAAGGACAGGTGGACGAGGGCGTCACCAAGGTAGCTATGCTTGGTTAACTTTCATAATTCAATGATAGAAGTTGAGACCCATGGATTACTTACTTCGGGTGGCGGACAATGCTCCAGACGCCCTCGCGGTTGATCTCCTTGCTCTTGCTAGAGTGTTCCTCAAGCTGGCTATCCGCAATGGTCTCGAGGGCAAGACCAGCGGTGAAGAGGAAGACAGCCAAGCTATGGAACGTCTCGGGGAACTCCGTGAAAGCAGACGACCGCGCGCTAGTCAACGGCGCACTAAAAGGCAACGTAAACGGCAAAGCAATGAGTGTCTGCAGCGCAGCCTCGGGCAAGAACATGCTGAAGAAGGCCTTGTCCCAGAACTTGGGGTCCTTCTTCTTCAACGCGACGTAGCGGTCGTCGTCCTTGCCACGCTTCACGCTGCGGGTGGCGATGCGGTAGAATAGACGGGCACCCCAGGCGCTAATACCAGTGAGGAGCAGCTTCTGGGTGTATCCGAGAGAGTTCCATGCCGAGGGGACTGACAGACCATCGTGAACTATGCGGGCGCCGATGGCGGTCCACCAGGCGTTGGCGACTTGACCAGAGGGCCACAGCCAGTCTTTCGTGTCTGCGCGGTCGGTGTACCGCGCGACGGCGTAGACTACGGTGCTCAAGCCGGCGTGGAGGCCAAAGGATGGGAGTAAGGCGTTTTGTACGAGGCCGAGGGTTGATGTTGTAGCCGCATTGACGGGGTTGCTGGGGTGGAGGCTGAAGTGCGAGCCGTAACGATCCTGCTCGGCACCGGAGACTCTCGGCAGTCTTCTTGAGATCCCCTCTGCAGCTGGACCTGCCTTGCCGCCAAAGTGGGCTCCGAAGCGGTCTTGCTCAGCTCCCGAGGCGTGGGGGAGGTGTTCGTTAACCTTGGATCCGGAGGGCAGCTTGTCGCTGCCGAACCAGCCGCCGAAGCGGTCCTGCTCAGCCCCGGACGTCTTTGGGATCTTGTCCTTGATGTCCGAGGCAGACGGCAACTTGTCGCCTCCGAACCAACTTCCAAACTGATCCTGTTCTGCGCCAGTTCCCTTGGGCAGCTTCTCGTTGATCTGGGAGGCAGAAGGCAGCTTCTTCTTGATCTTGTCCGTGACCTGATCGACAACGCCCTCCCAGTGCGCAGCGTACCGGTCCTGCTCGGCGCCCGAGGCACTGGGCAAGTGTTCCTTGACCCAAGTGCCGGCGGGCTGTCCCTTGTTACCACCGAACCAGCGATCATACCGATCTTGCTCGGCGCCAGACACACGTGGCAACTTCTCGCCGAGCTTGTCGACAGAAGGAAGCTCGTGGCCGCCAAACCAGCCCTCGTAGCGATCTTGCTCGGCCCCAGAACCCCGCGGGAGGTTCTGTCTCAGCTTCTCGGCAGCCTGGTCTCCCTTATTTCCGCCGAACCAGCCTCCGTAGCGGTCTTGTTCGGCACCGACGCCTCGGGGCAGGTTCTCTTTGATCCTGTCCGCAGCGTGCTCGAGCTTCTCGGTGGCTTTGTCAGCTTTCCCACCGAACCAACCCCCATAGCGCTCTTGTTCGGCGCCGGCGCCGCGGGTGAGGTTCTCCTTGAGTCTGTCGGCGGCATGTTCAATCTTTTCGGTAGCTTTATCGGCTTTGCCACCGAACCAGCCGCCGTACCGATCCTGCTCGGCGCCTGATGCCATGGGCAAGTGTTGTGCCGTGGGGATTTCGTTAGTATTGACGCCTAGGCGGGCATTGTAGCCCTCTCCCCGGTCCGTCATTGTGCTTTGGATTGTCGTAGACTGGACTCAATGGTATCGTATGACGAACGTAAGGAAACCGTCAATGAAACTTTCGATGGGAAGGGAGAAGAAGAGAAGGGGCAGAGGGTACTAGATAGTATTTGAATGGCACATGTAAACAGGGAGGAGGGGAAGCTCCGGAACGAGCTGTGGTGGCATGTTTCCGAATGGCCCTTACATCTGAAAGCTGGAAGCTCTGAGCTTACTTACAGCTAACTGCTACCTACCTCCCCCAATTCGCCTCTAAAGCTGTGCTGTAAGGATGACGTCTACCCCGCGGTAGGGCGGGTTACCCCTTGTTCCTCGACGTCACTGGGCGTCCCGATCCGATGAATTGGCTGATGCGGTTAGCTTCGCAGGTCTGGGTAGTACCACTGCAAGTCTTCTCGTCACTCGCTTCAAAACAGCAAAGCTTCTGTAAAGAATTGAACATGATACGAAAACTGATAGATTATTGTATGGATCCTCTAGATGTCTAGCTCAATACATAGCTTAGGGATTGCGCCGGATGCTGTTTGTGAGGCTTCTCAATGAGAGAGACGACTCACACGATACTTTCATTACCCAAGGTACGTACGCACAGGAGTTCACTAAAATTGCGGGGTCTGCTGGTGCAGATCGACGAGCACCTGCATTCTTGGCCAGGAACATGGGCTGACGGATCCTCTGCTCGGACACGGCGGGTATCCAACCCCAGGTTTCGTACAATATCTGACATGACGGATAGTCAAAGTCTCCAAAAAGCTGTGCTTGGCGTAAAATAACAAGAGCACCTGTATACTTATTTTAAAAGATCACTGTCGCACCGAATGACGAGTGGAAATGTGGTATTCAAAGAGGCAGAGAACAATATCACACGGATTTTCTGGGTATCTACAATGTCATAATAGAAGCCTCGGTATCCCATATGACCTAGCAAATACCAAATCAAAGCTTATGTTCAAACAATAACAAATGGGGAATAATCAAACAATTTTACTTCCAACCGGCTGAAACCGAAAGCAGTGCGCGACGCCGGTTCCCAAACGCCAAACACCACTCCATTTCCGCGCCCCCAACCCGATGAAGAACAAAAGAAACATCCTAAAAGGAGACAGAGCAGAACGGCAAAGAATCAAAACCAATTACCGCCGCCGTGGCCCCCATATCGATCGTACTCTGAAAACCCAATCTGCGGAGGCGGGAACATGGGCGACACAATCTCTGTCTTGCGCTGCCCGTCCTCATCCAGGTACGTCGCCGAGTCGAGAATCAAATCAAACAGCGTCTCCTCTTCGCTCTCGTCCACCGAGACAGACGGGTTCGGCGAGAACGGCGGCGCCGTCGTCGGGGCTGTATTCAAGCTCGTATTGGTTGTCGCGCTCGTGGTGGTACTCCTCGCGGTGGTACCGGCAACACCACCAACACCACCACCTGCCATCGGCAGACTTAGTCGCTCAGACTTTGCCGACGCCTGTGATGAAGCCCGCGAGTACGAACTAATCAACTCTTCAAGCATCCGACAACTCTTGCAGAGGATCCCAATTCCCGAGTCGGAGAACCTACACGTCAACTTCAGTGTTCCCTGCGCCGCAGCCGAGGAACTGCTGAAGTGGCGCTTGTCTGAGAAGATGTCTTCGCCCGGTCGGAGACTCTCTCTCATGTTGCACTTGCTGCACCGGATGTCTGCTGTCGTGTTGCTATTGCTAGATTCACGGTAGCCGCCGGCGCTGCTCGGTGTTGACTCGACACCTGAAGAGTACTCTGCGTCCGAGTGGGCTTTCGGTGAGGTGTCGTGTTCCGAGACTGGGCTAGGGCCCATGTCAGAGTGCTCTGTCAAGGCTGATATGCGCGGGAACGGTATCGTGAGCATTGTTGGGACTGGAAGCGTTGCGGCCCGTGTCAGCTTTTCCCGCCTCGTTTCGTTGCTGTTGCTTGTCTGGCGTTGACGTTGACGTTCGAGGCCGGGGCCGTCCCAAGCCGCACCCTTGGTTTCATTGACCGCAATCGTAGGACCACGCTGAATGAATCGTTGTAGACTCCTGGTGCTGGAGCTGGATGCAGACGACAGGTTACGTGGTCGACCAGTTGTTGTGTCCAGTGACGCTGATGACTTTCCCGCGTGAACAGGCGGCTGATTGCGACAAGAGATGAAGACGCTTCTGAGATGCGCTTCAACATCCAGGGATAAGGACGCAGTGATAACGGGTATCTGCGCGGAAAACGAGCCGCTGTCGGCCGATTGCGAGGCGAGAAACCGAAGCCGTTCCTCCAAGCTAGCCTTCAAGTTGGACATGTTGCCGGCAGCAAAGACTTCCTGTTCTACCAGCGGCAGCTCTACGGCGGGCAAGGCAACTTAAGCCTGTCAGTGAATATGTTTGCATTCTTGGATCTAGAATACTCACCAGGCTTCGGTACCATTCTGTCAAGAGGGAATAGCCACCTCCACAGCTCATCCCACGAGTCGAAAACCTTATTGCCCATCTGTTCAGATAGTTTCTGTGCTTTCATACTACTGAGGCCATCTTCTGGATCGGCCCATTCAGAGTCGCCATCCGATCTTGGTTCGCACATTTGCTCTCTAGGTAGCATCAAGTGTTGCTTGAATACGTTGGGCTCCGAGAAACCATCCTCACACCGCGGGCACTGAAAGAGGTGAGCATCGCCGCAACGCTTATGATCCTTTGCGATATGCTTCCTAATGCCATTTAGTTATTGCTCGCTATTCTGCCAATGATTTGATACTTACTGCAAGTCTGCGAAATCTTTCCATTTTCCGTTGGCGCAGTGCCACTTGTCATTGACGTTGAATCGTGCCGGATTTCGCAGCCTGTAAGGGCATGGCAGCAATCCACCTTGGCCACTGCTTTCTCTTTGATTATTCGAGGAATAGTAGTCGACAATCGATGACCCCCCGCTGGACCTTGTATCCTGCTTGGAAGACTGCGCGTTGCGTTCGTCTGTCGCGGCCATCTTCATCTGACCACCAGCTCTGCCTGCGGTCTCCTGGAGCGACTTCGATTCCAGAGCCAGACGGGCTTGCGCAGGCCCTCCGCTCCCACTGTCAGCGCCTCCTGTCTGTGCAAGACGGGAGATGTCTTCGAGACATCGTGCTACAGTGTCCCAGACTTTGAGGGGAGTCGAGGATCTGTCGGCGCCAGCGCCAAATTCCTCGTCCAATATCATGGAACAGATACGAGACACCAATGGCTTCTCACCATCTGGTAGAGCATCGTTCGACGCCTTGATGTCCTTCCGATAGCTTTCCAGGTTGGAGTCTCTTGGCGGCAAACGTGCAGGTTGATTTTGTGAACGGCTCTCACTGGGCTGCTCATGTTTAGGATGGGCTCCAAGCCTAGTTACCAGGTTAGCTGGCCAACGTTGAAGATGTTGTCCTCGATGGGCACGCATACCTAGGCATCTCCGGCTTCCTTCCTTTTGATGGGGTCGCCGGCATGCTCATGGAGTGCGTCGGCCTAGACGGTGTCTGTGGTTCCGACGAAGGGGGAGCTTTGCGAGGCGTGCTGGCTGACGTCTCTACGCCGCCAGCTTTAGAAGAATCAGAGGAGTCTTTGCGTTTCAAGAGAATCGAGTCTCTTAGCGGCAGACGTCGACGCTTAGGTGAAGTCTGCTTGACGTTCCCAGATCGTACAAGGCCCCGTGGCGGAACGGGAAACTCCCAGGAGTCGTGAACCAGCCGGTTCTCTTGGTCCTCCTCCTGACTCTTCTTGTCTCGGTGTCCTTCTCTGCTATGTGACAGGATGCGCAGCGTCATAACCGGGCTTCGGCTTCTGTCAAATGGCCTCGTCGACGAGCTGTAGACGCGTCCCGAAGAGGCACTCGACCGCTGAAGTGGGACAGGCGGCACAGCAGTCTTTGGTGCATCTTCTGGTGAGGTATACCTTGATCGAATGGTAGGTCTGCTGACTGGCAGCGGTGGGCGGTACTGCGTTTCGACTCTGGTTCTTTGACCTGGCGCAGTTGTTCCCCGTGATCGACTACTGGATGGGTGTTCCGGCCGGCGTGGCGGGATCTGCTGCTGATGCGTGTGCAGGGGGTTCATGTTGGGCATCCTGTGATGGTCTCTTGCCCCTATCCCTGTTGTTTTACGTCTTGCGTATTGAACATGAGCTTGAAATCTTCAGCGCAGAATACCGCTGGCACAACCAAGCACAACTATGCCTGTGAAGAAAGACTCGTTCGAGAAAGAACAGCGACGAATCACGAAACGAACAGCGTGTAGATTGAAACCGAATTTCACGAAGCAACAAACACCATGGCCAGGGCCAGCCTGGTGGGGGATCTGAACAGTCATATGTCCTCGCTTTGTGTACGCCGGCAGCTTCATGCTTTGGAGGGATGAACATGCAGAACATGCTCAAGAGGGCGGACGGCACGACTCGGATCCAACAGACAACCTGTCACTAGTCCCATCGTTAGTCAAAATCATTTCAGACACTGATGCGCAAGACGGGATCCCGAGACTCGTTGACTGCATCGCACCCATTGGCCCGAAGTCGAAGGGAGAAGCGAGCCGAACTAAGACGGGAGTCTAAGGGTCGATAACCAAGACAAGGTCTCAAAGTCCAGCCTGCGGCGGGGCATCTGTGGCACCCCAAAACAGTCCCTTTTTCGACAGCTTTGCCAGTCAAGCCAGTGACCATTGGACTGCTAGGCTCTAGCATATCCCTTCCATTGAGCACGACACAATAGAAGAGGTTGGACTCCCTCGATGGCTGGGCCTCGACACACCATAGACCATGTGCAGGGCAACTTTGCCAGCGAGATTCATCTTCCAGATGACGATGTTGACTTTTGTGGCAGAGTAGCAACAACCAAGACCTGCATCGCTCGATGACAGATCATGTCCCGTGGCCCATGGGCATAAAAAAAGTTTGATTCCGCCGTATCTGATGATCAGATCATCGGCGGTGTTGTCGCGGGGGAAGCGTGCGATGGTTGTCAAGCCGACCTCTGTCGAGAATGACCAGCAAGGCGCCGTTACACAATGTCGTCTTCGCCGGCATAGACTTTTTCATCGGGCATCTTGAGGCCATGAGTATCTTGCGCTTTCGTGGCCCTTCGTGTCACCCCATTGTCCCATTGACGAGATTCCTTGGCAGACATCTCGACATTGGTGTAAGTCAAGATGCTCTTGGTTTCATCGACGACAAAGTCGCACCCGTTCCAGTGATGGCATTCCCAGTGTTGGATGCGCACGCCTTGAACTTGCAAGTTACACCAGAATTTGTAGGAAATTGTGTCGAAATCCGGCCGTGAGGATGCGAGTCTTCGGTAGTCCCGCGACATCGTATTCCTCAGCGGGTAAAACAACAGATAGACGGGATGAACGAGTAGACCTGGGGCTGAAAGATGGAGAACCGAGCAATGGCGAAAAGCAAAGTCTCGCAGCACTCAGCCGTCGTGTTGGTGGGTGGTGGGGGGCTTCCAGGGCAGGCAGGCAGCGGCTTATCTTATCGGAGCGCGCAAGCTCCGGTTCACCTGGAGGTCACCGTAAAGGTACGTACTGCGAGGCTCCTGGAAATGCGCGAGAGCCCATCCCATAGGCGGCCATGATCAACATTCAAGCCCATCGGGAAATCCAACATCGCAACGAGGCTACACAAACTCAATCGATATCGAGCCATCTTCTTCAGCACCGCATACCAGTCACTCGTTTTGATCCTCAGAAGTGTTCGATCTCCACGCAAGCCCCAGGACTCCCCGGCAACAAATCGCGTAACCAAGAATCCGACGACACCGAAATTCCCAATTGCTGAACACCACCACACCCAATCCACGAACCCCTCCTCACCACGTGCTGAAGAGCTCTCCAGATCGCGAGCACAGGGTAGCCTATATACAACATGGCTGACGCCGGCTATACCAATGGCCCAGGCAACACGCCCCTGGCTGAGGTCAAGAAGCCCAAGAAGAAGAAGGTCCTACTCATGGGAAAGAGTGGCTCGGGAAAGTCGAGCATGCGAAGCATCATCTTCAGCAACTACATTGCCCGTGATACCCGGAGACTGTAAGCCCTCTTCTCCTATACCTGGTGGTTCTTTTAGCTATTTCGTCCGTGTAGAGACTAACCACGGAACCAAACAGCGGCGCAACAATAGACATCGACCTCTCCCACGTCAAATTCCTCGGAAACCTCACCCTCAACCTCTGGGACTGCGGCGGCCAAGAGGCCTTTATGGAAAACTACCTCTCCCAGCAGCGCGTCCATGTCTTCTCCAACGTCGGCGTCCTCATCTACGTCTTCGATATTGAGTCCCGCGACATTGACCGCGACCTTGCAACCTACGTTTCCATCATCTCCGCCCTCCTCCAATTCTCCCCGGGCGCCAAGATCTACGTCCTCATCCACAAGATGGACCTCGTCGTCCCCGCCCACCGTGAATCCGTCTACGACGACCGCGTTCGCGTCGTCCGCCAGCGCACCGCAGAGTACGCAAACAGCATCGGCTACCTCCACCAGCAGCATCCAGACGCCGCCGACGACCCCACCAGCCCCTCGACCGCGCCCCCCGCCGGCGGTTTCGACATCACTCCCTTCGCCACCAGCATCTGGGACCAGAGCCTCTACAAGGCCTGGGCGAGCATCATCCACGACCTCGTCCCCAACCTGGCCACGATCGAACGCAACCTCGCCAATCTCGGCGTCGCCATCGAGGCAGAGGAGCTCCTCCTTTTCGAGCGCACCTCCTTCCTCGCCGTCTCCTCCTGGACCTCGGAAGAAGGCCAGCGGAACCCCACCGAGGACAGGCTGGAGCGCATGTCCAACATCATGAAGCACTTCAAGCAGACCATCAGCCGCTTCACCGGCACCCCGCGCAACGCAGAGCAATTTGTGCGCATGGAGCATAAAGCCGGCACGCGCTTCAACCTCTTCATCCTCAAATTCACGACGAATACCTACCTGATGGTCATTCTGCCACCCGGCGAGGCTAGGTTCAACGCCGCCATGCTCAACTGCCAGATCGCGATTGAGCATTTCAAATTCCTAGACGGTCCGGCTACCATGATCTCGCAAGGCGGCGGCAGCACAGCATGAGAGTATTCCAAAGAGGGGCTGTAAATAATGCGAACCTCGCGGATCTGTTTCTAGTTGGTTTATACGTATCGGCAACAAACAGTTTGCCGCAGCGGCGTATGGCAAGGGATGATTAATGATACCATTTGAAGGGGCGTTGAAGGACCTCAAAACTGTACAGCAAATAAGTACATGTACGCTTAGCACAAAGGTACTTTGGCAGCAAGCAATAAAGGACTTGCCGACCTGATGTTACTGTTTCATGTGGGCGTGTCTATTTCTCAAGCAAAGTCTACATTCCACGCAGAGGCAAACGGCCTCAAATGCCCAGACCCAAAGCCACCCGGCTATAATGCGGGTCAGGGCCCCAAAGTACCAAACGCCGCCCGGTTCCCGCCATTTTCTTTTCCGTCTGCCTCGTGCATTAAGCCCACTTGACGACCGCGGTGCCGCCCTTCTTGAACTCAGACATCTCGCCCAACACCAAGCTGCGATCGGTGTGGTCCTTGTTGGGGAAAGTCGTGGCCAATACCCAGGACCTGTTGCGGGTATCCGCAGAAGCGCGCTGCACAAATTCGTAGACGTCATTGATGGTGTTGGTAGTGTTGAAGCGAGCAGGCAGTCTGGTGCCATTAGGCAACTGGATACGGAGGGTCAGGGTAGGCTGAGACTCATCGACAGCCTGCTGAGGGCCAGTCGAGCTGGCACTGGCCGAGGCCGAAGCAGCAGGGGCGGCTGTGGTGGACGAAGAGCTGCCCTCACCGGGAACGGGGCTACCGAGCCGGCGACCCTCTCCGCCGAACGGCTTGTATGTCTTGGGCAACGGGTGGTAGTTCTCCTGGTGTTGATGAAGCTTCACGTCGACCGGCTGATCGTAGCGAACATTCATCAAGTGCAGAGGGGCTCTACCAGCCCGAATCATGTTGAGATCCATCGCATTCTCGGGGTCGTCGAATCGGTGAAGTTCGCCATCGTCAATGCTGAAGCCATCCTGCCACAGGTGCAGTGTACGCTCCTGAGGCTCGCCGGTCGCGCCCGCTGAGCCACCCGCACCCTCCTGAGCATCAGGGTCGGGAATACTGCGGCTCTCGGAGCCCTCGCCACCCAACGTGGTGCCGCTTCCGCGGAAAGCACCGGAGCGCGAAGGGCCCGCGGGTGATGCAGTCTCTGGCCGGGATGCGTTCCTGATCTGCGTCAGTCCTGTCGTCCTCGTAGCATTCTCTTGCATTGTGAACTTACGCCTTGGCCTTGGCGAGGATGTCGCTGATGATCTTCTTAGCACCACCGCCCTCTTGTTGAGACGGGTCCTGCACAGCCAGTCCAGACTTTTCACCGCCAGCAAAGAGGTCGCCGCGGCCTCTGTCATCGTCGTCCTCGTCATCTTCATCGTCATCGTCGTCGTGTGCGTGGCCGCCTCCAATAGAGCTAAGCGTTGCGAGACCCTTCTTCTTAGGCGCTGCCTTCTTTGCGGTGCTCGCTCTGCCGACCGACTCGGGCGCGGGTCGTCCATCGAGGGTTCGGGGACCGGTGTATTCGGCGGGAGCAGGAGCAGAAGCTTGAGCCTGCGCAACGGGTTCGATTTCTTCCTCACCGGAGTCGTGGTCGGCGTAGTAGGCTTGGGCGGCAAGGCCGATGTCCCAGTTTGCGGATTCGAGGTACTCTGTGCACTTAACGCAAAGTTAGTCAGGTAATTCACCACGCTCTTCCCAAACACCTTACCCTAGCTTCGGGCATGCCTGTCAGGCTCTTGAAGTCGCGAAGTATATTGTTGCGCGAAGCGCTGTTGGAGCTCCCAGACATGTTGGCGGTACTGGATGTGGTATGGCGGGGGAGGGTGAGGTGTCGATGGGGAAGGATGAAATGGACGGAAGATGAAAAGAGAATTGGAGTGGTCTTTTAACCTAGTGTATAACGGTGTGGTCGTTTAATAAGGTAGGTAGAGATATCAACAGTGAATCCGTGATCTTTTTGAAGCTCAGTTTTCTTTGAAGGTTGCGCTGTGCAGTGGTTGAAAGGCGAAGTGGGAGACGAATAGCAGGCAGCTTAGTGGTCGTAACTGCTTCCACGGGCATTGGAGCTGCATCCGTAACGAAAGGTACCTGGCCGTCTAGCACATTCCCTGTGACGTGAGGGAGGAGCCACCGCCCATACCGACTGCCCCAACCCCACCATAGGTACACCGCCACATTTGCAACTTATCTAATCTCTCCAGATTGTGGCTGAAGCTTCGACAAGAAAGTCGAATACTTACGCACAGACCCCACAGACTGCAGCAACACGTTGGGGGAGGTGGCAGCTGCGGTGTGATTTTCCGAGGTGATGCCGTAGCCGTAGCTCCCCGTCCCATCATCGAACTGCCCTGCGCCGAATCTCGGTAAACCTGCTCGTCGACCAAGTTTCCAATCATCCCCACGATCACTACCTTCCGAACCCCCAAGCCAGCGTCGACTATGGCTTCCGACGACTCCCTCCACCCCCTTGCCGAGTCCGGCGTGACGATCCGGTCCGACAGCGAGCAGTACTCTCAAGGCGAGGATCTCACCGAATCACCTCCCTCGTCCAACTCGCCCATCATCCTCTACAAGCCGCCTACGTTCTGGGGCCTGGTTCGCGGGGCCGCTATCAACCTGTTCCTCCCCTTTATCAATGGCATGATGCTGGGATTCGGAGAGCTATTTGCACACGAGGCTGCCTTCAGGCTAGGATGGGGCGGCACCAAGGTACGAAACGGACTTGTTAGACGCTCGCATACATGCATCCCCAGAGCATGCGCATACTGCGAGATTTCAGCCGAAGATGGCGACACATGTTGCAATAGTATCTAACACACATATTACAGGTGTTCCCCTTGTCCCGGAGAACGGCGCACGCTATTGGCCCCGGCCTTGAGATTCGCGACAAGCACCGGAGGCCCTCTACCGGTCTCGACGATTTGACGAGCTTGGAGTGACTAGGCGGGTGGGAATGAAAGCACGAGTGCACCTATGAAGACGGGATATTTCCGACCGCGTGTGAGGTCGCAAGCTGCTCTAAGGAAGACAACAAGAAACGACGGCATCCCTCAGTGACAGAAAGCTACTGCAAGCGGTGTCGGAATCATTACAAACAATGTCCAGCCAGATATACTACTTACCTAGGCAAGGCTACATACATCGGCGTACGGGGAGAGTAGAGGCATTTACAAAGTACGGCCCTTGGACAGATGGTGTTGGTGTGGACCAGGTTACAGTGACGAGTTCAAGACTCGAGGGTCGTACATATGCAAGGATCAAAAGAAACCAAAATACAGCATGTTCCCTCATTTATTGATGGTTAGCCAACAATGTCAGCTTTGCGAATTTCCCCATAACTACACAGCTACAATCGAGCCTTCCGGTGTCATGGATATCCAATGCTGACCTTCCTGAGTCTCGTCCCCCAGACTCAACCTGAGTGACTCTCCCCTGGCCGCGGAACGGAGCCGGAGCTTGGACCCGCTTCCCGTCCCACCCGACATTTCCCCGGCGCGTCTGCGGTTCCAATGGCGAGGTCCCCAAAAATTTCCAGCAACTCGCGCTGAAGACAGAAAGACGCTGACTGGAGCGTCAGTCTGCAATTCTCAACACCCTCCCAACCCTCCTCCCTCAGAAACTGCCCACCATGCTGCCCAGCAGAGGTGTTCTTCGTTCGCTGCCCTCCACGAGAGCGGCCAGCAGCATAACCCGCCAAAGTGTACATTCTTCCTCTCCCACCCTCTGCCTTCGGAATCCAATGCGCATCAAGTACTAACGTGCAGTGACCAGATCTCCCGGGCACCCAGACGACTCGGCGATGGACGGCAATTTGGAACCTCGATTCGCAACGGCAGTGCGCCCTGGGCGGCACTGAGATCGACCAACTTCAGACCAGGTGGCCTTGCCGGCACAGTAGCCATCGGCGGCTCCCTCGAGACGAGAAGAGCAATCTCCCTCTGGGACAAGTCTGAGCCCCAGCCGACACCATCAGCACCGTCACCAGTCGCACCAGCTGCACCGGCTACCCCCGTTGCGCCCTCAGGGTCCGTCGACGCAGCCTCAGCATCCGCTTCATCTATCCCTCCTTCCGCACCGGCCGCACCTGTCGCACCCGTCGTCCCCGAGGCCGCAGCCCCCTCGACCTCTTCCCTTCCCGAGCTCGATGCCGCCTCCCTCCTCGATCTCCCCGAACAAATCGGCTTCCTCAAGACCCTCGGCCTCGACTTCGGCTGGGGCCCTTCGAGCGTGATGCAATGGGCCATCGAACACGTCCACGTCCTCTCCGGCATGCCGTGGTGGGGCTCCATCGCCGCGACGGCCATCCTTCTCCGTCTCATCATGTTCAAGCCGCTCCTCAAGTCCCAAGACACCTCGGCGAGGATGCAGAAGCTCCACCAGGATCCGGCCTACGACGAGACCCGCAAGGCGATGCAGGAGGCCATGGCGAGCGGTAACTCGGCCGCCATGACTGAGGCCCGTCGCGACCTGTCCATGCTGAACAAGCGCGCCGGCGTGAACCCCCTCAACGCCTTCTGGGGTCTCCTCCAGATCCCCTTTGGATACGGCATGTTCCGTGTCCTCAACGGCGCTGCCAGCATCCCCGTCCCCGGCATGGAAACTGGTGGTTTCCTGTGGATCACGGATTTGACCGTCTCTGACCCTTACTTCCTCCTGCCTATTGCCGGTCCGATGGCCATGTTTGCCATGGTCAAGGTACGTGAAACCCAGGCGACCCAGCTTGCTTCAATCTAGATGCTAACATGTTGAGTTTCAGCTCGGCTCCAAGTACTCCACGCCTCAGGCCAAGGCCCAGCAAAAGCTGATGATGTACATCCTCGGACCCCTCTCCGTAATCTTCACCTCGTACCTCCCCGCCGGCGTCCAGTTCTACTTCTTCATCACCGGTCTCATCGGTGTCGCCCAGAACTGGCTCTTCTCCAAGGCCGCCTTCCGCTCCCTCTTCAACCTCACACCCATCGCCACTCCCGGCCCTGCCATCGGCACCACTGCCGGCCCAACCAGAATCGCTTCCGGTCCCACACGTCTGAACTACCAGGCCCCGCGCACGACTCCTGCCCCCGCAACCCCTGCGGCTGACGCCGGCAGCATCAAGGGCATCGTCGACAACTTGAAGCAGACCGTGCACAACGCCAAGGGCGGTGCCGGAAACCACCTCGAGGCCGGCCGCAAGCGCGAGGCGGAGAAGGCTGCTAAGAAGTACGCTGAGCAGAGAGGCGAGCAGGAGAGACAGAAGTTCTGGAGCGAGACACGGAAGAAGTAAATGATTGCGTTTTGGGGTTGTTATACTGGTGATCAGTACCTGACGGTGGAAGAGCATTGACTGGGATCACCGTACCTTGCACTTGTAATATATCAAAAAGAAGACGGACGGAAAACTCCCGAGTCATGTGGAAGAGAAGGAGTTTCGAGATACTGTACCATATGGGTGTAGAACAAAGACAAATCATCTGGGTACCATGCTGCCACAATGCAATAATAGAGAATTACTCTCCTAAATTTCATGTCGCCGATCACGGTGAATTGCGACTAATGATGTCCATGAAACGTCCAGGACTACCTATCCAGGACTCCAAAACTACGTTTCGGCTAGTTTCTCATCTTGGAGTGAAGATATGTATGGCAATAATATGAAGTATTGAAGCCTTATTGTCGTCAGCATTCAGATGCGTCACGGCTAATGCAAAGCCCAATCCTTCCTTGCTCTCGACGTCTCATGCACTAGAATATCACTAGGCCGCATACTTTCGATACTCGAGGGCTATTCCTGGGGCGTAATACTCACAGAGGGCAAAAAAAGGTCATTCATAGGGAATTGAACCAAAAGCATTGAGCGAAGGTTGAGGGCGGTCAAGGAAGAATGGATTCCACTGGCGCCTCCTTAACCACTTGACCACCTGCCCCTTTCGCTTGTGATAGCATGAGACAAGAGGACGATCAACTACCCTCCCATCTCCTTCCTGCTAGGTACCTGAGGCATATGAGGAAGGTAGCGAGAGGTGGTGGCTCATTGACCGTACCTGCCTCGATCTATAACCCGCGCCTCCAATAGGATCGTTCTTTCTATATCTCCTATGACTTCCCTGGTGCCTGCCTTGCCTTGCCTTATATCCAGATCGAGGTCGCTCTTTCGTCAACCAAGCCCAATCGATCCCCATGGTCGAGCGGTATAACGCCCTGGTCCGTTAGTAACGAACTTGGTATGAAATCTCGAGAAGTCGCAATAGATGGAGGATTTCGTAGGGGGTCCAGTTCAATTCACGAACTGGGCACCTGAGCTTTTGCTTTTCTGCTCCTTTTGACTTTCAGATATGTGCCATTCAAGGCATCCACCAAGATATGTGAAGTAGTTCGAGTGTATTTGCCCTCTGGTTCTCGGACCTGCTTCGGCCCATAAGGTACTCACACGCGAATATTTCAAACTCGCTCCATCTGAGGATATCTTTGGTATATGCTCACGAGAATTTGATGCACGTGACTCATTCACCGCTGTGAGATACCCATCAGCAAAGATGGCCGCCAGAAGTGATGTTTTCGCATTATCTCGTCGATGGATAATAGGTGCTTGGAGTCATGGATGTTTCTACACACCTCGTCTAGTCCCGAATGAACATTTCAAGCACAAAGAGTCGTCAACTTCATGTTCGAGCCCATAGCCAAGTTCCCCATCGGCCCGGCTCCATTCGATGCGCATGCGGACGGATTTGGCGCCTCTGGTCTTTGTACTGACATCGTCACAGTGGCCTTCAGGTCGCGGGCTTCTCTGGCTTTGGCCGTCTTGGCGAGGATAGCCGTTACGATACATCCATGTTGAAATTCCAGGTCTAATCCTAGTCTTCCGAGCGACGACTGCATGTCACTGACAATTCTGGATACCATAGATGAAAGGCCATCAATGAGAAGCGTCACCTTCTGATTGCAGTCCCCCTCCCCCTTTTCTCGCTCAACGCTCTTAGGTGACAGCTCTTTTCCCGTCGTTATGGAGACTCGAACATACTTTTCTTGGGCTAAGAAATCATACATTGGCACAAGAGTTGGACGTGACGAGAAAGACATCGGCCGTGGTTCTCTCTTCAACTTCGAGCTGCGTGGCCTTACTTTACTAGACTCGGCGATGATGCAGCAGACGCTCTGGGATATGAGTGTATAAGAAAGCATCTCCATGGGATAAGGGCATACTGCAAGGCACCTGCCGCTAGACCAGTCACCATCAGGTAACCACCGTGGACAAGTCGCGGGAGAAACGTAGAATGCCAAATGTCGGAATCAACTCCCCGAGTCACATTCATCATAAACATCTAATCTAGAGTTTACAGAAGCTAAAAATAATCAAAACACTTAATACCAACTGACAAAAGAGTTCACCCCCCCGGTGCCGATTTGGGGGCTACATCTCTGGCGCTCATGCTGGGATTCGAACTCGGGTACTCGCTAAGCCTGTCGTCGAGTAGGCTGGTTGGCGTTAAAGTTGACCGTCGACCTTGAACCATTCCACCACCCACGCCACAGTTTGACCTGACCCCCGACCTAGAGGGCGCCTGCTGTGCTGGTGACGGAATTGGACTTGAAGGGGGGTATATACCCTTCCTGCCTGTGGCAATGGCCTAGTGCAGAGGGATAGGATGAATACACGTAGCGGAGACGAGATCGTGATCCCTCAGGGTGCTGGTGGTGATTGTTTTGGGTACCCGGCGCGTCACCTGGGCAACCCCTTCTACCACGCTCCTTCCACCACAGTCATCAGACTTTTTTCACTGGCAACGAATAGGTACGTGAGGCGAGAACATGGCATGGGGCTTCTTACCTATTATCTAATGTTATCTCCGTACTACACTTTTCTCCATGGCCCACCAGTAAACGAGATATCGCATCTTCTGGCATTTCGGACTAAAGCCCGACAGAGACTTCCACTGGTCAACGATGGGCGAGATCTTTTACTGTGAAATGCCATGATATGTCCATGTACAAATCTCACGACCATCTCAGCCCTCTCTCAGTGGAGACTTTGCCCTAGCTTCATCGCCTGTTACCCGTCCGCCGTTTGGACGCGCCGACCCGTTGACTGCCCTGCTCCCGATTTCTCAGCAGAGCACCTGCGATTGATACTTGTAGCAGCACAGGGTCTTCGGGGCTAGTCTATCCGAGTCTCGCAAACTATAAACGTGGTCGACTTGATCGCTGAAGTGAGATAACGGCTTGAGGCGGCGAGCCATTAGCAAGCCATTCGTGGCAAGACTGGTGCGGTGTATCAAGAAGAACCAACCACTCCGACACTGAACGCTGGCCTATACGTTATCGTGATCAAAGTAACCGAGTTGAGGAAGTTACTGAGAGCGACAAGTATGACTATGCTAGGGTGTCGTCTCCAACATTAAACGGTAATGCTGCGCATGATATCCTAAGCTACCTTGGAAGCAATTTAATCTCACAGCATTCGTTTCCATCAAACAAAGTTACTTGTCCATTTCAGTCAAGTCGATACCATAATACCCAAGTCCAGAAGCCAGTAGTGTTTCCAACATTGAGAGAAGAAAGGCGCTCTGGTAATATATCCTCATGCCGCGTCGACATTAACCTTCGTCTGGTCGTTCCGTCACTCCTAAAAATAGCGACAAGTTCGTCGGAACTCAACTCCACTTCGGTCGGCGGCGGTCGGCTCCGACCTCCACCGCAAGGGACCTCCCGTCCCGACCCACCCTGCCAAAGCCGTTTGCAAATTTTTGCAACCCTCAACCCACACCACCTCGCGCTCGCGCGGCCAAGGACGCAGAAACCGGCGCCCGCTTGCAACAATAACTGGTCTGGTGGTGTAGTTGGTTATCACGTCAGTCTAACAGTACGAGAGCCTTGTGTCTCTCCGCTCTGCCACACTGAAGGTCTCCGGTTCAAGTCCGGGCTAGATCATGCCATGGGCGATTGGTTTAGTGGTATAATGACCGCTTAGCATGCGGTAGGTCCTGGGTTCGATTCCCAGATCGTCCATCTTTTTGATCATCTCGACCTCGTAATGGTTTCTGTGGGCGTAGGATGTGGTTCTGAATTTCCGCAAGCCGGGAGGCGATGCCATCGCGCTTTCTGAATCCCGTATTGCCATGGTAAACAGGCACTCCGAAACTTTGACGGGAGTATGGATAGGACATATTCTGGCACAGGGTGCTCTGATGACCGTTCGTTGTCCTGATATCGAGGAATTTGTTCACATGGCATCCCGTCATAATCCCTAAACACACACCGTGGTGATCGACGACACCAAAGGTCTGAGCTTCTTCCGGCTACAAATGAGACACGGTCTAGTGACGACGTCAAATGTCCCAAGCAATAGACTGGGCGTTCGCCGAATGACCGAACAACGTCAAATTGGACCGGCGGGCGAACGCCGAACACCTTTGGTCACTAAACTGGCAGATCTTCTCCCTGGTGATCGTAGGGTCACGCCGACCGGTGACTAATTACTCATCGTGCTGGATATGTCTCACAGGCTTTGCACTGGCCAGCCATGCCAGCGCCGCATACGACTGGGTCAACTGCCGGCATAGGACACAGCTGATCTCACAAATGCGCAATGTCATAACGGAGTACTTGGGAGCGAGCGCCATCGAACCAGACCCTCGGTGCGCTCAGCATGGCCACCTCGTGGCAGCGTCGGGCAAAGCGGAGTTTTCTCCGGAAACGTGTTAGAGGAGGCGTGCGCCCTCGTCAACCAGCAAGCCTCTTTGCGTATTCGAGATGGGCTTGGCAGGGAGTCGAAAAGGAGGTCCAGCTGCCCAGCGAGATAACCCGAAAGCAGAAATATCGTCGATAGAGAGGCAGGCCGGGAGCGGAGCCATGCTGAAGTGCGCATGGGACAAAGAACATGGCAAAGTTCAACAGGCGATTTTAAATTGTAAGATTGGTTTTGCAGCTTCCCTTTCCGGCTAGCCGCCTTCGGTCTGGGGCTCTTCTTCAAATTCGAGAAGCTGGGCCATCCTTGGGGGCCGGGTCCAGGGCAACACTGAGCATCCTTGGGCCTAAGCTCCTCGATGACCGGGCCAAGGGCGGCGTCGTGATGGGAGCATTGAAAGGATATAGGAGGAGTGCAGTGGGCCTGATCATACTCGGTGTGGTGAAGAAAGTGGCACGAGCCGATGAGCGACACTGAGTTTTCTCTAGTTTGAGGCTCTACCAGATGTCATGATACGATATCGTCTCCGTGCTGCTGCGTTGAGGGCCCAGCAGCAAAAACTATGTCAGGCTGTCGTGCCGCAAACACGGACTGTCCTGATCTGTCGTTGAATTTGGCGTCCACCGAGCAAGCTGTCAGAAGCAACGCCAAGCGCGGTCGGATCGACGTGTTTCCACAGCGGAGGGATCCTCTTCGAAGGTCCTGAGCGCAAGTGAAAGCCAGAGAGTCATGAACTTGGTAGGCAATAGGGGTAAAGCTCCATCACTCTACGGAGTAACAAGATGATCAGGAGTCAATCATCATGGTCCTCTCACCTCGGTTTCGTAGTACGAATTTGCAGAAACTGATTTTTGAGACGTCTATTTGCTGTTGAGCAAACGCCCAAGGGTCCGGATGTCCGTGCTTGTGTGCCGAGAACACGAGGCAAAGTGCGCACGAGGCTCCTTTCATCCCGGTCTCGACACGTTTTTGTGCTTTCAAGTCCGTCCCTTGGAGTTTGTGGCGTCTCATGCGTTGGTTGGCACTTGGTTGGTTGGTGCGCGTTCTAGGGATGTACTTGACTAATTGTGCCTCCATTGAATCCCCAAGGACGAGGTGGGAGCTCCATGGCTCTTTTGAACCGGGAAAGGCCGTGGGCTGTGACAGAAGAGGTGAAGCCGTCCTGCGTCGCGTCATAGAACATCCGGTAGAGAAAGCAGGTGCTTGATGCAATCGAGGTCCTCGATGTGACGGTAAGTTGCTAGAGTCTGTCTGCGCATGCACATCTCGATGTGACCTTACGCCGTGCCGCAGACGTACTTCGTACGATTACTTGGTTGCCAGTGTACACCGTAGTGCAGGCTTTTAGCAAAAGGGATTGGCAGTTGGTTCATTTCTGCGAACAGCTCGCTGCGGCCCGTGGCCCAATGCTAAAACGTTGCGAGGCACCACTAGAGCAAATGGCTGCCAACTGTCCACAACCACCATGCGAACGTCTGAAGTCTGCTCTTTGGCTCTCAACTTTCGAGTCTGTAGGGCGGCGCACTGCGGCATGCAGCTAAAGTCCGGGCCATTCCAGAAACGTGCACAGTCTCCCGTACCTTGCAGACTTCGGCTGCACTGCAACACAGACCGGCCATCCTCCCATCCCACAGAGCCCAGGTCCCTGGTAAGGAGACTGTCAGTTTGAACCTTCCAGGCCCCCAGAGACAACAGAAGAAATTTTTTGAGATTTTTTCTTGGGAGAGACCCTCGAGGGTACTCCCTACCGGGTCGTTTGCTTTCCTGTTTGCCTGTCCGCAAGCCCGAGTGTCGATTGCGGTCAGCTGCAGGACCAAGTAGCCGAAGTGAGATGGACCTGGGACTTGCATGTATGCGCGGCGGCCGACGTTGCATCTGGGACTCGGGAGCAAACAACCTTCTCCTTTGCCAACCACCGTCCACGAACCAGAATGGCAGACATAGGTGGAGAAGGGGTAACGGCGAGCCGGCGACCAACTCTAGGCAGCCGACTTGGTTGAATTCTCTTCTCTCGACCTCGGTACGGAGTACGCTTATTTCGCAGGTTTCCTGCTGCTCGGCCCGGTGCGAAGACGCGTTGCGAATGATTGGCCGGGGACTTTACGGGACAGAACCAGACTGGAGCTGACTGTGATCCGTACTGCATAGGCATTGAGCAGCCAGGGCATCACATTTTCGACCAACCGAAGCCGCGAAGCAGGCAAGGAGGCGAGTGTGAGCCGTGGTTGATGGACCGGAGAGCAGGATGTGGTTCCGAGATGCCGGCGACGCTCACACAGGACGGTGGGCGCATGTAGGTAATGCATGGCCTAAGTACGTTTAGCAGGGCTTTTACTCCTCTCCGCGCCGCGATGTGATTTTCTGCCACGCCTGGCCCCCAAACCCCCCATGTTGGTTTCCACGACTTTGCGTTGTTACCAGCTTGCCATGGCAGCAATCGACTCGTTAAGGACCACTAGAAATCGACATTGCCCCAAGGGTCGGGCGAGTTATGGTCGTAATGGAGCATGATGAGCACACAGCGAAGTCGAGGGGCATGCTGGGCTGCAGGCAGCGGCAAACTCGCTACAGCTGTGTAGAGCTAGGCGTTTTCTTGTGTGCTTGGGCACGTTTTCGCCTCGGCCTCTAGAGCCCCATGTTGGTCGGTTTTTTGCGTTCCACTGGTGACTAGGGAGCTTTCCGTAGCGCCCCCGGCTCTGAATATGGGACCTATGGAACGATCGTACCATGATTACAGCTCGACTGGAGTCTGTCCATCCATACAAAGCATGGATGGGTTCAGAAAGAAGGAGAGAAAATCTCGACGAAAAGCATCGGTTGCCGGGCTCTATCGTAGCACGTCTATCGATCACACTGTATGGGTACAGCAGCCGTCATTGGGGCGTTGCAGCAAGTGTCATGGATCGTGGCCCTCTATTGGGGCGCCGCAGTGTTGATATGACTTGTCGCAGTCTCGCAGGTATGAGGCGTGGTTGAGCAACGAGGAGGGAGCATGATGATGCTGCAGTAGTCAGAGTCAAGACAATGTCATGGGCCGCCGGGAGTGATTCCGGAGGGGGGTCCCTTGCTTGACGAGGCGCATGCAGAAGAGATGAGGTCCCCTGGAGGCTGGCTGGAGAGTAAGCTTTGGGTGCAGATGAGGAACTGAATCAGTTGGTGATTTGCAGAGGTGGGCCAGATCAGCAGTGAGGTCGCAGCGATAGTGGTGTTGGTGGTTGTTGGTGGCGTGGTGATTGAGGATGACGATGGACGGGTGGGTGATGGATGAATGGGTATCCGTTAGGTGATGATCTGGGGAAGATGACGGCACCAAAAAGACACTGTGAGTACCTCGGTCAATCGGTCTGTGCATTCATTGAGGTGAGGGAGGTGATGGAAGGTGCACCAGTGGTGGCTTCCCTCGGGCGTCGATGCCATGTTTCTGAATGTGGAAGCTAATGGCGCCTCAATATTCTGGAAGTGTTGCGGTAGAGATGAGTAGCGGAGATAACGACTTGTTTGACCATGAAAGGGGCCTTTGGTAATATGCACCTATCTTTGCGTCTGGAAATAAATAGCGAAATGGAAGAAAATACTCATCTGAATTGGAAAACGCGTTGAAAGGTGGACACTCAGTAAAGATAGGTACATAGAGGCAAGTACTGAAGTACCCTGAACGTACTTCGCGGGACAAGTGTGGGACCGCAAGCCTTCCGCCTGTTGGCCAGACCGTCCGGTGTTCAATTGTCCAAAGTCCGCGTTGGTGGAGCCGAGGACCCACCCTGGCCGGGGCTGTCTAGCGGGCTGCAGACATTGGACGACACTTTTTTCGCCTAATTCCAATCCAGTGGCTCCATGCACTGAAAGCTTGAGGAGAATCGGAACCGACACACTGTGGCAGCTTCTCAGGTACAGTGATCAAGTGGAGACCCTCTCCATGTCCGAGCAGCTAGAGCCTTGAGCCTCGTACCTCGAAATTTCGACATGGGCCCTCTGCGACTCGCGAGTCTCTAGTGTAAGGTAGGCATATGCAGACGGCAGCATACTTCCATGACAACTCAACTCGAGATGTACATTTACCAAGATCTTTGTATGGAGTATTGATTGGTGGATATGCCTGGATGCAGACGCAAGACGGTAAAGTCCCTCATTGTATGTTGGTCCAGGATTCCCTGCAACGCCCCCGCCAGACTCTGGAGTCTTGTGGCTTCCTTCCCGTGCCGTCCCCAAGGTCGGGGACGAGTCTGACTTGTCTGAAGATCGGTTTGATGGCCTTGGGACCATTGTCTGTCCCTTGCGAGATGAGTCTGTAATAGTAGCCTACTAGGTGAGATCACGGAGTCCATTGAACTTGGGATGAAGAGAAAGAAATCAGGCATGGAAAAAGTACGGGATTTGACGCAAGTGAAAGGTTACTGGATGTGTAGGTACCTCCTCACGTCTCAATAGGTAAGGTACCTAGGACCCGGGAACTTCTTCAAGTAAGGTATCTCGGCCGTCCTCATATCCCAAGGAAGGTGCTTCGAATGCTTCATGGAGCATCTCAGGAAGGTAGGTAGGAAGGTAGGAAGGTACGTTACGTGGTGTGGAAAGAACGGGAAGGATGGAGTCGGGTGCGAGGCAAGTCCCCGGTACGTACTGTGCTGCCTTCCTTCCTTCTCTCCTTCCCATCTCTCAGGTTGATTCAGTCTGAAATTACCAAGATTCATCCCAAGTTTTCGATTTCACTCCATCAGAAACTTTCTCCATCGTACGCTCCATTTGTTTCTTCTTGACGCGAGATATACCAAGCCGAGAGCGCACTGGCAAACAGTTCTTTTTCCCGTTGGAAGGAGACAAAAAACAAAGCAAAAAGACCGTAGACCAGGGAGGGCTATTCCCGGTCGTCAGAGCTGCAGACAGACCCCGACCTATCGACCCAAGAAGATCCATTCAGTTGCAAGGTCGTAACTCGTACGCAGTAAGTCAAGGTGGCTCTTTTTCGATATTTTCTCTCGCTCGTCTTTTTGACTCTATTGCCGCGACGACCCCCAAGTCTGCCATCCCATCAGCCGTCCCCATCTTGCCCCGTCCCCATCTTGCTCCTTGTCTTCCTCGGCTTGCCTTTATGCCATCCGATCCTCGTCCGTCATTCTGCTCCTCCTTCTGCCCCATCCTGTCCCAGCTTTGAGGTAAGGTAGGGAGAGGTATCCGCACGGCGCAAGGTACATTACTTGCCTGCTTAATATCCGTACGGACACAGAGTACGGAGTACCTGAGGTATTCTGCTTTGCTTCGCCGCAGCTTTCTCTATCCACGCCCACCTCACACACCCACGGCTGTCCCCACGTTCCTGGCCTCGCCTGGGCCGCGCATCGTCCCCAATCGACAATCCGCGTGCCACACAGAGCTTCCTTCATTCATCTTGTCCCTCTGCAGATACATCCGCCCACTTTGCTGGAGGAGCCTTTCCCTCTTGACTCGCACCTCTTCTTGTCCTCTGTACTCTTCCCTGGGCATTCTCTTCCTACCTCATTGTCAACACGATACACCCTGCGCGGAGCATCTGCAGCCTCTTCAGAGAGTTCCTTACACCAGAGACGTTGTCATCTAACTCCATCTAATACAGCAGCAGCATTGGCCTCACCCACCTGGCCCGTCTGTCGCCTTGTCTCAACATCATACACGTACGCTACCACCTCACCCGATATAGACGGCGGTTAGCCTCCGAGAGGCTAAGCTTGATACCGCTCGCCTCTTACCCGAGCCCGATTGGCCATTGACGTTGTGCTGTTGGCCGCGCTGTCTCCAAGAGGTTGCTTTTTCTCTCACTCAGCTTCTGAAAGTTCCGTGGTGTCAAGCAACTCTGCCGCGCCTGCATCCCCTGCTAGATTGGCCGCATATTGATCTTCATTTCCACTACCGCAAACATTGGACGCCTCTGAGATCCCGCTTGGCCTAGCTCAGATCCGGTCGACGGACGGATATCATTTTTATCGCCCTCGCTCCCGCTGCCAAATCTCTCTCCGCAAAGCCAACCCCACCGTCCGAGATCCAGCTTCACAGTCCCGGTGGACTTCGACATTCAACGCCAATATCGACCCCGTCTCGGCGTTCACTTTCAAGTCTTAATATACTACTACTGCTGCTGCACTCATCATTGTCGCGCCCCAACGGTCTGCGTGCTTCCTTCTCTACGCGCCACGGCAGCCAGCTACACCACCGAGACACAGGACGAGACCCTTTGCGACAGACCACCTGTTAGAAAACATCAATTGCTGCTTCATTGACCCACACCTTCTGAGAGAAGACTGAAAACGAGCACGTCAGAGGTGATCCAAGTATCCGTAAGTGTTGAGACCCTCCTTCCAGTCATTTCCCCGCCTCCCGCAAAGCCGCAATTCGCACCCAATGTCTATGCTCTGCGTTCCTGGCAAATGCCCCGGATCATTGCTTGCATAGCGCTGCGAGGGGGCACCAGGGGTGTGCCAGATGGCCGACAACAAGGTTGCGAGCCAGTGTGCCCCACGATGGTGAACTTCAAGAGTCCGAGGCAGATCCAGAATGTACGGATACAGGATTTCATGTACAAGACAGACACATGAAAAGTGTACAAAGAAAGGAAACGCGGCAGCAGCTTGCCTTATCTACTTTACGGACCGCATGTCGCCCTTTACTCATTAACACGCCTCTACTGCCACTGTCTGCATAACTATCCTCTTGCCATGCCACCCCAATTAGCCCCAATTCTTTTTCTTCATGTGCTATTTTTCCGGCGGTTGCGTGTCTGTTCATTGTCTGTGTCCGGCGTGGGCGCAGTGGGAATGGCTCAAGGTGGCTCGACATTTTTCCAGCTAACCAGGCCAAAAGCAGTTCATCTAGCTCCAGCGGGTATCCCTGATCCAGATCGACGTCGGCCAGAACTCTAACACCAATAAGGGAATCGGTCCCTGAGCCCAGAGTAGCCCTCCCCCCGACAAGCACGACAAGACAAGCCCCCCCCAGCACAAGAGAGGGCCTGGACATTTCGTGCGCAACCAGCTGCTCACGGCTCCAGAAGCAGACTGCTGATATTGTTCCCCGCAAGTCCAGAAAACCGCCCCCTATTAAACTTGCGTGGCAGACCCTCGACTTATCAACTTCTGGTCTCCCCTCCCTTCTGTCCCTGCTCCTACTGCTGTTCCCACTGCTGCTGTCGCCGCCGCTGCTGCAAATCGACGTCGTCCACCTCCGAATCTCTCTCTCTCGCCATCTCAGCATCGTTGGCCAAGCGAATAAGGACAACACGCCTGTCCACTCACCTGACGGATCCGGAAGCGAAGCACCCCCCGGCCACGGTGATCGTCGCAACAGGCCTGTGTCGCCACAGCACAGCTTGTAGCTGGCCAAAGTTCGAACCACCAGCTGGCCACTCGGAAGCTTCGCCTTGAACCGAGTTCAGTTCAATTCAGCACCGCCTGACCCCCCCCCCCCCCCCCCCCCCCCCCCCCCCCCCCCCCCCCCCCCCCCCCCCCCCCCCCCCCCCCCCCCCCCCCCCCCCCACACACCCCCCCCCGCCCCCCCCTCGTCCCCACCCCCCCCCCCCCCCCCCCCCCCCCCCCCCCAGCGAAACCCCACCAACCGCCATCTCACGAGCCCCTCGACCCAGCGGTCACCCATTCAGCCAAAATGGGCCTCTTTTCTCGCAAGGAAAAGGCCCCCAAAGCCTCGGGCAAGCCATCGATCAACACGTCAAACGTGAGCATCGCCTCTGGTGCTTCCAGCATCAAATCACCACCGCCACGCAGCACTACAATGAACAGGTCTTCCGGAACGAGCACGACGCCCGGCACGCCTTTGACGCCCTTCTCGCCTACCTCGATACCCAAGGTCGACATGCCGCGTCCTCCTGACCCGCAGCTTGACCCGGCAGGATACCTCAGAAGCTTGGGGGCGGTTAGAGAACGAAGCAAAATCGTCACGGACAAGGCGATCCGCAACGAATTGAAGCACTTTGACGTGGACATGCGCAAGTTCCCAGACGTTGTGACGTTCGTCTCTCAGATCATCAAGGTACGAGTCAGCCTTGGGGCGCTTGCAGGTGTTTGCGTGCCCTGGCACCGCCCACCAACACGCTATTTGGGTCAGCGAATAGCAGTATACTGACCTTGCAAACCCCTGTAGAGAGACTACGACGCCCCGTACAATTCGATTCCTAGCCACGGAAGACACCAGCACTTCTGTGTCGGCGGTCGTGACCGCATTGCACAGCTTCTTTCCACATTCCCCGAAGATGTCGACAACAGCGAAAAGTGTCGGCGCATGATCGACCTCTTCCTCGTGAGTGTGCTTCTCGACGCTGGCGCAGGCACAAAGTGGAGTTACAAGAGCACCGAGAACGGACGCATATACCGCCGGTCAGAAGGCATCGCCGTAGCCAGCTTGGAGATGTTCAAGAGTGTAAGTCTATTTCACGATTCTGGTGGACTCGTGCGTTCACTGACAGTCGTCAAGGGTCTTTTCTCCAGCGACAGCAGAAACAAGTTCCAGGTTGACAAGGAGGGACTGCGCAACCTGACCGTAGAGAGGGTATCTGCAGGCTTGCAGTCGAAACCGGGCAACGAAATGGCAGGCATTGAAGGCAGGACACAATTGCTCCAACGGCTAGCAAATGCCCTGACCGAAAAGAGGGAATACTTTGGCGATAGCGGACGGCCAGGTCACATGGTTGGTAAGTTTGACAACTCTCCGAGTCCGGTGGAAATGATGTGCCAGGACTGGACTGACCCGCCTCAGACTACCTCCTATCGCACCCCTCGACTCAAGCTTCTTCGATGCCCATTGTGATTCTCCCTACATTGTGGAATCTCCTGATGAATGGCCTCATGCCCATCTGGCCAGCTTCCCGCACCTCGATTAATGGCGTATCTCTCGGCGATGCCTGGCCTTGCCAATCAATGCCGCAACCACCGCAGAGTCCGACGACTTCACAATTCTCACCATTCCCGCCGTCTGCCCAGAACTCGACCGCGGCATGGGAGTCTATTCTGCCGTTCCACAAGCTTACACAGTGGCTCTGCTACAGTCTGATGCAGCCTATGCAGTCACTACTTCGCATCCATTTTGCTGGCGTTGAACTCCTCACCGGCCTGCCTGAGTACCGCAACGGCGGTTTGTTCATCGACTTGGGAGTTCTTACGCTAAAGGCAGGCGATTCCGAGAGAGGCCTCGAGCACTACGACGAGTACTGCAGAAGGACAAACGTCAAGCCAGTTGAAGTTGCACCAATGTTTGAGCCTAGCGACGACGTGATAGTCGAGTGGCGTGGTGTCACGGTCGGCTTCCTGGATAGGCTTTGCGCAGAAGTCAACAAGCACATGAAGAACGACCTGAAGGGCAATCAGTTGACTCTCGCGCAAATACTCGAAGCCGGAAGCTGGAAGGTAAGCTCGCCCGAACTGTTAGATTTTCGAACGTGTCGCTAATACAATCTTCCAGGGAGGTCGTGAGATGGCAGAGTTTAGCAGACCCAACACGAAAGAACCGCCAATTTTGATCGATAGCGACGGTACTGTTTTCTAGACTGTGGTTCATGTTTGAGATGGAAGCATTGGACCAAGACATTATACCTTTTCTGCCATTGATTAGACGACAGCGCCGCTATGCATTGGATGATGGGCGCTGAGGTTCGCCTTGCATGGCCACAGTGGATGAAGGGCGCATTGTATGATGGGGATCGGATGGCGGCTTATGCGCCTTAATGAACATGACTTGGCTGGACGCCAGCGAGGAAGATTAATGCAATGCGAAGACCTCGGCGTAAAGCCTTGCTCGCCATTCAACCGCTCATATGGATGAATTGCCTGCCGAGTGTGGAATGCTTGGTGAGAGAAGTGTTCCTTTTCACCGTCCCATGCTCAGACTTCCATTCGCGGTCCGGTTCTCGGCCCCGCGTCGGAGCCCCACAGGCGGACCCACACACTTTAGCTGCCTATTCTGCTCACGGGCCCGGCGCTGTGCCATTGTATCAACGTTTATCTATCAGTCATACCCGTCAGTTTTCACCGGAGTTTGACTGTCCAACTGCGCAAGGCACGGGGAGTTGACACGTGGGCATAGGAAAACTCTCTTCCAAGAGCGCCAAGGTAACTTATCATCCATGCCCTTGAAAGACCATCATTGACCCCGCGCAGGATCAAATTTGCATCTACGCCCGCCAGCACCGGGAATCTGCCCACCTGCATCTCCGTCGCCGAGCAGAAGGCATGGCAATCTTTCCGCAGTTCGGGCCGGATCCCGAGACTTCACTGCTTCAGCAATGCCAGTTCATCATCCACCGCATCACGGTTCTACTTGATGAGCTTGAGCAGCTGAAGGCCGCCATCGAGAGGCGGCCAGCTTCGGGGCATAAGCCTGTGGCGTGGAACCAGGCTGTTCCGGGGCTTGGGTTCTTTGAACGGCTTATCGTTTCTGAGAAGAAGCATCTTGAGAAGATGGTGGCGGCGTATGATGATGGTGGTGGCGAGGAGGAAGGAGTTGATACTGAGGCGCTGGATAGTCGGATCCGGTTAAGGCTCGATGCGTCGAATTACAAGTTTTATGAGACGGTGTGGGAGGTTACGAAGAGGTGTTGCGAGCTTACGGGGATGAGGAGGGACTTGAGCTACAAGACTGTTGGCGGGAAGAGCGTGAGCGCCGTGATTGATTTAGTCGTGAATGGCGGCGCGGACTGGGTCAAAGTCGTGACGACGACGGAGCGGAGGCTGTTTTACGAGATGGCGGACGCCGGATGGGATTGGGAGGAGGAGTTCGAGGACGAGGGCGCGGACGAGGCCATGTTGGAGATTTTGAGGGACGAGACGGAGGATAGTATCGAGGTCGCCAAGGTCGCGAGGCACATGGTTGCCGCGGCGAGGACGTCGTATCAGGATTATCGAAGGCCGAGGGTAAGGATACTCATGTCGAGGGTATCTGAGGGGGAGAATGACGCCGTGGATCATTTGTTGAGGTTGGTGCGGAAGATGGGCGGTGGGGACGTGGATCTTGTGGTTGAGACTGCGAATGGTCCTGGGATCTTGACGGAGGCGACACCGCCGTTGGAGAGGGCGATTGCGAATCTTGTGGAGGCAGATTATTACAAGGATTTCACGGCGACGGTGAATGTGGATTGTTCGGTGTTCATGGCGTTGGCGTCGGATTTCAGTCATATGGCTATTGGACCGGACTCGGAGCTGTTGAGATCGAAGCAGCATCGGATCGACGCGACGGATGAGGTGGAGAACGGGCCGCGGTTGGTGAATACGCTGTACCCTGCCATCACTGGCCGGACGCTGGTGTGTACGAGGGAGGCGGCGGATACGTTTCTCAAGATCGTGGGGGATATTGGGACGGAAGAGGAGAAGGCTAGGACGAGGATATTGTTTGAGAAGGGCGAGGTTGCCGTGGCAGAGGAGACAGATCGAGATCGCGCGCGGCGAGTGAGGTTGCTCCAGGAACTCTCTGTCTACCCTGTCCCCGAGGACCTACGCCTCCCCGTGCAGATCGTTGACTCTGTCTCATGGGATGATGCGCAGCGGATGGTAGCGGAGGGTCAACTCCCCGCCGTCGCGCTGGCCGTCGGGAAAAAGGGGTCCGGGCTGAACGCCATGAACGTTTCGTCGTTCCTGTACGGGTGGAAGGCGAAGCTGACGACGGTGACGTCTAACTGGGAGGCGGCCAAGAGGCTGAGGACCGTGATTGAGACGAACCGGGTGACGGGGACGGAGGTCGGGCCGCATATTTGGCGGATACCGTTTTCGAGAAAGTTGCTTGCGAAGCCCAAGGTGATGCCGCCTGGTGGTGGTGAGAAGAAGGACGGGGAGGGGTGGAGGTTGAAGACGAGGCAGGAGAGGAAGGTTGAGAAGGAGGCGAGTTTGCAGAGTTGGATCTCGAGTGAGGGGGCGGAGACGATTGCCAAGATGACGATAGATGATGGGAAATGAGGTTAATATTCTGTGGAATTCTTCACCCAGCATAACCGATCTCGGAAACAACTTCACCATCATCATTATTCAATCTAAGGGCCCCAAGACGACGCCGCAGTCGGGATACTTGATCCTCACCTCCGTGGTAAACACTTCTCCTACATCAACCTCACCAAACCTCGTCAACAGCACCTCCTCGCAGTGCCTAGTATGATGATAACTCCAAATATAACTATCAACCCTCTCCAACCCACCGCGACTCTGCATCAACGCGCGGTGCATCCGTCTCCACATGGCCGTACAATGCCGAAGATGGTATCCCAAGCTCACATATACGCCGCTATACTCCCCCGTCATAATCTGCTCCCTCGTCAACGACGGCGCCGTACGGTTCGCGTCCGTGAACCAGGCGAGTTGTCCCGCTTCCACGAGCTCCGCTTCAAAGGTTTCGGCGAGGGCGGCGTCGTGGCATTGCGGCGGGAGCCAGTTGAAGGATATGAGGTCGAATTCGCAGCCTGCGGCGCGGGCTTGGGCTGGTGTTGAGCCGCAGGGGGCGGTTTGGAGGTAGGTTACTGGGCGGGAGGAGGGGTCGTTGGGGGAGGCGAGGGTGTTGTCGTTTCTGTGGGAGGTGTTGGCGGTGCGGAGGCGGGTTGTGAGGATTATTGTTACCAGGGCTGAGAGGGCGGCGCCTAGAAGAAGGGTTGCTGCGAGGAGGAGGGCGAGACGAGCGTAGGTTGTTGTGATGCTTCGTCGGTTCGGCCGAGGCTGGTGATGTTCTTGGCGAGAGGGTTTGGTGTCGTGGGAGGAGAGGAGGGATTGCGATGCTTCTTCGGGGTCGTTGGATGTTGCTTCGAGGGACAGATTCACATCATCGTCGTCATCCTCGGCGTTTCGAGTCTTCTCCCAGGCTGATTGCCGTGGTATTGATGCGCTCCGATGCTCCATCGAGTTACATCCGCCAGTATCTACCATCTGTATCTGTCGTGTTGGTAATACGAAGAGTTGACAGCAGTGAAATCAGAGTGCGGCGGAAGTCAGCATTCATGTGCCATTCGCGACATCTCGGAGAAAGGATTCCTCGTGCATGGTGGCGGGGAACTGTTTGGTTGGTTGTGCTGATGACCTTCCCTTCTTGGTATACTCTCTGTAAGGACCGAATCCCCCAATAGGGAATTGAGGATTGCGTTAAACAATGAAACCAAGGCGCTTCCTTATGTTGCCTCATTCTCACGTCTTCTCATCTTCAATCAACGTTTCTTTCCTTCTTTTTCTGCTATAGGCTAGTAAGGCATTCCGTGTTGGTGAGTCTGCCTTACCCAGTGGTCATCATGCAGGCTAACCTGCATCTCACTCTTACCCTTGGCTTACCCCTGCTGCGCCTGGATGGCTGATTGGCAGGTATTGGATTGTGGCAGATACCAACAGACTGTCTATTGCTGCGTGGCTGTGGTCTTCACAGCCTGATGCGCGTTCATGCTCATCTTTTCTCCTCACACCTGCTCATCCCGTCCGCCTTCTCCGATTGCTCTCTCAACTACTTACTACATGCTTAGCGGAACAAAGACGAAAACTGATTCTTGATGTCTTCTTGGTGACAAGAGGACTCTCAGTCAATCATTCGCGATGGACGGCAAGCGTCGAGGGTCCGAGGACGGTGATTGTAGCCCATCTGCCATACCCAAGCGGCAACGAATGCTCCTCGGCAAATGGGACGGCGAGACTCGACGGCCAATAGATGATGTCCCGCCAGAGTATCACCGCTACACAATCGCCTGGATCTGCGCGTTGCCCACGGAGCTGGTAGCTGCAGAGGCTATGCTAGACGAGAAGCACGACACTCTCCCGTCTGGCGCTTTCTATGGCAACTCCTACACGATCGACACCAACACCTACACGCTGGGAAGTATTGAAGGCCATAATGTTATCATCGCATGCCTGCCAGCGGACCAATATGGTACCAACAATGCGGCGAACGTGGTGACCAACTTAGTTCGTACCTTTCCGTCAACTCGACTAGCATTGATGGTTGGCATTGGAGGTGGCGTCCCGAGCAGTGCTAGGGATATTCGACTGGGTGACGTTGTTGTTGGTACAAGAACGATGCAATACGACTTAGGAAAGATTGTCGCAGGTGCCGAGATTCAACGCACAGCAATTGCTAGGACTCTTCACCACTCCTTTGGCAAAGCCATCACAGTCTTGAGAGCGAAGCACGATCGAGTTCCCAGTCAAGTTCCCTCAATTCTCAAAGAAAGGTTCAAGACGCTCCCACATTACGGTCGTCCCACAGACGCTGATCGTCTCTTCCTCTCGAACTACAACCACCCGGAATCAGCAGCCACGTGTGACGACTGCGATCAAACCAAGCGAATGACTAGACGCACGCGATCGGACAACGATCTCGTCATTCACTATGGAGCGATTGCGTCCGGCAACCAAGTCATGAAGAATGCTACTGAGAGGGACATTGCTGCTCGTTCCCTTGACGTTATATGCTTCGAAATGGAGGCTGCTGGAATCATGGACACTGTTCCTTGCCTGCCAATCCGCGGAATCTGCGACTACGCGGATTCTCACAAGAATAAAGCCTGGCAGAGATACGCCGCAGCTGCGGCGGCAGCATGCGCCAGAGAACTACTCTCCGTACTTCCCTCGGCCGACCATGAAACACGAGCTGTTCCTCGTCTTGAAATTCGTATGTACTCAGATGTAATCATTTGGTAATCGTAATGTATTACTGACAGCCCTTCGTAGCCCGAGCCCTACCGGACCAGCATCAAAGACAAGCCCAGCTTTTGGAAACTCTCAAGTTTGATCAAATGGACTCCCGTAGATCTACTGTAAAAAGAGCACATGTGAAGACATGCGCATGGTTCATCAAACATCCAGATTTCCAAACATGGCTCAACGAAGACGAGCTAAAGCTGCACCACGGGCTTCTCTGGATTCGCGGCAAGCCGGGCGCAGGAAAGTCAACAATCATGAAATTTGCCTTGGCGAGAATGCAAAAGGATTCCCATTGGTCCCCGCTCGTCATTTCGTTCTTCTTCAATGCCCGAGGCGACTATTTGGAAAGATCGATTGAAGGGATGTACCGTTCTTTACTGTGGCAGCTCTTTCAGGGATACCCTCAGCTCCGATCTGTGCTTAACGAACGGTACTCAAATCAACAAGAGTATGAGGCTTGTCCAAGCTTAGAAGTCCTGAAAGATATGTTCTCTGAAGCTGTCCTTAGCCTTGGCCAGCTTCGGTTGACTTGCTTCATAGATGCTCTGGACGAGTGTGACGAGCAACAAGTCACAGACATGGTCCGAGACTTTGAGGACTTGGCAGAAGACGCATCAACAGAAGGGATTGCGTTCCGAATTTGCTTCTCCAGCCGTCACTATCCATACATAGTCGTCAAAAGGGGGGCGACAATGATTCTCGAAAACCAGCCAGGTCACACGCAGGATATGGAAAATTACATCAAAAGTCGTCTCCGGTTCAACAATCCTCCTCTTGTCGAAGAACTGCAAACAGAAATACTCCGAAAGGCTGCGGGCGTGTTTCTCTGGATCATACTAGTTGTTGACATCCTCAACACTGAGTATTCGCAGGGTGGGCTCGCCTTAAAGAAAAGGCTTGTTGAGATACCGAGCGACCTGGGCGCCCTGTTCAAGAATATCCTAACGCGTGATAGCAAGAACACTGAACACTTGTTCTTGTGCGTCATCTGGATTCTCTGTGCCAAGCGACCTTTGAAACCAAGAGAGTTTTACCATGCACTTTGGTCTGGTCTATCTCAGAGCGACCTCGTGGACCCCGATCCTCCAAACGTCACCAGCCCGGAAGACGAAGACAGCGCCACAAGATGCGTAATTGGTTTCTCTAAGGGGTTGGCTGAAATTACCAAATCTACACAGCCAACGGTCCAATTCATACATGAGTCTGTCAGAGACTATCTTCTCAAAGCTGGTGGACTTGCGGAGCTGTGGCCTGATCTAGGCTTTGACTGGGAGCTCTCAAGTCATGAAAACTTGAAAGCCTGCTGCATCAAGTACATAAAATACTACTTGGCATCGGGTTCGGTCTCAGAGGAATCTCTAAGACAGTTTCCATTCATGGAATACGCAAGTCAGCAGGTGTTCTTCCATGCCGATGCCGCAGCCGCCGGCATTTCTCAACTCCAATTCTTGTCTCAGTTTCCCCTCGAGAACTGGATTCGCATCTACAATCGCTATGAGAAGCATAGGATCCGCCGCTACGGGCCTCGAGCGAGCCTTGTCTACATATTCTCAGAAATGGACTGCTCCAGGCTCATTCGCACGATACCAAGTAGAAATTGGGCACGTCATTCTCAGGACCGATACAACTATCCATTGTTTGCTGCTTTGGCCAATGGAAATTGCAACTCGGTAGCCGCGCTCTTTGGGATGCCGTCCGTGATCTACAACGGAACGAATATCATGGAAGGCCTGACACACAGGAGGGACTTTTTGGACTTCAAGCAAAGAACGCCATTGTCTTGGGCTGCACAAGATGGCCGGCTCGAAATGGTCAAGCTTCTCCTCCGAGCCGGCTACAATGTGAATGAATCTGACTATGGTGGATACACCCCACTGCATCGGGCCGCCAAGCAAGGTCACGAGTCGGTTGTTAAGCTCCTCATACGGAATGGGGCAAAAATCGACCAGACGGGCAAATGTATGCGTACGCCCCTTTATCTTGCTGTTGTGCATCGTCGGGAAGTGATAGTAAGGATTCTCCTTGGGTACAACGCGAACGCCAACGCGAGCAACGCCGTAAATGGCTCTTCGCCGTTGTACGAAGCCTCAAAGGCAGGCTGGAGGGTGGACCCGCCAGAAGCAATTGTCAAACTTCTAATCGAAAATGGAGCGTATGTGAATTCTAGATGCGACAGCGGCGATACAGCATTACACGCAGCTTCGAGAGCAGGCAACGAGAGGATTGCCAAGCTTCTTATTGAAAATGGCGCAATTGTCAACGCAGAGAACTATGAACACAGAATGACAGCACTGCATTGCGTTTGCAGCGCACACACGGTAACGGACATTCTCATTGAAGAAAGGCTTAAAGAAAGGGGCCCGCTTAGCCTTAGCATTCTCGACACGCCGGGTGAATCCGACGCAACACTTCAAAAAATCGACAAAGTCATTAGCAAACTTCTCGTTGAGGTTGAACTAAATGTCAACAGCGGCGCCAACCGATGCAACTCAAAATCAAAATTAGCTCCGTCATTTAGCTATGAAGAGATCGTTCGACTTCTCGTCGAGGACAATGCTTCTGTTGAGGTGGCGAAAGGTGGCCGAGCTGCACACTTGTCGGACGAGCGGAAACATGATAACCATGCTACTGCCAAAGTTCTTCTTGATAGTGGGGCAGCTCTCGATGTAGTAGACGATGTAGACGAGACACCTTTGACCAATGCTGTGTCCGCTGGCGATAGGAAACTGCTCCAGCTGCTCCTTGAAAATGGAGCAAATGTTGACCTGACAGGAAACAGGTACAAGTACACACCATTGATTCTGGCCATACTTCTTGGTCATGAAGACATGGCTGTCGATCTGGTCGAGCATGGGGCCAATGTGAACCTTTCAAAACAGGCTGGCATGACGCCACTCTCTGCAGCAAGGGAGGTCGGATGCAGTGCTTGGCTGATTAGGCTTCTCCAAAGGCTAAGCGATACGTGAGGGATTTCTAAGTAGATATAAAATAAACACCGTGATCAGAAGGATTATGTTGTGTCCTAGAGAAAGTGAGGCAAAGCCCTGAAGGAAAAGAAATGTCAAGCAGTATTGTGCCCACGACAAGGTAGTCAGCCCGTAGCCGTTGTACCGTATATGTAGCAACTTACTGTACCTATGATGTATACTGAACCCTTAAATTTGTGTTAGTTGTACAAATGACGATGAAGATACAACAAATCGGCCATAGAATCGTTTCTGAAGACAAGATGTGGCACAGAAGCTCATGTGCTCATCTTGCCCTAGATCCGTCAAGAATATACCCGAAAATCTACGAGTACTCGATTCTTAGTGAAAAGAGAACCAATAGCTAGTGTTTGTAACCATTATGCCATGAAAATTCGTTAGCTAGTGAGGGTTGTTGGAAGGAGTAGTTTCTGGGACAGAGGACGGAGTAGGTGTGGCGACGATCGTAGTGAGGGCCAAGGCGAGGGCAACGAGGATGAAAAATTGAGCTTGGTAGGTGAGTCGATGTTTTGAGACCTCGGGTGATGTCGAGGAGCAATAGACGACATTTTGGGCTTTCTTTGTTCCAACGATGGTTTCCTAAACCAGAGTATTCAAGTTTCTTAACACGCCACTGGTGCAAAAACGGTGACTCGCAGTGTCACATCTCGACGCATTGAGTAAGCGCTTGATTTGTAGATAATACAGGCTTGAGGACCACTTCTAGGACTTGTTATTACTTTTCTCGGAAACTGGCCTCCCAAAAAGGATATTGAATGCCGCAGTTGGTAAAAAAGCATTGCAATTGTTGAAAACTCATCTGAAGACCTAGTTTTGATGCTGCAATAAGCTGATATAGAGCCTTGGTAACATGTGCGATATTTCAGCGCGTGTTTCTTCGCAGCTCGTGTTGAACTTTGTGTAAAGACAGAGCTTTTGTCCATAACTCTGTATATTCCTTGGCAGGGCTTGAAACGCTTTACTCTTTTCATTTCATTTAACACAAAATCGAATCATAGTTCAAGAGCCCGCTGACCCGACTTGGATGGAGTACGATCACGACTTTCTAATGTGCGCTGGGCATACACGTCCGAGAAGTGACAAGCAGTCAATCATTGGCCAAATTCTAAACATGATCCAGGCCCGGCCAACGTCCTAGCTTGCACCCCATCAACTCATGCTTTCCTCCTGTACACGTATCCAAGTTGTCTCCTTAGTCATCGAGTGGCTTGGCATCGCTGTATGTCCTTATGTCTTTTCCCATGTAGGGCAGCTCGGCTGTGTTGAAAACAGGCCGAGAGAAGCGGTTGTAAGCGATGAAGGTATCTCGATTACCGACGAGAGCGTTGTTGGGGGTTGGTTGATAGATGGATGCGCGCCGCAGCTCGACGGCATCCTCCTGTATAGGCTTGACGCCAGCGTACTTGTAGATCAGATTCAGGGCGGGAATCGATAGGCCATGTACCACGATAGAGAACAACACCAGCCAGTAGACAACTGGCATCATGACTCGGACGAGATCCGTTTCCTCCGTATCACCGTGACCAAGCTCTGGAAACAGATGGCGCGTATGCTCGACGTAAAAGACCGCCCCAGCGCCGATGGGACCAAAGTAGCCCATAAAGAGGGCCTCTTTCCAGCTTTTGCATACCTTAGGCATGGCCTTGTAGCACATGAAGATGGCTGGGATACGACGGAAGACGATGACTAGCGCACCTAGCGCGACGAGACGACCCCATGTCAGTCCCGTGATATCAGGCTGGTTGAATTGGTCCCAAGGCATTATGGAGCCGATGTACATGAATCCTCCAAAGTTGAGTAAGACGTCAACCGAGGAGTTGACTTCGTCATGGCGCTTTTCAGTTTCAGCCAGGTAGTCGCCGTCCCAATTCATGGCGTTGCCGGCCACGAAGCATGCCAAAAGGTCATCGGTGCCGAGCATGCCGCATATGCCAACGAGCCACAACTAAACAAAGATGATCAGTACGATGAACTGGAGTTAAGAGGATGCAACATACTCCGATAGCAGTTGGGTAGAGTAGGTAGCTCTCGGAATCGATCCACTTCCTCCGCAAGGCAAACTTCAGAGCCTTTCCAGACCCGAAGCCGACAAGAGCGCCAATGGCCACCGACATCAGGACGATGTACAGCCAAGTCTCCACGGCCCAGTTAGTCAGAGCAACGCCAACTCCGCCACCAAGGCGACCGACTCCTTCTTCTTGGCGATTGAACAGTTGGACTGCCCTTTCCACCACCGAAGCATCGGTCTCATCTCCCTTACCGGCCCCAGGAATATCGGCATGGCGAATCAGATAGACAGCGAGCATAAGAAACGGAAAACCGAAGCCATCGTTGGCTCCCGCTTCCGAGGATATAATCTCACGCAGGTCTCGGGCCACGAACTTGTCTGCGAATGGGCCCTTGGCAATGGCTTGTGATAGGATCGGGTCGGTGCAGGTGACGCAGGAGGCGATAACGAGTGCAGCTAGCAAGCTGATCTTTGGCACCGTGGCGAGCATGCAGAGGGTAGTGCAGAGCCACATGATGGTCATGATGGGAAGCAGGCACAGGGCCATCTCCATCCAGCGTTTTTGTTGATACTTGGCGGGAAGTTGATAGCCTGCAATCACTAGCTGGACGCCAATCATGACGCGAGCAAGGCCCTACCCAAATCTCGTCAGTCATGGGCCGACAGGCGGAAGTGAATCGTTAGAAAGGTGGAAGAGGGATGGCATACTAGAGTAATAGCATTGGTCTGCCCTTCGGATGCGGAACCCCATCGGTCGCTATCGATAAACTTGGCTGCTAGGGGACCAAGACAAATTCCTATGACGACAGCAGGCACTGGATAGACTTAGCCTCGTCTTCTTAGAATACCAAAGCGTGACGATGAAAGACCTACAAGCCTCGCCAAGATACCATTTGCTCTTGATCTTGACCGAAATGATGCCATAGGCCAGGATGTACAGGCCTATCTGAGGTCAGAAACAAGAGTGAGCATGTCATGGGCGTTTGTTGTTGAAGTTTACCGAATACTCCTAGAACAATGTTCAGCTCGCTGACATCGAGAGTCGGCATTCTGGCGTGATTCTCTTGGAATGAACGCGAATGCAATGTTGTACCTTGGCCAGCAAGGTAGGTCGGCTGATGTTGTGTTCGGGAATGCGCTGTAAATCAGAACACAAAGACAAAGAGAGGCGGGCCGAAAAAATAACAACAGGAAATCAAGACGACAAAGGAAGAGATCGTATTAAGTCAGCCAAGTGGCCCTGTGTGGGTGTTTAAGTCGCTCTCGAAAGACTGGGATTTTCTCCAGCTCTGAAGGCTGAGACAGAATTTCAGGGGTAGACCAAAGTGGTATCGATCGTGGATCACCCACCATGTCGAATTCGTTGCCCACATCAACCCGACACAACCAGAACGGGCAATCTTCGCTCGAGGCATAGACGGATTGAGAGGTCTTGGTAAAGTACTACACAGATTGACAGGCACTGACCTCAGCGCAGCCGATCATACCTCTAGTAGGTGAAGACCAAGACCGGCCGTACTGCCCAGCCCGCGGTGAGACGGCTTGTGAGCGAGGAACCGACGCCACAAAGGCCTTCATTGGCGGCTGCGCACCCCGAGTCTCTCAAAATAGTAGTTCTGAATAAATGATTTCATGATTCCAAACGAATACTTCTGGGCCCTGCCCGCCTGAGGGATAGACATGCAGAAACGTTTACTTGTCTAGGCATGTTGATGATTTTAAGCTCGCAGCAACAGATGGGAAAGCAAACTGGATGAATGAAGCTGCTTAGGAGGTCTAGAAATGCTTTCGTGCTTGGAACTTCTTCAAAAGTTTCCGTGTCATTGAAGAAGACATACTGATTGACCAAAATCACCTTAGAGGAGTTTGACATGTAATTAGGTAGGTATGAAGCAAGGAGGAGCTACTTACCAGAGTTAGCAAAGTATCCTTAGCGGATGAAATCAGGAGAATCAGGGGCAGAGACGAAAAGGCGGGAGCCTTGAGTTTCGATAGTCGGATTCAAAACTGCCAAGAATTCCGCCAAGTTGGGGCGCGCGGTGATCATTCAGCAGGAGGGCGCGTAATTGGGAAATGTCGCCAAGAGACAGGATGCCGAGTCCCGCCGTTCTTTTACGCAGGCCAAGAAATTGAGATAAGTTCCGCCAAGCGTAAACAAGAGCCTATCACAGGCCCTTAGCCAAGAAGTCCGAGGGGTTTGCTTGGAAATGCCATTACTTTCATTGCGACTTCTGTCACCATCGGCAGAAGTACATTTGCTCCGCGTGCCACTCTTTCTATTATTGAGCGATGCAAGTATGTGCCGTAGCTCGTTCGCGATCGAAGCGCCTACTAATGAGAATGGTCTGGGTGTTGGTTCCTGCCTATCAGAAACGTCAAGTAGATGCCTGAGGGGCGTAGCTCGTATGTAAGACTATGATTAAAAAAAGCCGAGGACTTAGATCTCTAGGGTCAATAGCCAAGGAGATATCGATGCGTGATCAGGGATTAAATAAGTCGGGTGCTCCGATGATATTTGATATCCAAAATAATACCTGTTGTTGTTACAACTATAGTGCAATCACCTCCTCTAGCCTTTTGGATCTGCTTTGATGAGAAGTGCACCTAGAACGACTTGCCTTTCTCTAAGGTCTTTGAGGAACCAGCCACTCCATAAGTTGCGTTGTTTTGAGAACATATATCATGGGCATCTGCGATCTGAATCCTCAAGAGCGCACCTGGGCACATGATAGAATTCGGAGCTTCGCATGGAGCTTTCGAACTACTAGCATCCAGGTATTGTACTTCATTTCCCAAGCATGTTTCAATGCTGATGGAATGACAATGGTCAGCTGAATATCGTACCAGTGTTAACAGACACGGTGGTGTAATGTGTTTGGGGACCTACCCGCGCCTTCCATAGAACATCATTGGATAAGTTCCTCGTTTGACGCGTCGTTCACTTGCTGGCTCATTCTCCTCTCTACTGTCTTCTTGATCATCATGCACTCATGCAATTCCCTTATCACGCTTGACGCAGATCGCTGGCCCAAAAATATCTCATCGAACTGAGCCAAGATGTCTGGGTAGCCCGTGAGACACTCCCTCGCTTCCCAAAGCAATCTTTCAGCTAGATCTGGTTCTGCGGTCCGTTCTAGCATCTCCGCGATCAACGTGTTGTACCTCCTTTGATTCGGTTCGTCGACGTGTTCCTGAAACAAGTCAGAATAACACCAGGCTTTCAAAGAAGGCTGATGCTGGAAGCCATCTTTGTTTCGAGAACGACGGATGGACACAGAACCTGAGCGGACTGAAAACAAATACCTGAATATCATAAGTCAAATGAATGGTAGGTTCAAGAACGGCTCCCTTGAAGTCGACTTGAGGATAAAGATTTTGGACGTCCTCGTTTTTCTTGACGGATTCGGCTATCATTTCTTCCCGGCTTTTCCCCTCCGTGTCCATTTGCGATGAGATGGACTCCATTGAAGGATTTACCTTGTTCTCCATGTTCGTTCGGTTCGTGTCCAGTTCAAATGTGTTGTGAATTTGACGACTGAAAACGGATGCTTGCGGCGAAGCAAAGAGCAACGTTTGATGCTGAGAGACTGGCCGAGGCAATTGAGGAATCAATCGGAAGAATGGGCTGCGGGGGGAGGACCTAGGCCTTATGTGTCCTTAGTGTGGCGGGAAAAGAGGCGTGATCAGCGGGTTACACGGGTTGGCTGCACAGTTGAACCGGAGGACCGTGGCGTGAGCGAATGAAGTCACAGTCAGGCACCCTATTGGTGTGACCTGCATATTCTGCCTGTACTAAACACTATGATGCGCTTTGGTGGCTTGGCGGTTTGATGCATCTTTCAGGTGTTGAAGAAAACATTTTGATGAAAAGGGCAGCATCTTCCAGTGGGCGCCTGTGTGTGGCTTTGTACGCTTCCACTTGAACAAAAAGCGAATTTTCACCGATGGGTTCACCGAAAATTCAGCTGATCATCAAATGCGTGCAGGCTTCTGGTCGATGCTCAGAATTGCGAAGACTCGACTGAAGGTATTGAGAGAACTATTACGAGAAGAGACAAGCCGCTAATTCCAATGAGATATGGGTGGCGATAATCAGCGACTTGTGTTTAATCCTCGATGGTCTAGGTTCCTTCCTTGTCTTGATCAAATTAACGTGCTAGGGCAGATCTCAGCATTTTGTAGGTCGCGAAGGCCTCGCTGGTCTCTTGGCACCCTTCTTCCTATCCGCCTCGCTCGGTTCTGCGGGCTCAGCTGGCTCCTCACACTCTCGTGGTCGAACAACGGGGTTGAGTATGTCTTCCGGCGCGATGGCGTTGTATGTTTCGGCCCGACTGTCGAGACTCGATGGCAGTCTCAAAGGGATGCTCAGAGCAAGGCCGCTCGAGACGAGGGTTGCAAGGAGAAAGAAAGATGTTGTCTTCATGTTTACTTGAAAGTGGGTTTACTTGGATGTTTGATTGCTGAGAAAACCGTGCCCTTTTCGGAAGTGGAAGCTGGAAATAGGTGATTAAATGTGGTACTACGCAGTCAAGCTTAGAAATGGGAACACTGAAGTTTAAGTAAGAATTGTCAATTAATTCCGAAGCGACTTAATCTTTTCGTTATAGGCGGCCTTCCGCGTGGGATAAGGACGAACTCGGAGCAGACCGAATGTTGGCTGACTCGGTCGAGCGAGGCAAAGCCCTACAGATATTAATGCGATGAGTGTCGTTCGTCAGTCGGACCCATCTGGTGGCCTTTTTATAGTTCGGCTGAAGTTTCATGTTCGCGAATATGGGTCCCGCAACCTCCAATGTTGGCGCAGTGAATAATAGAGTTGGCATTCGCTTGCTTAATGGATTCATTATACCCCGGAGTTGATGATCACAAGCGGGGTTCCCACTGACTTCCATGGAGGGGGCGACTCGCTCTCGGGCCACAGCTTTTGGGCAAGGGATGTTCCAAGGCCCGTATCAAAAGGCTCAAGGAGCCGAACTTGTTGCCCGGCCTTGCAATCTCATGAGTGACAATCTCCTGACGAAAGTCCCTACATCTTTCTCACCGTGTACCTGGAGGATTTAGGGAATTGCCCATGGCAAAGCGCTTGCATCAATACTCCATCTTCAACTATTATATACTAGAATTAATAACATGTACTGGTCTCCCATCCAAATATCTACTTTTATGTGCCCCTTGAACCTTTCGTTTGTAAACTTCAATGAAGTCTAATGCTCTACTCAGTGAAGACCTTCAGCTCAACCAGACGGACGCGCTTGCCATCTTGAGGCTTCACGAGAATGCGGAGAGATTGGGTAGACACTCCAGTCCACTTCGCATTGGTAATACCGTTGGCCAACGGCGCATCGTACGTCGCATCAGCCACATCGGTCCATTCACCGCTCAAAACCTGCAACTTGTAGCTGGCGGGCACATCGAATCCCTTCTCTTCATTCGCGAAGAAAGCAATCTCAGCTCGGGCAGCCTCAACAGCGGATCCGAACTCGATGCTGACCCATTCCTCGGCGGTGCTGCCCTCGGGAGTATCGAAACCGTTGGCGATGGTGTCCTGGGTCCAGAACCAGATGCGACCGTCGAATACATCGTGGACACGGTTGATGTCGTAGTTGGGGACGGAGGCGTTGATGATGGGCAGGGGCTCGGTAGCCTGGAGCTGGACGGACTGGTCAAAGGGACGCGCGACGGAGACTGGTGCGCGTGTGACCTCGGCGGTAAGTCTCTCGAGCTTGTCGGAAGAGGCGACGACTTGTCCATCAACTTCAACTCGGAGACCTGCTTCGCCGTAGCGCTCGCCAGTAGCGTCCCATTGAACGGCAACTTCACGGCCGTGGTAGAGGATACGCTCCGCGCGGAAGTAAGAGATGGAGGAGGGGTCGGCCAGGGGGTTGACCTCAAGCACGTCGTCCTCGCGGGGACGAATGCCGACGAAACCGGTGACAATGAGATCAACGTAACCAGAGTGGAAGTAGTGGTGCGAACGTCCAAGGCCAACAATCGGTTCACCGGTGTCAGGGTCGTAGTTCTCCTCAATATCCAGGATGTTGCCGTAGTGCTTGTTGTAGTGCTGATTGGCGTACTGCTTCAGAAGGCGAGTGTAGTCTCCGACAGTAACGTGGGCCGCAGTGTTGGGGTAGTGGTCGAGAACGTTAGCAAGGGAAGTCAAGACTTGGGTTGTCTGATACGGCCAAGAGGGACCGTTCCAGTGGCACTCGGTGTGAGTGCCCTCGTATCTCCAAACACGCATGTAGTACTCGTACGAAGGCTCAACAGTGCGCAGGCCAAATGGACCACCGAGCTCCTCGGAGTTCAGCGCGTGCTTCCATGCCTCACCAAACTTGGCATCATCATCTAGCAGGTCGTGGGCCCAAGGAACGAAACCAGCGAGCTCACGGCCGCGGATGAAGTCCCAGTAGGTGACATTCTCGTTGTTAACTTGGTACCGATCGATGAAGTGCTCGAAGGTCGAGTTCCACAAATCCCTCTGGAGGGTGTCCTTGATGTTCTGGGCACGAGTGTTGTATTCCTCAACAACGCTATCCAGGCCGCCCTTGAGAGCAGCAGTCTTGGCAATCGCACGAGCATTGGCGTACTGGTAGGTGTTGATGGTGGGGCGAAATGCTTGGCCTCCGAAGAAACCATCGTAGCCGCCGGAGGCATCGATACTCGAGATGGTGTACTCCGTCGCGTCGGCAATCGGCTCGATCCAGAAGAGTCCCTTGGCCTCGTCAAAGTGGTCTCCCACCCACTGGTTGTAGACCCTTTGCATATCGTCGAGGAGGGAGATGGCGAGGGCCGGGTCGCCGTCAACCAGATAATTTCTCCAGACGCCGTCTGCTAAGCTCTCGGAGTATTGGCGGGGGTTGCTGTCCGCGCTGTACATGAAGGTCGCGTGATCCTGCTTGAAGCGCGGGTCGCGGCACCACCGCCCCTCGGACAGGTGGAATATGGCGGCGCAATTGTTGGAGGCCCATGGCTGCGTCTGCCAGCCAACGTTGTCGATGAACTCAGTGGTAATGTAGCCGTACTTGGTGCCGACATCGCGCTGGTGAGTTCGGAAGAGGTTCCAGCGGTAGTAGTAGACGTCGGTGATCTCCGTATCGCTCGACTCAAAAAGAGGGATGCGGTTCTTGTACCAAGGCGCGTCGTTGCCAAAGTACTTCTCGGTAATGGCGTCGACATCCAAGGCAGCTTGCGCAAGGCGAGCGCCGAGAGGGACCACAGCTAGGGTTGCGGAGAACCTCATCTTGTCAGAATTGGTAAGGCAATTGAGCTGATTCAAGAGAGCCGAGTGAAATGCTTGAGGTTGCTGAGGCCAAAGCTCTAGATCTTTCGACAAGGAGGTGGCTCCATCATTATATATCAGCCCGCACTGCGGCTGTTGATGGCAGATCACTTGATTAGATCGATGTTTTCGTGAATGCTACACGAACTGGGCCACTTCGTCTTCGTGGTCCCATGATCCGGCTGTCTTGGCTTCGCAACTCAAGTTTCCGTGTCTAACAGACTTGCGCTTAATGAGAACCTGCATAGTGCCTGCAGATTGCCCTGAAAAACCACACCCGTACCAATCGAACTGAGCCGCTTCCCCTGACGGGATCCAGAACTGCCGTGACCTTACACGGGCAGAACCGATGACGATGGCGACTGGCAGGGGCAGGTCTGGGGTGATTATGGGGACCGGGGTCCCCGCATCTCGGTCGATTGGCGCGCGAATGGGACGCTACCGACTCAGACGCGGTCTTCGCGGGGGTGGGCGACTAACGGTCATCGAGGAAAAGATCAACGTTTACTCCTTCATAGATACGAGACGACAGAGGTAGGTTTGAGGCTATCACGAACGGTTTCTCTGGGCATGGGTGCACGAGAAATTGTGCTGTGGGGCAATACGAAAAGGTCTGTAGACCGTAGGCAATCATCAATGTGATTGCTTCAAGACGGACATGGAATCCTCAAGCGACAATGCAACCATATACTTGTACGAGCCGCATGCGCTGCCTTTTAATTTGTTGACATACCGTAGCATCATCAAACCTGTGGGACTAGACGTTGGCGGCATTGGGAGTTTGCACCTGAGCAGTGAGCCGTCGCTTAAGTCAGTCGGGTCAACCCGTGCGGCTACCTGCATTCGGCATGGATGGCGCATGCGTGAACATGTTGCATACAGTTACGGATCGACGTTGTTCCCACGTGTCTTGGCTACCTCTGTTGGAGCCCTAGCGGTCATAACTCTTATTTTACCTCATCCAAGTGAGGTTTGCGTGTCTCGTGCTAGCCGACAGGTGCTAACCTCGGGCCAAGTGACCTTGCCATGAGAGGTCAAGCAAGCACGTCGAAGTCAGTACAAGATCGAGCCTATAATTGTGTTGAAGTAAAGGACGGGAATGAGATGCTGGCGCTGCTCGTAGAAGTCTGCAGACACTTTGCACTACTTATGGAAAGGATGTTAACTTTCTGCACATGGCTCCGACACTGGAGGATGCTGTAGATGGGCTTCTACATGCGGACTGAGGGTGGTGGACGTATTTCTTCTATCAAAGCCCATCAAACATCGCAAAACCGTAGGAGATTCCTTGACTCGGAATATCATCTCCTAATGCCACGCGTTCTCATAGACTTCAAAAATCCATGGCTGATTTGGGCTCATCCCTGGAATCACTGCTGGGTTTGAAAACGAGACAGACTGACGGAAGCTAGAATTAAGCTCCTCAATTGCTATTGATGGACTTTTATTTCGCCACGCACACTCGCAGTTATCGTACAAGCCACATCTTGACCTGTGCGCGCGAAAAGAGGAAATGAGAACGTCGACCAATTCCTGTTCTCATGAAGCCGTGATTGATTTAGAGCTGGAATCTCCAAGCTGGATGCTTTTCAACTTGGTTATGATTGTAACACAAGCTTCTGTTTCTAATCCGCGGACCGCGGTGCACTTTTCCGAAGGATCCGAGAGCTGCAATATATTCCTCGTTCGGAGCAGCTCCCTTGGGAAAGGGGGTTCCATTGCATAATTCTCGAACACAGAAAATCGGATGAGACTCAATACGCTTGCTAGTTTGCACAGAGAAGTCCGTAAGCTGTCTTTCCAAAACGATGTCTCGGTTGTTTTCTCCTTCCATAGAAACAGTAAGGACTCGTCATTACAAGATTATTAGCGCTATATGTACTCAAATACGTAGTATCAGTGCATTCCCATATGAGTTTGCTGAAGGTTTGACCTGCCCCAAGGATCCCGTATTGGGGACCATCCAGGACTTGAACGTGCTGGCTGCATCTCAACAGATTCGCCATCCGTAGTTGATGGTGCACTGGCATGATCTAGCGCATGGCTCTCTACGTCAATTTCGAGATCGTCCAGCTTTTGCTGACGCCTCTTGCCGGATCCGATCGTCGGCGGAGCTGCACTTTCAGACACATGCGAGTCCTTGGTGTCTGACATCGACGGCAGCAGACGTCTTAGAACGGGCACGCATCCGCATACCACAGCAAGATTCGCCTCAAGAGCCGTCCAGATCCAAAGTTCAAACCCATCCCATGTCACATCGTAAGTCTCCCTTTCGACGAAATGGGCCCAATATGTCCTCATAATCCCAGCCACAACAACGACTGTGCCGAGGCTAAAAAGGATTATTAGAATAAGTCTTTGCATCATCGGTAGCCTTAGTCTGAAGAGCGTAGGCATAGGCAGGATGTAGACGGCAAAATCAGTCAAGACTGTGGTGATGGTTTGACCCGCCAGAGGGGGCCACTCTTCGATGCAGTGGCGATTCTCCACGAATAGGTCCCAGTAGTGCCACGCGGGTCTGCAAGAAATCAGTCATTGTTCCGAAGGATTCATGGCACGAAGTAGAAATCTTACATGCACTGAGTCCATAGAACGATGAGAAAGATCCATATCAAGGCGAATACAAAGCCCATGGTGACCCATGTCAGCTTTCGGAACCATGATCCGAGTGGGGCTATTCTCAGATAGCTTGTGAGGATGGAAAGCTTCGAGAGGCCTGATGCGAATAGAAAGAGAGTCTGGCCAGCGATAGACACCTGCGTTATTCCTGTCAGCTCTTTGCCCAACCTCGAGCTGCTGAAACCCGATGAACCTTACTTGGCGGCCCAGTCTCTGTTGTACGGGTGTCAGGTCCCACACGTGGAGATCCCATCCGTACAGTGAAGTTGCTACAGCAGGTAATGTCAGTTATCATCTATGGAATAACACCGAAAATAGGAAGCAATCTTACCAAGTATTACGCAAATTGTAACGGATATGCAGAATACCTTTAAGCAAGGCAATCAGTCCCTGGCTCTTATCGACGTGAAGATTTCCAAGCATGTCGTACTTACTACAGCAGCAACCATCAGCCAGTCATCCCACCAGCTCCTGCGTATCATAAAGAGTCGAACGTAAAGTCGCAAGGCCAAACATATCAAAGCCACGCTCAGCGAAGTCAGCTCGATGATCAGAAGTGCCGGTCCCCTTTGCACGGGATCAATGTAGTTCGGAGCCGGCCATGATAAGATGACTTCAGCCGGGGGGAATCTCATCGTGGATATCGAGATTGAAGGCGGTCACATGTCCAAGCTTGAAGGTCCAGTTTTGTCGGGATCCAGGTGTAATGTTTCTTCGGGTTCAACGATAGTGAAGAGGGAGAAAAGCCCCAAACCCTCATTGCAGAGACGATTTGGTAGAGGTGGTGTGGGTGGTTTATGTAAAAGAATAATCGAGAGGGCCAAACGGACAGAGACGGGTGTGCCTGGGAGTGAGGAATCCTTCAATGTGTCAACGGTTTAGATTCGACACCGGTAGACGCTGTCCCTGTTCCGTGCCTAGTATGTCTCATGCTTGGCAAACTTGACAGATCCCGTCAGAACCTTACCGTCGCTCACGCTACGTTTTGCTTTCCAAAATTGTATGGCTAATTGTGGTCAGAGATGAAGCTCATAGGCCTCGAGGTTGTCGAGGTCCCACTTAGAAGCTAGTTATGGCGGTCTAAGCTGGAGCTTGTCTCTCTTGAGTCAAATTCGAGTCAAGGATATGCCGCCCTATTTGAGACGGAAAGAACGCTAGTAGACACCATTACAACAAACCCCGTGGCGTCCCGCGTCATGACCCTGCATCTGCGAGAGAATCGAGGGTCTAAACTCTCAGCTTTTGGTACAGCTGCAGGGTCGATCTTCTTCTTTTTGGCAGGTTTGAAGTGGTCAATGGTTTTTTCACAACGCAGGGAGGGCGCTTTTCCTCGAGATACAAGCTGAGGATGTATAATTTCTGGCCTCATCGTATAAAGATGTGACGAGAAATTCAATTCAAGAACAAGAAGATGTGGAAGGCATCGCTGCGTCATGACCTGAAGTTCAAGAAAAAAGCCCTCGTTGGGCACCATGATCACCCGGATAGGCCCTCGCGATGCCGCACAGAACGCAGTCTAAGCTCCCCCACTGATCGACAAATGAGGGCCCTCATAAGGTAGCATTACCGCGCCGGACTGTCTTCAATACCAGCCGAGGCAGCTTCGTTGGGAGAAAAAACATTCCGGTCTTCCGGATGGCCTGAGCCTGAAGCTGCAAAAGAGTCAGAGGATGCACGGGGCAACGAACTGCATGACAAAGAACACTCTGCGTTCCGTATTCCGGGAGGCGACGGGCCACACAGTCGAACGCGCGAACTGTCAACTGCCGCAGCCGTTGGCCGTAAGCTAGGAACCAGATGCTTCGCCACGGCTTGGACCGCTAACAGCTATCTTAGTCCAAAGACCGGCAAATCGAACGGCTCAACTTCGTTGCGCTACAGATTATAAGGTTTACAACTTCGTGCCACGCGGCCATAATTCCATTTGAGCTCCAGAAGTTTCCAAACTTTCTCGATCGGGGCTGTCGCTCCGAACAGATCAACGTCGAGGCAAAACCTCAACACTTTACTTGTACGATCTTCACGCCGAAGGAAGCCCTGAACAAGGGCGGTGACGGTGCGCGCATGTGACTGTTCGGATGGCGTAAAAGTGCATGTGCCTCTACAGACCAAGCTAGTACGATAATAATATCCTGCCCACAGACGAGATCTGTGTCGAATTTCTCCCTTCTAAGGGGGCAACTTACCAGGGGCCATGTCCAAAAGCTCGACCAGCACGGAGTACGAACTGAAGATGTGGGGATTTTGCACTGGCCTGCAGTGTTTCTTTCAGAGCCAAGCGTGGGGGAACAGTGAAACACCAACAGCGCTAGTTCTGAACTAGCCTGGGTAAATTCGTTTTCAGAACGTTGCATTGGCCAGAACCAGGGAACTTGACAGACAGCTGACGATGAAGTACTCGATATCCCAAAACTGTCTGGTGGTAGACATGTGTCAACCACTGCACGGCCAGGTTCACGAATAGAGAGGCCTACGATTTGATAGCAGGTCTTGAAGGTCGGTGTTAGACTTTTAGCTAAGAACGGTAGATGGTCTAATGGCTGAAACAAGAGGTTGTGAACAAAGAATGTTGGCGGAGCTCTTCACGAATCACGCTAAATTATATCAAATCCTAGGCAGACGAAATTGACACTATAGTACCTAGCGGCTTTCCGCGGTCTCCGAAAGTTTGAGGCATTGTCAATTGCAGAAGTACTTTATTGAGTAGAAGCCCAACCCACGGAGAGGCATTTAGCAGTTGCTTCACTTGGAAAGAACGTTGATGTTGCACCACGAAAGCAAAAATGTCGAGAGCAGTGCTCCAAAAAGTCCGATCATTGTTCTTGTTAGATCTCAGTTCAATTGTGTCCATACTCAGTTACATGTGAGCTATTCGTCCGGCTTTACCGTCACTACATCTAGCTGGAGCATCTTTCTTTCACAGCATAGCCCACGTAAACTCGGCATCGAAGTCTCGGTCGTCCTCCTCAAAGCTTCACATCGCCTGTTTACACACTTCCACCTTCATGATGTCGAATCCGACCTCTTCCAGTAGTGCTTGATTCCCGCCCACGCCATAGCTGCTCCAGAACATTCCATACCTTATCCAGGAACTCGCCATTTATCTCCTCCTCATCGATAGTTGCAAGGCTAAGCGAAGAAACTCCTCCGGGTTTCAGTGCTCTGTGACCTTTGCGAACATAGTCTCCAGTTTTGACTGCGGAAGATGAAATAGGATGTAGAAGCTGGCTGTTCCGTCAAAGCTCTCAGGCTCTAGTGTAAGTGTGAGCATGTCGCCCGAAACTAGCCTGGCCTTTGGGAAACGGGCTTGAACAGCATCTCAAATTTCCGGCGCGCTCTTACCTACTTGTTCAATTCACGATGCTAGTGCATACTTGAAGTTTATTCAAGGGTTTATAAATCCGCCCCATTCGCAGCTCATGTCCAACAAACATCCGTACCTTCAATGCGGTGTCTAGGATCATCTGAACGTACCTTAATCAATTTTATATGAATGGAAGTGGTAGGTCGTGGTGAAGCAAACAGAAGGGAACCTTAAATCTCTCCCGGTTATACATAGAGTACCTAGGCGCGCAGTTTAACTTGCTCTTTCTTCTCGCAATCTCCTGGTCCCGGGGTATTGATTCAAGCTAAGGTAAGATTCAAAAAGACCCTTTCGGACAGATACAGCCTTTCAAAGTACAGGATCTAAGACAAAATGCCATTTTCGAGCTCGTACATGGTTAGTCTTCATCACCGTGAGTGTCAAGTCCTCTTTGAATCATGATTTCATCATCAAGTTGTAATATTGTCTACTAGGTTGCTTTGAAGTGTTTGATAGCGGATTTTGATCGATCTCCAAAGATGCAATCTTGTGACCTTTGCTCTAGCCGACACCTTGCCGAGCGGACCACTTCAGTCGCCGTTGCCGATGAACCTTTTGAGCGACCAAAGAAATCCATGCCTGCTGATTTACCTATCTACATGTACTATCATAAGTAATACCACAAACATGTAATTAACCTGTGGCTAGTAGTCCAGCGACAAGGAATAGGGCTTCACGATCATTGTATCTAGTCCCGCTGAGGTTATGAGTGCTGAACCCATAGCTCATGCCGAGGAAGTCTAGATGCCGAGACAAGAAGATATTCGAGGCTATCAGGTCGACCACAGATACACCGCGGAATGAATGCTGCACTTTCTGGGAGCAAAATGCGCTAGGACGGTTTCTAAGTCTTTATGCTCAAGGAATAAAGTACTTCGTAAATGCCTAGCTCAGTGTTTACAACTGTATGACGTATCAACATCGAGGCCTTACAACACCGTAACCTTGAACAATTGTTATTACCTACCTGGTGGGTACATGCATCAGAAACAGAGGGAAACGAAAACAACACTTTGCATAGTCACTTCGATATATAACGATACAAAAGCGGTGACGGTGACAGCGACAGGAGAGAAGTTCAATAGAACGACAGACATTAACGGCGGAGTCAAGAATCTATGTTTCTTCTGTAGCCTTAGACATTACTTCTGCCCGATCAAGCCTGTATGCAGTGATATGTACCAGTGATGTGGATGATGACTGAAATATGGGTGACACGTTGTTTTTTCAGGTCTACTGGTGCAGCCGGTCCAAAGTTTTCTTTTTTCTTTTTTTCCCGTTTTTTACCTAATGAAAGCGTGCAATCTGAGATTGACTGGGACTTTCACTTCACCACGAAGAATCCGTCTCATCCAGTGTATAAGTGGATTGACGAGAGTACGTGGAGATCCTTCGCACCTACTTCCGCACCTACTTCAATCAAATACACGTTTTTAATGATCTGAAAGGGCTATTGGCGGGTACCTTATGAGAGAGACTGGATTTGCCTGATGAACCTCATTGAAATGGGTCAATCTGGTGAGCTCAGCTCCACGGGTTGATGCCACACCCTCCAAGCGCCAAGGCTTGTTCACAAGATTAAAGGATATCTCAGAAAGGAAAAAGAAGACAAGAGCACTGCGAAAGCGCCGACAATCTGCTCAAGCCAGCTTGAAAGGAAGCTACAGTGATTGAAGGGATGATTGCCTCTGAGAGTCTTGCTGTGGTCAATGTGTTTTCCAAACTTCACAAACGGTTGAGGCCATAGAACTTAACTTAAGAGCTCGCCCACCTGCACGATGAAACCGCGCCAAAGAGAATGACATCAGGCTCGCGACGATGACAAATCTACCTACTGCGTTGAGAGCCCGCGCGCTATTGTGAAGTCAAGTTCCATGACCACAGTGGACATGAGCAATGCAGTCAGCCGGAAGAGCATCCGCTGGAGCTGATGCCAAGTCAATGATTCTGCAAATCCTGGACTCCTCCAGACCGCAAGCGAAGTTGAAAAAATGGGGCAAAAGCGAGGTAGACCGAGCTACAAGTAGACAGCTTCATTTGAATCCGCCTTCCATTGCAAAAGTAGAGTTGAATTTTCTTGAAGAGGAAGGACGCTGGCAAGAACACACACCAATCTCCAGGGGCCAAAATCTACTGTCTTGGACTCTAGAACCCTTTTTGTTCGGAAGCCGTGTCTGTCCGATTCCGCCTGGCCACTCCAGGAGGAGCCGATCAGTCGCGAAAGCCTTCCTTCGTCGGATCTGACGAATGCGAGCAGGCCAATGCCGTTGAGCAACCAAGACCTTTGCTTCCCTAATCCACGCTTTACACAAACCCTGGGCCGACAAAGGTACGCAGTCCATTTGCCTCTCCTTCGCAGCTGTCTACGCAACGCTTCGTGATAGTGGGAGCGGGATTAATCCCGGGAATAAGCGGCAATGACGGGAAGTCATATGAGGAGCTGACATGGCAATAGTACTCGAAAGGTAGGTAGTCGAACGGAACTTGGTAGACACAGAAGATAAGAAAGGTTGGAATTATGAGCCGTCGAAATTCGTTGACCTCTCGCGCGAAAGTGAGGTGGACACAAGGAAGGATGATCATTAGCAGACACAATCAATGATGAGATGCTGCTGATTTTTTTTTTTTTTTTTGAAGCTCAGCACGATCCGGCACAAGTTCATGGAGCTCGCTGGGGCGGCAATAAGCTCAACTCTCGCGTGGTCCTCAACGTGTGGGCAGAACCCAGTAAGATGGCGCACGAGCTTGGCAGGCCTGCGGGATATTGCTGTGCCCTCGGCAACCAAAATGCACGAGCATGCATATGGCTGTTGGGTACCTACCCCTGGGCCCTGGCAGAGAACCTGGGCCCTACGGATAAACATGTTAAGTAAGGGATAGGCCTTCTGATCTTTTTCCTCGTAGCCTCGAGAGTGCAGCACAGTTTACGTGATTGACCCCGACGGGATCCCGAGGGGGTATTCCCGTGCCCACAACGTCCTCAATTCTTTGAACTTTGAAGGCCCGTCGGACTTTGGCATCCGAGCAGACTGATCAGCGTCCAAGTTCCGACTGCGGACGGGCGCGGTTGTCGCCCATCTTATCCAATCAAGGCCGGATGTGAAGGATGACGACCCAGCTGGGATTTCCCTGGTGGCAGGTTTGCCTTGACGACCATTTCGCGCCCCCAAATAGACAGGGCTGAGTTGCTAGCGCTTACTATCTTATAATTGCGCCCACAAGCGGTTTGGCTCGGTTTCTCGAGCTCCCGCTGCTAAATTTCGAGTGGCGGCTATCGCCCACCTTTGGTTTTCTGGCTTCTCTGTGTTTTGTTTCACTTCTTGTCATCAACGGCCGCGTGGCTGACTCTTTCTTAAGGTTATCGGAATTTAGAGTTGGCTTTGACGCCGTGGAGCTTCGACATAAACTTGGCGCCTCTTGGTGAAATTTCTTTCCCTTTCTAAGTCGCGGTTATCACGAGAACCGCGTCCATCTTTTCTTCTTTTAGTATACAGGATGACGCCCAGGTTTGCCAAGCAAATGCCGGCGCGAGTGGGCCTGCAGGATTTCCGCGAAACAGGGAGAGGACCATCGACCACTATGGAAGCCTGAAAGTCACGCCCATCTTATGCTGTCTCACCGTCCTAAGGGGACTTTGGTGTGAGCTTTTGGTGTGCTTATGTCGCCAGTCTCGATCTTCCTAGACCTGGCCACATTGTTTCGCAGATGCACCGGCAGCGTTGTACCCAACCATTCGTCGGCCAGTAGGAACCTAATTTACCGCTGCAGAGCCACCTCAAGAGACGATGATCCTTCATGAATTGGTTCGTGGCGTCAAGGGGCGGAGTGTCAAATAAGCCAATCCCCAGTCCACCCGTTGACTGGCGTTTCTCTCCCGCTCCTCTCCGCCTGAGATGGTGTAGTCAATCTGACCCCCTGCTGCCTCAAATGCTGATGCCTTTTAATAATGGGGTCGGCACCTCGTCCGGGGCCCCCTGCATGTCTGTATGCATTTCTGCCCTTTTGAATCCTCTTTCTCCCTTTCATCTTTTGTCTCTTGGGGATTTATTTCTTGATGAGTGATCGTTCGAATATTGGTTGACTTTGACGTTGGGAGCCTCACTCGCCGTCTTGCGAACACTGCATATACGCGGATAGAGCAACAGCCAGTCGACAACGACAATCGAGTTACTGTAGCATTTGCTTACAGAGTCGAGAACGAGACAGCGACAATGTCGGCCGTGACGCTGGACTCGAACGTTTGGTACGCCATCTCAGAGGGGCGTGTCGCGAACGTCTCAACACCACTCAACAACAACCTGCAAGATACCAACAATGGTCTCAGGGTCTTCGGCAAGACAGATGCGGTGTGGCAATTTCAGCCAGTGCCAAATCACACCGGCCGGTATCTCATGAGACTGAGCTCGGCCGGCGTGAGCCAACAGCTTTCCGTGTGCTGGAGCTCGGCGGAGGTGCATCCTAGTGGCACAAGAGGGTGCTTGAGAAAAACGGAGTCGGATGAGACTCAGCAATGGGACGTTACTGAATGGGCAAGCGAACCGGGCACATACAAGTTCACCAATGTTGCAAATGGCACAGGCTATGTGCTCGATGTTCACCCAGGATCCAATCTCTTCATGTCGAGCGAAATTGAGGGCTCCGATAATGTGTCGGCTCGTCAACCTGCTCAGCACTGGATTATGACAAGTTCAAAAGCTGTCAACGATGGTGCCTACTCCACCATCTATTCAGCAGGCGTAAGTCTCTCGTTACTGTCAACGAAGTTATGGACTTCTAGTCTAACTTACAAGCTCAGACTACGCCCGTTAGCACTGGTTCAGCAACAGCCACAGCAACCGGAACAGGATCGGGCGCCGTCACCCCTACAGCTACCAGCGGATCCGCCACCGCAAGCTCCACCGCGGGAGCAGGGTCGTCCTCAGGAGGTCTGTCGTCGGGCGCTGCCGCCGGCATCGGTGTGGGTGTTTCTCTCGGGGCTATCGCGCTCCTAGGTGCTGGCTTCTTCTTCTGGTGGCGTCGCAGAAAGGCCAAGAAGGAGGCAGTCGTTGAGCCGAGCGAACATCACCACGAGCTTGGCCACGATGGCAGCACGGTCGGTGGAAAATACAGCCCCGGTACCATCAACGCCTCGACACTTTCTTCGCCTTCGCCAGCAAACGATTACTACGGCGGACAAGAGTCGAAGGTTCTTGGTCATACACAGCCGCACTCATACGCCGCCGAAGCCAACGCAAATCCAATCTACGAAGCTCCCACCGAGGCCCGGTACGAATTAGACTCGGGACACCACACATCACCCACTGGCCCAGCTCAACTCCCTGACGACCATGGAAGAAGATAAAAAAAACAGAACGATGGAATGAAACCGCAATACGATGGAATGGGCGTGGTGGGGACTTGGGCATAAGAGCGTTCTCTTCTTTTTATATACCATTCAGTGCCAGCGGGTCGAGAGGGCTAGACGGCCCATGTGAATATTGAGGGCCAGGCGTTAGGATTCGCTGGACACGCAGATAATGAATTTGAGCCGAGTATTTTACGGCTCTTTTGACGTACGCTCCTCCTTTCCCATCGATGAAAACTTTGAATCAGTTTACCAGGTATTGCTTGTCGTTGCTGGAAGTTGAGACTTGTGATCTTTAGATCATGCTTAAGATAATAATTAGAGACAGCTTCGAATGCGGTGTCTCTTCTCTATCCAGCGGTACATGTGCACATGTACTGTCACTTGAAGGTTCCCAAACCAGAATGAGTAGTAGGAGCGAGCTTCTATCTACTAGCACACCTACTCCTGCTATGACATAGAATTCCCATGAAAATAGGCTGAGGCGCGAACCGATCCGTAGATGACCTCCGAGTGGGGTCACGACCGCCGATCAGCGGCCGGCATCCGCGGTCCCACACGCTGGCAGTCTGATTCGGAGCGAGAATCGCCTTAACATGCCAGCTTCATTATTCATATGTCCAGGGTTTTTGCCATGTGACAATCATATACAGTGTATTTGCTCATGCATATAAAATACATACCAACCTAAATCTTGACTCTAAACATTAAGTCCCCCCCCCCCCCCCCCCCCCCCTTGTCTTATAGGACCTGAACGCAAATGAAATCAGCGTCCTAGATCCAGGACGTCTTGATTTTCAGGCGAGTTCTTATTCCTTCACCACAATCTGTTCAGATTGAACCGTTCTCACAGTTTCGAACTCGATTGCCTGGCCCTCTTCAGGAGTGGTGGCCCGCTTGCCGCGATTTTGGGCCATCTCTTGACCCATAGCAGACTGGATGTGGTTCGTCATATATGCCGTGGGGTCTTCGATAAACAAAGAGCAGATCAAGGCAATGACGCTGAAGGGAATCGTAATGTAGAAGACGATCTTCAAGGCATGGCCTGCGCCCTCTCGTACGGCCTCTCTCAGGGCATCTTGAATCTCTGGAGTGATGCCCGGAACATTGACCAATGCTAGAGGGTTGCCCAAGTTAAACTCGATTGCCGCAGGAATGATGATACCAAGGTCAGATGGATTCAACCCGTTGCTAATGGCCGCATTGGCGATTTCTTCGCCAGCGAATTCGCGGAACTTTTCTTGAAAGATTGTGTTGAAGATGGCGTTGCCGACGGCGCCACCTCCTGATCTGAAGGTACCCAACAAGCCCATTGCCACTCCCAGGTTTGAGTGCGGAACGTGAAGACTAGCAACAGCATAAGACAAGATAGTGACCCAGACAAACATAGGTACACCAAAAGCAGGGACGAAAGCATATGCAAACTTGTGGTTCGGGTATACAGTCGCAGCACTAGCGCCAATGAACAGTGCTTGGAATGCCATGCCGATAACAAGCTGCCACTTGATGTAGCCAACTTTGTGGGCGATGAGGGGTGCAAGGACACCAGTGAAGCCAATCATCAAGGTGTTGGGCAGTGATAGCGCACCGATCTCAATGCCATCCGTCGTAAACATGTAGAGGAATCCTTGAGGTAGGAGGGCTGACATGGAGTTGAAGTTCATACCCGAGACGAAGAGGACAACAAGGAGGACAGAGTAACGACGGAACATGACAAAGAGCTTCAACGGAAACATCGGATGAGCAGCAACCTTGAAGTCGTACGCAAAGCCGACGGCTAAGACTGCGAAGCCGATGACGATGGGTGCGATGGCGCCGGCGCTATTCCAAGGGTAGGCCGGGGTGCCACCCCATGTCAGGCCGATGAGAGCAATGGCCAGACCGGCCGTGAACAGGAACAGACCAATCCAGTCTACATCCCTGAGTTGCTGCATGCGAGTCTTGTCAAAGTCGCCCCGGGGCCGCGGGGTTGGGTGGTAGGAAAACCAAGTGCCGACGATGGAAATGACCTCAATGATGATGCTTAGGCCGAATATCCATCTCCACGAAGCGTACTTGAAAAACGCATTGCCGAGTAGGACGGAGAGGATGCCCCTGTGAATTCTAAATGTCAGCTACCTTGGCTCTTTCTCGGCAGACGAACACCCCAGGTTTTGATCGATTAGTCGAAGTGCGGGGGTTCCCCACGTTCAGATCTGTGTAGGAGGTGCGGTCGGCAGGGCGCCTGGAGTCGGCACCCAGATATATGTGCCGAGGATTTGGGGTAAGAAAGAAAGTTCCTTGACTCGGGGAGGCGTTCGAACCATGCGACATGGAACACGGGAAAAGAAGGGTCAGATGCTCAGATGTTCAGACTTACCAGGGAACAGCGATGCCAGATTCCAAGATACCAAGACCAAGAGAACGCCACTTGTTAGGCAACATCTCCGGGACACCTGCGTAGGAGACGAAAACGAAGCCAGTCCCAATGCCGATGAGTGTCTCGGCGGCAATGAGCGTTCCTATATTCTGCGCGGCGACCGCGGCGATGGAGCCGATGACAACTGTGACTTGGCCACCAATGACCAACATTCTCCGGCCGAAAACATCGCTGAGAGGTCCCGCGAGGGAGAAGGAGCATGCTGTCGAAAGAGACCATGCTCCTACAAGCCAAGCCAACTGGTCCTGCCCACCGAGCTCTGTAGCAATCTGCACGACGACGGCGGCAACCGTGAGGAACGCAAGTCCGACACATGGACCGAAGGATAGAGCCATAGACTATGTATGTCAGCCAAGATGCGCCAGAGAAGCTGCAGAGATGCATTGGTCTTACAAAAATTGCAATCCATGTTTTGATGCCAACTTTTGCTTCGGACGGGTTATCCTCAAGTGCTGCGCGGTGAGGATCCTCTTCAAACTCGATGACAGCTTTGGCCTCTTGGGCCATCCGTATCTTCATCTCTCGGTCTCGGCCCATGTTGGATGATTCGTTATATGACATTTTGAAGTTGCGCAAAGAGACTGAACTCTTGAAAATAATGAGAAAACCCGGCTTGCTTCTGTTCAATAGTAGTTTAGAAGCGTGTCGGTTGGAATATTAAAGGTTCATCTCGAAGAAGCCGCGACATGGCACGGGCTATTCATATACAGATTTGGATTCAGAGTATCCGAGCTTTGGTCCGAGCGGGGGAACACTTCAGAAGCTTAACAACAAGCAGCAATGCTGATTGAACTTTTGAAGAGACGTCGCCGTGTGATTGGAGTAACGTCGAGTGTGCCATCAAGAAGGGTACGGGACCGGGGTTGATCCCCTTATTTCGATGCAACCTGGGGGGGTTAAGCTGTTATTGATTAGCGCGACGACGTCGATGTGGGAGGGGAGGGGCCGGCAGATACGACTACTGCAAAACCTCGACTGTTACATGAAAACCTTCTTACAATAAAGTTTCTTGTCGGGGACGGCAGCCGCTCTAGTTGATTGATAGTTTCACTGGGTTTCTTGGTTCGGCTGGAAATGGGATCGTATGGCCTGTATGGTGTTCCATTGGTCGATGTTGCGTTGACAGTTGTCCGCTTTTGATCAAATTCACCATGAAAGTTGGATAGAATTCGACTTCTATGGGCTGTGTCATCCCGTCTCTCCCGAGGTGCAGATTGCGTATTTGCCAGATGAGTGATTAGTTTTCGCTGCCTACATCGTATCGCTGATGTAAGAGGGGAAGTTCTATCAACCACAGACAAGAAAGGTCGCTTCTGTTGACTGATTCAGTCTTTCATATGCCAACGGCAACCTGATTTATGCGAATGTGCTAGGAATTCTGGGAGACAATCTTGTACGGTCTTCTAACATAGTCTTTCGGCAAGGATTTGGCGTAGACCTAGCTGACTGCCGTTGCTGTAAGAAAGTGGACACCTTGGCTTAAAGAAATCTTACTGGGACCAGCCTTGCTGATACTCCAACTAGTTTGGCTGTGGAACTAGTATCGGTCGCCAGCACGTTTCAATGAGAATGCGATCTCTGCTTCAAAACTGCCGGGTGCTAAGAAGGCCAAGTCGGTGGAGCTAGAGGTTTGCCAGAAATTGACTTCCGTTGCCAACAACGCATTGAGCAGCTTCATATATTCCCAAAGTCTCGCTCTATCGCTGTATGACATATTTTTGCGGACAAAAAAAAGGCGCCGGTGGTCCTCGGCAGATCTGTCTCTATTTGGCCTATCTGATCACCTCCTTGGCAAACTTGGTGACTGCAAGCACCATGAGCTCGCGTTGTCAGAGATCAAAATGAATGGAGTAACAGAAGAAGTGGTGCAATTACCTTTCCGTAGATACCAATAATGTTATCAGCTGCAGTACTATGGGTACTTGTTGTCGCAGGGGTGGCTGTCCGATTAGGTAGTGTCAGGTGTCCCAGCACATCAGAGCAGCTCCCCAGTTTTGCGGGAGTCTACACGTGTTCTACTGAAGCTTAATTTTCTATAGACACAAAGAAACTGGTCAAATCATATCAAATAGCATTCATCTCAATGCATGCCTTTGGTGTGTGACAAAGGACTCTTGCACTCGAATACGACTACAGGATATTGATAGAGAAGATGACGGAGAAGATATGGCATGTAGCTATTTGCCTATGGCGGTCTTGAGCCAGACCGGAGAATATAAGACATCATTATATTTTACAGGATCATCAATCAAAGCACCTAGCGATGGCGATGGTGACAAACAAAGGGCAATATAGCTTGTATTGCGCATTCTCCCAAAAATGCGTTACTACTATGCAACGTTAATATTATCGGGCAGGCAGTATGGTGGGGCTGTAAGACAATCATTATTATGGCAAGAGACGGAAGCTGAGGAAGCGACTCCTCGATGGCCAGGAGGGGGTACTTAATTGCAAAAGGGAGCGAGAATTTCAACATTGGCCTCAGTTTTCGACGGGATGCTTTGAGGTACGCCGGGAGCAGATCCAGCGCTGAGTGCGGCGAGGGTGAGTTAATTCCAGCCAAGCCTTTCTTTTTTGTGTTATTAACATGTTCACTCCAAAAGATACTTGTCCATTTACTTTTGTTTGGCTGACTGAGGGTGTACCTCCCAGTGAACCTTTGTTCGGCATCTGGTGATTCACGGCGGTGGAGTAAATTCCATCCGGTCTCCCGGCCCCACTGCACGATCTCGCCCCGCCGGCCGGCCAGGTACCTCGCGCCTTCCTGGTCAGGTGACAGGGCATTTAGTCAAGTGGTAAAGCTGAGCATTGAAGGATTGAATGTTGATTCATATTATTGTAGGGGTCTGGGGTTCGAGACTACTTCTCGTAGAGCCTTTTTTCTTTTGAGCTATTAAGTTACTCTAGCCCGGGTCTTCGACTTGCCTCTAGGCCCGGCCCCGAATAGACACGCCGATTATGTAACGGCCACTTCTACTCATTGAAGTCAACGTAACTCCTCTGCTTCTTCTTGCCAGAAGATCTTGGTGGTATAGATACAGCTGCCAATGCCTTCGGTGGACCCTGGAGAACAGGAGGGCATGCCAACCTCTTCTTCCCTTCCAGTTCAACCGCCTCGATGAAGGTCATAGCCAATGCGTCGTCCTTCAAGATCTTTGATGAGGTTGCCAGATACACCTGCTTGAATTTGTGCCACAGCTTTGCCTCAATAGTGTGCGAGTCTTCCTCCACTGTTGGCCTGGGATAATACGGATCATTGTCCCAGAACCCTCTGACTGCTTTTCCTACTCCTTTGTTGTCCATTGTGATTTCTCCAACCTGATTGAAGTCTAGAAGCCATACATTCACAGCCTTTTGCTGAGATTCAGATCCTTCGCTTGGTTCCCGGGTGGTCTTGACTGATGCCCATTCCGCAGTTCGAGTTCTTGGTTTTGGCGATGAGGCGAGGACGAACTCAACGTCGAACGCATCGTGCTTGGTTTCCCAGTGCATGACTGCCAATGCTTCTGCCATGGGTGCCACATATTGAAGTGGATCGATGTTGAGAATCTCCATCTTGTCCAAGGTCATTTCGAAGTTACGCAGCTCGAATCCTCCCTCGACTCTGGTGTTTTGTCGACGCCGGCCCAGGTACAATCGAGCAAGGCAGTTGTTGTTTCTTCGAATAACACGAGCTGCTACTCTCTGCTCCTCAGGACAGAAAACTTCGATGAGGGCTCTGCGAACCTCCATAGGTAGTGCTGGGATTCTCTCAGATATGAGGACTGCCATGTTCCTGCTGATGAGGGTTCGATCATCTGGCAGCTTGCCCGACTCCCTGTGTTCATTATACCACTGGCCAAGCTGTTCAGGTCTGACGAATTCAGCTGGACGGGGGATGGAGACTTGTACGCCCATGTGGAGGCCGGCGGCATAGACTTTCTGATGCGCGACATAGTCGACCAGTAATTCTGGAAACTTTCTCAGCTCTTTTGCCTGTTTGATGACTTGACCTGTGCTCCCAAAATCATAGATGGTAGCGCAGAATCCTTCGCCGATGTGTTCAAGTTCTGCGGTTCGTCGCTCAGTAACCTGGCCTTCTTGCAGTCTCAGAAGTGAATCGGAATCAAGTCGTGTTGAAAGTGACAGGTATGAAGACAACATCTCAACTGCTTCTTGACTTTTGGTGTGACTAATAGTCGCATGTGTCCGTTCATCTTTGCTCTTTGTCGGGCTATCCATGATGGAGTGGTGGATTCGATCAAAGTCAAATGAGAACAGCGGTGGCTAATTTTCGAGGTTGTGAGGTAGAATAATTAATGGAGCTGATGGGCCTGACCTGCCAAATGGTTTTTTTTTTGAGAAGGAAGCACTTATCTATATAGTATGTTTGTAAAGAATCGGAGATAGAAATACGTAGCATCAAAGACGTGGCGTTAGCAGTCCTGAGGCAGCTTCGAACCTTGTCTGCAAAGCCCTACATCAAGGTTCTCAAGCAAATGTTCCAGGTATCCTTAGCTAGTCAGAAGACAGACAGTCAAGGTTCTCAAGACATAGTCTCAACTGCAAGACTGGACACTGCCGCCTTAAAAGTCAGGATGGGATACGTGAGCGGTCCCGGGTCCCGACGATTTGTGACCTTTCTTAACCCATCACGAAACGTTGTTTAGATAACTCATGAATATTGAAGCCGGAAGTTGTTCTGGTCAGTAAGAGAATTTCACTTGCAACATGACTTCAGCTCGCACGTGATCCATCTTAGCTGAGAAGGTCCGTCTAGAGTCTGGAAGACTCCTCCGGCTGTGCGGATATTCGGCCGGTGAGTCACCCGGTATGCTCCACAACCCGGTTCCGGACCAATCTGCACTCGAAACGGCAGGAGCGGCCAACCGTAAAGTGATTGGCGCGATAATACTCCGCGACACTAAGCATTTTGGTCGTGCGTGAGCCTCACGCCTTACATAAAGCCCCAACTTCAGCACGCGTTAAAAGCCCCGAGAGTCCTCAACAAGAAACTCCCAGATTGCGTCTTGTTCGATCAGGGACTGTGCCGCGCTTATCTCGATGACACCAGAAACTTCAATGCACGTCCGGCCAGCGACCACGATAGACGCAGATGCCATCGCTGCCGTACATTATGCAGCCCTAGAGCAATTTCACGACTTCTATGGAGCTTTCTTCGAGCGTCATCCGAGGGAAATCCTCCCACTTTCAACGCGACTCGCTTTGAAGAATCCCAAAAACCACTTCCTGGTTGTTGTCGCATCCGACACAGATGCCGTCGTGGGTTTCATTAGATACCACGTCGTCGATGCGATGCAGCCGCCTGCTGCAACCACAGTGGAGAAGCCCACGGAAAGTGCGGATACCGAACCTACCGTGCCGTCCATTTTCGCAATTAAACCTCACATGAAAGATCTGTGGGAGCGCTTCGGCCACCCAAGGGAGGAAGAGATGGATGAATGTTACGAAAAGGCAGTAGATGGACGGAAACATAATTGTAGGCACTACGGAATGAGCACCGGCCAGGGCATGATCCGGCCGCCAACTTGTTGTTGACGAGAGTGATGAGAGTGCTGACATCGGTGCCAGATGTGAAGAACATAATGGTTGACCCTCATCATCAAAGAAAGGGCATTGGAGCAAAGTTGCTCCAGTCAGTCATCGACATCAGTGATGCTGAGAAGATTCCGACTTTCCTTGTTGCTTCGGCTGAAGGATATGGACTGTACAAGAAGTTGGGGTTTGAGGACCTTGGAACCTGGACCATCGATAACGACTACTGGTCCAAGGAGATTGCCCGACATGAGGACGAGCTTGGAATCATGGGCAATGAGGGCTTGGCGCAAACGTATCGGGGGAAACATGAGGTTGAGAAGTACATGATGAGATGGATCATTCAGAAGCAATGATCCGGTAGCCCTCTCCGCCACCTTCATAAGGTTGGAACGCGAACCAAGTACAGATTGGCGCTAATCTGAGTATCTGAGACTGGCAAGCGAATAATACTGTCTCGCCTAAAAATGTGATACAATTGGTAGTATGGTCCTGGCAATCTTTGCCCAGGATTGTGAAAGATGCACAGCCTTATCTACCACCGGACTTTCCGTCGATGAGAAGGACTGTGTTCTGCTGATTTTTCACCTTTAAAGGTACTTAGTCTTGCCTCTAAATAAGCTTGCATTCCCTTCGCTAGGTGAGTTGTGCTGCTGGTATAGTTGTGGCTGTAGGCGGTCTCCCTCTTCTGCTTGGTGCAGACATGGATGCTTGCGAGAACGACCTCTGAGCTCTAGATGGCAGGTGATGGCTTCCAGTATCGAGTAACAGCCTGTGACCCAAACCTAATCCGTCTCGCTATTTCCATCATTACGTTGGAGTCACTTGATGTCCCGTGAGTCGTGAAATAAACGAATACATGAAAGTGGTCCTTGCGGGCTTTCTAACTCAATGGCCGAACTGGACTTCCACACTCCGGCGATAGTAGGGTTAGTAAACCACGGCTCAAGAGGCTAAGGGTATAGTATCATGGTGTAATTAACAGAAAATACAGATCTGCGGAGCGATAATATGTCAGAATGAGGAGACCTTCGTAATCCAAATCCGAGTTGGAGCCGGTAGCGACGGCCTTTTGCAGGAATCCGAGACCGAAGCTTCCAAATCCACCATGAGTAGTGTATTCCACACGTTGCGACTCGTACGCAGCGATTTTCTCCCCTGTTTCACTTGTCGACACTTTCGTTGTGAATATAGGCACTGTAAATATATTATTACAAGAATTACAGAGCCCGAACAACTTAACTTTATTCACTTAGATGAAGGGCCAGGCTTAGCGACACGGGTTCGCCCCGCGATCATTTCCACGATTCGACCTATTTCCAGGATTAGCCCTCTTGGTCGGGATGAACTCGCCGTCTTGCGGCCACACTTACTAAAAAGCAAAAGGCGGGGAAAGTACGCGCTGAAGACCTCTCACACGCCTAGGCTTAGCCAAACCATCGCAAAAACATGGGAGGCCCATCGCTCTAGCCCCACCAGTGCGATTCATGACTCCCGGAATACCCCTACCGCCTCGACTAAAAGCGGTAGTGAGAAGGAGCTATCCGTACGGAGTACTGCGTACATCATTCAGTATGCTTCCCCCGTGAAACTAGGGACATGAGGCTCATAATTTATACTTTGCGATCCTCGTGATGACTTAAATTGCTACTCCTCTTGGCATTCCGAGGTCGCCTCGGGCTTTTCAACTAACATCCAAGTACACATATTTAAGAGGATACTTACTCCCATTGAAGGGCCTCTTTCACTCCAGCCCACTATCAGAAACCATTGGATTACATCACGGTCATTATCGCAACCATGCAGTTCCTCAACACAGTCCTCGTCTTTGCCTCGTTGGCAGTTGCTGCTCCCGCCGTGGATGTGGCCGCCGCCCCTATTGAGGCGAGAGCGGCTCCTAGCCCGTGCTACTCGAACCAGAAGTTGACCTGGAACACGGGCCAAATCCCCGGTAGCGGTGGATGGATTGTACGCAAGGCTTCCAGTCCCCTACAGAAGCTACTATGCAGGCCCTATACTAATGACTCCGTTATTGCAGTGCTACGAAACCCCCTCAGGCCCTTGCACTAAGTACTCGTGGAAGACTGACCTTCCCTACTACAGCGTAAGAACAATTTCGTCTTTGTGACTTACCATAACGGCCGCTAACTTTGGACGCTTCTTAGTGCACCTAAGCTGATTGCCCACTAATACCCTCTATGGCGAAATGGGCGGTCAACCCGGGATCCCCTGATCGCATCTTGAGTTTGTAAATACTAGATACCAAATGGTGCTCAGGTTCCACTCCAAGTTGTCACGCCGCGTTCACTATCCTGTACAAATATTTTCAGGGGAGCCACGATGGATGGCGTGGAGATGCCCTCGCCGTGTAGCGTTATACAAGCGATATATTCACCTATTATCCTACGGTGCAAACCTTCTCACCGACATATTTAGCCATTAGAAACACCTGAGAAGTACAAGAGCATTATCATCGGAGCTCCTTTTTCGCTACCTTAGTTGATGAGCTTCGACGAGTACATGTATTTCTTTATTGCGTTGAGCCCTGAAACATCCCAGTAGCAAGCTTACGAACTGATCTTTGTCTGTTGCTGAAAAGATCCACAGCGCGCCGCAATCTTCGGGGGCAGTTGGATGTAGGAGGGTAACAAGTATCGCTGCGTCGCACATCGCACGAGACAGACTGCGCTGGATCAGGCCTGGGCACGATGACGGTACCGGAAGTCCTAGATAATGCTGTATAGACCGAGCACTTCTGTCGACTTCTAGGATTACTTTTAAAGTGAACTTCTCTTAGCTACCATGGGACATCTGCGGACGATGTTTGTGTCGACTCCGTACATATCGGGGTTTTCTGGACAATCGCGCGACGTGGAAAGGATAAATTCCAGCTGCATCTTGCTCCTAGAATGATGAAGCAATATTTCTGCTCATGTCGAACCTTCATCATGGCAACCCCACGAGGCAAATTTCCAGTCCCTAAAAGTGTCCAGCAAGAGATAAGCTTGATACATGATACATAAAATAAAACGTTTAGCTCAATGCATAGTATTGGTAGAGACGACAGAAGAATATCAGGATTGTAAATAGCTGGGGGATGGCAAGATCTTCATTATGGCCGCCGCAATCCGACCCAACAGCCAAGAGATTTGTCCACCTTACTGTTGCAGACGCTAACGTACTTTAGATCGTGAAGATGGCGGATGTCTTTGTACGATGGCAGTAATTCGAAACAGGCCCGAGCAACCGAAGCAGCCAGTAAAGGTAGGCTAGAGTGCGGATAGCTCCGTCCCTGTCCTCATTCTGGACACCTTGTCCGGGCTTGCCCCTCCAAGACTGGGCCCATGATCCGGATGTAAAGACTTTCGCCGTCGCTGCAACCCGGTAGTCAGTGATAACCACCATGGAGATAATCAAATCCGCGTTTCTCCTCAGATATCGATCCTGAGTCTACTGTACTGGATGTACAGCCCGCACATCTGCCCCTAACGAGATGCCGCAGCAAGCAAAACATTGGCAGAGGAGGCGGCATGGAACTTTCAGAGTGAAGAGTTTCCGAGCTTCACGCTGTCCGTCATTTTGCCACATCTTGTTTTCGGTCCGGTGCTGCAGCGTCTGAACAATTTGGACTCCCTTAGCGAGTCAAACCAGTTCATAGGAAGCTTTTTCAACGGATCGATGAACAACGAAATACCCGCTGCCGAGGTCTAGCTTCCCATATTACCCTAACTCACCAAGAAGTATGCTCATGTCTACTGATATCCCGTTTTTGCCGACGTCCGTGATATAGCTTTGGCCCACGTACGGGCCATGGAAGAGCCCGAGGCCGGGAACAAACGCTTCTTCGTCGCCAACGACCACTTTTCGAACCGTGATATCATCGGCATAATTCGCAAAAGATCTGCCAAATACCGCGTCAGTCTGCCATCGAAACATTTGCCAGGTGGTGGTAAGTGCTATGAGAACACAGGCTCCGTGATAATGACAACTACTGACAACAGCATAGAATTGCCAGAAGACGTGTTTTCTATCAACACCCAACGTTCGGTGAACATCTTAGGAATGGAATGTAGGACTTTGGAGGACTGTATTGCCGACACTGTCGAATCTTTCGCGGCGGTAGAGTCGCGAGACACCTAGGCAAGGACTGAAGAGCACAAGCACACGTGGGGGAAACTGTACGAGCTCGACACAGGAAGCTGGGAGACCGGCCATAAACTTTCAGGGTTATGGTTCACTTGATGATTGGAATTTTAGATTACCAGTAATTATACTTCGAAAATTTGGGCCGCTATCATGTCTAAGCTTAATCAACCACAACGTTCAAGCTGTTTCCGACAACACCAAAACGTAGAAGGTGAAACAATATATTTCCATCGCTCATTCGAAAGGGAAACCCATGTTAAGCACAAGAAATCTCAACAACCCACGAAAGCCGTTCGACAAGGTACGTCATGGATTTGAATCAGTAGAAGGCACGCAGATCCCCAGTAAAGACCGTAGGTTATGCCAACGGCTTTGCTGATGATATAATACCGAACCCGAAAGTAAAGCAATCAGTTCCGAACTTAAGCTCACCGGCCGCTTCTGTCATATGCTCAGTCTATCAGATGATCCATGCATCATGTACTCTTTGACTGCAGCACACGCGAAGCGGATTCCTCCGAAGCCACTCTTCTAGAACTCAATCAAAAATGATGAAAACATCAACATCGCGTGATGTTTCAATCCGGGCAACGTGGATTGATTGCAGCGTCGCTCGTGCATTTCTTAAAAAGAGCCTCTGGCTGTTTTCTGCCTCCACGTTGCAAGCAATCCTGATTCATTCGTGTTCTCGGGCCGAACCGTGCAGATGGACATACACTCAAGTCGGGGGATTAAACGGGGATGAATTGCAAACACACATAGCGTCATGCACACATGGCTCGATTTACAGACCATTGAAAATCTTGCATAGTGTTCCTGTGATCCCATTCGCTCTTATCCAGATCATCTCGTGTGGCGAAACTTGAGCGCATGCGGCTATGTCTGTGAGCTATCAGTGGGCATCGTCCACCTATTCGGCTTCCTGCCGACTTTCAGGACACCAAAAGTTCAGAATTGTGATGATTTTAAATCTTAGTTAAGATTTCTATGGCTAGTACTTTACTTGAGTCGTCCCGAGAAGGCCTCTTAAAGGCATTTGTCCGGTACTATGACGCTCGGGACATCCTCAGTCAGAACGATGGACAGACACACTTTCCCAATGAAAGAGGCAGCCTCCCTACAACCTGGCAACAAAGAAGTAACGTACGGGCTAGACGCAAATGTACAATTACCAACTCCAATGGTAATGCTTCCACCTCGGTCGATACTCTGCCCTTAGTCATCTGGATGCTAGGGTTTGGTGGACGGCCTGTAGGAACTGAGATAAAATCAAGATGTCGCGAAAAAGGTTTTCAAGTCCCTCAGTCGCAAGCTCTTTGATCATCAATTGAAATTCCCCAAAATGAAAGAGTCAAACCGTGCGGTCAAGTCGGGAAGCCTTCCCCGATGACTTGGCTCAGGAGATGGCTTTAATGGTGGCTTGGACACCACGGCGCTCCCGAACATTTCGGAAGAGACCGTTGCCGCTGGAAAATCCCATTTAAATTTGCAAACTTTGATCTGAACACAACGTAAGCCAACTCATTTTCAACGGCGGCAGCACGCAAGGTACCGGTCGAGATTAATTAGCGGGAAGACTGTGCACGTCTTGACGGAAGTTGGTCTGCAAGATGGATTTAAGATGCATAGAACTATGCATGGAAGCTCATGTAGGGCGGCTCCAACGTGAGCTTACGACGTCACTCGGGCTCTCGCGGGGACATGTACATCAACTCATGATGGGGATCGAAAGCTCCCTGTGCGGCGTGCTCGTATTCGCCGAAGAATTGTTGCAATATTTCGGATAAGAGAAGCTTTTCACACCGCGCGGACGAGCGGCGAGCACACCTTTGATAGAAAACCGGTCTGTCAAGTGACTTTGAGACTGGACGAACGGCTTTTAGTTCCCAAATGTCTGTGGTCGTAGAACCCAGAGCCGTGGCCCCAGCGTCCACAGTCTCGCAAAGAGGTGGTGAACTGTCACGCTATGGGCTGCCTATGAACACTGGTCTTCGAGGAGAATTGCCCAGCTCAGCAACGGCCCTCACGGAGAAGCCGGGTCCAAGTGACCGTGAGCCTTGGAACTTTGTCGAGTTCGCGAACCATTACACGGAGGCTCCGTGGGGCGGCCGGTGCTCTCTGATTGAGTTCCTCAGCCAGTTGGACCGCCGACAACCTTTGAGAGGCGTGTTGAGACGACTGATTCTGTCGTCAGTGCCGTTGCTGTTCCCTTGTGGCCGCCACAAAGTCGTAATTTGTATGCTATCTCGTCGTGAAGTATCTTGGAAGGATTTCTATAAGATCTAGACGACCTTCCACCTCAAGTCGGTCCTTTTTCCTCATCATCCAACACACTTCACACTCCAGCCTCTCTTGAACAACCATCCTCAGCTTCTCACTTCGACTGCGAGATACTTCAAGATGAAGATCCTCAACGCCCTTCTCACGTTGTCGGCCCTGGCGGTCAGCATCGACGCCCTTCCAGTCTCGGTAACTAAAGACGAGGATGCCCAGACTTTCCAGTAAGTCTATCACTCCAGCACCCCTTCTGTATTCTTTTACTAACATTAAGCTAGTGACATGTCTCTGCATGAAACCAGCATCATAGCCCGCCAGGCCCAGCCTCCTCAGCCTCCTCCATCGGCCTTGATTCCCGACGCAACACCTGAAGACGACATGGATGAATTCGAAGAAGTGGAGGAAGTCGACGATGTCACGAATCCAGGAAAGGTCGAAGCCGAGGGCAAGAAAAAGAAGAAGAAGAAGAAGAAGGGCAAGAAGAAGGGCAAGAAGGAGAAGAAGCCCGAGAAGCCGGACGCCATCCCGGCTGATGGAGCTCAACCGCCGGCTGCTGGCGCTCAACCTGCGCCCGCAGCCGGTGCCCAGCCTATTCCCGCAGCCGGTGCCGCTCCGGCCGCTGCCCCGGCCAAGGCACCAGCTCCCGGAGCACCTGCAGCCGCTGCTCCCCCACCCGCCCCAGCGCCGGCGGCTCCTCGCTCGGTTGCCAAGGCATTCAAGGCCTAGTCGCATTTCATTCTTGACAAGATTGAGTTAGTTGGAGTTTGGAGAACTGGTGCTAGACTGGAGAACATGGGTGCCGATAGTTGCTGGGTTCAACATTAGGGCTTTTTGGTAGAGGTGTCGGGCGGTTTTCTTCTCTAGTCATGTCATACTGTTTGATACAGGATTGTCGTTTAATAATTATACAAAAGTTCCTTCTCTCAAAGCTCACCTTGCCTAAGGTACTTTAGTCAACTACCAGCGGCCATATAAATCTACTAGTGTATGTGAACTTTGTAGTGGAACGATCACCTCAAGCGCATGGTCACCGAACATGTGAGGACTTCTCTCAAGGCTTTGAAACTCGAGGGCAAAGTTCTGCTTCGATAAAGACTTGTTGCAAATTTCAAACCTGGCTAGTGACAACAGGCCCAAAGTGCAAGTTATTTTCAAAGTTATTTTGTAGGAATCCGGAAATAACTGATTTACAATTGAACTAGTGCAGCTGTTTGATGATCGCGCTCAGTAAAATCAAAACTTGCCAAAGTCAAACGGTGTGTTGGCAATGTTGCTCTCCAGCTCTGAGATGACTCGTGTATAAGACGGAAATGCGGATAACACTTTTCCGCGTGGAACCAGTGGCTCTATCTCGTTGCATCAACCACCGAACGCTGACGTCCAAAACATGCCCCAAGATACTGAAATGGTGCCAAGATGTGGGCCATCTACGTAATCCCTCATTATGCCGCGGGGTTACCTCTTGCGGTCCAACCACTAACGACGGATCCAAGTGCCAAACCAGGCGCCTTTGGCCCGGCAGTCAGCAAAACACTGCGGATCAAGTTGAGAGCCTGCGTTCCGAGGAATAGCGGTAGCTTCAGTCTTTGTGCCTCATCGACCGCCTCCTGGAGATCGCTTGATATTGTCTGAAGCAGACTTTCGTTGCCGGAGGCAGCCCAATCGTGTGTAGACCTACCGGCCGCGATGGCATCCACAATGCGCCGGCCCTCGCCGGAAAGCATTGTGCTACCGCCGGCAGCGTTAATGCAGAGCTCAAAGACCTGCTCCAAATGCAAACCAACAAAGCGTGCGAAAGCAATTGCCTCGGCTGCCGCGCAAAGATGAATGCCACGGAGAAGGTTGACGACGAGGCTTAGCTTGCCTTCTTCGGACGTGACGGTAGGCTTGACCGGTCCAACCTTTCCCGCTCCTTCGATGTATAGTCGAATGAGACTGGCATCGTCGTCCGGGCCGTAGCCTTTACCGAGGGCGGCGAAATAGGCCTGCTCCGCCGTAGAGGTCATCGGAGTGGGGAATACGGCCCGACGCGCCTCTGAAGTAATGATGCTAGTGTCTTTGAGAATGATCGTGACCGCACTGGCAAGAGGTCCGAATTGAGCGTCCAGCATGCGTGGTAGCCGGTTCTCAAACATCCAGCTCCAACCCTCTGACTTGATGATCTTTTCGCCAGTACTTGAGAGATCCAAGCCAAGATGCGTTGCAAAGCCCAACGCTTCGCTCGACGAGAGGATTTGGTTGGCTGCGAGTACCTGATGGCACATCTTCATATTGCTTCCAGCGCCGATGCCGCCCTTGACGATATAAAGCTTCTCGGGATCCGACATAGCCTGCAATAGGTGAAGGCCCCTTCGGATAGCCTCCTCTTCTGCGCCGGCCATGATCGATAGAGTACCGGCCGCAGCTCTGGCAGCACCTCCGGACACCGGGCAATCCACCAGAGCGATGTCACCTCGATTTCTTGCAACCAGCTCTTTCTGAAGACCTTGCACGTAAGCGCATGGAACTGTCGAGCACAGCAGCACCACTGCTCCTTGTTGAAGGGCCGATAGGGCCGGAGCGTCACCTTCAAACAAGACGCCTTGCGCCTGTTCCGCTGTGGCAACCATGACAACACAGAACTCCTTGCCCGTGACAGCTTCGGCTGGACTTGTCGCTGTGAGGCCGCCTGCTGCCTTGAACTTGTTCAGAGTCGGTCCATAAACATCGAATCCTGTGACTGGATATCCAAGGCGGACAAGATTAGTCGCCATTCCAAACCCCATCGCCCCAAGACCAATGAAGGCCGTGGGCTGCTTGCTTGGGTCCATTGTGTCTTCGACGGAGGGTAATGTGTTGCGTGTATGTGTTTTAGAATGTCTAAGAGTAGAGTCGAGACCAGTTCGAGGAGCCAAGGATGCTGATGGGGGTACCGGATCTTGCAATCCGTGACCGGAGACGTGGGCCCCAAAGATTAAGTACTAGTAGGAAGAGCAGACAGATGAGTGACCACGAATGAAGGATGGCCTCGGATCCAGGTAACCCGTTGATTCGGTAGAAGTCGGTAGCTCGGGGTGACAACGGCCTTTTCCCGAACCGAGTACTGCTCCGATTTCACTCCGTAACCACGGCTCGCGCGGAAAATCGGCCCATTTCCGCCCCAATCCCAGAATCCCCCGCAATCCACATCACACATCGACAACAGTTGCGAATCTAGCTTCTCTGAGTGCTTCATCGTTGAAACTTCAACATAAGGCCGTTTCTCTACCCCCGTTATAGTGGTTGTCAACATCCTCAAGTACCTTGCCGAAGTTGAATTAAAGGACTCAACAAAGTTCGCCGATCCGACACCACTATTACCAATATAACTCACTGAACACTATCAAGCTACCCCGAGTCTCGCAAGTAACTCCAGTCTTCAAGATGGTTCGACCTCCTCTCGCCGAAAACCGAACGATGAAAATTGTGAATGCTGCAAATGAAGGCGGCTATGCAGTTGCGGGGTTCTGTTGCTACAACCTCGAAGCTGTGGTGGCATCCGTCAGAGCAGCAGAGGCGACCTCTTCGCCCGCAGTCGTGCAGCTCTTTCCGTGGGCAATGGAGTACGCAGGTAGTGCCCTTGTCAAAGCCGCAGCAGAACTCTGCCACAGTGCCTCAGTCCCCGTATCACTGCATCTCGATCACTGTCAGACACCAGAGCTGGTTCGCCGTGCTGCGGACATCCCCGACGGCTTTGACAGTATCATGGTCGACATGAGCCACTACGAGAAGGAAGAGAACCTGGCTCTTACTCGAGAGCTGGTTGATTACTGCCACCAACGCGGTATCGCGACGGAGGCAGAGCCTGGGCGAATCGAGGGCGGCGAAGACGGTGTGGCTGAGACGATAGATCTTGAAGGTGTTCTCACTACACCAGAGCAAGCTGAAGAGTTTGTTGCGACTGGGATTGAGATGCTGGCACCCGCTTTCGGCAACGTTCATGGCGAATATGGTCCGCGAGGGATCAAGCTGGAGTATGACCGGCTCGAAAATACCAACAAGGCTGTCGGAGATCGGGTTAGGCTCATCCTTCACGGGGCGGATCCATTTACGGAGGAGATTTACAATCGCTGCATCAAAGCTGGAGTGACAAAGATCAACATCAACAAGGGAATCAATAATCACTATGTTCCGACACAAGAAACAGCAAGAGGTCGCCCGATTACGGCGACGATTGAAGCTGGTACAAAGGAAATGCAGAAGGCGTGCGAAACTTACATGCATTGGTTTGGCTCGGCAGGAAAAGCATGAAGAAGTTATCGGACTACCTCCCTCGGAGATATCAACATGATGTGTTCTCTCTCATCGTATTATGAGGGTAATGCCATTCTAAGGGCTTTATTCAACATGATAGTATTCAAACAACATATTTGCGACCAAAAGTAAGTCAAAACTTATTACAGTGACATGAGGTATCCATACAACCCATCATAACGAACTCAAACACGCAATTGATGTCTCCAATTTCTGCATCAAAACTGTTCCTCTTCGACATCATAAGCTAGAGGCTTCTGTCCGAAGCCCATCTTGTCGATACCTGTGGTCTTCGAGACCCACAGTCCCCCCGAGATAGCCAACTCCATAGCTCGAAGACGCCAAGGTGCAGTTGACTTGCGCAAGGATCCATTCGACTCCGCCTTGTCCAGCATCGCCTCCGTCCTCACCTTTCGTTTCTTCTCATATACCTGTATCGCGTCTTCTAAGCTATCAGTGTTACTCTTCAACATCTTTGAGAACAAGAAGACGTCTTCTAAAGCCATGGAAACACCCTGGCTGGCGTGCGGTGGCATCGCATGCGCAGCGTCACCAAGAACCATGCAACGGCCCCTGGACCACGGTCTTCCCCGCGGCATCTTGTAGATCGGATAAAACTGGACAGCGTTCGTGGTGTTGATGATCTCGTGCACCATGTCCATCCAGTCAGACTTTTGACTTCCCAAGAGATCGAGAAGGGTAGCTTTGAATGTGTCTGCCGCTTCCTTTCCGCGCTCCTCCCATCCGTCACGGACATTGCCAAAAGCCGGAAGAGCAACCTCGCGGGAGAAAAACCAGTAGAGCAGATCGCGGGTTGGTGTCGTGGGGGCAATCACGAAAAGTCCGTCAGAGGTGAGCGTCGCGCTCATGGTATCGATAGACGTGGCTCTGGGGCACACCTCGTCTGGTCGCACGAGAGCGAACATGTTTGCAAAGCCGGAGTACTCGGGCACGGAGCCGGGATCGATGTAGAGTTTCCGCACGGCGGAGTGGATCCCGTCGCAGCCGAGGAGAAAGTCGGCCGTATCTGCCGTCCCGTCGACGAACCGCGCGGTCACGGTGTGGCCTTGGTCTTCGATTTTCTCCACGGCTTTGCCGTAATGTATTTGGATGTCTGCTTGCTTGGCGGCGCCTAGCAGGACGTCCATTAAGTCGGTTCGTTGGATGCGCAAGTATCCGAAGCCGGTTTGCTGCTCACTCCAGGATGATAGATCCATCTCACCCATAACGCAGCCTTTCAGAGCGTATAAGACGAGCTTCGGCGTCAATGCACCTCGAGCTGCAACGTCATTGTACAGTCCAAGGCGATCGAGTAGTCGTAGACCGTTGGAAGGAATGCCAATTGCTCCGCCGAGTGTTGTTGGCTGGCGGCGGATCTCGTAGACTACCGGCGTGATTCCATTGGCCTTTTTCAGCTGGAGCGCAGCAAGTATGCCTGCTGGGCCACCGCCGATGATGATGATCTATGCATGTTGTTGTCAGAAAATACTCCAACGGATCGGGCTGTAAAAACACGAAGATCATCAAGTAGTTACCTTTCTGATTTCCTTTACTGCAGTCATGTTGTTTATGGCTGGTAAGTTTGTGTTGCTTGGAATAGTTGCTTCTGACATTCGTCTGATGCGAGTGGTCAAGTTGCCTTTATCCCTTCCTTGGCACGCATGATGGTTCTTGTCGGCCTTTTCACAACAAGTCCAACGCCTTCCGCAGATTCGCAAGTACACCAAATCATGCGATTGTAGATCGTTGAAGGAAACCTAATGCCGAAACCCGGGAACCAAATTGCCACCGTCCTGCCCTGTTGCCGTGTTGCACGGGACGGGTCTATATCATAGCTTCACACCGTCGGGCTTTCGCCGATCCCAAAAACTCCGATTCGGATTCCTACCTTCGGCGTTCGGACGGCCGATGTCAAGCTTTCCCAGTCAAAATCAAGTGTATGTTATGAATCTCTTTCCCCTTGATATCTGACACTGAGCTGACTTTTGAGGCCTTGCTTCCGTGACTTCCATGTTAAGGCAAGTGATTCTTGGACCTTTTGGTGCAGTAAACCAGCTATTCTGGTGGTAAGTTGCCTGCCGAGGATATACAACCATGCACGTCTTCCGTCCCCGCCCAAAATGCCCGAGGGAAATTTCAGAAAATTAGAGTCAAATGAAATGCCTATCCCAACTTCGATGGTGCTAGTCATAGCCTGCGTCAATTGTCGTGGTCATCTGGTGATGTTAGGCATCCTGGACTAAGTCTGCCTGAGGTGGCATGGGCGTTGGATCGCAGGGGCAAGCGATGCTAAGACTTAACTGTCCACTCACAGCGAAGGAAAGGCTGCAGCTTACAGTCCCCCCATCCCCGCCAGATCATTTCGTGCACGAAGCTGACACCTGCTGCATTTCCTACCTCTACATGAATCTGGCAGCCAAATTTTGCCGAGTGAAACTCCCGTTTGGACCGTCAAGATGTCGGCCAACGATACGCAGTTTTTCAAACAATCCTTGAGGTCTGAATACTGGATCAACTTCAATGTCGACAAGAAGTTCAGTCTTGCCGGAGTTGATGAACCCGAGCTCGATAGTGAGGACAAGGAACTGGTCCGGACATGGGCATCTACCAAGGGTGCAACCAAGACAGCCCCAGGCCAAACTCAATCTTCGTCCCTGTACCGTCCCATACTCGATCCTTTCGAGATTCGCGTGCTCGAGATCTTGCCAGGCACCGGCGATGACAGATTACGTGGCCGCCTTCGTCACTGCTCACTCGAACTCAAGGCAAGGTTTGCTCTCGCTGTCGATGGATCCGCCACGCCGATAGTGTACACGGCGCTCAGCTACACATGGGGCCCGAACGTGTTCGATGAGGCAATCGAGTGCGAAGGTCACGTCAAGAATATCACAAAGTTTCTCGCGGTTGCTTTGAGGGCTTTCCGTCAAGATGACCGCTCAGTTGTGATGTGGATAGACCAGATCTGCATCAACCAAGACGACAACGAAGAGAAGGCACAGCAGATACCCTTGATGTCGAGGATCTATCAGAATGCTATGAACACCGTCATTTGGTTGGGTGAATCAACTTCGAATTCTGCTTCCGCCATTAAGTTGCTGGAAGACGTTAGGTTGCTCTTGCAGTTTACGGAGAAGACTTTTGGGCCGGACGAATTCGAGGGGCTTAATCTCCCCTCAGAAAGTTCGGAGGTTTGGAAAGCCCTGTGGGACTTTCTCTCGCGCCCGTGGTTCACGCGACTTTGGATCATTCAGGAAGTCATCCTCTCCTTTGACTCTTGGGTCGTATGCCGCAATCATATGGCTACGTGGGACGTCTTGTCATTGGCCTGTCTGCATCTCTGGACCTGTGGCATCTCGAGATGGCTAGGGGAGAAGTTCAATTCTGGGAGCCGCGCACTTGACCATCAGAGGGATCTTTGTGAGTCGGTACAGCACCTCAGCAGCATGAAGTCAAGCTACCACAGTACGGCCATGCCGCTGTTCGACCTATTGGTAGAGTCCAGAGAAGCCAAGTGTTACGACAATCGGGACAAGGTGTATGGTCTACTTGGTGTCTGTCAAGATCAGGACAGGTCTGCGATTAGACCAAGCTACGCAGACGAATTTCCCGTAACTCATCTCTATCGCGACATAGCGATACGTCACCTGGATAACAACAAAGGCAGCTTGAGACTCGGCGTGGTCCTTACCTGCGTAGACCATGAGTCTATCGATCTGCCATCGTGGGTACCAGACTGGAGAAACCCCCGTCGAACACACTCATTGGGACACTCTACTACCACAACAACACCGTACATGGCATGCGGTCATCTTACGATCGAAATCGGCAGAGTTCATCCACCTTTGGAACGCAAAAATAAGGACGAACTGCGACTGCATGGTGTTTCGGTTGACGCCATCGCAAAAGTCAGTACCGTATTTACGAATCCAGAGCTGAGTCTCGAAGATCCAATCACTGCCAACGGAGACTTGAAAGACATGTGCTCCTTTGTCGCAGAGCTACAAGAATATCCAGGCAACGAAACCGTCTTCTCTGCCTTCTGGCAGACACTAGTCGCCGGAAAAGATGCTACCGAAATGGCGAAGGCGCCGATAGCCTATGAGGAGATTATCTCCCTTCTCCTCGACGCATCCACGGGGCTGTCCCCGTCGCTTCCAGGGCAGACGTACTCTGCACGACAAAGTCGGCCGGCAGGCAAGGGGAAGCTAGAGCTAGCTAATCTCAAGACACGCACAGCAGGAAAAACGTTTCAGGATGTAAGGACCTCAATGATGCATGCTATGCGGAATCGCAGGCTGTGCTTCACTGCTAAGGGTTACTTGGGGCTAGTGTCGGAGACAAGCAAGGTGGGGGACGAAATTCACATTTTGGATGGGTGCCATATTCCATACCTTCTGAGGAAAGTTGAGGGCAGGAGGCATCGACTAGTTGGAGAGTGTTACGTGCATGGGATTATGAGAGGAGAGGCTGTTCAGGATGGCCAGAGCATGGATGAGATAGTCTTGATGTGAAAATTCAATGATGATGTTGTCTGAGCTTCCTTCGTCACGATGATTGTAGACCTAGACTAGCTTATGCGCAGCAGCTGCTGCCAAAACTTGTATGCAGACAGTGGCAAGCTCGTAGGGATTGATTAAGCTTTGGTTGGCCTCGATGGTTGAGCATGGCTTGGTTGCTGTTTCTCCCGCTGAAACTCAAAGCACCTTGCTCCTTCCCTTAGTATCCTTCCTGGTCATTCTGGTTCATGACATTACGTCTTTCCATCATTACAGGGCAGGAGTGAAGCAAGAGTCAAGTTATCATCAGTTGGGCTTGGAAAGGGAAGAACGTAGTTGGAAAATAGTTCTCAAGTTGGAAAGAAGCCACACGTTGAACAGCGTTTTGCTTACATCCTTGACTGCATGCGATTGCCAACCTCATCTCGTCAAACCACCTCCACCACTCCCAACATCTTTGGAACAGCTCTTTCAGCTATCCTAACGGCAAAACACAGACTCAATTCGAATCGTCAAGTCGCGCAAAAAACATCGTGTTAAATATGGCTGAGTCAAGAGAGGTTTGAACATCCCCAACTTTCGAAGCTCGGAGTCGCAGACATCTTGGAAGAGGTGCTAACATGCCGGCAGGAACAGGAGAATCCCATTATCCTCCCTTCGATCGAGTTCTCCTCTCCGGCTGTTAAGGTTGAGAGCTCTCCTCACGTTGTTCCCCTGTCTTCTTCTCCCCACAATCCTCCGGCCGAGGCTTCTGCAATCGACAACGCGCCATCTGAGGCCTCTCCAGTCTTTGATCAATTGGCACAGGCTTCTTCAGTCATTGCGCCTCCGGTTCATTTCCATCATCCAGGCATCCCCCCAGTCCGGGCTTTTGCTCCTCTGGACCAGAATCCTCCCCTCATAAACGCAGTGGACCGGACCCCTTCCGCTGTCAATCCTCGCCCCGTCATCGAAGCACGGGCGTTGAATCCTCCTGCCGTGTTACCGCCGCTTCCTACGCGTCGTGGTAACGCACCTCCAACTCAACCCGGCCCTTCTATTCCTCAGATAGCCGATCCCTCTCACGTGGGCAACCCGCCTCCCCCCAATCCCGGTCCAAGGGGCCGTTACAGCTTTCAAGGCCTGACGGACATCTGCCAGGGAATGGAGGCAGAGATCTTGTCAAATGCCCTTGGCAACACGAAGGCCAGAGGCGACGAAGGAAGCTTCAAGACCCCGTTGGAATACGCGGTCATTCGCCGAATCAAGACCACCATGATGGTGAATCGACATACCGCAGTCGCTGAACAGGCTCGTATTGAGGACGACTTCAGAAAACTTTCAGGTCAAGAACAGAGCAGGCCGATTATGAAGATGAGTGGGTCGCTCAATGACATGATGAGGGGCTTTGACCGTTAGATACAGGGTATCGATGCTCTTATTGCAAAGATTGATGCATGGTTGGAGGAGTATCACAGAGATTATGGTGCTGCTCCGGCGGGATCCAACAGTGCCCCTAGGCCGCCTGGCCCTGGGCCATCTGCCCCAGCTGCCTGAGTATGAGAAAGAGAGATTTATCAGACACGGTTCACGTTACAGGATGGAGTTTGGCTTGAGCGATAGCATGACTTATTTGGGATAGAGGTAAGAACAACGTCCACAGAGACGCAGTAGGCTTCAAGAAGTTCGTAGGTGGGTATTAGGACATAACAAATGAAATTTGTTTGACTCCGTTCAACAGCCGTCGCGATGCTTCGCAATATCTGTCCCTTGAGGAATGACCATGGTGATGGAAGGAAATGCTCCTGCCAACACGTATTCTCTTCGGGAGGGATCAAAGCAAGGCGGAAGGTGTCAGTGGGGCCGCCTCCGTGGTGCCTGCCCCAGCGCTCTTGCTCAAGGGACTCCTCGCATCTCTTGACACCATCTACCTTACCTTTGTTTCATTCTTGAGCAGCAGAACTATCTCAGCACCTTGCTTACCAACTCATTTCGTGGCCATGCTGAGTAATCATGGAAGCCGGGAGGAATCGAAGGAGAGCCTGGAACGGGGGACGGGAGGTCCGAGGAGAGGTGCTGAAGCCTGGGCCGGCCTCCTACCTTCCACGTTCTCCGAGCGTCTCGGGCCAACGTGGATCACGTAAGGTAGCCCTGCCGCGAGTAAGGAGACCGACGGGAGCGTGGCGTCGCGACCAAAGACGTATGTGCCTGTTCCATCAAATGCTCCGAATGTGGAAACTTTGCTTCCCGTCCTGCTTGTTTCCTCGCTAAGGTATGTACCTAACTAACGTAAGTTGCTCTTGAGGCTCGCAGGGCATTGTTGAGACCTGCCAATGATGATCTACCTATTAGTCAATTTCTCTTAACTTCAAGTTACTCCTACATTGCCTTGCGCCAAAATGTAGGTGATTTTGACGACAACATTCGACTCTGCTATCTAATCCGGGTATTCTTCATGACGTACGGCCGAAATGGTGATTCATTCTTTTGCTACATCAGTACCCGTACAATAGTTCGGAGCAGCGGTGGCTGTTTTTGCGGTGGTCTTGCGTTTCGGGGCAGGAAGGGAATCATGTGATGTGGCTGTCAATGAATGACGTCGATGTGTATCTTGACGTCATCTCTTGGGTGTCGCTCGACTATAGTCAATCCCCAACTAGTCCAATCCCACTGCTTCAAAGATCAATGCATACAAGAAAGACTTCATCTGCTTTTATCTACATACTCGACTTGATTGTACTGTCCATTTAGTTTCTCAAATTTTCCCCATAACTCAAAAGGAAAGAAACAAACGTATTTCCACACAATGTCTTCCCAAAACACCAACACCAACACCCAACAACCCGGCCTCATCGCCGGCCATGCCGAGTACATCAAAGGCGCCGCTGAGGTAAGTTCACAGACGTGCAACGCATTAAATTTCTTCTGCAACGACTAGGCGAGTAGGAGTACTTACAGAATGGAATCAGGCCGCAATTGGCAGCGTTACGGGCTCGCACGCCTGGACCTCGTCTGGAGAGCAAGATAAGGCGCACGCCGCGTCGACGATGAAGGCTGCTGGCGAGCAACGCGATGCATCAACACAGGGATACGGCAAGGCGGAGGAGATTGCTGGCAAGGCGTTTGGGTGTGAGGGGATGAAGACGGAGGGTGCTGCAAGTAAGAAGGAGTAGGGCTCATTGCATAAGGTACCATGATGTTGTATTACGATTGGGCTTGTACGAGTAAGATTCGATATTTGGATTACGAAAGCAATGTAAAAAGCACATTCAACAGTACTGCGAGTCTGCAACGACTTTGGATTCCATTTACTACCTGTGTCTTTTAGGTGTATGTAAGGTCCCCCAAAAGTCTAGGCCTCGAACCTGCTGAATCATACCATTTGCTCCCTCCGCCTTATAACTCTTCCCTATGGCTGGAAAGTTTCTCAAGACGTTAATGATGCTCAGTCACAGAAAAGGCCAGTATCCATTGGGCTTTCTGCAAGAATCGTAACGGTTGTTGTTTCTCTTTGCCACCTGCATCTTATTTATGACTGTTGGATTCCCCAATGGCGTTCGATGATGGAGAAGAAAGTCTTAATCAAACTTTCCACAAGAATTACGACAAAGTTGCGTCCCTATCTACAACGTCAAATGCCTTCCTTGCATGCACCAACCGTTGAAGTTCCGACAGCTTCTTTCTCTTGCGGTAAGTCTTGGAATATTCAACAACGATGTCAAGCACGGAGTTGACCATGGACATTCCACGAATTGCGTGGATCTCAATGGGCGGAATAAACTTCACTGCATCCTTCAAATCGCTCTCGTCCATGATCTTGCCAAAGTTCTCGGGGACCTTGACACACAGGTCAAAGATGGCAAAGTGATTGATCCGCGCCACGGGGACAGGCCCCTTGAATTCTGCCAAGACCATCTCTTTGGCCATATGAATCACCGTCGTGAGCAGCTGCGGCTGCAATGAGCTCTTCTTGACAATCTTCTCTTCCTGGGCTTTGGTTGTTGGGGCACTTTGCCCGTTGATGCGGGCTAAGGCTTTCATGAGAAATCTTTTCGCCATCTCGCGTAATTGCCGTTAGCTTGAAGTGGCAACAAGGATACAAGGCCCAAAGCCTGGCGAGTGTTTCCGATCCTCGTGAGAAGCTTGTCAACCATTCAGACCAGTAACAAGCCATACTTAATATCGAGAAGTAGCCGCAGTGAAGATCAACACTCAAAACATGCTCTTAAGTCTTAGCAAGTTGTCAGATTGGAAGTCCAATTCGACCGCGGCGTACGGCCGACTGCGCAGGGGCCAATTAGGGGCCCTATTTACGATTATCGTAGCCAGCCCAACCTACGGTTGGAACCTCCTTTTTACACCTACGCAGAAATTCATATAGTTCAATTGATCTCTTCGTCAACCCACGGTTCGAACCAATTACCCTGTAATAGGGATACCAACACAAGTACATGGAACATACTTGTCTTCGGATGACTTCTTATGTATGCTTAATAGCTTCACTTACATTCGGTTCCTTCTCAATATGTCCTTACGAGAATCTGTTATCAATAGAGGCTTGGTTTATAATATTTCCCCAATTTGTCTTTCGCCTGAGGTTGTTGAACTAAACCCGCCACTGGCCACCTCTGAAGAACCGGATACCTTCAACCACCCACCGCAAGGGCCGAAGATAATCTCTTAAGGGATTTTGACTTGAAGGAACTACATGCAGAGTCACGCGTTTGTCCATGGATATTTACATTTTGAATAGATTAAGTGGTGACGGGCCACGCTTAGTAAAAGCTGATTTGGCGCCAATGTTCGAGTCGGGCGTGACGGGATAGCAGCCGAAGGCAGCATCTCAAGATCAATTTGATCCGGAGATAATAGGACGAAATTTGTAACTTTATGTGAATCATACTATTTCAAGATTTTCATTATGCCTACGGTCCTAGTCTGCCTGTAAGGACTGGCTCTAGTAGGAAATCCTCCAAGCCACCATGTTTAATCGACTGCCCCATGAATAGAAACCAATTCGCTCTCTGAAACTCCTAATTAATCCTCAACGCCACCACCTAGCAAAATGCCTGGGTTTTTCCAAAATTCCCGTAGCGCCAATTACCACCCGCCATTCTGCTTGCGACGAATCTCCTGGTCAAGCTGATCCTTCATATTCTGGCGTCTCTGGATCTCGTCATCGAGACGGTCCTTCATGCGCTCCCTGTTGCGAATCTCCTGGTCGAGTCTGTTCTTCTCGGAGTAGTCGCAGTTACCGCCGCCATTACCAGAGCTGAAGCCACCGCCAGAGTTGAAACCACCGCCAGAGTTGAAGCCACCACCGTTGTTTCCGTTCTTGTATGCTCCGCCGTTTCCGAATGATCCGCCGTTGCCATATGTGGCAGCAGTGTTCACATTTTTGGCAGCTTCAGCTCGGGTCTCGATGGAAGCGACGGAATCGACTTCAATGTCTGGGACGTTGCGACCACTCAACAGTGGTGTTGCGATAACGCTGGAGATGAGGGTGGCGATGAAGAGGTTCTTGATGGCAACCATTTTCTTGGAGTTATAACAAGGCAAGTGCTCGAGGCGAAGTGTAGGAGGATTTGATTAGTTACGGAGATGTTTCTAGGTGAGGTGGTCTTGAGTGAGATGAGCTTGTTCGATGAGGCTGCTGATCAGAAATTATCGATGAAAGTGGAAATACACTCTCCTTATGTACCTCTTCTGTTCTTAGAGTCAAAACTACTGATGCCGAGACCGACACATCAAAATCTCCCCGTTTAGTCTTTTGACTAGGCAGAGTACGTTCGACGCTATCATGCACATCGAGTGGCCTTGGCCGACAAGCTTCGGCATGGTGAGGTAGGTGACACCATCACAATTCGGCCGCATGCCATCGGCGGTAACCATTTTTCTCCACTTGTTGCGACGAGGGCGACCACGAAAGTTTCCATCTCCAGTATGCCTTGAGGGAACTGGGCGTTGGGCAGGCCGACGGCACGCTCGGGTACATACAACATCACGCCTCGCTCGGACCGTTGTCGTTCGTGAGTTGCCATTGTGCCAGTAGCAAGTTCGGATGAAGCCCTTGGAGTTGCTCATGGCTAGCCAGAAAGCGAAAGCCCGTGGGCGAGGGGTTAAGCTTTTTTTCTCCGGGCACAGCCAGATTATAGACCAACACGGTTAGGTATGGGGTGACGACTGCAACATGGAGGCTCGCGACTCAGGCAGGATGCCGGTCGACGACCGTGCATGACTCCCGCCGACAGATGGAAACGAAACTGGATAAGGCTTGGCAGGTAGGGCTGGCACATACCAACGGGCTGCGCGCAGCACACGTTCTCTAGGGGGGGAGACAGGATGGGGTTAGAGCAAACGAGGCGGAAACTTCGGCGTAGTGGGCGAAACGTTGATTCCCTTCGCTCGGAGCACCTAGTAGTCGTACGCGGCAAGTGGCCGACATTTCTAGAAACGCCACGCTAGTCTCCACAGGGTCTCTTTTGCCGACATAACTTGCATAGCCCAGAGCTTAACGGGTGATCGTCAGCGGTCTAGAAGAGGTCGATGCGTGACATGTTGGTTGGCGGGCATCCCACGCGGTCTCCGGTTCGATCGTAACTTTCCGTGGATAGTTAACGATAGCGAGGGCCTGCCGACGATCCCGACGGGGTGGTAGAGACGGGAAGCCGTCGATCATCGAAGTGCGCTTCCGCCTTGGAACCCAATGGGCGATCCCCCAACCGATTGCCGACGCGACCACGCTTTGCTACACGATGACTTCGGCGTTTGATCTGCCCTGTCGGCGGGTAGCACTGAGGTGCTGCCGAATGTGCTCTAATTGTATGCTTATTTCATAGTAAAGCTCGGAACCACACGCTATTCGCTGTCGGTTCACGAGTCCGAGATTCACCTTGCCCACTTACTTAGTACGCTGTTCAGGCGTGCTCGTTCGATTTTCTCCATAACTCATAACATAACACTTAGAACCATGCCTATGTTTTGTTCAGCAGGCGTCACCCTCAGCTTGTCCTTGAGAAAAGAGTCGACCTGCCAGATCGAGCTCAGAGTTCTGCCAGATATGCGTCTCATGCTTTGCTGTCATTTGACTCCTGTAAAGCAAGGCAGAGTTCCAGCTTCCACGTACGCGTCGCCGATGCCATGAAGGAGTCTGATTTGTTACCCCCCTGTCAATCTATTAGCCTCGTCCAATGCCAGTGCCCCAATCATTTTAAACACTTCTTAGCTCCTCGTTTGAGTCCTTGAAATCCCCGTAGTCCCCGCCTGTAACCCCGCCACTTAGACCACGCCCGCTTGGTGTCAGTTAAGCTTTTTTGTGTCTGGGATCAAGGGTCGTGAATTTGTCAACGCAACATGCCCGGCTAGGCGGTCGGCCGAGACTTACTATTTGCCCGGACCAAGAATTATCTTGTAGTAGTCGCCAATCGTCATGGGGATGCAGCTAAACATTCATTGTCAGTTCGACCAATTCTTGTACCACCTCAAGATTGTGCGGCAAATCCATCCACGCTTTTCAAGTTCTGCTAACTTTTCCTAAGCATTTTTTGTTTTTTTAAGCTGCAGTCGTCTGCCACAGCTGGCCGACCAAGTGCTTACCGCCATTGCCAGGCAGGCAGCAAACTTATCTTGCCAAACGATCATACTTATCTGAATACACCCCTTTCGAAGCTTGCCAGGTTATGAATCTCCCGCTTTGGACATAGTTTTCCATATTTAATTCAAGAAATCGGTGAAAGGTAGATCTCATCTGGTCAGAATCTCTGCGGAACATCGATCTCCGGTTTCTTGATGAAGAGTATCTGAAACTTCGACAGCCTTCAGAAGAACTATTCTGATTCCACACATTGGCACACTGGACTACACTGGGCGATCGAACTTGGCTAGATGTAGCTTTTATGTGGCGATTGCCGAATTGGACAGAGCTGGGTGTGGCTTGAGCGATAGTTTGGCTTAACTAGTTGGCTATCATGTCTATATTTGTGTCTTCAACTCAACTCTCTATGCTTGCCTTACTGAAACTTTGTGGAGATTTGGGTCTCTCCACTTCGGAGTCAAAACCTTTCTTGGGCGGCACGTGGGCGGCAATAATGACATTTTGCCCCTCAGGGCATTTGCGAACTCACTAGGAAGAATCACAGACTACATTAAATCAAACGGTATGGTGTTTTCCCGAAACAACTCAACTTAACAGTGGCGACTGATTTTGAGATTGGATTAAATATAGATTTGTTTCAATAAAATGGATGACCAGAGAAAGATGTAGGTTCTTCGCATCAAGCAGAGCATAGTGATGCCATTCTCCTCGCTCCCAGCGCCCTACACCAGTATGAGTCTCAAGCCTCTTTGAGAGCTGTTAGATAGATGTGAGGTTCCACTCTAGGGCACCTCGCAACATGTCCATGATGAAGGGCGGTGGAGATGTAGTGAACATATAACCCCTGCTCGTGTATCGGAGCTCTCGAATCAAGCTCTGTGGTCCGGTGAGAAACCCCGCGGGCAAGCCAAAAATTCGGTTGAAAGATCCGCAGACCAAGACGTGAATGTTCGTCCGCGAGGGGAAAGAGATGAGTTGCCTTGGGTCCAAGTATTGAGAAGTGCAGTGGAGGAGGATGGTCATGACGGACTCTGGACCTGTGATGGCAGCAATCTCTTCGAGGATAGACGAAAGCAGATGGTGTGCCGAATCCTCTCCAACGCGGACATAGACCGTAAGACATAGCTTTTTGTTTCTTCGATAGAGCTTTCTAACCTGTTGTACAAGTTGAAAGAGATCGACGTAACCCAGTAAAGTAGGGGCATCCTTTTTTGATGCCATTGCAAGGCCATCCCGAACAAACTGGGATGCGCCTCGTTCAAACAGCATGAAATGCTTCGTATGTCCTATCAGAGGGCGTGCAAGCGCTGCTATAGTGGAAGCTAACCCGATAGAGGCGTCCGCATAGGTCAAGGCGGCTTCCATGCCCGTGGCACGAGCAATGAGGTCCTCAACCACAAGATGGGGAGGAAACGTGCCGCAGATCCATCTGGCACCGCCTGCTCCAATGCCATACTGAGCACGAGATCCATGACCTATGTCGAGAATTCGAGGACCGCAAGTGCTATCGAAAAGCTGCCTCTGGTCGCTGTGCGGTCCCATGGCAGCGTCCATCTTGATCAAGCTGCGTACCCAGTCAAAGACCTTGGAGGCCTCGTTGCAATCCTCCTCCCCATCGAAATCTTCTACTTTGGTCTTGAAGAAAGAACGAGATATCTTTCTCATCCTCCTCATACCAACGCTTGCTGCAGCGCGGATAACAGCATCAACAAGCCTGTTCACCTCCTCGTCTGTGAAGTCCGCCGAAAGATTGATTCGAACTCTGCTCTCCCAGAAAGGCACTGCTGGAGTGCAAACTGGTGTCGCCAGTAGTCCGGCGCATCTCAGGGCGTAAGAGAGCTTCGCAGAAAGGCTAGGCCTGCCGGTGTAGATAGGCAGAATCGGTGTACCGACGTCACCATAAACGAATATACCGAAGCGTTCCAGTTCCTCGCGACAGAATCGGGCAATTTCAGCAAGCCGTTGGAGGCTACGACGGATTCGATGTGGCTGCCCCAGTACCCATAACGTCTGGACCATTGTCGAGCTGGGCAAGGAGACATTGTTCTGGTCGTCGAGGCCGTCGATGTGCTCACGGATGATGTCCTGAAAGACAGCCTTCCCGACGATTATGCCTCCAATACCACCGACAGCTTTGGAAAGTGTTCCAGTGCGAATGTCAATCAGATCCCAGGGTAACGGGCTCTCTGGGTGGTGGTCGTTCCAGTATTCGAGGCATCCGCGACCCGTCTTCCCAAGAGAAAGGAAGGAGTGAGCCTCGTCGCAGTAAAGAGTGAATTCGTAGTCCTTCTTCAAACGATGGAGGAGATCCGGGGGGGGTACATCGGCTTCCATACTGCGGTGTCTTAAGTCAGTACCCAACCCACAAAAGGTACAAGATGATTTTCACAGACCTGTAAAGACCTTCTATGGCCACTATCACATTGACAGACTCATCAAAACACCCGCTCAGTAAGGTTTCAAGGTGCTCCATATTGTTGTGCTTGAACTTTCGCAAGTTTGGTGAGGGGGCCAGAAACACGCCGGTGAACATCGAGTTGTGGCAATTCTCATCCATGATGACCACAGTGGAGCAATCGATCAATGACGGCAGCGCGATATAGTTAGATCCATATCCAGTGCTAGTGGTGAAGCAAAAGTCTGCTCCAAAGAAGTCTGCGATTGCAGGATTCGTTTCGTCTCGGAGAAGGGGAACAGCCTGTGTGTCGGACACCGGCAGTGCTTCCAAACACAGCCGCTGCAACTCCTCAGCCTGGGAAGTAGCCTTGTAGAAGCCAGCATAGTTGTGAGAAGCTCCGTTGACAAGATTCGTCACGGAACCCAGTGCGTCGGAGGCTTCGACTCGGCCGAGACATTGCGTGGTGAGAACACGATAGTTTGCGCCCCACCAATTGAAAAGGGGCTCGACGTAGTTGTAGGAGAATAGGCCTTTCTGGGAGATCGGCCTGCGCGTGCCCTTGTTCTCGTTCAACAGGACTCGGAGTCTTGTGATTGCTAATCGAACTAGCTCGCGGACCTTCTCGGTGCTTGTCACACGCGGAGGTCGACGTGTCTTGGGGGCGGCGAGGGATGACGTGGTACTAGTCGAGAGACTTGAGAAAGTACGCTTGCGTTCCGAAATCTCAGAGACAGCTGAGATCGAGACAACGACACTTTTGATATCACCCATTTCTTGCCCAGAAACTTTCCAGTCGCCCTCTGAAGAATAGAATGTAGAGAGTGAGCAAGGTATGTATCGAAAGGCAGGATAGGTTGGGACGAGGCAGGCGATCCAAGTGCCGGTAGAATACTGCCTTCGGGGACACAGAGAGCCTTTTCTAATTATCGTGAGTTCGCCTGCCGGACGCGCACCCTAGATACGGTCGAGGCAGTGGAACACGGCACTGCTCCACGATACTCAGTGCTCGCAGGAGCGAGCGAAAGGGCCCAGGATCCATCCTCATCAGACACAAAGTTGATCACCTGGGTATTCATTCAGTCCCTAAGCGCCACATCCTCCATCTTTTTGCTTTCTCCTCACAATACTGACCTCCTTTCCCTCTGTGGCTCTGTTGCTTTGATTGTGGATGTCGCGTGAGCGATTTCTGACACATTTGTGAGGATAGAGCAGTGCCACATGCTACCGACGAAGTGCGCCCGCAAGTCGATACTTGTTTGGCATAGTGCGGTTGCTCATAAATGACCAGCCTAAGCATAATTGTTCGAGAGAAGGTATCGCGAGCTCTTCAGACTTCACACAAGTACAACGGGGGCATCTGGGCGAGTTATGTATGAGGGATTTGTCTGGGCGGTCTAGTCAATTGGGGATTCGGGGGACGGGCGCTTGACACTACTTATTTATGGGGAGCAGTAAGCTTTTCTGACTTTAGCATGTTCCCCATTCGCCAGTCAACTCCTTGTCGGCTTTCCTGTCTGGGGTAAAGTGCAGGGCAGTTGTGCGTATATGCAATGCGGTATTAATCTCCAACGTCTTTGGAGCTCTGACGGCAGTTCTCCATGCGGTGGCCCTGGCAAGTCTTCCTTTGTGTATCTGGAGGCCTCCGCGTTGTAAACAGCCATTCTCCTAGAAGGAAAAAATACCTTTCACATGAGAAGGCCATCTTGAAAGATACCTCAACTTGACTTTAGTAATCTCGTCACAATGATATGACCTCGCGTATGACTGTCAGTGAAGCCGGACGTTGTGCGAGCTCCGACATATGCTCTCTCGCCAACGTGACCCGCGGCTTGACTAGTCGGGATTTCGAACACGGCTCAAAGTCCTATCCAAGAAGACAAACCTTCTGACAGAGTATTTCCGCAAACGGTGCTGTAAGTTAGTGGTTCTGTCGAATTCCCATGTATCCTTTCAACGCGGGAAGGTTTGGAGGTTACGCCTTTGGCGAAAATCCCTCGTGGGTCTGAAGAAACCATTAACGGCTGTAGCTGCCGAAGCTGAGATGGTCTGATTTTATTTGCTCCTTCATTGAAAACTTTATTTTGTCTCGATCATGAGACGTATTCCGCGCAGCGCAGAAGCATCTGGAGAGACTGATAATTAGCATATTGGCTTCCGTCGGAATAGAGCCTTCGAAGGCATCCTGCGCATCCCCTAGCGAAGCTGTCAGTGAAGTCATTGTGTAAAATCTCGGCATTGTTCCTGACATTTTCCTCAACCCACGGTCTAGAAACCTTGGGATTCTAAACCATCTCAAGTGAAATATCTATCCAGTCTCTTCTATATCTTGATATCCTCAGAGCAAATCTGTCACAGATCATTTCCTGCCGAGTCTCAGCCATGCACATAGGTATTGATGAAGAGTCAGCCAAGCTTTCTCTTGGCATTGAAGTCCCTATTCCCGGGCCAAAACGTATGTTGTTTGCAACAAACAGTCCTCCATCTGAATCAAGAGACACAATATTGATCAGGTCTTAGCATTGCCTATCCTCGGCAACATCTTGGACATCGATCTCGTCAGCCCTCTGGACTCCCTTATTGGGCTTGTTAGCGAATACGGTGAACTTTTGGCGTTTTTTGTTCTTTTCCATCCAACACACTTGTGCGAGTTCATGGTGCTGATTCTCCAGGCCCCATTTTCTCTCTTACCTTCGCCGGCACGAGGGAAATAACGATCTCAAGTCGCGAGCTTGTGAATGAAGTCAGCGATGAGAGCCGGTTTTGCAAGATCGTCACGAGTGGTATTGAGACAATGCGAGCAGCAGCCGGCGACGGGCTCTTCACAGCGCAGCACAATAATCATACTTGGGGTGTGGCACACCGCATCCTCATGCCGGTGTTTGGACCCTTGAAAATTCGCAGCATGTTTGACGATATGAACGATCTTTCTGAGCAGTTATGTCTCAAGTGGTGAGCAGATTACGATGCAACATCCGGACATCTCGTGACCCACTGGCTAACAAGCGATAGGGCCCGACATTGTCATTCTGCACCTATTGAGGTGGCCGATGATTTTACTCGGCTGACACTGGACACCATTTCTCTCTGCGCCATGGACTATCGCTTCAATAGCTTCTATCTCGACAAGAAGGCTCATCCATTCGTGGAGAGCATGGTGGAAGTCCTCGCTGAAGCGGATCTACAAGCCGTTCTTCCTGACGTTTTCAGCCTCCTTCGGCCCAGAGCGATGTCCAAGTTTCGAAATAACATCGAGCAGATGCAGGCTACTTGTCGCGATATCATTGCTCAGAGGCGTCAGGCTAACGGCAAAAAGATACCCAACGACCTCCTCGATGCTATGCTCAACGGCAAGGACGCGGAGACTGGTGACTCTCTGAGCGAAGAGGCAATCGTACACAATATCATCACTTTCCTGGTCGCTGGTCACGAGACTACTTCAGGTCTTCTGTCTTTCGCCATCTACTACTTGGTAGAGCATCCCCAGGAGTTGAAGAGGGCACGGGAGGAGGTGGACAGGGTCGTGGGTCATGGTCCAATCAATGTGGACCATCTTCAGCAACTCCCCTTTTTGGACTCCGTCTTTCGAGAGACATTGCGTCTTATGCCCACAGCGCCTGGATACTATGTTACCCCATTTAAGGACGAGATCATCGGTGGAAAGTATCTGGTTAAGCCAGGTGAAGCTTTGTGTGTTCTCCTGCACACACTTCACCGTGATCCCAAAGTTTGGGGTTCCGATGCGGAAGAATTCAGGCCTGACAGGATGAGAAACCTGGAAGACATCCCTCAGAATGCCTGGAAGCCTTTCGGCAACGGTATGCGTGGTTGTATTGGTCGAGCCTTCGCTTGGCAGGAGGCCCAACTCGTAAGTCGCCCAATCCTTCAGATCCTGACTTTTTTCCTCATGTTCCTGGTGGCTCACGACTGTTGTAGGTTATCTCAATGATTTTGCGCAACTTCGACCTTTCCAAAGGCGACCCCGACTACAGACTCAAGGTCAAGCATCTTCTCACCATCAAGCCCGCCAACTTCAAAGTTCGTGTTAGCTTAAGAAATGACAAACGCCCGACGGACTTCCTGAAAAGCCTGAAAACGATTCCGGAGCCCATGCCGAAGCCCATTGCCAATCCTACGGTGATCAGCCCTTCGTTGCTCGGCCCAATGACCATTCTATTTGGTTCAGATACAGGCACCTGCGAGGCAGTGGCTCAGAGAATCGCCGTTGAAGCTGGGTCGAAGGGATACAACCCAGTAGTCATGCCTATGAATGACGCAGTTGATCAGCTACCGCAAAATCAGCCTGTCATTCTTGTCTCTGCTTCCTATAACGGGCTACCGTCTCGCAACGCAGCCATGTTTGTGCCTTGGGTTCAAGGTCTCAAGCTCGGAGACTTGCAGCATTTGAAGTATGCCGTTTTTGGTTGTGGTATGTTCTAGTTCCCGCAGGCCCCTGAAGATACGCACTGGTGGCTTCGTATTCATACACAAACTGACGATAAGTTTCACAGGTCACAGAGATTGGCCAGCGACTCTATTCAAAGTTCCCAGGTCTCTTGATTCGATTCTTGAAACAGCCGGAGGACAGAGGCTGTGCACACTGGGAGTCGCAGACACAGCAGCTACTGATGTCTTCTTCGAAGTTGAGAAGTGGCTGATGAACGACTTGTGGCCAATTCTCCTGGGATATCCTGCCATGAGAGCGACCAGGCCAAAGTCGGATATCGATGTGGAGCTCACGCTTGAAGATCCCCCACGGGTTACTTTGCGCAGTGGCTTTGTTGCAGCCACAGTCAAGGATTCCCGAGCCTTGTCGGCCGAGGGAGTCCCAGCAAAGAGACATCTTGAGCTAGAGCTGCCACCTGGGACATCTTATGAGGCTGGTGGTCACGTCCACATCTTGCCGGTGAATAATGCACAGCTAGTGCGCCGAGCTCTATCGTATTTCAGGTTGAGCGGCGATGTTGTCCTCACGATTCAGTCTGAATCTGGACGCCCACTCCCGGTCCCAAGCAATACCCCTGTGACAGCATGGGACCTGTTTGCATCTTATGTCGAGCTGACAGGTGCGGCAACTCCTGGAAATATTCAGGTAATGAGTGAGCTGGCAGTCTCAGATGAGACCCGCAGAGCCTTAGAGACCTTGTCAAAAGGCTTGCTTAGCTCGGAGCCGCGCAATAGGGGCCTCAGTGTCCTTGAAGTACTGGAGTCCTATCCGGATCTCAATCTCCCGCTTTCGGAGTTCCTGATCATGTTACCTCGGATGCGTCCTCGTACATACTCTTTCTCCTCTTCCCCTGCTTGGCAACCCAATTCCGCCACCCTTACTTACACTGTTGAGAAAAAGGGTGTAGCTTCAAATTACTTGGCTTCACTCCGCTCAGGAAGTATACTCTTCGTTTCACCCTTGCCGTCGACACCTCACTTCTGCCTTCCAAGCGCAGCGACTCAAGCAACGACGCCGGTCATCATGATTGCTGCGGGGGCTGGTCTAGCCCCGTTCAGAGGCTTCATACAAGACCGCGCAATCTCACTACGTTCCGGTGCTACGTTGGCGCCGGCGCTTTTGTTTTTCGGCTGCCATGGACAGCTTCTCGATGACATGTATCGAGATGAACTCGATGACTTCGAGACTGAAAATGCTGTCAAAGTCTTCCGCGCCTTCAGCCGAGACGGAGATATGTCATGCAAGCATGTAACTGATCAGCTTCGGGACCATCTAGGGGAAGTCTCCGCTCTGTGGGAAGCAGGGGCAAAGTTATATGTATGCGGTGGAAAGAAGATTTCGGATTCTGTGTTCGATGTCCTTCGCATCGCCTTGTTCAAGGATGAGGAAAATACAGGGAAAGAGGCAGGTGCAGCAAATAGTGTCCAGAAGTCCTTTGGTATGGCTCCGAAGAGCAGATACGTTGTAGATGTGTTCAATTGAGTAGATTATACTGCTCGTTTTCTTCATACTTTCCAATGCTAAGGCCTATTAATCTGACAGGGCTATTGCGCGCAACATGACGTGCCACAATCAATGCAGCATAGAGGAGAACTGTTTGAAGGTCCATCAGTATCTACAACCGTGGATGTTCATAAGCCTTCGTAGAGGCGACCCATTTACTTTGCAAATTATGTATTTCGTTTGCGCTGACCTGAAAGAATGACATCAACTCTCAGTTTCTCATAGCCTTCCAATGCTCAGTCGTACGTTCTGTCTAGCTGACCGATCATCCGAAGACCTGCGCCCTTCATCCGACTAGCGCCCTGCCGCCGATCCGCCATGACGCCTTTTACTCGACAAACTCATACGTCAGCAAAAGTAAATGCACACTACTTTCGAGATCCCGCCTAATCAAGGCCAATTCATAGATATAAGCACGAATTCTCATCTAGTCCTTGTCGAATTTCAACTGCTATCATGAACTCCCGGCCAATAATACCCAATAACTCGCCTCAACCAACACCCATTCTAATATCATCTTAGGCTCCGCATACCACCATGTCTAGTCTCCTTCAGCCCGTTGTTGTCGGGAACAAACTCCATCTATCCAATCGCGTGGTTATGGGTTCTATGACACGCAACCGCTGCGTGAATGACTGCAAGCCAGGCGGTGAACAAATTCAGCATTACTCAGAACGAGCGAAACATGGCGCAGGACTTATCATCGCAGAAGGCACTTTCATCGACTGGCAAGGCTGTGATTGGAAGTGGGCACCTCTCATGATCACCGAGGATCATGCGCAAGCATGGAAGAAAGTGACGACGGCTGTACATACGCAGGGTGGGAAGATTTACTTCCAGCCATGGCATCTTGGTGAGTGAAACCACTGGAGACGTAACGACTTGAAGTCCCTAACTTTTGACTATCTAGGTCGCTGCCAAAATGAACAGATTCCTATTATGCAAGCAAAGAATCATCCGGTTGTTGCACCCTCCAAGATCCCGGCTCGAGGGGGCAAATACCGTGATCTTCCTGGCACTCCGGTATAAGTCTCACGACGTTCTAGAAAATGCTATTGACTAATCTACTTTGTTTCAGGGGCACACTCATAACATCACTGAAATTGAAAATCCGCGCGACTTCGTCAACATGTATCGACACTCTGCCATCCTCGCTAAAAGGGCAGGTTTCGACGGTATTGAGCTCTTAGCTCAAGGGTAAGCGCCGGCGTAGTCGTGGCACGATACCTCGCTGAATATGATGAAGATCACTGACACATGCGCAGCGGATATCTTCCCCAACAGTTTCTCAACTCGTAAGTGCCCCTGCCCACTGTTTTTCATTGTGGTATCGCGCTGACATAGCGAAAGACGCGCGAACATCCGCACCGATGCGTACGGTGGCTCTGTCGTAAACCGGTGCCGATTCATCCTGGAGGTGTCGGATGTTCTGGCCGAAGTGTTCGGTTCCGAGTTCGTCTGTATTAAAATCTGTCCGACAGATCAGACAAATGACTCTGTCGTGACTTATGAAGAGATGAAGGATGTTTATACCCACCTTATCAAAGAGCTTGTCAAAAGGCGGATTGGCATCATCAATCTTTCGCGGCGCGGTGCAAATCACAATACAGGAACAGGAGATTTCTTTGGGAACACCACACGGCCGGATGGCTTCCCTTTACCACTGGGTTACGATCCGGTTATTGACTTCGGACCTTTAGTCAAGTTTCCCGGAAGTCCTTCGATGCTTATGGCCAACTACGATTATACAGTCGACGAGGCGAATTGTCTGGTAGTAGAAGGCAAATTGGATTTGATCACGTTTGGCCGGCCCTTCATTTACAACCCAGTGAGAGTGTCTAATTCATCGTGAATTCCAGGCTGCATTCTGACTTTGTCACAGGATGTCATCTTTCGAATTCAACATAGCATTCCTTTTGCAGAGAACAATCGAGGCAATAACGTTCATTACGGACCATTTGAGGAACCAAATCAAAACTATAATGACTGGCCCATTGCTGCTGCTTAGGCATCTTTGTGTTTCTGCAGGCTGCACTGGTAATCCTGAGAGCTATGATCACTTGGTGGGGAAGTTTTACGAATTGCACATGCAAACATGGGGGAAGGGATCTCGAGGTTTACTAGGTAGTCGTCGGAATACATCGGAGCAAATTTGGTGTGGTCAGAGATTCGATGTTCTTTTTACCAAAATGCTAATGCCCAAGCGTTATGCCCCTTTTTCAATTGACCCCCCCCCCCCCCCCGGCCTTTGTTCATGTAAATATTTCAGACCATCATTTCGTGTCTTCGTCAAGGTAATAGCAAATCATGAATACGCCTCTGTCTCACGCCAGCTGGAGATGCGACTGGCGATGACCAACCAATTCTTCAACGCTCGAGGTGGCGGGCATATCTTTGGAACAACCCCCCGATGTAGCTTTGGTAGTTCTCTCAAGCTCTTTCAAAGCACGGAAGCCTCCTCGAACACTATCAGCCTCAAAGCCCTTTGCACGCAGGACACTGGTCGCTACCCTGGCGCTGTCGCCGTCGTAGCACAACACTAGAATAGGCTTCTGTCGATATTCTTCCAACTCTTTGCCGACGTCTTTGTTCGAGTCAAATGTCGTCTCAAGCTTGAGCCATAGTTGTTCCAGAACCTTTGAGTCAGAGAACGGTTTCCAGTCACTGGACTCGACGATCGGAATATTTTCGGAACCTGCGACATGGTGCATCTGGTAGTCTTCGGATTGTCTCAGATCGAGAATGATCGTGTTTGGAAGGCGGGGGATAAGTGCAGCACTACTCGTATCGACATAGCGTGGTGTACTCGGCAAATGGGTCTCGTTGGTCCGGATAGCACCTGCAGACGGAATTTGCATGAAGGCTTCAGTCGCAGTCTTTTCCCATGCCTCATCATAGCGGTGAAGGTCAACCTTTGTAAGGTTCTAAGAGAAAGGTCAGTCTTCTATTTGAGTATATCATGGAAAATGTGATCGTCCATACCTCGTTGTGGATTGCAGGGAAATGCTCAGGTCCCAATTTCGCAAAGTACTCATCGATGTACTGGTAAGGCAAATCGCAGCAGACAAAAACGCAGTGGATCTCGCCAGAATCGTCGGCTAGTTCATTCAGATTGCCGGCCGCGATACGCTTATCAAGGAACTGGTAAAGGCCTTGCAGGTTGAAACCTGAAGACGGACCGGCGATGAGGCCTTGTCTGCACAAATCCAGCGAGAGCGAATAGGAGTGTTGAGAACCGACATGCTCAACGTGGTCGACTGCGGATCTCCATGGAAACTCTACTGGTTGAAGAAGAGCGTAGGATCGGGGGCCAGGAACACGATCGCCAGGCGCGGTGCAGACACCCAGCCGGTATACTGACGGCTTAGCCTGCTTGAAGTAGGTTCCAAGACCAGTTAGAGTGCCTATTAGTATGTTAGGCGTTGTCGACGAGACGGAGTTGACATCTTTCCTACCAGAAGTACCCATTCCTGCGCAAATAAGAGAAATTTGGGGCAGTTGCTTGAAGATTTGGGGTCCAGTCCACCGCACATGAGACTTCCAATTCTACCAAAATTTGTCAGTGCCTCCTCATCACTGATAGGCGCTAGGTTACACCTACATCGTCATTTTCGTATTGGTTTGGGTTGAGCGCAGTGCCCTTATCGCTGCCCATGTTTCTTGCGGCACAAATGCCTCCTCGTGGGTCCAGAGGCTCAGGTTGAGAAGGGCCACCAAACAGGGTACTAACGACCAAGTAGTCAGCTATGCTGTTCATGGATCACCGAGCCCCTAATGATAGAGGCAGAATATCTTACATGTCCAGTCCGAAGAACTGCATCAACCTCAACTTCGCTTGACTAGTCTTGTTGCTGAGAAAGGCCCGCACATCTGGCACACCGTAGTAGACTCTGGAAGCCAATGACATAGAGATGACCGTCGAGCCGGAACTGTACTCGACGATGGTCTCTGTCTTTCCTGGTACAACCCCATTCTGGAGCAGATTGAGTGCTGGCATAGCCTTGACGTTATTCGCAGGATGCATCGACATCATCTTGGCATAAATCCGGACGCCATGCTGACGATAGGGGTTCAAGGCTTCAGGTACCTCGACTAGTGGCAGAGGCGGGGCAACATCAGGATCGAAGTAGTTCCTGACGGAATCTGGCCCTGTATAGACATTTAAGTGATTGGGTTGGGCCATTACTTCTGATTTTCCTTCGGAGGACTTTGGGAAGAATTATGAAACAAAGAAGGGTGATATCGAACGGCACTGATTATCAGATGGTCTCATTATCGGAGACTGCGAGTGCTACTTTATAGTCTCTATTGCTCTCGGACTACCTGACCCATCGTCTGAGGGGTCAACGGAAGAGAGAAATAACTCAGCTATACAGCTCAAGTTATGATTCGACAGCATCGCTTGATCATCCTCCCAGGCGCGGCCACTCTTACACGCCGCGTATACCCGCGGTCAGTGGACCGTCATCTGGCAATGTAACTCTGCTGTGACATTTTTAGAGGGTAACCATGAAATCAAGACGCATGAAACTCAGCCTGTCAGTAATGTCGGGCATCCTTTCTGCTCGTTTCCATCCCACGTTCCCGACCATTCTCCAATAATGACGGACGTCGACAACCTTCAGAGCCTATGCTAACGCGATGCCCCTGTCAACATTGGTCAACACCACACTAAAGAAAGCCGATCGACACGAGTCATCAAGGTTATTCACGTTTGCTGACACCAGGTATGTTTGTCATAAAGGTACCTTGTGAGACGGGCGACATCTTGCGTCCTGCAAGGGCATACGTAACGACATCGTGCCGATCATCCTCCTGGGGAGTAACAACAGACCCCAAGAGACAATTAAAGAAAGTCGTAATCCGGCTCAAAGGTGCCGTGCTGAATGGATCCAAAACCGTTACGCTTCGACGATATATAAGAAGAGCTCAATTGCGAAGTTTTGGGGGAGTCAGTTTGCGCTCGTTTCCCCAAGTTGAGCATGTTTCGCGGGAGCATCCAGCCAATCCACAAGGGTTCTCGTTGCCAAGCCAATCCCTGTCGGACGGGGTCAGATCGTCAGATGTCCGCGCAGGGGTTCTGTTTCCACAGGACCACTTACCGTCACGATAGTCTTGGAAACAAGCAGTAGTCACAACTTGGCATTCGGCAGTATAGAGACACAGATCAGGGGTTCTCGTGTTTAACAACGCACTGAGGCGACTTTGGGCATGTCGCCATTTACCCTGATGGCCGGGGGTTCGGTCTCCGATCCTACGAACGGCCGAAGCCGGGGGCTTTCTTCCTAGCCTAGTTGCTCGCATCTTTTGAGCTGGGCGCACGCAGCCACATTTTCTTCTTTCCTTCTTGAGTAAGTCGATGCTTACGCTCTATCTTCAACATGGCCGCTTCGAACGAAAAGACAAGTGGCATCCTGACTGAAGCTGCTCCTGATGCTCCAGCAGTTGGACAGCCTACAGCTGGGCCTAGCCAAGAGTTGGCGAATAGCTCCGAAGATGAGAAACCTACGCATCAGTTCAACGAACAGACAAACTATGTTCGTCCAAGGACTATCATCACAGTAATTTAAGTTGTAGTCCAAACGTATTGAACGCTTTTTGAGACTGATTATCACTTTCCAGATCTTCCTGGCTTGCGCCAGCGTGGATCTCGTCGCTCTCATGGACCAGACCACGCTCGCAGCTAGTCTTAACATCATCGGCAACTCTCTCAATGCCAGTAATCAGACAGCATGGATTGCCAGCGGATACTTCATGTAAGTACAGGCGATCATCTGTCGCAGCAGTAAGGTAATTGATTGATTCAACCAGAACATCCACTGTCGGCCAGCTCCTCTACGGACGACTGTCGGATATCTGGTCGCGGAAAGTAATCCTCCTCATTGGCTTGGCGATCTTCTTCATCGGGTCTCTCGCCAGTTCAGTCTCAAATACTGGGACCCAACTCATCGTCTTCCGAGCTTGGACGGGTATCGGAGGCGGCGGCTTGATGACCGTCGCTCAAATGATCGTGAGCGATGTGGTGCCGCTCAGGGAAAGGGGCAAGTATCAGGGCATCTTGGTAAGTCTTGCGCTACCTAGGAAGTCAAGGGCTTGAGTGAGAATATTATTTTTCCACGGGCCACGAAGATCATTGTTATTCTCTGCAATTGCTGACAGTATTCAAGGGTTCTGTAGTTGCTATTGCAAATGGCATAGGGCCAGTCATCGGCGGAGCTCTTGCTTCCCAGTCCAAAGATTCATGGAGATGGATCTTCCGACTCAACATGCCACTCACTCTTCTATGTACACTTTGCGTCATCTTCTTCATGCCGCTTAGGAAGGTGGAAGGCAACTGGAAAATGTGTGTACCTACTCCTATCCGAACGGAACCTGTTGAATCCGGGACATTGCTAACATAATGCCCAGCAAGCTCAAAGCTGTCGACTTTGTTGGAAGCTTCCTTGCTCTGGCTGGAACAACCGTACTCATGCTCGGCTTGACGTGGGGTGGGGGTGACCATCCTTGGAACTCAGCGCACGTCATTGCCACTCTCGTAGTGGGATTCTTTGTCTGTATCGGCTTCATCCTTTGGCAGTGGAAAGGCGCCAAGTTCCCTCTCGTGCCATGTGAGTTGAGTTCATTGACTGTCGAGGGGTTGAAACTGATCGAGGCTTTTAGTACACATATTCAGGTCGAAGATCGTGAATGGCGCATGTATCACCATGGCAATCAACGGATGGAACTTTGTTGTCCAGGTCTATTACATCCCCGCCTTCTACCAACTAGCCTACGGGTACTCGGCAACGAAGTCCGGCGCCATGCTTCTCCCAGTCACTTTGACGCAGACGCTTTTCAGCACGTTGGCAGGTCTCGTAGTACACAAGGTCGGGCGCTACCGAGAGTGCATCCTGCTGGGTTGGGTGATGTGGGCCGTAGGCATCGGTTTGATGTCGACACTCGACGAGTTTTCAAGCGTGGGGAAGCAAGTTGGATACTCGCTACTTGTTGGTGCAGGCGTTGGCAATACATTACAGCCGTAAGTGAAAAAGCCCGTTTCGAATCACTGAGTCAAGCTAATTGACGCGCCTTCAGGGCACTGATCGCGATCCAGGCCGGTGTGAGTAGAAGGGACATGGCTGTGGTTACCTCGTTCAGGAAGTAAGCCATCTTCATATCGTTCCTTGTGGTAAGAGATGACTGACAATGTATAGCTTTATACGTAATTTCGGAAGCACTATTGGGCTTGCCATCTCCGGGACCATCATGTGAGTCTACACATTCTTCCGACTCCACAAGTACCCACGATATCCTCCAGCATAACTGACTTATGCTTTGCAGCAATAATATCCTGGCAAGCAATATAGCTAGCCTTGGGCTGGGAGATGACGAGTCTCGGAAGCTGCTCGCAAATCCTCAGCAAGTGCTGTCCAGCCTCCCTCAAGCCGAGGCACAAAGGCTAAGGGCTGCAATCTTGCCTGGCTACAGAAGGGCGTTTCGTATCATCTTCCTGGTCATGGCAGGGCTTGCGGCCGTCGCATTCTTTGTAGCGTTCTTCTTGATGCCACAAGTAGAATTGAGCAGGCCTGACGATGCCAAGTTGAAGGAGGAGGCCCGTGGAAAGGATGACAAAACGCCAGTCGATGAGACGGAAACAAAGGCTTGAAAGTTTCTGTAATTTCTAAAAAGTGAACAGACAACGAGGCAAAGACTTCATGTCGAGTATTTGCCAATGGTCTGCATCCGCTCCCTTGGACTCGAAATTCCAGAGCTGTTCCCAACAGTAATGCAATGATACGCTCGCTCTAGATTCAGATCCTCACATCTGTCATACACCCTGGAATCCAAACATACAAGCTTCGAAAACATCTCTCTCACAATCGCGCTTATTTGCACTTCTGGCCGCAGTGGACGTGAGGGTAGTCATCGGGGCAAGTGCACCTGAGCCATAGGAACTTATCCTTGCATCTTCCCATTGTGCAGGCACCGTTGTCGTCTGTGCAAGCAGTTCCCGCGGACGAAAATGTGAAGGGTTGACAGCTCTTGGTGATTGCCGTGACAGTACCGGCTGCGTAAAGTCCGGTGAGGATGAGAGACAGCTTCATCTTCTGTCTTCAGGTCAGTACAGCATACTGTGGAAAGTTATACCTCTTGGCGGATGACCTACAGAAAAGATATTGGGTCAAAATCGACGGTTTATGAGACTGTTTGAAGAGGTGATGTAAGGTTGACAGGCAGTGTAAACTCATAGCCCCAAGGAGACGCCTTTATTTAAATGCGTAGTGAGACTCACGTTACCAGATGTTAGCACCCAAGGTTTTCGGTCATTAATTTGCTGAGTCCAAGTCAGAGAAACTCTGTTTATACGAGTTGTCGTGATCGGACTCATGCCATGGTCATTTCAGCTGTTCCCACCGTTGTCACTAACCAGGTCCCAGGTTGTCAACGACTGGTCTTGTGGACCCATCTGGCGTTATGTGTCACGAGTTATAGCACGCAGCAATGGGCATACGGAGTATAATAAAAGTAGCTTAACTATTAAAGTAGAAATAGATAAAAAGAAAAGGTCTATATATATAATATTTAAAATAGATATATAATTTAGTACGTAATAAGTACTTCGTAAGGTATAATTACTATCCTTATTACGTAATATACCCCCTAATTACTACTGCTAGAGAGCTATTATATTTAAAATAGAATCTTTAAATACCCTTATAAAGGCCTAATTTAGTTAAATATAAATAAAAAAAAAATAAGCGTAAGGGATATATATCTTTTAAACCGCGTTTATTATAAATATATCCCTTTATTTAAAATAAATAGAATCCTAATTTAAAATAGCGCGTATTATACTATTTTTAATATATAAATTATTAAGAGCGAGGCTATTTAGTTACTTTATATATATCTAAATTCTTATAGCGTCGCTTAGTTATTATTTTTCTTTCTCTTTTTAATCTTTTATAATTATTATAAATACTCCTATTTACTACGCGCGCGCTTATACTATTAAATCGTTTATTAATTTTATTTTAAATATAAATATTTAATATATTTAGAAATAATAATAAGTTTTGCGCAATTTTTATAATACTTTTTATATATATATTATATAGTTTATTAAGAGTTTAAATAGGTAATAATACTAACGAGCTTTTTTAAGTCGTCTTTCCCCCCTATAACTTCTTATTTACTTACTAAGGCCCGGCTATTAAGCTCTCTTTTTTTAATTAAAAAAATATTAAGGTTACTAATTAAAATACTAAGGACTTTATTAAGTTTAAAGCTCTTTTTAATAACTATAATAAAAGTAATAATAAAATAAATAGTAATAATAAAAGCTCTAACGGGCTTTTACTTATCCCCCCCTTAGAGTTTAAAAATAAAAATAAAACTAGTTTAGATAATAAGCCCTTTAAAAAGGGTATATTATATACTTATTATTTTAAAAGTTTATATTTAATATTATTCTAAGGTTTAAAAAATATAAGGCTAGCTCTTTTTAAAAAAGTAATAAAAAATAAAAAAAAACGCTAAAAAATAAAAATACCCCCTATAATAAATATAGTTCTTTTTACTATTTTAGGCCTATTTAATATATACTTAGTCTTTAAAAAGCTTAAAAGAGAGGCTCTTAAGGAATAAGAAATTTAATACCTACCCTATTTTAAAATAGCCTTTTAGTATACCGACTTTAAAAATAATAATTATTATTTTATAAAAAGTAGTAGCCGGTATACGCGCTACTTTAATAGCTATTTAGCTAAAGAGTATATTAATATACTAGTCGTTTTATAGCTAATAGCCTAGGCCTTTACCGAGGCTATTATAAATAGCGCTCCCTTTTTTATAAATATATTATCCTTTTTTATTATTAAAAAGCGCACTTCTAACTATAGTTTTAATAAGATATTACTAAGCTCCGTAATATCGTTTATTAAATAAATAAAAACTAGAGGATATATAAGAACTATATTAACTTTTATATAGAGGACTTCCTTAACCTACGCCCCCGGTCCTTTTTTATACTTATTATAATCGTTTATAACTAACTTCTTATTATACTATTTATTTCTATACCCTAAGTTATTAATTTAATAGTTATTTTAGCTCTTATATTACTTATTACCCTCACTATTCTTAGCTTCGTAAACTTCGAAGCGTATAAGACGCGTTTTTTAATATATATACTAACCTTCCTCTTTAATAACGCTATACTCTTAGTAATTATATACTTTATAAACTAGGAGTTTAAATAATAAATATAAGCCTAGGTCTTATTTTTATATACGTATACTCTATAGGGCTAAGTTATTTTAATAATTTAGGCCTTTAAATTATAAAAAGTTTTATTTTATTTATTTTAAGCCTCTAAGCCGCACTCTAAGTTCTATTTATTATCTATTTTTAAATATTAAGTTTTTTTAAGTATAGCCTAAATTAATTATTTTTAACTATTTTAGTTATTTATAATAGCTTCTCGCGTATTATAAAGGTTAAGAAGTATACAGAAATATTCGAACTTAGCTCGTAAAAGGTTTTTAATAAGTCTATTTATTAATATATCTTTTATTAATATATAAATAACCTTAAAGCTATTTTTAGTATATTTTTATCTTAGTTATATATTTTATATATTAATATAGTAAAGTTAAGTAGTTATTCTTTTTTTTTCCCTTACGACGAGTTAAATTATTTACTAATTATCGTAATTAACTAACTATACTTCTCTTAAGTTAAGGGTAATATTCTTAAAAAGGCGCTTTAGAACTATAATCTCTTTTATAGTTTTTTTAAAATAAAAAAGCTTAGCTTTAGTAATTAATATTATAACCGTTACTTAGCGTACTAATTTTTATTAAATTAAGCTACTAAAAAAGAATATTATATATTTTTAAAATAATTATCGTATTACCTCGTTATTTATAAAATTAGTATTTCTAATTAAAAATAATAATTACGTACTTAGTATACTACCGTAATAAAATATAAAATATCTTATTATATAAAAATATTAAATATAATAATTAATTATTTTAATATAAGTTATACTTAGGTTAGTTAGGAACTATAATAATTACGAGTAAGTAAAAGTAACGTCTAGTCTAATTATAATAACTATATAAAGTATACTCCTAACCTTTTCTTAGTAACTCTTTATTTCCTTTTTTATTACTTACCCCTCGTTTAGTTTAAACTCTTTTTAAAGAAGAGGGGTAGCTAAATATAATAAATTTATAAGGTCGAAGCGCTTAGTAACTCGCTTAATATATATATTATAAATAAAATAAACTTTATAAATAATACGGTTTTATAAAATCTATATTTTAAAAAAGTAATTAATTAGTTTATTCTCTTTAAAATTAATATATTCTTTTATATTATTAATAATCCCCTAAGCCGCTTTTTAATCGTCTTAATAATATAAAATAATAAAGTCGTTAATATAGAATATTAATATTACTTTCCTATCTATAGTTTAATAAATATAGATCTTTTCGTAGTTATATATTATATTTATATTATAAAATATAAAAATAAAAGTTTAGAACTAAAAAATTAATAAGTCTTAAAGGCTATATAGAGCGCGTTAGAGCTTATTTATTTTATTAATAACCTTATATCCCTTTAAAAATTTAATAATTACTAGCCTCTCGCTTTTAAGAGGCGTATTAAAAAATACGTTAATAATATTATACTAATTTATTTTAAGGTTAAATTAAGTAGTTATTATTATTATAAGCTTAAAAGCTTTTATAATAAGCGTTAAAGCGTACGTATTTTATAAGGGGTTAAGTAATTATATATCCCCCTTTATATATATACGTACCTTTACCTTACTAACCTTATTATTAACGTCGTACTTATAAATATATACCTACTTTAATAAAAATAGGATCCTTTATTTAGGATTATAATCGACCTCTTTTTATATATTAATATCCCTTAGCTTTTTTATTTTTATATTTATAATATTCCTAAGTAGCTTTTATAATTATAATAAGAAATATTTAATATCGCTAAACTTTTTTAGTAAGCTCTAAAAGTTAACTTTAATAAGTTATAGTTTCTAAACTCCTTTAGAGCGCTCTAAGTAGGTCTTATAAACTACTCTTTTTATTATTTAATAAAGTATTATATATTTTATATTATTTTCCTCTATAGCTTTTTACTAATTAAATATAAAAATAAAGAAAAAATAGTCTTAAAAACGGTTATAATAATTACTATTTTTTATATTTAAATATAAGAGCGTTATAAAAATACTATTATTAAAATATTATAGAGGTCTACGGGCCCGGTTTAAATATCTAGGACCTAATAAAGCTTTACTTAGTACTTAATAAAGTAGTTTTTATAAGCTCTATTCTTATATAATAATAGAGGTTTATTATAAGGGTTCTTTACTAACGTCGACTTTAGTATTAAGAATTACTTTCTTATAATTAGTACCTTATTTATTACGTACTCTAGCGTTTTATTAAGAACTATTAAAAATTAAAAACTTAAGAACTTTTATAATATATATAAGCGCTTATAAAGAGGATTATAAACTATATAGAGCCGTTTATAACCTAGTTATTATATCCCCTTCTTTACCTCTATCCCTAAGCTTATATAAAGGGGTTATTTTAAGAGTTAATAATAATAATAAGACTATATTAACCTCTTTAACCTTATTAACTATACCCTAAAGTACGTTTATTAGTTACTTAGCGTTCTAAATAGTTAAAAATTTAATAATAATACTATCTTTAATTATAAAGTTATTTTAAATATTAGTATTTTTAAAGTCTAGATCTACTTCCCTAAGTACTCGAACTAGCTTATTATTAATATTAAAAAGTTTTTATATTTCTTAGATTACTAAATTTACTTACTCGCTTATAATAGCTTACTTTTTATATATAAGATTATAAAAGACTTTTTTATTAAACTTAATATTCTTTATAATAAATACTTATTTAAGTACGGGTACTTAGACCTTATATAAGTTATACGTTTTTAATATATATTTAACTAAATATCTTATATACTTATAGGGAAGTATTTTAAACTCTTTTTAACATATACCCCTTTTATAATCCTTATAAAAAGAGTATACTTAGTAACTATATATATAAAAATTACTAAAATACGGGGTAATTAATTTAAAATCCTATACTTAATAACCCGTTTATTATTAATATTAATACCGCTTTTACTAATTAATTTTTATTATAATAAGCAAATCTTTTTTATTAGCCTCCCGTAGAGTAATATTATAAATAAAAATTACTACTAGTACTATTTTATCTTATAAATTCGTAGGGAGGTTTATTAAAAAGTATATCTTACGAGCTTTAATAATTACGAGTTAACTTACTCTTTTAGCGTTCCTTACGGGTTCTTTTATATATAAAAATAAAAGTTCTATTCCGATTTTTAACTTACTATACTACGTTTTATATACGCGTCTAACGTTTATAGTTAAGAGGGCGGTTTTATTATTATTTTTAAAAAAGTAAATTAGAATCCCTTTTTAATAACGAATTATTACCTCGAGGCTCTATAGTACGAAAAGTACTTTTTTTTCTATTTTAGTCCTTAAAAGGAACCCCCTAAGCTACTTACTATATTTATTAAAAACTATAAATATATATTATTATTTACTAAAAAATAGTTTAAAATAGAAGAGATCTTAGTATATATAGTACTATAATTATAAAGTTCTTTTTAAGGATAGTCCTCTTAAAACTACTATCTTAGCTTTAAATAATATATATACTTTATATTTAACTTATAATAAAGGTTTAATATATATACCTTAAGTCTTATATAATAATTAATAAAGAATATTAGGTCTAAAATAACTTATTTTAAGGTACTAGAAGAGCGTACTATTAAACCTCTTATAAGTATATTAATATAAGTAACGGAATTTTCTATAACTAACTAATAATATAATACTAACTAGGCTTTATAAGATATACTTAAGGTTTATAAAAAAAGGATAGGATTAAAGGAGCTTATATTTAAAAAAGATTAGATTATTTTTTTAAATAAGCTACTTTTTAATAGTACTTTTATAAAGCGTTCCTTATTATAAAGTATAATCTAAACCGTAGTATTAAAGTACGCTTCTATTTAGTAAAGTTTTTAAAACTATATTAATATAAAATCCCTTAATATAAGTAACGTTCTAGAGCTTTAAATTATAAGTTCCCTTTCCCTTAGGTCTATTTAAAACGCCCTTTATAATATAAGTACTATATATAATAATAAATAGTATAATAGTTCCTAATTTAATATAGTTTTTATTACTTAATAATACATAACTTTTAGGTTTAAATAAGCTCTTATTATTAACTAAATATATTACTCTATAACTATTTATTACCGTATTTTAAAAAAGAGAGTAAGTATTACTTATAGAAGTATTAAAGATTACGTTTATTTTTAAATCCTAATTTTTTATAAATATAATAACTACGTAGCCCTCGTCTTAGTTTATTAATAAGCTCGTTATAAGTTAATTAGAGAATCTTTTTAAAAGTCTAGGTTTCTTAGGGGTTCTATTATTCCTTAACTAACTAGCTTTCTTAAGCTTATTATAAAATAATTTCTATTTACTTAATTTAATAATAGCGAGGATTTCTTTTATATAGCTCTTTAATATTCGTATTAATAACTTATTAGTATTTTAGTTTATAAATACCTATTTTAATTTTTAATACGCCGTAGGGCGCTATAAGTATATATAATTATAAGGGTATATAACGTTACCCTTATTATTTATATTATTAACTAAGTTAGAGCGTTTAATAAAAGTAAAATAAGCCCCTCTTTAACTTAAAAATCGTTTAGTATATACGTCCTAAGTTACTAAGCTAAATATATACGTAATTTCTTTAAGGGTCCTTATATACGTTTTAAAAGCTATTAATTTACTAAAGGTCTTATATATACGTTAGTTTTATATAAAGTTAAGTCTAGACTTAACTATAACTAAGAAATTAAGTATAATAATCTTTTTACTAATTTTTAAAATATTATACGTTTTAGCTTAGAAATAAGTAAATTACTACTCTTTATACTAATATTAAGGGTTAATTCTAATCTTCGCTTTATTAAGGACTTATTAATATTCTTTTCGAACCGTATTTTTTATTACTAATTCGGGGGGTATAAATTCCTATTTTAAATATTTAACGATTTACTTTATACTAAACTTAGCGCCGTTTTTAATAGCTTTTTAAAATACGTATTTATATAGTATAATATTAACTAATTTTATTAATTACTAAGCGAGGACTTTAATATATATATTAATAATATTATATTTATAAGCTATAAGTTATTCGTATTTAGTATTAAGCTCTTATTATTTCTAAATACTCTCGAGTATATAAATCCTTTTTATAAGTATAATATAGGGATAGATTTATTTATATAAAATAAGTAGTATAACTAATTTTATAAAAAGAAACTTAGCTTAGTCCTATAAGTTACTCGTATTTAAAAAAGTCGAAAAGTTTATATTAAGAATTATATTTAGAAATTATTAATAAAGGATTTTTTAGTTTTTTTAATTATTTTTAAATACTTTATAACGGGCTTAATAAGCTCGTAGTTTTTTTTTATTATAAGTTATAACTAATTATCCGAATTTAAAAAGTAAAATAAGCGCTATAAAGGGGTTAAAAAATACGTTAAAGTTTAGAGCGTTTAGGTTAACGTATTTCTAAACCCTAACGCTCTTATTTATAATATAAAATACGTTAAACTATTTAATTTAATTATCGTAACTAGTTAATTTAGCTTAGGCTAAAATAAGTATAAATAAGTTAATTATTTTAAAAAAATCATAAGAATTATATTAATAAATACGTTATTATAATATAAGGTCTTAATTAAGAACTAAGCTTATAACTATTACGAGTTATAGTACGTAATAATAAGTATATAGAATATAATAAAAGTAGCTTAATTATTAAAATAGAAATAAATAAAAAGAAAAGGTCTATATATACGATATTTAAGATAAATACGTGATTTAGTACGTAACAGGCACTTCGTGAGGTGCGATTACTATCCCTGTTACGTAACATTATGCTTCATCAGAGAGTGCGGGCTATCCGTACCATGATTCGAGATTATTTCGTCAATTGATAGAAATGTACATGTCGCCCAGCCCAAAACCGACGTTAACTGAATTAAGCCGGTTGCGAAACATGCTCAGTCATACAAGCTTCCTTCGGTAGGCTTGTGAACCGGGCTATTTCCTTCTGATGCGTGGGCACTTTCTCGCAACATTGAAATATCGACAAGGAGCGATCGGGGGATCAGTTGTAGGGTCCGCTGTAACGGTCTGTACCTACAGCAGAGCACCAGCTGCCACCGCACGGCGTAAGTTGCCGAAATCTGGTAACGCAACCCATCAATTGACGGCACCAGAGTCTTTGCGTCTGTGGTCCAGCTGGTCGCTCTGACTCGCTCACGGTACCAAAAACAGCTAAATATCGTATTCCCTGAAGATCGCTCTGTTTCGCACAGTTCATCATTACTCCTGATCTTTATGAGAGATTGATGTAAGACGTAGGCATCTCCATAGACCCAAACCTTATTGTCCGCGTTACCGGTTGCGCGGCGCCATCTTCGGCACTGCCGATAGGACAACCTCTACTCATGCCGCAAGTCAACACGATCGATCACTCAGTGTAGCGTATTGACCACAATCCAATACTTGGAAGAATTGAATGAAGCCCCAAGCGAAGGGAAGTTGCACAGGCCACAACTCTAGGGGCTCAGTTACATATCGCCTGGATATAGGTTGATGTAAAGCCCATGTTAAGCCAACGCGGGCCGCAAACTCAGTTAGACCATCGTCCCTCGAAGCTTATTCTTATTAACTCCTGACTTAAGCTACTGGCCAAAGATGTGAGGCTGACGGAACTGCCACTACGACTTGGTAGTGCCCCTACCTGGGAAAAGTCCGAGACCGACGGTCCTACATGTCAATGATCATCCATATTACACCGAGATCAGAAATGGGGGAGTATTCACGTGAAGTTGAGACGTCGGGAAAGCCATGACAAGAAGAAGGAAGCCATCACCAATGATAGCTGGCCTCTTTGAAGAATTACTCCTCAATTTGGGCTTACTCCAACGCATGTAGACGTGCAAGGCATTCAACGAAATAAGATATGTCGAGACCACTATATGGTAGCCAGACTGATGATCGATAGGTTCATGCTTTTTGCTCAGCATGCCCTCTGGTGGGTGGCAACGCGGAACAGCACCTGCAGCATGTCTCTAACGACATCGAGATCGGTAGCGCCTGGTCTTGGAGGTACGAAAGCCTTCCTAACTTCATGAGGCAGGCGCACTTGTCTGCTTCAGCAGTACACGGGTAGATTGACCTCATGGAAACCGACGATAATAAGCCCCGGACAGAAGCTGCTGCCAAAAAGGACCAATTCAACACCGCTGAACTCAATTAAGGAAGACAAGCGCGTACGGCATGCCCTCACAAGACCACAGAAACATACATCACGTCAAGGACAAAAGTATGTAGATGCCTATAAATGAAACGGTTTCTAGACGGTGCAAACCAGAACCCGAGATCAACGAAGGATCCAATCCCAGTATTACTCTCCAACCACCCACAACCCAAGGGTTTTACCAGCAGCGCCTTTCATGGGTGAACCATTCTCTCCCAAGGGAGAGAAGGCCACCATTAGTTATGCTGCGGCGGGCGGCCGTTGCTATCTGAGGAGAGGAAAAGGGAAAAGAGAGAGGAAAACACGCGCAAGGTCGACGCGGTTTTGTGTGCCACGAGAGAATTTTCCAGGCTGGTCTGTGCGGGAGGTGGTGCTTAGCTAATAATGGCCCAGTGGGTCCCGTCCTTACCCTGAGGTTCTCGTCTAAGCTTTTTTCCGGTCAGCGCCCAGCGAGGTTCCTGTCCCTTTGCGGCGAAGATCACGTGGTCGAGAAAGCTTAGGAAGTGGTCTGCGCTGATTGGTCAACGGGTAGCCGAAAAGCCGAGGGGATTCCCGTGCTTCGCTTCAATCGGAGAGTCCAGCGATCCAAGGTGCAGAGTCTCCAATTTATTCTTCTCTGGTGCAAGGAGCTTGACATCAACACCCTCAAACCCCCGACGACTCGAATCCCCTCCGCCTGCGGCCGAATTCCCTACGCGCCCTCCCCGATATCGAAATCGTACCGATCACCAAGTAATCACGCTTTATACCGACACAATGATTGCGCAAAGGGTGGGCGTGTCGGCCATGCGCCGAGGTTCGTTTACATCATCGATGCCCCGAATGGATCAGAGGACAATGGAAGGCTGACGAGAGATGCAATCGATAGCGGCAGCGAAGCCCTCCGTTTTCTTCAACCAGCAGATCCCCAAGATCGTTGCTTCACAAAGCATGTCGACGAGCCAGTCTCGGTACGCAATTGGCTTTCCCACGTCTTCCCTTTGCTTTTGAAGCACTTGCTTCCGACTATTCCCTCACAAACGAGTCAAACACCCAGACACTCGATAAACCAGTATCAAATCCTAACATGATCTACCATCGTCACAGTCCCGTCGCAACCACCAAGCTCACCCCCCAAGATGGCCTCGAGCTCCTCGCAAAGCAGCGCCTCAGCCGCCCCATCTCCCCGCACCTGACAATCTACAAGATGGAGCAGACCTGGTTCGGCGCCTCCATTTGGACCCGTATCACCGGCGGCGGTCTCTCAGCCGCCTTCTACGTCTACTTTGGCACCTACCTCGTCGCGCCCCTCCTGGGATGGCACGTCGAGAGCCAATCCCTCATCGCTGCTTTCGGTGCCCTCCCGCTCGCCGCGAAGGGTGGCCTTAAGTTCCTTGTCGCCTGGCCCTTCACTTTCCACTTCTTCAACGGCATCCGCCACTTGACCTACGATTTTGCTCTCGGCTTCGCCAAGCCTGAGATTGTCAAGTGGGGCTGGGTTATCTGGTCCAGCTCGCTCGTCGCGGCTGTCGGCCTCGCCTTTGCGTGGTAAATTGAGTAGGAAGTTGGGGGTCAGAGAGCGCCAAAAGGATCAGTAGATGTGGTGGCACGTGGTAATCGGGTACAGGGACGCGGCAAGGAGACGACGGCTGGTCATAAGGACTGAAGGGGGACGAGAGGAAGACGAAGAGTGATGGGAGATTTGGGGGGTAACCTGGAGTTTTATTGGTTGGCGCCTGGAAATTGCTAGGCGTTCGGCCTCCCTAAGCTTAAAGCGAGAGGGATTGTATAGACTGAAAGCTGTAAAACGAATTCCTTTGAGTAACAAGCATGTTAATCAATTGTTCCAAACATTCTGTGTGGTCGTTCACTGAGTATTGGCTGCAAACTCTCTTTCCTCGGGGACATCATAAATGGAAGAGCATATCAAGCTTGTGTCCACGTCCAGGGCAAGATTCGCGCCAGGACAGAATGATATCAGCAGAGTGGATCAAATTAACATCATCGTCAGCCTCTCTTACGGACTACAAAACACAGGCATCATTCGAGGGACAGTGAATAAATCATGGGTTAACTGCCAGACGCCAAGGGTCTCAATTTATGTGGTATGCCTCCCTAAAACCATGTTTTGCCATGCCTGATCCAAACGCCGTTACGCCTTCCAAAGATCGTCACCACTAGCCGGACTGCTACTCGATATTCCTAGCATCCAAGACATGTTTGATCAGTCTCCGGTTGCCTAGACTATTCAGCCGCTCTCCGAGGATGGGTCCGATGAACTCGTTGAGTTCAGCAGCATAGCTATTGGCGCTTCCGTTTATGCCATTGACGGTTGTTCTGTCGTCCTCAATCATTGTAGCAATGGCCTTGAGAATTCCACCGACGAGCATCTCAAACTCGATGCTCTCGCCCTTGTCCTTGAGGGGCTGCAGAATGTTATCGTTGTAGGCCCTCAGGCATTTGAGGACCAAAACCCGCACCGCCTCGGGGCCACCAGCGGAGGCAACGCCCGTGATGGCACCAAAGTGCGTCGAGGGCGGCTTATCGGGGTCCATGAAGAACTTCAAGCATGTGCGCACCAACTTGGGCCGTAGCAGATTATTCGAGGCGGCGTACTTGCGCGCAATCTGGCCAAGGAGCGACGCGGAGAATTCCCTAAGCTGGTATTGCTCACGCATGGCGTCCGCACCATCCTCGGCACCGATTTTACGGCTAAGGATGCACGTGAGCACAGGGGAGGCGATGGAGTTGGCGTAGGGGTCAAGGTAGAGCTTGGTGTTTGCGATGAGGGCGGCCGTAAGCTCCATGGCCTGGCGAAGTGTGAAGACGTCGTCGAGACGATGGGTGACCTGATTCGCGACGAAGTTTATAAAGTAAGGGATCAGCTGGTGCAGACCCGGATCGTCGCGAACGGATTCGAGGGCCGCCTGACGAAGGCGCACCACCTCTTCGTCGGGATTGTCATCAAGGACGGCGTTTTGAACCTTTTCGAAGTAGAGGATGAGTTCCTTGGATACGACGTGCTTCACGGCGGGACGGAAGGAGAGATTGTCGTTGCCGGCGAGGGCAGCCAGAGCAGGGTTAGCACCCTGGCCCTTTGGTACGAGTTCTTGACTTCGTGATTCGGCCGTGGTGGGGTTCTGCGGGATGGAGGGTTGGACGCCCTCGATGGCGAGCCAGTGTGCTGGAAATACAGCAGTTAGCAGACGATACATTGGAGACAAACTAAAGAAGATGAAGTAACATACCCGTAAAGCTCATATCACGCGGCACTTTGGGCAGAGGAGCGTTGATGAGCTTCTCAAAGTCGACCTCTTCGTCTTCGAGGTAAAAGAGCGGTTGCCCGGGTCCCAAGCTAGCCTCGCCATATCGCAGTGGACGCGTCGAGTCGTATCCGTAGAGAGGCTCAATATTGAGAGCCTTGAGCGCAGTGCTAATGTCGTTGACGGTCAAAGTGGTGCGACGGGAAGCACGCATGAAGCGCAGCGCCTCGACGAGGACTTGTCCGATTCGATACTCGACATCTTGCGTCAGGCAGCGCAATGCATCGTCGTTAAGGTTGGGAATTCCGACGGACTCGGCGACGTCTTTGACATTGTCTGGGTTCCAGAGGAGCTTTGGCGCGTCCTGTTGCGCCATCGCGCCGGTGGTATATAAGTTCAAATGGTGAACGCGACGACGAAGATGCTTGTGGTGGAGGAAGAAGACGAGGCTGAGTGATGGAAACTTGGGGTAGGACGGGGCACGGCTAAGCTAGGGGATGAGCTCGAGACGCCGCAGCGCAGATTCAGCCCACTGCACGGTGGAAGGTGAGATCCTCGGTGTGGGGCCAACAGGAATCGGCAACGGAAGGTGCGGTCAGCAAGTTCTACCTTATAGAAGCATGCAGATACGTAACTCTTCCATCACTTTCAAATCAGATAGTACCTATCTAGCAGAAATGTCTATTTTCTTGCGTAATACTCGCCGATCCTGCTTCGTAGAGTGCCTGAATCATATTTATGAATATATTGGTCAAGGGTTGACTGAACGCTATCAGGATGGTGGGGAAGGAATTACACCACTATTGTTCGTCTCTGGCTTCATCAAGTCAGCCAGAAGACGACCAAGCTTATTGACTTCACATGTCGAGGTCGGTATTGCAGAATTTGCAAGCCTTGCGTACCTGTTCAATACAACCACTCATCCCGTATCTCTGGCGTTCTTGGCACTGTCTGTGATCCTGGATGGGGATATGCCTCGCCTTAGTATTGCTGGCTCGACGATATCATGGCTTCCAGGCCTAACGAAGTCAGGCATTATGACTTGTCGTAAGGTGTCTCCGGTATATCAGTTTGTGACTGACCAAATCTCGCCGAGAGTCAGCCAACTCCCCTAACTCCATGTTCCTCCGATTCTTGTAACTGCGCCGTGTCATGACAAAGAGCGGAACGGCGCTAATGCAATTGGATTATTTTATGGGTCCAGAGCCGGTGCCCGGGCCCGGAGATGCGGGCAACACCCATGCTGTGATGCCGAGAGCGAACGTGTAAGTCGACGAGAGGGTTGGTTTTTTGGTGTATTCGATTATCTTCCTCTTGGAGCTCTATGTTGGACTGATAAGTATAAAGGGCTTGCTAGACCATGATGAGAATCCCTTCTCTAACTCCAGCATTCACAACACTCACACCCTCTTACAACCTCTTACACGCTCAAGAGCTTGTTCTGATCGCCTTCCTCTATCGTTCACGTTGCTCTCCACATCAATATCTAGCTTGCTTTCACCATGGAATCTATGAAATATGTGCGGTAGGCTCTCCACATGTTCCAACTGCCCTAAGCAACTGTCTCTAACATTCTCAATAGCGTGGGCAAATCCGGCCTCAAAGTCTCCCAAATCATCCTCGGCTGCATGAGCTTCGGCGACAAGAACTGGCAGCCCTGGCTTCTCGACAAGGACGAGGCCCTCCCCATTCTCAAATACTCCTTTGACCGCGGTATCAACACCTGGGACGTGGCCGACACGTACTCCAATGGCCGCTCCGAGGAAATCGTTGGCGCCGCCATCAAGGAGTACAACATCCCGCGCTCCAAGCTCGTCGTCATGTCCAAATGCTTCCAGTTCGTCGACGAGAACAAGGGACCCATCGACCCGGCCAACTTGACCAGCAACGAGGGGCCCCGCGTGAACCAGGTCGGCCTATCCAGAAAGCACATCTTCGAGGCCGTGGAACGTAGTGTTGAGCGTCTCGGCACCTACATTGACGTGCTCCAGATCCACAGGATGGATCGCGACGTGCCCCCCGAGGAGATTATGAAGGCCCTTCACGATGTTATTGAGAGTGGCAAGGTCCGCTACATTGGCGCCAGCTCAGTGAGTCTTCGACAAGGACGCTTCTCTCACTGTTCCCCTCCAGTTACTAACAATCAGCAGATGGCCGCCTGGGAATTCCAAATGCTCCAAAACGTAGCAGCCCGCAACGGCTGGCACCAATTCATTTCAATGCAAGGCCTCTACAACCTCCTCTACCGCGAAGAAGAGCGCGAGATGAACGCCTACTGCAACGCCACCGGCGTCGGCCTCTTCCCCTGGTCACCCCTCGCCGCCGGCGTCCTCACGCACGCGTGGACCGACCGTTCGGACCCGCGCGAGCAAAAGGACCCCTTTTTGCAGATGCTGTTCCGCGGCGCGGAGAACGGCGCCGACAGGGCCATTGTTGGGCGCGTCGAGGAGCTGGCGGGGAAGAAGGGCGTGAGTATGGCGCAGGTTGCCCAGGCGTGGCTTATTTCAAAGGGGTGCATGCCCATTTGCGGTTTGGAGACCAGGGAGAGGATTGATCAGGCCGTGGGCGCTTCAAAGGTTAAGCTGTCTGAGGAGGAGGTCGACTATCTCGAGGAGGTGTACGTTCCGAAGTTGCCCATGCCTTTCTAGGTGTTGCAATTACTGTGGTGCCGCATTTGGGGATAAGTTTTGTCAATCGAGTCAGCTAATTGCCTTTGTCCTGTTCTCTTCAAGATTCATACGCGTGGGCAGTATGCAAGTAGGGATGGTCTTTACATGGGATTCACTTTCCCCATACCTATCAAAGTTCCAAGAAATTCCATGTAAGTGCAGCAAGTTCCGACAACTGGTAACACAAGAAAATCACAAAGCCCTTCATGCAGGCAGATCCTCACATTTGTCCCGCATCGGCATCGGCAAAATGCACGTCATGCGCCTGAACAGAAGCAGCAGCTCAGCAGGAATTCCCCAACCTGCAAGAGTGACTATCGAGTCTAGCGTCATCATCTAGACAATGGTGACTTGATGTCTCGGATGTTGATTCGCCGGGCTCGCTCGCCGCTAAGATGAGTCTCGCGGGGGTTTGACCTCTTAGCGGATTCGGTACCAGCAGAACCCCTCGGCTGGAATTGGAGGAAACCAGACAGACACTGCCAGATAAGGGAATCTGACGCCATGGTCGAATAGACACCGGAAAAGGTCAGCTTTTGGGTATGGGGGTCAGGCTCGCTCTGCGCTTGCGACATTGTTGTTTAGCTCAGCCTCGCCTTCAGAAGTGTCGCGACTTGCAACATCTGTAGTCATTGATATAAGTGACAATGGAAGTTTCAAGCGGAACAGATGAGAGGCATGAGCCGCCGGCAGAGGGATCCAACGAACCCAACGAAGAGCAAGGCAGCCTCCGAACGATGCAATCGACGGTTGACGATGATCGATCCAGCAGACTGACGTCGAGCGCGCTCGACGAGCTCAATGCGTCGCACATTGACAGCAGCACTTCTGTGTCGCTAAGCATCGACACAGACATCAGCGACGCCGACTCGGCCATGGGAATTGATCCTGGCCGCGCCTCTTCGTCCGCCTCGGTAGCATCGAGCGTGTATCGCTTCGTGGAAGAGTTTGGCAGGACGTATCACGCATATAAAGAAGGAAGTAAGTCTGCGCGACCGCATGCAGAAACTTACCTTTTGGAAGCCTGTTGACTGACACCTCGCCCGCAGAATACTTCCTCCCCAACGATGAGGTTTGCGAAGTCCCCTTACATGCGATACTGCCAAGCCCGTGAGTGAAACTAACACACCCCCGAGCAAGAGCAAAGCCGCCTAGACCTCCAACACGCCATCGCCCTGCGCATCTTCAACGACAAGCTCGGCCTCGCCCCCGTCTCCAACCCCCACCGCGTCCTCGACATCGGCACAGGCACCGGCATCTGGGCCATCGAGTTCGCCGACAGGTACCCGGCATCGGAGGTCCTCGGCACGGACCTGAGCCCCATCCAGCCGGAATACGTGCCGGCAAACTGCCATTTCGAAATCGATGACGCCGAGGACGAGTGGGCGTTTAGCCAGAAATTCGACTACGTCCACGGCCGGTATATGTGCACCTCCATCTTTGACCTTCCTAAACTCTTTGGGCAGATCTACGAGAACCTCAACCCGGGCGGCTGGGTCGAGTTCCAAGAGACCGTCATCGACTTCAAGGCCGTGGACGGGTCGCTCGAGGGCACGGCGCTGCGGCGGTGGAACGATCACCTCCTCGAGGGGATCCGCAAGGCCGGGCGGGACGCGCTCTCTGCCTTTGAGTACGCGCGGCACATGACGGACGCGGGGTTCCATAACGTTGAGCAGAAGAGGTTCGCGGTACCGGCGTCGCCTTGGGCGAAGGGGAGGAACCAAAAGATTTTGGGCGCCATGCAGATGACGAATAACCTTGAGGGGGTGCAGGGTATCACGATGAAGATCTTTTGCCAGGTGCTGGGCTGGACTCGAGAGGACGCCGAGATGTTGCTGATGGATGTGAGGAAGGATATGGCGGATAAGAATATCCACGCGTATATCACGACGTGAGTCCTTCCTTCGCGTTTGATGGTTATCTGCTACTCGCGCTGACGATGATGGATGTAGTATGTCGGTTTGGGGGCAGAAACCCCAGGAACCGGGACGGTCGGCCGTCTGAAGAGACAGTGTCGTTTTCAGGGTAGTCTTCAGGTCTCTGAGGAGGCGGAAGAAGAAATGTCCTCAAATCCGTCGCGAATTAGAGTATCCGTATGGGGGACATGCATCATATCGTGTTGAAGCTCATCTCGTTCTCGCATCGCATTGAAACTCCGCCATGTTGCGGAGTCGAAGATGAAAAAGAGTTGCTGTTAATAACTTGCCGCGACAGCTGTCGTCCAAGACGTTGGGGCAGTTGCTCAGCCTATTATGCAAACACGATTCATGTTCCGTTCGTCTCATGTAAGAGCTACCTTGGCTGAAGAATGAGCGTTTGATAGTGATGTGTGAACCCAAGCCAACCAAAAACCTAGCTGCAAACACGACCTTTACCACACCTTTGAAGTATTGGTTAGAGTCTTGGTATCCTCAGGTATGTGAAGAAGTGTGCGCGCGATACACGCATACCGCGGCACCCCCGAAGTGCTATCCGTCATGCCGTCTGGCCTTGTGGATTCGAGCCGAGGCCGTCGAGTAGGTGATCCACTTCCGATGGTCCCATACCGCCGTGGAAACACTGGGAAAACCGACAAGGAAAAGGGCGGTGCTATCACTCGTGTCACTGTGTCGTTGGGTTCCGTGATGTTCATGCCAAGTTGGCCGATGGTCCGGCGAATCTGTGCCGGAAAGGGCATCAACGCCGGTGGGGAGGGGCGCATCTTGGCTCTTGCCTCCTCTCCACGCAGCGGTACGAGATACATTCATCGGCGTTACAGCGACTCGGCCCATCGGCATTAAGACTTTTTTTATTAGACTCTTAGTAAGCCATGTCTTCGATCAACTTGCCAATTCCAATTTCCACCATGTAACGAGGGCCAACTTGATCAAAAGAGACGATCTTCTTCGTCAAACTTGTTCAAACTCCACTCGCTCTGACCGATTCATCCACTCGGCTCGTCGTATTTGCAACATGCTAACCCCAGACCCTTGACCCCCCTCCAGAATGCTCGGATGCCCCTTCTGGCAAGGCATGGAAGCAGCCGGAGAGTTTATTCGCCCGCATTGCTTTGTCACCCCGGCGTAAACACTCTGATTGACAGACATACCGCGGGCGTACGCCGCACTTCTTCGAAAAAGAAGCTGTGGAGTTCTTTCCGTGGGACCGCTGTGAAGAATTTGTTGGCGCGGGGTTATAGTCTCTCTCTTTCACTGCCAGCTTACAGACATGAGCGAGTCATACCAAGAGCCAAAGGTACACGCTGTCAGGCCCGAATTTCAACCCCGACACATGTCACTCAGTCATCATTCTGCTTTGAAGAGGGCGAAGCATATGCCAGGGGCAGAACTCAGAGAAATCCATCACTGCCGTGACGTCAACCTGACCAATTGGCGGGGTGAAGCTCTTCATGCACTCCCTCCCCCCTTTCCGCACCTTAGCCAGCACATTCCGCTTCGTGCTAGGGGGATAAGCTCAATGGCATCTCGGACAAGCTGCTTGTTTCCCAATTGTGGGGTCATGGCCTGAAGATGATTACCATGATGGCCAGACCGTCGATGGAGCTACCCATGTGTATGATGGGGATGCGACGAAACTACAAAAGAGCTAGATGCCCCGCGCGAATAGAGTGCTTGGAACAGAAACTCAGTACACTCAACTTTGATACCCAAGATACCCTCTCAAACCAAATCAAATAACTCTTTCATCAACTCTCTATCTACCCTTTCATACACACACACACAACATCATACACAATGGCTCCCAAGGTTCTCATCGTTCTCACCTCCGTCGACAAGACTGAGAAGTCTGGCAAGCCCATCGGCTGGTACTTGGTACGTTCCCATCAACCGCTGGTCTTCCCACGTCAAGTTCCGGTGAGCTAACTGTCTATCCAGCCCGAGCTCGCCCACCCCTTCGATGTTCTCAAGGAGGCCGGCGTCGAGATGACATTCGCCTCTCCCAAGGGCGGTGTCGCGCCCCTCGACCAGGCCTCTGTCGAGATGTTCGCCAGCGACCCCTCCTCCAAGAACTTCCTCGAGAACCACAAGGCCATCTGGGAAAACACCGAGAAGCTCTCCAACTTTGTCGGCCGCGCTTCCGAGTTTGACGCTATTGTATGTTTCCCCCTCGATACAATTTTACCTGGGAACCAACAGCTAACACCACAACCAGTTCTACCCCGGTGGCCACGGCCCCATGTACGACCTCGCCTTCGACGCAACCTCTCACGCCCTCATCGCCGAGTTCGCTGCCCAAAACAAGCCCGTCGCCTCAGTCTGCCACGGCCCCGCCGCCATCGTCAACGCCAAGCTCAACGACGGCACCTACCTCGTCGCCGGCAAGACCGTCACCGGCTTCTCCAACACCGAGGAGGACCAGGCCGGCTTCACCCCCGAGATGAACTTCATGCTCGAGGACCGCCTCAAGGAGAACGGCGGCAAGTACGAGCTCGCCGCCGAACCCTGGGGCGAAAAGGTAGTCGTGGACGGCATCGTCATTACTGGCCAGAACCCGGCCTCCGCTCACGGCGTCGGCAAGGCCATTGCCAAGGCTCTTGGCTTGTAAGGAAAGCCCTCTGGAAGAAAACGTGTCGTATGAAATATCATGAATGGGATCTAGGGAAGGTTATATAATTATGTCAAAATTTGAAGCGTTTTTGCCAAACCACAAAGGGACCCTCTGCCAAACTCAATTGGATCACGTCAAGTTGCCTCGTGATTGCGGATTTCCTATAGCTTAGAGTGTTAAGGAGTCTTTTTCTCGGGCTGACCAGAAAACACACACCATGCATCGTCAGGCCTGGGCAACTGGAAAACTCAGATACTTGACAAATAAACTCATACGGCGCACATTGATTGTATCATTGGAGTCCAAAAGAAACAAACTACTAGTACTTTTTCCATTCGTCACTAACTTTTCTTTGACAATGCGATACACCATTACGAACGATAACTGAAACTGAGTGATGCATCTGGCACACTCGCAAACGCCCATTTCCATCTAATGCAAAGTGGTATGCCTTGATCTCCGGACACCTGATTATACAGTCCACCCATTCGATACTTTCCCCTCCTTCACAGGGGCTCCAAGAGCTTGTCCACAAACGCCAAGACATAAGAAATAAAACTCCAAGCCTTTGGTTTCAATGGCCTTTGTCGCCAATGAAGAGTTCAGAAGCTGAAGCAGGGTGGAGCAGGCCAGAAGTCCTAGTCGCCGTCGAGCAATGCATCCATGCCGTTTCGCTCACTTTCAAGGCTCTCCGCTGTGATGGGGCCATCAAAGGTCTCCTGCTTCCTCTTGACTTCGTCATCATCTTGGTTTGTAAGGTCATCAAACATCTTGTTCACAACTCGCTCATCTTCTTGTGAATGGGGCGCAACATCCCTGCCGTTGAGCATGCCAACGTCCCCTTTGAACACGTCGGGACCGAACATCTCTACTGCCCTCTTACGGCCAACTTCTGTCCGACGCAGTATGTCAAGGGCGTGGTTCCTTCCAGCCTCGGTGTGCAGGTTAAGCCCATCTTCTTGACCCTGGAGGAGGCGTTCTTCAAGAGACATCGAAGAGTTGCCGCCGACAAGCTGGGGGCCCGGTGCACCATTAGACATGAAGAGGCCTGGGTGAAGTGTCGGAGCACTGTCAATGTCCATGGGATCATGATTGCTTCCAATGGATTGACGGCCCACATTGCCGTGGGAGGTAGAAGGAGGCGTTGCAGACGATTGTTCCGACTTCCGACTGTGGCCATGTTGAAGGCCAGGTGGCAGCACAGTTGCGCCAGACGCAGAAGTGGCAGCCGCTGCTGCAGCGGCGGCAGCGGCGGCTTCGGCATTCTGAGCCTTCCGCTTCAAGCTGGCAGCCTTGGCCTTCATGTTCTCCGGGAGGTCCTCTGCATCGTCCACCCCAAACTGCGCCAAAAGCTTTTGAAGCTTGGTCGGTCGCGGCTTCCGAGTACTCTTGGAGACCTCAAGAACCGGTGGTGCGTTTGGTGCAACAGGGCACCACTTGTGCAACTCTTGCCTGAAGAAGTTGGTCTCGTAGGCAAGCAAGATTTCAGCACCTTCAATCTTCCGCAAGTAAAAGCGCTGGGTGTCCGCCTCAGACTCAGTGGAGACCACAGGATTGCAGTAGCCGGTGATGTGGTTTCTGAAGTCCTGAGCATTGTCGATGATCTTGGTAAGGACCTCCTCCTCCTCGGGCTGGAATGGGAGGCTGGGAATCTTATCAGACCAAGCAATGAGCTCTTCGATCTTGGGTCGCGCCGCATCTCGCGGAATCTTAACCCGCCAATCGCAAATGGGGCACGTGTACTTGTCTTCGTCCTTGACCTTGCCGCGAGCAATCTTCAGACATTTGCCGTGGTACCTAGAGACGTTAGCTAATTGAGTAGATCTTAGAAGGCCACATCAAAACATACCATTCATGACAGAGCTCGCACTCAATCATCATGCCAGCCTCCACCTTTCGGCAAATGCAAAATACCTCGCGGAACCGAGGGTCCTCCCAACGGTGCACCTTTTGGTCGGGACTGGCTTCCCTCGATGCAGGTTCAGCAGGCATGCGAGGCTTGTCATTGACAATGTCAAAGCAGTCTTGATTGCGTTCCAACACGTAGTCCATGTGGCTCTTGAGAATATGGAGCGGTGCGTTGGTTTTGCCAAACAGCTTCTTACCCTCTCGCATCCAGTCCTCGTGACGTTTCTGCTCCCGCTCGAGGTCCAAAGTCCCATTGGGTTTCGAATTCAGCTCGTCGAGTCGGCGCATGATCTCAGCCACCTCTGCGTACTTGGGTCGATTGCGGATGTCCCGGTCTCGTGATCTTTCAGTCAAGTCCATGATCTGACGGTGTGCCTCCCTCTGCTTGTAAAGAATCTGGTCGACAGCATTCAGGGTTTCCGCAGTGACCGGTAGGAAATTGGCCTGGACCTGCACCGATAAGGCCTCCAGCTGTGGGTAATGGATGACCTCTGCGATAATCAACTCTCTAGCCTTCTTCTCCCATTGTTGACCAGCAGTCATCTGTTCAATGTAGTAGACGAGATGATCGTTGTATGGAGCAATGTCCAATCTCTTTCCTTCGTCGATGAGCTCGCGCACCTCGTTGAGTGACATGAGGCTGTTTCGGTTGTTACGAGCCTTCTCGCCCCACTTGAGTTGTTCAAGGACTCGCGAGAGTCGGTCGACTTCTGGCGTGTCGACATTGAAAGTCCGGCCCTCCTCAAGTAGGTCTTCGATTTCGGAGAGCTCGGCGAGGTGGATCTGTTCCAGCGCTTTAGCGGCATTCTTTCGGAAGGCCTCGATGGCCTCGACCCGCTCCCTCAGCTGGGTGATCTCAGGGCAGTCAAATCCTATTTGCTCCGCCTCATTGATAAGACGGTACACGTTGGAAACATTGCGCGCATCGCGTTCCTTTTGGTCCAGCGAGTTCTTTCGGTTGTGAATGGACTTTTCGCTCTTGCGCCTGTTTTGCTGCTTCCGGATCGTGTAGTTGGTGGCCTCCTCCACCCACTCGTTGCACCGATCGACAAATTCCCGAAGCAAAGGGAGCGAGGGTAGGTCATGGGGTATTTTCTCACCCTCGTGTAGGAGATTCCGAAGAGTCTTAAGAGAAGGCGTGGCCTCTTCTTCCAGAAGCTTGTCGTACTTCTCTTCCCAGGCCTCTGGCGTACGCGCCTTTTCGAGAACCTTGCCGTATGTTGCTTCAATGTCCTCCTCGGACTGTCTGTAGATGACAGCATGTCCTTCGCCGTGGAAGCGCTGGTGCTCGGTTGACTCGCAGCATGGCTGATAACCCGCGTGTGCCAGGCAAAGAATTTTGCCGGACTTGAGGCACTTGAATCTAGAGAGGTACGTAAAGGCTTTGCAATACGAGCATTGATACTCCTCTTCGGGCACGTCCGTATCGTCAATTTCAAATTTCAGAGGGCAGGAGGTGTCTTCTTTGCCAGCCAACGCACAATCGTGCAGCTGTGGCTCGAGGTGCTTTGCCACGAACTCGGTCCGGTGCGCGAACTCTCGTTTCTTGATGCGTTCGAGAGCGGGCGCAAGCCATTTTGCCGTCTGGATCGTCAAGCCGCTGTTTGTCGTACCTTCGGCGGCGGTCCACAACAACTCGTCGTGCGAGAAACATGGCTGTCTCCTGAATACTTGCAGTCTCTCCACACCGCCCAGCCCGAAGGGTTCCCAGTCACAAGGGGCAAAGTTGACAGCCTCGTTAAAGTTGAAACCATGGTTGAAGCCGGCGTGGTAAGCCTGGGGGAAGGTGATAACAAACTGACCCGCGCGCTGATCGAGTGCATAAACCCTGACGCCAGCCTTTTTCAGCTGCTCCGGGGTCAAAAGGGTGACCAGTTGGAACAAAAGGTCAGGCTGAGTCTCGAAGAGCTCAGGAACGGCTTCACGCATCGCGGCCTCGAACTTCTCGGCGTCCTCACCCGGAATACCATACCAAGTCTTGGTTGCGCCAAAGTGCTGGTAGTTGGCAGAGTAGGCATAGTGGTCTTCGTTGTGCCAGCAGAAAGTCGAGAAGATCATGCCGACGTACACCCACGGCACGGTCATGCCAGAGATGTCTGACTTGATGTGCCTGAACAGACTTTCAGGGTGGAGAGGGAGCAGGTTGAGATTCCAGGGGTCGGTCGAATAAGGATTGTTGGGATGTCTCTCGACGGTTGGAAAGCCGGAGCCGTGAGTTGTGCAATGAATGTCGGCACCATACTCGACCTCCACAGTCTCCTCAATGTCGGCAACGAGACGCCAGAACTCAGTCTCGACGTCTTCCTCCGTGACTGGGCGATGGCAGTTGAGAACGGGGTCGAAGGGCATCTTCTTCTCAAAATAGCCCTGCTTGAAATCGGCCGCCTTCTGCTGGAATTGTTTCAAGGAATACAAGCCGCCCTCCTCGAATCCGTACTGTCCGTCACCGACCAGACATCTCGGGCAGTTCCATTCGGAGTCGGGCTTGTGCTTAGGGGGAGGATCGAGACAGGTCCCATGGTATGCGTGGTCACAGGACTCGCAGACGATTAGGGCACCGGCTTCTTCCGCCTTGCCACACTGCTCACATTTCTGCTTCAAGTCAGTGTATTGGAAAAGAGAACGCAATGATGCCTCGTAGCTTACCTCGCCAGGAGCCAAGGCCTCATCTCGGGGAATTCTGGGCACGGAAGGACGGAACAGAGACATGTGAGATCCTGCCACGGTAGGCACAGTATCTGCAAGTCAATGTATTAGCATGTGGATAACAGCCAATCATCGTACGGCTGGTAGCAGAATCTAAAGGTTGCCTCGCTCAATTGGGGAAAAGAGTCTTTGAAGCCAATGGAATCCTTGTAAATTCCATGCATGTGGTTCATCGCTGCATGCGGAGCCCGCCGTGATGGTCAAGTACAGCTAGCAACACAGCCACCAACATGGAACGATGGTGCTGGCCGGTACTTGTGGGCAATGAGGGGAAGGACTCACCTTTCTTCAGACGCTTACTCCGTCTGCTATTTCCACCGTCTCCGTCGTCCTTGTCTGTTCCAGAATCCTTCTTTGCAAGATCGAGGCTTTCACAACTGATTTGCCGTTTGAGAGCGGCTGGACCGAGATTTGAAGGCCGATAGTCGGGCGTGTTCTTTGCCGAGTTGGCTGGACTGAACGATTTCGGAGGCGGAGTACTAGCCACCTCATCCTGTTGAGCCTGAGGAGCAGGTCGATTGACACTCTTGAAGCCGGAATTTACCGCAGTAAAGCCACCCGTGTTGATGGCCTTGAAGCCCGAGGTGACAGGGGCGGGCGCGGGCGCGGGTGTCGGGGGTGCATCGGCCATAGGAGTATCTCGGTCAGCCTCCTTTTTGAGGCCATTGATGCTTGCTTGCAGGGCATCTGACGCGTGGCGGGCCGGCGAGTCGCCTCGGGCGCTCGATGGAGTATTGACGTTGGATCGTTTCATCGGAGTGACCGCTGGGCTTGGGGTGTAGGGTCCTCCATTCTCGTACTCGAGTTGCTGGTGCACTCCGGGCTTGGCGAGCCTCAAATACTCCTCGTATGGGCAAAGCCATCGCTGGTATGAGTTCTTCAATGAGGTGGACAGTGAGGACATTATCTTGCCGCTGTATCCCAAGTCACGACCGATCTCGGCCCACTTCTTCAGTTTGCAGACCTTGTCAAAGCCGCCACGAGCCTCAACGGCCTTCTTCAGACGATACAAGTCGAGAGGCTTCTTGTCCACATACGGGAGACGATGCAGGTTACTGCCCTGCTGCTTGTGGAACTTGGCCAGCGCGTCCAAGTACGAAATGTTTGCCCGGGTGCCTAGTATAATTAGCATTGCCTCCCTACAAAAAACACAAGGTGGGCATGCGTGACTGACTTCCTTCGACCGAGTTCAACTCCTGTTTACGGGTTCTGAAATGGAATCTCTGCACAGTTCTTGGTCAGTATGAGTTCGGCTCGCAATCGAGCTGGCTGGCTGGCAGCTTCGCGACCAGGCATCGCAACAGCATCTGAGCAGGCCCTCTCGGGTGCGAAAAATGAAGACGAACCTCTGTATCAATTGCAAAGTCCGGGTTCCAAGAGTCGGGCGGAATGATCTTGCACAGTCCGTAGTTCCTAGCTTCCGGGGAGATTTTCTTGATGTACTCCATCGGGTCTTTCCACTCCTCCTCCGTCGGGCAGTATGTGGGCGCATCCTCAAGGCCATGAGGGCGCGACTTCTTCTTGACCGGCTCCTTGATCGCTGTCGGTTGGCCCCGTCGTTCGACTGAGGTGAGTTCTAGAGGAGTGCTTCGCATCGAGCTGAGAGGAACCTGAGGGTTCGTCGGGTGGTAGCCGTTGGAGTTGACCTGGGCGGCCTTGGATTTGGCCGAGGCTGTGTTCGAGCCGACGGCTGGAGAGCCTCGCGAGCTCGCATTTCCGCTTCCCGTGCCGTTGGCAGCGGTGCCGCCGGCTGTAGGTGCAGACACCATACTGCAAATAGGGATTGCCGATAGACCTGTGGAACAGGCACAATGGCGGGTTGAGGTGAAAAACGATCGACGGTTTTCGGTTCTGTCGCAGTCACAGGTATTCGGGTAGACGGCGGATTCCGTGAGAGATCATTCGAGCGGATGTAGACGGGCGGGCTATGGATATTGTCGCATGACAGATCCTAGAGGTTGGTTTTCGCCGGTGAGAATATAGACGCGGTTCGATTGATCGACGAATTTGTTGCTTCGAGAGTCGTCACTGGATAAAGCGCATCAGACAGAGATCGGTTGCGAGGGAGAGTATGATCTGGGGGGTGAGCGGGATATGTCAGATATAATGGTGCGGTGGAAAAGCTAAAGGCTAAAGATGTGGGTGACCAACGGGGTACCTAGCGGCGACAAGCAAAGAAGCTGGGGTTTGGGGGAGGCGTTTGGTACCTACCATGTGTGGTTGCATACAATGGAAGATTGAATGGTGATGGCGCACAAGCGATATGTTACGAGCGAGAGTCTTCAGCACCTTTTGATGACCGGATTAGGAGAGGATCCGAGTCATGAGAATGAGATGTAGGAGGGAAGCTGGGGTTCGGGGGGAGGAAACGATGTGAAGTGGGAAGTGTGGATAAAGGTGAGGGAAGGGGAAGGGAAGGTGCAGGTCGGTTGTGGTGTGGATAGGAACTGAACGGCGGGCCGGGTGGACGGACATGGAAGTGGACGCAGAAGGGAAAGAACCGAATGAACGGGGAAAAGCGAGTACCTACCTTAGAAGAGATGGAGATGGCCGGCAACGTGGGAGGAAAGAGAGGGAACCTCAGGTCAGGAAAGATGCACGGGCAGGTTTGGGTTCGAGGTACCTACCTACTCCGTACCTGGAGGTAACTGAACTTGGGGTGGGCGAAAATGGACGGAAATGGGACCTGAAGTAAATGTGCTGTGCCGGTGCGTCCAAGAGGAAAATGGCAAGGCCAGGCGCGGCAACTTGCAAGGCAGGTGCGATGCAAAGTGTGGGAGTGGACATGGGACGTGGACAACATGCATCGGCATGGCACCCGTAGTGTAGCGATAGCAGTAGCGATTGAAATAACGAGAGCTCGTGTTTTTCATTGTCTTCATTTTTTTTTCAATATTCTGACTACTTTATCTGCTCAATAAGGTGCCTCTGCAAAAGTCTAAACCAACAGCAGAAATTGAGGAAAATACATGCATCTGGTGAGAGCTAAGAGAGGAAAGCGCAGAGGGTGCGACAGGCAGGCACCGACGGGGACGGAAGTTCCACGGGTCCTGCCAAGGTACCTCAACTTGAGGAAGAAGGACGACCGTCGAACGGCAGGTGCGAGGGTGACCAAGGGCGGAACGGAAGGGACAGCTCACGTCTGTCGGTGCAAAATCCCACTACAAGTGGGTCCGAACTGGACGTCGGCCACCCACTGGAAGTACACGGTACTTCCTCGGGTGCCTTTTCCATGACGTCCACGGAGTCGCTCTCCCTCCCTCACCAACAGAAGCCTGAGCTGACAAGCATCCTGGCCCAACCACAGAAGACTGTCTGTCTACCAATATCATCGTCTGTTCCTGACGACCCCTCGAATCCATACCAGGACCATGCTAGTAACAGTCAACCAAGATCAAACCAAACGACTCTGTTGATCTGGATGCTCGGCTGGCATTACTTGACGGCCAATATGACTTTACCCTTCAAAGGGAGCGATCCATTAGTTCCCCGGCTAAGCCTCCTGCTTCCCTTTGATGACGGGCGGAAGAGAGTAGGATGCACTTGCCCTGGTGTCATTCTACGGTCTTTAGTCCGAGGTACATTGTGGTCCGACCGTCCTCAGGTACACCGGTACATGGCCCCCAATCCTGACATCCAAGTCGGTCGACATGCGACATCAGACACACACACACACACACACACACTCGCGCGCGCGCTCGCACACAATTAATCGCAGCAGCGCCCGAAGACGTCGCAAATGCCGGCCCATGAATCGTTTGGTTTGGAGTGCACGGCCGCAAAAACTCCGCATCGCCCAGGGCTAAGTGAAAAGCCTGGAATTGCTCTCGATCATCGACCGAACATTCGTAACAGGGCCATCCCTCAATCGCCGTACGACATGTCTCCAGTGATTGGCGCATTGTCATCTAGACCAGAAGGATGCATGCAAGGCGTTGATGCATCGCCAGCGCTGTCATTCCGACATCCGAGCCTTACGTGCTTCGGATGGCATTTCGAGGCTACACTTGGCAGTACGGAATTCTGTACATGGGATTCCTCGAGAAGTCATATTGCCTTACCGAATTTGCACCATTTTGTCTCCGATTGTCCAGCCTGTGACAGTTTTGCCACTGCTGCATTTCAGTGTTGCGTCTAAACGCCTAAACTCTGCCCTGCCAGGACGGCATGCCCTGGCTAAGGTGAATGAATGCCTGGCTTGCCTGGGTGAGGCAAAAGGATACAGTGCCACGGACCATGAGACTTTGCTGCACGCCCACTCTTTTCCCATGCACAAGAAACCAACATCTGATATCGCGCGCTGACTCAACAGGGGGACGCCAATATCAATCGCTTAGCGAGCCAATCACGACAGTATGACGTTGGAGAAACCCACCCTGACGTCCCAGATCGGTTCAAGGGCGAGGTTCATCCCTGCTTGCGGGGGCGGGCGCTGGACGGGCGACTCAGTTTTAGCATTTTCTGATTGTTTTTTTTTCTCCTTTGTTCTTTCCTCAGATGACCTGCACGAAATTTGACGACCACCATGGCTTAGTCATCCGCCAACTCCTGATATCACGACTGATTATCACCAGAATGATATCTTCACGAAATGTAGTTTAAGTTGAGCTCACGTCGTGTACCTTTCTCAGAAATAAATTTCATATCAGGGCTCGTTGAGAAAGTAGAGAATGACAAGCAGAAATCACAACGAACTTGCGCGAACATCGAGTCTTGAGCATGATGATAATGAGAAATGAGATGGATAAAGGAGATGGAAGTCGCTTTGCACGCTTAGGTGACGTCAAAGACTGATTTTAAAGAGGATCTCGTGATCCCGGCAGCTTTGGCAGAATAGATTGAATATTCTTTTCACATTACCAACATGATTTTATCAAGAAGATGATTGAACCAGTCCCGCCAAGCTTATCTGTCTAGTTCCTTCCGTGGCACGCCTATTGGAGATTGTTTGAGAGGCTCCCATTTGTGACTCCATCAAGAATGACCAGTCAGCTCAGTATACAACGTTGATCACGGGTGAATATCAAGCCAGAGGTGACGATGAGACCTACAGCAGACCTGCCATCTCTAAGGTAGATTCTCTTCGGCCATTCATACAATTATGAAAAGAGTCTAGAGGGTTACTACCCCCAGCATTGTTGAGACACTGCACAGAAATCATGTTGAAGTTCCAACATACGCGAGCAAGAAAGAAAAAAAGTTCCTCTCAACCTGTTCTGAGTATCATGAACTATCGGCCACCAAGGACTGCTAGATACCAGCATTCAGAGAAACTGATTATACTTCCCTCGGTTGATCATCATAATTATGCTCATGTAAACCACCTCTTTCCTGCATCTAAAATAAAGCAGGCGCAATCCAGATGGAGTAGCTGTTATCCGTAGGCCAGATCGATAAGATCAGGCTGACAGTGATTTTCGCATACCCAAATAATTCACGTTTCTGCCTGAAAATACTGAATTAGTCTGCTTGTTCTCCATGTCATTGCCAAATGCCCCTTTATTAATGATTTAGATGCAGATATTTACCGCAACTGTAACAGACAACTGGACATCAACATGAAGTTTCATATGAAAACTAGAGTTTAAAGGTACGAGACATTGCAATGTTGCGATATAGGCACTCGTGATGGCTGGTGGTGTACCTAGACACGGAAAGTAGCATGCTGGAGACACAATTGACATTGGCCTTTTGTGAGTTCTCTTCGTCTTGAGCGAAATGGCTCCGGGAAACCACACACACAAAACTACAAGTGATTATTGCATATGAGATTGGCCAGATGCCGCTCTACATTCAACAACTTCCGCAAGACATAGCCTGGAGCCTGAATTCATGGTGGGCTTGCACCTTGAAGCTCACAATCTGTACCCATGCTCACGGGGTTCTCTTTGAAACCGCTGTTGCGTTCATTTAATTGGGGTGGTTCGTTTGAACAGCATTTTCGGAATCGTCCACGATGGCAAGAAGAACCTCCTGGCTCATACCGAAACGACTGATGTTCTCTGTACTCAGTCGCCTGGGTCTGTATTCATCATTCGGAGAGCTGGACTCGTGTATCTTATGCAGTTGACGTTCCTTGGGCTTGTGGCACGGGACTGAGCAGCTCGTATCTACAAGACACTGCTTCGCTTAAGACGTCATATGCTCCGTTAGAACGGAGAGCGGGATTCGGTTTCGGAGAGATTAAGTCTGTGTCGGGATTGCGGTCCCATCTAACGTCTTCTCTTCGAGCTGCTTCATCTGCTTCTGACCATACCTCTTCAGCTTCTTTCCAAACTCAAAGAAGCAATGGCCACAGACGAGAATCACCCCTAGACTCCCAAATTCTCCAAAGTCTAGGAGACATGCCTGCCAGACATGGCTTTAAGGTCTACCGACTACGTAGACAACACCCCTTCTTCTTTAAGAGGTTCCTTCACAGCTCTGAGGTGGAGCGGGCATATGGAGCCTAGTTTGCTGCGAGGACAGTGATCTTCTACTTCGTAAGGTGGACGTGTAACAACCCGTGTACGTCTAGGAAAGTGGGATGAGCTTTATGAGGCCAACAGCTTCTCAGGAGATTTCCCACCTCTTATTCTAGAGTCCAAGGGGCTCTTCTCTTGAAAAGCAGAAAGATTCAGGGGACATCACCAAGATCAGCCATTGTCATTGCAAATTTCTTGTGCATATCTCTTTCTATCGATGAGATGGTGTCACGGTTCAACTCGGAGAGATGATTACTAGAGCATCGTAGTCCGGCAATGATTTAGTACGAAACCACTTGGGCATCGTCGGACTTTCGACTCTGGGTTCCCAGTCTCTCTCTCTCTCTCTCTCTCTCTCTCTCTCTCTCTCTCTCTCTCTCTCTCTCTCTAGTCAGACCAGAAATACCGTGCCCTGTAGCTCGCTCGCTCGATCCCATGAGAACACGTCGTACGCAGTCAAGCATACATACTGACAATAATGGCACATTCTCTTTGGTTTTGGCATGGCGAGGCCTCGCACAGAGCTTCACAGGATTGCTAGCCAGTCATGGAGTTGATGAGGGAGAGCTCAAAGTAGCTCACGGCTCTTACTGATGTGAGCACGATTCCTGGCGTAATTCACAGTTCTGGTTTCGCGGGAGTGCAGATCCAGCATCGACCAAGTCTGTAAATTACGAAGACATCAAAGTCAACTTACAAGACTGACCTCGGACACGACAATTCAATCTCGTTATTCGACCTGTAATGGTGGTTCAAGACCGATGTGGTTTCACAAACAGTGAGACTGAGATACAATCTGGCTACGGGTTGAGCAGGTTTCTTGTAGATCACATTCAATCAAACCATATCTATATGCAATACGGAAGCACGCAAAGAGCTCATAGGTAAGACATAATCCGAATTCAATTTCATGGTACAGACATCTATGTACTACTATCCCGCCAGAGCCAAGTCGGATAACGAGAATATCACAGCTACTAGGGCCTCGGCGTGGTTGCTCTCGGGCCAGATTGGCAATTTAGGCCATGCCATGGAAAACAGGACTCTGAGCTAGTCGACCCCTTTGTTGCCCATCAAGCCCATGGTTGCGGCCACAGCTCTCGGGAGCTGGTCGCGTTGTCTTCGATGGTGGCGTCAGAGTCTACCGGTGTCGCAGATCCCCAGGCCGTCACCAGCCTCGCGCCAGCTCAGTGTCTGACCTTTTCTCGAGCCAGACATGCCGAGAAACGATGCTGGATTATCCGCGTTCATGCACCGCCCGAAGCTATTTGCATCCGGCTATGTGCATCGCGTTGGGCGTAGTCTGGATGGTCAACTTTCCCGAACCAACCTCAACGGTGCGTTCCAGCACTGTTGGGGTGGGTTTCCCGAACGTTAGACTTTAGCCAGAACGCAGCGTACGCAAGAGTCAAGGCAAGCCTGCGGAGATGCACAACAATCCAAGCTTTCCATTGAGCTTGCAGAATTGGGCAAACGTATTTGCATGCAGAATCGCTTCTAGACCAACCCTCAGAGCCCCAAGCGATGCTCGCTCTCAACACTCCGAATCGACAGTAGCCGAGATGTGAAAACAGTTCGATATTACCGCAAATGTAGAACTACACTGGTATGACGACAATGCGAAAAATTCGACGCTGGCCGTCTGGTTCGTAGAGACCCAGGCTGACTCGCAGCATTTGGGAGAAACAGGCTTTGTGGGCCGAAAAGATGTTATCTCGCAGATGGATCTTGCAGATCCGTGTTTGACACAGAGACCCACGTGGATCTTATCAAGTCTTCGTTCGCCTCTTCTTCACTTTCAAAAGAGCCTCGACTTCTTTCGCACCCCTTTCCCGTAGTGACAATTCTTTCATCATATCGACCCACTGAATGTGGCCCCCACATTGTGGGCAACGGCCCTGAATAGGGACGACCACTTCTCGATCCTCTTCATGGTGGAGCATATGACGACTCCAGCATGAAAGATGCCCAACAGCCTCACAGGACTCGTTTGGACACACGGCGTGTAATCCCTGACCTTGAGGTAGTGCCTCTTTGCAGACTACACAGCTGCCCTCTCTTTCAAAGGCGATGACGGACTGTGCTTTTTCAATGTATGGCTTCATGTGCGTGTAGTCCACAGGCAAGGCATGGATGCCCCAAGCGACGTCGTCTGAAGATGCGGCGGGGTCGGGGCCGAAGTCGGTGACTATGTTGAGGGTGTTTCGCAGAGGCTCGGTTGACTTGGTAGAGGAGGAAACCCATGCTTTGTGTACATCCTTTGCAAAGAAGTGTAGTGTAAGCGGCCACCGACGGAAGCTCGGTACTCCTAGCAGGAGCTGTAGATTGGACAATATCGAGGAGAGGCTAGCACGAGGTCGGCGGGGACGTCCATTCTTCTTTACTCCGTTTGAGACGGTGATGCGAGACGTGGAGGGTATATGCAGAGACAAATGTGGGTTCGTCAACGCCCATCTGTTGTTCCTTTGTCAGCGTATGGTTGAGAAGGTTGATGTTGATACAGAATGTGATATCAAATCAAATCAAATCAAATCGAAATGGTGCAATATGCAAAATCTAGACATGCAGGAGAACCTGAGCATGTGCAAGCTAGGGGGGTGGTGGGGAGGAGGAGCGGGGAAACATCATCTGAAGCAGAGCACCTTGCTTGAGAGCATGCTTGAAAGCATGGTAAGAGGGAAACAGCCTCAAGGTCAAGGTGGATCGTGAACGGGACGGAGATCATACTCAAACTTTAGAGCAGCAACCATGCCCGGGAAGCCGGATACCAGCCCCACCATCTCCCAGGGCCGTAGGCTTAGACGAGAAGTGCGAACAGCGCCGCCGCGGGCCTCGCCATTGTGCTGCTTCAGACGGCGCGGGGGGTTGGGCGTCGAGCCGATGTAGAGAGACGCGTGGCGTACGGTGGAACGGAGGATGTACACCGTGTAGAGGGCGGGGATGGGCTTGGACTGGACAGGCATGACTCGGCAGGGGACGGTGGACGAAGTCAGGACATGTTGTTCTGCGACGTGTTTTGGGATGGAGGGACGAGAGAGAGCGGTGCAGACTCGAGACTCAGTGCTTGTGCTGGCCGCCGGGCAGTCTAGACTCGTCTTTTGCTTATGGGCGCATACGTGGACTCGGGTTTGAGCGTGTGTCGGGGCGGTCGGGGTTGGGTCTGTGACTGAGTTTGTCCAGATAGATGGGTGTCGGACCACAGGGCGAACACTGGAGGGAGAGAGAAGGATAGGTATGGGTGACAGGCCGGGCCAGGCCAGGCCAGGCTTGGGCGATGCTTGAACGCCTGTGCTATTGTTGGTGAACTTTGGCGTCAGTTGTGGTGGTTCCGGGTGCTGCTGGCAATGCACCGCGGGGCGATGATACTGGACGGCGCCGCAGCGGCCAGGTGAGAGAGCGGTGTGTGAGGCGAGGCGAGGCGAGTTGCGTTCCAGGTCTGGATTCGGCTCCAAGGTTGGTTGAATTCTTGGAGGCTAACCGTAGAGAGCGATGTCGGCCGAGGGGTCGGAGACTCGGGTAACTGCAGGCTGTTGATTGAGAGCGTGGGAGAGGGCGTGGGAGCGTGGGATGGTCGCGGAGTTTGAGTAAAGTGAATCCCAAGTTTGGGGGGGGAGACGGAATTTTTTTGGCGTCAGGGTGACATTCGGCCAGGGACCGACAAATTGGATCTGGTCAGGTGAGAGCACGAGGCCAGGTCGGGGGGGTTAAGAATGCAACGCAGGTCACGGTGAGACGAATTGACGTGGGTGGTGGGAGTGCAGCAGTAGCGGCAGCAGCCACAGGTTACTCCAGGTTAAAAGTTGCAGTGAAGCACCGTAAACTGTAGCACGAGGGTGCAGGGAAGTTGGCGCAGAATGGAAGGGAGTGAGAGATGAAGGTGAGTCAAGAGATGGAAAGGGAATCGAGATTGGCCACGGGGGACGGGATGTTGTCACGACTCACGGAGGAAACAAGCAATGTACACGGAAAGTGTCGAAAGTGTCAAAAATTTGAGGGGGCCTACCTAGAACAATAATGTGGGACCCAATATTGATTCACTTTGGAAATCTGGATCAAATCTGTGTGTAAATTGGATGGCTGACGGCTGCATTGAAAATAGAAATGTTCGGTCGGGAGTTGAGGAGAGGCTAGTCCTGTTTGGGACACGGGGAAGGCTGTGGCTGCTCACCTGCTCTCACCTTGGGGCCTCACCTCACCTTCTTCACCTTGCTTTTTTTTTTTTTTTTTTTCCCAGTCATGTTTTTCTTGTCGGGGGATGCCAGGATGGGAGGCTTGGGCTTCCATGGGAAGGCGTGAAGGGCCAGCCGGTGACGGGAGCAGGGGGTAAGACACCGGGGAAGCTGACCCCAAGTCTTCCGCCTCGTGGTTCCTTCCGGTTGGCGGTTGGCGGTTGCACTTGCACCTCGCACCTGCACTTTTTCGCACTTTCTGCTCCTGCCTCCTGCCGCCAGTAGGTACCAGTGAGTGCCTGCCGTTCCTGCTGTTCCTGACGATGCCTCCTGCCCTCCTGCCTCCAAAGGGAGGTACCTGTTGTCTCGTACCGTTCGTGCCTTCCCCCCAGCTGAAGCATCGTCGCCCGGCTTCGTCCCTCGTCCCCCCCCGGCTACCGGACCCTCCACCCGCCAAGGGCCCCAACATTCCCCCATGTTTTTCAATTTTAGATTCCCGTGTCGCAACATTTCGTCCCGTGATGTGCAAAAAAATGCCACCCTCGTCAGCTGTGTAGCTCGGGGGGTGAAGCTGTCCACGATGTACTTCGTACCTTACCTTACCACCTTACCGCCTTACGCAGAGCTTCCCCAGCTTCCCGCCAGCTTGGGGTCACGACACACCGACACCAGCACCGACACCGACCGCGGAACTCAGCCAATGCTGCACTCCGCAACCGCAATCGTGGACCTCCAAGCTCCCAAGCTTCCGTCTAATTAACCACCTGCATGCACTCAGAACTACTCAAGCGGATGCGTGCCTGACGATACCGGTTTCAACATGAGCAAACCCCCTTCATACCGCTATTTACTTGTTATTACTCACAGAACCACCAATCTTCTGCCTGGGCACGCCTGGCTACCAAGTGTCACTCGAGAGACCAAATGCCTTCTCAGATTGCCAAGGTGTACAAATGAAATGGGAATCGAGACGAATCGAGGGCACGAGATCTCACTGATGCTGACAAGAGCATAGATCACCTGCCATTACGAAGAGTGACGCATCCTACGTTGATTACCGAGCCACATTCGTATACTGTGGATTTCAGGTACTCACGTAGCCATCAGGACCTCGTTGGCTGTGCCAATTAGTACCTCGCACAACACTCGGCCATACCCAAGAGCTGCATCAGTGCAGTGACACAGCCTGTGCGACAGAAGAGAAATCGAGCAGTTGATTGACCGACCTGCGACTGTCGGCTGCAGTTGTGCAGCTCCAGAGGTCAAGGAGCCACGCACCCCAGATGCCCGAGCAAAGATTCCCTGCTTCAACAAAAAACCAAAAGGCACCGATGGAGGCTTCCAGATACATGGAGTGAAGCACTGGAGCTGGCGCTAGAGCCGTACGGAGACAAACTACGTACGGAGTGTCCTGTTCAGTCGTTCCCAGCGCACATCAGTTCGCCTCCTGCCCTACGACTCGAGACATAATCGCCGCTCAATCCGCATCCGCCGTCACAGATCCACAGAATGCCCATCAATTGGCGTCTTCGATTGGCACACAATGCCCGTGGCACGCGTGGGTTGACGCTGGTCCCTCTGCTCTCGCTGATCCGATGAGGTCTGCCACGTTCGCCTATTTCCGACTCGGGAGCGAGCAACAGTAATACACAGTCACACAGTATGCTGGATCACCAGTGCCATTCCTCGCACCCCACGTTTTCGACTGTGCCTTCGAGAGTCTTGACCGAGTTTCCGAGACATGAAAAAGCTTCCTCCCCCTTGTGCTCCGCTGCTGCGAGCGAGCAGGCCTTCTGTGTGAGTAATGCATGCGCGAGTGTAGACCACAGCTGCAGCCAAGCATTGAAGCATCCAAGCCATCAGGCTCACTGCTTCGAAGCTATGAGAGCCGAACAAACAGCCACCAAACAACACTCGTCAGCTTGTTTCCCTGGCAAAAGCCCATCGACTGTACGGCCAGAGAGCCATCAGCTTCCTCAACTGACTGGCGTAACGCTTGCGGCTTTACGGCTTTGGGCCTGCCGACCACGGCGTTGGAGGCGCTGGGATGGCTTGGGTAGTGGAATACGGGTTACGGCGTGCGGTGTGCGGCGTGCGGCTTGCTACCCACACCTCATCTCTAACTTTGGAAGTTAATCAGTCAACAACCCACCCTCTGAACACTTCAGATCACCCGCCTATTCGCACCGTTAAGGCAGTCAGCCTGCAGTTGGTGTACAGCACTGCAGCACACCATTGTGGCAGTTGATAGCCGAACCCGATTGATTCAGAGACGACGCGGCAGCAAAGGAAGCACCAGACAAGCACACCACCCTTCGAACGGGCAATTACCTGCAGTTGCGTGACAATAGAGGCCGGATGCTCTCTAAGCTCCCCGTGCGCCGAAGACGTCTTATCATGCTGAAATACCACCAGGCCACCTGGGCAGGCAGGCAACGGATGCAGACACATGTATCCGGCCCTTCGGTGGCAGCGACATGCCAGCCAACCAATTCACCACCTGGACACACCGATGGTCACTGAGGGTGTCCTTGTGGATTGCAAAGAAAGCCAGTCAGCACTCGCAACCTAGAGGGGTGTGGGCGCGTACCTGGGCCGGAGGAGGGGACCCCTATAATGGGATTTGGGAGCGCCTCCAAATACGGTCCATCCTTGCCGATCCCTACCTTAGGCCAAGGGTTCCAAGGTCAATCATGGAGCACACTGGATCTGGCTGGAGAAGGACTTGTCACCATCGCTATTCGAGACGCCAAAATTCCCTGTCCTAGACCTGCGATCCAGAAGCCGCACGCAGATGACCTTCCCTCCTGGGTTACCCTCAGTCTCTGTTGGTCTCTGTCGATTGCTGGGCACACAGAACAGCTTGGGACTAGGCATCGTTTTGTCTATCTAGAAGCTGTCGACGCGCCGAGAGGGAACGACTTAGCACCAGGAGTGATCTAGACCGCAGTCTACTGTCCACGGCCGCTGCACGTTCTATGGCGATAGACCGACAGACCGACAGACCGATAGGCCACCCTCCACCAGCATTCAGTAGGTACACAGTTCGGCCCCCCTCAACCATGCACGTTTACCCTAGGAGAGGAGACGACCCGTGGGGGTGGATGAAGCAGGCGGCAGGCGGATAAGGTGAGTGTGCCGTCGCACTAAGAAAAATCTTTTTTTCCTTCCATGAAATGGTGGGTGGAGGTGCCGTGATTATTCTGGACCCGGGTGACTGCCCCCCCTGGCTCACTGAAAGTTGAAACTAGGAAGAGTTGGAGCGAACTCATTTGCCTCACCGCCGCCGCGCTCGACCCGTGGCACGCATAGCTAGCTTTGTTACGAATAGTAAGAGTCGAAGTAAGGTGAGCGTGGTGAGATGGTGGCAGCTGCTAAAGTCCTATTTCCAGCCCTCGAGGCCCTCGATGCCCAGCCGGCACATCCACCTGTCCGTCCGTCTGTGTGTGATCTGAGCGAGAGGAGTCAAGAGTCAAGACTATAGAGAGAGACGTATCATTTCTATTTCCCGCGAGACTGTCCCTCGTCTCGTCTTGTCAAACACCATCTGAGATGAATCTCTACTTAAAATACTGTGTTCGAATAGTGAACACGAATATGAGTACGTACCTTGCCACCCCTGCTGCTCGCTGCCAAGTCCGGCTCGCACATCCCGCTGCAATCAGAAGTCTGGACTCTTTTCGTCTTTGCTTCCCTTCCACTCACTGGAACGGTTTGGGAGAAAACCGCTGAAGGGACTTGGGTGATCCGTGTGCCACACACACACACACACACCGAGAAAGACGAGAGAGAACGAGAGAGGAACAGTGTGACAGTGACAGGCACACAGGTTACCAGTGAGAGAGTCGGAAGTAAAAGTGCCAGTTGCTGCTAATAAGCTTGCTTCTTAGGGGGGTGGGGGGGTGGTGATACCTCACCTTTATGTACTGTGTATGCAGAGTGGTGGGGGTCCCGGTCTTCTCACATCAACACGCCCCCACCACTTCCATCACACACCACCCACTTCCTCCCACGCCACGCCACGCCCCCTGCCCTGCGGTCTGCGGCTTGCCCTTGAGGTGGTTGTCTTGGCTTTTTATTCCAAGGTACCGCCTGAAAGTGCCCGACTGCCCGTTAAAGAAGCGTTGCTCCTCCGACTCAGCTTGCCTCGATTCTGTCACTCTCACTCCGACAACCAACTCGACCTACTTCGACATCGATTCGAGACCATCGATTACGCCCATCTCAGACACCTCAACCGGCTTTTGTCTAGACAAGAATTCCACCCTGATGACTGGAATCTCGTGCTAGACGCTTTCTCCACAACCTTCGATCGGGCATATATCACCTAATGACCATTATCGACCTGGTTCTTCTTCGACAGCCTCTGCAAGCTGTCACATAAAGAAGTCAACTTCGACGACGTGAACCCGCCGAAGACTATCTCATCGCAGCAACTTTTGGACAGAGATTCATTCTCTCAATCCTCACACGCACACACAACAACACAATGATCCCCAGAGGTCTCACTTCCGCCTTCGGGACCCCGTCCCTCGAGATCGGCCAGATCCTGCTCGGCAATGCCAGCCGATACACCATCCAGAAGAAGATCCGTGAGGGCGTTTGGATCGCAACGTAAGCTTACTATAATCAAGCATCGTTCAGAGAGAAGCATTATACTAACGGCATCAACAGTAACCCCATGGGCAACAAGTCCATCGTCAAGGGTGTTCAGGGCATCTCCGGAGCCCAGAACGAGCACAACGTCCTCCGCAAGTTCCAGGGCAACCCTTTCCTCCGCCCCGTTATCGACGAGATCCAGCAAGATGCCCCGATGATTGTGCTCCAGCACATGGACGACCATCTTTTGAACGCTACCATCAAGAAGCCCTTGACCAACCGCGAGATTCGCTTCGTAGCCCGCGCTGTTCTTCGCGGCCTCTCCACCCTCCACAAGGATGGGTACGTTCACACCGATATCAAGCCGGACAACATTCTCGTCAACTACGCCTCGGCTTCTGAAGCCGACCCCGATCTTCGATTCTCCGACGTTCAGATCGGTGACCTGGGGGCTTCCTACTCCGTTGACTCTGACGTCGCCACCAAGGGTTTCCTCATCGGCGCTCCCATCTGGACCAGCCCTGAAGTGCTCATGGAGGTTCCCTGGGGAACTGCCAGCGATATCTGGGCCTTTGGCTCCATGATGATTGCTCTTCTCCACGGTGGCGACTACAACCCCTTCCGCCCTACCAATGCTCGCTATCACGACCGCAGCTACATCTTTGAGGTCCTCCGCCAACAGTCTCGACGCTTCGGTGCCATCCCCGAAACCTACCTTGAGCGGGCGCGTCCCGGCAAGGCTATGGCTGCCAAGGCACTGACTGTTGGCCGCAAGGTTGAGCCTCTCGACTTCCGCACCGCTTCTCACTTCATCAACCGCATCATGCGCATGGACGCCGCCGAGCGCCCTACCGCCGACCAGCTTCTCGAGGAGATGTCTGGTCTCTTCGAGGACTAGATTCTAAGACCCTCGACGATCATTCACGATTATTGGAGACGCATGACAGACATCCCCACAAGGGATAATCGACGATTTTGTTTTTTCGTGTACCGGCAGACGGACACCAGCATTATACACACCAGGGGAAGAATTACAGGACAGAACTTAATGAGGATGAAAAGCGGCGAAAGCCATTGAGCTCCATTTCCTTTGTGTATTTGGGGCACCTGGATACTACAGGCGGGGTTTTTTGTCATTTTCAGCAACGGCATTTGGATATCGCCTAAACGGAATTACTCAGGGATTTGGGTCACACGGTCAACATGGAAAAAAGATCGCAAAGGGAAGACAGAAAAGTTACACGGGGCAACTAGGGGAAAGCGAATGTTTTCGGAGCGATGAAAAGAAACCACCCAGGCGGTACTGTACAAAGAGATAGATGCCTTAGAATGGGCCATACCACATAGACTAACAACCCATATATACAGTGGCCTCCAAGGATGGCTCACTTTGAAACCATACACACATCCTCCGCTTGCATCAGTGATTCTCTGCTGATCAAATCTGTTTCACAATCCTTGATCTTTATCTCAGTAGATAGGTCCGCAAAGGCCGTTTTGGGAGGATAGGTCAAGCGCTGCAAGCATAGTATTGCCTGTACGGTAGCTTCTGGCGTGAGGTCTGAAGATGATGTTTAGCATACCATGACACGCAGATTGTGCAAGTTCCAAGTCAATGAATGCAACCGTCTTTAGCAAGCAAGTCTCTAGTTCCGCTGATATTGGGGATATTTGGATGGGTATCCACGTTTGTTGCGCACTTGTCTCGAAGAGTTTGCCAAACCAAGGCTCAGGCCGCCATCAAGAATCGTTGTTCACGAGGTTCCTCAAGGATATCATTTCTATGACTGTCATCACCGCAATACGATTATCCCCCATCCAAGTAAACCTCGATGTAAGTCTTTTTGATTTCTACAATTTACAATCTCCGTAGCGCGTCTTGGCATCAACGCGTCTCCATGTCCTTTGAAATACTTGTACACCACGCCGGACCATCTGATCTCCTTTGCCCCTTTTACTTCCTTCTTCAGAGACCCCATATTTATAAAAGACCCTGCTTCTGCAAATCGTAGTACACCTTCTCAGGCATGACATTTCCCTCGGCGTCCTCCATCTGCACCACGCTCCCCTCGTCGACCTTGGTCTTCTTGGCCTCCCGCTGGATCTTGTCCCACAGGTTCACCGCCTCCTCGATGCTCGTGATGTCACGGAACAGACTGGTGTTCGTAATACCGAGACACCGCAACCCGTGAACGTGCCGCGCCTCATTAAAGTGCTTGTCAAACGCCCGCCGGCCCATGTAGACAAAGTTGCCGCAAATCTCGCAGGGGAACTCGACGCCCAGCCCGTGCAGACGGTACAGCCAAAAGGGAATCGGCTTGCCGTCCCACGCGAGCGGCAGTTTGAGCGGGTTGTAAATCTTCTCCTCGCCGTCCTCACCGTCCTCGTCGTCGTCTTCGCCGTCCGCGCCGCCGCCGTTGTGGTGCGCTACGCCGCTGCCGGGCGCCGAGTACGACAGGTTCATTATGTTTTCCAGTTCCTGCTGGCGCTCGCGCTCCGTCATGCCCTGTCTGCGCTCGACGTTCACGCGCGTGTCGCCGCGCTCCGTGCTCATTGCTGCCGCGAGGCGTTTGACGCGGTACTCGCGCTCCGCGATGGCCCGTTCCTTCAGCCTCGTTGCTGATACCTTGTTCGTGCTGCTGCCGATAGTTTCTTCCTCCCCTTCTTCCTCGCGGCGCGCTTTCCTCGCTTCGGCGGCCTTGATGTGCTTCCTGCCCGTCATGTGTGACTTGTAGACGTTTTCGTTCTTGAACTCCTTTTCGCAGTCGTCGCACCAGATGGCGTCTGCTGAACTGGTCTCCCGTGCGGTACCATTCGCGCCGCCGCCACTCGTCTCCTTTTGCCAGCCCGGGACCTCATCCTTTTCCCACGCCGCCTCAAAGTCGCCATCGAATCCCAGAAACACCTTGTCGAGGTTCTCGAGCGGCCGCGTGCGACGCATAAAGGACTCGAGGTACGACGCCAGCTCGCCGACGTATTTGAAATACTGATCCGTCAGCTTGTCGCCGCGCTTCAGGCCGCCGTACCCGGGCGTAAAGTTGTCAAAGACCTCGAGGTACTGCAGGTACGACAGGCGCTTCACGTTGGGAAGGTTGAGATAGGCCTCGTGGGCGGTGTGCAGGTCAAAGAAGCGGCCGAAGCCTTCCTCGCCAGTAAACAGGCGGTCGACAATGTAGGGCATGACGTCGCCGTCGTCGGGCTTCTTGACGCGGTATCGCACCTCCGAGTTCTCGGCCTGTTCGTTTGGGTATTTAGCGTGGTGCTCGCGCGCCGTCTTGAGCTGGCTGTAGAACTCGTCAAAGGGGTCGCCGGTGCCGATGGTCTGGATCTCGCGACTGCGCGAGCCGTCGACGTCGCGGTAGATGTCGAGGAGCTTGACGGACTGGGATTGGATCTGGTCGAGGAGCTGGCCGATTTCGTGGTCGCGGTTCAGGCGGTCGCGGATGTGTTTTGGTTCTTCGCTGATGCGGTCTGCAATGCCCTGCTCGAGGCGCTCGAGGTCCTCGTGGAGGTAGCGCTGCTCTTCGATTACGCCCATTGTGTCGTCGTTCGCCGCCGTCGCGCGCGATGAATATCCAAGGGGGGAAGGGGGCTGAGCTGGGCTAGACTGTAGCCGATTTCGGGGTCAGGGTAGAGGCTGAGAGGACGAGGCTCTAGAAAAATCGATATCGCAGCCTTTCTGGACGCACGTTTGCTGGTGAGCGGTCCACCGAATAAGGTCGCGTTAGCTTTGGGTTTTTTGCGATGGCAAGCTGCTCGGGGCACTCAGCACACTGTGGAACAATTGATACCCTGTGAAAAGGTCAACAAGATTCTCACAGTGTCGGCGGATGTGATTTTCCGTCCCGGCTTTTGCAGTGGATGGAAGACATCCTTCCAGCGCTAGATACAGGCAGTGGCCACTGACATGCAGTCGCGCTGTAGAAGCTTCAGCGCGCCCCTCTAAAATTTCCATCGATCTGCTTGCATCGTCCGCCTGCAAATCCACCACCACCACACACACATCATCGCGACACGTTGTCTAAGCAGCACCATCACCCGCCACACCACCGAATTAAACCATCATCATGGCGGAAGGAAGCGGAATCGATCGCAAGGCGGAGGAGAGGATGGAGTTTTCGACCTCCAAGGAAGTGACGGTTCACCCGACCTTTGAGTCCATGTCCCTCAAGGGTAAGGCTGCCCAGTATTATCACTGCACTTGATGCCATGGAACTGGCGCTTACTGACATCCCGTCCTCAGAGAACCTCCTCCGCGGCATCTACGCTTATGGCTACGAATCCCCCTCGGCCGTGCAGTCCCGCGCCATTGTCCAGGTCTGCAAGGGTCGCGACACCATCGCCCAGGCTCAGTCCGGTACGGGTAAGACGGCCACCTTCTCGATCAGCATGCTCCAGGTTATCGACACGGCGGTGCGCGAGACCCAGGCCCTCGTCCTCTCTCCGACGCGCGAACTCGCGACCCAGATTCAGTCCGTCGTCATGGCTCTCGGCGACTACATGAACGTCCAGTGCCACGCCTGCATCGGTGGCACCAACGTGGGCGAGGATATCCGCAAGCTCGACTACGGCCAGCACATCGTCTCCGGCACCCCTGGCCGTGTCGCCGATATGATCCGTCGCCGTCATCTCCGTACACGTCACATCAAGATGCTCGTTCTCGACGAGGCCGACGAGCTTCTCAACCGCGGTTTCCGCGAGCAGATCTACGACGTCTACCGATACCTGCCCCCTGCGACGCAGGTCGTCGTCGTCAGCGCTACCCTCCCGTACGATGTACTCGACATGACGACCAAGTTTATGACCGATCCCGTTCGTATCCTGGTCAAGCGTGACGAGTTGACACTCGAAGGATTGAAGCAGTACTTCATCGCCGTCGAAAAGGAGGACTGGAAGTTTGATACCCTTTGCGATCTTTACGACACCCTGACCATTACCCAGGCCGTTATTTTCTGCAACACCCGCAGAAAGGTCGACTGGTTGACGGACAAGATGCGCGAGGCCAACTTCACCGTCAGCAGTATGCACGGCGACATGCCGCAAAAGGAGCGCGACAGCATTATGCAGGACTTCCGCCAGGGCAACAGCCGTGTGCTCATCTCTACCGATGTGTGGGCGCGTGGTATCGACGTGCAGCAGGTCAGTTTGGTCATCAACTACGACCTGCCGAGTAACCGTGAGAACTACATCCACCGTATCGGTCGCAGTGGTCGCTTTGGACGTAAGGGTGTTGCCATCAACTTCGTTACTAGCGAGGATGTGCGCATTCTGCGGGACATTGAGTGTGAGTACTTGTCTCCAAGTTGTCAAGCGTTAAGATGCTAATTACGATAATAGTGTACTACTCTACCCAGATCGATGAGATGCCCATGAACGTGGCCGATCTCATCTCTTAAGCAAATGGTTGTTAGAAGACCCAAAATGCTCAGATCCTGTGCCAGCAGACGGCAAGGATAATGAAATGAGGCAGACGAAAAGGTCGTCATGCCAATGAGACTGTGGAGGAAGGGGGCTTGATTTAACAGCAGGTGAGCAAGATACAGCCCGTCTTGGAAGACTATGCATGATTGACTTACACATCCCTCAAAGTGAAAAATCTAGATTGTCAGTCAATGATAGGATTGCGGGCGAAGAAAGGCGTCACAAAACAAGGAAGTGGATTGATGGCTTTGGGAAAATGTCATTATTCGTAGTACTATGAACAGCCGCGCTCTGTGCCGAATGGGTATACAACACACGATACCCTCCCACGCATGTTTCTTTTTGCCGTTCCAACGCCATTTGAAATATGTGAAGCTGGTACTGCAGGACAGCTCAGTGGTTTTCTGTTGCTTGGTCGGCTGTGGTTGTGCTGGCGAATCATAAAAGTATTCGCTGCCAAAATGTCCTCCCCATCACTCCCCATGAACGCCTTGCCATTTCCTTGTTATACATGTTATTCATTAGATCCGGTTCTCGGGCATCGGCGCAGAGCTGAAGCGCATGGACCGCACGGTCTGAGCGTACCGCAGCATCGACCCGCGCGTCTTTGCGCCCTGCGGCGGCTGAAGCCTCGACTTCCTTACGAGCGTGGACGGCCACCGCAACGGCGCGCCGGCATCGACTTCCGCTAGCCGGAACTCGTCGCGGCTGCCTCGGCTGTCGCCCCGAACGCTGCTCCGCGCCAGCGGCTTCATCGCCGTCAACACGTCGATGTGCTCCTCATGCTCTGTCGCCTCTTCGTAGGGGGAGAACTTGAGGTCGTCTAGGCTGGCAAAGGTGTCCCTCTGCACGCGTGGGCGGTTCGATTTGGTGCCGATGGTTAGGGGACGCTGGTAGTGCATCTCCGGGTCGCCGTGGGAGAAGTTCTTTTCCCACTCCTCGCGGCGGGCAGCGTCTGCCGCCGCCGCGGCGTAGGCGCTGTAGGAGCTGTACATGATACCGCCCCCGGTGGTGTTGCCGCCGGTAGCAGAGGCCATGAAGCGGGGGAAGAGGCGGCAAAGTAGAGGCTTGAGGGTGGTGAGGCAGGCTGTTACGATGGCAGCGTGGACCTCGACGCAGGTCAAGTTTGCGATGCGGACGGCGGACCAGGTTACGTCCATTACTTGAAGGGGGGTCTCGTCTGTGTGGAAAAGACGGACGAGACGAACTATTGAGATTGCGCAGACGAGAAACGCGAGGCAGAAGACGATGTATAACCCTGTCTTCTGCCGGCGGGGGAGACGCATGGTGTGGATGACGGGCAGAGGTAGGAGGAAGATGAGAAAGTCGGTGGCCAGGTGAAGGCAGGCGTTGCCCCAGAAGACGGAGATGGGGTGGCAGTAGACGGGCGGGTTAAGAGGGTCGTAGTCCCAGGCGGAGTGGAGTGGCACGCAGGTGGTGAGGATGCTGGCGATGATCCAGGCGTGGGAGAGGACGACGACGCCGAGGAGGATCTTGCCGAGGAGACGGATGGAGTCGTAGGTGAGGATGCGGATGTAGAGAAGGAGGATGGAGATCTTGGTCAGGGTGAGGCTGACGGAGTAGAAGAGATTTGTGAATATGCCTGCTTCGATGTAGGCGGCGAAGGAGGGGTAGGAGTAGTAGAGATGTTGGCCGAGGCCAAAGTTGAGTTCTGTTGGGTGTTAGTTCTGTTTTCGTTCCTCTACTGACAGTAAGTTCTACTTACGAGTGATCATGCCTCCACTGGTGGCGATGGCAAAGATGAGAGAGGCAAGGATGGTCCAGTCTTCCCACTTGACGGAGCGCAGGATCCTGGCGCGGGTGTAGAAGCGCATAGCAACAAAAGCGGTGGCCACAACGGCCGAGAGGACGGCCACGGGCACGACGGAGGCGCCATTCCACTCGTTCGGGTCGGGTCTCGGGAGGATGAGCCAGGGCGGGATCGTGGTGTTTGCTGCTACGGTTGTTGTCGCTGCTGCTGCTGCTGAGGCAGAGGTAGAGGCTGAGTTGGAGACATAAGGGATGATGGAGCGGTCAACCAGGTAGGGGAGGTTGCCGGTGGCCCGGGGCGGCATATTTGCGTTCAGGAGCGGTTTGCCGTAGGGGCTGGATTTGATGCGAGATGTTTTTATTTATGAGTACATTGTTGGTTGAGTTGGTGAAGAGCGGTTCTGAGCGGCGTTTGATGAGTTGTTTGTATGAGTTGAGAGAGATTGAGTGAGAGACGTTGATGTTTCGAGGTAAGATGTTGGATTATTGCTGTGATATCGATTCGTACGCCACCGGTGGCTCGCACTTGGAGATAACCCGTCGACCAATGCGAGATCTAGCTCGTCATTGCTAATGTCGATATCAAGAAGAGATGCTGAGATCCAAAAGACGACAAAAGAAACGATCGAAATGTCTCAAGGGGGGAGACGAAATGGCGGGTCACTCAACCTTATACCAGCAGGGCCATCCAACCACCAACACCAAACAGCCCCTGTTGATCTCGACCAGGCCCCATGGAGGAGACGAGGCAGACTGAGAGTGAAGGGGGCCGGGGAGAGAGGAGAGAGACAGACAGAGTGGGAGACAAGAAGTGGCCGCGATGTGGCCGCGCACCGGGCCAGGGGTTGATGAACCAGGGGTGGAGGAGTGGATCAGAATCTGTGACGGGCGACAGACGTAGGAACCCATGTACTTTCTTCCTCTCACTGTGAGAGCACCCCCCGTTGGTGGCCGCATTCTGGTCTCTGCGGCCTTGGAAGCCGCCGGCAGCCCCAGATTTACGGGAGAGTGTCCCGCTGGACGGGGGTGGAAGAGGGACAGAGCATTGGTTGGATTTGGATAGCCGGCCCATGAACCAATATGGCCGCGGCTGAAGTGGTTGCAGGCGCCGGACGGTGGAGAGAGCACACCAGGGCACGGAGATTTTGTGTATGATGACTGGTCACTGGCCACTTCTCTCAAGGGTGTTTGGCAGGGGGTTGTAATGATGGGTGCCGGTTTGGTTACATGTTTGTGGTCGTGGTGCCATGTCCGGGCCGTGATCATGGATGAGGGCAGCAGATCTTTCAGTCTGGACTAGTCTGTATTGATGCGAGCGATTGGTGCGTTGAGTGAAGTGGTGACCGATGAGGAGGCCTGGAGGATGTTCTCGCCCTCCCCATATTGGAGGACTGAGTATGAGCATCGCCGAGAGTTATTGGGCGGGTATATGTGCCGAGGTGATCGCACGGATACACCAGTATTTTCTCATTTTCTTCCCAATTGCGGACAAACTCAAGCAACGCTGATGATTCACAAAGGACTAGTTCGTAGACCGGAAAGACTAGACATTCTCACCGACGGGCCATGAAGTTGGGACGCGTCAGACGGGCGGCAACGACAACAACTTTGTTGTCGTCTATGGCGAGGTCCATCCTAGGAAAGACAGTGAAGATAGTTTCCCAGGCATTTGGGTCGAAGCCAAGACCAGATCAGCAGAGTTACGGTATTCGAGCCAGACAGTAGGTGTAAAGACTGTAGAGAAAAGTTACGGAGGGCAGGTATGAGACCACTCGGCCGGAGAGTGTGCCTCTCGGACCATTTTTTGAGATGGGCCTAGGGGTGATAATGGCCTTGCGTGGTGAGAGCGTTTCAGCTCCGGCCTGCGATCCACAGGGTCCGACATGGGGGAGGCATCGAAGAGGAGGGTATATAGAGTCGTCGGTTCAGTTGATCTTGTCTGCCCTACCTGTCTTGGGCTCTACTGTTACGCTCGGGTCGTCTGGCAGGCCTGAAATACATTTGACTTTGAGCCGCAGTGAGACGGGCACAGGTCAAGCAAGAGGACGTGGATGGTGTGCCGATGAGAAAGTGTGTGTTCGTGCCAATATCAGGCGAAGGGACGGAAAATACAGTGAATGGTGGAGGTTAATGAGTGAGAGAGTGAGTGTGTGGATTTCAGGTCAGATGAGCGAGCGAGTGAGTAACGAGTGCTTGAGTGAGGGGGCCCCCGATGAGTGAGTGAGTTCAAGGTGAAGGGTGAGGGAGGACCTTGCCAGCCAGAGGTGAGACACTGCCGAATTTACCTGAAGAAAAGACAAGCGACAGGCGAGACACTGTGCAACCAGGGGTCTCCCCCCCTTCTTTGGGCTGTCTCGGGACGCATCTGGCTGCGATGCCCCTGAAGCTAAGCGACCGACGCGGACGAGGCTCCGGGCGGGGTGCTCACTCACGCTTTTGAACTACGGATAGGTGGGCTGCACCTGTATGCATTCTTCCCTTCCTGGGGCTCTGCAGGTCGGTTCGGGAGGATTGCAGCAACCCACCGACCAAAAATAACGCGGCGATGGCCTCAGCTCAGTGGGTGATTTGGTAAGCACCGTACGTACTACGTACCGTATTCGTACCTTGTACCTGCCTTATCTTAATCACAACGGAAGGAGCAGATGATCACTCACGAGAGTCACAGTTGCTAACTAATGTGCAAATCTTCATTTTCTCTCTTCTCCCTCAGTTTGCCTCTTCAATTCTCATCTCTTCATCTTTTCCTCTTTCGGGCCCCTCTCCAATAAGCTTCCGAATAAGGTAACTCACGGCACAAGCGACATGAAGATTGCCCACTGAAACTTTCCGCCTCGTATTCTGCTTCACACCTTGGCTTACCTTATTGCTGCTAGCTTCACGATTTACAGTTGCCGCTACGCTTGGCTGAGTCCTGCCATTGCGACTTCCACACAGACAACGCCGTCTCATCGACGCGTCTCTGCGAGCTTAATTCTCTATCATGTAGACTAATGCAGTTAATGGAGGTGCGTGAGCGTCCGGATACGGTGCCATCCAAGGCGTCTAGAACATGTCCCCCAAAACTCTCGCGGCTTTCTGCTCGGTAAAACTCGCCCAACATTGGTTGCCATTGAATGCTGTTAGTGACAGACTAGTGAACAGTCACGACTCACAACCCTCACCCATGTCGGTTCTGCCGACTAAGACTGGCTGACGGAGGGACCGCCAGGGGATCGGTGCTCATCTGTCCCAAACCATCTCTCACACGCCAGCCGCAGAGAATTGATGAACCGCTTACGTGCTGCTGGCTGCTGTCACGGGGTCACTGCCGCCTAGCAACCATGGCTGTGGAGGAGGAGACAAGCCTATTCAGCCACTCTTCTACGACGTCCTCAGAATTCTGTGGATGGAAACGGGATCTACTACCCATAGATTCGCTTGACGCTAGCCGACGTCTCCCTCCAACACAAGGACTGTTGCAAGAACAAATCGCCATCGGTGAAAAGTGCCCGGCTTCGATGGGAGATGGACTTTGACCTCTTCCTATTCCACAATGGTGCAGAAACGAGAAACGACCCGAGCAGAACAAAACCTCACGTCAAGGCGCCAATACCACCTCGTATAGTACCGCTCAAAGCTTCAACGTGGCCGCCGGACCAATGCCAAAACGGCATCTCCCATCTAACGACAAAGAAGAAAGGCCCATAGCGATGACTCGAGGAACGTACCAAAGACCCTCAGAGGCCCGTTGAAACGCGCGCGTCTGGCGTCAAGCCTACGTCGCAAGAAGTCTGGATCGCCCGTCTGAACCACTCGACTCAAGGTCTGCGTATGATCCACGCGTTGCCGAACGGCAAAATGATTCGATGCCTAGCCAGCCGGCCGAGTTAAGCTTGGAGGGTATTAGGACGGGGACGGCTGCGACAGTCAGCAGCGCCTATGCGTCGGGGCCTTTGCCGACTGACTAGTCGACAGGAAACAGGTCCTTCTATGCAGAGAAGAAGAGAAGAAGGAAGATCATCTGGCCGACCATTCTCAGGGTCTGGATGCAACGCCCGTGCCATGTCTGACCGGCAGATGCGACGGTCTCGAGATTGGCTCTGAACTCTAAAGAGAACCGATGGGAGGGTCCAGTATCAGAAGTCTCGTGCTGGGCCACTGTTGACGACCTCGTCTGATCTATGCCTCAACCCCTAAGTGGGGATAAAGTCTACTTGATACAGGCACAGCTGAAAGATGCTCGGGAGCAACTCCCGAGCCACGATAGGGCAGAGTGAAACCGCCTCTTCCTCTTTTCTGGGGAGAATCATTGTTTTGACTGCTACGGTAACCTCTTCCCGTGTAGGAAAAAGAGTCCATCGTCGTTTAATTGTCATACCAAAGCTCAAGAGCACGACCATCCAGAGAAACAGGTCGTTTGGTTCCGGAAACAAACAATCTTCATGAGCTGTAATCCGCCTTCAAAGCGGCAATAGCTTCGGCACGCAGGGCCTCCCGTCTGCTTTGACTCTGGGGGTCAAAGTACGGCCTCTCCCCGAGACTCACGGCACGAGACCCTTGTCTCTCCCCGAGGTCATCCACGATGTAGTCCGGCGTCGCGGCGTGGTAGGCCGAGCGGTTGTCCCAGATGGCGACGTCGTTGGGGTTCTGCCAGCGGTGCCGCACCTGCAGGTCGTGGTTCTCGATGATGAGCTGCACGAACCAGTCGAGGAAGTGCTTCGACTCCTCGTCCGACAGGCCGTTGATCTTTTGGACGTGGAGGCCGACGGCGAAGACGCTCTTCCAGCCCGTCACCGGATTCGTGCGGATTACCGGGTGGATGGCCTCCAGGAGCTCGCCCACGTTTTCGGGCGCGCCGCGCGGTTCCGAGTAGAGTTTGAAGCCGTTTTTCTCTGCGGTTGCGTTGAAACCTGGTTGGGCGTACGTGGCTGTCATGCCGTCGAAGAACTTTTGGAGCGGCTTCGATATTCGGTCGTATACTTCATAGCCCGAGGCCCAGAGCGTGTCTATGTTTGGTCAGTACAAGTGTACACCAAAGTTGGCGGCGAAAGCTCGAAAGTGCTCACCTCCTCCCGTCTTGGGCAGCTGTGTTAGACGAAGAAGCGCATAGTCACTCGGCACGGGCTCAAACGTGATATCGGAATGCCACTGTGACCTCTGCGTCTGCTTCTTGGTGTAGTTTAGGAAGCGGTGTATGCCCAGCCGCTTGGCCTGCGCCGACGAGATGACGCTGATCTCATCATCATTGGTGTCGCCGCGGCCGGCATTGTTGACGGGGTGAATGTGGAGCTTCGAAGTCGAGGGCTTCCCGGATAGCTCGCCGAGACGTTGGACGAGTTCCTTTTGGAGGTCGTTGTCGATGTTGTCTTGCTTGCGGAAGAATACGACACCGCGCTGCGAGACTGTGGTACTTGTGTCAGTATGGGAGATGAGTATGTCGGTGAAGGCCCGGCTCACTGGTGATTGCTAGGTCACGAAGGAGTTCATCAGAGTTGGGCGCACGCAGCAGCTCTTTGAGATCGAGAGTCGGGTACTCGCGGCCGATGACGGGCGTCACTTCGAAATGCTCGAACTGGTCGAGAACCCCCGTCGTCTTGAGAGGTTCCTTGTGGCCTATCCGTACTTCTGGGAGCTCCTCATCCAGGGGCGGAAAGTCGTCTGCGTATACTGCCTCCTTGACTTGTTCCTTCGCTGGGGGGTCTTTCTCCTTGAGATCCTCGATCTGCTTGGCGGCAGCTGTCTCTGTTGCGGATGGTGCCATTTCTGAATGTCTTCTGGCGCTAAAGAAGGAAGTTTGTTTACTGCGACTTCGACACTTGGACACTTTCTATCGCGGGGTCGAAGAGGGGTCTTGGACACGTCTTATACGCCCTTCCGATATCGATCACCACACCACCACCGCGCGGGCCGTGAAAAAGGCGAAAGTTTGCGCGACATCACACCATATGCAACTCGGATCCTCTAATTGGGTTGACGGTATGCATGCGGGGGTCAGCAGGATTCCAGAGGAAAGACGGGACGACCACCGGTAGAAACGGGCAAATGGCGGGTCGCCGGAGCTCGGCGGCACATGTCGAGGCCGAATCGGAGCCGTGTGTTGCCCTCCCCTCGTCCGGTGTGCCCATTTCTCTATGCCGTTTGGGGTAGCTTTCTGTCTTGGCTTCGGTGTCGATGGGCGGGGTAGACCAATAAGATCTGGGCGGCGTCGACATTTGGAGCGAGATGGTTTGTGGAGATGGGATGAGTTGGAGGTTGCATTGCCTGTGGCTGAACAAATCGGCGCCGTTGTGGTATTCATCGCGAGGCTTCAGTTCTTCAGATGAAGCTTGTGCCAAGGATAACGTGCCATGCGCGATCTTATGGGAGCTTCATTTGGAGTATCTCAGGTGAGAGAGAAAGGGCTGAGCTTGACCGGAGGAGGCTTTAGACAATAACGGGACCATTGAGGGAGGACTAAGGTCGCATTGCAAATGACATTAAATTCATTGGGCTCAATCGAGCACCCTATCAAATATGATGCCAGTTGCGCAATTGCATCTTAACCGAGCTGAGTTGATAATTCGAAATTGAGTAAAGCAAGCACAACATCTTACAGCGGTTGACGGAACGCCTGGCATTGTCCTACATCGGCTCCGGTCTTGGTCGTGGGCACCGTTCCTCACAGCCTGATATTTCAATCAGTCCAGGGTGAGCAGGCATGGCAGCAGCCGACGTCTATTAATTCGACAGTGACAGCAGTCTTATCATGAAAGAAACGAACCCTTATGACAATGACTGATGACATGCTAATCACTGAAGGCGGGTTTACAATTTACGATGACGGAGACGGGGAGAGACTAAGCGTCGATCCACGACTGCCCGCCGACGTCATCGACCTGTCACCGATGTCATTGCTCTAGAGCTCTTGAGCTTTCTGCAACAGACTACTTTGCGACACGGAATTTCCCTGTGAATAACTACAGTCGCGAAACTCTGACTTTTCAGACACTCATTGCACTTCTAGTATTGTAAATCTTACCTTGCCCGAAGAATCATCTCACCTTGGACCGGAGAAGCCAAGATGTCACCCTCAGCACCACCCCAACCCCCAACATCAGAAGCCTACAAGGCACCCTCGAATCCGACAACTCGCAACCCCGCCGAAAACGCAGCAGCACACAATGCCTCCGATCGCGAGACTGCCGCGCGCGATGCAGCGCTAGGCCGCACGCCCTTCCCGCAATCCCAGTCCCGCTCCGTCGACGAGGCGACGCCGAGTTCGCTGGGCGCGGGCGTACACTCCTCCGGCCCCGTGGACGAGACGGAGCGGCGGAATACCGCGTACGTGTCTGAGGGCGGCAGCAGCAGAGAGCTGGAGAACCCCAACGTCGAGGCTGAGCAGATGGCGACGCTTGCGGAGGGCAAGGTTGCTGACGCGGTGGAGAGGAAGAGTGGTACGCAAAAGGTGCCGGGGCAAGAGATAGTTAATGAGGAATTTGGGAGTGGGATTGAGGAGTGAGTATGCCCTTCATTAGTCATGGACGGTGAAACACGTGAGCCAAGTTACTGATTATTAACCTATTGAAAAGGAAGAAGAAGGAACAACAAGAGGCGAGAGATGCGATCAAGAAGGCAAGGAGCGAAGGGGTGGATGTCGATGGTATTGGGAAATCATGAAAGCATATATAAGGGACGCTGCGATGTAAAGAAAGCATCACCTACTTGCCGCCTAGACAACTACAACACCGTGCCATGTTTGTGTTACGTTAGATGATCATCTAAAAAGCAAATTTAACGCATGTCTTCAGTATAGTAGTTGCAGAGACATTTCAACCAAAAAACCAAAAGAGTTGTTCTCCCCTTCCAGAATCGAACTAGAGACCTTTCGATGACAATGTAACCATTACAGTCGAACGTGATGAACCAACTACACCAAGGGGAGGATCGGAGCTATTGCTCCGCTCGGTGTTGAAAATTGGGGGGACCGGTAGACCTAAGTAGCTTCAACTCCAGAGCGGGGTTCTCTCCACATCAAATTCAATTCGAGTTGTCCTTCAGTTGTGATACGCCATCAGGTGTTTTCTCAGCAATCAAGAAATCTTCTCCTCTCTCCAGTGTTAAAAACTAGTCGACGAAAGAATAGAGTTTGCAGTTCCGGAGTTATTACTATAGACTGGCAGAAGAGAGTACTTCAACAGGGCCCATAACTACAGGGTTGCTCAACACCCTCAAGAGGCGGCACCATCACTCTTGTAGCAAAGCATCTCTCTCGGGTGGTTATCTCTACTCTCTGCCATGTTCCTAATCATTCGAGCAACTTCAGCGGAACTTGTGGGGGTTCAAGTGGAATCAGCGATTGTCTCCTTGCTCTCTTACTAATATCATGGCTTCTGTCTCCGCCCGCATGCATGCGGCTGTGTCTGGCGGGGTTCTCAAACCCGCTTGCGAGCATCGTGAGCATCCCACAGCGGCATCAAGTGTCGCATCCCATCCAGGGCGTTTAGCTCAGTGGTAGAGCGCCCGCTTTGCATTCACCTAGTGTCTGCGGGAGGCCCAGGGTTCAATCCCCTGATCGTCCAGAACAACTTCACCACAACTCGTGATGATCATTCTTTTGCTTTTTTGATGTGGTTGTATTTTGTTTTCACTGTGAGATGATGTTTAGGTAACTCTGTGCTGTCGGTGGGGTTGTCCCTGTTCTCCCCGTCCAGGCTCAAGAGTCAAAAGTCTCGTGCAACCATCCCGACATATCCTCTCCAAACACAACCGGGTTCTCAAGAAGAGCCCAATGGCCGCCTTCCCTCGTGATACTCTTGACATCCGGCAGCACGCCAGCAGCTATGCTCTGCTGAAGCAACTCAGGTCTGCACACATAGTCCTGCTCCCCGCCCCAATAGAGCACCGGCACCCGAATTGTCTTCGCCTCCTCACTCAACATCCTCTCTGACTTGTCCTGGATCCCAGAGCCCGTCACAGTGTAAACACACCTTGGTGCAGCAAACCCGCCGTCTCTGCCGTAGCGCTCTATGAAGTCGGCTTTGTGTTCCGATGTGGCGAAGGGTAATGTTGGCTGCGTGCGGTCGTGGGTGATGAAGTCACGCATCTTGCCGGGCGTGCACCAGTTCTCAAGCCAGGTTTGCGGGTCGCCGAACGTGACGCTATATACAGACTCGAGGTTCTGATTCATGAGGTCTACCGAGTCCTCGGCGAGAAAAAAGTGCCAGTACTCAAAGATGCCGACACCAAATACCTTTCTCGTCATCTCGTTGACTGTTTCGAGATCAAAGTGGCCAGTGGGCGGCATGTAAGGGACGTTCAACGTGACGAGACCGCAGATGCGATCGGGGTGAAAGTTGTATAGCCGCTGAGCGATGAGACAGCCCCAGTCATGGCCGAGGGAGATGACTTTGGTTAAGCCCTCCGCGTCGAGAATCCCGACAGCGTCGGCTGCAAGACGGTGCCATGCGTAGTCTTCTGGGTCGGTGGGCTTCGAGGTATCACCGAAGCCGAGGTTATCTAGTGCCACGACGCCGTAGCCATTTGGGACGAGGTAGTTGTTGATGAGGCCGGCCCAGAGACGCGCCGTGTCAGGCCAGCCGTGAAAGAGGAGGAGGGTAACCTTGGAGTTGCGAGCGGGCGAAGTGTAGTAGGTGTAGGTGAAGCCGCGAGAGACGTCGAGCGTCTTCTTGGCCAGCGCTGAAAGGTTCAGAGCTGCCATTTCGGAATTGAAGATGGGGTCTCTTAGGTCTAGCTTGACCAAATGAGGTCGCCATCAAAAACGAAATGAAGATGATTTATCTGGGGAGCCTCTTCAGAGTATAGCTAGCTCAAGCAAGACTCCATCACCCAGTCCCTGTGGGCCAGATTTCAAAGCTTCACTCTTGGTGTGGTGCCACTGGGCGGCCTACTGATCCAAGCCAAGGGCACAAATCTCACGCCGAGGGCGTCACGTTGCCATTGAAAATGAACTGTAAGCACTATCGACCTTCAAATACCGTCGAATTTGAAGCTGTTCTGTCACACAACTCCATACTTGCATCGGGTTGCAGCATTGATGGCTCGATTGAAGCCCTCATGAGCCAACAGCCTACGAGCGGGGCATGTTACGCTGGGTCTATGGCCGGTGACTCAGCCGGCAGACTGAAATGAGATTGAACCAAACGTTCTGGCATGTTGAGCGTAGCTCTGCGTCTCAATGCGGAAATCAAAAATTTGTAAAGTCTTTCTCTCTCGGAGTCATCTTGGTCAAAGACAGTTAATCGTATGCATCACCACTACTGTTTGTGCCCCAATCTACCAAGAACAAGTTTCACATTTCAAAAGGATGGGATCATATCTTGATGTGGCCCCATTCAATGTGGTCTCTCGAGATGAATGATGGTGAGAGTGAGATGAGATGAGATGAGATGACTTTCGGTGAGAGCAACAGGTGATGAGGTAAGCTCAAATGAGGATGGGCCTGGGCGCGATGCTCACACAGAAACGACCCCGCACCACTCACACCGGGTTCCACAACTTTAGTCACAACAACACCCGGCGCCGCCTCCAACTGCGGGACGGACATCATTGGTTTCCCCATCACACGCCGGCGATATGACGAATTGGAAGTCCGGAGCTTGCTTTATGCTGGCCGCGGGCCGGGCCGTTGCTGCCGGACTCGGTCTGCAACATCTGGCGGGCCACGAGGCTTGGAACGCGCTGCAGTCGGCTGCCCGGGTGGAGTCAGAGTCTCAGGTGGAAATCGCCTCGGCTGCTTTTGCGGAGCAGTACCCCGAGTACAACCTCTCTGTTCCTATTGACCACTTTCACAACGACTCGCGATACGAGCCGCACTCGGACGAGTATTTTGACCTCCGCTACTGGTTCGATGCGAAGCACTATCGCAAGGGAGGCCCTGTCATCATCCTCGCGGCCGGGGAGACGGACGCTAAGGAGCGTCTGCCGTTCCTCGACCACGGCATCCTTTCCATCCTTGCCAAGGCCACCGGTGGCGTCGGTGTCGTTCTTGAACATCGCTACTATGGCAAGAGTTTCCCTGTGCCCGACCTCAGCACCAAGAACCTCCGCTTCTTAAGCACCGATCAGGCCCTCGCCGATACGGCCTACTTCGCGAAGCACATTAGCTTCCCTGGTCACGAGGACTTGAACCTTACCGCGCCTGACACGCCCTACCTTGCTTATGGAGGCTCGTACGCTGGAGCCTTTGCGGCCTTCCTGAGAAAGCTCTATCCCGAGGTCTTCTGGGGCGGCATCTCGTCGTCAGGTGTCACGGCAGCAATCATCGACTACTGGGAGTACTACGAAGGTGCCAGGCTCTTTTCGCCAGGTGACTGCGCCGAGACCACCCAGAAGCTTACTGAGGTCGTCGACAAGATCTTGCTTGGAAAGTCTGAAACTGATAAGAGCCAGCTCAAGGATCTCTTCGGTCTAGGCCCTCTTGAAGATGATGATTTTGCTAGCACCCTGTCGTACGGCATTTCGGGACTGCAGTCAACCAACTGGGACCCTGCCCAGGATACCACCGCTTTTGGAACGTACTGTGCCACTGTCAGCTCAGACAGTGTTCTCTTTGGCAGCACCCGTCATTTGAAGTCGTCAGTGGACGAGTTGCTGTCCGCCAGTGGCTCAGACGCCAAGCTGACGAATCGCATGCTCAACTATGTCGGTTATGTCAAGGACTACGTCAAGAAGGGCTGCAAAAGCGGAGACTTGGTCAAGTGCTTCTCGGGCCGCAACAGTGAAGAACACCAAAACACCTCTATTCGCCAAGGCCCTGGCCGCAGCTGGATCTACCAGGTCTGCACAGAGTGAGTGTTTCCAAGTCAGCGAGTTCGATCAACTTCTAACACTTCTCGTAGATGGGGTTACTTTCAGACCGGATCGGGTGTGCCCGACGATGAGCTTCCCCTTATCTCGCGCCTCATCGACGTCGACTACAGCTCCATCTACTGCCGCGAAGCGTTCAACATCACTGAGCCCCCCAACGTGGACGCCATCAATAAGCACGGCGGCTTCAACTTTAGCTACCCGCGTGTCGCTATCGTCGATGGCGAAGCTGATCCCTGGAGAGCTGCCACACCCCACAAAATTGGCCTGAACCGCAAGTCCACGACCAGCGAACCCTTCCTTCTCATTGATTTGGGTGTTCATCACTGGGATGAGAACGGATTGAAGCCGGAGGATGTCACGCCGGATTTCCCGCCTGCGTCCATCAAGAACGTTCAGGCTCAGGAGGTTGAGTTTGTCAAAGCTTGGATGAAGGAGTGGGAGGAGGCGCAGAGCAAGGACAGCGCCAAAGGAGGTATGTTTTCTATCAGTCATGTATCATTCGGTAAGCTGACGAGAGCGAAAGAAGTCTCCGAGGAGCTTTAGTAGAAGTCAGTGTGTGAGGACTTGAGATGGCAACGCCCGTCGAATCATCATTACGTTCATGCTTCCATTGCCTTTGGCTGGAACATTTAGTTACTAGAAACATAAAAGCTTTACATTGAATGAAACTAGAAGTATTGTCAATATACGACTACTCGATCGAATGGCTGCGCATCATTTGACCCTCTAACAACGGGCTTGAAAACGGGGTAGAGTCGTCTGCGTGGTATGTAAACCCCCTCAACGAATGTGATAAGATAACCGCAGTATGTGTCCCAAATCCAACGTGTCTGCCCATCAAAGCCTTTCAGAAGTTCCACACAAGGCCAACATCAACTACTGAGTCTGCGCTTTGATCATATCGGCGGCCTTTCATCCCTGTTAGCAGTACTCCATGAACCCTGAATCATCAGAACATACCTTTTCAGCAACAGCGTAAACGGTCATGGACGTGGTCGCACCAACAGTCGTAGGCATCATCGAAGCATCAACAACTCTCAACTTCTTCACGCCGTACACCAGCAGATTCTCATCCAGCACTCCGCCCCACTCGCGCGGCATCTTGGCAGTGGTACCGACAGGATGATACACGGACGGGATAATCTGCCCCTTGGCCCAGGTCACAAGCTGCGCATCGGACGACACGCCCGTGCCAGGCGACGTCTCGCGCGCCTGATACTGCGCGAGGTCGCCGGTAGTCATGTACCGCCGCATAAACTTGATAATCTCCGCCATAACGTCCAAGTCAATGGCGTTCGACGCAGCGCGGTAGTCGACGACCATTTCGCTCTCGGGCTGCGCCGTGTTGAGGAGGATGTTGCCGCGGGACATGCAGTGCAGGTTCTGCACGGAGCCACCGGGGCCGTACATCATCATCTCGGAGAAGACGACGTTCTTGGAGCGCATGAGCCTGCCCCAGACTTTCTGCTGTTGCTTGTAGCCCTCTGTTTGCTCGGCTGTGTAGGTCGAGGGCAGGTGGGATTTGGGGTCTTGAGCTTCAAATGCCTTGGCCAAGGCCTCAAATCTATCGGGGCTGACGACGGGCAGGCCGATCATGGAGGCGAGGGAGGGCGGACCGCCGCCGCCCCAGCCACCGCCGCCTGAGTTGGGTGGCTGGATGCCCCATTGATAGGATATGCTTGGGATATAGCTGTGATCCTGGAAGTTTGACCCGACGCCGGGCAAGTCGACCTTGACAGCGATGCGCGCCTGCTCGAGGTGTGCGCGTGGCCCGATGCCGCTGAGCATGAGGACCTGCGGCGTGTGTACGGATCCGGCGGCCAGGATGACTTCGCGACGGGCTTTGATCTGTACAGGAGCGGCTCCCGTGTTATTACGAGAGACGAATTGCACTCCTGTAGCTGTGTCACCGTCAAAGAGAATGCGGTTGACCTTGGCACCGACGATCATCTCGTAGTTTGCGCGGTTGAGGCCGTCCCAGTGGCCGGTACGGGCGTAGGATCGCTGGAACTGGACGGGGTCTTGGGACATTGGGTACCAGTAGAGGCCGGCCTCGCCCGCGCCGCTATCGACGGGGATGGTCATGCCGGGCATCTTTGCCATTGCGTTGTAGAGGATCTCTTTGAACTATGGTCAGTGGTTTGTGAGTGACGGTAGGAGTTCATGTGAACTGGGACCTACTTAGGACAGACTGAAGAGGGCCCTTGCCAAAGGCAGCATAGATCTTGGAAGTTGTGCCCCAGTACTTGGTATCGTAGGTGATGTTGTACTCCTGAGCTTGAGCTGCGTCAGGAGGCGCGAGGGTGATGCCCTAGGACTTGTAAATCTCGTATGTTCTCATGCCCTCGCCTGATAGCTCGAACCTTCTTGAAGTATGGCAGCAGATTGTCCCAGTCCCAGGTAGATCCGGGTCCACCAAGCTCTTTCCAGGCATTGTACTCATCTTTGGTTCCTCTCAGGAATACCTGGCCGTTGACGGAAGAGCTTCCACCGACGACGCATCCAATACCCACATCGAAGCTTCGGCCGTTGAGATTGGGACACGGCTTGGACGTGATGTTGAACATACGGCATGGGTTCATGCCAGTTTGGCTATCGTAGTAGCCATACTCGACTACGAGAACGGTGTCTTCTCCGCATTAGATTGAAGCTTTGTGCGATACAAGACACATTGGAAACTGACATTTGCCGTCCTCTGTGAGTCGATCGCCGACTGTCAGGCCAGACGTGCCACCGCCGACAATGACATAGTCGTATTCGGTGGCAAGCTGCTCCGCTCGGGTGAGTATCTGGACGTGTTCGGGATGCTGGGTTGGCCACGCTGATGTGAGATGCGTGGCAACGCTCAGGCAGTATAATGTGAAGTTTCTGATGGAAGGCATTTTTAGCCTTTGGGAAGAAGAAAGAACTGTGCAAAAAGGGAATTGACGTAGGTATGGAGACAAAAGGCAGAGAACCGGGAAAGATGGGCATCTTATAACTTCAATACTTGAGTTGCGCTGTTAAAACTTCACCGTTTCAAGAAAATAGTCCACGCTGTACGACCTGGAGTCCCAGATACAGTCCCGCTGGAGATGTTGAACTACCAGACCTGGCCGGGCGTGAGTCGTACCATTCCGGAGGAATCACCTTCCTTGGTTCTATCAATGTCTCACACGAGCCAGGAGTACCACGATTATCCCATTGGCTCTATCTACGTGGTTCATTAAGCTTATAATAGGCTCAAGGGAGGCAAGTGAGCAACATGCGGGGAGCGAATCGGCAGTGCGCACCAGAGTCGTATGAGCCGCAGCCCCTAATATACAAAGTGCGGGGACAAGCACTGAAGAGGGACCTAATAGGCGCCGCTCAACCTCAATCGGGTATATAGACTTGCCACGTTGCAGCCAAGAGCCGGATCCTATCGACGACTTCATATCGTTCCTGATTGAATCCGGTTGCCAAGGCCGGATCAAAGCAGAACCTAGAGTCATGAGCTACCGGACTGGTCTCATTTTGCCTAGAGCGAGGTGTCGGCTAAGTGAACAGAGTCTGGCAGATCGAGAAGTATCATCATTGGATGTATGACTTGGTACTTTGATGAGGCAGGAGAGACAGGCGTGATACTTTATGATTTCAGAGACTCTTGGCAGGAATTAGTTTCGAGCAGCATCCTCAGGCACCTCGAATAAAATCAAGAATGGGTCAGGAACAAAGCCTATGAACCCAAACATGATAATGTTGAGATTCAACTAAGATATTAATTCTAGAGCCAGCGTAGAAGGTATACGTGAGGTTCTCGAGGTGATGTAAGTGCTTCAAGTGTATAGGTATACAGCAGCCGGGTTTCCTCATAAATCGTTATCAATATTGAAATTCGTTGAAAACACCATCCCTCTCCTGATTACTACAGCCAGCCCTGGATCTACACTATTTCTGCTGCAGTGAATTTATGGCCGCATTTATCAGGCGAGTGGAAGAGTACGCCGTGGAAATGGCTTGGATGCCGCTTGACGATATCAAAAAGCACACGTGCGCCTTTCGCCTCATCCTTATCGGAGCGATGGGGGACTCTCATGTAATTCTTGAAGGTCCGACTCCCAACCGCGTGTCTTAACTTGCCGAAAAAGTCCCGGACGAATTTCTTCCACTCGGGTTGTCGTGGTAAGTTGTCAGGTGGAAGCCAGAACTCATCAGACACCAGTTTGGACTGAATATCGCGCCACTGGGGAGGAGTTCCGGGCGCGAAACGGAGAAGATGTCTCATCTGGTAGTGACACCACTCTGAATGCCAGAAGGGAACTTGGTGCTCTGGCGCGGCGATTTGTCGGATAGTCTTGAGGTTTGAGAGTGTTGCTTTATTAGTCCACATCCAGAAACATGTGTTTGTGACATGGTGCGGGCGTCGCGCTACGAAAGGCTTCGTGTCGACGACGATGTTCTGGATGTTTTGCATCCAGCCGATGCTTTCTGTGACACATGTGCGGAAGCGCACCTTGACGTGGACAAAATCGATGTCCCAGTTGATGGTAACATTCTCTCCCATTTTTGATGCCAAATCTTTCGGTGGAGGGATCGCCATCCAGGGGCCTTCCTCGCCTTCCTCAAGCTCGTCCTTGGTGAATGCTGGAAACCAGAACGGCGACCTGACGCTTTGGGCCACGGATCTCGACAAAGAATCGATCTTCAGGTCGATGGAGTCGTAGTAGCCATCCGAGTACTCTGCATCCTGTCTGGACAGAATCCAAAACACCGTACGATGTGTTGGTTTCTCCGTTTCCTCGTTTTCTTTATTGCATGAGTTTGAGCCGTTGCTTGATGGCCGGATGAGCGAATCAGTGGAGTCGCGGCCCTCCACGTTGTCTAACTCATCATCTACTTGGTCGAATCCTAGCTCGTCGAATGGATCATCGATGGCTCTATCCCTGATAGCCCCATTCTCAACCGTCCCATTCTCTGCGGTTCTATCCTCAGCTTCTCCATCATCAGCAGCTTCATCCTCCGAAGATTCCTCTTCGGAACCATACTCATCGGATAGATACTCGTCATATGGTTGCCCCTTGGGAGTATTGATATGTAGGGCGTCGGATTGCGGAGTGCTGTTCTTTGAAGAATTACCCTCCGGGGTCATCTTCTTGGAAGCATCCTCTTCGGCCGTTTCCTCTTCGCAAGGCTCTTCGCCGGACAATTCCTCATCGCAAGGTTCGAGGCCCCAGTCGTAATCCTTGCCTTCTATCTCATCGTCTTTTGGATGAAGCTCTGCGATGTAGTATCTAGGTTCCAAGTAAAACTCGCGCCAAATCTTGGACTTGATCTTGTCAGGTAACTTCGCGAATTGGTGAAAAGTCGAATCTGGGATGGGCACAAGTTTGTATAATTGTGGTTTCTTTTGAAGCCTTCTCACGAGTCTGGCGCGTTTGGACTTGATCTTTATGGGAACCTCCGCGAACCTGTGATGATTCGGATCTGGAGGCGGACTTGAAAGGGGCATAAGCTCGTATGTGTCTTGATGCTCATCACCTTTCCTGTAGGGAAGGACGCATTTCGCCGGTTTCTTCAAGTCTTGGTTGCGCATTTTTCTGAAGGGGAGCGGCGGAGTGGGAGTAGCTTAGTTGGAAATCGTGTATGAATGCAGCATTGCAGGAACGCGCACGGCTGGATGTATCGTAGGGTAGAAACGACGTTGATTGCTAGCTGCAGTCAACGGTGCGATTTTTGAGACAGAATGTAAAGACGTTGAAACATTGGTTTTCTATTTTCCTGACCAGCCGCAAGGGACATGGGTATTGGTTCTCACTACCCTTCTGGTCCCTGAACGGAAGGTTTTACCAGCCAGGTTACATAGTTTTTCGAATTTTTTAATGCGCGGCTTTTCGACTTAATAAGACATCAGGGTCTTGTCCAATTTACATGTACTCACGAAGTCAAGAATCGTCGGAATGACAAATTTACTCTCCAGGAAAGGGAACAAATGACCTAGAAGGGCTGTTGACATCACCCAACGGTATGCGAAATCTGTATTTAGTAAGTTTCGATCAGTTTAACCTATTACATATATGAACAGGATCTGCTTGAAATACTATGACATAAATCCTCATATCCTTCTTCTTGAATGCTTAGGATCGACGCCTAAGCTACCACACTCGTAACATCGAGAAGAGATAATCAAACCCGAGCATGAGGTTGCACACTAGAGCCAGACGAAACGACAATTAGGTTAGAAGAGCACCATATTTAACGCCTCATAAGTGCCATTTTAGGCCATAACCCCGTCTTGACCGAGGCTTCAGAATTGGGCATAGTACACCAACATCCATGAAATGAATCCACCAAAGAAAAGTGCATCATAACTCAGCTCTCCTCATTGGAACTTGAAACCTGCAGGTTCCTTAGGTCATGTCGTCATCTGAAGATGACTCCCCAGACTCTGAAGATGAGTCTCCCGATGTGCAAGAGTTACCCGACGTAGATGGCTCTTCAGATGTAGATGATTCTCCCGAAAAAGACGACTCCTTGTTCGACTTCCATGCACCAATAATCCCCAAACATCAGGAGGCCACTGTCCCAATCGTAGTCGAAGCCTAGTTGGCGCGCTTTAGCGACGGTTCTTTCCAGCTTCTGAAACTTTCTGTAATACTGGGATGAAGAAGAGGCCATGCTGATATCGATTGAGGGCCTCTGAAGAGCCTAGTTGATTGTCGCATAAGACTGGGAGTCGGTAAGTGAGTGTCACGAAACTAAGCCCAACGCGGTTCTCAAGAACTCAGTCGGTAGGGGTTTTGGTCTCCACATTTAAGGTCTACCACGTGGTGATTTGACAGGGGCTTTCAGAAGCGTTTCTCGACTTGATCTCGACTTACTCACTTTCAGTACTTTTGCCCTGGCCGCCTTACTTTCTGAATAATGCCTACTGCTTATTGAGCCAATTCTTTTATGAGAATTCTTCTCAACTTATTACTTATGAATTTGTAATCAAACATCGGGTTTCAACACTTGTTTTCCTCCTCGAAGCCCCGTTGAAGAAGTCAAAGTGTCCGCAGTGCTCGAACACGAGTACCTTGACTATGCATGCACGATAGAAGCCATTCCAGACTTCAGACGGCCCAATCCAGCTACTTTGGACGGAAAAGAAAAGCCAATTAAAATCTGTGTAAGTTTCATGATCATTGGTTTAACATGACGGCAAAGTCACATCTCGGGTGTTGGAACATTGTGGCAATCAACGCTACAGTCGCAGGGACATTTTCTGTTCCTCCAGTCGGTGCCGACCAGGATACAAGGTTGCGAAACTGGGTTCCTCTCTCAACCAGCCCGCATCAGCGGATCTGAGATCACGGCTTGGTGGCAGAGTGGTCTAATGCGCAAGACTAGAAATCTTGTTCCTTCGGGAGCGTCTGTTCGAATCAGGCCCAAGTCGATTTTTGCCATTCCTAGCAATCAACTTGGCTTGGATTTGCGAGAAGAAGTGGTAGCAACCTTTAATTTTACTCACAAGTGCTCCGACACTCATATTTCAGTCATTCGGAGCATCCATTGCAGAGGGCAACGCCATTCAACCGGTTTCATTATTCATACAAAAGCATCGCTGGAGAAAGATCTAGAGTTTCCATGACGGCCCAACAGAAGTAATCTCATCATAAAGTAGTCTAGAAATGGAGCTGTTAGCGTTGAACGGCATTCATACAGAAGCAGTAGTAACTCACGTCGTCAGGAAGTCGGCGTAGTCCTCGCCCGTAACTTGCGGCCGCAGGTATTTCGCCGCCAGCTCGAACTTGTTGTTCGCCGGCGCAGACTTGAGCAGCTCCTTTGTGACCTCGTCGAGGATGTTGAGCATTGTTGTCTTGTCGAGTTTTGTGCCTTCAGCGGTGCTGACGCCGTGGTGTACCCAGTACCACAGTTGTGAGCGCGATACCTCAGCTGTTGCGGCGTCCTCCTGCAAGTCCGGTTAGTTATGCCCCAAGAGAGGCCGAAAGCAGCAGTTGAAACGTACCATGAGATAGTTGATAGCACTGCAGCCCACACCACGAAGCCAACCCTCCATGTACGCCAGAGTGATATGCAGATTCTTCCTCACACCCTCGTCGGTAATTTTTCCGGGAACAACAGAGTTGATCAAATCGTCGCGCGTGACCTTCACCTCGGGCCTCTTGAAGATCTGGTTCGCGGTAGGCATATGCTCGTTGAAAATCTCCGACGCAATCGACGCAAGCGCCGGGTGCGCAACCCAGGTACCGTCGTGTCCGGCCTTGACCTCGCGCAGCTTGTCGGCGCGCACGCTGTCCATCGCTTGGGCGTTCGCGGCCGGATCGTCCTTGCGCGGGATGAGGGCCGCCATGCCGCCCATTGCGTGGACGCCGCGGGCGTGGCATGTGCTGATGAGGAGCTTGACGTAGGCGTCCATGAAGGGGACGGTCATGCTTACGTCGGAGCGGTCGGGGAGAACGAAGCCGGGGCGGTTGCGGAAGCGCTTGACAAAAGTGAAGATGTAGTCCCATCTGCCGCAGTTGAGGCCTGAGCTATGATCTCTGAGCTCGTAGATGATCTTAGAGCATGTTAGTGAAGGGACTGATTCTTGCAATGATTGAGTGATACGAACCTCGTCCATTTCGAAAACAGCGCTGATGGTCTCGATCAACACGGTAGCGCGGATGGTACCTCGTGAGATACCGATGTAGTCCTGCGACATGTTGAACACGTCGTTCCATAACCTCGCCTCGAGATGCGACTCCATCTTGGGCAGGTAGAAATAGGGGCCGGCGCCGCGGGAAATCAACTCTTTGGCGTTATGGAAAAAGTACAGTCCAAAATCAAACAGGGCGCCGGACATGGGCTGCCCGTCGACGGTGAAATGTTTCTCGTCCAGGTGCCATCCGCGCGTGCGGGCGATCAAAGTCGGAAGTGTGCGATCAGTTCTGAGCTTGTACTCTTTTTCGCCGAGCTTGAAGTCAACTTGCCGGCGGATGGCGTCGTAGAGATTGGCCTGGCCCTGAATCATGTTGTCCCATGTAGGACCGTTTGAGTCTGATCGGTGTAAGTCAAAATACAACTGACTGTTTCAAGGGCTTCCTATCTCACCTTCAAAATCAGCCATGTAGGCCCAAACATCAGAGTTGAGCGCGTTGACAACCATTTTCCTGTCCGTGGGTCCGGTAATTTCAACTCTGCGATCTACCAAACCAGGCGCTGGCTGGGCGCCTCTCCAGTTCTTATCATCGCGAACGTGCTTAGTCTCAGGGAGGAAATCTGGCAGGTGTCCGTTATCTGTGTCGATTTGACGTTGTTGGCGGAGCTTGAGAAGGTGTTGGCGAGTCGGCTCGAAACTGCGGTGCAGGATTGCGAGAAAGTTGACGGCTTCCTTGGTGAGGATCCGGCGAGAAGCTTCGTTGCCGGCGCCAAGGATGGAGACACTGTCTGATATTGATTGAACCATTGTGAAATTTCGACGTGGATATTTGAATACAGATCTATTCAACGTTTGATTTTAACTTCATAATACGGCTCTATAGTCACTCGTGATATCGAAGAGGCTATCGCCAGATATTAAGTACTCTTCTCACGGTTAATGGCGCATCATTGAAAGCTCGGCTCTATTCCGATGGTGTTCTGAATCATTGCGGAATTTGGTGAAGATTCTCGGCTCGGTACCCGAACCGGAGGCGGCCGTCATCCGATTGGCCCCACTCGCCCAGATCGTCCACCACGGTCGAACGGAGACGTTACACTTCGGACACTGTCTCAATGCAGAGGCAATTCATACGTCACTGGCGAACGATAATTCCCGAGTTATTTGCGTTGATTGATAATGTTTCGATTCCATTTAACATTATTTGTAGCGACTATGAACCATACCCTCCCGGTGCCATCATTTTTTCCAGCTCAGCCCAATCCAGCTGGTCAACTCCCGTTAAGGGGAGAGTAGGGTCGTTGAAACTATTATAGATACCCTCCGCCGCTTCCAGCCCAAAGGCTTGTTCCAGATTCTCATCCAAGTTCAGACCGAACAACGTGTCTGATCCATAGGTGTCAGCAGGTCCTCCAAACATTTCTCCCTCCCAAGACGGCACAGAGGAACTGGGCGTCGGCGTAGTCAAGGGCATCTGGGCTGGTGAAGGTCCCGATTGCTCCGGTAGTCCGGCTCCGGGTGTGTTCCCCACCTGGGGTACCCCATGGGACGCCCCGGAATCTCCCATCTGCACGTCATGGTCCTTATCGAACGCTACCACATTGGCCCACACGTGTGCAGAAAACTGCCGAACATCCTTGAGGCGCTGCGCTGCCGCCTGATTTCCTGCAGAAGACAGATACTCCAAGAAATCAATGGCCTGGAACAGTTCTTGCGGTGGCGGCTTTTGACTATCCTGCTTGTGTGCGAAGCCGCGCATGATTAGGACGAAGGCGGCTGAAAAGGCAGCATCCAGATCGAAGAATGCAAATGGCGCTTCCCTTTGTTAGTAATTCGCTCTTCAAATTTGCCACCCGGGGAGAATCAAGCCCTTACCAATTTCTTCTTGCCTTTGCATAGCCATGAGGATGCGGATAATTCTCAGAGCCGACTCGTTGCACAGAAGGCACAGTTGAGAGATTGCCGAGGTCACAGCCTGCTTCTGTGTTTTCTGAACCTTGTCTTTGACCTTTTGGAGAAGAATTGGTCTGATGCAGAGAATGATGGACTAATTTGGGTTGTATTAGCACCCGTTTGCCTCGATAAAGCCACAAGATTTGCCCATTGAGACACGGCAGTTGGTGCTTACCTGGAATAACCTCAGATATAGTGATGCACCAGCTCTGGTGACCTCAAACTGTTTGTTGCTGAAGTCAATGGCAAGATCTGCCGGGATAGATCCGCCAATGTCGTGTAGTGATTGGAGCAAGTTTCTCATCTTCCTGACGAGATCGGCTTGCGATAGTGCGCCTCGACTATATAATGCTATTGATCACGATGATCAGCTGTGGGCCATACGAGTAACAACCAAAACGGACATGTTGTGAAGTCAACTTACATGACATGATCTCTCCCGTTGTCCGGGCAATCTTGACGTTGACATTGAGAGGCTCTGGAGAATCAAACCCTGGAGAGGGGCCAGGGAGATCGAACGAAAGGTGCCTATCATCAACGGAAGCTGGACGCCCGAGGCCTGCCGATATGCGCCTAGTTGTGCATAGACGATTAGCTTAGAAGCCTTGGTGGATTAGGGTGGTAGGCTTACTGATCCAGCATGTAGACAGTCCACCACACCCGCATTCTGTGTGCTCTCTCTGATGGTAGGCACTTTTGCTCTGAAAATGGCAAGTTGCAACCCAGAGTCAGGGCAAGTCTGACTGTTGTTCCCACCTATAGCTTGTTAGTATTTCATCTCATCCAGCATGAAAGAATCGGGACTCACGAAAAAGTATGCATCATTTTTCCGGTCGTTCCACTGCAGATATGTCGTCGCCAGACATAGAATCTCAAGCCCAACTATGCCATACTCGCTGATGCTGTGAAGTGGCGGGAGCCGCCTCATGGCCTCAGCAAACCAGAACGCTCCCGGGGGTCCGCGAACCTCGCGCGGATCCTCCTCCATCAGTTTGCCCATGGCCATGACGAGAAGGTACAATGTGAACCAGGGCGTGTCCATCTGCCGAGCTCGAGATGCTTGGCTGTTGAAAAGCAGCGTCATGTTGTCTGTGAATGTCCGCTGGTCTAAGAAGTGCTGTGTGACACCCATGTAGGAGTTGAAGAGGTTCAGAAGACGATTAGACTCGGCCTCTTTGGGGAAGGCCTGGTGAGGGATGCCCTTGATCAACTCATTTGTTGAAGTCCATTCAGGGGTAAATGGCAGGTCACGCGGATCCTCGTTCTCCAGGTGTTCCGGAGCATCCTTCTCCGGAGAGTCTGGGTCTTTGCCATTGTTCTCGTGGAAGAGACTCCGCAACCGTTGCTCGAAGAGCGGGCCGGGAGCACGTTCTATGGATGCTGTTGCTTTCGCTTCAGTTTTGGTTCAGGATCCAATTGCAGTCTGGGTGAGATCTACGCACCATAACTCGGAGGCGGTACCTCACCAGTAGGCTCAAAGGGCGCAATGCCTGGTGGACTCGGATTTGATGCCCCTGTTGAGACCCCCCGGGCGGGTGGCGAAGGTTGTGCTCGTGGTTGTCTGGCGAGCTCTGCTTGATATTAGACCGGGTTCTTCCTACCGCAAGCAGTTGCCTACAATTGCCTGAAAGGGATCAGCCGTGATAACTTACCCTTTATTTGGTCCTCATATCGGGTCAAGGTGGCTCTCAATTCCGAGACGTATCTGTTCACTGGCTTAGCAAGTTGGAGAAGTCCGACCTCGGAGCAGACTCACGCCTCTGAATATCTCTTTCTCCCATCGCCAAATTCACAGTCTAGGTTGTTTCGTGCACAATTCCTGCAAGGCTGCTCTCCCGAACACTTGACCTTGCGCCTACGGCATGTGTTGCATCTAAGCCGGCAGTCAGCATGGCAAACACGTCACAGCGGTGGAGTTTGGTGGGGGTGAATGAAGGGCGGGCGAATTGAGGGTGGTGGTGACTGACGCGTTCGCGGACCGTGCTTTGGCGGCAGCTTGCTGAGGCATCGCGCCTTCTTCCTCGACCTCGTCTTTGATGCGTCTTTTCCTCTTCCGGCTCGAAGAAGAGGCTCCTGACACCTTGTGAGACTGCTGCCCGTTCAGTTCACCGGTAAGTTTGCAAAGTCTTCATGTGATGGAGGTCGCTGCGGCAATTGGAAGTGTGGGGCTGATAAGAGCCGAACTTGCCTTGGATGAGGGGTCTGGGGTCGGCGATAACGACCCCCGGTAGCTGCTACTCGACATTTTACTATGCGGTTCGGTAACCCGGTTACTGCAAGTCATGTATGTATGCCACTTGATGCAGCAACTGAGTTCAAGATTGAGCGCTGGAGAATGATGCGATGATCTTGTCAAGAATCTTCAACAAAGTACTGTATTATTTGTGTAGCTTCCCAAAAGGATAGTGTACTGAATGGAATGTTTGGAGCACTTGGCTTGTCAAAAAGAAAGATCCGCGACGTAACATGGCACAGAGGCGGCAAGACTGTCTTAATCACAACATTCGCCCTTCGGCAGCCATCCGATCCGCTTGTAGCCAGGACCCACCATCGGCTTCCAGCTCCGAACATCGCTGATAAGACGCACCAGCCAATAAGGTAGGCTGGAAGAGAGCTTGAACAAAAAATGCCGTTCTGAAGGACACTCGACCTTAGTCCTGATTTCTTACGACGCGGGATGCCCTTTTTATAGATGAGATAGATCAAGGGCAGAGAAGCCGAAATGATTGAACGTCGGTTCCCTTCCGAGAGACAGACTGCCGGTCTTGGCCGATGTCCGACACTGTCTTGTGGGGATAGCCGGAGATCTCCTTTACCAAAGTTGTCATGGTATTGATCAATCTACCAAATCGCAAATAAAACACGACGTTCTCCCTCGTATGGTTCATATTCCCGACTATCTTTGCTCTATGTGGTCTCAATGGCAAGCAACTGCTGTGCACAGATTTTGCTCACTCTACTATGCTCGGCCTATTCGAGACATTCGGCCAGGGAATAGGTATCTTTGGTGTTGCCTTTATGTTCGCTTGTCATAGCGCACCTACCGGCCTAAGTGGAAACCAACCGTGAGTGACGCAAGTAGAATATCTAGTCTTATGTTTGCAGATTCGAGAGGTATCCTGCACTCCACGTGTCGATTACTAACGTAGAGGTAGATGTCGCAAACCTCACTGCAAGCACGGAGGATTGCAATCCCAAGTCAATCACATCTATCACTTGCAGGTCATGATGATACAGCTTGAACTTTTCGTCGGCGTTTTGTAGTCGAAGCCATACGCACGTAAATCACAGAGCTACATGACGTAACTCCCAAGTTCACAATATGAACTTGAGTTGGGAAGACGAGCCCAGTAGTGACTTTGTCTGCCGCATTCAATTTCACTGAATCGCTTATGCAACGTCTCAGGTCCAATAACGAGGATGAACTCGGCATAGCCTGAGGCTACACTGTTGTTAAGCAACAAGACGACTCATGGGCACCGAACTTACGTACTCATCAATCTGTATCCAGTCCGGGCTGATCCCAAAAGCCATTGAGGCCGGCAAACACTGCACTAATATTCTGAGTGAAGTTCCGCATTTTCTTCAGGCCCGTATCAAAGCCATTGTTGTATCATTGAATGCCACTGGCCGCAATCTCTTACCCCGAGGCTTGACAGAGGTCCAACAACGCTTTTGTGCTGTACGTCACCCTAGCCATCATATCTCACTGAGACTAAGGTAATAACTATAAGGGGACATGTTCGCTGGACTGTCTTATTATGAACAGCTCATCGAAGTTGACTCTCGGCATCGGATCATCTGCCAATGGAGTAAGATGACGCTGAAAACAGCCTATTGGTATGAAAGTAGATCTGGTCAGCTACACAACGTCACTGTGTCATTTGACTTGACACTTGACACATATCTGTTGAATATGGCCATTCATCATGCATTTACGTGATGCATATGGGTCTTACTGGCCCGTGATTAGACGGCTTCAGGGAAGAAGTAAGCAATCCTGACAGGTTTCCTGTTATGCAAGTGTCGAACAATACGCCAACTGAAAAACATGTTATTAACTCTCCTTGAAAAGTAATTGCAGGCGGCTTGATATCAAGTGATCAAGAATCCTACCGGGTATGCCGTAGGGCCTTTGGTTGACAAAAGTTCTCAAAGGAACATCGTATGCAGCCCTCGAATAAAATGCCGAGTGTCTCATGCCTAATGCAGAAGGAGGCGTAATTGGTACGCTAATCACCACTTCGCGGGGTGTGTGGACTGCTAATGGTTCTGGAGCTAATGATAGGCTGACGTGAGATGAAAGGAGTCTGAATCCTGTGAGATCATTGAGACACCTGCCAGGAATGCATAATTATAAGAAGATGCCAACACATCAGTGATATTCGAAGGCACTCGCAGGTGATTCTCCTTCACTTTTCCACTCTCAGTTCAACGCAAATCGCTGTACCGAGTCCTCAAATATGGCATTCCGAAAAAAAGTCGAGGCGACCATCAAGTCCTTCTTCGAGGCATACACAGACGGCGAAAAGCATAATGACGCCTCAATCATCAACCGCGAGGTCAGCCCAGACTGCACCCGCCAACTGCTCCCCCGTTCCATGACCAAAGCATTTGGTATACCGGGCGATTTCATCCTCGACAACGCGGCCTACCAAACACAGTTCGCCAAGGATATCGCCGTCTTCAAAGTCGGGGCCACTACTACTTCGAACCTCGTCGTCGACTCCGAAGCTCGAAAGGCGGCACTTACGTCCTCTTCGGATATTAAGTTCAAAGACGGCTCGGAGAATCTTCAATTGGAATTCAGTTGGTTCTTTGACTTCAACGAGGACGGTTCCAAGGTCACGAAGGTTATCGAGTTCTGCGACAAGGATTCAGTGATGCTCATGCATAGCAAGGTCAGTGCGAACGAATCGCACGTCCTAGATGCTAAGGCGTGATGAGGTTTCTGTACGGCTAGCTAGATCGTTGTAGAGTCATCTCTTGGTAGGAGCTTCCATGCCATATCTCCATCATGAATTCTTGATATCATTGCACTCCATACCTCAATTACTTGACATGCCCGCATCGTGTCCTCAAACCGAGCCCTAGAACAGGATCAGGTATACCTAACAAGTCACTCATTCGCATTTTCTCTGGGCGAATGGGTTCCATCGGTCTTGACCTCTTGCGCGAACCGGATGACGCCTGTCCTATCGGCCTTGAGCTGAACCGGAACATCTCCGACCAGTCTCTTGAGGCCGCCAGGCTCAACTATGCCGCCGGCTGCTTTCTCTCTGATTTCATCGTCCATGTTCATGCATACTGGCAAAAGTACGTCGGACTTCCATGGCAGCAGCCCTTTCCTTTTCGTTCGCAGAACCTCAACTACGAGATAAATCACCGACACAGCGACCAGGGCGACAGAGTATACGATCCAAGCCCAGCGCACTACAATGACAACCTGGGTAGCCATCACGGTACCTCTGAAAGCGTCGTTGCCTGTAGTGTCGTTACTGTTCAGGCGTACGTCGTTGGTCAAGCTTCTTGTAAGTCTCTCCATCCAGCTGCCGACGTCCCCGAAACTGGCGTGCATTCCGTCCGCAAAGGGAGACGCCGAGGTGAAGACAATCCCCAAAGTCCCATCGGCGCTGACGTTTCCTATAATGTTTGTCTTTGCGTATGCTTTCATGGCGTACATCTGAAATGGACCCATTCCGTAGCTTTTGCCTGCCTCGGTATTGAAGTTGGCCGGGATGTTCACGAATGTGACATTTCTCCCGGTGGAAGTCGAGCCTTCATCCACCTCACTCCAGGTATCGACAATCTCGTCCTTCAGCTGTCCAGATTCTACGCTGATATTCCTCGCCTGGAGGCAATACCACAGAGCACACTCAGCCGCGTGGGAGTCATCAAGTGGGGTCGTCGCCGGCATCCCGCCAGGAATACCGAGACCGCTGAATTGCGCAATCAGATTGGGCGCGTCCGCCTTGATCATTCGAGGATCTGTGGATTCGAAGGTGCGGTTCGAGCCAGTGCTGATGTTGAACACGGGCATCCAGTCGGATCCTGTGCCGCAGTAACCACTAAGACGCGCACCGTCAGGCGCAGTCACAACGCAACTCGCAGAAGAGCTTCGGTTCATTTTGATCTCCGATGTTAGGTCGACACAGGAGCCGCAGACACCGACGGTCGGAACGATGGGCCAAGTGCAGTTACCAGTGGGGCAGGTCACTTGCGGCAAGTTGACTTCCGTAGACATGAATCCGGTGTACATGGCAAGTTTCGTGGGTGATAGGGGGTTCCCTGGGAAAAAATAAAGTGTTATGATCATGCGACGAACAGAAGAGTTGCGTCTCCAACTCTAGAAGAGAGCGACTTACAAGAGTTTGAGTATCCCGACACCGTGCTTGCCCATTGACTTCTGGCAACGGTACCTGCTTCGCCTTGCGTGTTGCTCATAACCTGGTCTATCCTCAAAGTGATCAGTTGCTGGGAGAAGAAGCCCAAAGCAAGGGACAACATTGTCAACACAGCTCCAACGCAAGCAATGTGCCTAAAATCCTTGTCAGCATTGGTAGATTTCTGGTGTAATTAATACGATTCAAGACCTACGCTCCCTTGAACCTCCACATCAACTGCAAGCTACCCCATGAACCTCTCGAGGCGTCGTCGATCAACGTAAAGTCATCCAGTCTATGGTATCCACCCTTCTTTCCAGAGAAATGATTCCATTTCGCCTGGCTGAGAATGGAACCCACAGCAATCATGAAGGTCGCGCGGCAGACGGTAGACAGAATCGCGATCAGACCGTTGAGGGTCAGGATCGTGCTTGGCCATGCATCTTGCGGCTTGCCATCGTACTGCCACAGGACGATTGCCTGAGCGACGAGACTTGCAACGGCGAGAAAACAACATCCTATTTCCATGTACCACCATCTCAAAGTCGAGTATGTGTCAGGCTCCCCCACGCTGTCAAGGGTGTTCTCTCTGGCTGGCAAAATGTCATAATCACCCAGATGAGATTCCACGACTTTGGGCACGGTTTTGTGAGAAGTTCGATGCCCTGCCTCATCTTGATGGATCAGCTCATCCTTCTGCGGGCCGTTCGTCGACCGATGAGCTTGAGAAATCATTGTCGATATTATTGAACTGCGCGATCGTCCGAGTCAGGGCTGCTCGTTTGCGGGAGCTAGAACCTAGGGTCGTGGAAGGTTATTCATGAAGGGATCATTAAAGATGTCAAGCCCACAACGCGAAGGAACCTCTTCCCTAGCGTATTTTGCGAGGATAGTGTCTATCTTAAAGTTTTTGAGTTTTGGCTAAGCCTGCTGCCTGGGACATGGCCTGATGGGCTTGTCACTGTGTCTCTGAGAACCCTAGCCAGATTCCGAGCTGAACTGCGACAGCCGCCAGCTATCGCACTGAAGGAATCGAAGGATCTAATGATGCCATGTGATACCATGGGTTGTTACCCCTGGCGCATGCATACAAGCTGACAACCAGGTCCCCTGTAAATCAGGAATTCGTACCTCTCTACCAATCATGCAAGACGAGAAGAGTTTGATATTCCGGGGCCCCTTGATGACTGCATGCATTAGTACAACGGCTGGCAATACGACCCTCCTACCTTTTCCTCTTATTCCACAATGCAGTACGGATAGAGCTGAGACTTTATCTTTTCGTCGTAACCCAATTTTGCTAGCCACGCGTAGGACAAAACCGGGAACCTTCAGGCAACAGTTTAAGGATGTATCCACAAGTTCAGTGCAGCTCAACATCAATTGGGTCATCATTGCATAGTAAAGTAGCCGAAAAGGGAAGAAGCGATTTCGAGTAACAGCGCTGTTATTCTCAGATTTTCTCAAAGAAATGCTATGATACAATGCCCACAAAAATCTCAACCAATATCTACAAAGCAAAAATGACTAGCCAAGTGATCACCGCCATCGTCGTCAACTGTCCCATGTCTCGTGTCAACATCCACCTTTTCTTTCTTTCTCTGCTCTCAATGCTTGACAGCCATGGCCCAATGTCTCCTGGTAAGACAAACCCAGACTCAAGATGGTATCAAATTCGCTGCTGCTGTGCGGGCTGAACCGATGACTTCAAGTCTATCGTTGATGATCGTCTTCGTGACTCTCTAGCGAGAGAGCTATTTAGGCGCTCTGGGTAGGAGCGGGAGGAGCTCCGGAAGGAGGAGGGCCGGTGGGAGTGCCGGTAGGCTTGGGAGGGGGGGTTCCGCTAGGAGCAGCACCCTCAGCTTGAGCACCGCTGGGACGAGGAGGAGGGGTGCCAGAGGGAGGAGCGCCGGAGGGAGGAGTGCCGGAAGGCTTGGAGGGAGGGGCGGACTCGGCGCGCTTCTGGGCGGGAGCGGAGGGTGCGCCGGAAGGAGGAGGGCCGGTGGGGGTGCCAGTGGGCTTAGGGGGAGGGGTGCCGGAGGGAGCAGCACCCTCGGCCTGAGCACCGGAAGGTCTAGGGGGAGGAGTTCCAGAAGGAGCGCCGGAGGGGGGAGCACCGGAAGGAGGAGCACCAGTGGGCTTGGTACCGGTAGGAGCGGCGTCCTCGGCGCGGCGAGCATTGCCGGTAGGAGCGGGAGCACCGGAGGGAGGGGCACCAGAGGGAGGAGCACCGGAAGGAGCGCCGGAAGGAGGGGGGCCAGAAGGCTTCACTCCAGAAGGCGGGGGACCGGTAGGCTTAGGACCGGCGGGGGCAGACTCGTCAGCGCGCTTGGCGTTGGTGGGCTTAGGAGCGCCGCTGGGAGGAGCACCAGAAGGAGGAGCACCAGAGGGAGGAGGGCCACTAGGGCGAACTCCTGAAGGGGGAGGTCCAGACTCGCCAGAGGGCTTGGCTGGGGGAGCAGACTCAGCACGGCGAGCATTGCCAGTAGGAGCGGGAGCACCAGAGGGTGGAGCTCCAGAAGGCGGGGCACCTGAAGGAGGAGCGCCAGAAGGAGGAGGACCGGAAGGCTTCACTCCGGACGGGGGAGGGCCGGTAGGCTTGGGGCCTGCGGGAGCAGACTCGGCGCGGCGAGCATTGCCGGTAGGAGCAGGGGCACCGCTGGGAGGAGGGCCCGAAGGAGGAAGGCCGGAGGGGGGTGCGCCGCTCGGGGGAGGACCGCTGGGGCGGACGCCGGAAGGAGGAGGTCCAGACGGCTTAGCACCGGAGGGCTCAGCACGCTTGGCGTTGCCAGTAGGAGCGGGTGCATCGCTGGGGGGAGCACCAGAGGGAGGAACTCCAGAGGGAGGAGGACCGCTCGGGTGGACACCGGAGGGAGGTGCACCGGACGGGGGAGCACCAGTGGGCTTAGCACCGGCCTCCTGAGCACCGAAGCCGCCGTGGCCGCCACCACTGGGCTGAGCGACGCCGCTGGGGCGAGGAGGGGGAGTGCCGCTCGGGGGAGCACCGGAAGGTGCGCCGGAGGGCGGGGGCCCAGAGGGCAGGGCAGAGTTCTGGCGACGGTTCATCATACCACGGAAGCGGCGCTGCTGCTGAGCCGGGGGTGTGCCGGAAGGTGGGGCACCGCTGGGAGGCAGGCCGGTGCCGGAAGGGCGCGGGGGAGGAGTGCCGCTCGGGGGAGCTCCACTGCCGTGGGGCGGGGGGGCCAGCCCAGTGCCGGACGGGGGCGCACCAGAAGCCTGGGGCGCCGGCGCCGCTGAGCTGATGGCCGCGATGGCGGTAACAAGGGCGAAAATGAGGTTGGAACGCATCCTGGCGAATGATTGAAGTGAAGTTGTTGAAAAAAAGGGTGATGTCGAGGTAAAAAAGAAAGAAAGAAGGGGGGTTGCGGTAGAACAAGTGAGGTTGTTGAGGAAAAGAAAGAAGATGCAGAAGAGATAAGATGAGATGAGTGTGGTGATGAGAAGGAAAAGAAGAGTCTGGATTAGTTGGATATCCGATGCGTTTATATCTTTTTTCGATACTATACTGACACCGATGATGGGATGGTTTAGCTCGAGTTTCTCGACTTACACCCAAGTGACATGCTCAGCACGTCTTCGAGTCGAGGAGTTGACGACAACGCGGCTCAGCTCCGCAATTCGATGTCCCAGTGGCTCCATCGCGGGCTGGGCCCATCAGGGAATATTCCGTGACGCTATGATCGACTCTCGAGAAAGCACGGAGAAAAGCCCCATTGTCACTGTGGGGAGCTGTTCCAATGCTTGACTGAACATAGTATGCTGTGGCATGTCTGCTTGCGCGGCTTTCCGTCTTGGTTCATCGTTGGCCCAGCCGCGATAGGGCGGTGTCAAGTTGAGTGAGATGGCTCCATGAAGCCCCGACAAGGGACACCAGGGTTTACACAGCACAGTAAGCCACTTTGGGGCCTGGTAGTATCCAGCAACGGGGGACTACAGGAGGTGTTCGTCGGGTCTAGTGCGTCTGAAAGTTTGGTAACGATTGGCCTTGAGAGACCGTTTGTTTCGAAACGTCTGGTTTCGACGCTGTTAACGCCTGTCACTGACAAGTTGTTCTGGCCCCCTAATCCTATGCAGGGACAAACAGGCCAAAAAAGCTCTCCCGAGACAGCACTTGGGGCTGGGACACGCAAGCCCGCCCACTTCCCGAATTAGGATCCCGGGTAGCGCCCCGAAGGGCTGCGCCGGTGGCCCGGGGCCAGGGGCGGATTAGTCGACCGCTTTGAGGAATGTGGCGACGGAATTGCTTGCGTTGACACCAATTGTCACTTTTTTGGAGACTTTATCCTCCAAATTGCTTGCATATTGTACAGACATCGGACGATGATGGCCGAAGTTTCCCAAAAGGGAGTTTTCGGAGTTGTCATGCACCAGACCCTTGAGGCCGGGAAAAAGAAGAACTAGCATTTGCGTGTTTGTGACTCAAAGCGAGATCAAAGGGAGTGAGACAGGCTGGGAAAAGAAGCGCTAGAAACTACGGAAGATGCCATCGCCCCCCTATGCTCCCTTACAATGGAGCTTGCCTCGATGACGTGGACTCTCAGCTCCCTACCAGCCAGTTGTCCAGCTTTAGGTTTTGCGTACGCACCTCTGAGCCTGATGTTCTCAGCCTGCCGTACGTATGTTGCGTGCATCTATTCTTGGAAGAGAACATGTTCGTCACAAAGTTGAGCTGGTTTTCGAAAGGCTCATCCCGATTGGGATTGACGTGCTCCAATCATTGTATCCAGTTGTGGTAAGATGCTTCAGTGGAGTTGCAGAGTCGATGAAACCGTTAGCTTGATTTACTCCAACAGGGCGACGTACACCACAATCAATTTGATTCAAGCTCACCAAGAAGCGTCGATCAACCGAGATGTGGGATCAAATTGACGAGACATGGGTCGGAGCTGTCTGCAAGTGTCCGCCTTTCACGCCAATCATTGGTGTTTGTACCGTGGTATTATCTGTGTAGAGCTTTAGCCTCGTGCAGTTGAAGCATAATTGACGGCAGTCTCTGGAGCATCACACCATTACGGAGAATATGAAGCCATGTTCAGATCGACAACTAAAGTTTCTCCATCCAATAGTTGCCCCGTTTGCGGGTTTTCTTTAGATGATGATTTTCAGCTTCTTGTCTCCCCGTAGCGGGATTTGCCGTTCCAACCTAGACTCTGCGTGCCAAAGGTAATGTTCGACGGAGGCTACGAGTACATGTGATTCCAATGATCTTCAGGAGGTTTCATCGAATTTCTTCTTCATTGCCAACAAAGTGCCATTTTACGGAAGCTGGCTTCCGTTTAGCAATTTCTCTTCATCTTCGACAAAAAACAACTTGGCCACGATGATACGTGAGAGATCAGAGATGTTCTTCCACCAATCTTTCAAGCCAGTATCAAAGGCGTGATGAGAGATAATATGATCCGTCTTATAATTCGGCTAAAGTTTTGAAACATCCTAGGATGACGGGATCTTAAAGATAAAGCTATTTTGAACATTCCAGGGTCTCGGGAGTACTTGGGTATTGGAGGCGAGTTGACGTGGCACACCAGATCGATGATCAATTCCAGACGGACGAACGAGGTCTGAGAGCGAATCTCACTGCAACGGTAATCTTTCTTGGTCGATCCAGGATGAACCGGGAACGGAGCTGTCATCGAAACTTGGAAGTGGCACTTGCCTTGTAGCCGCCAGCTCGAGTAAGTCAGTAACTTGATTGTTCATGGTCTGTTGGATCCCCTATCTCCCCGGACATACGACGACTGCAGAAGGGTAGTGCTTACTTGGACTTCATAAACCGACAAAACCAGCGATGGGAATAGCAACACTAGAGACCGACTATAATTCTCATAGGAATTGCATCACAATGAGTACTGTTGATCCATCATGGCCTGCGTAGCGTGAAAGTTCGGCATCCAAAGCCGGAGGCAACCCACAGACGGTCCATCGAGCGAGCTATGGCCCATGGGGGCTTCTCCAGCAGCGAAACGGCAGGGTCCACCCCTGAGACGGCGCATAAGAGCCCTATGTGATCCCAGCTGCACAAGCGTAAGCTTCCCAGGTCCCTTCTAAAGCAGACCAAGAAATCTAGCCCCGAGCGAAGCCCTTCTCCCGCCTTGCCTTGCCATTCAAGTCGTAGCTGAGGTAAAGATGCAATACACCGTAGCACTACCTACGGATACACAGTCGAGACTAAGGTAGTAGGCATTATTGTATCTGTAAAGAATGCAAGGGAAACCCAGCGGCGACGCCCGAAAGCCAATTGGCTCAGCCCCCTATTCGATTCCCCGTTCCGGACAGTGGGGCCGGTCCGAATGGCGTGTGCGCGCCGCAGCTCTCCCACCAGCGCCCCCCGCGAAATTTTTCTCTGCTTTGCGGCGCGCCGCTTGCTGCAAAGCCACAACCGCCGCATCACGCGCACCCTGCCTACATATTCACCCACATTATCCGTATTACCTCACTCATCCTACCTTACCTTACATCTCGCCCCCGTCCAACCCCTTATCGCGCGCTCCCGTCCGAAGCGCCGGGTTTGCGATGCCTTCTCCGGCGCTCGGAGGATACAGCCCGCTGCTCGGCGTCTACGGCGTAGTATCGTTTCTCCGTAACGTAGTGCTACTCACGTCATCCTCACTCATTCTCGTCGCTTTCATTGTCGTCGGGTACCGTCTGTTTCTTCACCCTTTGGCTCGCGTACCTGGACCCAGACTCGCTGCCATTTCGAATGTGTGGTATGCTTACCATGTTCGCAACGGGCGTATGCTCACGCTGGGAAAGACGCTTCATAAGCGGTACGGGCCGGTCGTGAGAGTTGGGCCGAATGACGTTTGGTTCGATTCTGTAGATGCATTCAAGCACATTTATCGTATGTTGACTGTATATTGTGAAGAAGGTCTCATCTCATGCTTACTCGGTTACAGGAGCCGGTAGTGGTTATGAAAAGTCCGATTTCTATTGTACGTTACGACAATCCTCATCTCATTTCACTCCCCCAGCTTACACAAAGTCTACAGTGTCAACTGCCCTCCAAAGACCAGACATCACCTTTACACCCTTTCCGAACTTTTCGTCCCCAGATACACTAGACTTACTATCCGAACGTAACACGCAACGATACCGCTTACAACGGCGTCTCATCGGACCGCTCTACCAGACAGCATACCTCAAACGGCACGAACCTGCTCTCGACGCAGTCCTAGCTCGAGTGATAGCCACGCTCCGTTCTCTCAACGGCGCCGAAGTAGACCTCAAGGAATGGATGCACATCATAGCCGTCGAGTCCCTCTCAGCTGTCGTCCTAACCTGGTCACCAAACTACCTCCGCGACCACACAGACCACTCTTCCAGCACCCACGGCTACCTCGGCTGGCGACGCAAATCCGTCTTTGGGCTCTTCCCTGTTGCCGTGAAGGCGGAGCTGTTCTCCAAAGCATGCGGGAGAACGTTTGCTAACCTCTGGCGCGTGACGTACAAGACGCCAAAGAACTTTAAGCCATTCTTCACCGGCGTCTACCGGCAGGTTTCGCGGAGGGTCACCTCGTCCCTGGCGAACAAGCCGGTCTCGAAGAAGGATCGCAAAGAAGACTTCCTCGTGGATCTGATTCAGCTACACAAGGACAAGCCCGAATTCACGGAGCAGTATCTCCGTCGGATGGCCATCACCAATTTCGGGGCCGGACATGAGACCATGTGTTCCGCGTTGACGTCCATCATGTCCATGATCGGATCACACCCTGAGGCGCAGAAACGGATTTCCGAGGAAGTTTGCTCCGCGGCCGAAGACCCAAAGGTGTATGATAACGCCATCCGCTTAGACTATACGCAAGCAGCCATTAAAGAAGCGCAACGGTTATATCCTGTCCTCGGGATGGCTCTGCCCCGCACGGTGCCCCCTGAAGGACTTACAGTCCATGGAAAGACCTTTCCATCCGGGACTACCGTCGGCTGCAACCCTGTCTCACTACACAGGAACCCTTTAATATTCGGCCCAGACGCGGAAGAATATCATCCGGACCGCTGGCTGGACACGGAAAGGGACCTCAAGGGTATGGAACGGTTTAATCTTACTTGGGGCGGGGGCGGAAGGATGTGTCCCGGACGACACCTTGCGGAGCTGATCGTTTACAAGACGATACCGGCGCTTCTGGAGCACTTCGATTTGGAGGTTGAGATGCCGCCTGAAGCAGAGATACAGTACTACTTCATGGCGATGCTCACTGGGGTGAAAGCCCGGTTCTTGCCCAAGAAAGCAGGAAATTCATGACGGACTGTTACAGCAGCTAGACTTTGGACAGGCGCCCTCATGAAATGTATGAACAGTGTCATGCGTAAACCATCGATACGGCTTATGTTGGAATGGCTGAGACATGAGAGATGACACGAATGACATGAGACACTACATAGAGGTACCAGGATAGACAAAATGATCAACCAGAGCCATAAAATGAAGTGGAGGGGATGAGTAGTTGATTCCTGCTCTATGTGCGGCCCGAGCTGTATTATTTGGTTCACGATTTTCAGTTCAAGGCCAAGGACCCTTCATGTTCTCATACTTGGCGACATTGAGAAGGAAGGTCATGTATCCCACAGCACTCTCCGAGATACCCCTTTTGTATATCTTGCGCGACGGGTAGTACTGGCACCCGCCCTTCTGCCCAGTTTCCGCCGCCTCCTCCTCCGAAATGCCAAACTTGAGCTTGAAGCTCATAATCTTGGTAGCCGCCTCGTTCACGACATGTCTGCTGTACGCCCAGTCGATGGCAGCCCCAGAAGAGCCTTGGAAGACCCGTCCTTTCTTGCGGAGCTTGTCGATGCTGTAAAAAGGCTCGCCAGAGACCTTCTCCATCTGCTCGGCCATGTTGTTCGAGATATCCTTGTAGATGTCGTGGTCTTTAGGGGTCATGTACTCGCCGTACTGTGTGTTCACATCACCGCGCTTGCCATCGTAGCTCTGATTGCGGAAGTTCATCTCGGGGTTGGTGGTCTGGATTGGAGTGTCCGACCACGCGTGGCTCACGATGCGGTTCTTCGTGTGGACGTCGAGATACCATTTGATGGATGGATACTGGTCAATGACCCACGCCATGTTCCGCGACTCGGCTTCGGAGAAGGGTGCGGGGCCGTGAAAGAGCTCATGCTCGGGCTTGTCGGAGGCGACGTCGAGAGCCTGATGGCTGTAGATCTTGCGGTAGTCCCAAGTGAAGTTGAAATTGCGATCAATGTTGACGCCGATACCGTTGATGCCATTCTCAGAGGGGCGGGAAGTAGGGTTGATGTTGTTGCCCCAACAGTTATTCCAGCGCTCGTCCCATAGTTTGCCGTCTGGGTTGACCAGGGGGAAGATGACGATGCCGAGGGACAGTACTTGTCGGACTTGCGCGAGTGTAAAGACGGTGGTTGTGTTGTAGACGAGCATGGCCTTGTGCTTGTCGGCCCAAAGGAGGTCAGAGATGAAGTAAAGAAGACTGTCTGGGCCGCCGCGCTCGCGGGCCTGGACGCCGGCGGTGAGGTAAACGCGGTAATTTTTGCGCTCCACGCGGCTGACACCGTCGGGGACGGGGAGGAAGGCGACGGTGGACTTTTGTTTCCAATAGGTATCGAAGGGCGCTTGAGTGAGCTGGACGCCGTACTCCCTCTCGAGGCCCTTCATGGCGCTGTTCACCTCCCAGCCGTTGAAGACGGTCCTGTAGTCATCGGGAGAGCTGCTCTGATTGGTGCCGATGCCTCTAGGGAATCTGGCGCCTTCATGGAAGCGGTCAATGGTATTGACTTTTGCTGAATCCATGAGGCGATAGTCTTGGATGGTTTTTCCATTAGAAAGAAGGGCCGTAACGATAAGCTTGGTGATCTTCTTGAAAGAAGTCACCGGACCCTTGTAAATTCCCATCTTGTTGGAATTTCCGTGTAACGATTTGACGACTGAGAAGAGCTAGGTTCAAGAATTCTCATCTTGTAGGTATTGTTTGAAAAGAGCATGATGACCTATATATGAGCCGAGTGTTCTCGGAAGTCTACTCTGTCTTGGTCTGCACGATTCTCACACAGGACCTTTCCGAGATAGTATGGAGCTATGTGTGTGAACATTGCTGGCTTTAAATCGTGTGGCTGCATGTCGACGAGGATTTTCTGCAATAAAGGTAAAAGTTTAATGTGTGTTTCCAATTCCCGATGGTTGATAGTCAAAGCCAACACGCTCAAGCTGGTCGACAGAAAGTATCGTAAGATCACTTGAGCTGACTTATACTTTGAGATAATATTCCTGCAGACGCCGTCGAGGGAGAAAGGGGGCGTTAAACCAGCAAATGTGGGCGTAAGTTTGCAGCCTTAGACATGTGCAGAGACCCTGGGCCGTTGAGGTTTGGAGGCGTATGCAAAACGACCGCAGGTTGAGCGCCACCTAAAAGGCTTCAGGCCAGAACATTGACAAATCTTTCCGTTAGTAGTCGAGGTGCTGAATTTTTAATTGAGAGTTTGTGACGATGGAATTTGTAGGACTCTAGACGGGGTGGCTGACATCGATACCTTGACGACCATTGTTCTGCGAGGAGACTTTTTTAAATGAATTTGAGAAATACTAGGCCTAGATTCCAAAGAGAGGGGTCATAAATGGCCAAAGGTTGACGAAGTTTGTGATATCTGGGAATAGCTTCACAGTACCAGGCACTACAGTGCAGATAGTTAGGCACAGTATACGGCGATACCTGGGGTCTGGAGAAACGGTGCATCCGATGTCCCGCGGTTGAGGTCACCAACCCCACACTGGGCGCTTCACCAGTCACATCCATGGATTCCGGCGTGGTGGCACTGGACGGCTAGCGCAGCAATCCACATCCCACCCTGAAGCCAAATTCCCAATTGCAACACGTCGTCCTCCCGTTACTCGAGAGCATCGCCAAAAGAACCCCCTTCGAGATACCCCAAGTCGGCTCGGTAGCCGCAAACCGCTCACCATGGTTCTTCAAGATCTCGGTCGTCGCATCAACACGGCCGTCACAAATCTCACCAGAGAGCCCAACCTCGACGAAAAGGTGCGCCGCATTCCTACCCCGCAGAACCATCCGTCGCCGTCGCCACACGATGCCGCCGTGAGATGCATCAGCAGCTGCTAACAAGATCTGTATCCGTGTCGCAGGCTTTCGATGGCATGCTCAAGGAGATTTGCTCCGCCCTTCTCGAAGCCGACGTCAACGTGCGCCTCGTCGGCCAATTGCGAAAATCGATCAAGAGTACCGTTAACTTTAAGGAGCTCCCGCCCGCCGTCAACAAGAAGCGCCTCATTCAAAAGTCCGTTTTCGATGAGCTTGTCAAGCTCGTCGATCCTCATGCCGAACCATTCAAGCCTAAGAAGGGCAAGTCCAACATCATCATGTTTGTCGGTCTGCAGGGTGCCGGTAAAACGACAACATGTACCAAGCTCGCACGTCACTACCAGGCGAGAGGCTTCAAGGCCTGCCTGGTGTGCGCTGATACCTTCCGTGCTGGTGCTTTTGACCAGCTGAAGCAGAACGCGACCAAGGCGAAGATTCCATACTACGGTTCCCTGACAGAGACGGACCCGGCGGTGGTAGCAAGAGACGGTGTCGAAAAGTTCAAGAAGGAGAAGTTCGAGATCATCATCGTGGATACATCAGGTCGTCACAGGCAAGAGGAGGCTCTGTTCCAGGAGATGGTGGACATCCAGACGGCAATCCGACCCGACGAGACGATCATGGTGCTCGACGCATCCATCGGTCAGCAGGCCGAGTCGCAGGCCAAGGCGTTCAAGGAATCAGCAGACTTCGGAGCCATCATCATCACCAAGACGGACGGTCACGCAGCGGGTGGTGGTGCCATTTCCGCCGTCGCAGCAACACATACCCCTATCGTATTCATCGGTACGGGTGAGCACATGCTCGACTTTGAGCGTTTCGCACCACAACAATTCGTACAGAAGCTGCTTGGCATGGGCGACATGGCCGGACTGGTGGAGCACGTGCAAAGTTTGAAGCTCGACCAGAAGGACACGATAAAACACATCACGGAAGGTATCTTTACGGTACGCGACCTGCGGGACCAGCTATCCAATATTATGAAGATGGGTCCATTATCTAAGATGGCGGGCATGATTCCCGGCATGAGCGGTATGATGCAGGGCATGGACGACGAGGAGGGTAGCGCCAAGCTCAAGCGTATGATCTACATTTGCGACTCGATGACGGAGAAGGAGCTTGATTCGGACGGCAAGATGTTTATCGAGCAACCGACGCGGATGACGAGAATCGCTCACGGGTCGGGAACCTCGGTGCGCGAAGTGGAGGACCTGCTGACGCAGCAGCGGATGATGGCGGGCATGGCCAAGAAGATGGGCGGCAACATGAAGAACATGCAGCGCGCGCAGCAGGCCATGGGCGGCGGCAACAAGGCACAGCAGATGGCGGCCATGCAGAAGCGCTTGCAGAGCATGGGCGGCGCCGGAGGTATGGGCGGGGGCGGGATGCCGGACATGGGCAGCCTCATGAAGATGCTCGGCGGCGGAGGCGGCGGTGGCATGCCCGATATGCAGGCCATGATGCAGCAGATGGGTATGGGTGGTATGGGTGGTATGCCGGGCATGGGCGGCGGAATGCCTGGTGCCGGCCGGGGCCGCGGCGGACGTCGTTGATGTAATCTTGTGGGGAGGAGAGATGATGATGTCTAAACCAAAGAAAAAAAGAGTAATCCGTACCAAAAAGATGCTTCGTCGATGATGACAAGCAACTGCGAGTGGGGAGGCATGGATGAAGGCATGATGGATTTATTGGAGTCGCCAGGGGCGGGATCACATTCGGAACCCTCTTATTCATAGGCTTGGCGTTTTGGGAGGAGAAGCACGAAGAGGGTGGAAATACAACAAGACTTCCCAATCTTTTGCCATGTTGATCCAAACCTGCTGCCATAGTGAAATTCAGCGGCTTCCCTTGATTGACGTGATGGTTGCATCTCTGGCTGGTAGGCCTGCCCGCCTTGCTCTCCAGTAGCAGGTGACGAGCGAAAATCACCTTTGGGAAGAAGGATGTGAAGATCTTACGAAGCCGCGCAATGTATTGCTTCACAGTGGAGCCCGCAAGCGTCTCGAGAGATACTTGGCTCAACCAACCACCAACGCACCAGCAATCACCGATGCGCTCCCTGATACTGCTGTGACGGAGAATTTAGACCGGTGGATTCTGTCAATCGATCAACGTGCGTTTGGGTCCATCACCCGCGGCCAGCATAGCGTACCAACGTCACAGTGAACCGGCCGCGTTTGAATCTGTGGCGGTGTGGCGGTGCCGCATTAGCCAGGCGAGCCATGGCAAGACTTTTCCATCGAGATTTGTGGCGCGTGCGGTAGCAAGTAGTGTAGTAGCAAAACGGGAATAATGGGCAGAGAAAACGACAAGCAATTAAGGTAGGGCGAGGATATTCTGCCAGCAGCTCCCGCTATTCTGCCACCAAGTGTGGCTGCGGCAGGCCCTACCTCCGACCACGGAGCCTAGCTACCCATACCTACCCACTTACCTACCTACCTACCCACTTACCTACCTACCTACCCACTTACCTACCTACCTACCTACCTACCTACTTATAACTACTACTTCGTTAACCTCGCTGTTACTACCGCCATTAATTAAAGCTATTCCTAACGTTAATATACTATAAAAAGAGAATAATTACGAAGTTAATAATCCCTTTATTTATTAATATATTATTAATTATAATAATTACGGTTACGTAAAGTATAACTACTTATTTTATAATTAGTACTTCTCTAGCTTATTTAAAGCTAAAGTAGTACTTAACGAGGCTACTTACGAGGCTAGTTTCGTAGTCTAAATTATTTAATATAAGCCCTTTACTAAAGTACTAACTATTATTACTTATTATTATACTTATAGTCCGTATTATAATTAAAAATAATAATACTTTATAAAGTTAACTATTACGGCTAGCTAGTCGTAATAAGTATATTAATAAAAGTTAAGGCTACGAATACTAAGTAAATAGTATTGTAGTTAGGGATAGCTTCCCTAAAGCTATGTTTATAAGTCGTAAAGTAAATAAGGCTTCGGTAATTAATCGTAGTCTTATTAAAAGGGGTTTTTAATAAAAATAGCTAAAAGTAATTATAAGATTTAATATTAAGTTAATTATTAAAGAAGCTATAAGAAGTCTATTTTTAAACCCGGCTTAAATCTATACTATATATAAGTCTCGTTTTTAAATATATCCTTTATAATATTCCTATTTATTATTATTTAACTATTTACTAAACGGTCGTTTATCCTACTTATTTACGATCGTTTGTCTTACTTATTTATAAGCGTTCGTTCTTTATTTTATTATATAATTATAGTTACGTAACTTATTTATAGTTTTTCCATCCCGAGGGGAGTTACTTTAAGTCCGTATTTTTATATATATAGTATAATAGCTACTATAAGTCTTATAGGGCGAGGCCCTGGCCTTATTATATATATTAGGTCGTAATATTAGCTTCTTTTTTTAAAAGTCTAGTCTTCTAAGTTTATAAGTAGGTCGTCTATTCTTAGGTTAAGGAATTATTAAGTATTTTTTAAAATATACTAATATAATATTAGGTCGAATTAAAAAATCGAAATCTTTAATAACTATGTCTCGTTATAAATTATTACGTATTATTCGCTTTTTTAATAAAAGTATAAAAATAATACTTTATTTAAATTATCGTTCATAAGGGGTCCGTTATTTAGTTCTTTTTAATTTCGAGGTTTATAAAACGTATTATTATTTAGGTATTTTATATAATACGTTTATTAATACTATCTATACTTATAAGTATTACGTTTCTATTTATAAGTCTTAGCTAACTAAATATAGTTAATTAGTTAGTAACGGAGTCTAATTATTTTAATCGTAAAGAAAAAGTAGAAAAGTTACGGTTTTAAAAAAGGGTTACGGAGTTATAAAAAAAGGCTAAGGCTTATTAATAAACCTAAGCTAAATTAAATAAGTTATTATCTAAGTTAGAGCGTCTTCGTTTTTAAAAGCGAATAGTATTTAAAAAGAGTCGTATTATATTAGAGGAGTTCCCTAAGGATTTTAAAAATACTTCCTTAGTAGCCCGTAAAATATAGGTTAATAATACTTTTAAAATTATTAATTAGGATGCCGTAATAGCTAGGAGTTCTAAATTTAATTTTAATTTTAATACTCCTCGAGAAATTATTGGGAGTTCTAGAAGTTCGTAATAAGTTTTTATATATTTTTTTTATATCCGTAGTTTTTTTACTTAATAAAGAATTCTCGTATTTTATTCCTAATTCTATAGTTAATAATTCGTTCGACTTCGTACTCTAGTTAGTTTAATTCGATAATAATATAATCTTCTATATATAAACCCTTTAGTATAGGTTTAAGTAGTAAAATATAAAAAATAAGATAGTATTATATCGTATTTAGTAATTTTAATTCGTAATTAATTAATAAGACTTTTTTAATAATTTTAAAAAGTCTAAGTTTTTTATAGTTTAATTTATCGCTTAGTTATTTTATTTTAATATTATAGTAAAGGAAATAGGTACTATTCCCTTTTTTTAAAAATAGTCCTTTAATTTTTAATCTATCCACGTTCTTTTTTATATATTATTATATAAACTCGAGGTTTAGTAAGGCTTACCTATAGATTTTTTTAAATTTACTTACGTCTACTATAGCTTTTATAGCTTATAGTCCTTATTATACTTCTCTATATACTATTAACTAAAATCCGTAATTAAAATAAAATAGAAATTCTCTCGTACTTTCGTTAACTATATTATTATATACGAACTAGGTTATTAATAGAAGTACTACTTAATCGTCCTAGTCGTAGTTTACGTAATAACGGAGGTATGTTTTAAGGATCTAGTTAATCCTTTTTATCTATCTATCGGTTTATAAATAAAATAATATCGATAGTTTATAATCTATACCGAGTTACGAAATTAGGGATTTCTAAAACTTCGAAATAAATAGCTTATCTCTATCTGAGATAATTTCTTTTAGTAAACCGTAGTTTAAAAATATAACCTTAATAAATACGTATACTAAGTCTTTTATAGTACTTAATTCTTTATAAAGAATAAAGTGCGCAAACTTAGTAAGTCGGTCGACTATAACTAAAATACTATCGTACTATACTTTAATAAATAGTTCTCTAAACTTTAGTAGTTTAATAATAAAGTCCTATATAATTAAATACTATGCTTTTATTAATAGTTATAGTAGTTATAGCTCGTTATAAGGTTTATACGGGCTATTCTTACTCTTTTTATAAGTCGCATAATTTTTAATTATTTCTATAATTTTAGTACGTATAGTGGATTTATTATAATATTAGCGAATCCGTTTTTACGTTTTAATAATTCCTTAGTAACCGTATACTAGTATATTATAAATTTTTATAATAAGCTTAGGGGTTATCTTTTTAATCAGGCTAATATTAATCTTTTTAACTATTATAAAAAGCTTCGTAATTAGTATAAGGCTACCGTCCTTTTTTTATTTAAAAATAACTTATATTTTTTTAGGAACTACGACTTCGTAGTCGGGCCTTTTACTAAAAGCGTCTACTCTACTATTTTCTAAACTTTTTTAATAAATAATTCGGAAGTTAAATTCGGATAAGAACTCGCTCTATTTAACTTATCGTTTATTTAGGTTTTTATTTATTATAAAGTTTATAAAATTTTTATAGTTTATATAAACTATAACTTCGTACTTAGTTCTAGATAATTATAATCTCTATTCTCGAAATACTTCGATAATTACTATAAGTTCTTTATTATAAATTTACTAATTTAACTTTGCTCTATAAAATACTTTAGAATAGAAGTAATATAAGTAAAGCTTTTTTTATTTATTTTATTATTTTAAAACTACTCTTATAGCGAAGTTTAAAGCGTTAGTCTCGATTTTAAAAGGTTTTCGAAGGTCTAGGATTATAATAACTAGTTTAAAAACGACTATATTCTTAACTTTAATAAATACTTTTTTATACTTAAGATCCTAAACGAATGGGGTATTTTTTTATATTAAGTTATTAAGAGGTCTAATTATGCTAATATAGTCCTTAAGGAATTGTTAATAGAAATTAATAAATCCTAAAAATCCTTATACGTCCTTAATGTTTTATAGTATAGGCTAGTCCTTAATTATTTCTACTTTTAATATTTATATATAGATCTATCCTAGTATAATAGTATATTTTAAGAAATCTATTTTTTATATATAGAACTTATATTTAGAGAGTTCGGTATATAACTTAGTATCTTAGAGTTTTTAAAATACTATATAAATATGCTTTTTATATATTTTAAAATCGGGGGAGAAGATAAGAATATTATTAATATAGATAATAATAAAGATATTAACGTACTCCCGGAGTACGTAGTTAACTATTATTTAAAAAGTTACCGGAGTATTAGTAAGTCCGAAGGGTATAACGAGGTATTTAAAGAGTCCTTTATAAGTTTAGAATACCGTTTTCTACTCGTCTCTTTTTTTAATTCGAATCTAGTTAAATACTTTTTTAAAATCTATAATAATAAACTAGTTAGCTCCGTAAAATAAATCTCTAAGCTTAGTAATAAATAATAAGGGGTAATAATTCTTTTTTATAATTTCGTTAAGTTTTTTATAGTCGATAATAGGTTTTAATTTCTTACCCTTCTTTAGTATAAAGAATAAAGGGAATTTTATAAGAGAATTTAATAGTCGAATATGTCCTTTTTTAAGCTTCTTATTAATATATTTATTAAGATATTCTTGTTTTTTTTAATTCATTAAGTATATTAAATAGAACCTAGGTTGCGCTCTTTCTTTAAGTTCGATTTTTATATCCTAGCTACTATATTCTAATAATTCTATTTCTTTAGGTTTTATAAATAGTTTTATATATATTTAGTACTCTTTAGGTATAGTTTAGAGTTATTATAATCCTCGATCGTTATTACTACGTGCGAACTTCTTAGAGCTTTTTATTATTTTAATAAAAGCTATATATCGTACTTATTCCCGTTTTTTAGGAGTTATTAAAAATCCGTTTAAACCCTTTTTTTTTTTAGGTCGTTTAATAATTAGATTTTCCTAGAGGACCTAGTTAGTAATTTAATCTATCCGTAAGTTATACTTTCGTAACTATAAGATTCCTAGGATAACGTCGATATTTCTAATTTTTATAATATTATATTATAGTTATTCTAGCTAATTATTAATATATATCGAGAGGTATATAGTCTCTCGATTAATATATCTATAGTTATAGTTAACTCGTTCTCTTTTTACTATTTATAATCAATATAAGTTATTTTTTTATACTTATAGTAGATTAAGTTTATTTATTACTCTTAATAAGATATAGGTTTTTTATACGCTATTATTAATAATAGTATTTAATCCTCGTTCGTAAATATTAAGGTTAATTCGTAAGTATACGTCGTTACGTTATCTAGTTATATATAAGAACTTTTTTTCTATTCTCGCCTTTTATCGTTCTTTTACGATTAGTTTTCTTAGTTTTTTAATATACGCTTCTTTTATTAAGTACCTTACTCGCACAATTCTTATTATTCCCTCTATACCTTAGCTTTCTTAATATAATAAATTTAGTATTAATTATATCTATAGTCTTCCTATTCTATATATTCGCTATTAAAGTATTTTATAAAGAAGTTAGGGTCTAGATTAAATATTACTTAGTTATTATTATCAAAGCTTAGTAATATCTAGCTAAGTAGTTAGTCCTCTATATAAATATCCCTAATAGGTTTATTATTACGTTTTTATAAATAAAAACGGCTATTTTATTTATATACGAGGTATAAGAAGTATTTATTATTTAAGTATTCTACCCAAAACAATTCCTTATAAAAGGGGTCTTTAGGGTTAAATAGAGAATAATCTTTATTTATATAGGGGGTTATTATAATCTTTTTACGTTCTTTAGTTCTATAGAACTAAATAGTTTAGTTATCCTCGAATAAATAAATATATTTATACTATAGTTTATCGTTATCCTCTTTAGAACTAGTATTATTAATACTAAGTAGTACTTTATAATCGATTTCTATCTAAGTATGTTATCGGGTAACGTTACGAGGTTCGTCTAAATTATAAAATAATTTTATTTTATTAAAATAGAAAGAGCTAGTTCTTATTTTAATATCTTCTTTTTTAAAGTTAAAATTAATTTTTCTTTTTTTTATAACTCCGAAGTTAAGAGTTAGTTTTTTAAGTACTTCGATCTTATCTTTACGTACGAGGTCCTTAAGTTATTCCTTAACTTTATAAATAAATTTTTTATTACTATCTACTTTTTATATTATATAAATAGATTTAGTTAGGATTTTATTTAAATCGAGCTCTTTTTTAAACTTAATAAATTATTCTTAGTTTATATAGTTTCGTTACGCTATATAAACGAGGCTACTTATAATTTTTTTAGTATTGGGTCCTCTTTTTTTAAATTTAAGGAGTTACTTTTTTATACTAGCTAGGAGTTTTTATTTAATTCGTTTTTTAAAAAGGTAAAATATATTTTTTATAATAGGGTCCGTCTTAGCTTTCTTTTCTATATTCTTATAAATCTAAGAGAGTATAGTAATATATTTAATATTATTTTTTTTAAAAGTATAGGGTCGGTAAGTAGGTATTTTTACTTCTTTTACTATTACCGCTAGGGTTTTAATAAAAAATAGTATAGTATTATACCCTAATCGTCCGTCGTTCTTAAGTTACTTTAAGTATTATTCTATTTATTTTTTACTATTTTAGTAAGTAAGATAGTTATTATCGTAATAAGCTATTTACGAGAGTTACTTATAGGGGACTTCTTTATTTATAATATTAGCTCGCTTTTTTAAAATAGGTTAGTATTAGATACGCTTAAGTTATTAATAGTTTTTAGCTATATATCCTAGCTTATTATAGTTATAGTACTTAAAGTCTTTTTTTTATTATAGTTCTTTATATTTAGTAATACTAAGGTTTATAGGTCCTCCGTATTATCTGTAAGTAGTGTTTTATTAATTATTATTTTAATTATTACGGGGTTATTAGTTTATTTAAAAACTACGCTAGGGTTATTATTAGTACTTACGTCCTAAGTTAGGTTCTTACTTACGTTCTTTCTTTTCTTTTCTTTTTTTATAGAGTTAGTTATTAAGCTTAATAGCGAGCTCGCTATACTAAAAGAAGTCGTCGGGTTTATTAAGTCGGATTAGTTCGTCCTTAACTTCGTCCTTTAGTCCTTAGTAAAATATAAATATTTTAGTATTATTTATAAGATCTAGCTAAACGCTAAGATATTTAAACTTAGTAAAGTATTCCTTTACTAATTTAGTCTATCGTAGCTATATAAGGTTATGTTTAGCTTATCGTTTTTTATTAGGATCTTAAAATAAGGATTTAAGAGCTTTTTTAAACCCGTTAAAGCTATAATAAATATTACGTACTTTAGTAAAGTATTTATTAAACGTTTTTTTATTAAGGTATTCTTTTTAAATTAGTTTAAACTATTTAAAAGCTCGTCCCTTAAAGAAGCTAGCGGCATATATAACTTTTTTAGTTTTATTAGTAAAATCCCCGTAATAGAAGTTCTAATAGTTCTTAACTTAGATTAGAAATCCCTTAAGGGTTCTTAGGGTATTATTATAAGTAACTAGCGTATTAAGCTTAAGTTTTTATCGTCCTCTTTAAAAAGGAGTAGTAACGATATTAATAGCTTTTTAAAGCGTATTAACTTATTAAGTTAAGTATTTAGCCTCCCTAGTCTTAGTTTTTAAATAGCTTATAGCTTCGTTAAGTATAACTTATATTTAGGTAATATCTTCGTCGTTTTTTTTAAAGCGTTTTTATATAGTAGTATAGATCTCTAAAATAAAGTTAAGTTCTTCCTCGGAATCTTTAGTATTTTTTATTTTTTTATTTAGGCTTTTAAGAGGAGTAGGTCCCTTACCCTTAGGGCTAGTTAAGAAGGTAAATAAAGTTATTTTAAAAAATATCGTTCGTACTATTTAGTTAGTTTTTATAAAATAAACTTACTAAATAGGAGTAATTAAAGTATTATAGCTAGCTAGTTATAATAAGTATATTAATAAAAGTTAAGGTTACGAATACTAAGTAAATAGTATTATAATCGGGGATAGCTTTTTTAAAACTATATTTATAAGTCGTAAAATAAATAAGGCTTCGGTAATTAATCGTAGTTTTATTAAAAAGGGTTCTTAGTAAAAATAGTTAAAAATAATTATAAAATCTAATACTAAGTTAATTATTAAAGAAGCTATAGGAAGTTTATCCTTAAGCCCGGCTTAAATCTATATTATATATAAGTCTTATTTTTAAATATATCCTTTATAATATTTTTATTTATTATTATTTAACTATTTATTAAACGGTTATCCGTCCTACTTATTTACGATTATTTATCTTACTTATTTACGGGCGTCCGTTCTTTATTTTATTATATAATCGTAGTTACGTAACTTATTTATAATTCTTCCGTCCTAAGGGGAGTTACCCTAAGTCCGTACTTTTATATATATAGTATAGTAGCTACTGTAGGTCCTATGGGGCGAGGCCCTAGCCTTATTATGCGTATTAAGTCGTAATATTAACCTATTTAAATAAGTATTATAAATCCTTAACCTTATTTATAAACTACTACTAATAAATTATTATTAACTTTTTAAATAGTAATTAGCTCTTTTATTTTATTATTAATAACTTCCGTAATTATTATAACTACTTATTTAGTAATACTAATACTTTTATACGTTACTACTACGTATTATTATATAGTAAAAAGGACTAAATTATTAACTAATAAAATAAGGGTATTCGATCTATTTAAATCCTTTCGAGCTTATAATTAAAAAATAATAATTATAATAATATTATTATTTATAATATACTTAATATATTAGCTACTTATTACTATAATAAATTAAATAATAGGACCCTTATTGAGTAATTATTTAACTAATTACGTAATTTAATAAAGTACTAGTACCGCTTCTAATATAATAACGCGGGCTATATTACGAGCTTATTTATTATACTTACTACTACAATTTCCCTACTTTAATAATATCTAGATATTTTATTAATAAATTCTATATATAAAACTAACTAATTTAATATACTATTATTTAATATTTATAAAATAACTAATAATAATTATACTTTTTAAATTACGAGCTACTTTTTATTTAATAAAAAAGAAGCTAATTATAGTTAAGCTATTAACTAGTTATTAGTATTATTCCGGGCCTATAAAATTCCCTTTTTATAAGTTACGTATATAAATCGCGAGATTACTTTACTTAATACCTTTAATAATAATACCTAATTTAAAATAGTACTATACGTACTTTATTATTAATACGTTAACCTTAACGTACTAGCTTAGACCTAGCGTTACTTTAGCCCGGTTACGAAAAACGAAATTAGTATAATTATATATAACCTTTACTTTTAATAATTCCTTATAAATTAAAATAATCTCCTCTATAACTAATTAATAGCTATATACTATAACTAATTATTTAAATTTTAAATTATTAAGTACTTTATAATAGTAGTTAATTATATTATTAATACTTAGTTTAAGTTATAATATAAAAAACTTATACTTACTTAGGTTAACTAAATTAAGTACTTCGGTTACTTAACTACGTTAATTATTAAATCCTTATATATAAGTATTAAAATACGAGTTTATTATTATATAAGTAACTTTAAAGCCGTATTTAATAAATTAGTTATTTTTTAAATAAGTTAAGTAGTTATAATTAGTACTTATTAAACCCGTTACTAAGCTAAAATATTAAGTACTATTATAAAATTATTTTAAAAAAAACTATGTTTATATATATACTATAATACCTTTAAATAACCCTTATAAAAACTTAATACGCTAAGTAAATAGCTAAATTTAAGTTTATTAAAAAAGCTATTAAAAAAGTACGTATACTATTTAATTTAAACTACTTATAAGCTACTTTATTATTACGTCCTTTAGTAATATATTAAGAACGGTACCTTAATATTATTAAAAAAGATCTATTTATATTAGTTTTAGTAACGCTTAGAGCCTATTATTAATAATAATACTTTTATCCCCCTATTTAATCCCCTATAAATCCGAAATAAGGGTTACTTATAGGGCTCTATAATAAGTATTATAGTAGTTATAATAAGTAAGTTAAAAAAGCTAGTTATTAATTAAAATACCTCCTTTAAATAAAAGCTCTCTATATTTAAGTATAAAAAAGCTACTAAATACGTAAAAGTAGTACCCGTACTAGCGCCGCTATTATTAATAATATTTTTAATACTAAATAGGGCTACTTTTACTTAACGAGGCCTCGAGATTATATATAATTTTAATATATACGAGCTTAGTATAAAAATATAGTAAAGGTACTAATAGGCTATTATTAACGAGGTAATTAATATAATTAATAATAATACGATTAATTTTATAAGGGCTCCTCGGTTACTAATACTTATAAAGTCGTAATCCTAATTAATTAATAATCTTATATAATTAGACGTATTATAAAATCTAACTAACGAGGATTATATTTATAATATTAATCTTATAATAAAAAGTAAAATAAATAGACTTATTAATAAGTATAAAACTAAAATAGAGCACGAGGCTAAAGTAAAAAAAGTCGCTAAATTACGGGCTATAGGCTATATAAAGTAATTAATAATTAATTAAGTAGTTAATTAGGTAGTTAATTAGGTAGTTAATTAAATAGTTAATTAGGCTACTTCGTTAATTATATCGAATTAAGCTAATTTATTAATTACCGTACTTTTTATTAAAATAATTTAATTAACTATAAGTTAATTAATAGCCTCTAATTAGTCTAATCTATTTAAATACTAACTACGTAAAACTTAGCTTATATATATACCCGAGACCGGCGGTTGTGTAGTAGCCGTAGCCACACTTAGTGGCAGAATAGCGGGAGCTGCTGGCAGAATATCCTCCCCCTTAAGGTATGGTGAGGGAGGATGTGATTGGTAAAGTCGGATCTCGTGTGCCGTGACATGGAGGAGGGTGCCTTATTTGGGGGCGGGATGACGTCGATTTGCTCCGCTGTCGCGATTTTTGACGTGAGGAATTCCTGTCCATGTATCAGTTGTGCGTTTCCGAGCTTGCTCATTACCTTCTTTGCTATTTGGCGAACTTGACTTTCCGAGTTCAATATCGTACAATGTACAATGTAGAGCCCATCAACCATGGGTAGGGAAATTTACTCCTACAGCGAATCTCAGTCCCAGCCGAACTGAAACAAGCCATGATTATCTTTCGGAAATTAGAATGCAACGAAGTCTAAACGAAAGCGCTATAGTTGTCTAGAACGCTGTCCGATTGTATCTCTCTAGATATTGACCAAATTGATCAATCTCAGTGAAAGCAAGGACAATCAATGGCTTAGGTAACTTGTTACGTGCTATCGAGAATTGCTTTTTTGTGTAGTTGCCCAGGTCTCAATGCTGAAAATGTCTAAAATCATGAATGCATGAAGCTGGTTTAAGCTACCAGAGCTGGAGCTAAACTGTGACCGGCTCACCCCTTTCGAGATTGATGAAACAGCAACCAATAGTGTGAGCCTCAAGGTTCACATTTGCCAATGCAAAGTGCGGAAAAAAGCGAAACCAGCAAGAAGAATCTTTGCCGTGTCCATTCGGAGAAGAATGTGTTCAGGTCATCAAAGTTCCCCTGTCGGTGGTGCAACATCAAAGTGGTAGTTAGGTGGCACGAGGGCGCTAACAACACAGGCCATCGTCGATACAAACGTCCCGGACCTTTTGGTCCCCCTCGAGAGCGACCCCTGGAATGCCCGTGTACCACGATGCCTTACGGACGACCCTCCCCCAGTCCGGTCACCAGGGATTAGAACCAAATTTTGAGTAGCTACGTGAGTACGTGAGGTCCTGGCTCTGAGGTTTTCATCTGACAAACGATTGAGCCTCTACGAGAATCGTCACAGCGGAGCCGAGGATGACATGTCTGCTTTGGACAGTGGATACATGTATGTCTTGATAGGCCCGCCGAGCCAACAGACCAAAAGGATGCCTGTAAAGCCTGATACGGAGGTTGCAGGACATGCTGAAGGGATCGGCGACGCTTTTGCGGGAGATGTCTCTGGACGTTTGGCGCCCCGTTACCCTGTCAAGCCCAATGCAGTCAGCCGTAGTTCAGGTGCAGACAGACGTCCTTGGAAATAGGTTGCCCTATGCCACTCGTAGACTTTTGTCTGAGTACATGTACATCTTGATGGCTATGCTATGCTATGCTCTCCACTGTGAATCAGACGCAAGAGAGGAAGAAAAACAGATACGGAGTACCTACTATTACGCCTCATCTCGTATGGCGTGGCTTGACGCCTTTGCCCTTTGGCAGAGAGTAGCGCATCATCACCATCCTATGGAAGTCCAGACCTTTTCCAATCTTATGTCGTCCGGGATTCTGATTGGAGACGTCGGATCTGAGGTGCCGGTTGACAGGGATTGAGAAGCTCGCTCACTCTGTGGAGTGCGGGAACAGACCCGGTCGTTGCCAAGGATGTGTAGATGTGCCCACCGCCCACGCGTCCGAGGCGGCATGACGTCGTTGGTGTTTTTTATTTTTTTTTTGTGATGCAGTACGTTACTTTCGCTAAGTACCTGGCGCGTGGCTTGACTTTTTTTTTGCTCTCTCTTTTCGTATCATTTCTGCTGGCATTTCGTATGGATACGGTACGGATACATACATTCAGCGACCAAAATGTCTAAGACAATCAAGTCACTTTTTGGGCCAGTTTAGTCACTAGCCACAATCCGGGGTTTTAGTGCGTAACAGGAACGGCCCTGGCTTGAAATGTCCCCCCTCCCAAAAGGTCCCGAAGCTGAAAGTGAACCAATGTCCGTCGTGCTACAGTCCAAAGGTACACACAGAGAACACCCCATGTCTTGGGGTCTCGACTGGTTCCGTGGTTCAAGAAGTGAGGTACCGTAACAAACGGCCCAGCGCCCTACCTACCGCCCCTAGCAAAAGCCTGAAATGAAGCCGCGGCTGGAATGACATATGGCTGCGTATGGCTGCGTATGGCTCCGTCGTGCGTCGTGCGCCGTGCGTCGCGCCTGCCCTCGATCCCACATCCCACATCTCCTCCAACAGTGTGCGCCTTCCCAAGTTTTTCGTCCCATTTTGGGATTAAACAAACATGACGTCAAGCCAAACTCGCGAGGTACCAAGGTACCTAACCATGAACACTCAGAGGAAGGAAGACACCAGCGGTAGTCACTTCAACATCGTTCTTGCCTGCCACAGACTGTAGACCCCGGACCTTATTCCTTAAGCTTAAAGTCGACCTCCCTCCCCTTCCTCTGCCCTCTCTTCTCCCTTCATCCCTCACAGTCAAGCCACCCTCTCCCATCCATCACAGCTCGCCAAGACACTTCTTGCAGCTCCCGGCGAGGCACAAGCAGTCAAGCACAGCCATCCCGTCTTGGCATCTTCTTCACCAAAGCTTGGCAAGACCTCTAATACGACACTGCACAACACCCAAAAATAACAACACCAACATCATCAAAAAAAACATCACCATGGGCATCTTTGGAAAACGTCGCGAGGCGGCACCCGCAGGCGCTGCTGCTACCGGCCATGCCAACGGTCACCATAACGGCGTCTCTAGCAAGCGTCGTGGCGCTGAGCCTTACTCCATGTCTACCCGTCCCAGCTTCGGGCAATGGCTCAAGGGCACCCTCATCGACATTATCACCATGATCTGCATGGGCGCCATCGGTCTCGGAGTAAGTTACATTACGTCTCAACATCGCATTTCCAAGCATCGCTAACAATGTTTAGATCTACATGGCACCTCCCGCCCCGAACCGTTCCTTCGCCGTCACCTTCGCCGATGGTGAAGTCGTCTACCCCCAGTTCGCTTACCCCATGCGCAACGAAGTCGTCCCCATTTGGCTTGCTGCCTTCCTGGCCTCCGTCATCCCTATCTGCATCATCCTTCTCATGCAAATCCGCATCCGCTCCTTCTGGGATGTCAACAACGCCGTCATCGGCCTCCTCTACTCCCTCATCTGCGCCGCCGTCTTCCAGGTCTTCATCAAGTTCCTGATCGGCGGTCTGCGCCCTCACTTCCTGGAGGCTTGCCAGCCCGACCTGTCCCGTGTCACTAGCAGCCAGGGTGGCATCGCCCGTACTGGCTACAGCGCCGCTGGGTTCCAGAGCTTGTACGTCACCAAGGAGGTTTGCACCGGCGACATGAAGGAGATCAACGATTCTCTTGAGAGTTTCCCCAGTGGACACACCACTGCTGCCTTCGCCGGCTTCGGATACCTCTACTTGTACCTTAACGCCAAGTTCAAGGTCTTCTCCGACTACCACCCTGCCATGTGGAAGCTGATCATCACCTACATCCCCATCCTCGGTGCCGTCCTCATCGGTGGCGCCCTCACAATTGACGAGTTCCACAACTGGTACGACATCTTCGCTGGTGCCGCCATCGGTATCACTTTCGCCTTCTCCTCTTACCGCATGACCTACGCTGCCATTTGGGACTTCCGATTCAACCACATCCCCCTGAACCGCGGCCAGGCCCTCAACTATGGTGCCGAGGCTGAGTTGTACGATGCTGTCTTCACTCGTAAGGCCGGCTGGGGCAAGCGTGGCGGCGGTGGTATCCTGCACCGCGAGAAGCACCACGGCCACGGCCACAGTGCTTCCACTGGCGCCGGTGTGAACGACTATGGCGAGCCCGTTGGATCCCGCAAGCCCGTCGGCTCTGGATCTCGCCACCCCGATGCGATGGTTTAATCCCATCTTGAGAAATGCATGCCTAGATGGCAAATGGTTTTGACACCATGAAATACAGGAATGGAGACTATCATCTCCGCAGAAGCTCAGCTGGAGTCTTGGAGTCTGAGAGTTATGATTAACGGCCTCGCTGAAGAAACTACAATACCCTACAGCACAAGCTTGTACATTAGTCTTTATCCGGTGTTTACACCTAATGGAAGTTTTAATACTTGATCTACATTCGTTTTAAGTTGGTGTAACAATAGTACTTGGTGACCTTATGTTGTCAAGAGAATAAATCTCTTGCGAACAATATTCTCCTGTGATCACATCCGTCTGTGGATGTACTTGGACAAGTCTTCACCCATCGGGTCAAGCCACTTGCTTCACGGTAACGTTACCATTTAGTAAGGTTCATACATCCGTCATCTTTGGGTGATCATTCAGCTGCTGTTCACCTTTTTCTTGACAGAACGTCGCACGTTGGCAGTTAGCTGTACCGTGTCACATTGGTCAGAATCACATAAGAGCCCGCGCGGTTATTCAACACTCCGTGAATCCTACAGCCTCGTCCGAGACACCACTACGACCTCAAAATGCCTACTAATATCTTGAGTCTTTGCATGCGGTGTTACACGAGCGGTCGTCTGAGACGGTCAGCTTGCATAGATTCCTCGTACGTTCGGCTCCTATCAGCCGCAGTGTACCCAGCATGTGTCCTTGCTGTATTAGCTTGTGACGTACGCATCCTGGCCAGAACAAGAAGGGAAGTATTCACGGCAGGACGCTTCGAATTTCGTTTCAGGCTTGGCATGCGGATCGATGGCACATGGTCGGGTCTAAAGATCCTGCGTGAGGGATATGCTGTTGGCGTTTGCGTCGAAGGGTCGGGTCTTGGGGGCATAAAGACCGGGAGACTTCCGCCCAAATGCGAAGGTCGATGCCCCCGAAACTCTTCTAGTAATCACAAACAGTCAATTACGCTCAAAACAATATCGCTCAGAGTGAAAGCTTATTTATCAAGCCAACTATCATACCACCAGAATCCCTCAAACCAAACACACATCCAACTCCAAAATCTCAAACGCCAACATACCCTCGCTTCGCCAACATGACGAAAGGATGCCCGGGATGCAACCGCCAGATCAAAGACTACCAGACCTATTGCGTCTACGGATGCAGCCAGGTCGCCTACTATGAGAACAAACGTCGGCGGGAGCGCGAACGCCAGCGCCAGATGGAGAGGATGCGGGAGAGGGAACGGAGCAGGGTGCCGCCTGTGTTTGTTTACCTCGGTTCCGGCGGTGGTGGAGGAGGAGGAGGAGGGTATAATCGGGGACACGGGTATGGTTATGGGCATCATGGACATCATGGATCTCGTCATTATTATTAGGACCTGATTGTCAATTTCGCAAAATGGTGGAGATCCTGGTTCGAGAACGAAACGAACCTGCCGTTTGACATGTTGACGTTGAAAGATTCTCAATTTGATCTTCCTCGCGCTCGCTCAAAGGGAAATCGATAGAAAACCGTAATCTAATTGTCTTGGAAGCTGAACCAACTTTGCCCTTATGTTCGTGTCAAATCGGCAACATTATCTGTCTAAGATACGTACTCGCATCATTTGAATCTCAAAGTGTTAACATGTAGAGAGCGTATATAAAATGTCAGAATTCGCCGAGGTCTTCAATCACACGTGGTCATTTTTCTACTTCAATGGTATCCTGTCGTATTTTGTGACGTGTCGAGAGTAAGCAGCCCCTATAACGTAGTCCCGACACCTCCTTCTCGATGCCACGCCTCATAGGCTGATTACAAAAGGACACCGCATCCAGTCCTCTGCGGATCCTCCACCACCTTAACTACCCCTCTCTAGTGACTTTGTGGCAATCGCACCGCCAGAGCCTACCGTAGGCAGCAACACCCACCCACCTACCCTATCGTCTAGCCTTGTCTTGCCATGTGAGCTCAGAGCCGTCAGAACATGAAAATCCCGGGCATCGGATATATCATTCATACCCGAACCTCTTTTTTTTTTTTACAGCGCCCGACATGAATGAGTCTAGAGGTTCGGGTGCACCTAATACCCGAGAGATGAACGTCGATCCCTCCTTGGCCTCACGCCATCTTATCAGTGGTGAAGCAGACTGACTATCAATGAACAGTGCATAGCCTGATTGAAAGATCAGGCTGGGAGGCCGCGTGTGCACTTGAAGTTGTACCTGGACCTGTGTGGTGGTTGGTACATTTGTCTCTGTGCTCCTTTGTCATACATACCAGGAATCATGTGGATGAAGAAAATGTAATTAATCGTATCCAGCTTGAAGTTGAGGGTATATAATCCACAACAAGTCCCGTCCAAGTCGTCAAACTAAACTTGCCTCCTCTCCTCAAAAAGTCAAATTCCCATCTTCAAGCCCAGATCAACGAGCTCGACTTGAACTTGCTAAAAGTCTTGCTTACTCCCTTACTGAAATCCAAAATTCAACCTTTCAATCCTGCCTACAACACCAAACCGCAACCATGACGAAAGGCTGCCCCGGTTGCAACCGCGAGATCAAGGACTCTCAGACCTACTGCGTCTATGGATGCAGCCAAGATGCCTACCATGAACAGCGAGAAGCTGACCGCGAAGCCGAGCGTGAAAGAGAACGCGAGCAGGAGCGGCAAAGGTCGCAACCGCTTGTTGTTGTCAATGTGAGCGGCGGGGGAAGTCAGCAGAGCACTGAGACTAGCCGGGATAGTGAGGCCAGTCGTCGTTACTACTAAGGCCTCAACTGGAATTGCAGTATGGCGACAGATGTTCGAGTTACTCTGGAAGGGGTTATGTCTGCAGTTAGAGTGTTAGGTCAGAAGATTTACATGTTTCTACCGAGTCAACTCTCTAGTATTGCTTGGACTTTTAGAATCGACTCAGGTCGAAACGCAAAAGGCTCCATGCTTTGCTTCAAAATAATCCTACTTCTACATGCGTCATCTGTATTTCCAGTATCATGCATCTGATCTGCCTATCGTTTTGTGATTCCAATATGCCTTTTTGTCTTGTCCGCAAGGTCTAAAGACGCCAGCCATGCTTTGAAACTTCGTTATATGTGCTCCTTAAGGTGGCTGAACCGTGCAGGTTGTGATAGACTGGATGAGTCTAATCCCGCTTCACACCAATAACACCTATCCGGCGCATTCCAAACACACAAACGAGACAGACAAACATCATCCAGCCAAACATGGCCCAGAAGGCAACCCTGTAACCTACCATGAGGGCATCAGGTGACGACTTATCAGCGTACGAAGAGGCATTAGTCGCAGACGAGGCAATGACCTGCGCCACGCTGAGCCCGAGGGCTGTGCCGAGCTGAGCGCACGTGTTGAAGACGGCGCCGCTGAGGGCCTGCATGCGTTTGGGGAAAACGTCGGAGACAATGAGGAGGCCGACTGTGAAGAGAATGTCGCAGCTGATGGGGGTGAGGATCTACATGGGGATATCTTAGTTGCCGAAAAGTAGACTGAACGGATGAAAGTCGTAGGTTATGGGTGTTGCCTGAAAATAGTCTAGGTTACGGGCGTTCTCTTTGCTTACCTGTGCGAAGAAGGCGTTCTCCCAATACAGTTGGTTGGTGCGAATGAGGGCCATGAGAAGCGGCGCAACTGTGCTCATTGCCGATGAGATCAATAGCATCCATAAGACGGGCATGCGATGGACGAAGATACCGGTTGCGATGCTTGTAAGTGCACCAGCGGCGAGAGATGGAACGACCTGGACTGATGCCACCGTTGCTGACAAGCCCTGGACCTGCTGGAAGCTGGTTTACGTTACTCAAGAAGTCCGCCAAACAGTGCCATTACGACTTACAACAAACTGCTGTAAAGCTCCATACAGTTGGTGAGAGCGTTGGTAAGAAGTACCATGACGCAACAACTGGTGAACACATAGCTGCTCCAAAGCGAGTTGGGAATCAAAGCTGTCTTATTGTTCTTCACCCGATGATGCATCCACCCGACAAATGAAGGAATAGAGCAGCCGGCTATTGCCAGAAGCGCAATGCTAGTTGGCTTACGGATATTGTTGATGTCGGCTGACAATGATCTGTGCCAGGTTAACCATTTCGTTCACCGAGCTGTGCATAGATCAGGTACTTACGCCAACACATATGACAAGGTCGCTAGGCCAGTACTGACCAGGACTACTCCCACGGTATCAATATCCTTGACAAGTCGCTTCCAGATAGAAAGGTCATTTCTTGTCTGAAGGTCGCGCGGCAATGCCCAGATGGCAACCAAGAACAAAGCCGCACTTGCAGCCGCAGCCAGGTAGAAAGCCGGTCGCCATCCAACATTATCAGTAAACACACCACCCAGAACCAGCCCAAACAAGAACCCCAGCGGCTGGGAAAAGCCCATGCATGCGAATCCCATATTGCGCGGCCGCCCCTCCTCCATGTTGGTCGAGATGATGGAGATGGACGAAGGCGTAATGACAGCATACGCCACACCCTGAAGAGCCCGGAACGCAATGATCTGGCCACCCGTCTGCGCCAGACCGCACGCCATGGCGAATATGGCGCTGAAGAACGAGCCCGTCAGGTTCACCCGCTTGTTCCCGACGACGTCGGCGACGGAGCCGGCGAGCAGGAGACACGATCCGGCCGTGAGGAAGTAACTGGAGCTAGGCCAGACGAGGAGACCTTCGTCCAGGCCTATGTTGTGCTGCATGGCGGGTAGGGCGACGACGATGATGCCGTTGCAGAAGCTGCTGAAGAAGAGCTGACCGCAGACTTGGGCGATGACGATGCCGGCTCGGGTTTTGGAGAGCAGGACGGGGGCGTTCGTTGCTGCTTCCTCTTCTGAGTCGGTGGTCATTAGGCCGCCGGGGGCTTGTTGGAAGTCTGGTGGCGCGTCATGGCTTTTTCGCAGTAAGGTGACTGGTGTTGACGGAGCAGGCTTGAATGTCTGCAACTCCGTTGCGGTTTGCGTTGCCATGTTTGCTATAGAGGTCGATGTTGATTGGTAGTTAAAGTTCAATACCTCCACAACCCCTTGGTTGTGTGAACGAGCTTAAGTTAAGCAGACTCGACGGAATTTGGATGAGAGCAAAGTACATGTACAAAGTCTCAAAGATGCCGAGTGAGTCAAAAGCCCTGGCGAGCCTGCTACCGAAGTTCTTTTACTAATAAGTTAAGTGAGACGCCGCCCCTTAAGGGGAGTCTATATATAAACTAATAATAACCCCCCCTAGTTAAAGTAAGAGTCCCGTATATAATAATAAGTACTTAGATATTAATAAATCCCGGCTAAATTTAACTAATTAGATTTTTTTTTTTTTTTTTAAGATACTTAGATTAGAAATATTTTAAAAATAAATTATAACTAATTAGAGTACTACTACTTAATTAATAAGAAATAATTCCGACCTATATTTTTCTTTTATCCTAGCTAAGTTACGTTCCTTTTTTTAAACTTCTACCCTTTATTACGACTTTTATTAAGAATTTTTATTATAAAACTTACTATCGTACTTAAAATTTATTAATAATTAATTAGAAATATTTTTAAATTAATTTTATAATACTTTTTTATTATTATAATAGTAATAGTTTTAAGTTTTATATTAATAATAAGAGGGGCCGGCCTTAAAATCTCTTTATATTCGAGACCGATAATATAAGTTTTATCCTTATTATTATAATTAAATATACGATTTATTTACTTACTTTTATAATAATAAGGTTAAGTAATCCTATTATTAAGAGAACTTTATTATTATTATTTAGAGGCTAATAGCTTTTATTTTAATAACTATTATTAGTCGTTTTTTAATATACTTAAAAAGTACTTTAAAAAGGGTTATTATATTAACTTTATAATTTCTTATAAAAAATCCCTTTTTATTACTATTAACCTCGAAGTTATTTATAAGTTATTTTTTATTATATATTAATATTTTTAGCCTTATTAATAGTTTTTTATAAGATATTATATTAAAATAATATTATTTATAAAGGGCTAGGATATGCCCCTAAATACCCCCTAAAAGCCTAAGGTTATTATAAATAATAAAGTATTATTTACTATCCTTTTTAAAAAGGATAATACTATAAATAGAAATATTTTTAAAATATTTTTAATTTATAAGACTAACTATTTTTAATAAGACGTTATTTAGATAAAAATAAATATTAAGCTCGGCCCCGAGAAGAGTTATAAGGTTTATAAATCGTAAAATATTATTAATTATAATAAGTATAACTTATTTTTTAATTAACGCTCTTCTTAATTAGATTTTATAACCTATCCTCCCCTTAATATATACGAGCTAACTTATTTAGTATTTTACAAGTATTATTACCCTAAACTCGTACTAAACGAGGATATTTTTAATACGTTATTTTATTAATATTTATATATTATTATATTTAATATTAATTATTTTTAAAAATCTTTAAGACCCCTAAGTAAATAAGTTAGAATAATAAAATAATTAAGAATAAGCCGGTCTAACTTACCCCTACTAATAATTTTAATAATAATAAAACGGATTCCTAAATAAACCCCGCTATTTTTATTTAAATTTTTATTAAAGATATAAATAAATAAAAAGTATAATTAAAAGTTAAGGGATAATAGGGAATAATTAGTTTAAGAAAGTTTATAAATAAAGAGTTTATTAAAATAAAAGTATTTTACTTATTTTTTTAAAATAGTATTATATAAATTAAAAATACTATAATATTATAAATAAATATTTATAATAAATATATAAATAGAGGTTAAGATTATAAATACTAAGTAAATAATATATTACTTATAAATATTTTTTAAAAATTTCCTAAAAATTTCCTAAAAATTTCTTAAAAATTTCCTAAAAGTTTCCTAAAAAAATTTCTTTAAGTTTTCCTAAAATCTTCTTAAAATTTTCCTAAAATTTTCTTAAAGAATTTTTTAAAATTTCTTAAGAATTTCTTAAAAAATTTTTAAAAGTTTCTTAAGAATTTCTTAAAAGTTTCTTAAGAATTTCTTAAAATTTTTTAAAAAGTTTCTAAAGAATTTCCTAAATATTTCTTTAATATATTTTAAATATTTCCTTAATATATTTTAAATACTTTTTAAATATTTTTATTTTTTTAATTTCTATAGTATTTATAAATATAAATTAATTAATAAATAATAAAATAATAAATTATTAACTTATTTTAATAAATTATAAGCTTATTATATAATTATATATTTAATATAATTTACTAATTATTTATAATTAAAATATTAATATTATATAATAATATATATATTTATTATTATAATAAATAATATATATATATATATATATATAATCTTATTATATTATTATTATTAATAATTAATTAATATTATAATTAATAATTATTTAACTAGTTTTTTTTAATTTATATAAGCCTTAGCCTAGCGAAATAGTATGAGTATTTATTAATACCGTGTATTAATACTATATAACCGATATTAAGAATCGCCCGAGTAACTAGTAAAAGCAGAATACTAAAACAAATATAAGCCTTAGCGTTATAAATATTTTACTAAGTAAATAAAGATTTTAAAACTATTTTTAAATAATAATACGTATATTACGAGCCTAAATCCTAACTTATTAACTTATAATTTTATTAACATCCTTAACTATTTTAATAAGTTCATAATATAAAAAGTATATAAAATTTATTAAAATAGTATAAATATTTACTAATATTATATATTAATACTATATAGTTAATATTAAGAACTGCCCGAGTAGTTAATAAAAGTAGAATATAAAAATAAATAAAAAGTATATAAAAGCTTTAAAACTAGGGCTATAATTATATTAATTATACTTAAGGTTTAAATAATAACGTAATAGCTACTTATTCTCTTTTTAAACTTTAATAATAACTATTATAACTTAATATATATAACTAAAACTAAGACTTACTTTATAAAATTATAATAGTTATAATATATTATATATATAAAAATATAAGAATATAAAGTAATTCTTATAAAATAAAAAAAATTATAAATAAGTTATATATAAATAAAAAGTAGTAATTACGTAATAAAGTAATTATTATAATTACTTTAAGTAATCGCTTATTAGTATTTATTAAGTAATTATTTAATAAATAAAAGTAATTATTAATAAAAGATATATTTATAAGCGGACTTATATATAATATAAACTTAAGCTAGGCTTAAGAATAGACTTTTTATAGCTTTTTTAATAATTAACTTAGTATTAAATTTTATAATTATTTTTAGTTATTCTTATTAAAAACCCCTTTTAATAAGGTTATAATTAATTACTAAAGCTTTATTTATTTTATAATTTATAAATATAATTTTAGAGAAGCTATTTATAATTATAATACTATTTACTTAGTACTCGTAGTCTTAGTTTTTATTAATATACTTATTATAATTAGCTAGTTATAATATTTTAATTACTCTTATTTAATAAGTTAACTTTATAAAACTTACTAAATAATAAAAAAAAAACGACGATATTTTTTAAAACCTTAAGTACTTTTTTATTTAATTCTAAAAAACTTATTAACTTAATTAATAAACTAGCTAAAGCCGAGGATAATAAAATACTTAATATTACTTATAACTTTAATAATAATATAGTTTTTAAAAAAGTAAATTATAAAAAAGGGAATTAATAGGGACGCATAACGAATTAATACGGACGCATAGCTCTTAGGGATATATAATATTCTCTATTTTTAATTAGTTTAAAAAAATAGTACCTCTTTATAAAAATAATAAGGGTAACTATATTAATATAGTTATTCTTATTATCTTTTCTAACCTAAGCTCTAGTTTAAAATTTTTAAAAATAAGAATATTATTATAACCTACGTACTTATTTAGAACTAGTATATTACCTATTTAAGATTTATAAATTTTAAATAAGCTAGTAATCTAAGCTTTTATAAATTTTAAATAAATAAGGCTTCTTTTTATTATATACTTAAGATATATAAAAAGTAAATTATAGTAATATCTACTTAATTACCTCTTTTAATATAGTTATAATAATTTATTATTATTATAAACTACTTCTTATTAGCTCCGTTTTTTTTAAATACTAAGGTATATCGGCCGTTTACTTATATAATTCCTTATTATCCTCCCCTTATTAAAAACGCTAAACTAGCTCCTTATTTATTATTAAAATAAGCTCGATATTTAGCTTTAACTTAGCTAATTTATTTTTTTTATAAGCTTAGCTAGTATCGACTTATTTTTATTTTTAAATAAGTAGCCTCGCTTTTTATTATTAATACCTTAGTTATTATAAATAATACGAGCTTAACTAACTAACTAGCCTTTTTTAAATAAAGCTAGTTATAATAAAATAAGCTATATTATATTTTTTAGCTTATTATAAAGGGATATAATAATTTTAAGGTTAAAGATCCGGTAATATAAATTTAAAAAAGACGTTTTTTAAAAACGTTACTAAGGGTATATTTTTTATTTATTAAAAATAGCTAAATTTAATATTTTAAAATAGATCTTATAATAATATAGGATACTTAACTTAATTAAAATAGTATAGTTTAAATTATAAAATCCGAGGGGTTTTAAAAATAGCTTCTTATTAAATAGTATTATTTTTTTTATAAGCCGGCCTTATATCCTAATTAAAATAAAATATTTTAAAAGAAGTATTATTTAAAGTTTACTTAGGTACTTAAAGCGAGTACTTATATACTCCCGGCTTATAAGTACCTCGTTTTTTATATAAGCTTAGTAAAAACATAGCTCTTAATTACTAATTATATCTTATATAATATTAATAAGCTAATATAAGTAACTAAAACTATTTAAGAAATAACCCTTAATATTATTATTACTTAACTTAGTATTAAAAATAATATAAATACTAAAGTTCTAGTATTTTTAAATAAAATAATAGGCCTATTATACTCTTAAAAATAAGTATATTATATAAAAGTATTAGAAGATTAGGTATTAGTTATTAAACTTTTTATAAAGCTTAGTCTAGGCTTTTTTAAAAATATACTTAGTCTTAATAAAAATAATAAACTTTTATATTATAAGGATCCTACGATATATATAAAAAGGGGGCTTATTAATAAGTATATTAATATAAGCTTTATTCTTATTACTTAGCGTAGCTATTATTTATATTAATAACTAATATCTCTTATTATTAAACTTATTATTATTATTATTATAACTACGGTCCTTAACTTATTTCTATTTAGCCCTAAGTATAATATTAAAGTTAATATAATAAATATAGAGTTATTACTAAACGTCCGGGAACTACTTATTTAATATAGCCTTTATTTATTTATTATAATTTATAATAATAATAATAGGGTAACGGACTAAGTATTAGTCTATAAGTTAGTAAATACTTATTAAGAGAAATTAAAAACCCTCTAGTCTTTTATTATTAATAAGGCCGAACGTAGTATTATAAATAAATCTAAAATAAGTCTACTTAATAACTTAAAAAAGAGGGAGCTTAAAGCAATTAATATTATAAGTATTATTAAAACTAATTATTTTAGGGAATTACTTTTATATTTAAAAATAATAAAAAAAGGTTTAAATAAGGTTAATAAGGTAGTTTAGCTCGTTATTTACTTATTTTATTATATATAGGATATTTCGCTCGTTAAATAGCTTAATTAATATTATAATTAGCGAGTATTTAGCTAGTTTCTCTTAGTTTATACGAGCCCTAGTATTATAAATATCTTACTAAATAAATAAAGACTTTAAGAACTATTTTTAAATAATAGCGCGTACGTTACGTACCTAAATCCTAACCTATCGGCTTATAGTTTTAATAATATCCTTAACTAACTAGGTAAGTTTATAATAAAAAGGGTATATAGATATTTTAAAACTAGGCCTATAGTTATATTAGCTATATTAGGGATTCTTATATTATTATAATAATTACTATCCCTCGACCTTAGCCTTAGTAATTAACTTTTATTTATAATTATATTTTTAGGATCTCCGTTATTTTAAACTTATATTACGGCTAAGCTTAGGATATTTATATTAATTATATTAAAATATATACTGAATATTTTTTTTATTTTACTTATACCCGTAATATTTTATAATACTAAAGCTATTAGCCTTAGTAAAAGTATTAACTTAATCGAAAAGAGTATTTGTTATTAGCTCTAGGCTACTAAGAATTAATAAGTTTAGGGTTTTATTTAAGAGAGGAGAGGAGGATTTATTACTTTAAGTATAATAAAAAACTACGGTTTAAAAAGATAATAAACTTAAAAAAGGGTTTTATTATAGAGGTAAATAGGGTAATAAGTTTATTTAAGAACTTTACGTTTTTTATTATAAACGGCTTTATTTATATTATTAAATAAGGCTAGTTATTAACTTTTTATTAGTCTTAATAACTTATATAATAAGCTAAAGAATATTATTAAACTATTCTATAATAAGCTAAGTAGGTTATTAAGATTTATTAAAAAAAAGAGAGGGACTAAGCTTTAGTAATATTTAGGGGAGGGTAGTATACTAAGTAGTTTATATCCCTTTTAAAAAATAGTACGTAAAGTAAAATATAAGCTATTTAAACTCTTTATTAAAAGGGAGAGGACTACGTACTAATAAAAATCGGAGAATAGTAAAAAGCTAGAGAGTATTAGTTTTATTAAAGAATTTCTAATTAAAATAGAAGGTTAGTTCTATTTTAATATATTAATATAAATAGTAAAATAATAGTTACGTTTTTCGTAATAGCTTAGGTAAAATATCGTTTATTAAGTTATTATATATATAAAGATTACATTCTATTTAAAATAGGAGATAATAATATATTATTATTATCGGAGCGTTAGCGTTTTATAAAATAGCTTTAATTATCTAAGCTATTAAATTAAGCTTAGTAATATAAGCTTAGTATATAAGTTATTAAAAGAGCTATTTTATATTATATAAACTAGTATAGTTTTAAAAAAAAGAGGACGTAAGATACGTTAAGTCGATAATAGCTTCGTAATAAAGCTCTCTTAAAGTATAATCGTATAAAAGAAATTATAAAAAGGGATAAGTATTTTAAAAAAAAGTAATAAAATTTAAGTATATTAATAATAAATTTTTAAACTAATTAGAGGTAGAGAATATTATACGTCCTTAAGAGCTATGCGTCCGTATTAATTCGTTATACGTCCCTATTAATTCTTATAAAAAAATACGACGTATTATTAAATAAAATAATAAGTAAAATAAAAAACTTATAAAGCTTTTTAATAATAACTCTACTTAAATAGTTATATTTTTAATTAAAAATAATAAATATATTATTACTTTTTAAAATATAGTTAACGAAGCTATAATTAACTTAGGAATTAAAAAGAAAGAAGTAAACGATTTAAAATAAAAAATTAGAACTCTTTAAGCTATTATTAGTATTATTAAAACTTTTATAAATAAATAAAAAAAAACTTAAGTTTAATATACTTATTATTTTTAATATAATTACTAAACGTCTTAAGGGATTTTTAATTTAGAATAAAACTTATTAAACGTTTTATATTACTAATTTTTATAATAAAATTAAACGAATTATTTACGTAATAACCTTTTTTAAAAAGTAAGCCCTAGAGTAGTTCGAACTTTTTTAAAAAAAAATCTTTTAATAATAATAGTTATTTATTATATTATAAAAAAAAAACCCTAAATATTTTTAGGAATTAATAGGGACGTATAACGAATTAATATAAACGTATAACTCTTAAGGACGTATAATATTCTCTATTTTTAATTAATTTAAAAAAATAGTACCTTTTTATAAAAATAATAAAAGTAATTATATTAATATAGCTATTTTTATTATCCTTTCTAATTTAAGCTTTAGTTTAAAATTTTTAAAAATAAGAATATTATTATAATACCTATACTCGTTTAGAACTACTATATTACTTATTTAAAATTAATAAATTTTAAATAAACTAATAATCTAAGCTTTTATAAATTTTAAATAAATAAGGCTTTTTTATATTATATATTTAAAATATATAAAAAGTAAATTATAATAACGTCCGCTTAACTACTTTTTTTAATATAATTATAATAATTTATTATTATTATAAATTACTTTTTATTAGCTCCGTTTTTTTTTAAATATTAAGTTATATTAACTATTTATTTATATAATTCCCTATTATCCTCTTTTTATTTAAAACGCTAAACTAGCTCTTTATTTATTATTAAAATAAGCTTAATATTTAGTTTTAACTTAGTTAACTTATTTTTTTTATAAACTTAGTTAGTATCGATTTATTTTTATTTTTAAATAAGCGGCCTTGTTTTTTATTATTAATACTTTAGTTATTATAAGTAATATAAGCTTAATTAATTAACTAGCCTTTTTAAAATAAAGTTAGTTATAATAAAATAGGCTATATTATATTCTTTAGCTTATTATAGAGGGATATAGTAATCTTAAGGTTAAGAATTTAATAATATAAATTTAAAAAAGACGTTTTTTAAAAACGTTATTAAAAATATACTTCTTACTTATTAAAAGTAGCTAAATTTAATATTTTAAAATAGATTTTATAGTAATATAAAATACTTATCTTAATTAAAATAATATAATTTAAATTATAAAATCCGAGAGGTTTTAAAAATAACCTCTTATTAAATAGTATTACTTTTTTTATAAGCCGGCTTTATATCTTAATTAAAATAAAATATTTTAAAAGAAGTATTATTTAAAGTTTATTTAAGTACTTAAAACGAGTATTTATATATTCTTAATTTATAAATACCTCGTTTTTTATATAAGCTTAGTAAAAGTATAGCTCTTAATTACTAATTATATTTTATATAATATTAATAAGCCGATATAAATAACTAAAACTATTTAAAAAATAACTTTTAATATTATTATTACTTAACTTAGTATTAGAAGTAATATAAGTATTAAAGTTTTAGTATTTTTAAATAAAATAATAGGCTTATTATATTTTTAAAAATAAGTATATTATATAAAAGTACTAGAGGATTAGGTATTAATTATTAAACTTTTTATAAAACTTAGTCTAGGCTTTTTTAAAAATATACTTAGTTTTAATAAAAATAATAAGCTTTTATATTATAAAAACCTTATAATATATATAAAGGGGGGGCTTATTAATAAGTATATTAATATAGGCCTTATCCTTATTACTTAGTATAATTATTATTTATATTAATAATTAATATTTTTTATTATTAAACTTATTATTATTATTATTATAACTACGGTCCTTAACCTACTTCTATTTAGCCCTAAGTATAATATTAAAATTAATATAATAAATATAAAATTATTACTAAATATTTAAAAACTACTTATTTAGTATAGCTTTTATTTATTTATTATAGTTTATAATAATAATAATAATAAGGTAACCGACTAAGTATTAGTTTATAAATTAGTAAATATTTATTAAGAAAAACCGGAAACCTTTTAGTTTTTTATTATTAATAAAACTAAATATAGCGTTATAAATAGATTTAAAATAGGTTTACTTAGTAACTTAAAAAAAAGGAGCTTAAAACGATTAGTATTATAAATATTATTAAAGCTAATTATTTTAGAAAATCGTTTTTATATTTAAAAATAGTAAAAAAAGGTTTAACTAAAGTTAATAAGGCGGTTTAGCTCGTCGTTTACCTATTTTATTATATATAAAATATTTTATTTATTAAATAGTTTAATTAATATTATAATTAATAAGTATTTAGCTAGTTTTTTTTAGTTTATATAAGCCCTAGTATTATAAATATTTCGCTAAGTAAATAAGGACTTTAAGAACTATTTTTAAATAATAATACGTATATTACGAGCTTAAAACCTAACTTATTAGCTTATAGTTTTAATAATATTTTTAATTACTTTAGTAAATTTATAATATAAAAAGTATATAAAGGCTTTAAAACTAGGGCTATAATTATATTAATTATACTAAAGGTTTAAATAATAATATAATAACTACTTATTCTTTTCTTAAGCCTTAATAATAATTTATTATTTATAACCGTATTTACGAAACTTATATTATTAAATACTAGCGCTTTATATAAGCCTAGGCTTATTAAACTAATTATATTAAAAAGTATATTAAATAATTTAGCCTTAAGCTTTATATTTATTCTATTTTATAATATTAAATTTATTAACTCTTATATAGTAGTTTTTCTTGAACTTTATAAATATAAAAAATTAATTTTAACGGGATTACGCTTTAAAAAAAGTTATATAATACGGTATATTTTTTAACTATATAATATACGTAATATACCCTAAGTACGCGCTTAACGTAATATAATAATTTTAATATAAAACCTACTATATAATTTAGGATACGTAAGCTACCCTTTTTAACTACTTATTAATAATAAGCTAAGTAATATATTTATATAATAATACTAATTAAAAAGGTTAATAATAAAAATTAGTTATAATAGTTAATTATAATAATCGGTTATAATAGTTAAAAGCAGCCTTTTTTAATTATAAAGGTTCTAAACTTTAATAATAACGTAGAGGTTTTTAAAAAAAAGGGCTAAATAGGCTAATATTTATTATTTTTTGAAGTTTATAAAGATTTTTTTTATTCTTATTACTTTTAATATTACCTAAAGCTACTCTTTATTTAAATTAAATAGATTTACTAAATAACTTTATTAAATAAACTTATTAATATATAAATTATTATTTAAATAGCTAGTTAAATAACTAATTAAGAAGTTAGCTAGTTAAAATATTATTTTAATAAGAATTTCTTAGTATATAGTTAGTAATTAGTAAGTTAAAAATACTTATTAATAAGTCTACTTTTCTTAAGCTAGGTACCCTTAGTTAGCTTAATACTATAATTATTATAATTAACATAAGTATATTTAAGAATTAATAAAGTACTTTTTAATAATATAAAATTTAGCTAAGTAATAATATAAGTACTATAAATAGCTAGGTTAATACGGATATTAAGATTTAATATATTAATATTAACTTAAAAATTATACTTTATAGAGCTAAAAGTCCTTTTAATATAAGCTATATTATAAACGTAAGTAAATATATAAAGGGCCCCTTAACCCTTAATAAAAAGGAATATATAATATAAGATTTAATTATTTATATAAGCTAATACTAAGAGGTTTTATATATATTTAAATAAGTATAGCTCGCTTTTTAAATAAATAAAAAAAGGTTAAAAGTTATTAATAAAAAGAAAATAACGGTCGAGTTAGTTAATTTTAATTAATAATTAAGTATAGAGCGTAATATATTTAGTGTTTTTTAATACGTAATATATAGTACGGCCCTAGTAAATTACTTTATTAAAAAAATAATTTCTCTTATTATTAATACTTAAAAAAACCTATAAAATATTCTTATTTATAATTTAATAAAATATTATAAATATTAATTTATACTTTATATTAATATTATAAAAAAAATATTTTAAATTACTTAAATAAAAATAAAGTTAAAAAAAAAATATAAAAATATTTTAAAAGCTTTTATTTTATTAGCTTATTTCTTATTCTTATTTTCGTTAATTAAGTACTATTTTTACTTTTATTACCCTATTTAAGTAATTTTATTTAATAATAAACTTATACTTTTTATAGGCCTAGTTTATTAAAAACTTACGCTCTTTACGTTCTTATTTAAGCTTAAACTCCTATTCTTTTTATTCTTTATTTTCTTAAATCTTATTAACCCTTATTTATTATTTTTTAAATATAAAATAATTTATACTTATTTACGTTTATAATTAGGTAGTTTATTTTTATAAACCGCTATAAAGTACTAAAGAACTCGGGGGGTTTTAACTTTTATTTAATAAAAAAAGTATTTTAAAAAATAAAATACTTACTCCGCGTTAAAACTAAGTATTATTAAGATTATTATAATTATTAAAACTAAAGCTATTAAAATTCTTATTTTAAGAACTATTTTATTAATTAATAACTAAATCTTTACGAGTTTTTTATTAAGTATAAAATAGTTCTTTAATATTAGTTTATAAACTCTTAGCCCGATCTCTTATTTTTTTTTTTTAATTTAATAATTAATAAATATCTATTAAAGCGCATTTTAAATATACTCTAACGTTATATTAAATACTAAAAACGGCTTATAATACTAATATTTTAATATAAAGTTATAATATACTTATAACGTATTATAAAATCTTACGATATTAAATTTTAATCTTAGTTACGAGTATTATTAAAGTTAGCTAATACTTATAATAGCTAATTATTAATACGTACTTATTAATTATAATAAGTAAAAGGAAATACTAGCTAGTTTAAATATATAAAACTAAATAAAAGATCTTAACTATATTTATATTATTAAGTATTAAAAGCTAGTTTTTTAAAAAAACCTTAGTTATCTTATTATAAAACCCGGTTATAATATATAATTCTCGTTTATATTTTACCTAGTTAATATACTACGAAAAGTTTTTTATAAAATAATAAGTTATTATTAATTAAGTAAGGTATTAATAAAAAATATTTTAAAAATATTTTAAAAACGTTTTCCCTTTTTAAAATATTTTTAAAATGTTTTTATTATAAACTATATATAGTAAAATATAATATTTATAATAAATTGTATTATATAGCTCGTTATAGTTAAGTACTATTTAATATTTTAAGAAAGATATTAATATATTATAAATAGAGTTTATACTACGAGAATAATTTTTACCTAGGAGTTTTTTAATACCTTTTTTAAAATATACGTAATATAAGTATATATAGTTTTAGACTTATATAAGCTATATTTATTAAGAATTAAACCTTTTAATAAAGTATTTACTTAAGCTCTTAATTACTATATTTACTTAATTTAAAGTAATTCTAAAAAGGCCGGTTTTATAAACGTATTTTTATTAAACCTAAACTTAATACTTTTACTTTAAAATATTAAATATAGCTCGAAATATATAATAGTATATATTTATAGTTTTAGTATTTATATAGACCTATATAAGAAATAAAGCTTTATAAGTAATATATTAGTAATTTTAGAATAAAGGTTAAGAAATATTTCGGAAATATTTCTAATATTATAATATATTTTTTTCGCTATTCTAGCTATACTAGCCTTAGATAATTTCTTATTAACTTATACTTTTTATATATTTATAGTTTATATTAACTATAAACGACTTTATATTATCGAACTTTTATTATTCCGCTTATTTTTAAAAAAAGTAAATAACTATATAATTAGTATTAGATTAGTATATATACTAGATATACTATATATTTATTATAATATTAAAATAGCTATTTTTTATATTTATAAAGAAACTTACGTATATTTACTTATTTACTTCTCTTTATTATTATAATATAAAAGCTAAGGTCTAACTTCTCTTAAAAAATAGAAGAATCTATTATTTATAAATAATATATTATAAAAAGTCTATTTTTATAAGGCTTTAATAAATATTTATAATTATTTACCCCTTATTTTTAGTTAAGAATTCTTAGAGTTAAGGAGATTAAAAAAAGGTATTTAAACTCGTACTTAGTTTATTAATCCTTTAGAGAACTTAAAAAATACTTTAAATAATAGTTTTTAGAGTTTTATTTAGTAATAGTAAAGGATAGTTATATTTATTATAAAATATTAAGATAATAAATAATATTATCTTAATATCTTTTAAAATAAAATATCGATATTTAATAAAATATTTTATTATTTTAAGTTTAGGTAGTAGTTTAAAATAAGTTTTATCTAATTAGTAATAACTTAGCCTTATTTTTTAATAAAATATTTAATAAGCTTATTATAAATAGGACGTTTTTAATAATTCGATATAAATATATAGTATTCTTAACCCCTTTTTGTTATAAATTATATATCCGTTTTATTTATAGCTATTTTAATATATTATATATAATATTTCTAATTTAATAAAATTAGATAAAAGTAGTAATTTATAAGTTTTTATAAAAGATACGAATTTTAGTATATTAAGATCTATTACTAAAGACTAATAAGCTCTTATTAAGTTTTTTATAAGTTATTTATATTATTTTATTAAGTAATCTTATATATATACTATATTATATTTTTTTTAGTTTAAAAAAGTATATTATATTCTATTTTTAATATATAATACTTTTTTTAAATTTAGTATATATAGCATAAATAATACTTTATTTAAAAAGAAAACGATTAGAAATGTTCTTAAAACGTTTTTAAAACGTTTTTAAAATGTTTTTTAGATAACTAGACTTACTTAATAATCTTTTTTATAATATTAAATATCTTAACTCTATTTCGTAATATATTATATTTCTTAACGAGGTTTTTTAAAATAATTATATAATAAAAGTCGTTATAAGGTATATATAGATAGGCTTTACTACTTTAATAAGTATAATAGTATTACGTTATAAGTATATCTCTTAGAATAATACTAGTTATTAGAAAACTAATAATACTTTATTAAGTATTATATTAAATTTACTATTCTTTAATAATTCCTAATATTAAAAAATAGAAAGTTAAATATACTATATCCTATAGCTACTTAATTTCTTTTATAAATAAGGCTTTAGTTAAAATAATAAGCGTAACTCTATTATTAATAGTTAGAAAAAACTTAAGTATACTGGCCGTATATTAAAACTATTATACTATAATAATACCTCGGTTATTTTAAGTTTTAGTACGGATATTTAAGCTATTAAAAATAATAATATAATTATCGGAATTATTATTTATAACCTAAGTATTATATTAATATTTAGTATAGAGGTTTAATTTATATAATACTTATTTGTTTAATTAACCTTTTATAAATAAGAGCTTAATATTTATAAAAATTAAGATATAAAGTAAATATACTATCGTAATCTAAATCTTTTTAAATATTTTATAATAAATTAAATTCGTTTTATTAAAGTAAAAGTATTAAAATAATATTATTATTATATATAATAAATAAGTCTTATAAAAATAATTCTATAAAGCTAGTTATAATAAGCGAATTTTAGTATAATTAAGAAGAAATATAATTAAAAAATATTTTTAAAATAATTTAATAAAGCGTAAAGTAGTATATTCCCTTATTATATAAAACTCGTAATATTTAAATTAGTAATAAAGCGATTATATAGTAAAATATTTTTAGCCCCTAATTAGTTAAAAATTTACCTAGGGATTTATTAATAACTAAGTACTTATTATTATATACGGGACTCTTACCTTAACTAGGGGGGGTTATTATTAGTTTATTAAATTACTCCTTAAGGGTTAGTACTGATAAGTTAAAGGGCGTAAATAAGACCGGGGACCGTTGTCTAATTGGCTTAAAGGTCTACCTATATACGTAATTAGGCGGGATTAATTGCGGAAAAGAATATTTGATAAAGCTTTGTATGATTAAATTAATTTCTTTGATACTACATTTTTTGTAATGTTAATAGGTGTTGTGATAAGTCCGAGATTTAGATTGTTTATAACTATATCTCTTTATATTAGTTATGCTATATAACGAATTTAAGATTAACTAGGACTAGAGCTTTGATCTCTTAGTGTTTTACTAAATATATTGCTCGCTGTTTACGAAGCTCGATCTACGCCCGAGTCTCGTTTACTACTTTCGTCGAACTAATATCTAGTACTAATATATCATAATCCTTTGGATCATATATATGTTTGAGGTGGCCCGAGAGAATTCCGACTTCCTATTAACTCTAACGGGAACTAATTAATCATCTCCCTCCTTTATAAATCCTGATGAAGCCTCTATCGAATGGTAAGAGTAGTCGAATTTCTAATCCGATGAACATGTCTCTAAGAAGAAATCGACGCAGCAGGAATAGTTGTAAGTCCTGCGCAGTCAATAGGGTCACATTCCAACTTATATGTCCTCTTCTTACTTTAGTGAAACCATTAAGTCTTACTCTTCTACCGGTACCGGCCTCCATAGCCACGGCCAAATTCTGCCACATTAACTACGCCGACTTTGTGTTTCGGTCGAATTGCCTTCAAACAATTCTTCGATGACCGCGTCGAGGCTTGCGCTAGCCCTTCTGGCACGATCGACGGCGTTTATGAGCTGGACATCCAGCGCAACAACATCCCCGATTGGGTGCTGGCACCGTCCTCAATTATCGTAGCCAGCGTTAGGATGTTCTTTTACTTGTTAGACCAATGGGCGCGTCAAGTGAGAATGGGGGTTCTGTATCGACTATCAAGAACCAGAAGTATTTGGTTGGCAAAGAATCTTCAATGTTGCTGGTGTAAATGTGATCGAGGCAGCCTACGTCAAAATAAGAGAACACCTAAAATATAATCACAATGAGGCTTAGGTATCAGGTTCAGCATACGCTGCAACACAGACAACATGGAAGTAGACATAGGATCAAAGAGGAGAAGGTCTACAAATACAAAGCTACTAAAACATACCATGATCATCACCCTCGCAACTTCTCGTTAGAGTTAGCCATCTCAACCGCCTTCTCAAAATCCTTCAGAAATACCCACTTTCCACCCTCCTTCCACCCCTTCGCCCTCCACTCACTCCCATCCGCCGGGAAAACCTCCACAACGCCAACCAAACTACTATCATGCGACGCCACAACAAACACATCCGGACTCGCATCAAACCTCTGAATAGCACGCACCGTCTCCCTCGAAGCCTCCAAATCCATGAATATCCCACCCTCAGGCAGCGCATGAAACGGGATCCCATTCGCGTCGCTCCCCGCCTCCCCTAGGACCTTGCTGTAGGGCCCCAGGGCGGCAGAGTTACCAGCCACGGGGTGGACTGCGTGAAACGCCCGTCCGGGACAGCAACTGTGGCCCGGCAGCTGTATTTCCTCTGGTAGCGTCGCGCCGCCGTGCGGTCTCAGGACGGAGCTGTGGTGGAAGGAGTCGCCTGCAAAGTACATGAAACTATCCTCCGTCGTACGAGCCAGGGCGTTGATGTGCCCAATAGCGTGGCCCGGCGCCGAGAGGAGGTAGAAACTCCCGTCGTTGAAGTAATCCAGCGCCTTGAGCCCCCCGATTTCAATCTGAGTGGAAGCAAAGTCTAGTTCACGCACTTCGCGGCCCTCGAACTCGCGAGCGAGGACGGGTGCGTCTGGGATGGTTGGGTAGCCAGGGAAATAGGCCTCCTTCACCCCTGGGCCGACGATCAGCGATGCCGTGGAGGGGAAGAGTGACGGGCGGCCAATGTGATCCGGGTGTGCGTGACTATGGGCAATATCAGCCATCACATTCTCAAGTTTCTTTTGTTGCGCACAAAAAAGCAAACATGGCTTACGTGCCTCCAGAAGAGCGCCTCAATCTCCCTCAAGTCAAGACCGCCCTCGGTCAAAATTTCGGAAACGTATTTTTGGGCAACCATCGTGCCATCCAAGTTCTTCCCCATCTCCAATACAGCTGGAGAGAAGTCATTGTCCCAGTCTTTCGGCAGACCGAGATCGAACACTACGCGTCTAATCTTTCCAGCAGAGTCCTGGTGCGTCACCAGAAATGCGTAGCCTACGCCGTACCACCTCTCGAAGCCGTTCATGGTAGGGCCCATGAAGGGTGCCGTGGGAAGGTCGCCATTGAGGGTTGTGTCGATGATGGAAACAGAGACCGTCGACTTTGAAGGAGGGATATTCAAGGCAGAAGTTGCAGACATGGTTGCGGATAGTTGTTGTTAGTTCAAAGACTCAAGCAAGTGTGATAGAAACAACATTGTACCGGGCAAATGGGACTTTTATATGAGTCTCACCAATCTCACCTCAAAGGTTCAGGCCCAAGCAAGCCAAGAAGCGCGGACGCGCGCCATAGCGGTCGTATTGCTCTTTGTCAGCCCTAGTCAGGCATAGCTTGCTCGCCGGGCCGAACGACATGCAGTCAACAGCAAGCGCCGGCGATGATTAATCCGGACAAGGCGGACGAACTCGGACCATAGCACAGGTACATGAACCATAGCCACGGAAACATGCGGGCTGACCAAGACGGCGGATCCGCGGATCATCCGCGGCTTAACAAGGCATCCGCAATTCAAGCCCCAAAAGGGTCATCCGTATCCGTGGCGTCGATCCCGTCAATCGGATTCGAGAAAGGCAAATGACGCCAAACGTCCGTGGAAACAATCGGAGATCCCCCATGACTGCCCGGGCCAATTCACCTCGCCGGCCGTCAGCCACCGTTTCCCAGTCGGGCCAACCCCGTGCCCGCTGACCGGTGACTGGTCGGGTCCACCTCCGCGGGTACCGGTGTGACAGTACCTGGGCTCTCGAAGTAAGAGCACTCGCCCACCCTTCCGCTGGTGCTTTGTCCTCTTTTTATTTATGAAATCACACAGCAATTGTATGAAAGTCTTTTCCACAAGGACCAGTTATTTTCTGCATGATCCTCCGAGCGGATCTGGAGATCTAAGATGTTCACATATAATGTCACCTGTGTAGGCTCTAATCCACCGCCGCTTGTACTCAAATGCGGATTAATGTGCACTCACTTTGGACAGACGAAGATTGTTTCAAGATCATTATTATTCTAGCCTATCAAAATCAGGACGGTCTATCGATCCATCGTGATGCTAATCCTTAGTACCGTGTAAAAGCCCTCTCAAGGGTGCAAAACAATCATCCTCCACCTGGAACACGACCTGCCTCTTTCCTCCTCTGACTAGGCCGTCAAATCATGGATCTTGCGCTATGCGGCAAATCCTCTTCGTGACAGTGGTATCATTAACTCTTTGCGAATCAAATCACAGAAAAACAATAAAATAGGCTGCGCCGTTCAGCACTCACCGCCCGCCATGCGCGCCTTCTCGTCATTGCTGTTGCTCGGGGAAGCATCAGCAGTGTGGGTATCGCCCGAGAGGTTGGTGTTGGTGCGGTGCTGGGAGCGGCTACGGCGGCCAGTCGACTCGCCAGTATCCTTGCGGCCGAAAGAGTGCCAACTCTTGAAAGAACTGAAGGTGATGGTCTTCTTGAAGTCGCGGCCCTCGTCTTCGCCACCCTGGCTGAAGGCACCGCGAACGACCTGGTGGTCGTCGAGAAGGTTGAAGGTGCGCTTGACGAACTTCCAAGCCTCGACGCCAACGACGTACAGGAGAGTGAATCCGACGACAATACCCCACTCCCAGGTGATGCCAATGTGCTTGAAAAGTGTGGTGTTGAGGGTCGGGATGTAGATGACAGGGAACACAGACAGGGCACCGATGATGACGGCCCAGAACAAGAACTTGTTGCCGTAAATGTCCTTGAAGAAGGGGAACTTGCTCTTGCTGTCGGGGTTGAGACGGAACATGGAGCGGCGAAGATTCTTGAACTCCCAGGCAGAAATGAGAATGATCCAGGTGAGCTCGGCAAAGACAGCGGCGCGGGCACGGAAGACGGGTCTACAAGCCTCGGTGAAGGTCTTATTGCACTCGGAACCCAGGTTTCCGCCGTTGGCTCCGTAGACGACAATGATGAAAGTGGCCAGGGTCAAGGCGCCCATGATGATACCATACACAATCATGTCAATGATGATCTGGTTGGTAAAGACACCGCGCTTCTTATTCTGAGGGGGCTTGCGCATAACGTCGGAAGCAGCCTGCTCACGACCCAGACCGAAGGCGGGGAAGGATGAGGTAACCATGTTGATCCAGAGAATCTCAAGAGGAGAAATTGGGAAGACGGACAGATCGGCACCGTCGCGGAAAGCAAGACCGCAGCACAGAAGAATAACCTCACCAACGTTAGAGCTGAGAAGATGGAGAATGAACTTCTGGATGTTGTCAAACATGCGACGACCCTGGCGAATGGCGGAAACGATGGAATTGAACTTGTCGTCCGTGAGCACAATCTTGGAGGCCGACTTGGCAACATCAGAACCAGAGCCCATGGCAATGCCGACATCAGCACGAGCCAAGGAAGGGGCATCGTTGACACCATCACCAGTCATGGCCATGAAGGCGTTGCGGCGACGGAGGGCGTCGATCATTCGAGTCTTGGTATCGGGAGCACAACGGGCAATGACCAGAGGCAGCTCGGGCATGGCATCAATTTCGGCATCAGTCATTTTGTCGAAATCCGTGGCCTTCTGCACAACAGCTTTGGCTACTTCGTCGGGGAGAACACCCAGGTTCTTGGGGATGATGCCGACTTCTTTGGCAATAGCCTTGGCTGTCTCGGGGTGGTCGCCTGTAAGCATGTGGACCTTGATACCGGCTGAAGAACATTCGGCGATGGATGGCTTAGTCTCTCGGCGGGGAGGGTCGTAGATACCAGCGAGACCAAGAAGAGTAAGACCCTGTTCAACTTCGGTACGCAGAGCATCTTCCTTCTCCTGGGCGACGTCAGCCTGCTTGGTGGTAAACTTTCCATTCCAGTCGCGGCAGCCGATGGCGAGAACTCGCTGGCCTTGGGAGGCCAACTCGTTCATCTGGCTGAGAACGTCCTCTTTCAAGACGTCGGTGAGCTCCTGTCTGTCCTCGCCAAAGCCGATGTGGGTGCAGAGATCAAGGATGCGCTCGACGGCACCCTTGGTGAAGACCAAACTGTTCTCGGGGCTCCAGATATCGGCAGTCTCGTCGTTCTCGGGGATATCGTAGATGACAGACATACGCTTGATGGAGCTGTCAAAGGGGAATTCAGCAAGTTGCTTCCAGCCCAGGCCCTCGAGGGACTTCTTTCCGAGCTTGAAGCGGTGTGAAAAGATTTGAAGAGCAATCTCTGTGGGCTCGCCCGTAGTTTGCCACTTGGCTTCTTCCTCATCGTATCGGACAGTGGCCAGGTTGCAGAGAGCGGAAGACAGGAGGAAAGCCTTGAGGCGCGGGGTCATCTCGGCCTCATTCTCAGTCTCAGGCGCCTTCGCAGGCTGTTTGTTCTGAAGCTTCTCCTCGGGGACATCGAACTTGAGAACAGCGGCAGATCGCTCCTGATCGTAGTCGCGCTTGGGGGCCTCATCGACGACCTTCTCCTGCTCCTTTGACTCCGAGTGGGTGACGCGACCCTTGGTCGGGTCGTTGGGGCTTTGCGAGTCTCGGACAGTGTAGGTGTGGGAGAAGGGAAGCCAAGCCTTGCGGACAATCATAGCACCCTGTGTAAGGGTTCCAGTCTTATCGGAGCAGATGTTGGTGACACCACCAAGGGCCTCGAGAGCAGAAAGGTCTCGGACGACGACGTTAGACTTTCGCATGACCGTCACGGCGACAACCATTGTGATAGTGAGGACCCTGTTAGGCTACTGTTAGTGGTGACTTTGATTGGCAAAGAAGTACTCAGGACTTACGCGACGAGAGATTCCGGGATGATGGCAATACCGAGAGAAACGGCATAGATGATGACTTCGCCAGTAACATCGAACTTGTGAGCAGCGAAGACAATGATGGCCAGGATAATGGCACAACCGAAAAGAAGGTAGGCCAGAGCGGCCAGCTTCTTCTGCAGAGGGGTACCCTCAGTGAGACCCAAGAACTTGCCAACAGCATCGTAGACACGTCTAGAGAGTCCAACAACGGGCTGACGTTTGCCGTACTTCTTGTAGTTCATGGAGCGACCGGGCTTGCGCGTCTTCTTTTGGGTAGATGCAGCGATCTTGCCGACCTCGGTCTGCATGCCAGTAGCAACCACAATACCGCGACCACGGCCCTTGCGAACGATTGTTGTGGCGTATGCGATGTTGAGGCGGTCACCGATACCGACTTCGCCCTCTTCCGTGGCCTTTTTCTCAGAGCCAGGGACCATGATGTTGGCTTCGGTGGTCTTATCGACGGGTTGAGCTTCACCGGTAAGAGACTGCTCATCGCAAGACAGGTTCATAGCCTCGAACATGCGCATGTCGGCAGGCACTGTATCACCCATCTTGAGAAGGATGATGTCACCAGGGACGACTTCAGCGCTGTTGCAACGGTTAGCATGTTTGCCAAGGGAAAACAAGCAAGGCGGCTAAGAGCCAAGAGAGCCAAGATGAGAGGAAGCGGGGGGGACCGCGCGTTGACGCATTGTGCATACTTACTTGGGAATAACTTTGGTCTTTCCGTCGCGGAGAACGTTGGCAGAGGGGGCAGAAAGAGTGCGGAGAGCATCCATCTGCTTCTCGGCGCGGTATTCCTGCCAGAAACCAATGGTGACGTTGGCGACAATGACGAAGGCAAGAACGCCGCCCTCGATGTAGTCGTTGATGGCGAAACTCAGAATCATGGCGAAGACGAGAACGAGCACCATGGCATTGAACAACTGCTTGCTAAGAATTGTGTACCATGGCACCGACTCGCCAACTTCGAACTCATTGGGAGGGTACTTGTCCGAAGCCTGCTGGACTTGCTGCGAAGACAATCCCTTGTCGGGGTCAACTCCGAGCGCCTGCGCGGTCTCTTGGACCGTCAGCAAGAAGGGGTGTTTTGGGTAGTCACCAGACATTGTGTCGTGTCTGAGCTGGCGACGTTGATGCGATGTAGGATGTTTCCATTCACGATCGGGGTGGTAGGTGGAGAGAAGCTTGAATCAGCTGTAGAACTTGCCAAATCGAGGCTGGAGATAGGCGGTTGTAGTGATGATGCCTCTCACTCGCGGATGAGGTCAGAGAGGATGGTTGATGGTTGGCTTGGTAACCTTGGAAAAGCTTCTTCTTCCGTTGTGTGGTTGGAAGGAAGGAGAGGGAAAGCTATCTGACCGACAGATCTAGAGTTTGAGATGACAAAGGTTGAGGGGGGGACAAGGCTACCTTTATAGACTGACAGCCGGGAGACTGGTAGACTTGGAAATGCGCAGGGTTTCGAAAAGTTTGGAAGCTTGTGCCTCGTAACCCACAAGGTCATCAGCGTCAGACTGGGGAAGTGAAAGAAAGAGAAAGAAAAAGCTGGGAAAGATGCCAAGGTCTGGGCATATGATAACACGCCCCCCCTCCCCCTTCGTAGAGGGGCGTTGTCGTGAAGGGAACATTGGCACGAGAGCTTGCAAAAGAAAAAAGGCATTCGGTCATTGTGCCGACTGAAAGTGTGTGATTGGGCGTTGGTGGTTGTACCAAGGCGGTAGACATGGAAGCTTGACTTGGCTGAACTTGGCGGGTGGTGAGCTTCTTGGCTTTTGGAGACCGTTCCAGTTTCCTGAGAAGTTTGGTTTGGAATTGGAAAAGGCAGAAAAAAAAAGAGAGACTGAGAGCAAAGACGGTCCGGTTGGGTGGTGGTCCTCGGGTGACGATGACCTTGGCGGAGCTCTTGGCGGAAGGAAGCGGCGTGGACGGAAGTGGGGCACCCAGAGGGAGTGGGGTCCGGTGGTGGGGCATGGATTAAGGTAGGGAAAGAGCAGGGGGCGCTGGAGAAGGAAGGAACTCCACTGTTTAACTCTATCGTTTTGTATTACTAGAGGATTACCGCAGTATATATAGACGCTACCCTACCCTCAAATTCCGCACTATTTAACCTTAACCCTTTTTTTATTTATTTTTTCTTTTATTCTACCCTCTCCCTTATTAAGGGATTGTTAGAATTATAATTTTAATAACTTATTAATAAGCTAATATTATTATTTAAAAATAAATAACTTACGCTTATATATAAGTACTAGGAGTCTTATTATTATAAAAATAGTAATAAATATACTAAAGTATTTAAAAAAGCTTTTTAATAAATTTTTAATATTATTTAAAATTATAGTTTTTAAGCTATAAAAAAAAGCCGAGGTATTATATTAATATAGCTCTATTTATTTTATTAGTATTAATAATAGTCTTTTTAATATAAAATATATTATTAATACTTTACGGCTACGTTATTATTTTTTATAAATTATATTTAATATTAGTAAGGATTTTAATATTATTTCTTAATTCGTTTTTTAATTTCTTTATTAAGGCCGTTATTATAAAGTTAGTTTAGTTATTAATATTTTAATAAGTATTTTAACTTAACTTAGAGGCTCTTATAGCCCTTAAAAAGAGGCTTTTAAAGGATTTATAATTAAACTTTTTACTTATTATAAATAAAGCTATTATAATTAAAACTATAGTATTAGTTATAAACCTTAATAATAAGTAATTAGTAATATAATTATCTTTTTTTTATAGCGAGCTTAAAAAAGTATTTTAATTTAAATACTAAGTAAATACTATACTATTTTATTAAAACTGTATTTTTATATTTATAACTTAAAAAGAATTAACTTTTTTTAATAATAAGGTACTTAGAAAGAAGGAACTTTGGAGAGAAGGGCCGGAGGGTGGCCCGGGGGTACGCAATGTGAGTATTTGCTCTCTTGCCTTACTCATTGATATATCAAGGCAGGTTGCAGGTTGTTTCTCTATGACATCTTATCGAAAGAATGGAACTTCATCAGGAGAGACTGGAGGTATGGTATTTGCTTGCTCATATGGGCCAGTTGTGTCAAGCGGCCAACAGATCGTGAGCTGCAGTAGCAGGAGGACGGTGTTCTGCCATTGGAGCCTCCATGCAAAACAGCAGAAACATGACTATAAAACGAACGGACCATTGCAGCTGCAAACAGACAGAAAGTTTGTAGCGTGCACACATATTTAAAAATTGAGTGTGACTCTGCAGCTTTTCTCGCTGCGAAGGCAATGGAATGGAACGAACCCATTTCATGTCAGTGACGCCATTGGCCGCCTCTCGGCGAATAAAGTTATTCGATGCGATAAACCAATGGACAGTCTAAACTGCGCCATGGGGGCATGCATCACGTGCTACTGGACATGCTCGAACCAGACGCACAGACATTTTCACATTTTATATGGGGTCTTTGGTACAAGCATGTTGTGTGATTGGCCTGTCATCTCTTGGCCACTGGGTTCCTTCTCTCTTGGCTTTTGCCTCCAGCTAGTCCAGATACCACAGCACCTGGTTACAGCGGGTGGAGGTATCTTGCCAGCCAAGATGCACAGCCTTGGTACTTACGCACCTCAGCGGACTCGCCGCGACTATCCGCCGTAAGTTGGTTGCAAGGGGGCGAATCATGGCGCCTTGGCTGCCCTGAGAGCCTGAGAGCCGCTGGGACTGGACGCCTATACGCTGCGGTGTCATGTTTTTGTTTGGCCGTTTGCGTTGCACCTTCCCGGCCACGCATAGGTACTTGCCTGGATACGAATGGGGAGGTACACCCAAATGGAACAACTCTCGGCTTCACCTCAACAAAAAAAGACCCGAAACAACGTGATCCTTTCAACAACGCCTCTCCAGATGCCGAACTCCTACTTGCACCCCGGAACGACATGCCAAACCCACTCATCGTATATCTCCGAGCGCTGAGGCTGAGAGAGGCTCTGCTCTGACTCTTCGCAAGCTTTGATATCACGTGTACCCTCCCTACGCGTCAGCTGATCAGTCTTCTTCGTATGGAAGATGCTTGCAACCCAAACACGTTGTCTACTCCATCACCGAACCCGAAGAAAGCCGGAGCCAGACGCTGGCTTCGCGTTCCGCCGGGCGGAGCGAGATGGCGACACCGGATGGCAACACGGCACGCCACTTTCAATCACTTTTCGCCCAACTCCGTCCGCTGCCAAGAATCCGACCTTTACCACACCAGTTCGTCCGCGCCGTCGGTCGTACACTATCTTTCACACCATCTAACGCCATCTTGCAAATCAGAAGGTCTGGCTAGGCAGACTTGGACGGCTGGACAAGGTGGGCCGGGGTTCGACCGCGAGCCGCCGGCGCGGGCGATGTAGGAAACATCTCCATCCTCCGGACAACGATTGCCGGCGAACGTCGCCGTGCCGCCCCGGACATGGGCAGAAGAAAAAGCAAGTCTATTCCGACTGCAAGCGAAGAATGTGATGGCCATCCTGCCATTTCTGCAACCGCTACAACCATTCACTCACGCTGGAATGTGGGTTCCTGGCAGTCGTGCCCAGCCTACATACCATCGATACCGAATCCTCTAGAAATAGACCCATCCTGATCAACTGGCAAGGCGACAACTATTCTACCTACGGCCTCCTGTCCATGCTTCGCGCGTATCATATACCTACCATGGCATGACTACAGTCAGGACCTAGCTACCCACCATTGCGACTCCGTTTGCGCCGGCTCTACTTGGCGGCCCTTGGCGGTTCTTGTCCTACGACTCAACGACGTTGGATCAGCTCCGACGTGGGATGACCGAAGCTGGGCCCAGGCATTCTAGACCCCAGAAAATCCCCCTTAACCCCATCATCCCACATCGCCGTCAATTGACCACTCACGGCCCCGAAGCCTGCAGCCCGCAACCCGAGGACACAGGATCGCAGCTCGCACTACCAAACCACCCATCACACACAGACCAGAACGAGGGGACGAGAGACATTACATCGCACACATGGAGGGGTTGCGTCGACGATCCAAGCGCAATGCTGGTCCCTTCTGTCGGTTTTCCTCATCTGTGCTGTCTGTCGCCCATCACCCCGCGCTCGGCGCCCGTATATGCGCACGAGGCATCCGAGATCGAATTATCGCTCCCGGCGGCTAGTGTACTCCCCCTTCCTCATCCGAACTGCTTCAAACCGACGTCCTCCCCAACGCCGAGCTCAAGTTTCCAATTGTTGTCATTCTTGTTCACCAAGTGCAACATTGTGTGGTCTGACACGGTCACAATCTTCTCGGTGGGGTCGCCAAGCGCTTGGCTTCTCGCGACCGCGCAAGATGGTGTGGACCGGGCCAAGTGACGTAGGAGGTTCAACCCAGAGCGCCCTTCCGCCCCCCCCCCCCCCCCTTTGAGCCCCTCGGTTCTCTCGTTCCACGCTCGCTCAGGCCAGAACACCACTAGTTCTTCCTCGCATGCTCTTGGCAACGAAACTATTTCGCCAAGCCGTCGCCGTAGTCCCTGGTGTTGTCGAAACCACAGATCGGGTTCGTGTATAGCTTCGTAGAGAATCCAAATCATGCTCACTGACACTCTCCATGCCGTCATCTCGCGCCACCGGCCATCGTCCCGAACCAACCCCTCGGAACGGCCTATGTTAGACTCTAATTTTCGATTTTCCCCTACGGCGCTATTAGCGTAAGTCACTTTTCTCTTGGAGAAAACAACACGTTGCTCGCACGTTTGTAGCAACATAGCTGGGATGAGACACCTAGCCGGTGGGTGGCAGCATGCTCGCCCATCACAAACACACTTTGAGGGTGGTCACTACAGCAGCAACTCGCTTGCGATGATAGTCGGTACTGCAGTCACGACCTAAGCCTCTAGCTATCCGTTTGCCCGTCTTACCCTTTCCTCGTTCCCGGAATGGTCCACGCGAAGCTTGACCTTTGCTTATCCTCCCACCTCCCATGAGCTTGTATTACGGCACTATGCATGTACCCACGTCTTGGATGATGGAATTAACCCCATTCCCAAGCGTCTGTCTGCCGGTCCTGCGGGGTTGGAGGCATGCAGAATGTATACCTTGCCTTTGACGCTTGGCCGCAGCGCCGTCATCATACATAAAGCAGCAGAGACGAGTATCCACCGAGTCGCAACTCGATCAGAAGATGAAGGATCTCTCAAAGGACCAGACCGGAGCTGCTTTGAGGGGTCCTTTGCTGCGCCGACGCCCTCCTCTCCACCTGTGACTTTATCCAAGGCTTGGTGCTCTTGGGATATTCTTGGCCTTGGCGAAGCTGACCAACGGCCAGATCAAAAGGTTGTAAAACGGCTTTGCCAAGATTAGGCGATCAGCTGAAATCCAGCAGGAGGGAAAACAGATTGAGCTATAGATCTACATGCTTGGTTCCATTGTGTTGCCACACCTTATCTGTCAACAAGTCTTTGATGTAGGTCTTGTTATATTGCAAGATTGCCGATGGGGTATGAAGCTTGTGAGCCATTGGCTTTGGTTCAACCGTCCAAGCCAAGGATCGGCCCAGGTTATTGATTGAGTAACATTATCTGAGACTATTGGCCAGTTCATGTGATACTTGTTGACTGGTACAACTCGTCTCTATTGGCCACTGATCATTGCTGAAGCTCCTGGGTTCGACGAGCGTCGAGACATTTGTCGCTTGCCCAGTAAAGCATCGCAACAGAGCTTAGTTGCGCCTTCCGGATGCGTTGCTCAAGGTAGATGGTTTCCAGAGTACGGTGCAACTTATTTCATGGTCAACATTGCACTTACGAATCTGTTTCACGGTGTAATACCTGACGCCACAAAGGAAAAGTCGGTCAGAACGCTAAGAGTTGCGCAAGTATGTCGGTTATATAAGGTGTGCAGATGTATTATTCAACCAGTCTCCAATGCCATTGACCGATACCTACGTACCTTCCCTCACTAGAAAGGGCCAGGATAGTGAAGATACTGCCAGGTCGCCAGCTTGCAGCAGTGAAAATGAGAATCCCCAAATCCACAGCACTCTGTCTTCTCATCGCCAGGACGGTGAGCTGTAAGTCCTGCGCAATATCCTCAATTGGACAAAAACTGATACACTTTCCAGATGCTCAAGAGCTCTCTCAAGACACCATATCCACCGACGAGCTTCCTGCCCTTTGCTCAGTACTCTGTCTACCGCTCAAACTCGTCTTCCCGAACTGTGATACGCTCTGCCAGACATGCGAGAAGCCCAAGATGTTTTGCAAGACTCGGGAGACGGCCGAGTGTATCGATACGTCCACTGACGTCAATAATTGTGGGAAGTGTGGGAACAAGGTAGGTGTTATTGTCTACATAACTTGCATACATCCTTTTTACCTTGTAGCCAGATATGCGGTATTTGGACTGACATGTTGAACACTAAAGTGCGGCGAAAAGGAAAGCTGTTGTACTTCGAAGTGCGTCCCCGAGAACAACTTTCAGGCCGATGTCAACAATTGTGGCAAATGCGGCGTCAGGGTACGTGGATATTCTGTTGCATCTTCTCCTCTAAAATCGACGTTCCCAATCATTTACTCATTTTCTTTAGTGTGACGAAGGTCAAGCTTGTTGCGATTCCAAGTGTATGAGCACGACGCAGTTGCAGAGTGATGGCAAAAATTGCGGAAAGTGCGGTACCAAGGCAAGTCACCCTCGACATAAAGCCCATCTTGTAGATGCAAGTATCACGGTTTAGTATTGAAGGCTAATTGGACTTTACTAGTGCGGCAAGGGCACGACGTGCTGCAACTCCGAGTGCCTACCCAATGACACATTTCAGAGCGATCCCGTGAACTGCAGCAAATGCGGAAACATGGTGAGGCTCTTGACCAACACGGTCCATTACCCATAGTACAAGACGGTTCGACTGACTACGACAATAGTGCCCTGAAACCTTCAACTGCCACTCAGGCCACTGCCTCGAACCACACACCTGCAAAGCAGGCGTTTCCCTTCTCGAAAGCTGTCAAGACCCCATCGTCAGCGGATCAAGCTGCGGTGCTGGCGAAGACGAATTGTGCGACTGTATGGAGCCTGTTGAAGGCGACCCGTTTTGCGGTGCGTTCGATGGGCAGTATTGTCAGGATATGTGCAATTCTGATAAAGATTGCCAGAATAGCAAGGGGAAGAAGTGTGCGAGAAGAGACAAGACTTGTTGCTCGGCGGTGGCTACTGATGACAAGAGCCACAAAACGTTCAAGGGTGTGTGTTTTGAGGCTTGTGCAGGGAAATAAGGTCCAGTGCCGTTGGAGGCTTGATTTTCCATGTCACCAACAGCCTGTATTCTGCTCTACTCTCCGACACAGCGGTTACGGGAAGTTTGATAATATGAACATATTACGCGTTCAACAGAATTCAGGCCAGTCTATCCAGGAGCGCCATTGATACAAGGACTCAATTACTGCCGCATTCATCAATATGACAGCTGTTGATAGCTCTTTACCACCCCGTTTCCTATTTTCCTGCACGTAAATGCTATATCTACTTACCTTAGTCCGCGAGGTAGACACCTTGATATCTATCGAAGAATGCCTATCAAAGAACCCAAGCTTCTAATCAAACCATTGTCAGGTATGGTCCCCCACTCAGGGTATCTCCGAAACGCAACGCCTTCGAATTTACGATGTCCAGCGTGCCCACTCCCTGAAATCTTCAACCTAATTACTCTGCTTCCTTGAACTTCCTTCCCATGCTACCGGAGATAATCTGAGCATTGGTATAACATTGGAGCTCTCTTCCCACCCATGCTTCATCTCATTCTCATCTCCCTCATACCACACTGGTCTTGGCTTTCACCCATTGCACCACATTGGACAAGGTACATATACTCCTTTCCATCCTGTCAGGGGTATAACTAACGTATCAAGAGAATCTACTCACAGCCATCCATTCATTCACATACACAGCTACGTACACCCACGCAACCGCAAGCATGAAGCTGTCAACTACCCTCGCTATTCTTCTCGCCCCCATGGCAGTCTTCGCCAAACCCCCCAAACGTACCAGCGCACGCCACGTCAGAATCGACAGACTCCCCACTTGCATCCAATACTGCATTGGAGAGACCCAATGGCGCATCAAAGGCGCCACGCTCCCAAAGCTCGCCGGCGAATGGTGCGCGAAAACCGCCGCACACACGCCGGACTGGATCAGCTTCGGCAAAGCTTTGGACGAGTGCAAGAAGCACCAGTGCGATAACAGCATCCAGTGGATCGACCTCGCCGTCTGGCACTGGGACATGTGCGAGTGGAGCGATGTCAAGGAGGAGGGCATGAACCTTCTCAATGGCTATCGCAAGGCGTACTGGTTGCCTAATGATCGTCAACCTATTCGACCTCCTCATTCGAGAAACTGGATCTCGGATGAGACGTTTGAGGCTCCCGATGAGTGGAATGAGAATAATGGAATTGGAGATGACATTCCGGAAGATCAACCTCCGCTCCACGGCTGATAGACCCTCTTCGACGAACCGCTTCTGAACGAGATTGGTGGCATCTGAGAGGATGGATATCAAAGTCTAGATATGGTCGTCCGGAGGGATGCGCGTCAGTCGGCACCGGCCAAGATGTTGGCGACTACACGAGGCTTTTCCACCAGCCATTAATCCCATGTTCGATGCGGTCCCCGCGAAAGGTACCTATGCTAAATCAGCCACCATCAACTTGCACCAACCCTGTCGCAAGTAATGTTTCGATGACTACTCAGTTATTGATAGGTAGATATCAATGAATGTATCATGTATTGAAACATTATTGAGAGATTGCTGCTTCTCTCAGTCGCTCTCTGGGCTTAGAATTCTATTTGCAGAAACCTCTCCGTGTCGCAAGGTCATACCTGTGTAGGTTGTAAACATAGACATCCTAGCTCCATAGCTCAGATTCAAGTCCGTAGTATTTGACAAAGTCCGACAGGTTTTGCGGACTTTCAACTGAAGTCCCTCTCAGTGAAGCCAAAATGTGGCTGTGGCAGTCACAGCTGAACGCAATTGTGACACTGCATGTAGCATGACTGCCGAGAGGCGGACTTGGCGGACTTTGAGCAATCCTGTTGCTGAAACTAAGTATCTTCACCTGCACCTTTGAAGATTAGATAAATAACACTTGCGCGAGAGTTTTTAGTACGTTGAATGTTTTACCAAACAATCATTTCGCGTTTCCATTGATATTTTGCGCCTTACACTCACTTTTAACCATGACAGGTGCTGCTCTTTTCGTCGGAAGTGATGGACAAGTCGTTACTCGACATGACCTCCCTCCAGTCACAGCACGAGACGACGAGATTCTCATTGATGTCGTCTACTCGGGAGTCAACCCTGCGGATCTCAAGATAGTACACTTCACCAACTTCCGCAACTCTGTCTCGGGAACCGACTTCTGCGGCATGGTCCTAGACTGCCCCGCGCTCGTCGACTCTGGGTTCAAAGTCGGCGACATCGTGGCCGGTCAGAGTGTTGCCCATGGTGAATACTCCAAAGAGTACGGCGCTCATAAGCCGCGCATCTCCACGCCGAAACTTGGCCTTTTCAGAGTCCCTGAGAACATGCCCCGCCCCGACGCTGCAGCCATAACCACCGTCAGCCACACCGCCAGCGACGCATTGTACAACAACTTCAAACTTCCTCTCCCAGGATCCAGTACTGATGTTGTTGAGGGCACGCTGGTTGTATGGGGTGGAGGAACGGCCGTCGGCCTGTCCGCCATCCAGCTGGCCCGAGCTAGCGGGGTTACCAACATCATCACTACGGCATCTCTCCCCCGTCATGATCTTCTCCGAGGACTCGGTGCAACCGAATGCTTCGACTACAAGGATGCCGATGTCTCAGACAAGGTCAGACAAGCGGTCATCAAAACAGGCCACTCTCGGGTATGGGGATTCGAGACCGCGGGGTCGCTCGAATCAAGTCAGCTGCTGCTCGGTGCGCTTACCAACATCAATGCCGATACTCAATTTTCTTGGGTCAATGCAACGGGTGCGCAGCGTCCGCCAAGCGAATCAGTCCTCGGATCCCGAGACTACGATATTGTCTTCGAGGTTGCCGGTGGTCGCCATGTCATCCCCGCAGAACCTGGAAAGGCCTCCAACATGTGGGCTGCTCTCGACTGGGTAGTCAAGAGTTACGGAAAGGGATTCGAGCTTCCTGTCGTGCGTGTGTTCGAGGGTACGGGAGAAAAGGCGCTGGAAGAGATGGAGACGGTGTCCAAGCAAGGAACTTTTGGGAAGCTCGTGCTGAAGCATCCCCTTCAGTGATGCTAACGCTAGGGCTGGTGTTTTCATGCAAATAGTCCGGGGCGGCTGCCAAACCCATCTCTCTCTTTCGAAGAACAAGTCAGGAAAGTGATGGAAGTGAACATCCCAGAGGTGAAGGAAATCCTGGGAGGGAAGAATGGGATGTCAGAAGCAGGAAACGATGCGTACTGATTTCACAATCTGGTAGTCATCAGATTTTAGAAGAGGCGGTTCATAAGGTGCTGACTTATACGGTATACAGGGACAGCGGACTTTGAAGTAATTTTAGTGCTTGAATCTTCAGGTTCCCTTCCCGGTCGGCGGACGGCCAGGGTCCCCACTTTCCTCCACTATCCATCCGCCGTTCCTCCGCTAGTGCTCCGGAGCAATTCCGCCGCATTGTGTACTGTGCCTGACGTGATACACAGTCGGCATTCTGACAGTCTACCGATATAGCTTCAGCCTCCATGCTTGACATCATGCTTTCTACATGTCTCCGAAGCATTTCGCGTGTGCGTCTCAAGAATTTACAAAGTTCCAATAGTACCGAGCGGAGGAACTATCATCGCGCGCGCTTACTTCAAGCCCGATACTTCCGGACTTCGGACTCTATCTTCAGCTTTAAAGCTTAAAGGCACTTATTCAATTCTATGCAACTATTTCAGCGCATCAAGTATAAATGACGATGGACCGATGCCAAATTCATCACCAGACCTCCATCGCATCACAAACCTTTCAGCCTCAAGACAGCCCTCCCCTGCAACTCTCCAGATCTTTTGGAAACTGAGTCTTCCCTCAAGTGGCATCCTCAACACAATCTTTTCAGAATGGCTAATCAGTGGATGCCTCTGAAGGATATGCCTAATTTGAAAGGAAAGATCGCCGTCGTGACGGGCGGCAAGTACGCAACTATCTCCAAATCACCCAAGTGTTGTAAAATCCTCGTCCCTCAGGCGGGTATCTGACAGGACACGGTCAACAGCAGCGATATTGGTCGCGAAATGGCAAGACTTCTCGCACAGAAGAGCGCAAAGGTCTACTTCACCACACGCTCCGATACAACAGCAATCAAAACACGCAATCAAATCTTGGACGCCCATCCCGAAATCGACCCCGAGAATCTGCAGTGGATGACAATGGATGTCACCGACATGCGTAGTGTAACTTCGACAGTGGACAAGCTCAAGGCGAAGGAGCACAAAGTCGACATTCTAGGTACGTCTCATCACTGATCCTTTTTCTCCTTCTTGCCTGGTTCTCACATGCAGATCGTCCAGTCCACAATGCGGCCGCAGGAACAACGTCTACGGAATTGGTTGGACCTGGATGGGAGGTACATATGGCTACCAAGTATGTCAACCAGTCTCGATTAGTTGGAAAAGTTGAGCATAAGGTACTAAACATTGTAGTTTCATCGGCCCCTTTCTCCTCACCAACCGCATGCTCCCGCTGCTGAAGAACGCCCTCAAGGATGAAGACGCCGACGTCCGAGTGGTCACGATGAGCTCAAGTGCTCAAGTCGCATTGGTACCGGGCAAATTTCCATTCAACTTCAACTCTCCCGACTGCTTCTGTAATCCAGTCCCCTCGCCTCCCTGGCAGTGGCGCTATGTCGGTCGCTTCATATTCGGCTTCGACACGATCCGCTACGGCGTATCCAAAGCTGCCAATGCCATACTCGCCCAGGAACTGCAGAAGCGGATGGATGAGCAGAAACTGCCGATTTTATCCATGGCAGTACACCCCGGCGAAGTCGCCACTGAGGGCGTCTTCTCAGTCAATCCTAGTCTGATCAAGACGATTGCGCGTTGGACATTCATCTCCCCAGAGCAGGGCGCTGCGACGCCCGTCTTTGCAGCTGTCTCGAAGGAGATTCGCCAGGATGCCTCCAAATACAAGGGCAAGTTTGTGTTCCCTGGTGGGAAGATCGGAGACCCGAACCCAGTCGCTTCGAATAAGGAGCAAGTTACTGGATTATGGCGCAACGCCAATGAGGAAGTGAATTCGCAGCTTCGCGCTCACGGACTCCCTGGTCTTCAACCATGGTAATCAGGTGCTGAAGTCTCTCGAATCACTTTTGGTAGCTCGCTTGTTGCTGTGCTTCCATGTAGAGTACATGTGTATGTATATGTATGCAGTCAACAACTTAGAAACAAATTGCTATTTCGGATCCTCGAGAGAAGCCACATGCACGTCTCACTGTAACTAGATGAGCACTGCACCACTTCACTGATTTCGTTGCAATGATGAGCAATAGGCTAGTTAACCCATAACGCCAAACTCGGTAGAGCTCAAACACAAGTCCCATAGTTTACAGAAACACAATCTCCGGTGCTCACAACCCACTGATCCACCTTTTCCAATCCCCATAGAAGAGTGAACATCAGCCGCGCAAACTCATCAACCTCAGCAGCCCGGATTCCTCGGGCCACCAGAGACTGTCCCTTTAGGCTATGCAGAAATAAAGGGTCCTCTTTCCGCGCGGCGGCTTCCCAGCGGGCAGGGGAGGAAGCTTCCCAGAGTTCGCCGCGGAGCGTGATACAGACGTCACCGGCACAGTCATGAGTCCAAGTCTCTTTCAGGCTGGTGTATACCCCCGTAGCCATACTCGTAAGAAGGAACGTGCGACGGATGGACTCGGAGAGGATGAAGGCTTGATACAAGCTGGTGACTACGTCCGTCTCAATGGTTTGAGTACATGACATCCTCGATAGAAAGTTGGGAAAAACTGGGGACGTCGTTGCATCTAGCGCTGCCGACTCCCACAGCTGGCGGGCCCAGAGACGCAGGGTGTCTATCAAGTTCTCCGCTTTGCTTCTCCGAGGTATTGACGGGGAGAAGAGGCACAAGAGCAGGTGGATCAAAAGAGCCTGAGTGCGCGCCAGGTGTTGCCTTGTCGAGAGAATCGGGAGAAACGGAGCCTCGTCTGCGGAGTTGGCGGCTAAGAGGGTCATGATGTAATTCGACGACACTGCGTCTACCACGTGCTCGTTACCCGGGGTGATGGTTTGTGCTATAGCAATAGCTGCGTATGCATCCTGGATACACTGGGGCATGGTCGTCTCGGAGTAGAGGTGCTGGTGGATGAAAGGATTGCACCCCTTGTGGAGGAAGCGGACGAGCCAAGATTGCAGTCCGCGGATGAAGTTGGTAAAGACTGCGGCTGGCGGAATTGACACCGGCGCTTCGCGTTGGTAGTCGATGGTCCAGGAGGTGGATTGGAGAAACCAGTTCAAGCCTTCCGCGTTGGGGACATCAGGCCTCGAAGCGCTATCGGAGGTGATCTGGCTCATGACGGCGGAGGAGGTGGAGGAAGACGACGTGGCTGTCATCGTCGTTGCGGCGATATTTGCTGCCGGCCCGGGTGCGGATACCGGAGTAAAAAGGGCCTCATCCAGCACGACCCCGATATTGTCGATGTTGCTTCCTGGCCACGAGGCCTCGATATCCCATCCGGATCCCAGTCGCGAGCTGACATGGCTCGATATAGGCGCTTGTCTACTTCGCCGGACAGTGGGATACGTGCAAACGACTTCCTTGTCCAGACACCGTGAGCAGGCCGGGAGACTTTGGTCGCAACGCCTCTTTGCCTCCACACAAGCAAAGCAGGACTTTTGTTTCGATCTGCGGGCCATGGTGAGCTGATGGGTTGTTGAAGCCAAACAGGTCACTAATCCTCTGGTGGTCGAGAAGACTGAGATGTTGGAGGTCTCGAGAGAGGTTGTGTTGTCCGAAACAAGGTTTAGCTACGGGGGCTAAGTCAGACGCGGAGATCTGGCGGAGTTGCCTGCGGAGATGCAACTCCTATTTTCAATCAATCGCGTGCCCACGGGCCAACGAGGCGCGGCCTGACGATTTTGCATGGAACATCGTCCTTGGAAGCCTGACACGTACACTCGAAGAACATTTACATCGATATCCTGCTCTTAAGTTGGTAGTCAGTCAATGTTGTCAGTGATGGTCTTTACCTCATAAGCCTCAAGAAGAACATATTGAAGCTTTCCAATGCAACAAGTAGCAAAAGAAATGCAAATTGAGAACTCGGAAGTATCCCATTTGGCAAAACCTTTCTTGTCCGTAATCTAGGCTTACAGTGCCTTGACAACCACGCCATCGACTCCGGGCTGAGCTCAGACTTCAAATACAAGCCTCTCTTCACCCCGCTTGACCCTCCAGGAGTTTGTAGCCTCTAACAGCTCCGGACACCCCTTAACCAAGAATCCCCACTTCGTAAAGAAGTCCTCGTTCGCCTCCCATGCCTTCCAGTCCCAGGGTTCGCCCCATACAATTAGCGAAGGCTTGTCGCTGAGGTCCTCGTCCTTGACCTCCAAGATATCAGCGCATAGTTCGTCGTCGTCCAGATCGCCTTTGGCGAGCCCGACGAGAACGTTGTCCCGCAGTCGGGGAAAAGGAAAAAGATCGATCCAGGGATGGTGAAGGACCGTTCTTTGTAAAGGAGTGGGTTGTAGGGCTGAACTGGCCATGCGTGGTTGAAAGGGCATCAAGGGGCCGTAGGAATTATACGGTGAGGTGTAGTCTGCTCGGCACAAGCCTTCTGGAGGAAACCCCATGCAGGAGGCATTGTGAGCGAGGGCGGCTAGAACTCGAAGCCGCACGAGTATATGTAAAGCTTTTGGCCTAGGAGCGTGGAGAGAGTAGTCTTCGTATACTTGCTGTATGCGTGTTCGAGCTAAAGCTTGCCGTCGAGGACACCTGATGAGCTTGCATCCGGCCAATAGCGTAGTCAAAATGCTCTTGTCGTTTCTATAAGCACCTCTGAGGCTGGCGGCTTCAGCTCCAGCCTCGTGCTGTTTGATGGCCGTGTCTCTGACTATCGTGCAGATCACGCCCATGTCATCTGATTCTCCTGAACCCGATGATGCCTGGTCGCCCTTTTTTCCATGTCTCCTACCTGGCCAGGGTGAGTTTGTTGCGACTTTGCATCCTTCCGGAGCAGTACTAACGATACGCGCGCTGGTTGAGCTTATTTTGCAACTTCTTTCTTCGCGCTTGATTAGATATGCCAGTCCAATTGTCGCTAGGCTCCCAAATGTCGCAAAGCATCCCGCACGACTACAGGCACGGTTGTTCCTAGATGTTGAGCAATTCGAGTTGTCGCAAAAGTCTAAGTGACTATCGGATGGTGGCAATCACTGAGACGGGGTGCGATGATGAAAGGTGGAAAGGTGGAAAGGAGAAATCGGAAGCCACTGCCGGCGTTTAGAGTTTAGAGTTTCTAGCGTCGGGCCTAAATCCGGCGTCCGATGCCCCGCGATGACTTCATAAGGAAAGGGCATGTTGGTGGAAATAGCTACTAGCCCCATCCATGTTGTCTTTCAACGGTAGGACCTAGCTAAGGTATGGTTGGAATAGCCATGTCGGCAAATTTAGAAGTTGTTGAAATCGTAGCAGGATCGTCAGTCAATTTCGTTGGGAAAAATGAAATATTCCGCCAAAACCCTGCCAGTTCTGGATGTTCAGTTGTTGGTGCACGACGAGATGAGACTGACTCAGAGGGCGGGTGTTCAACAATACTGCCCTTCCATCCAAAGCCGCTAGCTGTCAGCCCAACTTTTTCGATCAACTACAGGCAGCGGCTTTCATCTCATCTGAAAAGCGACTTGTCTCATGGTAAATTCTTCTTGGCTGAGGGATGGATGATGGCTGTCATGTTCCTTTGACGCTTGTCCAACCTTACAGCAGGGCTGAGCAGACGATCCGCCCATCATCCAGGGGCTGAAAGGTCAGCAAATTAGCAGATCAAATCCTCATAAATCCGTCTTGGTATGTCGCATTGCTTTTCATTGGACCTTAATCGTTACCCCAAGAAATCCGCAGCACTGCCTTGCCTGGTGCGAACACTCCATAGCGCACTCGCACTCGCTTAACGCAATAAACCGGGTCCCACATGAGCGGCCTCCCGAACGGGGGCCGGGGGACATTGCAGATCTGCGCCGAAGGTCCGTCCGGCGAGAGCTTACATGATCGGAGGCATCACGTTCAAACAAAAATGCGCCATGAAATCAGATAATTGAAAAAGATTTCCGTTATTGAGCTTGGGTAGCTTTTCCCTTCACGCTGGTTCAGAGAGGCCCTTCTCCCGCTACTCTCGACATCGCCAAACCTACACCCGGCAACATCAGCACTAACACCGCAATGACACGCTCCCTTCGATACCGCGACGGCGTAGCAATCGCCCAAACCATCGTCTTCCTAGTTTACCTCGCCTTCGGCGTCCTCTTCTGCATCCAAAAGAAAATGGGCTGGTTCGGCATCTCCTTCATCTCCGCCATCCGCATCGTCGGCGCCGGCTGCATGCTGGGAACACTCACAAACTCTTCGCGCGCAGTCTGGGCCGCCATCTTTGTCTGCGAATCCCTCGGTCTCGTGCTCTTGACCTTTGTACTGCTTGATCTGCTCAAGAGGGTGTAAGTCCCCGTCTCTATCCAGTGTCCACTGCTTTACAAAAGAGAACACCAACGCTCACACACACCACCCACGAAACAGCAACGCCTTCGTCCAGGTCCTGACACAATGGCACTTCCGCATCCCCGAACTAATCTGCTGGGCCGGCCTCGGTATCTCCATCGCAGACTACATCGTCGCAGCCAAAAAGACATCCGACGCCACGGCGCCCGGCACGCTCACGAGGGCGGGCGTAGGCCTCTTTGCCGCGCTCTACTTCTGGGGCGTCCTCCTCTTCGTGCTTCTAGCGAAGGAGTGGAGGCGGATTCCGCAGGCAGAGAGGCGGGCCATGGTCGGGTTCGCGGGGTGTTTCCCCTTCATGGTTATGCGGATCTCGTATACGATTGCCTATGTGAGTACCGGGGAGAGGAGGTTTAGTGCGGTGAGTGGGGATACGACAACATATCTGTTCATGACGGTCTTGATGGAGTTTGCAGTACTGGGGTGTGTTGTGTGGACTATTTGGGGGCTGGATAGAGTGTATGAGCAGGTGGAGGCAGTGCGTGGGAAAGATACTGGTGAAGTGGATGATCTCGTCGAGTCTGGAGGGCAGAGATCGAGACACTTGGAAAATTGATAGACAGTAGCTTCCTGCATTTCAATTGAATTCGTCAAACCCACGGGGGACCAGTCAATGAAATGGCTGGTAATGAGCCGCCCATAGGCACGGCGATATCGGATATTGTCAGAGCATATTCACATCTACTGGCAATGGGCAAGCAGACAACGTGTAAAATACTAACAAGTTAGTTGTTCCTTTTATTTACCTAGCTACATCGAACGCCAGTTGTCAGTGGTAATGAAATAGAAAGTAAAAACCTTTTACCTTGGTCGATTCTTTTGCAAATATGCAACCCTGCCTCGAGGGTCTTGATAACTTTCATTTGAAGCCATGCTGTTAGATATTTCTAGCCTCTCCACCTGCTACCTCACATCTTGACGCGGAACAAGTACCGAAGACGGACTTGAGCAAGATCGTAAGCAATATACTCGTTGTATATGAGGGATGCGCCTGGAACATTGGTGGGGCCCGGCGTAACGCTCACGTCGGGCTGCGAAATCGTTAGTAATAGATCTTTGCGTTGCAATTGAGGTGCGGCTTGTCCTCACCATCTGGATTCCCTTAAGGTCCGGGTTGACACAGCTAGCATCCTTCCACTTGCTCGGCCCGGTGTTACCCTGACCCCAAGTGGACCACATGCCGCCTGCCTTTGCATCATCGCCCGCGTTATAACTTGCTCTCGTAAGCTTCTGCATTGGGTCACCAAGCTCAGCCTCGCAAAGCAGCAGCAACGCCTGACCCCCTGAGTTATAGGAGGCGCAGTAGTTTGCTGACTTGCTCGACATGTCTGCAAGGTAAATGCCCTTGCCAAACATGTAGCCCGACACGGGGGCCTCAGGAGGGGCGATTCGGAGACCCTGGCTGAGAATACCACCATAGTTGGTGACTCGGGAGCCATGCCACAGCAATCTGCGGTCGGACTTGATGGATGAGAACTCGCTCTTCTCGAAGCGCTCCAGCTCGCCCTGTCGTTCAATCCGGAAGATGTCCTCAATCTTGTAGGTGTGGCCGTGGGTAGAGCCCCTGGATCCATTCAGGTATTCGGCAAGAAGGGTAAACTCGGCGCTCTTGCGGTCAAGGGGAGTCATCTCCTCCATTCCGAGACCCTGGTACTGTCTGTCGGCTTGGTGAACGTCCGTATTCTTGCGATCAACCTTCATAAGGTCCGCTGCGACCTTCATGTCAGACAAACTGTCGAGCAAGTCGACTTCCTTCTTCAGCATAGCACCAGATCCAATGATGGGCGGACGGTTGCGACCAAAGGCGTGGGGTATCAGCGAGTAGTACGAGTTGGACAAGTGCTCAGTCGCAGCCGGGACCGACATGTGGTATTCGGAGTCGGCAAGCGTGCTGTCGTTGAAAAGAGCGGCCAAGTCTTTGAGCACCTGGAAACCTCTGAGAATGGTATTCTTGCTGAGCTTTCCGAGAGGCAGCTTGTTGGCATCGTAGTTCATGGAGGTCATGGCCTCGCGGAAGTATTGCTGGTTGAAGATGAGGCCCATCAAGTCCTGCACCGGTTGAGGAAGGGAGGATTTGACTGGGTCTGCCATCTCGTCGTCGCTGTCGTCCTCTTCCTTCTTGACGTCGCCGGCCGCTCCCTCCTCATCGTCTTCTTCATCGTCGTCCGAGTCTGGCTCGTAGCTACGCTCAACAAAGGCATACTTGCCGGGTTTGGGAGGGTCTGCGCGCTTGGCCCACGCGATACCACTCTTGTCTTTGAACTTCTTGTCGTAGTTCTTCAACGCGTCGTCGAGGCTACCATTGCCGAGGACAGCACACTGGCCGAATTCTCCGACTCTGCCCCAGCGGGTCCACGTTTTGAACGTTTTGCCATCTTGAACAAGCTGCGGGTACGATTAGATGGCGGCTTGGACTAGTACCATCAGTCGGCGTGCACATACCTGAATACGATAGAACTTGTTGTTATTGTTTGAAGCATTCGTTTGGTTCAGAGATGCGTCGTAGATGACACCGTCGGGTGCAATGTAGACGGTTCCCTGGACCTTGCAGCCCTCGTCAAGAGGAACCACGATTCCTTTGGAGGCTGTCTGGGCATCGCCACTTGCAGCCTTCTTTTTCACGTCGGTCTTGTCGTCAGCATCGTCGGCCACGGCCGCAGAACCAGCAGCCTTCTTCTTGCCCTTGACACCGGCGGCAGCCTTCTGCTTCTTGACGTCGGGCTTGGCATCAGCATCACTGTCATTGTCAGACTGAGCATCTGCCTTGGCGCGTTTCTTGCTCGCGGCACTGGTCTGGGATGCAGCGCTGACTTGAGACTGCGACTGCGAGCCATTCTGCTGCGAGCCGTTGGTGGCTGTAGCCGGGGCGGCCTTTGCCTTGGTCGTTGTGGTTTTGCCGGGCTCAAAATCGCTCTCGGCGGCCTTGGACCCCTGAGACTCGGACTTCTCGGCCCAATCAAGGGTGACGATGAAGATGTCATTCTTCTGAGCGGAAGCAACTTTGGTGGTTACAGCTTTGAATTCCTCGAGTGTCGTGATAAGGTGAGTAGTCTTCTTGGTGATTGACTTGGCGATGCCGGCACCGAGGGAGGAGAGCCACGACTCGAGATCCGTCCGCTTCTTGTCAAAGGTGCCACTGATGGCAATGACAGTGCCAGCCAATGGCTGGGCCGCAGGGGTGGTGGGAGCAGCGCTTGTAGCTGCTGCAGCTGTTCTCCCGGATCTCCTTGGAGCGGACATTGTGGGTGGGATGTGGAGGTTATGCGGCTATGTATACAGGGGAGCTTGATTCAGGGAAACAGAGCTTGGAGAGTATGACAGGGGTCCCCGTGTTGAGTGACCGAGTCCAATCGATGGTGGTTGTGTGAGATTCTAAGATGGAAAAGAAAGTGAAGATGAAAGACGAAAAGATGAAAGGGAGTCGAGATGATTTATTTCGCTGTGCCTCCTTTGACTTTGGATCAGAAAAGCAAGTCAGCTCATTGCCAATTGGAGTTACCTCACCTAGTGCCTTGGGACCTGGGTGGAAGGTGCCGCACGCTTTCAGCTCCTTCTGGACGAACCAACATGGTCCTGCAGGCACCAACGCCGCTGGTGCCTGGCGCACGAGCCACCGCGACTGGTCGAGGTCCTCGCGAGTTCACGTGCCGTCTCAACATCAAGGTACCGCCGTACCACCACAAGTAACGGAGTACTTCACTGTCAACCACTTCTAGGTGCCAATCAAGGTACCTAGATACTTGACGATGTTTCTCCCCTGGAGACGCTTTTCAGTTTTAGAGGAGCTCCTGCCTGGAGCAAGGTATTGGCTTCAAATTGCAGTGTACCTCAAGTTTGCCATCTGAAGTATCCGAATCGCTTCATGCCCATCCGTATGCCAACCCTGATTGACTTCCTTGAGCGGGCCAGCTGCCTAGATATCTACATGGTGGGTCCTTTCATCCCAATTCCATACTCTATACCGACTGTAATACACCTCCAGAAGCAAATGCATGGCCAGCATCACCAGACGGGAAACCTCAAGTCTTCGACTCGATGGCTAGACTCCCCATTCAGCCACCAAGATTCTCCAATTGCCCCCCCAAAAAAGTGGCCATCATAGGAAGAAAAGTCGAGCAGAATTACGACCCAGGCCTAATTGTTTCCTATACCATCGTCTACTGAAACACAATCGGGTAAAAGCCTTGCTCGTAGGCTATCGTGTCTTCGAGGCCATCCAGCGCTTCCTCAATTCCATCTGGAAAGTAGCCTCCTGACTCCATTTGTTCTGGATCGAGTATCAAGTCGTCAGCCATTATGTAGTATTCACCCCTCGCCAGCTCCGCCATCCTATTCCACGGCCACTGAAGCAGCGACCACGTTGACTAGACCGTAGTACTCTGAGAATGGCGAATACTTCAATGAGAACTTGAAGGACCGAAGTGGGGAAAGGTTCCATGTGAACAGCGGTTGGACATGGGTTAGTCGATCCTAAACCATAGGGAAGTTCCGTTTCAAAGGGGCACTTGTGCCCCGTATGGTGAAAGGGAAGCCGGTCAATACAGCACTTCTGTTGGGTCCGGTGCGCTCTCGACGTCCCTTGAAAATCCGCGGGAAGGAATAATTCTCACGCCAGGTCGTACTCATAACCGCAGCAGGTCTCCAATGTGAACAGCCTCTGGTTGATAGAACAATGTAGATAAGGGAAGTCGGCAAAACAGATCCGTAACTTCGGGATAACGCAAGAGCTAAAGGGAGTTGCAGCACGTAACTACTGACCTTGTATCGCGTCCATTATGTCATCTTCCAGAATGTCGTTGTCCATGTCATCGTCAATCTCATCGTCCATACCATCGTTCGAATCTTCGTCATCTTCTTCGTCCGTTTCCGGGTTGCGCTTACGCTCGGGCGGGATATCAACCATGATTTGCTTTGCCAAGTCTCCGACAAAATGCCTCCAATCGATGCCTGTGTACTCGCGTCTGCTCACAGTCTTGTCCGGCACCCCGTCTGCGGCTTGAACCCATACCCTGGCGCTCGTCATAGACATGCGCTGAGCAGGACAACCGACCATGATATGTTTCAGATCGAGGTCGGGGACGTCGCGCAGACTCTGGAGAAATCGAGCCCACATGTTGAGAATGGAAATGTCGCCTCTCGCGTTATAGTCCCCTTGAACAGCTCCTGTACGGCTGCGGAGCGTGACCTTCCACAGCTCGAGATTCCTCAGTGTTGGTGTAAGCTTTCGCACGACTTGGAGAAGCCGCTTCGGCTCAACTTCAACGAAGCCCAAGTTGATCTCTTCCAGATGGGGAAACGCTACCGGAGCTGGAGGCATCGGTAGCTGGTTGTCGTCCGGTTCAGAATGAGCACCGAGGACAGGTGTACCCAGCCAGTCAATGAATTCATCAACAGCATCAGAGTTATGGCCTGGGTGCGCAAAGTTCAACCGCAGATGCTTGAGGTTCGGCATGTGACCCAAGAAGAGACGCAGGGAATAATCGTGTCGACGTCGTAATTGAGTTCCCGCGCTGCCTGTGAGTGACGTGACTCGGAAGGGGCCGGTCGCTACGTTCACAACGCTCATAAAGGTCTCGATGCCCTCGAGGACCGGGACGAGCTTGGGCTTGAGGTATTTGGTGAAGAGGTTGTAAGCGTCGTCAGAGGGCACGCCTTGCTGGTGGCGGAGCAGTTCGAAGGCACTGGGCCGGGCACCAGCATGACCAAGTGCGGTAAAAAGGGTGATGAAGACTTTGTTGGTGTAGGCGACCATCTCATCGATAGGTATGCGCAGAAGATCTACTCCGGTATCCTGGCGGAGTGTGGTGGCGCCGTAACTCGCCCAGCTGACCTCGAAGCCATCCCGAAAGCCCCTTCCCGCGGAATGGTAGTCACGAATGCCCACAGTTTTGAGGTTCTTGAGGTTTTTGAAAGCCTCCGTCAGCATAGCGACGTCTTGACCGCTGTTGACCAGGGTGTGGTGATCGGATTGGGCTTCGCGATAGCGGGTTTCCTGGGCTTCTTCTCCTGGGGAAAAGTAATGGCGTGTGAATGTATTAAGGCCGATGATGACATAGTCGAGACAATCACTCAGCCGCGACTTGCTGATGTCGATGAGGGTCTGTAGGCTGAATTCGGTGAGCATGAATTGGCGTTGAGTAAAGAACTCCTTCATGAACATATTGAACATGGACTGCTCTATGGATCTGCATGTCAGACGAAGGCTTCCCAGGTCGGGAGTTGACAATTGATCCGATATGCGAATGAGAACCTCGAGAGGCACTTTGTTGAAGGGCGATTTGGACTGAGGGTTTGCCGGCGCATCCATGACTGATATTGAGAGCTGAGTATTCTCTTTTCTAGAGAGTATTCTCTTTTCTAGAGAATAAACAAAGAGAATAAACAGAAGAAACTCAAAGACGCGAGAAATACCAAGGGCAATGATATCCTGCCAGCAGCTCCCGATAGTTGGGTCGATGGACGTAATGATTAGTATGGAAGTCCAATGAATCAGAGTGGGTGGGGCGAAGCTTCACGATCCAGGCAGAAGCGGGGAACTCGCAGGTGAGTTGCTGATGCTTTTCGGAAGTGTCAGAAGCGGGAAAGAATTGGCCGAGATTGGAAGATTCGCACAACTCAAAGTAATTCAGTACCAGTATACACGAGACAGGTACCTACCTAGTTGCAGATGCCGGGCAGGAAGGAGCTGTTGCTGCTTCAGCCTTGCCAAATCCGATCGTTGCCTGTCGGTACCCGTATGTCGATAATTCTGGGTCGTTCCTGCCTAATGGTAGTCGAGTTCTGGAAGGTGACGTGCAGTATGAGGACGTCGCACAACTGCTGGAAGGTGCGACCAATGGCGCAGACTGCGCTGGGTCGTTGTTGCTGATTGGCTTGTGGCTGTCCTAGTCTGCCCTTTTTAGGGACCTTGTTAGCCGGAAAGCTGCTGTAAGGCATCATTAAGTTTGGTGCCTCCAGTCTGGCAAAGGAAGCTGCGTCCAATTGGCAAGGGCGACCACAGTGACATTCAAGATTGACATGGAAGAAGCTTGGGCCATCACCCACCTGCCCTCCCGCCGGGAGCACGGAGCAACTCCAACCTGCAGCGCACCTTCCATTGATGACTTGCGAGTCGGGCGGTCTTCGGGTCCCCACCTCAGTCACCAGCCACACACGCCTGTGGACAAGGCGATAAGGTAGTCAAGCCACAAGAACAGGTGGCTTGTACCATGTGGCTCATGCTTCCTAGGCAAATTGGGTTCAAACTCTATCGTCGGCAAAAGCAGTCGTTTTTGCCCTTTTTGCATAATCAAGGCAATTCAGCAATCGAGCGATCCTTGAACAGCCCGTCGGCTTGCTCATCTCAGGTTAAAACAGACTCTCGGGGGCGGCTATTTGACGCCATATGAGCTTAATCCATCGTCGTCTTGACTTTGACGGGTAGGCAGTCGGCTGGCGCACTAACGAACATCTTCAATCGTCTGAATCAGTCTCACTTTCACCCACAGACAGCGTGACCAACACTCGACTCAAGACAAGAACGTCTTATCTGCCGATCAGACTCACAGGAGAGGGAACGGAAAAGCAAAGACCACCAATCCACCCACTCAGTTCCTTGGCGGAGATGGCGACTCGCAGATTTCGCCACTACGCCTCACTCTGTCTGATTATACAGATTGACACTGGGCAGTGAGTTCACTCAGAACGAAAGCGAATTACATCACTGCCACCGTGCCACGCAGAACACTCATCACACAGTATCCGTACGGATATACACCGAGCCTGCTGCCCCTGTGCCCCTGAATGACATACCTCGCCTCCCGAAGACTGGAGCCACGATGGACCAGAATGTGTTTGGTCTGCTCTCTCGGAATCAACCGGCCAAAGTCACATTCGGCACGGGAGCCATGTTTGCTTAACGGGTGGCTGATTTTCTTTCATGCTCTTTGTTTTTTTTTCTGCCCTGGACTGGAGATCCGGTTCATCGCGCCGACGTTTGGCTCGGAAGTGTCGCAGATTTATCGCTGCTGACATCTGTCCCCAGCAGGGTTACTTCAACACCTCGATGCGACTGTCTTGGCAATGAAGCTAAAATACATGGCCAATTTCATCGATTAAACAACGTGCCGGCGTCAACAGCGCGAAAAGACACGCAGGGAGTTTATCATAGTACGGCGAGATCAAGTGATTATTTGACCACTCACAGGACCATTCGGCGGAAGCTCTCAAAAAGAATCAACAGAACTTGGCCGACCATGAAATATTGCGCAATCGTTATCAAATACCAGGCATCTTTGCAGCCGGCCGAGAAAAGCTGATCTCTTGAACTGTTTGACCGTTGGACTGTTTAATAGAACAGTCGTTGGAGGCTCACTCATGCCCATGCAGCGCATTTCGGCCAGAGTCCACAATCCACACCGCGTCGCCGAATATCTCTCTTCGAATGTTTTCATATTGGGAGTTTGTCCGGCTGGGCGCTCCATGATCCATCAATCATCAGCCCGGGAGGCCAACCAAACAAGCCAAGAACATGCAAGACCAACACTCATCCCGAACCTACAGTCTTACATCGATAATGAGCGCGGGCTGAAGAGTCGCACCCGACGTGGGGCCATCCCGTTGAGCGAGCTCTGAGATGAAGGGGTGCAGCGAATACGCAGCTTGGCAACGCAACGTCCAGGGCCCCCGACGGTGCCCACATCACGCGCAAAAATTGTGCCTATTGTGGTCTTGAGCTCCTCAAATTCCCTTTCGTCCATGCCAACTCCAACGGTCATCCAGTGTCGGGCATATCCCGCCCGGGCTTGGCCCTAGCAGAAAAGATCAAAGGTCATCTCAATTGTCCAAATGCCCAAGAAAGTCAATACTTGTTGGCCTTTATCCGCGGCGACGGACCCATAAGTTTAAACTGATAGAGAAGGTGAACGCCCTGCAACTCCCGGGGCCGCTTAGGACTGCGGACGGGTCTGCTCTTACGAATGCTAGCTAGTCTCTACGGATACTCAGGTACTAGCACGACTAGCACGACTAGCAACGGAGCGGCGTAGCACTTGAGAAGCGAAGCAGGCCCGCCGTCTTTCAATCTTCTCAAGACGTGCCAAGACGTTGCCAAGACGCGTACGTGGGGAGCCTCAACCGTCGTTCTCATCACTCACTGGATCCGGACCTTATTTCTCCATCCTCCGTCCAACATCCCATCCACTTCTTCGCCAGAACGGGCCAAGCAGGCGGAGATGAACCGTAGAGGGGGTGGGATGCGACGATACCTGGCTCGTAAACAAGCTCCCACTGTGCTGGCGACGACCTCGAGATAGCCGCTGGCGTATCTGTCTTTGCAGAGTACTGGGCAGGGCATAGAAGCACATCATATTCCTCTTCGACAGCGGTGGACTTGTCCGACATGGTGCGGGCGGTGCGGGATGAGAAACAAGATGACCATGATGGATCTCTAGTTCCTGGATATTTTCTGCCCTGCCCTTGGCTTCCACTTGGCAATCCTCTGCCTTTCTTCCAACCCCTGATTCCCTGATCTCCCGGCCTCAAGCCCAGTGCTGTTCATTGCTCCAATCTGCAAACCCCTCGTCCTCGCAGTCGCCATGCTCTGCTTGGCTATCCCCATCTGATCATTCTGGTGATGATCAATAAGCGCAACCCCCCCACTGTCGTCCCTAATCACTCCAACTCATCCCAGAACCCCGTCGATGGATCCTTCGTTGCACCGTTGCACCTTTCCCCCCCCCCCCCCCCCCCCCCCCCCCCCCCCCCCCCCCCCCCCCCCCCCCCCCCCCCCCCCCCCTCCCCCCCCCTCCCCCCCCCCACCCCCCCCCCCCCCCCACCCCCCCCCCCCCCCCCTCCCTCCCCCCCCCCCCCCCCCCCCCCCCCCCCCCCCCCCCCGTCGGGTGCTCTCCAGCAAACATGGAGGCGCAGACGAACCGGCTTGTATCCGATCTTGGATTCAAAAGAGCTCCCTTCCCCCCAGCCTTAGCCGTCTTTTGAGGAAGCTTGGCGACTCAGATCTGGCTCCTTCATCCGCTTGCTTCTCACTCCTCCTGTCGTGATTTCCGAATCTCGACATAGTCACTCTTTTGAACCTCCCAAAGCAAAGCAAAACCCCTCATACCAAAGTCCATAATGAAGTCCGTCCTCTTCTTCGCGACCGCCGCGGCGGCCGCCGGTCCTTACCTCGCCTGGACCGCCGACTCGTTCACCAAGCACGAGATCGACAACAAGAAGCCGTACCACTACACCAAGGCCGTCCTCTACGACGGCTTCGAGGCCGCCATCGAGCTCACCAAGGATGACGCCCTCGTCGACTGGTACCGCAGCCGTATCGATGATCTCGTCGTCCAGTCCAACGGCAGCATTCTGAACTGGAAGCCCACCACCTACTCCCTGGACGAGTACCGTATCGGCAACAACATCCTCTGGTGGTACGAGCGCACCGGTGAGGAGAAGTACAAGACCGCCGCCAGAACCATCCGCGACCAGCTTGTCGAGCGCCACCCCCGTACCGACGAGGGCGGCTTCTTCCACCGCAGCCCCGACTACGACTACCAGATGTGGCTCGACGGCATCTTCATGGCCGACACCTTCTACGCAAAGTGGACCTCCCTCTTCGACAAGGACAACACCACCGCCTGGAACGACATTGTCAACCAGTTCGAGGTCATTGACAAGCACACCCGCAACTACACCACCGGTCTCCTGTACCACGGCTTCGACGAGAAGATGGAGGCCGTCTGGGCCAACCAGATCACCGGCGCCTCTCCGCTCACCTGGTCCCGTGCCGTCGGCTGGTACGCCGTCGCTCTCCTCGAGGTCCTTGAGCTCCTCCCCCGCGGCCACCCCGGCGTCACCACCCTCTCGCGCTTCTTCGTCACCCTCGCCGAGGGCCTGAAGAACGCCCAGGACAGCACCACCGGTGGCTGGTGGCTCATCATGGACAGCCCCTACGTCGGCCGCCCCAAGAACTACATCGAGTCCTCCGCCTCCGCCCTCTTCGTCTTCTCCTGGCTCAAGGGTATCCGCCTCGGCCTCCTTCCCGAGCGCCGCTTCTTCCCCGCCGCCGCCAAGGGCTACCAGGAGCTCACCACCTTTGTCGTCGAGAACGCCAACGGCACCGTCAACTGGAACGGCACCGTTGAGGTCGGCTCCCTCAAGAGCAACGCCAGCTTCGAGTACTACACCTCCGTCCCCATCGCCATGAACGACTACAAGGGCGTCGGCCCCTGGATGTTCGCCTCCTACGAGTGGGAGACCTTCAACCAGACCTCCGCCGGAGGTGGCAGCCGTCCCCGCGGCCCCGGTCGTGGTGGTCCCCGTGGTGGCCCTCGTGGCCCCCGCGGTCCCCGCACCTTCAACCGCCGCTACCACTTTTAAGAGAGTAGGGGTGGAAGTGTCTAGGAGGAAACCTAAAGACGTGACGGAAGCATACGGTCGATGATATCAAAGAGTCATGGCCCTCAAGCGTGTACATGAATTAAACTTAATTTCTTAATCCCTCCTCTGGGGGCGTCTGTACATTTTTTTCTTCTCCCTCGTTTATCTGGACATAGATTCGTTTCTCCCTGATTATGTGTTGATCGTCTCCGTAATGCGTGATGTTCTGTCTGTTGTCTGGGTGCCTAGTGTGACAGTTGCCAAGGCAGGTTCTTCAAAGTATCGTCGATTCTGTAGTCATGTTAGCCAAGTTCTCAAGCACGTCTCCCCGTAGACTCACCTTTTCAACCCTTCGGCCACGATATCCTCCTCCTGCGTATAAACCAACCGAAACCACCCCGGCGCAAGACAATGCTCTTCCCCCGGATGTAAAAACACACCCCTCTCGACAAACCTCTCCGCCAACGCAAACTCTCTGTCCCGATCTGACTCATATTCCCCCTCCTCCCACGGCGGCGGCAACCACGGCGAGAGATCAATATACACAAACAACCCAGCATTCGCCTCCACATACCCAACCCCCATCTCCCTCAACCTCCCCGTCACAAATCCATACGCGCCCGCGATGGCTCGCCTCGAACTAGCAATAAACTCATCATGCCACACCCGATCCTCAAACATGGCAGCCGCGATCGCGACGGACGGCCCGGCAGGACTATGAAACCTCACCACGCTCGAAAACGCCTCGTGCAGCGCCGCGTTTCTCGACACGAGCGCGCCCAGCCGCAGTCCCGACGACGCAAAGTCCTTGGCCAGGCCGTACTCCACGTGCACCAGGTCCGGATCGGTGATGCCCGCCGGGTCGATAGACAGCACCGACGTGAACTCGGGCATCTCCTCACAAGACCTAAACACGGAAAGCCCATACACCTCATCACTGACAAGATGAATCTTGTGCCTCCCACAAAACCGCATAATCGCCACAAGCGTCTCGCGGGGGTAACACCGTCCCAGCGGATTACTCGGATTCACAATCATCACCGCCCTAACCCTTACCCCCTTCCCCATCTCTCTCCGCACCGCAGCCTCCATCTCCTCAATCACCACGTCCGGCAGGAAACACGTCTCGGGCGTGGTATCGGCATACACGACCTCCACCCCCATCTCGTTCCCGAAATCGAGCTCGAACCGCCCATACACCGGCCTCGGCACCAACACACCCTCACCAGGCGACGCAAGCGCAAACGCGAGAATACACTGCACGGCCGTCGCCCCCGCCGCGACCCTCACATGCTCCATGTTCAGCGGCGCATGGGGACTGAACGTGGCATTCAAATGCCCCGCCATCGCGGCGCGGAGACGGGCGCCGCCGGCGGTGCTGTAGCCGTACCCGAAGACGTCGGGCGGGAGCGGGACCGTGGCGGCGAAGGCGGCGACGGCGGGCTGCATGAGGGCGTTGCTTGCGCTGCCGAAGGAGATGAGGCCCGAGGGATTGGTGGAGGCCGAGTAGGTCTGGACGGGGGCGAAGCGCCACGGCCGATGGAGGGCCGAGGCGGTTTTGGCGGCGCGGGGCGAGAGCATCGCGCCTTTGGGGGACGTGGTGCAGGTCATTTGTGTTTGTTTGCGTAAGTGTGGTTTTTGGGAAACGAAAGCCTGGCTGATGGTGAACTATCTCACAAAAAGTCCGAATCAGCTTGTCTTTCCAAGAATGGGTTTTTCGAGAGACTTGGGGTTGCTGATGTACTCGGAAGGGCGCCTCGGAGGAATAGATTCCGGCCGAGCGACCGGCATCCGGCGCGGGGCAAGAGAAGGGTTCATATTTTGCGCACCTCTACGGCCTCTCAGCACCCATCCATGACCGGCCGACGGGTTCCACTGATGGGCGCTGATGTGTTTCGTTACAACTTGCGCAAAAGCACTCAATTCCCACTCTGAAGCGATGCGTTTGCATACTAAGGTATTTGTGAAGCTTTACCACGTTTCACAATTGCTGCTCTATTCATGAGTTTCATGGGAGAGACGGACTGACTTTGACGGTATGAGGACGTGACATTGCACGGAACTCCGGGCCGGCGGTTGATGCTCAGACGCGGCCCCGCAGCCGGTCTCGGCTCCGGCATTCGGTCGATAGCCCCAGCGTGCTACCAAAGGCCCCCCTCGTGTTACCCTTGTCCTGACGTAAGGTAGTCTTATTCATCAAGCGACTATCTACTAGGAGGCTCGAGTCCCTTTCTCTCTTTGCCTCTCGTCAGTGCTTGGGGAGTGCTGCCCGATTTAGTGAAATCAAAAGAGTAAAACAAAATAGTTCATGAAATTTGTTTTTAACCACCTTTTGTACGAGACTGGAAAAGGATACGCAATCAAAAGATATTTTTCGTCCACCAGTAATCTTTTTGAATACCGCAAAAAAAGACTGTGAACCTAGACCGCCGAGTCCGGGCAAAAGTTTACTTTCGTCTGAGGAGATGTCCAGAATTATCGTGCTCGCTACGAAGAGATATTTCCAGACTTTCTGTACCGAAAAAATACACCTGAGCCTAATATTCTGGCGCAACTAGGAAGATTGTATACTCAATCAACTTGTATACTCAAAATCATCGAAAAATGCCAAATTTTTACACTGAAATGGCAGCAGCTATGAACACATGCAGTCTTCCTGGATGTCAGTACCTCTAGAACATAAACACATTAGGAACTTTCAAATCCTGCAGCGCCCAAAGGCTCACCGGGATGTATTCACCGCCAAAAGCAATGGGGAGGCTGCAAATGAAGCCTCCTAGTTGATCCATACGCACTTCTCGCTTAGTCAAGTAGCGTGACTGGCTGGTCTCCTGGTCTAGAAACACCCTCTAGCTTGCTAAACAGACATGTGAGGTCACAAGAAAGAACACGCTGGAGATACTCACAAGAAGGAGTGCTATTACAGCCAGCTTGTGTACCAAGGAAGCTTGTCACATAAAGGATCTTGCCCTCAATTTCGTATTCTCATACCTACATACATACATCGTGTCTATGTTCTCATGTTCACGCGTCCGAAAGTACGAGAAGAATGACGGGACACAATGAACGACGCCTTTCCATGTTCAGCGAAAGATAGTGAGCTTCAACATCATTTTATGCGCAAGAAGCAGTCAGACGTCTAAGGAAATACACGAGGATCTCTCTCATAAACCAGTGACTTGGCAATATCACGCCAAGGGAGAAGAAGAATGGCCACCGAGGGGTGAAAGAAGCTGTCAGGCTTCAGCTGGGCACTATGGCCATAGCTTAGAAGAGCCCAAATAACACCGGAAGTGGCCACAAGGCGGCCAAGCGGCCAGACGTCTTATACGGAAATGACAACAAACAGTCACACAGCATGCTGACAACGGGGCCGTCAACTGGGCTCATGCCTGCGCACTAGTGTCGGGAGCGCAGATTAAGCCACGATGGCATATGCAGCCCTAATCCCAGTGGCCCATTAGCAGACGGCATTAATGGGAATCCGGCAGGATTGCCTCCAAGGACCAAAGGTCGAGCGTTGGCTGATGGGTCCAACATGTTTGTTGTCACCGGCGCGCTGGTTGAATAGCTTTCCGAGCGTGATATCTACCACGTGTTGATACAACCTGGCCTGGGCAAATACCTGGTTGCTCCCACACAAGAACTACGTTGTATTATCCGTCCAGCCGGATCTTTTCGGGTCAAGTACTCACCGTTTATCGTCCTCCATCTCTGCTAGGCCCAGTTCAAAGGCATGATACGCACAGCTTATCACAGAAGAAGACCGCCTGGCCTCACCAGGAGGACGAAATACAAGCCGGAAAGGCAACAGAGACGCAGCGCCTGAGTCGCAGGGACCGATGACGGCTGGGGCTCAATAGGCGGGCGGGAGGCGGGATGCAAGGTGGACATGGGGTCAGCGGAGCGAATGGGGGTCTGAGGTTGAGACGAATAAGACTGGTTGACTGGCGAATCTGACGTGCATGGGGATGAGCGATCTGTGGGCGGCCAGAACCGGGATGGAGAGGTATTTTGGTACCATCGATGGTGGCATCGAGGGGTTGGCAGGCGGCAGTGGTACGGGATCAACGTGATACCAGCCTGGCGGCGCAGAGTGGCTGGATCTACCCAGCTACGCGGTAGAGGCCAATTTAGAGGCCCAAAATCCCGCTCTGGTCATTGTGGATGGCACAAAGTGCCTGATTTTTGGAATGAGTGCCCCCGACTTGTTGTCGAGGTGCACCTCGTATGCGAAGCTGGCGAACTTGGTTTGGGCAAGGCGATATAGATTTCAGCGCGACAGCCTCGAAGGACTACAGGATGTACTTTTTGTCAAACCAACACCGAATAGACCAGCAGTGGTAGTTGACACCTCGTACGGTGAGAATGAAGGCGGCTACTTGCTGGTAGTGGACGAACACAAGATCGTGAAGGTTTTCGTGCGGCGCTGAATGGGTACGAGCAAGTTGTACACGATGCAGCGAGTGCAACGAATGATGTGGTTAGAGAGCTAGAATGCAACCCATCCGGCGCGCGGGTAGATGAGCTGACCGTTTTGCGGTGTGGAATTCGGGTGGCATTCGGGGGACGGTCTGCCGACCTTGTCTGGACAGGTTTGAGGACAACGGCTGGGGCTGGCGGTACCTCAAAAGCTGCTGCAGGAGAGTGGCAGGAAGGACTCAGTCTGGTAGTCGACGATTGGCCCCCTGGAAACGGGAATTGTTGATGGAGATTGGAGAAGGATGTGGTGTAGCAGACGGTGTGGGTTGATGCTGGTTGAAGCTCGCTGGGTTGGTCAAGGGGTGGCCGATTGGGGCCCTGTGATGCGTTGGCATGGCGTGCCCGCTTTCGTGGACGATGCAGATTGGACGGCGGGTGAGCAGGGGGGCGCTGCGCTGTACGGCAGTGTCTCGAGCGGCGGGCAAGCCGTGAGGTAGTCGAAAATGGGCCTCTCTCTGTTGGTGTACTGGAGCATGTAAAACAACAGGACCAAAGGCTATGCATGCCAACTCATCAAGGCGGCCGGAAGCAGAGGTGACTTCTTTTTTCTCCCGAGTTGTTTTATTGCTTTCACTCTGCTTGCCCCTCCCCGGTGCTTGCTTGCTTGTGCCGCTGTCGCTGTCGCTGTCGCTGCGTTGACTGGCCCGTCGGTGTGCGTAGTGATTTGTCCGACTTTTGTTGGGGCGACACGAGAGACGCTGATGAGGTGGACGGCATGGCATGGTCAGTCGCTGTAACGGGACTCATGTTGCAGACCGCTTCTCTTCTTGGGTTGACCGTCGCTGACGGGACAGATATGCCGCAACAAAGGTCTCTCGGTGGGCAAGAAGTAAAAGTCGGCGGCAAGTGTCCGGCGGCGGGCGGCGGTGTTCTCTGCACTGCTGCAGGGCAATGCTCGATGCATGCTCGGTATCGCGGGCGAATGATTGCGCAGTACGTATTCTTCAAGTGACAGCTGTGTCCGACGTGGTACGCCGAGCAACGACGCACGAGGGCGGCGGCTCGTGTCGTGGAACAGGCAATAAGGCGAGCGAACATTGACTCGATCGGGTCTGGTCTTGTTGTGCGTGCGTGTGCGTGTTCGCATGCGCAGTGTCGCGAACCTGTGCCTGTGTAGGAAACATCGCAGCCCTCAAGAGCGAGGGTTGCCAACGTTGCCCGGCCAGAAGAAGCTTCTCCCGAGGTGTTGGAAACCTCGACGTAGCGAGTGACTAGTTGGAGCTGGAGCAGGGGGAGATGACGATGCTAAAGTCAATCAGAAGCAATGGCGTGCAGTGGCCGTGGTTGGCTATCTTTGTTGGTCTGGCGATCCCGGTCCTGGTTTGAATCTTGAGCTCCAGCTGGATCTAGGGACTTTTATTGGTATTCCTGGCAGTATCCGCCGGAGCTGAGGATATCGGACTAGATGGCTAGGTGGTCCTAGACTCGTAGGTAGGCACCGGCCTGTTGCTTTTATTGGATGTGGTTCGCGTGGCAATGAGAAGAAACAAAAACAATGGCAACGAGTGATACTTGGTAATAGCGTACTCATGACTGTGTACAGTAATAAGAGTGGCGGCGGAAACGACAACGGGGATGGCTTCATCCAAGCAGCCAGGTGCTAGACAGTAAGTTAAGACTGGGTGACTGGGACGGGGGGTGTGTTTGGGTGTGCGTTGGCGGGCAACGTCTTTTTCGTCCAATGTTTAGACCCTTTTGATTGTCCCACCTGCACCTTCTCTGATAGACTGATTGAAGCTGGTGCCTCTTTCCCACTTTCATGGATCGCATTTGCATTTTGTGTGAGGTGGCAGGTGGGAGAGGCGTGCCCCGTCCGTTCCTTCTAGCTTTGTTTGGTTTAGTTCCATCCCTCCTCCGTGTTTCCTTCCTTCCTTCTTTTCCCCTCCAGCCTTTTACCCCACGCTTGCCCGCCTCGACACTTTCTACCTGAAGTACCTGATGTAACGAATGTTCATGGAAAGAACGACGGGAGGTAGATGGACGGTACTTGGGCAAAGGCAGCGGGTCAGGTCAGGACAGGAACGTGTGTCTTAGGTAAACCCACTGCTCCGAAGGAACCGAGGACGCGAGCCTATGAGTGCTGATAGACATACTCGACGCATATAAGTCATCATCTGACTTCAATACTTGCGGTGCGTGTGTGTGTATGTGTGTGTGCATGTGTGTTGTGTTTTTGTGTGTGTGTGTGATGGAGTGAGAGAAAGCTGCCATGTGCGAGTGTGGCCATCCTTGTCAGCAGTTCGCCCCCTCCTTTTTTTTTCTGTTTTGCTGCTGGGAGGATCATCCAGCGGTTCGCAGCTACGGATACAGGGAACCAGCAACTGGGGCACAACTTTGCACCTTGGGTCTACCTTGCTCCGTTTCTCTTGCCACGCATTGCCTCTACGTTGAAGAGACGGGACTGGACGCATCGCATAGGTCTCACGCACCAAACCCAATCAAAGTCTTTCTTGGGTTCCTAGCCGCTGGCCGTTGGCCGCTCGCTGGCTATCCTGTCGGTCCTGTCTCCGGCCCCAGCGTCCCACCCCTGTCTTCCAGCTCATAGCTTCCATCTTCCTCCCGGCCTGTTGTTTGGCTATTTGGGTACCCGTACCGTACCGAGTATGGCTATGGGTCGGTCCAGTGAGTCGGTCGTGGCCGTGGACGTGGAGTCTCCCTGCCGGCACCTCAGGGCTCACCCACGCCCAGCTCCAGTGTCTGTTACTTGCAGCTGTCTCTCTCTCTCTCTCTCTCTCTGTCTCCTTCTCTAACCCCGGTCAGCGTGAGAAGTACCGATACCCAAGCAACTGAGGAGCAACAGCATGCAACTTGCAACAAGTCCACGATTATGGAAGTCTTGCTGTCCTCTTCTCTACCGTATTGTCTTCCGCATCAAGACACCTTACATGTGGTTGTACACAGATGCCTTCTTAGGTATAGGTACCAAGGTACATGATGTATCCAGGTATCTCTAAGGTAGGATGGGAGGTGGAAGGAGAAACCTGGCGACTGGGAGGCGTGGGAGGCTGTTGGCAGATGGCAGATGAGGTGAGGTGAGGTACCTTACAGTACGTACCTGACCCGACCAGCCCACCCTCGTGTCGTGCCTGGTCTTGCCTTCCTTGCCTTGCTGTGCCTTCCTCGCCTTGCGACCCTTGCCTTCCTTTCTTGTTCCGTCCCTTCCTCCCGCATTTACCTTACCTTAAACCACGTCCAAACCTCCCATGGCCTTCGCCTTGCTTGGGTTTCTGATTTGTTTTCATTTCCTCTTCTTTGACAATAGAATTTCCTTTCCATGTAAACATATCGGAAAAGGTAGTGAACACTCAACCTCTACACGACGACATCTACCTCACCTCTCGAGGCACTGGCATTGCGCCGACCTCTTCTCTCCTTCCCCCTCTGCCTCCGCCGTCTTTTATCGCTGAGTCTGCCCCGCTCCAGCAGATACCGTACCCACCCGCTTGCGCCCATCATCAACAGCGCACAATCGACGACATCACGCGATTGCGACAGAACAGCTATCAGCTTGTTCGAGAGCTGTTGCTGAAGCTGCCCGCTCGCCCTTCGACCGGAATCCTCATGTTCGCATTATGATTTCCATGCAGCGTTCCCTATCCTCGCCAGTTCGCGTAGTCTCTGCCCGTATGTTCCACCAACAAACACCCTGAACATCGCCCACAAAGCGCTCTGTTCTATCGTAGCCTCCCGCTTCCCACCCTACCTGAAAGGTACTGACTGTTCATGTTCTTCTGCGCCTCAGCTGCCTCTCAAGATGACGCGAACCAGCCCCGATCCTCGAATCCTCCTTCCGAAACGTACAATACGTCCTTCAGATCCCGCCGCCAGAGGTCTCCAAGCCCAACCCGAAGCGTTGAGGCCGTAACCCTGCCCGTTCGTCGTAGCGAAGACACACCGAGGAGACCCGCCTCTCGGTCGCACCAGAAGCCCGTGATTGCCCAAGCGTCAACACCCATTGCCACCTCTCCCGTAAAAGCCACCATGGATTCTTCATCCGATACGGCACTCGCCTCCACCGCGGCAACGGCCTCTTCGCCTGCGCTCCCCCAGGCTCTGCTCCCAGATCCATCCATGTACACGAACCCTCATCTTGCGCCCGAACCTGATACAACGACCCTGGAGGAGCTCGCCCACTTGGTTAGACTGTCCAAGTACCAGGAGCGCAAGCGCGCAAACACACGCATACGTCTGCAGAGGAACCTCATCTCCACGGCCTTGTCAGCTCGTCTGAACCGCTGCGGTGAGATTGCCCGGAAGAATTTGGTTGACTGCTTTCGCTCCGATGACAAGAAGACCTTTGCTTCTCTGTTCAACGCCATTCACGATGTGCGTAAGAGCTGCGATGAACTGCGCCGCTATGCCCTGTTGGAACCCGAGATGGACTCTCTCCAGTCCCCTGCCTTGGCCTCCTCAGAAAGCCTGGACACGCCACCAAAATCGACCTCGGGCTCTAGTTCTCTCGGATCCATGACCCCCTTTCTTTCCGAGTTGCCCGCCTCTGTCCGGGAAATCTTTCTTAACTTTCTGAACCAGATCAGGACCAACCCAGACTACTTGGCCACAAGATTATGTTCTCTAACCCCTACAGAACTCAATGTCTTTACCGGCTTCCATCAGGGACTGGAACCTGTAGAATCCGTGCTGCCCTACCACGGCCGTTCTACAGCCAGGAGTCATGCTGGTGGACCAAGTAGTCGAGCGCCCGCCCATTCCCCCAACGCCATCGAGCGTTTGCTGTCGTTCCAACGACACGATCCCTTGTCCGCCCTGGTTCACACATGCTTCGCCAACTCGGCTGGTCCTGATAGCGCCGAGGATCGACGTCGAACCGAGATATGGGGCACAGCTCTAGCAAGACTTATCACTGAATCCAAGGCCAGCAGCGAGCCCATGCTTATTTCTGTTCTTAATGTCTGGACGGCCATGCGGGATTGGTCCGGGAAGTCGAACATGGAATGGTACCTGATGAAAATACTCGAGGATGGTGCCTTTCTTTTGGACAAGGCCGAGGACCAACACGGTACCAGGTTCAATCTCGCGGACTGGACGGCCAAGGACAGCATTGCGGCTGAGGAGTTCTACGATCGGGCCGTTAACGAGCTTTTTGAGATCATTGACGACGAGGATGCGACTGGCATCCCGGAAGGCCTCATCGAGCTAGGCAATGCCATCTTGAAGAAGCTTGACTCCAAGCTCGTCGATGGTACCCGAAATTGGTTTGTTTACAAGTGGCTCTTCTCTGTTTTCCTCCTTGGTGTTGTCATCCACCCGGAAAGCCACGGACTCATGGGCGATTACCACATCACCGAGTATGGCCGGCAGAAGATCCTCAAGCAGGTCGCCATGCGAGCACAGCAGCTTGTAGTCGAGGTGACCTGGAACAAGAAGGGAACGGTCTCAACCCCGCCCAAGATTCAAGGACACGTGGAGAGCATCCTGAATCGTTTCAAACGAAACCGTTCCCAGAGACCTCCAGCGAAGCTCCTTCCGGCCCGCTCAATCACATCACTTCGAGAAACAGTCGAGGTTCATCCTTATCTCGTGGTGAGTCCGGCAGATCTAGTCACCCTCGTCAACGCCTTGTTCCCGGAGCGACGGCCCATGTCAGCTCAGTCCAGCGGGCTTAGATCCGGAGCACCTTCCATCTCTGGGTTCTCGGCAATCTCACAGCCCATCTCGATGGGCGCCGCGCGGAGCAATTTTGACACGGCATCGATCCTCAGCACCAGTGCCTCGTCTGTTCTCAGTGACGCCACAACTTCCAGAGAAACAAATATGGATGATCAAAGGACTGGCTCGCCTCAGCGGTACTCGCCCCCCGTATTGGATCCACTGGCTCAGCGACGTCTTAGTAACTATGAGGACGACGGGTATCGTCTTCGTTTTGCCCTCCGCGAAATGGGCACCCAGGTCGGCATGGATGTTGTCCAAGGCTCATGTCACCCATGTGCCGAACGATGGGCCGTGCTGTTTATCTCGGCAGATGGCAATAGCCTGTCAAGCCAGATGACTTACGACCCAGACGAAGATGTCGAAGACGAGGACCACTCTTCCACCAGCGAGACTGACGATGACGAGATTGATGAGAAGCCTGAGCTCGATAAAGACTACCATCAATTGCGAGATTCGATCCTAAAGCTTGTCGAGGATTTCGAGATCCCAGCCAGCATTGAGCCAGAGGCAACGAGGGCTCAGTTCAGCAACCGGGCGACTGGCATCAAAAAGTACCGATCCAAGAATAAGATCATCACCGCTGAAAAGTCATCTCCAAGCAGAAACCCCTACCGCAGACGAGACGCTGAGGTACAAGCGAGTGCCACGGCTGATGACTCGCAAGCCAAGGAAGATTCACCGCCAACGACGGCAGAGAAGACAGGGGATGCAGATCCGGAGCCGTCCTCAGTTCTCATTGCTATGCTTACAGCTGCCTCGGCTCAGTCGCGAGCGCAAGCTGACTTCGTATCGGCCCACCTCTACTGGAAGACACTACAGCAACTAAATGCACTCAGCTCAGGGTCGCTGAGACGAAACGGGTTTGCCATACTTCTGAACATTTTCTCCCGAGGGCCTCGCGATTCAATCCGCCGCTGTGCTTCGGCCATTGAAGAATACGACGCCTGGCTCGTCTGGCTCAAGCAAAGCCAAGAACGACACGAGGGGCTCATCGACGCCATGATGAAGCGACTCAGGGCTCTTCGCGACAAGATGTGGTATGTGACAGACGTACGGAACTCTGCACCGTATGAGCAGAGTCGAAACATCTGCGCTGCCCTCAAAACAATGGGTATGCAGAGACGCTACAATTCTTACCAACGCAACCGCGCCCACCTCGCACGGGGACCGGCGTCAAGCTATCTGTATCGCACAGAGACTCAGATCATGGATCTTCTTGCAGCATCAGAAGAGCAGGGCGGGCCTAACAAGTTGAGTGACGATCAGGCAGACAAGACCTCCCGATGGCTTCAACAAGCTGGCGTTGAGAACTTCTGCTGTGGGGAGGAGCGAATTCACAGATTCGGCTGTGAAGTGGATACCTGCATTTCGAAATTGGTTGGCGAATCCATCATGGACAGCCCTGTTCTGTGGTCGAGTGAGCTTTACCAACGAGACAGACGCAATCTGGAGACAGGCAGCAGAGGCCCCCGAGACAGAGACCACGCATTCGACGATACGGCCAGCGTCATGAGCGACCCAGATCGAAGGTTCATGTCTACCGGTCGTCCAAGCTCTGTTCGGGACCTGCGGGCAATGTCAGCTCACAATTCTAGCCAGCAGTCATTTGACTCTGGCAGCTACCGTTTTTCAAGGGCAAGCACAGTCTTGTCCGACATCATTGATGGACAGGACTATTTTGGCGTCTCGTCGCCAGTTCACACCATCGACTCCAGTTCTACGTTTTGGTCGCCCTTCCAGTCGGCGATATCCCCGAGCTCGACAACGTCCCGCGCCCAGTCTCCCACGACAAGCATGACAAATCTGTCCAGTGTGTTCCAGTCACCTCATTCCCATCTAGGCTCGCATGCGAGTCATTCTACCGGCAGACCTGGCACATCAGCATCGTCCAACGAGACGATTCATCAACAGCGATTGTCGGAAGAGAAGTCTCGTTTCCTCAACGAGCTCCGTCAGACTTTAGTCAGTCTTCTTCTGTCCGACTTGGGCACATTGGTCTTTTCCCGCGGTTCCGAGACAGATGACTGGTTCTCCTCGTTGGGCCAGGAATGCATCGACAGGCGTGATTCCCTAGACCGACGCGCGCGGAGGTCTGCCAAGTCTGGCAAACTGTCACTGAGACCTCGTGTCATTGAGAAGAAGAAGAGCTTTGGGAATCTGCGAGGTGCCGGCGAAACAGACAAAAACTCCGAGACCACGGAAACTGCCAGTGCTCCGGGAAACGACAGTCCTTCCACAAGCGACACCGTGCCTGCGCGAAGCAAGGCCACCTCTAAGGAGTCAACTCCTGAATTTCCTTTCAAGAAGGCTTTCCAGCGCTTGCTTCGCATGTTCAGTGTTCATCCCAACCCTCATGCCAAGTTAAACGCCCTATACGAGCTGCAGCAACTCATCGTAGCATCTTTGGCGAGTGGTAAAAGGTCAAGAATGGGCTGGAATCGACAAGAATTTTTGCCCGGCGCCGTTGATGACCCCACAGGCTCTAGCCGCGCCAATCCGTTGGAGGAGGCTATCGACAACGTCAGAGGACGACGCTCGCATACCCTTTTGCAAGCACCCGCAACTTCGCCACCGGTGGTTGGACCCCGTCCAATGCGTCAGGGTAACAATGATGTTCGCTCTGGCGCTACAAGCAACCCGACAACAACCGATGCCGTCACCAACGTCTTGCGAACATTGTTCCGGGATGCGTCTATCCGGCCAAAGACACTTTTCCGCGATCTTCAGTTCATTGCGGCATTCGTGAACCCCACAATCCTTGACAACACAGAGAAGGGCACGGCGTTTTGGGACACTGGTCTCGCCGCCTTGAATCTGAAGCAAGAGGTCTGCCGAACAATGATTGAGGTGGCGGACGAGGTCCAAGGGGTGTATACCAGTACACGCAAGACGACCAATGATGCGCCTGCTCCAGACGCCGAGCGGCTGGAAACAGAGTCACCCCCTCCTGTCACGACAGCCTATAGCTTGGCACAAGCAGGAAAGATGTGGACCATCACCGCCAAAGAGGGTCTGCCCACGGCCCAGCGAGAGCTCGCAATTTTCTACTTGTCGAACCCTGAGCTCGTGGAGCGGACCACCTTGCCCCTCTCGAAGCCACGCGAGGTCTTCAAGCAGGCCGTCATGGACAAGTATGCTGGTCCTTCTGGACGCACAGGCCCAGGTGCCAGACTCTACCCTGGAGACAGAAGTCGCACATCGGCAGGCGCATCAGGGCTCGGTGGCTCTGCTGGCTCCCAACATCCCGGACAAGATGCGGGCTCCAAAGACGGGGATGTTCGCAGTGATCCCGCGTTGATGTGCGTGGCAGTCCACTTCTTCCAGGCAGCAGAACAAGGCGGCGATGAGCTCGCAACGTCTTTCCTCCGACAGAATGAGTTTAATGCCATGAGCTGAAGCGTTGAGAGTGTGATTTGCACCCGGCGATAATTTCTTTTCCAAATTTCGGGCGCCGGGGGCGCTCTTTTCCATATTTATTTTGAACATTTTCCTTTTCACTAGTACGACGCGGGCATATCCAGTGGGCATTTACATGGGTTTTCTTTGATCATATTGGGAAGCTGCGGGATCTTTTCAATGTATCCCCCCCCCCCCCCCCCCCTCTTAGATGACTACAGTAGAAAGGGAGGGACATTATGGTAGCAGGCACTCGGCCTTTTATGGAGGATATACCACTTTTCTACATACGATTATGACTTGGGTATGAAGTATAGGCTTGGGCCAATCTAGATGACATTTATTAGCATTCATACTCCGTCCATGATTCCTGATTTGCAAATGTATTCAATTTTGTGGTGATCGTGACAGGTCTTTGATGTCCAATATCGACAAACAGCATTTGGCATCATTCTGAGGTACGACGTTCTCTTCAAAAACTAAGACATTCACTTACGCCACGGAAATCATAGGGCAGGCTAGGATGATTCAAACAATAATGTATTCGCATCGAGCCCCGTTCGAGGCCTCAATCAGAATGCGTACTACGGTAAGACAGCCCGGCCCCGTTGGCCTGGGTCGATGCACCGAAAGGAGATGACCTCCTCTCTTGTTCCCCCTGACGAGCAAGCTTCAAAATAGCTTCCTCTTGCATGAATAGCCCTCACTTTCTGGAAGTTTGAGTGTTACAAAATCAAATAGTGTCTCGAAGGACCCCAAACGCCGCCCAATTTTTCAAGTGCTCATGTCCACATCGACCATGTCTCACAAGTAATGTGTGTGAAACCATACAGAGCTTTTAGATAACCGACCCAGATTCATGAACATATGCATGCCTACCTCTAGCGAGGCAAGAGAAACTTTGGAAAGAATTTACTGGCCTCTGCCAAAGCGAATGTCGAAGTCCTTGAGCACGCTCATGATACTCGCCGCCTCGACCTCAATGGGTAGACGAGAAGGCGACGGCAGCGTCTGGCCCGGCTTGGGCGCGGCGCGAAGCTTGGGAAGCCAGGAGCCAATGTCGTCGGCAGCCTTTTCGAAGTTTCGGTGACTGGAAAGGGTCTGGTAGGCTTCGGCACAGCTCAGGCTGAGGCCGAGGCGTCCCTTAGAGGGGAGACGGGGTGGCGGCGCCGGCGCGGACTCGGACTTGCAGCATCCGCCTCCAGCACCAGCACCTCCACAGCAGCCACCCCCGGAGCCGCTTCCTCCACTTCGCTCAAAGTTGGCGGACAAGGCGCGGCAGAAGAGACCCGACTTGGGGTCGGCGAGACACTGGGCGCAGGATCCGGGGCCCTTGGGGCCGCAGCCGCGAGAGACGGGAGCGACGGGCTGGGTGGTCTGGGGACGGGGACGGAGCTTGACGGCGCCGTCGGCGTCGATCTCCATTGGCATGGGGGGAGGGACGGCATCGTTCTCTGAGGGAGGGGGAGTCTGAACCTGCTGGGAATAGGCGGGAGGAGGTCCGTAAGGGGTGGTGGCGGGTGGGCCGAGAATTGAGGTGTCGGCGCAGAGGCAGTAGCTTCCGTCCTTACAAAACCCACACGAGTCCTTGAAGGCCACGGGAGGCAGCTGGGGTTGGGGCTGCACGATGGCAAGGTTCGCTTGCTGGTGCTGGTGCTGTTGCACCTGTTGCACGGGTGCCTTCTTGGAGAACATGGCGGTGAAGTCAATCTCCGTCTCCTCCTCAGGCGGAGTGGGCTCGACGCGGGCACGCTTCTCGGAGGATGTCGGCGCCGAGGGCGAGGGAGCTCTCTTTAGATCCGAGATGATGGCGCTTTTGATAGTCTCCTCAAGGCACTGGCATCTACCTCCGAGAGTGCATCCGCCACATCCTGTGACGGTGTCGGCAAGAATTTCGTTGGCACAGGAGCATCCTTCAGGGCCGCATGACCCGCATCCAAACGGGGCAGGAGAGTCTTCCATGTGAGTTGAGTCTTGGGGAGAGACGATCTGTGAGATGGAAAAGGGCTGGTTTGCGTGGCCAGCCGATGGGGTGGGGGGATGCTCGTGGTGAGCGATTTGGGAACCTCGGCGCTGGGGAGACGGCAGGCGTCTCGGGGCGGCGACGGCCTGCTGCTCGTTCCAGCGTCTCTTCTGACTTTCAAGTTCGGACTCGGCCTTGACACGATCCTTTCTCTCGCGATCCAGCATATTTTCGAGAACGAGGCAGCGGGACTTGAAGGACTGTAGCTCCATCTCGAGGCCGTGGACCTTGTCCTTGAGGTCTTTTTCGACCTTTTCGTGACCTTCGCGGATCTCATCTAGTTGTTCCTCCAGCTCGCCAACTCTGGCGGCCCTACGCTCGCGGAATGCCCTCTGAGCGGCACGGTTCTGGGCCTTGCGCTTGGTGGGTGGCGTATCGGTGGCAGGCTTGCGGCCGGGCTTGGGCCTGGGAGGTATGACCCATTCCTTGGTGGTCATGGACATCTTGGGCGCCTCTGTGACGGGCGGGGGACTGATTACGGAGGCCATGGACATTTTGTTCACGACCTGAGGCGGCCTGGCTGAGATGGGTTGCTGTGCAGCGTTCGGTCTGATGGCAGGTAGTTGGTGCGGGGCGTGGGAGGCATTTGTCGGTCCGCTCGGATTTGGTGTGGAAGGACCGCCGGGTGTGCTCGCGGCAGGCGAAGCGGCGGAAACGGGGGTCGAGACAACCGAGTTGGAGCGAGATGCGGCCGAGTAGACGCTTCGGGCGTCGGTTGCGGGAGGTGAGGTGACGGGAGAAAAGGTCGACGACGAGTGTTGCTGCTGCGACGTCTGGTTGTGGGAGGAGGAGGAGGAGTTGTTGGTGGTGGTGGTGGTGGTAGATGAGGAGGGAACAGTGGTGGAAACACCTGAGGCGGCCATCTTGGTGGATCGGAAGAGGGACGACCTAACGAGCAGCAGTGTTCCGCAGGCGGGGTCCGCTAAGGCCGCTCATTCGCTGTCAGGTGGTGGGATATCGCCGCTAACAGCTGGTAGCCAGTTGGCGGGGTGTGGGTTGCTAAGGTTTTTGCCAGCTGGTAAATCCGAGGGTGCGGTTCGGCGCTCTCTCGGCTCTTGAGATCTGATAAGAAAATGGGACGAATTGATGGTTGTAAGACCGAGACGTGCTGAATGGTGCTGGGTCTTCTGTTTTTTCCTGTTCTTGTGTCCTTCTTCTTGTTCGTCTTTTAGTTGTGATGCTTGCTTTCCTGTTTGACTGATTGACCTGTTCGGAGAGCAATCGGCGCTGTATAAGTTGATATGATGCTACTGTTTGGCGATCTGGGCTGATGCCGAGCAGAATCGAGCAGATACCCCTACAGCGAGATGCACAGCTGATAGGTCTGTCTGTTTGTCTGTCTGCGCTGTACGGAGTAGTGTTATGCAGACGGGCGTGGTGGTGCGCGCGTGTTGCCGAGTGGGTGACAGAACAGACACTGTTCCGGAAGATGATGTCGGCAGCGAGGTTCGGATAGCTGACTTTGTTGTAATAGGTACTTGGCTGTGTAAGTGAGGCCAGGAAATAGAATCGTCAAGTCGGTATGTGTAAGTGGGAGAATCAATGTTGATGAGGTGAAGATATGTTTGGATTGCGGGCTTGTTCCTCTTTCTTCCGACACTTCGGAGGATAGTGGGGAGGAAGGAGGGGATTGGAGCGACAGCGCGGAACTGGACAGTGGAGGGGGAAAGGGCCCAAGGCGAAGGGGGAAGGGGGGGAGGGCGACATTCAAAAAGGAATTTTTGATCTGATTGATAAGATTATCTTGCTCGCAAGGCCCCCACCAGGGCCTGCGCTAGCCTTTTTTTCTCTTTTTTTTTTTTTTTCTCTCTCTCGCTGTTTCCTACCCGGGCACTGCCTGCCAGAGGTACGTCGCCTTCTCACTCGCCCGGTCATTACCCACTCATTTCATCCATTTCACTCACTCACTCACTCACTCACAGTCTCACGCAGACCTCAGTCACAGTATTCTCACACTCTCACTCACTCGGAAAATGCCCCCGACATCCGCACAGTAAATGCACTACTCTCACTCATAGTTTTTACTCACTCTCAGTGTCTCGCACAAACACACACTCCAGCCCACACTGGGGAAATCGTTCGATGGCTCCTGTGGCTTTCCGGCTTCCATCCCCATTCCGACCCTGCGATCTCGGACCTTGTTTCTTGGGCTTGGCTGGCCACAACACACTATGAATGTTACTATGTAGGGACTTTCAGGGCTACACAGCCCGGCTTCTCCCACGGATCACTGCCCTGGTTGACTGCGCGATCCACCATCGATGGGCTTTGATCCCCTTGATGGCTGAGTTTCCATGTCGTAACACCCATCCATGCCAGCCTCTCACTCTTCCGTTAACTACCTACCACTTGACTCTGTGTCTTTTACTCTGCGTGGGTGCCAAGCGTAGCCACATCCCGAGGGAATTGATCTCAGGGTCTGCCGATGTCGCTGCCCTTGCCCACCGGGCGAGTGCATGATGTGCGTGACCAGTGATGACCGTGGGATAAAGTTGCATCTAATACCACAGTGTAGGACAGGCCTGTCGCTCCATCAACAAATGAGAGCGGCCCTTTGTCCGATGACTCCCTCGTAAGCCGAGACGCCCGTGGTTCTACTCTAAATCTACCTTGCAGTACTCCGTAAGGCATGAGTAAACAACCGTAAAGACAAAAACCAGCGGGGGAAATCAATTTGACACAAAGTTTGATGAGGCTTTTCGGCAGTGTCTACGGAGTGCAAAAGCGAAGACCAACGAGTCAGGATCGCCGAGGTCTTGATTGAACTTGCACAATGCAGTCGCATAAAATACACACAATCAATGGCACCGTAAGATCTGTATCCATCCAGTAACTTGAGCCGAAAAAAAAAAGGTACCTGATAATCGGGGATTTATGCCTCAATGGAACCTGCTTCAGGTGTCACCGCCAGTCGTCCAATGGCCTTGGAGCAGTTCATCAGGGAGATCAAGAGGTACTTGATAAGATGTCACCACCCACCATCGCCTCCAGCTCCAATCCGTATTACCTGCCTGCATCCTTCATCCCACTCACACCTCGTGTCACTCGCCCGTCATTGGGCCATTTGATCTCTCACCCCCCGAACCCCCAGCCGCCGCTTCCTTTCTGCAGGCTCACATGAGACGCTCATTTTTTTCCCAGTCTACTTTTAAGGCTTAGGAGAATCGCTTGAAACGTCTGCTTTCGGGATCGTCTACACCCTGTCTCCAGTCTCCCAGTCTCCATTGCTGTATGGATACTATTGACGAGCCAACCACCCGTGACCCAACACTTCCCACTTCGTGACTGTGCGTAATCAGATCGGCCCTTCATCCCACATAGGCTGATCTCAAGTGGAGGGCCCCGGAAGTGGGTGATGGGAGGGTGCGAGCCACGCGAGAAAAAAGAGCAACATTTACGTACATCGTGGAGTGCTTCAGAGCCAGGTATCCGTAGGTTGGTACTACAATGCTACCCTTACTGGACCCGTCCGTCTATGGCTGCCGCGGTACCTCGCATCTCACGAGGTTTGACGGCGGCAATAATCGGCTCGCACTAATTACACGAACTTGTCTTTGGCTGACAGGCTGGCCCAAGGGTGGACTCCGAGAACGCTTTGGCTTCACAAGGGATCCCCTTCTTACGAGGCAACGCCAAGCGCAGCGGGCACTTCGGCCTCCGTCTGTTTTTTTTCCAAGTCCAGTTGAGCTCTTCACAACGGGAATGTCGTTTATCCTAGCCGCTTACCTGAGGTGACTACCTGTTATGCTCTACACAAAGCAGACTTCGAGGAGTAACTGGGTGAGCGCGTCTTGAATAATGACTTTACTGTCTCTCGCCAATGACCGCATCAGAGATGATGATGTGCGGTCATCGTCGTAAGAGCCGAGCAGATTGATCGCCGCATCGTCACGGCCAGAGAGACCGCAGGGTTTGGATTTATCCAATCCCAGCACCGACTCCATCTCTGAACCAACTCTCCGTTGTGACTATCTCTCGCTCACTCGAAATCCTCATTCAAGACTGGTCAAAGACTTAAAAGTGACCACTTGGGTTGTTTGAAGGTTGCGCAACCGTGTCCACATTGCAGTGAGAACTGTGGGAATCCTGGCGGGGGCTAGGTACCTTACCTCAGTTACTTCACTACGTGTGGCCCACGCACTGTTCAACCACTTCCAATTCCCACAGTGACCCCCGCGAAACTCAAGCTGTGGACCTCTGAGAAAGCTGCGTTAAGCTATCCGTACCTATCCAACTCCATCCCGCCCAAAATCGACCAACAGCTGCAATTCGAACCACCCACCTCTCGACAGCAACGCTCCTCAACAATTCCCGATCCCGGTCCCCTAGCTTCGAGATAGCTACCTTGCCTAGATTTGACGTCGCTTTTGCTCCGAGCTACGACATCTCTGCGCCGAACCTCAACCACCGAGCCGCCGTCGCCATCTGAAAGGCTGCAAGCACAAACCAACCAACCCAACCCCAAAGCAACGGGCAAACCGGCGAACCACACACAGAAGCAATGGCCAATCTCGGCATCCAATCGCCAACGCGGCAAACAGCAGCCTTCCACCTCCCCTCCTCATCCTCCTCCTCCGTCGCCTCCGGCTCCGGCTACGAAGACGACGACGCCCCGCTCCCTTTCCCCGCCGCCCTCCCGCGATCCGACTTCCTCGCTCCCGGCTTCCACCCGGCAAACTACCTCTCCGCCCTCCCGCACCGCCACCAGACCCTCGACGACCTCAAAGCAGAGCTCCGCGACCGCAGCGCCGCCATCAGCGCCGAGCTGCTGGAGCTCGTCAATGGGAACTACACCGCCTTCTTGTCTTTGGGCAACGAGCTGCGTGGCGGCGAAGAGAGGGTTGAGAATGTGCGTGTTGCCATGCTCGGGTTCCGGAGGGCCGTGGAGGAGATCAAGGGGAAAGTGAGGACGCGCGGGGAGGAGGTCCAGGGGTTGAGCGGGGAGTTGAGAGAGGTAAGGAGGGGTATTGAGACCGGGAGGAAGATGCTTGAGCTGGATGAGAGAGTGTCTTCGCTCGAGGAGCGGCTTTCGCTTGCGAGTCTGCCTGGGAAGGCAAAGACGGGTGACGGCGGCGAGGGAGAGGAAGAAGATGATGACTGGGACGCGGATGATAGCGAGGAGTCTGACGAGGAAGAGGATGATGATGATGTGGGCGGGCTGGTGGGTAGCAGCCCTGCGAAGCTGGCTGGCTTTACGCAAGACTTTTGCATCGTCGAAGCTCTGGCGGACGCTATTGGAAGGGATACCCCGTTTGTGGTCAAGGCTGAGGCTCGAATGGTGAGGTGTCGGAACACAATTCTCCTGGATCTCGGCACGGCGATGAAGGAAGCACGCAAGGCGGGCAAGAAGGGCCAGGCGAGGACAGTCAAGTACTTGGGCTTGTACGGATTGCTTGACGCCCAGGCTGAGGCGATCAGGGCCCTCAAGAGCAGCTGAGCCGATCGGAGCAGCAGACGACGAACAGAACAAAAAGGCCAGCAGTCACAGAGTAGCGATGCGTATGATACCCAAATTAAAGTCTCCAAACATGTTCTAGAGCGCTATGCCACTTTGATACACGTGTAATACAAACACCTATGATACAGTTCATCTAAACACCCTTCCCTTTTCTTTTTGCCCTTTTTTCATCTGGATTTTATACATCTTTACATGACGTTGGAGAGGTGAGCCGGCGTGACCTCCTCATCTGTAGAGTCAAAGTTTCCGTTCAAGCTGAAGCCCGGAGCCTGGGAGGAGCTCAGCACAACCTCGTGAACCTCCTTGTGCGTCTCGAGCTCCGCGAGATCAGACTTGATGCTGGCCACAAACGCCTTGACGTTGGCAGACAGCATCTTGGGCGTGAAACCGAGCTGCCCGATAGCCATACGGATGACACCGGTACGCTCGCGGTAGTTGTCGGCGCCCATCGTCTCACGGATGGCGCTGGAAATGTTGTCGGTGATTGTCTTCATGCGACGGTTGGGCATGAGACCCTTGGGGCCGAGGATGCGGCCCAGGGCGGCCTTGTTGAGCGCCGCCTCGCTGTCGGTGTGGCAAATGAGCCGGTTGAAGACAATGTTGTCGTTCTTGATGGCCTCGAACACGGACTCCTGGCCCGCGACGACGGCGCCGGCTTGCAGGGCCTGCTGGGCGATGGGGCTTCCTTCGGGGCAGATGACTCCGACGCGGATATCGGACTTGACGGGGTTGGGGAGGCGGATGCGGTTCTTGACGACGGCGCCATTTCTGGGCGTCTTGAGGTGGACGTGGATCTCGTACTTGATGGACTGGGGAGGGCGGCCGACTTCGAATGCGCGGAGGTAGCTACGTCGAGGTCAGTTGGAAGAACCAATTGGAAGACATCTTTTGCACAGGATATACACACCGCATGGCATCGCAAAGAGAGAATTGAGGGCAGTTCTTGACGTTGTAGGTCTTGAAGTCCTTGGAGAGCTTCTTCTTCTTCTTGTCCGTCTTCTTGTTCCCCCCCTGGTTACTCGCGCATCGTGTCTGCTGAGCGACGGAAGGGATGAGGAACCGTGGTATCGTGGAGGCTGTCGGTCTTGCTGAAGCTGAGAGACTGAGCCGGGCCATTGAGGCCATGCACTGGTTCGTTGACGCCATCACGGGGCTCTGGGTATCTGTGATCTTTTTGGGGTTGCTACGCCAGAGCTGACCTCGGATCGTCTCGCGTGAAGCTCTGGCCAAAGACTGCAGAAAAATTGGTATGGCCTAACCGCTCAGGCACAAGGTCGGTATCTTATCGGCTATCTTATCGAGCTGTGGTGCCCACACCTCCCGGTCACCTCCAAAAAGGTACGTATCTACGACCGGTCCGGTCCCGGTGTGAAGATACGTACACTTTGCCTCGAAACACACCATTGTCATCAGAGCTTTACCTTGGATGAAGAGTCATAATTAGTTGCCATCAGTTGAAAGGCTTTCAAGAAACTTGGAAAGATGTTTATATAAGGTGCAATCATTTTCATTTAATTTCTGTCAAGTGCATCAACTATTTCGTGACTACGGGAGAGAAAGAGCCTTACGAAGCTATTAAACATTGAGGTACCTCAGACCACAACGACTTACAGGAGAAGCTCCTCGCTGTGCCACCAATCAGACCGTCTCGGCCGAGTGCTCTCGGTGAGTGCGCCGTCATGTTACCCCTCCATGATTTTTAACCCCACCACGAAATATCAGCCACTTTAAACATTTGACTCACGAGACACCAGGACCGTCCTGACCACCGATTCCCTCCGATAGTCTCATCGCCTCAATTGGACCAAACACCGCCATCATGAAGGCCGAGGAGCTCCAGACCCTCCCCACCGCCCTGGCCGGCGACTTCAAGTCGATCGAGCCTCACCTCCGCGCCCTCGACAAGCACCTGACGCTGCGCACCTTTGTTGAGGGGTACTCGCTGGGAGAGACCGAGACCAAGATCTGGCAGACCCTGAAGCTGAACAAGGTCGCTATGGGCTTCATTCGCAAGGGAACTATGGCCAACCTTACTCGTTGGTGCGTCGTGATTCGTGCTCCTAGCTTCAATCAATGTCCATCCCGCGCTAACTCGCGTTGCTAGGTTCACCTTTGTCGAAGTCACCTACCCCGAGATCCAAGCCGAGACGAACGCTGTCGATGCTGAGCGCAAGGCCAAGGTCGTTGCCGCTAGCAAGAAGGGTGCCAGCTACTCTCTTGCTCTTCAGAACGCCGAGGCCGGAGTTGTCACCAGATTCCTTCCCGAGCCTTCGTTGGTCCTCCCTCAAAACATTACCTGATAGACAACCTCCTAACCATGTAACAGAGGATACCTTCACATCGGTCACGCCAAGGCCGCCCTTCTCAGCGATTACTTCGCCCACGAGGCCTACAAGGGCAAGCTTCTGCTGCGTCTTGACGACACCAACCCCGCCAAGGAGAGTGAGGAGTTCCAGGATGCTATTGTTGAGGACCTGAAGATGATGGGCATCACCCCCGACTCCCTTTCCTACACTTCCGACTACTTCGACTATCTGTACGAGACTTGCATTCGCCTGATCAAGGAGGGTCACGCCTACGCCGACGACACCGAGCAGGAGACGATGCGAAACGAGCGAACCGATGGAATCGAGTCCAAGTGCCGTAACCGCTCCGTCGAGGAGAACCTGCGCATCTTCGAGGCCATGAAAGAGGGCACCCCCGAGGGCCTGAATAACTGCATCCGTGCCAAGATCTCCGTCGACAACGTCAACAAGGCCCTGAGAGATCCCGTCATCTACCGCTGCAACGTTGAGAACAAGCACCACCGCACCGGTGACAAGTGGAAGATCTACCCCATGTACGATCTCGCCTGCCCCGTCGTCGACTCTCACGAGGGCGTCACCCACGCCCTGAGATCGACCGAGTACACTGACCGTAACCCCCTTTACCAATGGTTCATCGACACCCTGAAGCTGCGCCAGGTCTACATGCACGACTTCAGCCGTATCAACCTCGTCCGCACCTTCCTTTCCAAGAGAAAGCTCGCCAAGATCGTCGCTCAGGGCACCGTCTGGGGCTGGGACGACCCTCGTATGCCCACCATCCGTGGTGTGCGCAGACGCGGTATGACCATCCCCGCCCTCCGCGAGTTCATCATCAAGCAGGGCCCTTCCCGAAACGTCGTCAACATGGACTGGGCGTCGTTCTGGAACATCAACAAGAAGGTCATTGACCCCATCGCCCCCCGCCACACCGCCATTCTGGAGAAGGATGCCGTCAAGGTCAAGGTCACCGGTGCCGACGCTCCCGCCACTCCTCGCACCGAGGACAAGCCTAAGCACCCCAAGAACCCCGATGTCGGCACCAAGAAGGTTGTCTTCTCCAACGAGCTCATCCTCGACCAGGCCGACGTCAAGAGCTTCAAGAAGGACGAGGAGTTCACCCTCATGGGCTGGGGCAACGCCTTCGCCCGCGATATTGGCACCACCGACCCCATTACCGACCTCAGCGTCGAGCTCAACCTCAAGGGCGACTTCAAGACGACCGAGAAGAAGGTCACGTGGCTGTCGACGGCCGGCACCAAGCTCGTCAAGGCTGAGCTCTGGGACTTTGACTATCTCATCAACAAGGACAAGCTCGAGGAGGACGACGTGCTTGAGAAGGTGCTCAACCCCAACACGTCGACCATGGAGACGGCGCTGTGCGATGCTGGTGTCGGTGAGCTGAAGAAGGACGACATTATCCAGCTCGAGAGACGGGGCTTCTACCGCGTGGACAAGGGTCTGGATGAGGGTGACGTGGTTGTTCTGTTCAACATTCCCACTGGCAAGGCCAAATAAGTTATTTCGCTTTTTCATTTGTAGGAAGATTCAGGCCATGAAAGACATGAAGAATTGAAGTATGAAGTAAAAGCATGATCTGGTCACTGTGACTCTTGAAGCCTCGTAACTGTATGCGTACTAAATATCGCAGAAGATACATTCCTGTGAAGTGTTTCGTCATCTAGTGCTTGTTGTGTGTCGCTCCATAGTTTTATCATGCTAGGCACAAACAAAGACAAGCAGAGTCACACGTTTCGCCGAGGAATGAATATCTAGAGAGAATGAGATCGATTTCGAGACTATCGCTTCTAGTGTTGGAGTTAGGTTACATGTCTGCATTCTATTTACTCTTCCTTGCATCAGCAGTATATTGTCAGTGAGAACCATAGTTGTATGGACGGGGAATTTGCGCCCGAAAAGTAAGAAATGTCTGTTGCGTGTCCTGCAGACCCCTGAGCAGTGAATGGCGAGCATGGAGAGACAATCAGACCATTCGCCTTCATCAGCTAACTCTAACCCCAGACATTCATCCCCGCGATTGAGGCGGCCTAGAACGTTCATTATTCTCACCCCACTGCTTCCCGCATGACTTCTGCAAGGATCGCCAATCGTGGGGTCTAACACTGACAGCCAGGTGGGTTGGGTTGAGCCGTTGGTGGCTAGCCTCGGTGACCCAACAGCTACCTCGATCCTCGTGCCTCGAAGCTGCCTGATGACGAGCAGCTTTGTACACTAGACTGAGAAGCCATTTACTGAATGTTTCGAACTCTACTGGACCGGCTCATTCATGTCTGGCTTCAGTCTGGATGTACCGGCTTGAGGACACCGGTTCCGGTCCGGTTGTAGAATCCGCGCACCAAATTATACATGTCTGGGAGCCTACCCAGCCAAACGACTCTTCACCTCGTAATTCCCCAGAATAATAAAGGCGTAGTCCTTCGATGCAGCCGAACCGGAAGCGTGGGGCGACATTTCCGGCCAAGATCGGGAGAAGCTCCCATCGTGCCACGAAGCGTACCTGATCTCGCCTCATCCTCACACCGACACTCTTGCATGAGATTCCACCAATCCTCCACCAGTGTCTTGTGCCACTTTATATAGATGCTATATACGTGACAATTTTTCTTGGGATTTGCAATCCTGGAAATCAGGGTCACTTCTTGATAACCTTATCAGACGCCGAGTTGTACACGTATCTTGCTGGAATCTCGCATTATCTCCTGCAGCTAATGAGCTACCCTAGTCCACCAATTCACTACCGCTCTTTATTAAGGTCAATCCCGTCCAAGTCAACTCAAGCTCTTCGGGAACGAGACCCCCTCTACAAGAATTTCAGGAACACATACCCAACTTCAGTCAAAATGGCCGAACCCAACAATACACCCTGGCCCCCAGCAACACCACAATCTCAATCCCCTCTCTCCGCGTCGCCTGTCCTCCGCCCCCATCCTGGCGGTCAAGTAGAACCCAAAACGGCAGCATCGCAAGCATCAGCAGCAACGAAAAACGGCACGCATAAGCTCCGCGTCCTACACATCGGCGACCCGATCAAGTACAACCCGGAAACCTACGCCGCCTTTTCCGCGCAATGCGACATCATCCGCCCCTCGACGCCCGAACGACAGCGCCCCGCATTCGCTGCCGCATTACGGGACGGCAAGTGGGGCGAGTTTTCCGCCGTCTTCCGGCCTTTCTGGGGCACGGGCGGCGAGATGGGTACGTGGGACGCCGAGCTGATTCCGCTGCTGCCGGCGAGCTGTCGGGTTTTTGCGAGTGCGGGTGCCGGGTTCGATTGGGCTGACACGCAACTTCTCGGTGAACGAGGTGGGCCTTCCCCCTTTTCCCAGGTCGCTCTTTATTGAGTGAAACATATCAGATATGATTTGGGAATACTAACACAAAAAGGCATCATCTATTGCAACTCAGGCCTCGCCGCCGCCGAAGCAGTAGCAGACTTTGCCGTCGCTCTTGTCGTCTCGACCTTCCGCCATCTCCCCTGGTGCACGGCATCCGCCGCAGACCCGTCCGCCTTCCAAGACTGCCACGCTCGCGCCACGGCCGCCTCGCACACCCTTCGCGGCCACGTCCTCGGCCTCGTGGGCATGGGTAACATCGGCCAGCAGATCGCGCAGCGTCTCGGCGTCGGTTTTGGTATGAAAGTACACTACTTTGACGTCGTCCGCAAAGACCCAGTCACCGTGGAAGCCAAGTTTGGCGCGACGTTTCACGAGACGATGGAGAGCTTGCTGCGCGTCTCGGATTGTGTTGTGCTATGCACACCTGCTGGTGGTAAGGTTATCACTGCTGAGTCATTGGCTTGGATCAAGCCTGGGTCGAGGTTTGTGAATATCGCAAGGGGTAGCTTGGTTGACGAGGAGGCTTTGGCGGATGCGTTGGAGTCTGGGCAGATTGGATCTGTTGCGTTGGATGTGCATGCTGATGAGCCGAGGCCGCATCCGCGGTTGCTCAAGATGGCGGGGACGAAGGCCATGTTGACATGTCACAATGCTGGAGGGACGGTTGAGACGCACAAGGGGTTCGAGGAGTTGAGTATGAGGAATATCATGGCGGTGTTGGGGGGAGGGCAGCCGATTACGCCTGTCAATCTGCATTATCTGAAGCAGTGAAGGGTGAGGTAGAATACGACTTGGTCTGTCTTTCCTTGGAGTCAAATAAGCTGCATAGAGGGTTTGATCTTTGCAGGAGAGAGAAGCTACTTATTCAACTTGAATGATGATACATACGACTTAGTACCCGCAAAGTTATTGCTGACTTACATGACGGCTAGAGCAATCATGTTCATATCGTGGACTTTGAATCTAGAAGAGAAGCAAAACATATCGAAGGTGAGTCCCCGAAAGAGGTTTGTTCATAGGTTCGGAAAACGCGAGTAAGGACCTCGCATATCCGCTACATAGGCATTATTTTTGGTGAGACATTGATCTCAAGTATCCTGTTCAACTTGATTAGACCTTGATCTCGGTTGTTCAGCTCGCTCAGCCACTCAAACTAGCTTCCTCAGCCCAACGAGGCTGCCTTGCGTGTCTGCCTGGAGATGGTGAGCAAAAGCCTGTCTTTCAGGCTTCAAAGGGAGCCCTGTCCCATGCCTTAAACACACGCCTCGTAGTAAAGCACATCAAACTTGTTCAGTGGCAAGGACACGACGAATCTTGCGAAATATAATGGCAAACATTCAGAAGTATACTGAGCGCAGCAATGTGCAAAGCAATCCAACTGATTGGATCGCAAAGCTGCCCGATCCGAAAACCCACATTCGCCTGCTCACGATCCTCTCAGGTCGACAGACAGAGGAACTTCGTTGTACCTGCAGCACTATCAGACTTGATGACAGGCCAAAGTACAACGCCCTGTCGTATGTCTGGGGCAACCGTGAGGCAAAGGCTCAAGTAATTGTGAACGGCGTTCAAGTTACCATCAACAAGAGTCTGGCAGGAGCTTTGAGACGTATCCGCCATGATCGAGAGCCAATTGTTATCTGGGCAGATGCTCTTTGTATCAACCAAAATGACGAAGACGAAAAGAAGTATCAGATCGATCTCATGCATCGCATCTATGGCGAGTGCGAGAATTGTTTGGTCTGGATGGGAGACATAGTAGTGAAAGGGGATAGCAGCGTCGCAGCGGAACTGGCTGCAAGAGCGGCCTTGAACGCTTTGCGCATCATCGCAAGGCAGCCACACGACGAGGATCTCGGTTGGCCTGGACAGAACCCAATTGCTACAAGCGTTGCTGGCAATGGTCTCACCGCCGGGGCAGCATTACAATCGATGATGGACTGCGAATGGTGGCAGCGTATCTGGACAGTCCAGGAAGTCTGTCTGCCTCCGAAAGCCACGGTTCTCTGGGGACCACTCGAGATCAGCTTCCAAGCAATCATGGACGCAGCGAGCCACATGGTGCAACCAGATGAGCACCCGCAACGCAACAACATTTTCGATCTGTTCCAAGAGGGCACCGCTATGTACCCAAGGCTTCATACAAGTCCATACACGATACCCGTCCTCAGCATTGCTCACGCCAGACTCTGGAACCAGTCCAGAACCGACTCCCTGTATAGACTATGGCGGTTCCGAGACAGGAGGTCCACATATCCGAAAGACAAGCTGTTTGGCATCTGGGCGCTTCTCAACAAGACATATTTGCCTGATATCAGGCCAACGGATTACGTCCTCGATATTGTGGTTTTATTCTCAAGACTCATGGTCAGTTTACTGAGATCTCTTGATAGCCTCAAGCCTCTTATTGGCTGGAGAGGGGAAAGAGAGACGGCCGGTCTGCCTACCTGGGTCCTGGATTTGGCCCAGCCGGAGGACTCTAATTGCACCAGCGATTTCTGGACACATGACATTGCCTGGAGGCAATTTCATGCCAGTAGTGGACTACCACGATTCAAGCCACCAGTCAAGCAAGCAGAAGATCTCACATTGCTCACTTTGGACGGCATTCGCGTTGACAAAGTGGCTACGATCTTGATGGACCTGAGGCACACGCGACGGTCCCTTTGGAGACAGGGATTTGAAGACGCTATCAAGGACCAAGCCGGTAAAGACGATATCATGTATCAATATAACAACCTTATCCAGGGCAAATTTGGCGAGAATCGTGAGCGCGTCACGGACGAGTCTTGGCACGGGGGTCCGTGGTGGGAGGACAGGATGCTCTGTTACCAAGTTCTTTTCATCACGCAGGAGAATCGGCTTGGCCTTGGTCCGCCTAATTTGAAGCCAGAAGACAATGTTTGGATTCTTTCGGGCGGGAACCATCCCTTCTTACTCCGTCAAGTCTCAAAGAGAAGGGGTAATGCGGACTTATGGGAATTCGTCGGGGATTGCTTCGTTTACGGCATCATGTACGGAGAAGCCTCTTCTGGTGGATTTCAGCTCTCGTCCGTAACCTTGTGTTGACGCCGCTCTCATGATGGTCTTACCATCGGTGCTTGGAAAGATCTCTTAACGTGTTTCTTCAGTCCTAGCTTTGGGGCATAACATTGGGTATGAGATCAAGATCTCATAAGACAATTTTACTTGGCGTCAAGGCTTGCCTTACAATGCAACAGCTGTGTCAAACAATAGGCGTCATTCGCTCGTGCAGCATCAACGACAGCGTAATTCTTGCGTTCCGTCTTCTAAACACTGTATTTTCAGCGGCCGTCTCCCAATGTCTTCTGAGAAACCTACAGACGATTGAGATTGCTGTGTGAGTCTTCACGTCGGAGCTTAGCTAGAGCATCCAATTACTTCATAGCGACAATCATTGATGATTATTATGTGAAATCCACGGGGGTTTCAGTGATGCGCATCTCACTCTTGAGAGACATCTCATTCAGTTTTAGTGCAGCAGAGGGAGGCGTAGGCAGATGACTGAGAATGAGGGGCAGCAGGCGGCACGTGCGCCAATGTTGTCACGAGCCTCAGCTCAAAGTGCGCTGAGCTGAGCTGAGCTGAGCGCAGACAGTGAGAGTTGGAATGAACATGTCGTGAACCAGACAGGAGACGGCATCATCTTGCGACTCTACGGACTCATCCAGAACATACTGACTACTCTGGTACCCTCATCGGTGCTGACGTCAACTATCATGGCCTCCTCAAAGCGCTGGCCGGCGCCCATCCACGTCTTCTCCTACCGCGCCCTACTCGTGGTGCCCATCATCCTCGCCATCGCGACCTTCGCGGCGCTCTTCATCCACTCCGATGTCAACGTCGCCCTCCTCTACTCACAATGCGATGCCCGGGCTCGCCTGCCGGCTGTCAGCAAAGTCCCCGTTCTCGGCCCGCCCGTCTGCTTCGCCATAAGCTTCTTCCAGAGCGCGCTCGATTCCATGCGGACCTTTGCCAGCATGTCCGCCATCCTCTCCTTCATCGCAGGCCTCATGACCGTTACCACCATCGAGGCCGCACGCGTCTGTAACGCGCCCAACGTCGTTATTGCGAACCCCACTGGCCCATGGCTAGTTTTCAACCTCATCGGTGGAGCTGTAGTCTGGCAGCTTGTCATCCTACCCGCCTTTTTCCACCGCTCGCGATCTATCCTGCTCGCTCGGAAGAGGGCCGGACAGGAGGCCGTCGAGAGCGCCGCATCCAAGGATCCCGACTTTGGCAAGGACTCGCGCCATCTCGTTGTCGATGCGGAAATTATCGCCATCCCCGTCAGTGTCGCGTGGGGCTTCATTCTGCCCTCCCTGCTGATGCTCATCTACAACTCCCCGGTCATCATCGTTGTCTGGCTCTTCTTTCCCGTCTGGGTGTCACTGATCCGCCAAGCCGTCAGATGGGCCGTCTTGCGTGTTCAGAAGCGCCAGCACCGCAGCTTCCACCTCGAGTCTCACACGGTCTCGCTTCTGCTCGTCTACCTCATCCCCATTCTTTGCTCCGCAGTCTCTCACGTCTACTTCATCTGGAGCCTGTTTCAGTGGGACGACAGGAAGGAGATGACACGTGCTACAGTCAAATTCGTTGAAATTGACATGTTCTTCATCGGCTTGACTGTCCTGTATTGGCTCTTCGTTGAGACTGGCTGGAAGGTCCCCTTGGTCGCAGTCCTTGGCGCCATCCCACTCGGACCGGGTGCCGGTATTTGTATCGCATGGATATACCGAGATACCGAGATTCGTGAGAGTCTGAAGCAGTGGCTTTCTGATGTCGTTGGAAGTCAAGAAGAGGCTAACGAAGAGGGCAGAGCTTCGGCTAGCGAGGAGACACCACTATTGCATTGATTGTGTGACGAGATAGCAGCAAGTAAATACAAGCCGACACTCATTCATCGCCGCGGTGACAGTTTTCCTTGCAATCATCTCCCTCGCATCTATTCCCATGCGTAGATAGCTTCTTTCCCGAGGAGTCTTTACAATGCCGAAGAGTCCGCCTTGGCCAAGCATTTCGGCATCTTGATCTACATCGACACTTCGGAATCACTACTCAACGAAAGATACACAAGATGCAAGCCCCCCCAACTCCTGATGTTCCCCGCCCAATCCTCAAGCAACGCCTTTCGTCCGGTTATGAGCGTCGGTATCTTTGTCTTGGCCAACATCACACGCACGATACCGTTGAGAAACATGGCACTACAGCCACTCTTCGAACTCTTCATACGCGAAACAGAATCCTGCGGGGGGAAAACTCACAAGGTGCATGTTCTCTCTCCGCACGATACCCCGCGGGGGCCCCAGATCTGTCCCCGGATCCTCGTTCAAGGTTAATTGGCTGGTGTCGATTGGATGCCAGGTCTAGATTTCTGTCTTGGTATCTGCCACCTCTATAAATATGGGTCAGCCATCGTAAAGGGGCGTCTTGGTTATCTGAGCCCATCAGCCCGCAAACGTGACGACGGACGACTTCACAAAGAATCGTGTTGATATCTCAGGCACATACCTTCTTCACCATGGGTTTCGCTTCAGCAAAGGGGACGAACGACCCCCCCGAGGTTCGCAACTGGAGAATCCACTTCATTGCTCTCGTTGCGTCCATGGCGGCCTTGTCCAGTAAGTGAGGTCTTGGGAGAACCCGAATATTCAGTTCATTGCCCTCTTTAACGCAATAGAAATCTGCAGTGGGCTATGATACGGCCGTCATAGGAGGCACAATGGCTCTCGACTCCTTCGTCCGCGACTTTGGCATCGACAAGATGACCATCCAAGAAAAGAATAATTCCTTAGCCAACATCGCCTCCATGTTTCAAGTCGGCGCCTTCTTCGGTGCTCTCCTCACCTTCCCCGTTGCCGAGAAGTACGGTCGCAAGAAGGCCATCATGATGGCGGCTCTCATCTTCTGTGTAGGCGGAGCCATGATGTCCGGAGCCAACGGCGACCTCAAACTTGTCATCGGTGGCCGCGCCATCGGCGGCCTTGGTATCGGCATGGCTACCATGACGGTTCCGGTCTACATCGCTGAGACGTCACCGCCGAGTATCCGCGGACGCCTCGTGGGCATTTTTGAGATCTTCTCTCAGGGCGGCGGGATGCTCGGGTTCTGGATCAACTACGGCACGAGCCGTACTATCGAAGTTGAGAATGAGGCGCAATGGATCGTGCCGCTGGCCTTACAGCTCCTTCCGGCCTTTCTTCTTTTCGTTGGCATCATGTTCTGTCCAGAATCACCCCGTTGGCTGGCTCGAGGTGATAACTTCGAGGCCGCGGAAAAGGTTCTGGTATACGTGCGAAGCCTCCCCGCCGATCATCCCTATATCCAAAATGAGATGAGCGAAATAAGACAACAAGTTGAGGAGCGAAGCACCGTTCGACTCAGCAAGAAGCAACAACTAAAGAAACTCCTTGCTCCTGGCACGAGAAACCGCGTGGGTGCTGGGACGTTTCTCATGTTTCTGCAAAGTTACACAGGTGTCAACATAATGACATACTATAGCGTTTACGGTAATGACTCTAAAGGACAACCATCTGTCTCTGTCCCCGTACCCGAGGCTGACACCCTAAATCAGTTTTCGAGACCCTTGGAATCACTGGAACCAGCAACAAGCTATTCAGCACCGGAATCTACGGGATCGCAAAGATGTTGGGCATGATTCTGTTCGCAGTATGGGTCATCGAGGGCCTCGGCCGTCGCAGCGGACTTCTATGGGGTGCTTTCGTTGGCAGCATTCCCCTCTGGTATGTGGGCGGGTATGTCATGGTTGCTAATCCGACCGCCAAAGCAGCGAGCGGTGTCATTCAACAAGATGCGTGGGGTTATCTTGCCATGGTCTGCATTTACCTCAACGCCTTCATCATCTGCTCCACTATCCAGGGAATCACGTGGACATACGCATCCGAGATCTTCCCCTTGGATATCAGGATGCTCTGTGTCGCTATGTCTACCGCGTGTACGTGGTTGGGCTCCTTCATTGTCGCGAGAGCCACTCCTTTCATGATTACCGACCTCGGGTACGGGACGTTCTTCATGTTTGGAGGATTCTTGATCTTTATCGGCGTTTGGTCATTCTTCTTCATTCCGGAGACAAAAGGTCAGTTCTATTTATCGCCAAGAATGCCTCTACGCTCATGTTTTATGCTGACAATCTTACCATAGGTCGCTCGCTGGAGGATATGGACATTCTGTTTTCGCGGCCGACACATATGGTTGTTTGGGCACAGCTCAGGGGAAGGCCGATCCTGTCGACGAATACTCCAATGTCGCCCAGAGGATCCATAGACAAAGGCGAAGTCAAGGTGGTTGACATGGCCTAGTGCGATTTCAACCACGGCATCCTCTCATCTCCAAGAAGAGTCTGTTGGCATTACTGACCGAAAGACGCTCTATTTATTACCACAAGTCCGCTTTACGCGTAGACACAAGCAATTAGGTCTCTTATCAATCTGCGGTTGACTTAGATGATACGTGCGTGGATATAGATCTTATCATAAGACCACTGTTCACGGCAAAGGCATGGCAGCGAAATGAATGAGGCAATGAAATCTTGTTGTTCGCCGATACTTTCAAGACATGATGGTCACCGAAGTCTTCAGGTGCCTAGACTACAAGATAGCCACTGCTGAAGGCGGGCTAGCGATCCCGCCAGGGATATCCAAAGGTACACTGACCATCATGAAGGACCATCTCTGGAGTTCTTTACACCTTACAGCGAGCCTCTCCAAATCGAAACTCTCTCCAATCGGCATGCCCCAACCACTCAGGAACACCTCATGCATGCTAACGCCCCATGGTTTTGGGCTCGGCCAGGCCTCGTACGCAACAGTATCCGAGGCCACCGCAGCAAACGCATGATCCCAGTGCCAGCGAATCGCCTCTTCGCTTGCTTCGACGCCACAACTTGCTCGCACTTGCCGTTGGGGTAAAGCAAGTTGTTCAGCGACGGTGAGCGCACGGTACGCCGGTAGCCAGCCTGTTCGGACTAGCAGGATGTCGCCTTGTTGAAACTCGATTTTCTGAGCGTTTGCTACGGCCTGGAGTTGAGACAGGGGAATGCCAAAGGTTGAAAATGGGTCAAAGGTGATGTTTTTCTCGGTTGCCCAGGAGTACCAGTCAAGTAGAACACCGCGGCCAGTGATGGACTTCCTTGCCATATCTAGTGAGCGAAGCGTTAGGAAGCGGTCTTAGAGACTGTGAAGGAAGCAGGACTTGGGCGTTGTTCTTCTTACTTTGAATACCGAGTTTAGTGTTGTTATCGGGCCCTGAAATATCATCTTGAGTCACGCCATTGTAATATTGAATATGCTCTTGGTAAGGATAATGTCGTGGCCCATCCCAATGCGTTGCGCCTTGCGTATTGATGGAGATCTGTTCCCGCAACTTGTTAGAGACTCGTGACCGCGAGCCATGGCTCAGAAGACTAACCTCGTCGTCATTAGCGTTGCCTTTTGGAATGATACGGTGTTCGCACGGCTTTCGAACTGGGTTCATTGGCTGTATAAAGGCATCCAATGGAAGACTGTTGTATGAGAGCTTGTTTAGCGCTGAAACTGAAGAGAGCTTTCACATGGCCTATCAAGTGTCCTTACTTGAGCGTTATTGTCTCGCCTATGACCACCTCACTCGTGGCATTCTTGACCAAAGCTGGGTTCAGAAGATTGAGAGCCCCGAGTTCATCTTCATCGCCCCATAATCCCCACGCCGATGCTTTCGGATCTCCCACATGGAGCGGCAAAGAGTCAAAGCTTGGCCGGGTGCTTACTTCGGTTGAATTAAAGTTGCCCATGGCTGAATCAGCTGGAGAAGACAGTGAATTCCCTTGTGTTTCAAACATCATTGTATCTATTCCAAAGAAGCTTTTAATAATGCCCAAGACTGAACATGCTCATAGGTAGACCGAGATCACAGGCCGAGGGTCAGCTGGAGATCGGCTTGGGGAGACCCGCAGGCTGCGACAAAGGAGTGACGGCGATCTCGGCAAGATCGGTATTCTTTCCGACTGACACCAACCCCCAACCTCCAAGTCCAAGGCAATTCGGCATGTTCTCAAATGCATCCGAATGCTCCGCAGAGAGGAACTCGAGGCCTCAACGCCTTCGGACAACCTCCGCCACGTTCACAATTCCGGGAGCTATGGGAACAAGCCAGCTTACCGGTATCCCACCGGCTTATCATCCCCTCTCCATTGAAAGTGGCTTCAATGTTACAGTATCAATTGTATTACAAAGTAGTTGACGGCAATATGCTAGCTTTCCCTTTAGAAGCCATCGAGGTGGGATCCAGATGGCCAAACTAGACTCGTGCCGGAGAACGACATGCCGGAATCGCCCAAGATGTGATCTGCAACTCCCCATGGGAACGCGTCCGGTTGAAATCCGGCCCCTGTATTTGTCCCACCGTAACTAACATCGTTACTCCAGCTACCCCCCTCCGTGAAGAACGCATTCTCATCTATCTCTGGATCAACAGCAGAAGAAAGCTGTGAGGCATTTTGTGCCGCCGGGTGATTTCTAGTCGAAGTGATATGACGGCCCATACTGCCTCTTTGCACACCACCCATTCGTGGGTTCAGTGACCCTGTCTGACGCGGCTCGACTTGATGGGAGTTCTTAGAAGAATTCGAGATAGCATTGTGTCTGCAATCCGAGTTGTTGCCAACGTCTACAACTCGGGGTTGCCCGTTGCTCAATAGCCGACGAATGGTATCGAGACTTCTTCCGCTTCCGGGGGTATGTGAAGCTTCCTGCTGGAGTATACGACATGCGGCTGCAAGCCTGGCTGCCGCGTTTTCTCTCTCGATACCAGTTGATGCTCTTTTCAGCTCTTCGGCTTCAACTGTAGCAGCTGTATATATGCAGTAGCTGACTTGATACGTCATTAGTCGATGAGGGAAAGTCGTTGAGAATAGTGAATGAATCGAGTGAATCTTCTTCGAATGGCGTACGCAGACCTCGAGCGCCTTCTCCTTGATTGTGGTGTCGAAAGAGCTCAAATACGGCCTTCTTAAGAGAATGTGTAGAGCATGGTAAAGGAGACTTCCTTGTGTCAAAACCGGGTCTACTGAGAGAGAGCGACGAGAACTTACTTCAATGACACAATATGTGGGGGAGGGCTTTGATCCAACATGGATGCGTCCTCGATTCTCAATGGACTCGGAATCTCATGATACCACTGACATATTCTGCTGTCAAGCTCCTCCATCTGTGTAGTGAACTCCTCGTTCCTGCTTGTGCTTGAGAACAGCAACATCATATCTGTAGTGGCTTCATGAAGCCGGCAAAACGCACAAAAGGCTGATGTCGTCCAGGAAGGCGAAGCAACAAAGTTTTCGGAGACTTCGGTAGCTTGAACAGGCTTCCAGGAGCGTTGATCGTCAACTTTATCCAGTATATCCTGAGCAGGGTAAGGACGTCGTATCAGAGAAGGCGGACGGCCTAGGGCCAGGCTGAGTGTCTTATCCCAGATGTAAGCTGAGTTGTACAGCCTCTTTCGAGTCTCTATCTCAGCAGCTGTCCATCTCTCAAGCCTGGAGAGCTTAGTGATGTCCAGGTGAAGCCCAATGTCTTTCATCATCCGTACTGCCATGCCGGTGTATAACCAACCTTCGGAGCTTTTCCCCATGGCACACTGGCGTCCGCCTAGAATCAGCAACCCCTGAATTGTAGGAATCGCTGGCTTCATGGCCGTCATTTCCTTCAGTAACAGCTCCCTTGCACGTGCGATGAATTGGTCGCCTCTCCCCACTCCAGCTGCTGCGGTAACTTGCTCAGGCAGATGTCGAGCTGCTAGACCGAAGATACATAGGAGCAAGAAATCGGTGCAATATGGTCCTCCGAGAGCCAGATCCATCATTAGGATAGGTCTGTAGACACAGCTATGAAGTGGATGTAGCCACGTCCAATAGATATCAAGAAGAGCCATGCCGAGAGTGGTGTCGATGCCGGTGCCGTTCATTGCTGGCTTCGCAGCGATCAGAGGCAGCCACACCGAGTCCATCAAAGCATACTGAGACTGTAAAACTTCTACTTGTGCTCGCTTTGGGTCGCTATCCTGATGTTCGCCGGTCAGGTGGGTTTCCTCAAGGGAGCCAGCATGAAAGCGACTTGTCGGACCATTGTAGATGACAGTACCGTCCTCTCCGAGGCCGACCTGGAACCAAAGCGAACCCTCCGTGTCGGCATTGGCTTCAGCAGCACGACTACCATCGTGAGATAATGGGTGGCTGCGAGCCGTACCGGGATTCGTAATATCGGTATCAGGTGTCTCGAGGTCTGGCTGAGGCTCGTTGGAAGACCGAATCGGACTCCTCATTGATGCCTCTAGATTCCGAATGCGAGCATTTGCCTCTCGAAGTCGGAACTCGGTCGAGTTCTGTGCCGGCCAGCTGCAAGTCTCCCCGGACCGGCGGCATCCCGTACAGATGGGCCGATTCCCACTGCACTTGACCTTGCGAGCTTTGCAGCTTGAGCACGCAAATCCATAGCGGCGAGCTTTCCGGGCAGCAGAAGATGCCGAGGCGGAGGCTATCTGTGCTTTCGGCGTTTGCAGACCGGCTTCGGCATCTTCACTTCCGTCGGAGCCTGCCATAGGCCGGACAGAAGGTTATTCGGTGGTTTTCTGAGGAGTATCCAGTATTACTGTAAAGTGAGGAGACCGAGATCAGGCAAAGATGTGGCAAGTCGAGCCGAATATACTGGCAAAGTTGTGAAGGTGAGATGTGAAGTCTCAACAGTATTCACGGCATTTCCCCACAAGCCGCCTCCTCATTGCGGGGAAGCGAGGAGATGCCGACGGGATGCCGCTAACACACAACGTAGACGTGATCCTATTTGCCTAGGCCAACATAAACGCTCCCTCCTCCTTTTTAACTGATTCCAATTTCTTTGTTCAGCAGCTCGAACCATCAGGGACTGACAACCCCACTAGCATGGGCTTTAAGAGACAGAAGGGGAAGTGCGAAGAGGTGTATCCTCACATAGTAGCTTTGAGAACTGGGGCCGTGTCAAGCAAAAGAGAATTTGATGCACATATTAGAACTTCATCATCCTTATGCCGAAGCGATCATACATATTACATCTATTGTACGTGATGCATATCCTCATGCCTGGCGCCGCAGGCTAGGCACTACGTCCTATCAATATATACAAGGTCCAGCAAGGTTGGTGCCCATGTAGACAGCTCGGACATAATTACTACTCCTTCCAATAAAGCTTAAAGAGCGAATGTGACTGAAATCATTACACAGTGCTCAAGAGCGTTGTAACCAAGTTGGATTTCCTGACTATGTGCTCTGCACCAAGATCATGTATCCAGGCACTTCGGCACCTCTGAGTTGATTAAGTGTGTTCTATGTAGTCCTTGACAGCTGAGATCAGGGAACATATCGGTACAGAGGATGGTCATCGCCCTCCTCGGAAACTTCTGGAGGAACATAGTCCAGATCGCTTTTGCCGTACTTCTCGTCACGCTTCTTGTTCTGCAATCTTAAGCAAAGACTGAGAGTAGCAGCTATGATAGCCGCGCCAAACAATAGTCCAGCACAAATCCACATACCCTTGGAATACCAAGGTTGAGCCGATTTCGGGAACAAACGAGCTCCAAGAATAGGCCCACACTGTCCAACCATACCGAACAAGGCCAAACCTGCGCCGCGTTTAGATGCCGAGCCTTGATTATCCGTTACCCACGTAAAGGTGATGGCAACCGCCGGGAACACTCCCGCGCAAACAAGGAAAGTTGCAAAGTAGCGGACCCCAGTGCTGTGGATTGTTGCAAGCAGGACATAACCAATGGCCCCCACGGAACAGAACAAGGCGATAAAGATACCTCGACTCCTAAGACGATCCGAAACAAAGCTGGCAGAGACACAGACCACATACGCGGTCAGGTAGGGGCAAGCGGATAGACCCTGAGCACGAAGTGAAGTAAAGCCCATGGCCTCAAGAATCGTGGGTAGGTATGCCGGAAGGGATCCAAAGGCGGTGTTGAGACTGAAGATGATGATAGCTTGCAAGTAGTTCTTGTAGTCGAAAAACGCAGCGAAAGCTTGCTTTCCGTTTAGCTTTCCGCTTCTTTTTTCGCCGCGGCCTTTTATGGCGCGATGACTGATGATCTCGTTCTCGCGGGAGCTGAGGAAACGGCACTCGGCTGGGGAGGCAGGGAGGAAGAAGTATGCCACGACGGCGAGAATTATCGTTGGGGCGCCCTCTAGAATATTAATGAGTCAGTCAATAACTTTGAGTATCACTTAGGTAGAACATGGTTCTTGCCACACTTACCCACAAGAAAGAGGAGTTGCCAGCTGTGAATAGACGCCTTCACGTGCAGCAGGCCGTAGGCAATTGCAGAGGCAACACAGCTCGCAAGCGGTGCGAATGAAATGAAAAGCCCGTATCGGAGACCCATCTCACCACGATGATAGAAGAAGGTCAAGTATAGTGCGACAGCTGGGATAAATCCAGCCTCGAAAGCTCCAATCAAAAAGCGCAGAGCCATCATGCCTGCGAGATTGGTTGTGACTGCTTGCAGCATGCTCATGGCGCCCCATCCAGAAACCATCATTGCAGTCCATAATGGCAAGGGAACGAAAGTCCAGACAATAATCAACTGGGGGATTCGACTGTCAGCGACAAGAAGCCAGAGACTGGAGAGTCTGTAGAGAGAGTCTCACCCAATGAAACAAGATGTAGCCAATGTATAGAACGGTCACGATCCAAGAGTAATCGTCCGAAGTAATACCCCAGTCTTTCCCCATGCCCGCAGTGTATGCGTTCCCGACATTGCCGCGATCAATGTAAGAGCAGAAATTAAGGGCTCCGAGCCTGCGTAGACAATGTTGTCAGTAAATAGAAACTGTCTTAATGCAAGGTCCTGGCCAAGAAGACGCCCAGAGCTTTCCTGCTGGCCAAGAGTACTCACAGGGGTATCAGACTCCAATCGAGCTTTCTCAAGGCAGAGCCCTCTTCCTCGCTGGTCCAAGTGACCGTGGCTGTACCATCTCCCGACTTCAGGTCGTCAACAACATCAATCTCTTCCATTCGACCGCCGGAAGAAGGCTTGGCGTCTTCGACGTGGGTTGGATCCTGCTTCGCTTCTTGGCGCGTAGCTGACATGGTAACAGCAAAGTCTTGTAAAGAACCCGTGAAGAACTCTTGGGCGAATTGGTTAGAGTCGATACGGCCGAGGAAGGGCTTCTCAAAATTACAACTTGAGCTTCTTGAGGACGGCTTTTCGCACACTTTCGTAGGAGATCATAATGGACTTATGTTCAACTTATTCCAGTCATTGTGAGCTTGTCTCAAGTGGACCAAAATATCATCCAGACATCCGGAGAGAGGTTTGCCTACCCCACGGGGAAGGTTCCCCCGCCAAAATCTCAAGCCAACTCATACTAGGTGGGTAGACTAAGAAAGCCATCACACTAGGTCTCGGTATCAATGCCGAGTGATGTGCTGCAGACCAGGAGGCACGAACTTTTGGTAATACAGATTTGGTCAAATAAATGTGTCCATGGGAGATACCGAATAATCAAAAGAGATGGAGGGGGAGATACCGAGGAGAACCCCGCAGATCGGATTGAGTTACCGAGCTTGCTGTGTAAGATTCCGAACAGCCCTGTAGCGCAGGCTTTCGCAGAATAATCTGAGCCCTCGGGCGGGCAAATGGAAGGCTAAGCAAGAACGTCATATCCTCCAATAGACTGGCTGAGGACATCGGAGAGCTTCCGAAAGACGGCATTCATGAGCGTTACCCGATTTCGCTCAACTGATCTCGAAGGCGCGGTTTTAACTTGACAAGTCAAAAAGAACGCGTCCTGCCAGGGTTTCAACGATCTCCTGAGTGCATCGGGATTTCAACCTTTTTCAATTGTCTGTCAAGCGTACATTGCTCGCTTTTGCCATGGCGACCTCTAATCCATCAGATGAGTTCACTATACTCACCCCGAATGCCATGCTTGGCTACGGATATGACTCGAATCATTTCTGGTACGGTATTAACAAGTACAAGCCCAGCGCCATAATTGTCGACAGCGGCTCCACCGATGGCGGGCCGTATAAGCTCGGCATGGGCAAGATGACGTGCGGCCGCGGCTCCTACACGCGAGACCTCGAGCCCATTCTCGCAGCATGTTATCACCATAAGATCAAAGTCCTGATTGGCTCTGCCGGAGGTGACGGCAGCAACAAGCATGTTGCTGAGATGCTCGATCTGGTCAAGGAAATCACGGAAAGTAACGGATACTCATTCAAAGTGGCGACGATCCAGGCGGGAATGGATCGCGAATGGATCAAGTCGAGGATCTCTCAAAATCGAGTCGGGCCGTGTGGTCCTGTGGAACCTTTGGTCTCCGAGGTTGTGGATGGTGCTGTAGATGTTGTTGCGCAAATGGGATCTGAGCCGTGAGTCTGCTTATGGAATTGGGGATTGGATACTCTTAACTAACATGGAGTTGAAGATACATCGAGGCATTGAAGGGAGACCCGGACATCATCATAGGCGGAAGATCCTATGACCCTGCCCCCTTTGCTGCGTTCTCAATCTCCCGAGGAGTGTTGCCCGACGTTGCGTGGCACATGGGCAAGATTATGGAATGCGGCGGCATCTGTGCCGTACCCAAGGGACGATCAATGGTAGCAACCATGAGAAAGGAGTCCTTTGACCTCACACCCTTGTCACCAGCAGAACGATGCACTCCTCTCTCCGTTGCAGCCCATACTCTCTATGAGAAGACGAGACCAGACCGCCTTCCCGGCCCAGGCGGCATCCTAAACCTCGACAATGCCAAGTACGAACAAATCACGCCAAAGACGTGTCGTGTATCCGGGGCCCGTTTCGAGACGACGCCATATCAAGTCAAACTCGAAGGCGTTACCCATCTAGGATATCGCACGATCTTCATCGGTGGCATCCGAGATCCCATTCTGATCGACCAAATTGACGACTTTTTGGAGAGAGTCCGCAAGTATTCCCAGAATCTGTTCCCGGAGCTCGACAAGACGGAACAATGCCAACTCTTGTACCACGTTTACGGGAAGAATGGTGTGATGGGCCCTCTAGAGCCAGTCCAGGGCCGTCCCCACGAGATTGCGGTCTTGGGAGAGGTCGTTGCACCCACGTCTGAACTCTCACACACGATCGCGAACAACGTTCGGGCTTCCATCTTGCATTTTGCGTATCCAGATCAAGTCGCGACGACAGGAAATTTTGCCAGCCCCCTGTCGCCGCATGAACAGGATGCCGGGGCTGTGTTCAAGTTCAGCCTGTATCATTTGGTGGACTTAGACGTCGGCGAAGAGTCGTCAATCTTCCCCGTTCAGCATACGTCCATCAGCTCTTCCAAGTCATCAGCAACTCCTGAGCCGAGTCTTTCCAAGGAGAAGTTTGGGGAACTTGAAAATGGTAGCCTTGCACCTTTAACGAAGAAGACGGTGACAACAGAGGAGACCACGCTCAATGAGGTTGCACGCATTATCCGGTCCAAGAACTCTGGACCGTTTGAGATGACGTTTGATGTCATGTTTGACGACCCTGCCGCTTACAGGCGCGTCAAAGACTCCAATATCTTCACCAACGATACGATCAAGAAGTTGTACCGCGTCGACGACAGCGACATCTTGACAAATATGTACTTTGACCCAGCCCTTGCTTGGAAATGCACGATCAAGCGACCATGGCCCCAAGGCAGCGTTGGCGAGCGCGATACCCTCGGGACTCAGCAGCACGCACCTCTTCTTAGCATTCGAGTTCCTGCGGCAAAAGAAGTCAATGGATTTACAACAAATGGGGTTCAATCTGTCACAGGGGCTTATAATAGCGCTGTCAATGTAACGACCAAGTCCGTTTCGCGAGGAGATCTCACGGCGCAAGGTGTTGTGGAGGAGATCTGGGCAGGCCTCGGACTCCCTTCCGACTCCTTGAGCTCAGTGAACTTGGAGAACGGCGGTGCCCCGACCTTGCCATCATCATTCAAGGTTGGCATCCTCGCACAGAGCTCGATCGCGTTATCAGCTCTTGCCGCATCACAAATTCACGCCCTGCGCAATGCCGCTGCCGTTCCCAAGGTCGACGTTCCCCTTCAGCACGCCACAGTTGAGTTCAAGTCAGAGAGACTCTACACCCTCGACGGCAAGCCGACACCATCACCATGGGGTCCCATTGGCGGACTGCACAAGACCTCGGACGGCCATGTTCGGATCCACGATTCCTTTCCCAATCATGCCGATGGGATTCTTAAGATGGTAGGCCTGCCTGTTGGATCGAACAGACAACAACTTTCCGACAAGGTTGTCGATTGGGCCAGCATCGACCTTGAGACGGCCGCCACAGTGGAGGGAAAGATGGCGGCATATGCTCTGAGGTCCTATCGCCAGTGGGACGCCCTTCCACAGTCAAAAGCCATCAGTGACTTCCCCATCGAAATTGCTCAACTCTCATCAGCCGGGTTTGAGGGTCTTCCCGAGAGAATGGCAGCAGGCAACTCAAAATGCCTCCAAGGTCTCCGCGTCGTCGAAATGAGCCGAGTGATCGCCGCGCCCTTGTGCGGAAAGACGCTCGCAGCTCATGGCGCGGACGTAATCTGGGTCACTTCACCGAACCTGCCCGACCTTCCGACCATGGATCGTGACTTTGGCAGAGGGAAGAGAACGGTCCAGCTGGATATCCACAACCATTCTGACAAGGCCCAGCTCATCGAGCTGATCCAGACGTGCGACGTATTTGTCCAGGGGTTCCGCCCCGGCAGCCTGGCCAGCTACGGTCTGTCGTCCGAGGAGCTGGTGAAGATCAACCCGTCCATCATCATCGCCAACATGTCTGCATTCGGGCCCCAAGGACCCTGGTCCAACCGTCGAGGCTACGATTCTTTGGTGCAGACTTGCTCGGGCATGAATGTCTCCGAGGCAGAGCACGCCGGGCAGGGAGAAGCTGCCCGCCCGACACCCTGTCAAGCTCTGGACCATGCTGGCGGATACCTGCTCGCAACAGGTGTCACTGCAGCTCTATACAAGAGGGCGAAGTCGGGCGGATCGTACAAGGTTGACGTTTCCCTCGCGGGCGTGATGAAATACCTGCGAAGTCTGGGACAGTATTCAGGGGCTAGCGGATTTGAAGGAGTTGGTGACTACGAGAAGCCTGAGGACGTCCCCAGCGAGTTTTTCGAGACTCGAAAGACGGGTTTCGGCCCCATGACTGCAATCAGACATAGTGCCCGGGTCGAAGGTTGCGAGGTTGGTTGGGATGTGATGCCGAAGCCGCTAGGTTCAGATGATACGCAATGGCTGTGATGAGTATGGGCACTGTGGTTTATGCGAATCGAGACCATTTCGTGTTTAATGAAGATCTACAAATGCGGTAAACTTGCTGCCTCAATACAACATTTTGATCAATTTGGGGCAACGTAATAATGTGCCCTTGATGTCCTGTCCTCATCGGGCCTTCCCAAACCTATCCCAGTATCCGTAGGTAAACACAAACCATCCTGTTACCTGGTATCCCTGATCCAACGCCTTGCTAGTACCCATAAGATGCCTGACTCCTTGTCCTTCGAAGTCATACGTCACGCTTCTTGCGGACGAGACCGGCTCCTAACACGTTGACTTGCGGTGTTTCCCCTCCGTTCGCCGCTGCGGCCGCTGATTCGTCTTTAGACTTCTTTCGAATGAGCCCCGTACTGAGGACGTTAACCTTGGTCGGCGGCTCATCTGAAGTAGGAGTCGCGGAGTCCTCCGGGCGCTTGCGCTTAATAAGGCCCGAGATGACATTCACGGCGTTCGCCGAAGAGCCATTTGACGCTGGCGTTGGAGTCTCCTTCCTACCCACAACCTGCATGCCCCAATCGTCTCCCATGCCGACCTCGCTGATCCATCGCCGCGTGCCGCTAGCTGCGATCTCTGGTTTGGCAAAGTCTAGGCGTAGGAGAAGCTCATTGACTCTCTTGTAATCGTTCTCATCGACAATCTTGCGGCCCCTACCCTCAGCAGGCCAGAAGTAATAGGCAGTCGAGATTGGCTTGTCTAGCAGGTAGTTACGCTGTTGGGTTTTGATGCGTGGCTGTCTTGACTTAACAACTCCCGTCAAATTGGACTTGTTCTTCTTATGTTTGTTTTTGCTCTCGGGCTTCTCTGGCTTAGTCTTGGTCTTAGTCGGTGTGCCGGAAGGTGGCACGGGGAACAGCTTGCGAGGGGTGGACATGGGTGTGACGGGCCGTACTGCCTTCTGCTTGCTAGGCGTGACGGGCGGGTTGGACGCATCGAAAGAAGGGTTCGGCGTTGGGAGATTTGCAGAGGCACTGTCAGTATGCACTTGCTCGGCCTCCTCATCAAAGACAACCCAGATGAAGCCCGTGAGCCGACCGCTCGAACACTCTTGTCTGTATGCCATCATTTCCCAGAAGGTATCCAAGCTCTTCACGCTCTTCCATTGTCCAGTGGTCTTGATTTGCTTCGACTTGCCCGCTTCTTCATCCAGCTCGTCCCGGAATCGGGATTTCGGATCGTCTGGGAACCGGGGGATAAGGCATCGTGCGGGTACCCAATCGTACTCCTTAGTGTAATGCGAGATCTTCTCGAGAGCGTGACCCAGGACCCAATTTGACGCGCTCTTTGGGGTCTTGGGCAGGAAAGCCTTGGTTTCGTAATTGTCAAGTCCCGGGATGACGAGGTAGCCTTTGACAGTACCCCATGGAGCTCCTTTTCCCACGGGAGGGTTCTCCAAGAGAGAGTCTAGGACTTTGCACCACCACTTCACTAGTCCTCTGTCATCGAGCACATGCTTGCCACTGTACTCGACAGAGCCAGGGAAGAGGTATTGATCTTGAGCCCGAGCGAAGAGACTAACGATGGATTGAATGCCCTTGCGCCTGCGCTGCTCGACCAGGTACGAAACAAAGGCACTGCTAATCTCCTTGACTGGCGATGAGGTGCCTTTGGGAAGGTTGAGAAGCTTCAGGTAGCCAGTTGAATCGGCTTTGGCAACGAAGAAAGTGCTGGAGTATGCAGTCGTGTAGATGTAGACCTCTAGCGCGAGGACAAGAACTTGCTTCGAGGTAGTCTCCTTTGCTTCAAGGGCAGCGTCGGTAGTGATTGAGGGAATATCGATGGATATTGCAAGAAAATGCTTTTCGCAAAAGGTCTTGTCTTCTCGTTCTTCGGGAGGAGCTGAGTACAGGGCGTCCGTCTTGGTCGGAGGAGTTGAGAGGTGGTAGATGCCAAAGCGGTAGCCCTTGGGCAGAACAGCGGACAGTTTCTCAAGGAGAAGAGCACTGCTCTGGGCGGTGGCCTTGGTTCGGCTTGGAGTCGCCATGATGCTTGAGAAAGGGAAGCTGTTCAGTTGGAATTGATTCTCCCGAAGAGATTGTCATGCCATAGTTGTCAATTGAGGAGAGGACTGAAAGGAATTGAACTTGAGGGGTTGGTCAAGCAGGCTGAGCAAGCTGCAGGACCGTCCCTTCCCTTCCTTTGAGGGACGCGTCGTAGCTCTTCACATGCGTGTCAGAAATAAGTGGAGAAACGCGTTGGGTTTAATTGAAAGGAAGCTGCGAGCATTACCTAAGCCACGGAGTAAGGGACGTACTCACTAAGTCACTGGGGACCGTGCTCGACTCGGAAAGGTACTAGGCCACATGACGACTAGCGCCGGTCGCTGCCCGATCCGCCTTCCGCGCGATGCCACGTGACGTCGAGAAATTGTTCCGAGCGCCCATCGCGAAAAAGTTCCCAGCATCAGGAGCTCTAGCTATACGACGGTACGCCCACACCGAAATTCGCACCACACCGTCGTCCCTCCCTCGCCGACCGCCCCCAATGGCAATCAACGGCTCCCGGTCAGCATATAGCCTCACGAGGCAAGCCGCGAGGCATTGCCAATCAGTGGCAAACTCACGAGTCGTCTCTCCTATCCAATGCCTCTCCCGATCCTTTGCGACGACCAGCTCCCGAAAGGAGGTCGAGGCGGAGAGCAAATTCGATCAACTGTCACGGAAAACCGAAGAGGCTGAGCGGCCCGATGAGATCAGACAGCGCCCGAGATGGTCATACACTCCCGAGGGAATGAAGGCACCCTTCTCGCCTCATATCACCAAGAACCCGGCGCGCAGTGTTTGGAAGGTCAACGAGGATCCCAAGAAGCTGGATCAGATGTACGTGAAGCTTTTGGGCAGAGATGGAGACAAGATGTTGCCGGATGAGACCAAGTGGCTGGCGGTCACGCACAAGAGTTTCGACCAGGGTCGCCGGGGATTCAACGACAAGCTGGCATACTTGGGTAAGGACACACGACTTTACTCCCAACCAAGCTTCAGTTGCGACAATTAAGTGCGGAGGGGGAAAAAAAGGCACACGAAGCTGACTCGAGCCGTTGGGCAACGCATTACAGGTAGACAGGCGGTTATTCTCGAGACCACGAACCGCATAGTGACGGGGACCGATTCCTCGAAGAAGGCAATCGTTCCGGAAAAATCGTATCAGCGAACACCCTTTGAGCACCCTGCTCTCACGAGAGTCGACAACCTCAACGCCGAGCAGCCCCAGAAGGTCGTTACGAAAGAAAAGGTCGAGGCGCTGGCGCTCGCTGCCGGTCTTGACAAAGTTTTGCGATGGAAGCCGGCAAAGGTAAGCCTAAAACTCATAGCTCCCTTCCTCCGCCTCATCGGGCTTCCCTCAGGAGGCGACGACACCCTCTCCTGGCTCTTTTTTCTAACAATTGTCGTCTCCAGCCCGAAAACCTTTCTGGCTCTGGCCAGCAAATTGTTCTCAACTCGGCAGTCTTTGCTATCGTCGGAGCCATCACCCTCCAGCACGGCGCCGAAGTGGCAGGTAGAGTTATCAGGGACAGAATATTGAGGCCGCTCTCGGCGAACCGGTAAAGCCGCTAGAAGAGAGACGTCTGTTGTATCATAGGTGTAAAACATTTGACAAAAAGGACATCAATCCCAGCTGCGGCGCAAGAGAGGCAGCGGAAGCAATATTTTCCTCGTTTTCCCGCAGTCATGACGCTGTGCTGTCGCCGGACCGCGCATAACAAATGTAACAAAAGGATCAGAGATGAACGAATATAGAAGTATATCCCAATGTGGAAGACGCTTTGCCACTCAACTTACTCTGGGTTCCTTGATAGGACCCGTGGTCAGGTGCATGACGTGGGAGATGGTGCAGTCCGGGGGCTGCCAGGCGAGCCTAATGACCCATCCGTCGGTTGTCGAGTGGAGGGCCCAGGCGAGGTCTCCATCGCGGATACGGGTAGTCATTTCCATCGTGACGAGGTTATTCACAACCGATTGGTCGACGCCTTTGCCAAAGACCAGCGCCTTTCGAACCATACTGTTGTTCGGGGTCTTTGCGGCCATGCCGGATGAGGCACGGTGCCAGTCAAATATGTGAGACCCAGAGCCAGAGTCACGTAAACTAGCGAGACCAACATCGCCGGCCACAGCGTGTACATAGCCTTCGCCGAGTGGACGGGTTATCTCAGACGTGGATCTCGTGCAGAGGACAAAGGTTTCGAGGCAGGCAAAGGATTCATTCAGGGTAGCCATGCCAAACCCTGGATCTGGATCAACCTGCCAGATGCTCTGGGGCCAGTCATTCGATCCGTAATGCGCGACCCCTCTACCCAATGGATCGTGGGCGAGCAGGTCGCTGGCAAGGATGGGCATAGTGAGAGACCTGGTAGCGCCCTGGTAGAGCACGAGGTCCCAGTCAGGATTGATGTAGATCCGGTCCCACGCCGGGTTTCTATGCTTCAGATCCGGGAACCCGTGGCTGTCGGGCGCCAATGACCTCATCGGCAACCGAATCCTGAAGAAGGACACGGCTTCGCGGCGTGACTCGTCGCACACGCGAAAGAGCGCCGGGCTCCTGTTCTCGCAGTACCAGTGTGCGTTGCATGCCATGTTGCCCAGGTTGTTGCCGGAGGCCTGAACGCCCGAGCCGTCTGGTACGCCTCTGATCACGACGATGCGTGGCCGTTCCAGGTGCATGCGCCAGATCTTGCGTCGTAGCTCATAAGGCAGGTCTGGGAAGCGATGAAAGACTGAATCTTGTTCGTACCCGCAGCTGCTGCGGCTACTGTTGGGGATTAGCGATGCTGTGTCTGTAGCTGTGGTCATAGTAGTCGTCCTCGGCTCGCTTCCCGAAGCGGCTACCCAGGTCCGCAGGTCGAAACCTTCACACGCCTCTAAATTCTTCCAGGGTGTCGAGGGCGTTTCCCGGACGGCGGGCGGAGCATGGATGTCCGTGATTCGGAGGCCCCCATCTTGGTGCTCGGCCTCAAACACCTCGGCGTCATGCTCGTCTTCAGCCTGGGGAGGCGGAAGCTGGCGTGATGTTGACCGAACTGGTAGATCCATCGCCTGATGTGACGGGGCAGACGCCGTTGAGTTTGATAGACTGCCAGCGTCAACGGCGTTGAGAGTCGGCCTTATTGCGTCCGCGGGATCAAAGTGTCAGACAAACGCTAAGTTTCTGAAAAGTTCGGGGGACGACGCTAGCGGGAGCTCAGACGACCTCTGAACTAAGGTAAAGTGCTTCACTGCGCAATGGAAGATGCCGATTGGCGATTGGATCAACTGTATCAAGTTGAATATGAGTGTATCCGTACAGCCTCAGTCTCCAGTCTGTATCGTGGTGTAGCCTCAAGTGTGGGGTGGGGGGCAAAGGCACTGGAAGTGGAAATAAGGGACGACGTGTGTCTGACAGTTGGAGAAGGTTCCACGACAGTGAAATGCGTGATGCGTTTGGGCTTCACAATACGAACGCGGACACGATGAGGTGGTTCCCCTTTTGAGTTGAAGAGACGGGGATGGTGGGAGTTGTCGATGAGTTAATAATCAGCGCCACCTCGTTCTAGAAGGGAACCTCTGCGGTCAACCGGCTGACTAAACTTCCTCTAGAGGCACCGTACTCGGCTCCGTCTTTTGCAGCAAAAGACCCCTTTGCAGGGAGTTACCGCTTTTGGAAATGGTTTGCGGGCAGTTTGCGAGAACTGATGGGAGAGATTCTACCGCAAGCCAGGGGCAACCAGGAAGAGGCCCGGCTGACATGTCTGGCAGTTGCATCTTAGCGCCTGAATGACGCTGTGACCCGCCAATGCCCAAGTCATTCCTTGTTGTTCATGAGTTGTGTCTGCTGGTTTCCCCTGTCAGATTGTGTCAGATCCCATCAAGCACTCACAGACAGACTCGGCACACAAGCATGTGTCTGCCCGACACCATCCTCATCGCCACGGCGGGAACCGTTATGATGTGCTACATGGGTCCCTTGTCCAGGCTTTAACCTCCTCTTTGGTCGTCTTGGAATGATTGCAAACAGCCTTAATCGCCATTAGGTACTCTCAGCCGGGCTACAGCTACAGTCTACGGACGATGGGCATGGCCATGAGCCAATCACCGCAGAGTCTTTGCAACTTCACACAACCGTCTGAAACTTGCAAACACCAGCATCTTCAACTGACAACCTGCTTCTCCATCGTCTGTGGCTCCCATCTCAAACTCTGCTCATCCCCCTTTTGCCCTTCCTGGCGCCACGCTCCTAACTACAACGTTCACTTACTAGTACCAAGTATCCTAATGAACGACTTGCCTTATTGGGCCCGTATCTCGTATACGCATTCCCTCTCTAGTTCGCATCGCTCCAAACTACTCTGTTCAAGCTTCAATGTCTTCCACGCGGCCCTTGTCGGTACTCGTACGCATCGACACCATGCTACAACAACATAGCCGTCGAGGTCGATCCAATTGAACACGACTTTCTTTTGACTTCGTTTGACACAAGCCTATGGCTTACTGTAACTTTGCAGAAACGCTCTTGGCTTCGACCTGTGCGCTCTTAAGCCTGAAAATGACAGAACTCTCGCGGCTGTAGGCTATACCCCAGCTTCTCCCCGATAATGACTGCAAGTTCCAAAGATGACTCTGCCACTTGGACGATTAACGTCGTGAGACCCGAGGCCGTGGCTGCAACTCTGCCACTCCCTTCAATGATTTGGCTCCGGCTAGAAATGTCTGGGATTCTCGCAAGGAGCTTCCCACCTTTCCGTGTTCCACTCCAGTCCACCCCGGTGCGGACCATGTCAGGGTCTGAGTGGAGCGGAATCCCGCCGCATATGGCAAGTGGCATCTCGACTTACCCTGAAGAAAGATCGACGCTCCATGTTTTAGGCTCGAGGGGACCATGACCATCAGAGCTTCTTGTATAGATACGTCCCTATCCGTCTCTAGATGTTTCTACTAGATGTCGTTGGTTCTTTCACCCATCTGGTCATCATTCCCATAGGTGTTGGTTCAAGAAACACATCTTCGTTTCGTTCGTACACGACTGCTGGCAGCCCTTTTTCTTTCTAGTTGACTGCCTTTGATACCCCACCCTGTTTCTATTAATGCCACGGGAAATTTCTTTTCACGCCTATCAAGCAAAGTCCATTACTTCACACTTCACATCAACATGAATATGTACGACAAAATATCATCACCTGAGGATGTTACGGAGAGATCCCAGGCTCCTCCACCTCCACCAGCCCCAAGGCACCAGAGACTAACAACCTTTTGTATCGGTTTCTTGATGATATTCTCCATCTTCAGCGTCGGCAGGGATATCAAAGACTACTTTTATCAAGACCACAGCCTCAGCAGCCGATCAATGGCAAGACGGGACCTAGGTTCCTGGGGCCAAGCCATCGACGCAATTGTAACCCCAGACACTGTCGAAGCCATCGGCAACGACCTAAGGCTACGAAGGACATTAATGTCCATGGTCGATTACACCTTTGACCTCACAGATCAACTAGCCGCCCGCTATGAATCTCCTCAGCTCCAGGAGACAAGAGAAGCATTGCAAGAATACAAGGAGCAGATCAGGAGGAGCCTCGAAGGTCTGAGAGACGACGAACAAAGCTCGCCTCAACTACACAAACGACAGCTTCCGAGTCTTGGAGAACTCTTTGGAGCTGCCGTCTCTGGAGGTAGCGCCGATGGTGGTGGTGGAGGAGGAGGAGGCGGTGGACTTCCCAACCCATTCAACCTTCCTCTCCCTGGGGCACCGGGTGGTTCTCCAGGCGGCGCTCCCGGAGGCGGTACCGGTCCCCTAGGCCTCCCTGGCCTCCCAACTCCAGGCGGCGGCGGTGCCGATGGAGGGGGAATGTCAGCCGGTATACTCAGTGGCCTCCTCCAACCCCTGAAAGACGGGCTGAGCAACGTCGGAAACCAACTTGTCGCCAACCTCAACGGTCCAGGCATGTTCCTCGGCATTGGTGTCGGGGCCGGAGCGGCTCAGGGGCTCAACCTGTCCACACAAGCAAAGACGATGGAAGTGGCAGCAAAGGTTGCCGCAGACAACAAGATGGAAGCCACCGGTCTCAACCCAGCCATCCAGAACCTGGGCGTCGGGCTAACTTCCACCCTCATCGGCGCCATCGACTTCAACAGCCTAGGCGGCAATCTCACTAACCAGCTGCAACCTATCGCTCTGTCTCTCGCAACAGGTCTCGGAAACGGCACAGTCGCAGGCCTGAAGCTGAACGCAAACGCCGCGAACCTCGAACCCGTAAACGATTCGTCCATCCCCAACGTAATCGGTACATTTGGATTCGGTCTCACAAAGACCGTGACAGCCAACCTCGATATCAACCAGCTCTTCAACTCGGCCAACAACCCCAACACTACCAAACAAATCATGCGTATCCTCCCGGCCGCGGCTTCGGGCTTCGGCAAGGGTCTTGGCCAAGGAGCGACGGTAGGACTGGGCCTACAGCCCGACACCGCGGTACCGATGCAGCAGATGCCCGACGACCAGATCGACTTTGGCGGTATCTCGCAGACCTTCGCCAAGGGTCTGACGAGCAGCTTCCTCCAGAACGGTACCGCGACCGAGTTGCTCAACAAGGTGGGTGGGTCGATGAACATGAACCAGAACGGTGGAGGAATTCCGGCGACCATCAAATTCAACGGCATGGACATACAAGTCAGCAAAGTCGCGCAGGGCTTCGCTCGCGGGTTCCTCCAGGGCGCGGGCGATGCGATCCAGGGCATGGGCGGGGTGCAGTCTCTCTTCGAGGGTAACGCCACCATGCCCACCGGCGCGATGCCCGATGCCAAGCTCCAATTCGACGACTCGCTCGGCGGAGCTGCCAGTGGTTTTGGAGTTGGGATCGGTGGGCAGGGCGTCCTCGTCGCGTATGGACTGGCTAGCAAGCCGCGGGGGAACACTCAGTCTGCCGCGAATGCGCCGGCGGCACCGGTTGCCAGCACGCCCGCCCAACGCCGAGATGTCGAACTGGTCTCGAGACAGGATCCCCCGCCGGTCGTCTCCGTCAACACCACCGAGGGATTCAACCTGTCCGTCGTGATCAACGCGCAGACCATCTCGATGGCTGCTCAAGCCGGAGTCAACGCCCTTACCTGTCAAGGCGTGGGTGGTTTGGGCCTCATTGGCTTTGGATTGATCCGCAGCAAGACCATCGCATTGGATTCCTTCAATAATGGTAACGTGACGAAGACTGCGAAGCAAGTGATTCCGACTGGGATCATCAAGATTTCCAACGAGGGGCATTCGTACGCCATTGACGGACAGGTGATCCGGGACTCTCTTGGAAACTCGATTATCAACGCTGCGAGTGGCATCGTAGTCAACGGATTCAAGCTACCAGGCTGGATCGCCTTCTTGGTCTTTCATAGTAAGTCTGAATCCACCCCTGGATTCTTTTTGCTCAATTAACATCCGCACCTCACTAGTCCTCTTCGCCATCATCGCCTACATCAACGTCCTGCCCTTGGCCATCGGGCTGGAGCACATGCGCAACCTCCTGCTCCGCATCGACGCCCCTCCAATTCTGCCAAAGATCGAAAAATGGAATAACATCATGTGGCTCTTCATTATGGGGCCTTCAGCGGTTGTCGTTCTCATATTTGGCATACTCGTGACTGCGAAGTCATCTCACTTTCGCACTGCCCACGGTGTATGTCTTCCCCTCCAACAACCTTGGTGCGGTAAGCATCGTTTCCTAACCCGCGTCTCAACAGATCATAAGCCTCTTTACGACCATGGTCGGTTTGGCAGCCTTCTTGATGCACCTCGCTATCAAGGCCCGCGCACCTCCGGGACTTCCACACACCTCCCGCTCCGGCCCCACGCCACCGGCGCCCCTCCTCAGTCTCCCCAATATCCGCGTCATGGTCAATCAGCTCTTCTTGATTCTCTCATTTGCCTCTGTCATCACTGGATTTGCCGATCTCAGCTCAGTGGCTCTATGCTTTACGCAAGTTGTTCCTTTCGACCTGGCGCTGGTTATTGGGTTTAGTCTCTCAACAGTCTTCGTCCTAGGGTCCACCGTCTCCGGACTCGATATTGCGCTTACTGTTCGGGACTTTTTGAGATACAAGAAGGCCCTGAAAGGTGACGATAAGACGAACGCCGCCGAAAGAGGCGTGGAGAGAGGTGGTGTCATGCAGAGCAAGATTCTGCAGCCAACGATGGTGGACGAGAAGGGCGCATTTGCATAGCTGCCCGGGCTTTCGTTCGTTCGAGCTTGAGAGACTCTGAGCTGCGCTCAGTCTCCCTTATTTTGTTTTTTATCTCATTGGTAATTTACATAACCCACCGGCGCATGGTCTTGCGGATGGGCAAAATCATGTAACATGGGACGGGATCACGGGTAGGAGTATGAATTTGGATGCGCTGAGACTGCATGCAGGGCACATGTATTCTGACATAACGGACATGACTACGGCGGAGATACTCCTGACGACTCTAGTGCTGCGGAAAACGGGGCGGCCTTGACTCTCATTATACCCAAGCTTGCTTCAGGAGGCAGGCTTTGAATTTCATACCCAATTGGCCGATTCAGAACGTCTTGCTTCTTTCGCTTGGTGAAGGGACACAGGCATATGTATCGCAGAATATGTTTTTCAAAACTCTAAACTCATCTCTTCTGGTATTTTGGTAAATCTCCCTTTGCCCGCACCTTGCTGTTTTTGGGTACTTTGGACACAGCTCTTGTTCTACTCGAAGACTCTGTCAAGAGAGAGTCAACTCATACTCTCTCGCTCACCACTCGTCAACTCAGTCGTCATCCCATAAATGCCAGCTGCTACTAGGTCTCACATCCAGTACCGATCTCCTCTTCTTCCGCGGTCCCGCAACCTCACGGCCATTACTCAAAAAGAACTCCTCCGTCTCGCAATCGGGTATTTGCCTCACCATCCCCAGCCCAGCAAGATCCGTCTTTGTGCACTTCATCCTCAAATGGCGGAAATACTTGCGGTAAAACATCCTCTGCATGACCAGGTTCTCAGCCACGTTCTTGGGCAGATAGTCCCCAAGCTGCGTCCGCAACGCCTCTAGTGCCGTGCGCTGATTCATCGCATCGGGGGGCTCGTAGTCGTTGCTCAAGAGCAGCCGCGGCACATCGCGGTAGAATGCGTTCTTGGCCGGGATGCCGCTGGTGAGGTAGCCCTCGTGAATCATCCAAACCGGGAACCGGGCCGCCGCACGATCGTCCATTAGCTGGATTGCTTCCGTATAAGATTCCAGGTTCGCCAAGCTCTCTGCAAGCGGCGCACACCCCGGAACAGGCGTCAGGTCCCACGTCTCCGGCCCGCCCCTGTCGCGGGTGCCGAAATGTCGGATCCCTACGCCGAGCGGGTCGAACGCGAGGCAGTCGCTCAGGAAGATGTCGAGGGGTATCTCGCTGCTCCAGGGGAACGTAAAAATGACAGTGTCAAAGTCCGGATTGATGATGACGGGCCAGGCGATCTTGTTGGTTGGGTGCATCGGTAGCTGAACGCGGTAAAATGCGCGTGTCTCGGCGCGGCATTCCCTGTTTACCCACATCAGGGCCGGGAGCGTGTTGTCTGCGCTCCATGCAATGTTGGAGGCGAGATTCCCGAGCGCGTTTGGCGCGAAATGAATCTTTTTCAAGTCGTTCATGCATCGAATCTCAACGATGCGCGGCCGTTCGAGATAGAAGCGCAGGATCTTGGACCGAAGCTCCGGTGGTAGGCGGGCGAAGGGATGGAATGCAGTGAGGGGTCCAGGGGTCTCGGCAGAGCAGCAGGAGGCCACTTGCTGGACAACGGGGAGCTCAAAGGAAATCTGCGATGGCGCAGCTGTTGGCGGCGGACCAGGAGGAGGGTGTGTGATTGTCCAAGGCCCATACGGGACCCCGGACCGGAACTGGAACCGGTCCTCGGGTTTGACCGGCGTCGGGGGCCGATGGAGGTCAACATGGCGGCGCTGTCCGCACGTGGGACACGGCGCGGAGGACGATGGGAAGTTTCCGATGGAAGCACCGACACTCACACTGAGAGAAGTGGACGAGGATGACGACGAACTCGAGGGTACGGCGGTGGTCTGAGCGGTGGTTGATGTAGCGGGCGAGTGCGAGGCGGAGGTGGCAGCGGTTGAGGAGGAGAGGCCGGAGTCCGTCACGGCGTCTGACTCGCTCGGGTGCGCAAGCGTTCCTGAATGCCGTAGCGTGCGACTCTGGCTGCTGCGAACATTGTGTTGGTTGTGATTGCGTGTTGCGGTTTGGGTGCCTCTCTCAACGCTTTGGTCCGTCTCCCCTCCTACATTTACAGGTGGCGGTGGTACTGCTGATGATGTTGCTGTTGCTCCTGCTGCTCGCGGCGAATCCTTGCGTGACCGGATACGAACAGAAAGACCCTTCAGCCAAATCTTCTTCCATTTCTTCTTCAGTTGCTGCTGCTGGTCGCCATCCTGATTCTGGTCTTTGGTCCGAAGCTGGGATGTGACTCCGTTCAAGTTGCTGTTTGCGTCGGGCGCCATGGCGGTGTGAGTCGGGCGAGGAGCCCTCGTCCCGGTTGAAGCGTCCTCCCGTCGGTGTTCCCTCGTATTCCCGAACCGCCAATGATGGCCCTCTTTTGGTGCTGTGAGAACAGCGATAAAGCGCAACAGCTTCGCCGGTGGTGAAGTCAGATTCTGCTTTTCAGTGACTTGTTGAGAACCCAGATGGCGAATGCCGTAGTCGCTGCTTATGCGCTGTGCTGACGCTGCCGCCGATGGCTGTTGTGAGGCTGGATGAGAGAAGTGGGGTTCCTCTGGGTAATTCGAGGGGGAAGAAGAGCTAGAAAGCGAGAATCGGGTGGTAAAAGGATGATGGGGAGGAGACGCGGTAGTAGTGCGGGTGGGAGACGCGGGGGAGGAGGAGGACATGTTGGTCAAGTTAAAGTTCATCCATGAGCCACGGCCGCGTCTGGAAAGGTCAATGTTCAGTCACGTCGTAAGGTGGTGTCGGTGTGTAGCCGATGTGATGTGGTGGTCAATGGTCGTCTTCGGAACAGCTTGCTCGCACGCTCCCAGGCACAGAACATGTTCATCGGTTATGGAACTCAACAGCTGCCGTGCTCACGGCTCGGCTCAGCTCACAGGAATGCGCTGGGCGGTTATGAAGAGTCGGACTGACGGATATGTGACAGAAGAACTGGGCAGGATTCGAAGAAGGAAGACAGGCACAGGCACAGGCACAGGCACAGCAAGGAATTGGCTTTGCGACATGCAGGCATGACCGTCCGAGATGCGGTGCGATCACTGCAGTACCGGGTCGTTCTGTGGCCTCCTCCCACATTGTGGTTCCTTGGCCTGACAGTCGTTTGGTCGCAGGCCGTGGCCAGCTGAGGGGGAACGCGCACTGAGACAAGCTTTTGTTGGAAACGGAGAAGGGGAATGTTTGGGACTGCAACCAACCAGAGACGCAGTCAGCTCTTCGCAGTCAGCTCTTCCAAGTGCCCAGCCTCCCTCAGCTTGATCATTGATGACAACTCAAGGCTTAAGTTAATCCATCAACTAAGTAGCTAACAGTTCACCTGTCAGCCTGCCAAGTCTTGCTAGTACACTTTAGTCAAACGAAGCCCCTTCCAATAGCGTCCGGCATCTGCTGCAAGCTGCTTCTTCCATTCGATTTACCCATCTATTCTCACATGAGCGTCTCCAAGGGAATCGAGAGAGTACGGACCATCTGTGCCTGATCTCAACCTTGGAACGCCGTTACAGCGCCCGCCTGGACCTCCCACGTGCTGAAACGTGCAAAGGGGGCGGATGCGACGTTTGGCCGGAAGAATGACGCCGATGCCTACATCTTCTTGCCTTCCGACTTTTTGCGGTGGTGAGAAGAATATATATCCTGCTGCTGTCTGTACATAAAATGGATAAATGGCCATGTGCACGCTTGGAGCGCCGGCCGCTGCAGACACAAATTCTAAGAGCAGCATCTCACCTACATGAGCACGATCGAACATGCAGATACCAGAATATTTAAGTGGCAGCAGCCGGACGTTTGCCGTCGAAGAACTTGAAGTCTTGGTCTTCTTGCCATTATATTGCCGAACCAAGCCTCGATCGGCCGGGCACCCGGACCCGTGTGGATCCCGGGTGTTGCACAGGGAAGTGGGCCCGGAATCGGGGCCGACCGCCGAATGGAAAGACAGGCGACTTACATACTGACTGATTCGGTACGCAACCAGGATGAGCTTTGATTCCACAGAGCAGTAATTGCAAATGAAGATAGACTTCTCAGTGTTGATGTATACCATGTTGCCTGTAAACACTCCGGTCTAGGATGAGGCGTTGTTAGCTTCGTAACTGCCATCCATAGAGTCACAGGCGAGGCCGATTTCACAGAACAAGCAAAGTATTTTATGTGGCGAAACACACGCTTTATTATCTATATCGTCAAATCGTTTGTCAAAGGTCCATCCATAGCCGAGCAGAGAGATCCGAAGATGCTCCCAAAAACCGCTAGGCCACTATCGAAGAAAACCACTACTCCTACCACAAACCACCACTGATAACCATTAACAGACCCATAGTAGAGTCAAGAGAAGAGAACATCCATCCATGCTCAGGCGAGTCCCTTACAGAAGGACAGCGGCAGCAAGAACGCTGAAGGCAAGAGCGCCGAAGCTGGCAGCGAACTTGCTGGTGCCGGCCGTGACGACAGGGGGCTTGGCAGTGGCAGTGCCGGTGGGGTTGCCGCCCGCGGGGGGAGCAGCAGAGTTGGCCGGGGGAGCTCCAGCAGGAGGAGCACCGGCGGGAGGGGCACCGGCAGGGGGAGCTCCAGCAGGGGGAGCACCGGCAGGAGGAGTGCCAGCAGGAGGAGCACCGGCAGGAGGAGCACCGGCGGGAGGAGCACCGGCGGGAGGAGTGCCGGCCGGGGGAGCACCAGCGGGGGGAGCGCCAGTGGCAGGGGGGTTGGCGGCGGGCTTGGTCTCGGTAGCCGGGACGTAGGGAGTCTTGGTGACGGGAGGCTGGGGGATGACAATGGTGCTGCAGGTAGTGCCGTCGCAGCCAACAGTGGTGACGGGAGGAACGGGGATGACAATCTTGCAGGAGTCGCCGGAGCAAGGAGGCTGGGGAACAGGGCAGGAGCCGTTGCAGCCCTTGACCTCGATGTACTTGTCGTTCTTGTACTCGTACTTCTTGTTGGCATCGGCGTACGGGCAGGACTCGAAGACGCAGGAGTTGTCCTTGCAGACGTACTTCTTGTTGCACTCATCACCGGAGCAGGACTCGACCTTGCAGACGTTGCCGTAGCAGACAATCTTCTCGGAATCGAAGTCGGATCCCTTGATGACATAGTCGCACTTGCCGGAGACACACTTGATCTTGCGGCCGCAGTCGTATCCGGAGCAGACCTCAGGGTGCCAGGTGCCATCAACCCAGACGAGACGGCGCTGGCAGTCGGGACCGTAGCAGGGGTAGTCGTAACCGCAGTAGTCACCGTAGGCAACGATCTTCTTGTAGCAGTCATCACCGTAGCAGGGAACGCCGAAGCACTTGCCGTTGGAGCACGGGTTGGGAGTGGGCTTGTAGCAGAAGGGACCCTGGCAGTCCTGGCACAGAGGGCAGTAGGTGGTGGTGACAGTGGTGACGCCGGTGGTAGCGGTACCGTCAATGGTGGCAGTGGTGGTGGCAGTGAAGGTGGTGGTGACGGTGGCAGTGGTTGTGACATCGATACCGCCATCAACACGGATGTAGATGGTCAACAGGATCTCGGCAGAGATGAGCTGGCGCTTCAGGGATCCGCTGGTGTTGCGGCCACCACAGCGCTCGGCAGAGTTGCCAGGGCAAGTGATGTCGCATCTATCCTCAGAGACACGGGTGGCAGTGGCATCGCTGACGATATCACCGCAGAAGCAGTCGGAGCCGAACAGACCGGCGTAGCGCTTTCCAGCGGGGCAAGAAGCGACGCAAAGCTCAAGGGTCATGGAAGAGGCAGACAGGACCAGGTCGAAGGTAGGGAAACCAGTGGTGGAGCCGAAGCAGCCAAGAAGAGAGAAGTTGCCAACGTTGCTGGGGTTGGGAATGACCGTGGCGGACGGGGTGGCAGACGACGAAGTCGAGCTGGTCTCGGTGCCAGTGGTGGTGGCGGAGGTGGTGTCAACCGTGGAGGTCTCGGAGCCATCGGTGGTGATGGGAGGCACCTCGGAGCTGCTGGTGGTGTCAATGGTCGTGACGATGTCGGAAGTCGTGATGGGGACCTCGGTCGTCGCAGTGGTGTCCGAGCCAGTGGAGGTGGTCAGACTGCTGATTGTAGTCTGGCCGGTTGAGGTGGTCTGGATGGTGGTCACCGACGTGGAACCCGAGAGGGTTGTGGAGAAGGACGAGGTGGTGACCGACGAGCTGCGAGTGGTGGAGGTCGTGGTGGTGTTGGGGAACAAGGGAGAAGAACTCTGTCCCATAACCAACTGGCCCATGAGGGCGACGAGAGCCGTGCGACGCATGACTAAGCGAGTGACGAAAGCAAGTAAAAGAATGACTAGACCTCGGGTCGTAAACGAGTGAAACGAGGTAAAGAGAGAGGAAGAGAGGAGCTAAGGATGCGGAGTGTAATGATGATGAGGGTGAGGAGGGAAAGGAAAGTTGGATAGAAGCTGGAGAATCTTGTCTTTCTTATACCTTCTGGAAACTCCCTTTGGGTCCCTCATGTCAGGCAAATATTCATCTCATCGTAAACGATGTCTCTGGCGTCTCTGGCAACTCCAGTCTGCCCTTGGGCCATGCCTCTCTCCCTTGCCATGGGGCATTGTCTCCTGAGTGACAAGATGAGTTTGCATGCCTTGGACGAACACAGAGTTTCCTACAGCAAGCGCCACCAAACTCAGTCTCCGTGTCTCGTTTCTCCCATTCTTCCGCTCTCATGTCTCGTTCCTCGTCGTTCGTATTGAGTTTAGTCAGGAGGTTAGGAATGGATCACCTCGGTCAGGAACTCATCAGCTGGCAATGTCTCACCTTCTCCGCAATCCAACGAGGGAGACCGCCTCAACAAGGGACCAATCAATAGGTCCGACGAAGGAAAGCAAAAAAAAACAAAACCCAACATCGCTAAATTTCAATAAGCGTGCATTCCCGTCCGCTAAGCTTGGAAATTGGGTCTTGTCTGTGGCGTTCCGCCCGGCGCCCTCCCGAGCTTTCTCGTTGACGACAATGAACATTTTCGGAATCCCTGGGCCAGATCTTACCACCTGGAATCTGCCAAATTGCCCGTATCCATTCTCAGTCTCGGGCACCCGACCTCCTTTCGTCGCACCGGCCCCGCCCCGGTGACTCCAGTCATGTCCCCAAAACCGATATGGCCCTGTCTATCACCGTGCGGCTCTCGATCTTCCGATCCATTGGAACCAACCGCCGGTCAGCGAGTCATACATTGGTTTTGATGGTCTCGGCCCGTTGAGTGTATCAAGTGGAGACGGAGCCCGCAGCGGCAAAATGCACGATATCATCCCTCGCTGGTGCATTCTTTCTTATTCTCGGCACTAAATGGGGCAGAGAGGGAACATGACGGCATTAGTTCTCCCCAAACAGACTTAAATTTACGAGACGAGAGGATTCTGTTGTTGTCCTTGCATAAGCGAGCCATTATAAAGGCTGGTTGCCCTCGTGACTACCCCACACTCTGTCCCTCGTTGAGCCAACCTTGGATTCCGGATGCAGGCCATTGAATGTTTGGATAATTTCGAAAAGCGGAAGTGACATATTTGAGATTCCAGGAAAGCCTATTTCGCTCGTATCCATTGTTAGTCTCCAGTGTTTGCAATGGATTGTGGATGCCTCGACATCCACATTGTCAGCATCTCAACGAATGCAGGGCATAAGACAAGAATAGCTTCAGGTCGTGGACAAATGGAGTATGCTCGAGTCAACTCCTCTTACACAAGAGGGAGGGAGTGTCTTTGCATCATGTTTGATCGCCTCGAAATACCGGTGAGGAGTGAGAACTTGACGGTCCACATCTAGACATGGCCCTTTTGGTGCATGCACTTGACGCTTGGCACCTGAAAACCGGAGGCCGGTCTGGAAGACAACAATATCAACTCAGATACATGAACCCAACCAAAGGTGCAAGTCCAAGAATTCTCTTCAAATCGCTGGAAGGTCGGTAGGATGAATATGAAAGGTATACGTAGTAATCATGGTGTTTCTATTGCTCCCTGGTTTCATCGACATAAGCCATTTTTTTGTTCATTTCTCTTGAGAGCCATAAGTGACCTCTCAACAATGTTATGTCAGATGTAGAATCCATATGAAAGGGTCAACTCAAGCTTACAGAAATTGCGTCACTATCCTGGAATCGATATCATTGCTGGAAATTCTTGCCGAATGTTGTTCGTGGGAATAGGCTTGACGAGAAAGTAGTGAGGTATAGAAAGCCTGAGTTTGCCGTTCCCTATTCTCCGTTATGACTTTTTGATAGACATCAATGGTATACGAGAAGTCTTGCGAGATACATTGGTTTAGAGACCATCGAGCTTTGACTGAGGCATAAATGAGAGCATCCAGCCTTCAGGTCCGCTTATTGCTCGCATCAAAATAGACTTCTGTGAAGTTAGAAGTTCTTATACATATGCAAAGTACATATTGGCTGCAACGTAAATTAATATGTAAATATTGCATGACGATGCGATAAGATGAGATATTTTGGAAACCTCAGTATTTGTTGGTGACATGAAGAATTACGCTCCCCTGGCAGAATCCTTGGACTACGTGCACATGACCATTGTTATTCGAGAACAAAATGGTGACAGCTTTTCCTAATTCGTCGATTCATATCACAAACCAACGCATTTGTCTGTAACTACATGGACCTGATGTAAACTGATGTTATTCAGCCCTGTTAACAAGGTAATAATCACGAAGGCTTCTGCTGGCATCTGACTATGAAGTCGATGGTGGAGGATCGAATATGTTGAGGGTACCATCTTAACGGAGTCCAAACACCGATGAAGCTTGGCTTGCAAGACTTCTGGTTAAGGCAGCTGTTATTTTGAGATGGCTGCTTAATTGTGCTAGAATTCAACCATTCTTTCATTTCCTTGTAGACGTGTAACTTGAGGCACATGTAGCAATAATTATAATCTAGATAGTCAAAGCCTGTAATTTGACAATAGACGAAGGTGATTTCCGATTATGGTCCTCATATATAGATAACAGGTATCAGAATCATTAATCAATTTGTATTAGACGTATCAATAGGCTTCCGGGGTGTTGTGCACATGCTAATTTCTTGATGTCCGAGGATTCCGCATGTTGGTGTAGATGGCAGCTGCGACCAAACCTTTGAGGGGTCTCATCGAAATGTCGAGAAGATCCTGAAAAAATGCCAGGGTCGGGACCCTCTCATATACTCAATCGAATGAACCTTGGTACGACGCCGATTTTCATATCCTACCATGTTGGTCATCGAATAAAGTAGGCAGATCCCCAAGTCACCTATCATGACCTGAAGTGATCCGAGACAACGGAAGGATGTCATGGCGTCTTAAAACAAGAAGTCAAGGAATAATGTTTTCTCAAAGAATATACCATGAAAGATCTATGCCCTGGTCTCGCAAGGCTAAAGAGCTTGATGGTTTTACGTTTTGGGTATAACCTCAGTATCTGATATCGGCCGCTTATCCTTTCGTCGATGAAGCCAGGCATAGTGAGTGCTGTTTCAATTGTTTAGGTCTGATATTTGTATTGGCTTGGACAGCTTTCGAGTGAATCATGATCTGAGTAGTATTTGTTGGATCCCTGGAGAATATTCTGGGTGACTATTCATATCTTAACATTGCAGATAATGCACATCAACTCTCATAATCAACTAAGATAGATATTATTCAACTGTTAGCAATCTCATCAAGCGACTACCTATATCACAAACAAGATTGGGTAATGACAACAGTTCGATGTCCCTTCTCATCTTCTGATACCTAAATCCTGTACACGCCTTCGCAATATGCATCTCTTGACACTTCCCAAGCCTCAAAGTCACGTGCACTCCCTGATTTGGCACATGTCGTCCGTGGAGCTACGGGCTGACTGCTCGCCTCGTCCCTCCCTTGCTCCTAGCCGAAGCCCCCACCACATCCAAGAAGATGCCTCAGGGCACTGGGGTTACCACGACTCAAGGGAGACACTTAGTATTCAGACATAAATAACCACTCTCTTCCCTCAAACCATCTCAATGCAAGATGTGTTTACTCAACGTGTCCTCACGACCCTGGCGGTGCAGTCGACTGCGGAATATGCCCTGTCCGTAGTGTCAGATCGACGGTCGAGTCCTTAAGATTTCCTTCTATTTGAACATTTCAGTTTCATCCACTGTTCCCAAATATCTTCAGCTAGACCACCTCTGAAGTCGTTGTACATGTAGCCATCAATCTCGGCCTCCATTGAGCCACGCACACATTCGCGGAAGAATCTCGCACCTGGAGCTCGAAACGACGCTAAACGACAACAGGGTAAACATCATGTCGGGTGCTACTGGATTGCGATACCAATTGTATTGAGGCAGATAACTATTTGTCCCGATGTCACGGCCCAATTCGCTAGGCCGAACGCTTTTCAGACTTTTCACAGCAAGGTTCATGCGGTCTCAGTAGAATCATGCATCTATCGTCTGGTCCATACTGGAACAGAGAAGGAGGTCGATACGCCATCCGCAACTACTGGTATCTTGGGAACGGCATGCCGCCACTGCCTGTAATTATGTGAAGAAACCCCGTAAGGTACGGCCTTGTTGGCATAGCCACGATAGAAACTCAATTCTCGAGCCCATGGAAGAATTGTCTACTGAATTTCCAGTGTACATCCGGGGACCTCAAAGTATGATCAGTTAAGATCTTACTAATATCTTGTCGTTTTTGGAAAGATTTCCTGAATAATTCATTATGGATCAATGCCCGTCTCCGGTCTAGGATTCTTAGTATGTCGTCATCATGAATCGATGAAGAAGCCTTGAAGTGATGAAGGACTGTCCTGCTCTGGAAACAAGATATGATCTGTACTACCCCAGCGCACCAGAAAGGCCAATTAGAGCATCAAGCCCTTTCTGTAGGGAGCTCATCGTAGCAAAACCATGAAATGTGAACTTGAATGCTCTTTCTTTGTACAGGTTTTAACCCGCGTCCCGTAGTAGATCCAGACTCAGCCGACAACACAATAAACATCAATTGCTTTATTCTTTACTTTTCATTTTGTTGCCCCGTGTGAAGTATTCAGTAGTTTAATGATGTGCGGAACAGCTACTGGTCGTTATTTCATATTCTTCAATAGCAACTGGCTGTGGCTCTCTCTAAGCCCCCGACATTTTAGCATTGAAAACATAATGAAAGTTCACTCTTCTTGCGTCTCGATATTGGAGCTTCCAGGATGTGTCGCAGGCTTTTAGGGAGCATAGGCTGAGCTCTACTCCATACTATGAAGGGGCTGAGAGACCGGATCACCAATGTGCAATTCGCAAAGGGAACAAGAGAGACTAGGCAGCAGGTATGATGGATAAAAAGCTCCAACTGTAAAATTTGACGACGGGACGATTTCAACCGTCCTCGTGCCTGGTGCCTGAGCTCTCGGAAATGGTGTGAGCTCCCCATTCCTATGGTCGAGGCAAGGGGTGAGCTTAGGAATCCTAATGGAGACTTCATGTAACGAAAGGGTGCTGCAAGGGAGAATGATTGGGATATCAGTCGACTCCCTCAGTTCCAATCAAAATTTCACACCTGGTTTAAGCTCGAGGAGACTAGTCTGACAGTAGTAGCCCCTTAGACTGCACGAAAATCTGGGCCATGGCCCAAATTGCCAACCACCTCTGACAGCCTCAACAGCACATTTGGGTTCAGTTCGTTCATGTTTTGTTGAAGAAAGCAATGTGGTCATCAGTCGAAATATAATCATAGTCACCCCATCTTCTTCTTTTCTTCAAAGAGTCTCCGTTGACTTAAGCGTGAAGACAAGTCAAGTGTGTCGCCTCTTGTCAAGATACCCATCCAATTTCAACATCGTCAACCGTCCAAGGCCTGAACGACCTGGGCCCAGTCGCCGTCACCATATGCTCCAGGCACACTGTCTCCATCAAATAGACTAGCTAGCACCACACGATCCGATTGTTCGCCTTCCCAAGGCTGTCTGCCGTGCTGAGCAATAACGTTGTCGAAGACGAGAACGTCGCCCTGTTGCCACTTGTGGAGTACTCGGATCTCATCTGTGATCTTCGCCAAGTGTTCTAGATACCTGTCTGGGATTGGCGTGCCGTCGCCGTAGAGCTGTTTGGTGACTTCCTTTCTGGCCCCTTGTCCGCCTTGAGAGTTCTTCCAGTAGGCGGCTAATCCGGTGAAGAGCGTCGGAAGTCCCGTGCCTGGCTGGGTACGAATCGCGGGTAGCCTATGCGTCAGGATCACGCCGTCGTCTATCCATTCCCACGTCGTATGCTGGCCTCTTCCATATCTAGCAATCTGTGCCTCGATCTTCTCGCGCTTCATGGTCGCACTGTCACCGTCCAAGAAGTTTTTTCCAAAAGCTTGCGCTAGGGTTGAGCCTCCTGTGTATTGCTGGTCGAACTTATAGGTCACTCTGCTAAGAATTCCCTTCTCCGTCAGTGCCTGGATGAACTCCGGGATTTCATCCTTGGCTCGTTGAAAGAGCTCCAGTGATGAAGAAATGGGGGTCTCGCCCCCTTTTGCGGGCGCCTTGTGGTTATAGAAGAAAACGTATTCGGGCGCATGCGGGACCTGGGGTGACTCATTGTGGTTGTAGATGAGAACTTCTTTTGGGCTTTCGTTCGCAGGTGCCACGTTTGGTGCCAACAACGGTCTGTCGACTACAATGCCAATGATTTCGTGTGGTTTGTACCCGAAAGCGTGTGCGAACTTGCTGAAATCCTCGGCGCCATGGATTGGCAAACCTCTGAACAAAAGCACCCCGTGAATGGCGAGTTTCTTGGTGAGTTCGCCCTTCGTCTGAAGAGATTCTACAGCATGGACGACCTCATGCAACTGAACATCTTTGTGCTGACCAGAAGGCCTCAATGCCAGTGGTTTCACAGTGCCAGTGGGATGGGGCTCGCCCAGAAGTCGTTGATTTGTCTGGGGTAAATCTTGAAATTGTTCAAATACGATGGAGGGATTGAGTTGATTGGTTGATTTATGGCCTTCGGTAACATTCGATATGAGTGAAGTCGTCATTGTGATTGCGTGCCTTGCGGCAACTGTAGCAGGAAGTATTCGCTTCGATGCCGATGATCGCAATCTGGGACAACGTGCAGGTACTGGATGTAGGATGGGTTTGATGGAAGCGCCCGCGACGTCAGATTGGTTGAACGGGAACTTATATACCTATCCGAGGAAGTTGTAGCATGTGCTTTGATGCGTTCGAAGCTAAAATCACGTTATTTTGGGCTTCATGCCAATTGGCGAGAGTCGCATCGATATCTCTACCCCGGTTATCAATACCCGCGTCCTCCGATAGGATTGGTTCATTGCACCTCAGTTGAGGTTGAATGTATCAAGGCCCAAACACATGCTTAACTTCGCTCTTCGTTATGGACTCAGGGTTCATACATGCTTGAAACGATATCGCGATATTCCGAGTGCCGTATTCTAAGCAAGAGAGAACGCAAATTCTTTTGTATGATGGATACATGCGATCCTGTTGCTAGCTCCATGTTGCTAGCATTTAGGCAACTCATCGACGGCGAATGGGCTACACGCCGGCTCTTCCATAATTATATGATCTACGACGAACAAGTCTTCCCAACGGATAAACATTCGTATTGACTGCTTCCGACCGCCCCTGATGCGGGGTCTGCGTTACCATTCGTAAGGCTCAAGAGATTGGTTCAGGACTGTCGATTGGTGCGACGTTGGGACGAAAATTGAGCACGTAATTCGTGACCCTGCAAGCAAATCTCATGCAGTGGGAATTTTACAGAGGCGGATTTGAGGTCTATCTCAAGTCCCTAAGTGAAGTAAATAGTTGCCTGAGGAGGTTCCGATTTTACACCAGCCCATAAAGGTTGGCCCTCCAGCAACTGCAACCATCAAGGTCTTCGAAGAGGGGGTCTTGTCTCGCTGCCGTCAAACCTTTTCAATTCATCATCAAGCATATTCGAGTCAAAATTCGACCATCGTACCAGTCAGCAACTTAGCCAGTCATGTCTATCGAGGTGGCCGACCTTCGCCAGCCAGAAATCGAGCCCGGCAACCAGCCGCTGCCTCCGTCGCAACCCATATCGTTTCTCAGGAGCACTCTCTTTCAGATACTCATCGTTGGTCTCTGTGCTTTCTGTGCACCGGGAATATGGAGTGCTATGAATGGACTCGGCGTCGGCGGTTCACAAAGTCCAGATCTGGTCAACGCAGCGAATGCTCTCCTTTACGCCTTTATGACGTTGACTTGCTTCGCTGGCCCGTTCCTTACCAACCTGATTGGATTCCGCTGGACTTTGGCAGTTGGTGCTCTTGGGTATCCCCTCTATGCAGCCGGCCTTTACGTCAACAATCGGACAGGTGGAACATGGCTCGTCTACTTCGGCTCGGTTGCCTGCGGCATAAGTGCTGGATTCTTCTACAGTGTCGAGGGAGCGATTGCCACGGGATATCCTGAAAACCACAAGCGAGGCCGTTACGTCGCGACGTGGTTCACCTTCCGCAACTTTGGCATGATTATTGGTGGCGCCATCTCGCTAGCGCTCAACCACAAGGTTAATCAGAAGGGCAAGGTTGGATACGAGCTGTACCTTGCCTTCATCGGCATACAATGTCTCGGTTTCTTCCTGGGTCTCTTCTTATCCAACCCCGACAAGGTCATACGGGATGACGGAAGTCGCATCGAAGCGCCGACAGGGATTCATTGGCGGACAGAGCTCCTCGAGATGTGGAAGCTAGTCAGAAGCCGTTCAATTCTTCTATTGACACCTCTATTCTGGTACTTTGGCTGGATTCAAGCATACCCTGGCACCTACCTTGCAACATACTTCAGCGTGCGCTCGAGAGCGCTGGGTGGTTTCGTTGCAGCTATCGTAAGCACTTTCTCGACATGGCTCGGAGGATCACTTGTGGATCTCCCGTGGTCCAAGAATCGCCAGACACGAGCTCTAGCAACATATTCGCTGATAGTCTGTCTCAACACTGCAACCTGGATATGGGCTGTCATCATCCAAAATGAGTATCGATTCACGCTCCCTGTCCTGGATTGGGCCTTTCAGAGCGAGTTCGGACGCGGATTTGGGCTCTATATGCTGGAAAGAGCGTCTCTTGGCATGATTGAGAACTTCATCTACTGGGCAATCGGAAATCTGTCGGACTCGCCCGGCGACCAGATTCGGTATAGCTCTTTGCTTCGTGGCATCGAGACGGCAGCGGTAGCAGTGGGTTTCGGGATCCAAGCCGTTCCAACCCCCCTTATTGCTACAGCAAGCATCAACTGCGGTCTTTGGTTCATCGCTCTACCATTCAGTTACTTTGCCACTCTGCAAGTTGTGAAAAAATTCGAAGAGCAGGACCGGATGCAAGACCGGATGCACGAGGTGGCGGAAATTGTGGGACACAAAGCCTAGGCCATGATCCACAGGTCTCAGTTGCCTGTCAACTTCTTGGAATATGTTGTAAAAGCATGACGATTAATGATCAGACGGAAAAGGACCAGATGGCCATGGTCTGCAGATATCGCAGTGGTTTCCGCTTTAGCTCTCTCTATGTTACATCACCTGGTTCATTTGTGCGTTGCCTAGAAAATCTTTGCGCTGCAAATTTGGGTCTTGATCATTGATTCGGTAGCATTGGGAATATTATTGTTGCATTTAGGTTCTAGGTTGCTGCAGGCCTCTACCCGCGTCGTCCACAACCCATGTAAAGCACCGTTTACTAGGACTGAACGCTTAACCCATGCATAGTAGTGTGACTGATCATGCGTGAACAACCGGTGTGGATCTTCAAATTTCAATGTCGAACATGCAGGACTTCTTTCCACGGAAATGATTGATGAATCAGGATGGGTAATTGCCAACACATCTCTGAACTTTTGGCTTAATTTGCACATATCTCATACCTTGGGCATTTTCTTTATGGAAAGGGAGTGGTGGTATCCAAGGGGAACCCAGATTCAGAGCTCATCGCATCAGTTCGTAGTCTTATGCAACGTGAAAGTGGCTTACAGCAGCAGCAGCAAAGTCCCAAAGCGCAGGTTTAATTACAATGATAATACGTCTTGAAAGATACTCAACATTCCTAGTAAGTTCTTCAAAGCAACGGGCCCAGCCTTATGCACATTAGCATACCCGTTGCACAAATGGTTAGTTACTTTAGCTGCATATACCTACCTTCCTGCTCTACTATACTTCGCCTGCGGAAAGACTCTCCTGATTCACTAAACAAGGTACGAGGCAGTAGACAGCGCTGATCATCTGCAGGCATGCCTGTACTTGCAGCGCCACAATTGTGATTTATTCCCAGTCGAAGGCTGGGCTGAGAATCGCCTCTTCCCCTGATTCGCTTTTAGTCGAGCTGAGGGCGGGGAATGTTGCATTTGACAGGCGGGAGCGGCTGTAGGCGAATTTCCATTATCATCCCGGACCAGACCAACGCCTTCACACCACCCGGATTCAGACGAACTGCATCCCCGAACAACATCATGAAGTTGGACATTACTTTTTTCGGGAATTTTGCAGAATTCCTTATCACTTCTCACGTTTTTACCCGCACGGGAGCAGCCGCTCCCGTCTTATGTAGCTCGTGTTAGGTGGATTTACCTACACCTCAGTTTCTCGGACTAAAAGTGGACAGCCAAGCCAATATTGCCAAGCATACACAAGTCGTTGGCAATGAGTTCTTCTTACCGAATTGCCGAAAGCTTCACGAACCCCATCGTGTGCCTTTGGTCCGGCGATGACTGGGAAATGGTGTCAATGGTGAGGTGAAGTTATGCCGCAGGACTTTGCACAAACAGTGACATGGTGGCGGAAATGCAAGAGGACCATTTATCAAGTTGATCTGTTTAGTCGTATGAGCAGTGACGGCGGCAATTGGACTCAGATATATAATGTCTGCAGTTGCCAGGCTTCTCAATCAATATCTAGTCATCATAATTAACCATCTCTTCTATCTCCTACTCAAAGCAACCTGCAGCTCCCAGCTCTTCTTCGGTCACTCAAGACTCTCACTCAATCATCGTATCTCTTTCAAAATGCAGTTCACTACCGCTCTCGTTTCGATCTTGGCCACTGCCGTCATCGCCATTCCTACCGGCAACACTGGCGGCGGCTCTGCTCCCTATGTTGCTTGCTCTGGTCTCTACAGCAGCCTTCAGTGCTGTGCCACCGATGTTCTGGGAGCTGCTGATCTTGACTGTCATTCTCGTAAGTCAGAACTAATCAGAGAGAGGTGAAGTGAACGATGCTAATAGCTCCGACAACAGCTACGAACGTGCCGACTTCGGCCAGCAATTTCAGAAGCATCTGTGCCAATGTTGGTCAGCGTGCCCGCTGCTGTGTCATTTCCGTTGTGAGTAGTATAAATCGAAGATCAACGTCTATTTCTCGTTTTCTAACAATTATTACTACAGCTCGGCCAGGCTGTCCTTTGCCAGACTCCCGTTGGTGTTTAGATTGGTGTTCAGAGGTAGAGACCAAGAGAATTATCAAAGCACGATGATCTGTCAACACATTTCGGAAACTTTTACACCTCTTCTTCCCCCGCAATATATATAGTTAGATGGCGTGTTGTGCCGGGATCGACGGAGGGGAATACTTGGCTCTGAGGCTGCAAGCTCAAGAGCGTTATGCTAGCTTTTATACAGAAGGTTCAGTCATTACCGTGTAGCCGCTCAGAGGGCTTGCTCGAAGTCATCATTCGAATTGTTGTGACGTTATGCATGGCTTCTTTTGTCGCTGTCCTCTGCAACGTAGCTAAAAGTGAGTCAGCCACGGGTTTCAGGTAGAAGGGTAAACAAGAACGCAAACATGTCACTGAAGCAATTGTATGACGGTACTAACTTGGTCAAAACCAAATACATCTCGCTGCTGCACTACTTCTAGCTACGCACGCGTTGCAATCTAGAAAGTCTAGAATTCCTCGTCTTGCCATCTTGCCATCAAGTTGTCGCTAAGGTGGAAGAGTTACAGAGGGAAAAAAGAATCACGCTATTGTGCCCATTCGCCCTGCAACTTGTGCAATTTCTAGCTAGAAAGATCAACACGCAGAACAGCGACTGTTTTGCTGCATCTACATTAGAACGATATGGGTTGACCTTGGTTGTGTTGCCAAGAGTCATCTGATTGATGCTTGTAGAAACGTTGAACTCTTATTTCTCCTTTCTTAGTATATTTTCTGCCCTGCGGAGAAGCCTGTCTGTCCCCTGAAGCACGCATTCGACAGCACGCTGGCCCCTGTGCTATGGCGTGCTAGTCCCAACTTTGCCCACTACTGAAATTCAAAGTGATCCGACACTCAGCTAAGATGGCACCGGCTGAACTATAAGTGCACATCGGACATGATTGATTGGCGCAAGAGCCTGATCCAGACTGAGCCGTTGCACTCTGAATCTCAATAGAGCTTAGATTGACCAAATGTCAACAATGAAATGGGGTAGCCCTGATTCAAGCACCGCCGTAAATAGAGAAGCAACGTCATGTGGAATCTCAGGGCGAACATGGGGGAATCTTCTTCGAAGAAAAGATCTTTCAAATACGGATCGGCCCAGTTACGCTCCTGTGTACGTCTGCAACTATCAACGTCTCTATCGAAAGACGTTGCGACCAATGTGCTTGGTTTGTCGCCAATCCCTAGTCTTGTCGAAGTTGTCGTTGGCCGGACTTACCGAGATGAATGATGGACTCAACTCTAGTGTCAAGTGCCATACCCCAGGGCTTGGGTATCGAGAGCCTTCTGCCGGAATGCGCGGTAAGTTCCCTGATCGTCACGCCAAAGTCGCGAGTCTTCATGCGACTACTAATGCTATGCCGCTTTTCAGAGTCATTGCGTCTCGACAATAATCGCATCAGCGACGAGTGCACAAGCCGCCATCAAATTTCTTTGCGCAGAGCAACAACTGTACGGAATAATCGGTTGCAGCTATCAAAACTGCTCTGTCGTCGATGGACTAAGTATGTGCCTCTCCGCCTTCGACGCCTTTAACAGGATTCATATTGATGAATGCAGAGAGCCAAAGAATCATATTCGACATTTGTGGACTTCCCAATCGAGATAGAGGTCCCTCAGCCACTGCGAGTGCCGTAGCAGGGGCTATTGTGGCTGTATTCAGTGTTGGTGTCCGCATGTACTCCCAACTCTCACGGTTGGATTATATAATTGGACTGGATGACTATGCCCTGATTTTCTCAATGGTATGTTTCTCTATGACGACAAAATGTCGACTTGACCTGTACCTTGACTAAAGTAAAATTGGTCTAGTTGATGTCAGTACCTATGAGCGTGGTTGTTGTGTTCAGTAAGCCGTCCTCAGCCATACACGGAGGAAAGAATCCTGGAATGGAATCTAACCCGTGTTGCAGCGGTTCAAAATGGCCTCGGAAAAGACATCTGGACACTCACACCGGAGCAAATCAACGAGTTCTTCAAAGTAAGTGCAATGGCAGACAATGAGGTTCGCAAAAAGAGAAGAGTCCAAGCTTACCCGACTCGGCAAGCTGTTCTACATCGGAGAGCACTTTTACGCATTCACCGTCATGTTTGCGAAGACCAATTTCCTGTTCTTCTACTTGCGCCTATTTTCCGATGAAAAGTTTAGGCGCTTGACTTGGGGTGTCATATGGGCATGCGTCATATCAGCCGTTTCATTCCTAGTTGCGACTTCGGTTCAGTGCTGGCCCATCAGCTACACCTGGACTAAGTGGGATGGAGAACACCAAGGCCGTTGCCACGATATTAATGTTCAGACTTGGGCCCATGCATCGGTCAATATTGCTCTTGATGTTATTGTAGTAGCGATGCCCATTTCTCAAATCGTCAGGCTCAACTGGCGATGGAGACAGAAGGTTGGGGCCGGTATGATGTTCGCTGTAGCATTGTTGTGAGTTGTGCCCTGCGGAACCCGGAAATGTGGGATTGATAAGAGCTAATATACGTTGTAGGATCACCTTTGTCTCCATTCTGAGACTCAGCTCTATCAAAGATTTCATGAAGACTTCGAATCCGACATGTGAGTTGGTTGTTTTGTTGCAAACGCGAGTACTGACGCTTACTAGGGGACATTGTGCCAATCTCTAACTGGTCATTCGTCGAGTTAAACGGCTTCATCTTCTGCTCTTGCATGCCTGCCTTTAGAGACTATTTCCGTCGTCTATTTTTACGACGGAGACGAACAGTTCAACATTTAAACTCCATATTTGGTGCTAGGCCGAGAATGAGGACTTTTGGGGATAGTGTCTTGCGACCGAGCGATCGGTTGCACGAACTAATTTCTGTTGACAACGACAACGGTGAGCCTGATCATTCTCTTCGGGATATAAGCCATGTGGATCTGGGAATCGGACACCATTCAACCGGTGTTTTGCCCGCCGTAAAGGATGAACGCGATACTAAAGCACTAGCTGCAAATCACTCAAGTCGGGATGGTGATAATAGGCCACCGGACGAGCAGCCCGAAGAAGTGGATCTTGGTGACTTGAAGCATTTGGCACCGTGGGTCTCTGAAGGAACACGTAAACAAAATGGCGGATGCTCAGATGCTCAATTCCCGAGGAGGAGTGAGAGTCCCCGATGAAGTACTCACAACCATCAAGGCTGGGATAATTGGTAAAAGAGGAAACAAAAGGCAGATCAGTGTTGTGGAGGAGTTGTAGTCATCGTTTTGCTGAGTTCGTAACACTCTCTAAGCGAAGGTGTTCCGGGAATTGGCAATAACCAGAATAATCAAGGTACCTATAAGAATGCAGCGGATAAGTATCATGTGTGGAATTGGAACAGTTGTTCCTCTAGGAAGTTAGAGGTCTCGTCAGTATGGCTTTCGGCAACCCTGACAAGACAAATGGTGATGGGAATAAGTTTAGAAGCTCGACTTCATGATGAGAAAGATGAAGACTGTTTTGAAAGGAGATGACTCTCACTCAGTATGGAAGAGTTGGTGATCATATCTTAGGTTAGGGGAGGCAAATCATTATTGACCGGTACTCAAGCCGGTGAGACAAAACTACAAAAGTCGGCGAAAGGTCCCGAAATAGGATCTTGTGTCGGAAATCGTAACTATAACAAACCTGAATTGAGTGGAAAGGCCCGTGTTAGAAAGGCGAGTACTCGATGGGTCAGCATCACGCTATTCAGGTGCAATAAAACAACAAGGATTAGGCCAATGCCACTCCAACGGGTGACAAGTCTTTTCGGAAAGAAATCAATTGTGGCTTTTCAGTAGTCATCTGATAGCGAATGAGAAAAGGCCAATAACGCGTGGGTATCGATGGACTCGTGAAGGATTTTATTGGATTTGTCTTCTCCAGTTGGCGTATCTGAGCTGATAGCAAAAACGTAAAGAGCCCTTCGATTGCAAGTGGCTAGTTGGACATCGGGGGGAGGGGGTGAAAACAAGCTACCTCCCGTCATCAAGTACCTGTACTTAGGGATTAAAAATCGAGGTCTCCAAGGTAAGTTGTCGTCGGGCTTTCATCCAAACCTTCCCGGCGCTTGTGTAACTATCCATGTGGGCGGGACATCGAGTTTGGAAACACGCGGCGCGATGCATGACTGCCGACTTGCCTAGACTGGAACTGGGCTTGCCTATCTGAAGTCAAATAGGCAAGTCGCGCGATCTACTGCGGCTGACAAGTTTCCTTTCCTGAACAAACGCCACGCCTGAACGTGGGGTATTCTCCAAATAGGCAACTTCCAATCCGAGACGTCTTGGATAGGAAAGTTGGGTCCGATCAACTCGATCTTGGCATGCGGGGAGTGCGTGAGACTAGAGATGGTCAACGTCGCCATGTGCCGTGAGCATTGATCTGGACCCATCAGAAGACGCCAATTTCGTCTGACAGGGACCCCTTGGGTGACGAAATAGGCAATTTGTCGTCCTCTTGCTTTTGTCCGCCTGCACTAGAGGCGCCTGAAGAGCATGAGAATGACTGTTGTGATGTCTCCAAAGCTGGCACTCCGCGGGATACATATCCCGTTGCGTTTGTGTTTGATCTTGAAGTCAGCTGATTGCACTGGACAGAATGACTATTTCAAAGCTCGCTATCACAAGTGAGATGCCGTGCTGATGTGCTAGCTAGCGTCGGAATCGAAGTATCAAACTCCTTACACCAGACCTCTGCAAACAAGCCTTCCAAGCCAGCTGAGATAGGACCTCATCATGTACGCAATTGTACTTCCCTTGGCAGCTTTGCTGAGCGTCTTATTCTACTTCATCGTCTATCCCTTGATCGAATACTTCCGAGACCCCAAAAGACTTCGTCGATTTCCGGCTTTCAAGCCCTTAGCCGGCGTGACCAATCTAGTTTTCATGCGCGAAGCTGCACTCGGCTTCCGATCCAAGACTCTCTATGAGAAGCACAAGAAACATCCGGTGCTTCGGACAGGGCCCAACTCGCTTTCGTACGGTACCATTGATGCAATCAAGGACATCTACGGGCACGGAACCAAGTGTCTCAAGGGCGAGTTCTACGAGACGTTGGCTGGAACTCACTTCCACCTAGCCGACGTAGTCGATAAGGCAGACCACGCCCGGAAACGCAAGGTTCTGTCGGCGGCATACGCATTGAAGAACCTCGAGAACTGGGAACACAAAGTGGCTGACAAGACTGAACGCTTCATCGTCGGTTGCGACAAGGCCTGTACCCAACCTCTGAAGGGGGTCCTTCGTCCAGACGCGGCCGATCTTACTTTCGATTACCGAGCGTGGACGAACTACTTCACTCTCGACGCTATCGCTGATATAGGTCTGTCTGAGAAACTGGGATTTCTAGACCAGGGTCATGATCTCGTGCGCGCCGAGCGCATGGACGGATCCATTCACGAGGTGAATTACAGAGCCTGCCTGCATTCCACTGCCGTCGCCCAGTCCATCACCGTTTGGGCTGGTGATTGGTACAAGTTCAATCATCGTCTGACGTCTCTGATCTCGCCAACTTTTCGTCGATGGTGGAACCTGAACAAGGGATGGGATGGCATCGTCTACCACCGCGCAACCCAACGACTGAAACGCTACCAGGCTGGTGAAAAGTTGGAAGATTTCTTCCAGGCTTTGATGGAGGATAAAAACGGAACCCCTAATGGGCTCGACTGGGGCGAGATTGTCGCAGAGGTGTCCATCATGATGAATGCCGGCTCAGACACAACAGCCATCGCCATGAACAACGTCATGTACTGGCTATTGAAGAATCCCAGATGCATGGAAAAGTTGCGCGAGGAAATTGATGCCGTTCTGGACCCTGAAGAGGTGGTTGCGCCCTACGACAAGGTCAAGCACTTGCCGTACCTCAGGGCGTGTCTCGACGAGTCTCTCCGGATAGTGCCGCCAACGACCTTTGGTCTTCCGCGACGAACGCCGCCTGAGGGGGCGTATGTTCTTGGAGATTTCATCCCTGGAGGTACGACGGTTTCCATCTCGGCTTACATCGTCCACAGAGATCCCAAGATCTTCCCGGAACCCGAGTCCTACATCCCGGAGCGCTGGCTCGGTGACAAGGGCAAGGAACTGCAACCGTACTTTGTCAGTTTCAGTGCCGGCGCACGAGGATGCATCGGACGGAATATCAGTTACCTGGAGCAGACGGTTTTGTTGGCGAGTGTCTTGCACAGATATAACTTCGCCTTGCCCTTCCCCGCGTGGGAACCGGAGAGGCGGGAGGCCATGAACCTGATGCCGAGTCCAATGCCTTTGAAGGTTTGGCGCAGGGAGTCAAAGCAGGAAGAATAATCACATGTAGTCACCAATGTAAACACGTAATTAGGTAGACGGAGCAAGGCTTGCAAAGAGTGTGGTCATCTGATAGACAATGCCAAGTAAATTGTTTCTCGACCCCTTACGCAAGTAAGTGAAGTAGTTGCAAGGGTTGAGCAAGTGCGAGTCGTTATCAACTAACAGGTTTATACAGAACGCTAGAGCTTGCTTTGCTCGCTGGTTGACTCTGATCAATCCGCCGTCCCAGCTCGTGCGCGGGCGTTTAACATGGCCGCAATAGGCATCGCAGGGGGTGATGGGGAGTCTTCCCAGCCCCAAGCCTCTCTGATCTGAGACTGTCTGCTCGCTGTTAGTGTGTTGTGTTGCAGTGGCCAAAGGGCTGGCGCGAGGGTCTACTTACGCTGCATGAGTCGGCCACCCCAACCGCCTGTCAGTCTTGACAAGGATCTTGTACAACTCCTCTTGTTCTTTCCGATCTGTAAAACGATCGCCCGCCATGGTGATTGCTATGCATGCGTTCCTATTGTATCGCGTCGGTCAAAAGATGTTTGAGGAGGGTGTTTGCTTGCCACTTGATGGCACTTACACGTATGCTGGAGGTGTTCTCTCGTTCGCCTGTTTACGGAGAAGCAGGCAGTTAGCGGGCAACTTCCCCTAAATCGATGGCGTTGATGAACCGCAAGCTTACCACTGCAAGGCCACATATCACACGAACGGTCTGTTTGAGTTCTTCCTCCATTGCCCGGAAAGCCGTACCAAGCCTCGCAACCTTAGGGTTGTGGGCGATCAAGAGCATCCGCGCCAGGTGATAGTGCTGTAACCCAGCGACAGCGGCATCGGTGATGTACTGTTCTTCCAGCAGAAAACCAGGTTCTGGATTTGCCCACATGGCGTCGAAGTACCATGGCTTCTCTTTCCACCATACATCAAGGTCCTCTTTCAATTGCGCATAACTCCTTACATGGTTGTCTTCCTGGCCGTAACAGTAGCTTAGACACATTGCACAAATGCTTACGGCTTTGTTGGCATAATGGCAATCCACGGCATTCTCGTCGCTGTTACCGCGTTCCTGTATCCGTTTGATGCTGGGGAAGAAGCTGTGATAGACTGGGCGTGTGTGAACGAAGGCCATATATATCTCTTGCCTCAGGGCGAGCCAGAATGCAGAAAGTCGCAGACCGCTAAAATCGGCGGCGTTTTCTTGGGCGGCCAGCAGGATTCTAGTACCCATCAGATGGGACTCGAGGGTCATGGAACCGATATCGACTTCTTCCGTGAAGCGCAGGATTACAACAGCAGCCAGAAGGTTGTCGTCGACGACGGCGGTAGAGGACGAGAGCGCCGGGATCAACGAGCGAAGGCATATTTGATGGTATCGGTCGGCAATGACTCCATCAACGCCAATTGTTCGACTAAGACGTTTTGCGGAAGCTGAAAACATCGCGTTCAGTAGTGTCGGGCAGTAGACTGCTCTCTTCGGCACCACCTTGGCAAAGTGTCTATCGTTGTCGCACATGTCGAAGAGAGGTGCGAGGTTGTCGACAAAGTATCTGTAGAGGAAGGCTTCCTGACGGTCTTGAAGGGGCCATAGTGGTGTTTCGACGTAGGTTCTGTCGTTGCCGGTGGATTTGTCTTCTAGTTGGGGATCTATCGCTTCAAAGATGTGTTGGATGTTTGGAAAATCTAGTGTCAAATCTTCTCCAAGGTGAAGTAGATCCCATTGTATCGAGGCTCCAGTATGACCGCTCGATGCAGACGTGTCGTCGTGATGATGGAACTCTTTGGCTGGATTTTGTCTGGCATCTTGTGTTGCAGAGCTCGTGTTTGGACTGGGTCGCAAGTGTCTTCGTTGCTTCCTGATGCCATCCCGGCCGTAGAGGGCATCATGTGAGGCGTGCGATTTTATTCCTGAGCTTCGAGAGTGAGACAGCAAATCTGGAACTGGAGAAGAAGCAGCAGATAGTAAAGCAAGGTAGTCCTGTGGACTTTCATGTCTATGTGGAGTCCCTAAGTAGGTGTTCGCGCTGCCGTCGTCGGCCCCGGGCTCCCCGGTGACAACAGCATGGATGTTGACCACATCTTCGGTCTCGTCAACAAAGCTGAAAGAGCGGTTCGTTGTTCGTACCCAAGTTTGCTGTTCTGAGAAGCTGTACTCGCTTTTGGCAGCCCCAGTTCCTCTCTCTGGCTGGACACTAATCGCAGAAGCAAGGTTCAAGTCAGCTGGAGGGGCTCGGCTGAGGTATGATTACTGAACTTGGATCCACGAACCTAGGGTTCAGTGTGTGCCTAAAGCGTACACTATATCCACGGGTACATTCGACTCCAGACTTTCGACAATTGGAACACGTTGATCGACTTGAATCACCTGCACGTGGTCTCGGTTAGTGACAAGCATGGACCGCAATCAAGGAAATATTCGCCGAGTTTGAGATACGGCGCCAAAGGGCCTCAGCCACAGACAAATTCCCGGTGGGATGGTACAGATACCGGCGGGAGGTAAAGGAGCCGCAAAATGGATAATCGGGTCGCTTACATTTGAGGTGTCTAGCGTGGAGAACCAAGCATGTTGTTAGGATAGGCATTCATGATAGCTGAGAAAGACCGGGTTTGGAAGGCGTGCGGGAACAATCGTGAACCATGAGCCTTGCCAGGTCCATCTCGCCGGAATACACAACTTTCGGAATCGAAACTTACCTTAACCTGCAGATCTACAACAGCACGCGTGTCAACAAAACTGTTCCTGGTGGCATCACAAACCGCAGATGGCTCCATCGGGTAAAAACTGTGATCCTACGCCACGCAGACATGGACATGTTCGCCGGCCCTAAGACAGACGAGGGGACGCGACGGGGTTGAGGGAAGTGACAGAATTGGAAAGAATACTGACGTTACACGGATTTGTCCGGGTCTGTACTCGGTTCATATTCTGGACCCGCCGCGCACTGGACTTGTCCAGCGTCGATTATATGCGCTGATACGTGTGGTTTCCGCGCAGACAGTGGCATACAACAAAACCAGCCGGTGGGCAGAGATTTCCTGGGCCTTGATTTGACGGTTCATAGGGGGGAGAAAGACTCAAAACGGTATTGTGTGAGAGTGGTGAGTTGGTGTCGGGGGCGCCGGGGGGGACGAGAAACGTAGAACGGCGACTGACGAGTACTGCTACAACGGCTGCTTTCCAGGTTGGCAACTTGCAACAATGGCCTACTGACATTGGATTTAGGCAACCCGGCCAAAGCGGGAAAGTCGTTGGGTTTTGGCGGTAGGCGGGAGACATGGGAGACGATGAAGTGGACATGGATGAAAGCAGGTCAAATAGGAAACGCGAGCGAAATAAGACCGACTTGCCTATTTGAAACTGGATAGGCAACTTTCCCCCGCACGCGCCCTGCATACACCGCTAAGAACTCCACCAGCGCCGTACAGCACCGGCACTAGACTAACTCGCCCTCGTGGTGATGAGATGGAGGTTTCTACACATACCCCTAGGCTGGTTTGAACTTCCGGATGGATACCGGGCTGGGACAAGAGTCCCGCGGGATACGACTTATCTTGTTCATTACACGAATCTGGGGAAAATCCGGGGGAAGCTTCAATGGCTGGGCTTGTCTAGACTTCGACTTGGCTTGGCACTTCTACCGACATGGATGAAGGACTAAGGTATTTCTCGGTGTTTGCCATCCTACGATTGGTTCACACAGTATCGTGACCTTCCATCTCCCTCGAGATCAGCCAACCTGCGCGAACTAGGGTGCCATTGAAGATAACTCGAGTAGAGCTTTCTACTTTCTTACCAGCTAATTGGGCCCTCGTCAAAGTCTAGCAAGACGCCACTGATGAACCAACACCTTACTCGGGGCAATCCTATTGCTTCACTGCACGCCCTCAGGTCCTCACTCCGACTGCTGATATAAAGACTTCACTCTACCCCAGCTCTTCCCCAGATTATCACAGCAATCTACGGAGTACTGCCCCTCAAGCCAATTGGGACCTTTCCTCCTTCTCTCGTAGTCATAATCGCCTCTTTTTGCCATCCCCATTCAAACACAAAACAACTCATACCTTGACTCGGCCACTTGTACGCAACGCACCGCCATTATGGAAACCAAAGACTTCAAAGAATTGACCCAGCACAAGGAAACCGTAGCTGACGGCTCCTCTGAGATTCAAGTCAGCCTTGATGGGCTCGACTCTATCGAACAGACCCAGACGGGCAAGTTCTCATGGCTAGTGTCCATCACCGCGGCCATCGGCGGCATGCTCTTCGGCTACGATACCGGCATCATATCAGCCGTGTTGGTTTACATCGACAATGATCTCGGGCACACCCTCTCCTCGTCTGAAAAGGAGCTCATCACGTCTATCACCTCCGGTGGCGCCTTCATCGGTGCCATCTTTGCGGGAGCCACGGCAGACCGCTTCGGGCGCAAGATTGCCATCTACGTCGGCAGCTTTCTGTTCACTGCCGGCGCTATCATTCAAGCTGCCGCCAACTCGCTGGCCTTGATGACCGTCGGTCGTCTGGTCGTTGGGTTTGGCGTCGGCTCCGCAGCCATGATCATTCCGATGTATGTTACAATAGCATCAAATGGCGCAAGATTCGATGGTGATGGACCCTCGCTAACATGAAAAACAGGTACATTGCCGAGCTGTCCCCTGCCAAATACCGCGGTCGTATGATTGGTCTCGACAACATGTGCATCACGGGCGGCCAACTAGTCAGCTATGGCGTCGGTGCCGGCTTCGCGCACGTACAAGGCGGGTGGCGTTACATGGTTGGCGGCGGCGCGATTCCAGCCATCATTCTGGCGTGCATGCTGCCCTTCTGCCCAGAGTCGCCAAGACAGCTGATCTACCACGGCAAGGAACAAGAGGCCGAGAAGGTTATTCGAAAGATTTTCCCCAATGGAACGGACGAGCAAGTCCGGATGAAAGTCCGTCACATCACCATCCACGTCGAAGAGGCCAAGAACATGAACGCCGGAAAGTCGCAATGGTGGGTGCTCAAGCAACTCTATGTTGTCCCAGCGAACCTCCGCGCCCTGATTGCGGCGTGTGGACTCATGGCCATTAGCCAGCTTAGCGGTTTCAACTCGCTCATGTATTTCTCGCCGACCGTAAGTCAAGTTTCCAAGTCCCTAATTCCTTGAAAAGAGTATAGATTAATAGCAAACCAGATTTTCTCCCTTGTTGGATTCAGTAACCCTGTGGCAGTTGGCACTATCATTGCCGGCACCAACTTCATCTTTACGCTTGTCAACCTGTTACTCGTAGACCGAATCGGTCGTCGCAGGATTTTACTCTGCACAGTGCAGTTCATGGGTCTATTCCTGGTTGTGGCCGCGATCGCCTTTAAATGGATCCCCGTCAACCATGATCTATCCCTTGCGGAGGGGACTACAGTTGGACCGCCGGCCATCATCGTTCTCGTGAGCATGGTGTTCTTTGTCGGATTCTACTCCTCGGGTATTGGCAACACAGCCTGGCTGAGCAGCGAGTTCTTCCCGATGGAGGTGCGCGCCATGGGCACCATGATGCTGACGATGAGCTGCTGGGGTTCCAACATTATCGTCGCCTCCACCTTCTTGACACAGATGGAAAACACCACACCCTCTGGAACGTTTGGATTCTATGCAGCCATCTGTGTGCTCGGGTGGGTCTCGATCTATTTCTGCTACCCCGAGGTCAAGAACATGACGCTTGAGGATATTCGCGAGGTGTTCAGCCACGGGTTCGGTGTAAAACGGGCCAGGGAGCTTCAGAAGCAGATGAAGGCTGATCGAAAGATGGCATCGGTTTCGGATGAAAACGTCAAGGTGTAGATAGAGCTGACAGAGTTTGGGGCTTGCGTCTGCAGAAGGTCGAAGCGACAGTTGTTCTTGGAGTAATTACGTTTCGAGATGGTTTAGACGGTAACGTGGTGAGTCCGAAGGTCTGTGATCTGTACTCCTGTAGAGCCCGAAAGCTTAAAGTTAAATGGCGGATAGAAAGAATAAAGGCTAGCCACCCACCTACCGATGGAGAAAGTCAAAATGTCTACGCATCTGTTGTGTTATTGGCCGGGGCCTTGGACCAAATCAGACGGACGAAAGTTTTGCGACGAAATGGTCTCCAGCGGTATCATGAAGTCGAGTATGTTCATGAAGAACGAAGAAGGGAGTAAAGCACGCTGGGGGGGGGGGGGGGGGGGGGGGGGGGCCACAACCACGGAGAGGAAACGGAGCAAGAGCGTGGGTGGAGGGGGAGAGGGGAGGGGAGTGAAGGAGGGGGGGGGGGGGAGGGGGGGGGGGGGGGGGGGGGGGGGGGGGGGGGGGGGGGGGGGGGGGGGGGATGCGGAACCCAACCAGCAAGTATCAAATGACAGGCAGGCTGTGAGAGACCTTTGGTCAGGGAGATTTTTGTAGGAATCACACCATCACCGTTGGCGGTCTAGCAATCTTTGATCCGGTCCTGTGAGAGACCTCAAGCCACTGTAATATCACTTCCAAGGTCGGGCTGGGTGATCCATGAGTCCGAGATCTACAATGTTCCGCCCTACCTCGAGCGACATTATCACCCTAGTGTCCGCTGCCGGCACGGGTTTGGGGGCGGGCGAACAGGGGTTCCTCTTTGCTCTAGGCGGAAGCTACCCAGAGTAGAAGACTTACCTCTTAGGGTGTGTACATGTAGACCTCCTTCGGCTGCAGTTCCGTAGTCTCAGACAATTTATGCCACAGTTCCAGACATTTACGCATTGCTCCACCAATTTTACGCGAGCTCAAAGCTGGTTGCCAGGCAGGAGAACTGTGTCATGCACTCACGGCAAGCCATGCCGACTGTAGACCGGAGAGGTTTGCCGTCGTAGTTCATACCTTAGCCTCTCGTACCTTAGTCTTAGGAAATCACGGGTACCACCTAATCCATTTTACAAGAGGGAATTAGAAGCAAGCATAAAGATTGATGTGCCCTGCCTGATGTGATCAACATACTACCTAAGCCTCTTGAACGCAAAGGATCGAAGAAGGGTCTTCATTTTTTAGAATCAGATCCATAATTCAGGGGTATTCACCGACCTGAAGCTACTAGGCATTTACATCATTCAGTTCTGGATGGTTCGTTCGATATGCAGAACCCAGGCGCCTCGAGCCGAGTTCTGTAAGGCTTGGCTCTAGCATGGTTGTCGACGACGAAAGTCGACCCTCTGTGCCCAAATCCACCTTGCAAGAAAAACGATACGTTGTTATTTTCCACTCAAAGCGGCCTTGAACCAAGCCAAATCCGAGATAGTCACGAGTGAACCACCTGCCTCATGGCTGGAAATATTCATGTTTAGACTGAGGTGGTCATCACAGGTAGCTTTGCCCCGAGGCTGATTGAGACAGCGTACAGAGCATGCCAAACAGGGATAGACATCAGTTATATCCTGCCGAGATTGGATCCATCGTCGACGCAACTCTTTGGAATATCAAAGCTTCCAGCAGGCGAAGTACTGTGGGATCTCAGGATCGGGGCACTTTCCAAGGGCTTTGTGGTCTTGATACAATAGTGGATAAGGATTCCCATAGTTTAACGTCATGAACTGTTGTGTACAGATGAGACCAGGGGGTGTATGGCTATGAGAACATGGCTTGCGTACCGATCACGCCCTTCCATGACAAGCGATCGATGGGAGGACCAGTCAGCAAGCACGCGGGATGCGTCAGTGCGGTCTATTCGGCAAGCACAGCTTTCCCTCTACGTGATGTATAGCAGGAGTTTCGCCGAACATAAAGTTTGAGTCGAACGGAAGCGAGACCTAAGACTGACCCGATCCGCTCTGTCTAATGGATGCTAAAGCTCTCCGACTCCGTAGAGGGGCATTTGATTGGCTACGATGTACAGAACCATCGTTACAAAACATGCTATAATTGACAAGAACCTAGATTCAGTGTAAGGGCGGGCCCAAGCTAGGTAAACGAAACTGTGTTTAAGATTGGTGTCTTTTTTTTGTTCAAAAAGTTTGGCGTAAATCAGTGACATTGGCTTCAGATGGTGATGGCATGCGTCGCCGACAAACATGGGGTCATCCAATGTTGCTATTGGTGTGCCCAGTGTTCTATCGGCTTCAGGGACCCGAAATGGTAAGGTCAGAAGCTCGAACCTCCCCGACTTTTACGAATAAGTTGTACGAAAAATCTCTGGGAGGGTAAGTCAAGCCGACGATGACAACATGCCGCAATACTTGCCCGAGTAAATGTGGTCTTGCCCTTCCGCTTCATCCATAGTGTCTGAGGATAGGCAGCTAGGTCACTGCTGTTTTTTTGTTATTTTTTATAACATGATTTGGTCAGCGGCTCTCCAGACAGAGAATGAGTTGCGTAAGCTTCCAAAAGAACTGTGTGACTTCTTTGGGCCGTTGTCTACAGGATAATACTGACTTGCAGCCGGCTTCGACGTTGATCATTTTACAATGTCGACTGCTTGAGGATTCGCCTAGGTGGACTTTTCAAACATTGTCGATGGGGAGGGCGCCTTCACCTCGGTGTGAGTGCCGCATCAATGCGACGAATTTGCTGCACTATGCGGTGAACATCGGCGCTCGACCGCTGTGTGGGTCTTGCGGCGTAACAGGTGGGACCAAGGTAGACTCGGTGAGGGTCGCTCGGCGTCTCGGTGAGAACAGGCTTATCGGAGGAAGTACACCGACGATAAGAAGATGGCCCCACCTGCCGAACCCAAAAATTTGACCCTGCAAGACGGCATGGGGAACTTTTTCCAGCCAAGTCGAGGATCCGAATCACCACACTGCATCAACACCAATTGACTGTGACACATATTCCACAACCATGGCCGGAACAACTACGAAGAAGCGGACAAATGATGGCCGTCTTGCGCCCCCAACCAAGAAGCAAAAGCGACAAGAAAAGAAGCAAGCCGAATCCGCCTCCGATAACGAAGAACAAGAATTCGATGCGGTAAACCTTCTCGATTCTGACGATGATATTCATAACGCGGCTGTCGATGACGGCGCTGCCTCGGACGATGATTCAGCCAGCTCAGGCGACGAAAAGCCCGCAGCACCCAAACAGAAGGCAAAACCTGCCCCCAAGCCCAAGAAGAGCAGAGACGCGCCCGTAGGCACCGACTCGGATTCCGACTCAGAAGAAGACGAGAGCGACGATGGTGGCAATCCCAATTTCATCAAGTCTAAACGCAATGATCCGTCTGCCTTCTCAACGTCAATGTCGAAAATTCTGTCTACCAAACTGTCCAACGCGAAACGATCAGACCCCGTCCTCGCCCGCAGTGCGGAGGCCCACCAGTCCGCCCAGGCGGCCGTCGACCAGGCGCTCGAGTCCAAGGCGCGCAAGCAGATGAGGGCGCAGAAGAAGGAGGCAATGGAGAAGGGCCGCGTGCGCAATGTCCTTGTGGCGCCGGAGACGGAGGAGACGTCAACGGGGGAGATGATTGAGACGGAGCGGAGGCTGCGCAAGGTCGCGCAAAGAGGTGTTGTCAAGCTCTTCAACGCCGTGAGAGCGGCGCAAGTCAAGGCTGCTGAGGCGGAGAAGAAGGCGCGCAAGGATGGCGTCGTGGGTGTTGTGCGGAGGGAGGAGAAGATCAACGAGATGAGTAAGAAGGGATTCTTGGACTTGATTGCGTCCGGAGGAGGAGGCCTGAAGAAGGGCGGATTGGAGGAGGCTTAATTCAAAAAGGATACCAATGGCAAACCAAAATTCTGCAACGCCTTTGTACAGGCGTGACTGTTTCTTTTCATCACTTCGTTCACCAGATTGGTCCACCAGACTTGTCAAGGTTTATGAGCTTAAGAGGAGTGACGTTATTCCCTCCCACCGTCCCTCGATACCCGCCAATATCTAGCATAAGCCGAGCCGAGCCGATGTATTCCATCCGTGATGCCGCGCTTGATTGATGAAGAACACCTCCCCAGCTTTTTCTCCCCGCTAACCCTCCCTGTCCTTTCCTTTCCTTTTCTGACATGGTGTATGTATGATATAGTACAGATGATTAAATAATTGTGTGGTATGCCGCTTCCAACGCCGCAATGCTGAAAGAGGGTGCTTGTTTATTTGAAGTCGCTGGCCTGAAGGTTCCGTGTCATCGAGGGCAGCTTAATCTTGAGGCCGTCTAGCTCCTTTGTCATGGTTATCTGGCAGCCCAATCGACTCGTCTCGGTCAATCCAAAGGCCAGGTCGAGCATGTCGTTCTCGTCATCTTCGGGCTCGGGCATCTTCTCGTAGTATTCCTCTTCGGCAACGATCACGTGGCACGTTGAGCAAGCGCAAGAGCCTCCGCAAGCACCTAAAGATACACAGTTAGCATATTACATGCCCTGACGTTGCCGCCAAGAGCGTTGTGACATACCCTCCATCTCCAAGTCATTGTCCTGCGCAACGTCAAGAAGGTTATCCCCTTCGCTTACAGCGATCTTGAACTCGTCTCCGTCCTTGTCAACGAATGTTACCCACAACCTATGGGAGATTATCAGTATAAGTCTCGGTAGACTGTTGTGGACGGTCTCACTCTTCGCCGGCCTTCGGAGGGGTGATGTGGCCATGCGCCTGGGCAGCCGAAGCCGAGAAAGCACGCGCTGAGGGCCACTGAAGCTGTCTGGAGGGAAGCTGTGTTGTCCTCTTGGATGTGATCTGGTTGTGAATGCTTCGGGTCTGCCGTTGCACTGGGCGGGCCAGTCGGGATGCGCTGGCAGCCATCCTGCGGAGGCTTGTGCTGAGTCTGGTTGAAGACATGGTTGCTGGGTTTGAGTCCGTTCTCGGCTTCACAGCCGGGATTGCTTGCCCTTCTCAGTGTCAAGGGAATCGATCGAAGCCACCCTCGAGTTCGGGAGCACGGTGGAAGGAGAACAAGTAAAAACGCAGAGTTGTGAGGCAATTGTACACAGCAACACCAGGGTTCAGCAGTCAGATGAGTTGTTTGGCTTGCTCGGTTCGTGGGTGGTGGGTGCCCGCGAGCAATGACAAAAAGTTGTTGGAAAGCTTCGATAAATGCGCGAGGGAACTGTGGAGATGCATTGGATTCAGCGAAAATTCTATAGGCTCGGACGCCTGCAGGAGCTCCGATAAGGCCCCCACCCCTCGGGCTTATCGGCCGGCGATTCGCAATGTTCCGCCTCCGGAGACCCTGGCCCACTGCAGCGGAGGTACCTAAGGCACGGAGAAGGTGCCATGGGCCTTTCCTGCCGTCAGAATCCTCAAAGGGGCGAATCCCATTGGTCGGTTCATCAGCGGAGTTCTTTTCAGCTGTTACCAAGCAGCAAGAGCACCAGAGAGCACCAGGGAAGGCGCGTTGACTGTCGTGTGCTGGCCCCGCTAGTCTTTATCTCCGAGGTGATTTCCATTTCATCATGCAAAATTGGTAGCAAAAGTGGAAAGCTCACGAAATCATGCATCACGGGAGTTGAGCCATAAACAAACGCCAAACGAGAACATGGCTACTCATCGAGAAGGGGTGAATCCCCTGAGACCATACTACAAGCCGCCGACTATAGGAGAGCCTCCTGATCCGACATCTGCCTCATCCGCACCGAACCCTTTTGCCCGTCATGGAGCCAATGCAACGAGCGAACGGTACGCGTCTAAAGCACGCGACATCTTTTCCGACATCGACTACAAGGACTATATCAGTGAGCCATCTCCTTCAGTCGTCCAGACTGTCAAGGACCTCGTCGATGAGCTACTATGGAAGTACACCTCCGTCCTGATGGCCCAGCCTTTCGAGGTTGCAAAGACGATTCTGCAGGTCCGAAGTCACGATGACGTGACTTTGGCAGCAGTACCTACGCCCCTGGCCACGCCTGTCTCCGAGAGAAAGCGTTCTGGCTATGGAAACGCTGCATATGAGGAAGCCGATTCCGACTCGGATCTCGACGAACCTGCCTACTTCACCTCCAACGTCCCGAGTACGCCGACCCCGTCCTACTCCAGGGAACACCGGAGCCGCCAGTCTCCCTCCTCCTCAACGCCTCCACAGACGCCAGCAGCGAAGCAGCAGGCCGTACCGGCTCATCAGATCACAATCCGTCGATCCGACTCGTTGATGGAAGTTATTGGCCAACTGTGGCAAAAGGAGGGAGCTTGGGGCGTGTGGAAGGGATCGAACGCAACATTTTTATACTCTGTGCTCTCCTCGCTGTTGGAAAATTGGTCCAGAAGTGCTTTGAGCGCCTTGTTCAATGTGCCAGATCTCGGCGTCAAGGAGGATATTGATCGGCTGATTGATATTGCCTCGCCCTATCCGTGGGCCTCCCTGTGCGTTGCCGCTGCTGCGGCTGTTGCAACGGGCCTCATTCTCGCACCTCTGGACCTGGTGCGCACAAGGTATGTCACTGGCTGTTTCGTATTCATTCGGATCCCAAAGCAGTGCTAACTCCGGCATAGACTTCTCGTCACACCAAATTCAAAGGGATCTAGGAGAACACTTTCGACCCTGCGTACTCTCCCATCCTACGTCTGCCCCTCTTCGCTCGCCATCCCTACGATCTTCCATTCGCTCATTCACCCCATCCTCACCCTGTCGACACCACTTGTCCTGCGCACTAGATTCCTTATCGACAGCCGCGTCTCTCCCACGACATTCTCAGTTGCCAAATTCTGCGCTTCCTCGGTGGCACTGTTCGTCAAGCTTCCTCTGGAGACGGTTCTCCGGCGCGGGCAAGTTGCCGTTCTGTCCACCCCCGCACACGTCCGGGCCCTATCAGGCAAGGACCAAAAGCTCGAGACGATTGTCCCGGCTGGGCCTTACAAAGGTGTTCTCGGAACCATGCTCTACATTATGAATGAGGAAGGCACCCGGGCGATCCCCACCGCACCCGCACCGGTAAAGAAAGCCAGGGGCGGCAAGCCAAAGGTTGCAGAAACGGTCTACCGTAAGGGTCAAGGACTCGACGGCCTATGGCGCGGCTGGAAGGTCTCCTGGTGGGGCCTGGTCGGACTTTGGACTGCCGGGGTCATCGGGAACAGTGCCGAGGGAGAATTCTAGAAAAGGGATTTTCAAGCGAGCCGTCCAACGGTCGATATGCAACAACACATCCAACCAACGGCCGACTGCAAAGTGCGAGCGCGAACAACAACACATCCAAATGTAATTTTGCTGTACTAGAAGTGTACTTGGGCTACGAGATTCTTGGCGTTATGGGGAACGGAAACTTTCGAAACTCTGAACAACTCTCTCCTCTACGACCATGATGAGATACGGTATGATATCCTCCTTTCAAATTTTGACCAAAGCGACGACGCAAAGGAAAACCCAACCATCGAAACGCTGTACTCTCTGTACTTTATTTCGTCCTGCTGGAATCCAAACTCCATAGTCTCAGGGGCCACCGAGCCACTACTCCTAATAGAACATTCTGCGTTAAAATTAGTCCTTTTCGTCACACTCTCCCATTTATCCCAATTTACGTGCGAATTCCAAGGTTGTGTTACCCCTCCGTCAGACTTAAATACGTCCGTATCTGTGGGATTTCGCTAGAACTTTCTTCGTACGACGCCAGAAACTGGGTTCGAGGAGAGTGCCAACCCATTTATCCACCAGGTCGTGCAGGGTGCCTGCATGGAAAATGCAGCTGTCAGTAGCACCAAGGGGCTCATCGTGGCAGGTCATCTGAGGATTTTGGGCATTTCTCTCCCCGCCGGCCTCCAGGAACGCCGATGAGTCAATGTCAGGATATTTCCGCGCCTGTGACAGAGGCAGAGCCCCCGAAGCCTTCCTCTGCTTTCAGGCACCGGATGCTCGAGCGCCCGTCTGCAAGATGGGCGCCACAGATTACCCAGCAGCTGTCTACATGCCCTTCATGCACACTGCAAGCCTTCTCCCTCAGGATCCGAGGGGACATGGACCCTAAGGCAGACAAGGGCCGGTATCGTGGGTTCTCGTCCGATGACAGGATGTCATCGTACCTGGATTACCGTGGTTGTTTATTGCAATAGGAGGTCCGCCTGCTTGGTCTTCTTTCATAGGAGGCGCCCAAAAGGGGGACGACGTCCGATGGATGAGACAGAAACTTCAAAAAGGGACCAGCGCGGCCTGTCCTTTCGTAAACGGTCCTGTTGCAATGCAATCATCTCACACATCACATCTCAACTCGTTCTTGCTCGCTTTCTCACGTATTGCGAACCACCCCAGTTTCCCCATTCACCTCAAACCAAGACCATGGCACGTACTTCAATCTTCCGCGTTAGCTCTGCCTTGAACGCTATACTCCTCACCTGCATCATCCTCAAGCATGTTGCGTTGGGCGTCGCGCGTTCTACAATGCGCAATGCTTGCTTGGTTGTTCTCATGCCCTTCATGTTCTTCCACATTGCCATCATCGAAGGCTGAGACCCCAGTCGTGGGCGAAAGCCCGCGGTGTAAGACGGAGATGACAACATTGAGGACCTACCGCCACTGATGTGTCTTTCCTTGGTAAACAAACATACGCACATCACCAATACGCCCATCGGCAACATCGTATCACATCCCACCCCTTGTTCGGATTCGAGGCGTCGCCGTTTCCATCCACATAGGCAACGGGGCATACTTCAACTACCTGTCAACAATAAGGCAGCATCAACAGCGGTGGTACCACTGCTTTCCCGGTCCGTAACGCTCCCGCGTGTCAATCCGCCAGGAAGTGCTCCGCCGAAAACCTGTGCCATGGGCCATCCACATGGCATCGCTGCACTCCTAACGCCGGCCACCGCCTGTTTCGAGGTACCGTCACGATACAAGGCCATGGAATTGGGAAGCTAGAGCCCGTTCTCGGAGGCAATCTACACCTTGCTGGGGGGGTTTTCTTTTCCAGCTTTCAATTTCAAGGAGGCGTTAACGTTAGCACCCGCTGAGCATGGCTGGGCCATTCTTGGATGAAAACGTCCGTTGTTCAGCAATCTAACCTCCAATTTGGAGAAGTGACCTGAAATTCTTCAACATCACTGAGCATGGGGCATTGGATGTGTCTTACTTTGAACAATAAACAACCATTTACGTGCATGACTGGCCAAAGTATTTTGCCAAGGTCCGCTTGTCCCCCTTTTAGCCTGCTTGTTCTCTCGTTTGAGATAGGCCCAATCGCAAGGCCGATGAGTGATTCAGGCAGCAGCTCAGTTCAGTCCCCGGTAGGGACTCGCAGAGAGACACTCTCACTGAGCCCTGCACTATGCGCAACATGTGGACTGGGCGAGTGGTGTGCCCATGAGCCGATAAGATCAGCAGTAGGCGGAGACTGACAAGTTAAAGTCTTTGTCATTCCAAGGGGTGCTCTATAGCATATTGTCGCCTGTTCCTAGTGCATCTTCTCACGTGAGCTCACATGGTCAGGGTCAGCCACGTCCTCGTATCGTCCTACTTGAGGTACGATGTCGAGGCTGTGATTCCTGATTTCTTTCCCAGTGTCTCAAATGGAATGAAGATTGAAGACATCTCCACCATGATCTGACAACCTTCAGGTGTGGCTTCGACTCCAGTAGCTTGCAATGATTCTGTGGGCAGAATCAGCCTGCCATTTACTCGGCGAGGGAATGGCCTGGGTTTGCCGCCCTGCCAAGTTGATCGAGTAAGAAAGTCCGAAGAAGCCCGCGGAATCGCGATTGAGTCACACAAGCCGCCGATGAGCATTTTTAAGACAAATGGTTACATATCTTCACGCTATCGAGCTTGACAGGAGGCTAGACTGTCGGGCAAAGGCGCTAGTCATTAAGCAGCGTTTCGTCGTGTATTCAGACTTCACGGCACAGATTTAGCTGCCCCATATGTCTTGACTGAGCTTTTTCGAGGGCACATACACAATTATTGGGAAGGTCAGAGTTGTCTTGTTCACTGGTCGGTCATGATATCTTACTACTCGGAACCTGGGTTCGGTTGCCTCTCACTGCCCGCCAACCTCCACTTGCGAATACGTGCTCTGGGGAAAGGGTTCTTCGGGACGCTCTCCCTTGCATCCCTGATTGCAGATTTTGCTGCGTCTAGCTCCCGCACATCGAACACTCGCTTATCCAGGAGCTAAACGTGATTCCGGGAAGACCGTGGATCTCAAGCTTCTGCTCCAACCGCGGACCGGTTCCGCAGTTGGCGGCACGGAGTCAAGACGTTTGCGACGGGCGGCTAGACTTTGATCTGGACTTTGATCCACCTCTCTGATGCCAGTAGCCTCTCTTTTGAGGTTGATGGAGAGGCGCTTAGTCTGATCCACGTGGCGTGTGATGGGCTTCAAGCTGCCCCTACTTCCGGCATCATGTTGGAGAGTTCATCGTGCCTCATGGGTCGTGACAGAAGAGGGCAACATTGAGGCACGCCCAAGAAGCCTAGAATCGGTGGCGGACTCATGGCGCGCCTTGAGCTTTCAGCTAGCCAGGGAGACGACGGCGAGACTCCCTTTCGCAAAATATAAGACCATGTGAGGGAACACCGATGTTTGGAATGTTTGACTCACCCTATCCCTGGCTCCCACATGGTGATCTCACGCGAATAAACTCAGTGCTCAGCGGGGTCATCGAGTATAAAGTATCAAGATCAACGCTTCTCGAAGCGTCGACTCCGAACGAAAGGATCATCACTCTTTCTAATTTCGTTTACACACACTCGTTCTTTTCATTCGTTGCTCATCCCTTCCTCTTTCGGACGTTCTTTAACGCCGGCTCACATTCTTTTTATATCATGGGCAACCGTAAGACACGTGGCCTTCTCGCCATCTTGGCATCTGCTGTTTCGGTCGCTGCTCACGGCCATGTCACCAACATTGTCGTCAACGGCGTCTCATACCGCAACTACATCCCCGTCCAGGACCCATACACCAACAACCCTCCTCTCGTAGCCGGCTGGACGATAGATCAACGCGACAACGGCTTTGTCGCACCTGACGCTTATAATGCTCCGGACATCATCTGCCACAGACAAGCAGTGTCTGGCAAGGGTCGAATCACAGTTGCTGCCGGTGATACTGTGCAGCTCCAATGGACGGAATGGCCTGACAGTCACAAGGGCCCCGTTATGGACTTCCTGGCAAACTGTAATGGACCTTGCAACGCCATCGATAAGACAGCACTCAAGTTCTTCAAGATTGACGGCGCAGGTTTGATCAACCCTCCTCAGCAGACAAACCAGTGGGCAGCAACCGTGTTGATCAATAACGGCAACGCCTGGTCCGTCCGTATCCCACCCAATGTTGCTCCAGGCCACTACGTTCTTCGTCACGACATCATTGCCCTTCACAGTGCCGGCCAGCAGAATGGAGCGCAAAGTTACCCTCAGTGCATCAACCTGGAGATCACCGGCTCCGGAACGGATAATCCTGCTGGAGTACCAGGAACCGCTCTCTATGGCGCCAACGACCCCGGTATCCTGTACAACATCTACCGAGACAATCTCAACGACTACGTCATTCCTGGTGGTGCCATCATCTCAGGTGGTGTTTCAATGCTCCCTCAATCTAGGATTCAGATCACGGCATCTGGTAGTGCTACCCCTTACGGTACAACGATTCGTGCAAGCTCAGTTATCACGGCCTCAGCTAGTGCCCCAACTTCAAGTTCTGTTATTGCTGTTGTCAGCAGCAGGTCTTCAAGCACAATCAGCTTCGGCAACTCTACTTCGGATACTACCACCCTGATCCAAACTTCTACTACTGCTGCTACGACGACTATCACTCTCACTCGCACAAGTTCGACCTCAAGCTCAAGCTCCAGCTCGATCCTTAGCTCAAGCCCTAGCTCAAGTAGTAAAATCAGCACCAGCAACAACTCTCCAACCAGCGCCACGAGAACACCGTCTCAGACACCATCGCCAACCACCTTCCAGACCATGACCACGACGGCACCAACCGCAGGAGAACCGAGTCAGAACTTGTACGGCCAGTGCGGTGGCATGAACTACGCTGGTCCGACCAGGTGCCCAGACTACGCGACTTGCACCACCATCAACCCGTACTACGCGCAATGTTCTCCGGCTCCTGTACCTGCGGGAGCTCAGTCTCTGTACGGACAGTGTGGCGGCATCAACTGGCCTGCTGAGAGCCCGACGTCTTGTGTCCCTGGCGCTACTTGCAAGACGGCCAACCCGTACTACGCCCAATGTACTCCGGCATGAGTGGTATAGAGTTAGTTTGTGTCACTGGATGGTGTTGCGGTATGAGAGTTGATGTGGTTCAGCGTTGCATGATAGCCTGGGCGGTTGTGTTGTTTCCTTTCAGCTATTTGTTTCTTCTTCGGAAAGTCATCGAATGTTAATAGATGAACTATTCTTCAATAAATCGGACTCCAAGAGATCATCTGTATCTCACTCGCCCTTCTTATTTTATTCTGAGACTCTGATGTCAGTCAATCTCGGTCTTCTCCGTTGTAGATACCTAACCTCCGTCTCAGGTGTATGCCAGTCTACGTGGTATGTCTGCAGTCGAGATCTTGTCCACCAAAAGTATGGAGAAATCTCGATGATGTCCTAGTCCAGAAGTATACAGACTTAGACCAAAACTTTACGAGTAATCGAAATATGCTAATGACCCGGAACCGCTGCTAGTGGCCTCCCCAGCTCTGTAGATCGATCGTCGATGAGGAAGCCATTCGTGTTCTAGGCCTCGCAGGCTAACCCTTGGTGTCGAACAGTGTAACACGGCAGTTAGTTCCAGTCGTTGCCACACGTCTCAGATCGCATGTGTCACAAGTAACTTTACCTGCTTTGGCCTTCTATGCTCCAGTCACTGAATCTAGTACCAGGAAAAGAATATTCACCTAATGGGCTATCTGATATCTCAACTAGAACCATAGAGAGAGCGGAAATCCTTGACATCGTTGAACGAATTCATGGTGGGAGCCCACACTGAAGCAAGTCAAGAGACAAGAAGTAGTAAGTTGAGGCTAGTTATCCATGTACTTAACGATCTGATTCATGATGCAGCAACAACTGCCTGTGTTACCAATAAGTCTAAGACCCAGTATGTGACTGCAGGCGTCGTGAACATCGAAAGCCTTCACATCGGATGATCGGCATACGGCAATATCAAGGCTTCTGTCGTGACTGTTGTTTGCTTGATCATGTCTTCGTTCGATACTGGCAAATAGACTAATATTGACGAGATGAAACTTTTGAATTCTGGAATATGATCTCCCTGGACGAATCAATATAAAGACACTGCCTTCTCGCTCGTCCTTACACTCTCATCTTGTTCCTGTCAACATGACCATCAGCATCACCAGCTAGGACCCAACTACCAGCATCAGATACTTCAACTCTGTCACTCCATCCATCATGGCTCCTCTTGCCCAAATCATCTCTGTCATTCTCTTTTTGGGAAGTAGCATGGCATCCCCTACTGGGAACAGCTGCGAGCAAGTCACCCCTTACGTGCTCACCGTAAGTCACTCTCTCCTGGTAAAGAACTGTATTCCTGACCGACACTCCAGTACAAAGACATTGGCTCGAGTGCTTTTCCTATCTTGAACCCTGTGTTCCCGCCTACCCCTTACAAACAGCTGAAGTACTCGGGCCTCGGAGTCAAGTCCGTTGGTGGGGCGCTCGACCCCAACCTCCGCGAGAACGAGTTTCTGGTGTACGGCACCATCACCACAGCCTCGACACTGGAAAACCCGTTGATCACCAAAGACTACGGTGGATCAAAGGTAGCGAGCTTTGAGCTGGAGACGTTCGACTTCCAGTGTGTTCGCACTGGCCTCGAGAATATGAAGAGGGCTTGCAAGCTCACCGTGAAGGGAGTGGACGTGAACGGTAACACCATCACTGAATTCTGCTCATATAATCCCGACATTCTTGGATCAAGCTTGGCAAAGTGCAACCTTGTCAATGAGAAGAATCTCAAGAGCGTCAGCTTTGAAACCACCAGTCCCATTACAGGAACCACTATCACGATCTTGACGGCCATGGACAACCTCAAGGTCAACGTAAAGGCGTCAACTTGTTGATGATGGAGTATAAGGAACGTCACCCCATTCGAGAACAGTCAAGTCTTGGTCAATAGAATAGAGAAGAAGACTTCAACTTCGGGAATAACACCGTTGATTCTTAGGGCTGAAGACAAGACAACGTACACATATATGAATCAGACTTTGAACTCATTTGGACGACATAATATGTTCATAGAGCTGTCGTTGGGGTCCGGACCAGGCGGCATCATCACCTTCCTTAATATTAAGCCGCCAGCGGCACTACCTGTCACTCATTTAATCAACTTAAAACACAAATACAAGTGCTTACTGCTGTCAGAGTACCATTTCTTCCTTTGATGTAACTGAGCAAAGGCCATCACACTACCTACTTAGTAATGATATCGTGTTCCCTTCCCAATTATCTGTCCCTCTGAACTTAAGCCTTGTTCCCACTTCATGCTATGAAACAAATGCGTAGGGCTGGTCGAAACATGCATCCCAATCTGTAGCGTCTCCGTCCCAGAAGGTGCGCATAACATTCTTAGCGTGCAGAGGCAATGGCGTGGCGATGTCCTTGGCTTGCTCCAAGTAAAGCTCTGCAACAAGCCGACGCTTATCTACCCGAACCGAGGCTTCGATGCCAGCGACAACTAAAGGCCATTGGACGGATTTCTTCAGTTGTGGATGTTTTCTTGTCTCCTCCATGAGAGAATAGAGGCGATTTCCATGCATGGTTCTCAGCATTGTCAGTCGGTGGACTCTGGGCAGGGCTCCAACGCTCTGCAGCGAAGAAATGCAGAAGACAGCCACTGCAGAGTGAAATATCGCAGCGATGAGATCACGGTGATCCCTGTCCTCGTAGAAGGAGTCACAGTCCGTCCCATCAAAGCTCTCGATCCTTGCAACAATGTCCTCCGCAACTGCATTCGCTGTTGACTTGTCCATCGACTTCTTTGAGACCTCAGCTCTTAGATGGTTAATTCGCGAAATTTCCAAGAATAGCGGCATCGGACAAGGAATGTGTGGATGCAATCCGAGTGGATATATCTCCTGGATCAAATTAATGAACTCTTGTTGATCACAAATTGTAACTTGGTTGTCAGGTGGACTCGTTGTATTCGCCGAAGTCATCACACTGTGTCATTGTCGAGGTCAGCATCAATGCTTTGATTTACCCACGGGATCTAGACTTACATCATAAAAGACAGGAGCAAGGCTTGGCGGTATGGCTCCGACATGGCCCATCCCCGGGCACCGCCTCGACATGCGAGAATAGCCAGGAGACCGTCTACATGCTGTCGCCACTGAGGAGTTATGCATGCGTTGATCTGTTGGTGTTGGGTCAGCAATCATTGTAGACAAGAAGCCTCACTGTTGACTTCGACTGACCTCGGACTGGAGAAGGAGGATGACCCCTGTCAATACAACATCGCTACTCTGCGTCTTCGGATTGGCGAGATCTTCGTTGATAGCCCGTATCGACAGGCCTCGATGATGGTGCATTCGGTGTTGGGCATACAATATAGAAGGACAATCATTCTTCCATTCTTTCTGCACATGCATGCGATGATGGTACACGATGCCAACCAAGTTGTGCGCAATCGAGATCGGCAGATATTTCACGACCTTGAGGGGAATTTCGGCGATGAACACGTTGCTGGTTGGCGGATGGCCTGACTTGGTGTATGGGTAGAACACGTCGTTGACTGAACAATTGTGATGTTAGAGATGTTCGATAAATCTGGGTAACAGCTGAATATTTTTTCAAGTTCTGTGGGTTGCAACTCACAATACTGTACGGCTTCAAATACGTCGCAAATGTCTGTCCTCAGAGCTGAATGAAGGACGAGCTCTCCGCCATATTTGTTCCTGCTTCTAGTCAAGGCTTCGGTACCTTCGATTTTACCTCGGCTATCCAGCTTTGGCTTTATCTTCATGGTCTTCTTCGTCGCTGTGTCTTTGTCTGCCACGCGCCCTTTGCGTCGAGTACGGCAGGTGATTTTCCCAGGTGCGAGCCAAGTCAGTGGCTTTCTGTCGTCGTAGCCAGGGCAAACGATGCCGGAAGCACGACACTTGTTACAGACTGGCTTGACAGAGTCGCAAACAAGTCGACGACGTTGGCACTCCCAGCAACGTCGTTTCCCTGGAATCTCCGGGGATAATGATGGCTGAGGCGCCGGTAACATTGTGTTGCGAGGCGTGGATCAGGTCCCAAAAGGTGCAGTTCAGCCCTACCCGAGTGACAGGTTAATATGCACCAGCGTTACCAGATTGAGTAAGAAGAAGTCGATGGGACGAAGGGGTCGAGGGTTTGATTGCGGAGGGGGCTCTCAACTCAGGCCACATCCGCATAGGCTTGGATATCTTAAGTATCCTATGCTCCGGGTGCGCGGGTTGCCTTGCTTGAGCCCCAGTGTAGAACACCAGGTAAGACGATTCGCTTGGCAAAAGGTCTTGGCCAGAGTATTTTCCTATTTGGGTAAAGACTGTCATGCTGTGCTTCGCCTTGGGGGCAACAGGTACAACCGCTGATCAACATCCCCTCAGCCCTAGAGGACTCAACGTTGTAGCCAATGCGGGAGGGATGATAGACATGTGGGGGCTTATGGTATCGCAAACCGACAAATCACTGAGCATCACGGGCGCCTGCTCATGTCTCAAGGATGATATCATTGTCTTTCTCCGCCATAGAGTCGGCCCGCCGACGGGTTAGTTAGGCAGAAGCAATCCGCAGACCTACTGCATCGGTTCTCGTGGCGGAAGTGGGTTGTATTAGAGGGAAGAAAAGGACCCCTGTTCTCAGCTTGCTGCTCCCACTCTCAACCCAAGCGGTAGGCGGATACTCTTGAATATGGCCAATTGACCTCGGTCGAGCTAAACACTAGTGAGCTCTTGATATGATCTGAAAACACTTCGCCACACATGAATCAAATAGGCCCAGACAACAAGTGTCGAAATGCACTGAAAGTTAGCCCTGGTACTCAAGGGGGGATGGCAAGATCAACACGATAAGTACCCGCGCGCCATGTAAACTGCGCCTAACGCCGGCCGTCTCGGGTTTCGTCCCGGGACTTCACACCTCGACAACACCTATTTATGGAAGATGAGGAATTGGATCGAAGATGGTTTGCCTGCAAGCCACTCTCAAAGCGTGGCCACGAACATGCTTACCTTGGCGGTTGTGAGCTATGCGATTGTCAGCGAATGGCTCTCTTGGCACCGCGCGAGAGTGGGCCGCCAATGGCGGCAATCAAATGACATCGCTTAATGGGTTCGAGATGTTTCCCCCAAGGTCTTGAGCGTGGACATGGGAAGTACGCCATTGAGATGATTGCTCTGACTTCTAAATCATGTTGAACTGGCAGAGGTGAAAATGACTGACCGACGCTTTTCCAATCCACATCGTCTCAATTTCTTTACGAAAGTAAAAAGGGCAGGCAGCAATTCCTCGGTCGCGTGGACGAGCTTGAGAGCTGAACGTCAACCCAAAAGCAGTCTCACTTGGTTTCGGTTTGATAACCCGTGTATCTATCACTGATAGCCAATTAGCTCCTCCTCCCTCGAATTATTGGTACTTGCTGGGAATTAAATTGGTTTGCTTTACATATCAAGCAAACATCTCTGGAGCAAAAATTAAGAAACTGGGCAAGTCTCCGCGATGCTCTGCGGGGTATCACGCGAACGCGGGGCATTGTAGGTGACAAGAGCTCCATTGCCATTTTGTTAAATAGCATCAAGCACAGTTGATTTTGATCTGAGATGGTCAGAACCCTCATTCTTCTGTTATTCATCTCAACTCATCATTTCTTGGTCATCTAATATCACCTCAAGCGCAAGCTCCACGGCACCACCTGAAGTACAAACTTAGCCACCAGTCACTTCAACCTTGTTCGACACAGAAGGATGAGCGCCGGTCGTGTTATCAACGTGGTCGGATGCCACGCGGAGGGTGAAGTTGGCGATGTAATCACCGGCGGTGTTCTAGATGTGCCGGCCCCGAGCATGTGGCACAAACTACAACACTTTTTGACGCATAAAGACGAGCTGCGTCAGCTACTACTGAATGAGCCGAGAGGAAGATCGCCAAAGAATACGAACTTGATCCTCCCGCCATGCAACCCCGAAGCCGCTGCAGGATTCCTGATTATGGAAAGTGAAGAATATGCGCCAATGTCCGGATCCAACACCATTTGCACGGCTACGGTACTCTTGCAGACAGGGATGATCCCCATGCAAGAGCCAATCACCAAGTTCGCTCTAGATACGGCGGCTGGTCTTGTCGGCGTGACTGCGGAGTGCCAAGGTGGTAAATGCAAATCCGTGGCTTTTGAAAATGTGCCTGCGTTCGTGGACCGGTTCGATCTGCAGGTTGACGTCCCGGGGATCGGGACCGTCTCCGCCGACATTGTCTGGGGCGGAATGTGGTACGCTATCGTGGATGCGGCATCTGTCGGGATGACCATCGAGCCGAGCAAGGGCGCGAAGCTTGTGGAGCTTGGCGAAAGGATCAAGTCAGCATTGAAAGCTGCCTACACGCCTCATCATCCGGAGAACCCAGAAATCATGGGCATCTCGGTTCTCGAATTCACAGAGCCGCTTCACCAAGATACCATTGGGAAGGTCGCCAAGAACACTGTAGTTGTGTCTCCCGGGCGTCTTGATCGCAGCCCTTGTGGCACCGGCACCAGTGCGCGGATGGCTCTGCTGCATGCCAAGGGCCAGCTGGCGGTTGGAGAATATTTCAAGCACACTAGCGTCATTGACACAGCCTTCGAGTGCCGCATCTCTCGGACTGTCAAAGTCGGAGATATTGATGCTGTGGTACCAATCATCAAGGGCAGAGCATGGATCACTAGCTACAAGCAGGTCGTCTTGGATCCAGAGGACCCCTTTCCTACCGGATTCAGAGTGGGGGACCAATGGCATGTCCCTGATATCGAGTCCTAGTCAGCGCCGAGGCACTGAGGCGGAAACATTCATATGTTGGGAGTTAGCCATAGACCGAGAAATAAAGGACCGCCTGCCGTAATTACTTGGCCGGAATACCATGTTGGAACCCTGGGACTTCGCGCCCCGTATGTGTTGTTGGCTTCCAGTTCCGGCCCCGCCCCCGGTGGGATACAGTCACTCAATAATCGTAGTGGAAGAGGTCGATACTGAGAGGTCGTAGCCCGAGACTGTCGACTGGTCTGTGGATTCATGAACAAGAAATAGTCAAGAGAAGATACGAGCTACGTTGATTTTGTACTAGTTCATCGCGCCGTGGTCTCTTCAAAAGCTTGAGATCCCGAACCGAATGGCGCTTTGTTTCCCAGCCGAACCGAAGAGAGATTGCGGGGGAATCAAGACTACCTCGCAACCCCCCACTCCGGGGAACGGGGTGGCCCATGTCTACCCCGGATTTCCATTCGGGTCAACATCTTCAACGATGGTCAAGATATTGAAATAACAAGGCTGTCAGCCGCGACGAATACACAGGAATCATGACGTCCATCCCCAATCATCACCATCAAGACAACATTGGGTGCATCAAATTTCCCTGCAGTTGCGACGGTTGCTCGCAGTCGTGACCCGCGGGTGTTCTCTTCTTCACCAACACCTCAGATCACCTAAACAATCTTCAACGCACTTGAACTCCACCGGCCTTCAAGATGTCTTCATCTCTGGCTCCCGGAAGCAGTGGCGACGCGAAGCACAACAGCCAAATCGAACATCTCGAAGACCTCAACAAGCCGGGCTTGCAGGACAAACACGATGGCCATGTCGAAGGCAACGCACTTCTCATCAACCGAGATGGAGAGGTTCGCAGGATTCCAATTCCGTCTTCGGATCCCAACGATCCCCTCCGCTTCAGACCTTGGGAGAAGTACGGCATTGTCTTCTGCTGCTGCTGGTTCTCTAGTATGGGTTTGTCGATTGCAAGTGGTCTCGGTGCAATTTTGCATGAATTCTTTGCGATGTATGGCCCTCAAGGCTATTCTTCCGAAGACATTGTTCTTCTGATTACTATTCCAACCTTGTGCATTGGTCTCGGTAAGATCCATCTTGACTCAAAAAGCTGCCGTTAAAGGTTGATTAGTGAACTAACGAAGGCATCACGATTAGGCAACTACATCATCCTTCCTCTTGCTCTGGCATACGGTCGACGCCCAGTATTCTTAGGATTCATGGTCATCCTTCTGATAGCGACAATTGCTGCCGCTTTGCAAAATAGCTATAACGGGCATCTTGCTGCCCGAGTGGTTCAAGGCTTGGCTACGGGTGCCTCAGAGTCTCTTCTCCCGCTGATGCTCACTGAAGTTACCTTTCTTCACGAGCGTTCCAAAATCTTTGGTCTTTACTGGATGGCACAAAACGCGATATCCTCTACTATCAACTTGACCTCGTCATATTTGAACCATGACCTGGGATGGCGTTGGTATTACTGGGTCTTCGTTATCACCGTTGCCGTCGGACTGGTCATTGCGTTCTTTTTCGCCTTTGAAACACAGTTCACCCGTCAACCCGAGTCGCTCGATGGACAAGTCGTCATCACGGACGAGTTTGGTGTCACGCGTGTCATTCCAGACTCTGAAGCCCAGGCCTACCTCGAGGAGATGAATCGGTCTGGACTCACGGCTCCGGGCGCCGATCAGGCGGCCGAGTCTCTGGAGAGAAAGTCGTATCTACAGCGCATCAGACCTTGGTCGACACCGCATCCCCAACCAATGCGAGTAATGGTCTTGAGTTGGAAGCACATGGCGGAATCATTCTCGTCCCCGGGAATCATTTATGCGGTGTTGACATCTTCCATTGCTCTTGGCTGCGGTGTTGGCATGTCACTGACCTACAACACTGTTCTGGTGACGAACTATCAGTGGAAGTCGGAAGATGTTGGGTTGATTAATGTTGGCGGCGTCATTGGCGCCGTTCTCGGCATGTTGTTCTGCACATTCGTCGGCAATCCATTGGTCATGTACCTCGCCCGTCGGAATCGAGGCGTTCACATCCCGGAACACCACCTGGTCGTCTTGGCTTTACCTGCCGTCATCGGTGTGGGAATGCTATTACTGTATGGCTACACCGCGTCAGGAGGGTACACATGGTGGGGTCCATACATCGGCTGGACCATCTTCCAGTATTCCTTTACCTCTGTTCTTATCATTTCCACTAGCTTCGCATCTGAAGCCGCGCCCAAACATCCCGGGCCGGCACTGGTCGTGGTTGTGGGAACTAAGAACGTGGTCTCGTTCGGTGTGACCTATGGGTTGACTCCAATGGTTGAGAAATGGGGGTATCAAACTGCCTTTGGTGCGTTGGCTGGTATCTTTGGCTTCATCTTCCTACTCGGAGTGCCTGTCTATCTTCTCAATCCGAGGTGGCGTGCTTACATGTCAGAAAGAGAGAGCAGATCGACCAGAGCCTAGAAATAGGTCGTCACTTACCATTATCCATGACTTTGAGTGTACCCCAGCTACGTTATTGAGAGGTCCACGGTTCCAATAGGGTACAGCCGGATTTAGTAGACAATGTACTTTACAATGATGGACAAGATTGCGAGACTCGCGTCATTTCTTTGCAAGACTAATGTCCAAACAATGTGCTCGTATTTTCACACATCGACGCCAGCCATAGAGTCGCGCTTGACGGAACCTGGCTGTTCTTGGCCATAACCTCAGGACCAAGTTGTGCCCATGTAAGCAGGATGAACCTGTTGACTGAGGGAGTGCGGCGACCCGACAGGACGTCTCTGGTTTAGGTCGGTTCAGATCGGAATGTAACATGCACCCAGGCCCTGGTCTTCAATCAAGAGAAGAGTGAACCATAAGGTTGATCGAGTTCGTTCATCTGGGTTGCTGGACGCAACTCAAGATTCCCGGTCCGCTATCGTCGCCCTATACAATCTCGGTTCGGCTTGGCTCTTCACACCACGGCAGCCTTTCCCGAGCCGAGAGATCCACTGCCCTTCATCAAGTACTTACTAAGGTACCTTAGGGAACATCGGCCGAGGCGTGACGGAATGCAAAGGGGAAGAAGCCCTCCCTCATAATGGCAAGTCTTCTTCTGTTGGTCCACAGTTTAAAGGTCCACTTTCTTCACTGTCTCCATGATGAGTCGTAGGTGAGGGTGACCGACCCGTACAGTATCCTACACTTGGCACGGAACGGAGGCCCCAGCAGGCCCTCGGAACAAATGCTTCCAGCTTGGCTGGATATTTATGAAAAGATAACGTCAAAGAATCACAATGATTGAACTTTACCGCTTATTGCAAGTTTTGACCAGTATTGGCGAGCGCATCGAGACACGTTGAGTGGGTTGTGAAATGAGATTCATGAGGTGAGATTCATTCCATTGTGAGTGAACATAAGTGGGTCTCGGCGTGGTAGTCACATGACCCACGCGATGCGGCCTCCTACAGAGGACGCGTCGACGCGTTTCAATCGTAATTGCCGGGCAAGTCCAGCACGCATAGGTACTTTCCCAATTGGGACGTCATCGATTCCGACCTCAATCATCCTCCGCCAAGGGATTCCACGGTCTATACTACCTTAATTGTACGAACGATTGATTCCATCGTGGCCTCCATTGTCGCCGACAATGGATGACGACTTCGGCTTCGACTCGGCCGATGAAGCCGATCTGCTCGCTGTAGTGGACGCTGCTCCCTCTGCAGCCAAGCGACCTAATGAGGATACGGATCAGAGTGAAGAACCAGGACCGAAACGACAGAGAGGTTCCTCCGATCACTCGGTTCTGGCCCGCAGAGTCTTGCGAGAACGATTCGGCCTGGAAAGCTTTCGTCTGGAGCAGGAAGCAGCAATCAATCGCATCATCAGTGGCGACAGCGCTGTTGTAGTATTTCCTACTGGCGGAGGCAAGAGTTTGTGCTATCAGGTATGGAGGCTCTGCTCAGAATAGTTACTTTTGTCTAATATAAAAAGGTCCCCGCCGTGGCTATAAAGGAGCTCGACAAGGAAACAGGATCGCGCAGCCCAGAAGAAAGTGGTGTCACGGTCGTCATTTCTCCCCTCATAGCACTGATGAAGGACCAAGTTGATGCCCTGAGACGCCGAGGCATCGCTGCAGCCGTTCTGGATTCGACGCAAAGTCGCGAAGAGTTCGTCGATGTTCACAGCAAGCTGGCGTGCGGCAAACTCGATCTCCTATACTGCGCACCAGAGCGGCTCAACAACGAGGGCTTTCTTGCGTCCCTTAAGTCAATCCGTGGTGGCATTCGCTTATTAGCGATTGATGAAGCACATTGCATTTCAGAAGTATGTCTCAAATTGTCACAAACCCCCTACTAGTACTTAATACGAATTCCATCATCTGACAGAATCGCAGTGGGGACACTCCTTCCGCCCAGACTACCTGAAAAGTCAGTTTCTAACGCGGCCATTGTTTCCGCTCTGACTGACGATAGCTCTTAGTCGCTCGTTTTGCGAAGGAAGCCAATGTGGACAGAGTCATCTGTCTCACAGCGACCGCGACAGCAGCCGTTGCGAAAGACATTCGAACTACTTTCGACATCCCGCCCGAGGGTCTTTTCGTGACAAGCATGTACCGACCCAAGTCAGTCAGGCAATCACAATACTTCTTTTAGTTAGCATCATGCTCACATCTCCTAGTCTCCGATTATTGGTCGAGCCTATCACTACAGATGACGACCAAGTCGAGATATGCACTAAATTCTTGAAGAAACACCCCGGCCCATCCATTATATACGTCACAACCCATGCGGTAAGCTTCTACTCACCTCACAACGGTGAACTTACTAACCTTGATACGAACAGGCTGCAGAAACTCTAGCCAATGAACTGTCTAAAAAGAAGTTCAATGCTCGCGCATATCATGGAGGACTAAACGCAGACGTACGGGGCGGAATACAAGACACATTTCTCAAGAGTCAAAACATGATCGTGAGTTGGTCCGACAGCCTCCGGAGGAGGAAGTTCTGACATTAACATCTACTATCAGATTGTTGGCACAATTGCATTTGGCATGGGTATCGACAAGGAGAACGTGCGGACCATCATCCATTTCGATCTTCCAGGCAGCCTTGAAGCCTATAGCCAACAGATTGGAAGGGCTGGACGAGACGGCAAGCCAAGCACGTGCATGCTCTATCTTTCGGACAAAGATTTCTTTGTCAGAAACGTCTTCATCCATGGCGAACGACCATCCATGCTGGCTCTACGCGCACTGTTTGAGGAGATCTGCAGCAAGGAGAACTGTCAGCTGAAGCCCGGAGACCCCTTCTCCGTGGCTATCACGTCGCAATCACGGCGGATAGACATTAGGGTTTGTCAAATCTATTTTCCTTGACTTTAGTCGGCATTCATCTCAACTAATGGTGGACAGGAGACCCAACTTTCCATCATCTACGCCTACCTAGAATTGAAATTCGGCCTTCTCCGGGCTAGCACTCCTCAGTACTCTGAATATAAATATCAGGTGCTGCAGCATCGTGCTCTTGAGATCGACGGCTCACCAGCATCGAAGTACATCTTATCCCACTCCAGAAAAGCGCAAACCTGGACAAATATCGATGTTGACGTTCCTATTGGGAACGGCAGAGTAAGTCGCGCTGATATTACGCGGAAATTAGACTCGTGGGCCGAGTCTGGCATCATCAAGCTCAGTAAGACCGGTGTCCAAAAGGTCTTCCGCGTCAGCAAGAAACTCCCAAGTCAGCAGGCCGATATTGACGAAATCATCGACGACATAGACAAGGAAATTGTGAAGAAGGAAAAGCAGGATTTGCAGCGCGTTCAAGACCTGGTCAACCTGCTGACAGGCAAAAGCTGCCTTACTCGTGGGCTTGCAACTTACTTTGCCGATACGACTCACTCTTCAGTCAAGGAATGTGGCCACTGCACATGGTGCGAAACACATCAGCAGGTCAGGTTACCGGGATTTACCCCCAAACCTTTAGATGAAAAGGCCATGAGAAGGGTGTTGGCCGTATGCAAAGAAGCATGTCAACAAGAGGCGAGCAAGGCCAAAGGTGGTAAACCGAAGACCACAGCACTTCAGACTAGGCAGGCTCTGGCCAACAGCACAGCCAAAGACGATGCCCGATTCATGGCCTGCGTGGCTTTCGGTATCCGGACACCCCGCATCAGTAGCATGAGCCTGCACAACAACAAGGCCGTGTTTGAGACAATGAGCACCTGCAACTTCAACGTAAGTACATTCGGGAAAGCCAAGATGTAACGTTCCCTATGAGCATCGAACTGACCTTGGATCAGGATCTCGTTCAGAAATTCGAAGACATGATAAAATGAATGAAGTAATAGATTTCCGAGGTCTCAATTGATGGCTCCACTATCAGACAAACGTCAAGTACAGCTGGAGGCTCACAAAGTAGCGGCAATATGCCTGGCTTTACGATGAATTGCCGAGCTATGTATGTATTGATACCTTAGTTCGACTACGAGGCCCTGGCAAATACTCAACTAGAATGCTCAACTATATCGTGTATCCTAAAGGTATCAATCGCCCTGAACTTCAATCATAAACGCCTGTGGGGTGATTGGTAGATCAAGAACTGAAAACCAAGTACAAAAACTGAAGTACACTCGCTGTCATTGATATCTGTATCAAAGAAAGCCTTGCTGGGGATTCAAAGGAAATCAAGTCTTTGATCTGAATCTATCACGGCATCAAGTACAGCCAGTCGACTGCCTCTCCCAAATAACCTTTCTCGACGGAATCCTCATCTCGTCCATCAAAGTCGAGTTTTTCTTCTCCTTCCTTTTCCTCCCAAGTATCACAAACAAACACTTGCAAATTACGATATTTGCCCGTCTTCCTGAGTCTCCGAAGGTGCTCCTCCAACCAATAACGATATGGAGAATGATTATGGTGGCGGTCTCGTGCTCGTACGATACGCAGCTTTCGTAAAGATTTTGGGAACTGGCGCAGAATGTTTTCGTCCTGTGTGCCGGCGTCCTGTAACTGCGTCGTGAAGGTTTCCAGATTACAGAGCTTGTGTAGAAGCAGACTCGCTGTTTCTCCAGTCGATCGATCGGGGAACCGGACACTTAGAGCTTTAAGTGTCTCTTTGTGCTCGACCAACGCGTCAATCATATCCACCATCTGACTGACACTCGACACACATCTGTCAAGTCCGAAATGACATAAGTGCTTTGGCGTCGAGATAATTTCCATGATGAACGGTTGCATGTTTAAACTCGACCAGATGGAAATATCGGTGAGCTTTTCCCAAGTTTGCGATCCGTCAAACCATGCGTCGTCGAAATGCTGTATCTTGAGAGATCTTAATTTTGGGGCATTCTTTGAGATAGCTTTGACAAGCTCCATTGGAAATCGTCCCACGTGAGGTGTGCATTTGATGCGTAGGGTTTCCAAGTTTGGAAAGACGTCATCTTCCATCAGGAGAAGTTTGTTCGAGACATCATGGTTTCGGTGATTTTCACTCAAGATGTACTCAATCTCAAGTTCTCTCAACGATTTGGCCATGAGAGGAACCATTATGGCGAGTATGTTGAAATGGCCGCCACGGTTCCATCCTTTTGGGTGAACTGCAAGCCTCATTTTACTGAGTGTCTCTTCAATAAACAGAACTTCGTCATCTGACAATCTCATCTCTTGCTGCCGAGGAGATTGCTCTGGAGCGTGGATAGGAATGCACACACGTCGCACATGTTGTGTACAATATGGGCGGGAGTCCCAACCTCTAATGAGAGAAATCAGGTGGCTATGTCCGGGTTTCACCAGCCAGACGTAGCTGAATAGATTTCGCCTGACCAGCTGTCGAAAAGCTCGACATGTTCGACTGAGTGCCTCCAAATCTGACAGCTTGCTCTTGAAACTGGCGTCTACCCAGTACAGGTGCGAATACGATGGCGCAGTCGAAAGCTGATCAAAAATATGCTGGATAACCTCCGGCGGTAATTTTGCAATCCCCACCATTGCCTTTTTTGTGAAGGTATCTTCCCGTAGATGCATGAAATGCCGTGTGGAACTTAGTTATGTTGTGAAGTGCAGTAAGTGTTGGAGGTAAAAGAGTTGGTGAACGTATTCAGAGGAGCTGTTCGTCAAAGATGTTTTCTTTCATGACCCATCTATGGCGTGTATTTCAGAAAACTTTGTTATGCGGACCGACCGTATAAAGATGGACTTGGTACAAGTCACTTAGCTGTTTCTGTCAAATCAGTAACCTGTGTAGTCTTCTGGTCTTCAAGGTCCGCGAATCTAGGGTATCCATCGGTCTTAATACATGCCGACACGTACTGGCATTCAAAGTTTAGCATCCGAGCTTCGAACTATGAATAACGTCAAGATCTTCTGGTCTCTGTGGCCAGCTCACATTTGCATCGTAGATCTACTTTCAGAAGTGCGTTACAGGACCGTACATTCAAACCACGGCCAAAACGGGGACGTGCTACCATCGTCGATGGATGCTCTGCCATATTCACTTTTATGGTTCTGCGGAATTAAGGGAGGAAGCTCCCCTACTTTTGTTCACATTGAACGTTGCGCGCCAACCAGGCTAGGAATTTGGCTTTTCTTGGACATTATGAAACTATTCTCCGAGGTTGTCAACTGCAACTGCAGAGTATGTTTCGTATTAGCAATGGTTCTGGCTGGTGGCAGATTCCTTTCTCAGTTCATCGATCTCAGTACCATCCCCACATGTCCATGTCAGCAATTTTCCAGTATAATCCATTTCCCTGTGGATTGTAACTTGTCAAAGGACATTGGGCCACAGTGGCATGTGTCTTGACGGTGAAGGTCTTCAGAGTATTTCCTATTCCATCACCTCAATCTCCTCGGCTTCCTCCATGTCCCTCTTGTTGCCCTTCTTGCCACCCTTGCCTCCATTGAGCGCCTACAGTCTCCTGTTAGCATTTATTTCTGCTCAAAGAGTCGACGTTTACACTCACGGCCTGCTTGTTCTTCTTGTTCTGTTGCTCACCACCCTTGAACTCGCCAGAGAGCTTCTTGAGAGTAGCCTGGTCTTGCTTAGAGTTGTTGCCCTTCAGGCCCTTGGCCTGCTTTGCCTCCTTGGCCTGTGCACCTTGAACCTAGAGACGAACAATTAGATCTAGGTCGCTCGAGATGACAATGAAAAACACATTTGCCATACCTTCTTGAGACCGTCATTCAACTGCTTGTTCTTGGGATCCGCGTTCTTCTGGTTCTTCTCGCGTTGCTTCTGTCCCTTGGCGATGTCCTTGTTGAGCTGGCCCGACTGCTTCTTGAAGTCTTTGGTGCCCTCGGCCTTTTGGACCTTCTTGACGTCCTTTTGCTCTTGCTTTTGAATATTAATATTCTTGTCGATGCCAGCGGCCTCCTTCTTTCTTCCCGCCGCGCTACCCTTCTTAGATGCGCTTTGCGCCCGCTCAACAAGTGCGTCTACCGGTGCCGGCACGGGCAGAGCAACAACGAAGGTGAAGAGGAGGAAGAGAGAGAGGATGAGCTGAGGAACGCGCATTTTGGCGATTTTGTAGTATTAATGAATGATTTGAATAAGGTATTAAGGGTCGACGCCGTCAAGACTGTAACTCGATGAACTGAGATGAGAAGGAGATGATGATGAGAACTACTGATTGTGATGGCACTTTTGAGCAGCTTATATACGCTCAGTTTTGGACTCAACGGTCAATGGAAGAGCTTATTGCGAGTCATCATCCCATTTCCTAGGTATTTGCGCTTCGTCCGAGGGATGTCGACGGATCTAGCCACCATACATTGACAACGTTCTTCTGCCCGAAGTCGTGATGCTTTCGTGATCGTTTCGCCCTGCAGCAGAGGAAGCTTTTCTTGTGTCGCATACGAGAGCAATTACGCCCGCGAGCCATCTGAAGTCAAACGACTGTTGACAAGTGACAAGCTTTTGGGTGGGGTCGAAACGAAGAAAGTTTAGCCGCATAAGTGTTTTGGGCTGAACCTAGATGCCAAGACCTTTTACACCATGCTGAATGTTCGGGTCACATTCCACAATAGATGCCAAGATAGATCGGACTCGACTGTAAGTATCGTTTAGCGCGAGGCTGGTCAGATTATACGCGGAAACGGAAGGGAAAAGGAACATGGGAAGAACGATTATGGTTCTTACACCAAGTGCCTGGAGAGACGATACCTGTATGTTCTATGTCTCGGCCCTTAGAACGAATACGTCGTACTTCGAGACTATCCCACAGTCATTACAAAAGTATTTAGAACCTCTCATTATATTCGAGCCAAAACTGGCAAACTACCGCTTCGGGTAAATTTGAGAGAGTCAGAATGCACGCAAGACGAAGGATGCATGGAGCTGGAACCACTCCAGGGCTGCTACGGTATTCCCCTGCGTCTCAAGTTCACACACCGATCAGATTATCATCCAACTAGTATGAACTCTACGATGGTGTAAGAACATGGCAAAACGAAGTGTCTCTTGTCTTGTCCGCCTCATTCACCGTGTCACTGCAGGTAGATCTAAGCTCGTGCATGTCTTTACCATCTAGAAAACGGCCTTCGCTTCGCGGACATTGCAAGAGCCAAACGCGGATCAATTTGAGACCATACACTTGCATAAAAGAGGAGAAAGCTTGTGAAGCTTGCGGCAGCCTATAACCACGATGCTTGCTCTTCCCGTCTTGTCAGGCGCGGGCAGCGGGGCCGGCCTCCGCCTTTTGTCCGCACTACCACTTCCCCGCGCTAGGTGGAACAAAAGAAAGTTTAAGCTCTCTTGACATGCGGTAATTTGCTCGAAACTCCTGACTAGCGCCGGAATACTTAAGCTTCTTTTTCATCTTTGTTTTAGCACCGTTGGAGGCTTAAAGTTAGCTAATGAGTTATTCAACAAAACATCCTGATGGAGAAACGAATGACCAGAGAGAAAATAAAGTCCGACAGTCAGTTTTGAGGTTGGATCCCTAGGGAACCCCTGCGTCAATCATAGATCATCGTCTGAAAACCATTTCCTTAGATGATTTGCAATATGATCTTCGTCGTCCAAAAAGCGCTGCCAAGAAGTACATCGCCAAGAGCTGCCTTTAGCACGGCACAGCCAAAGAACACTGTCTGAGCGGCTGTCACCATCACGCATCACAGACACCGCATAATCTATGCTCAAATCACAGGTAGCAGTCAAAGTGCATTGGGGGTCCATCAAGTCCTCTCCGGTAGCTTGTCCGTAGAAAGCCTTGCTGACGGGTCATCGGCCTTATTCTTAGCCCTAGGCTATCCCAAGCGCATGCCTAGAGAAGGTTGGATTTAGGGCAGACCCGGCACTAGCAAGAGCTTATTAACGACGTTTGAGTCTCAGGACATCGGCACACTAACTTGCCGCGGCTGTTCAACGCTTAATACTATGAAAGCGACGAGGCGAGCAGGATTTGAGGCTTACACACGGATCACCCTACCGCTTTCGGCTTGACGCGTGGTCGGAATTCCGGCAAGCTGGTCGTCCAACCCACTGAGCCCAGACCAAGTCGATCATATGCCGGCTGTACCTACCTATCGGTAGATATCCTGCGGAGATCGCCTCCGGTGGGATGGTGTGGGCTAACACATCATCAAGCTGAGACACGTTATGCCTCGCCGACTCAGACAACCTTACTAAAGATTCCGTCCAGACTCGGTTCTTCATTTTCGTTTCCGCAGGCCCATAACAAACCTGCTCATTCCCCTCGCCGTCGTCACTTGAGTCACTAAAGACAACTTAGCTTGAAACATCACTGTGGTCACCAGGATGAAGTAGCTAGCTCAGCAGGAGATAGCATTAATACTTTTATGGTTAAACGTGGCCAGTTCAGATATGGAGGTTTACCGACTCCAAAAGATGATGCACACATTACATAGGTAGATGATATCAAACCCCCCTTTCCGTCAACACATGCAGATACGGCATCACAACAATGACTGATGCAGCCATCATGAGACTGGCAGGCCAAAGGCAAGCGGAGGAGCTTATGCCAATTTGATAGTGTAGCGCGAGGGAACCCTAGATGTTGCGCAGAAATCTGTCTTTAAGCATGTCTTTTGGTCCACATCGCCAAACTCCATCATGGCATGCCATAAACAAGACTAAGTGGCCAATAGACTGCAGAACTGCTATGCCAAGTCCCTTGTTGAGTTCATCTCCCGACTCCTTCAACGTTGGAGTGAGGGTCTACATTTGTGAGGCTAGCTGGAGAGACTTCGCTCGCACTAATACTATTTGTTTGTTTCAAAGTTCTGTATTTGCTGGCGGCTCGGGCGGTTCTCGATATCGTTTTCACGGTATTAATACACAGTATCAGTGAATACTCTCACTGTCTCAATAGACTCTTTCTCTTAGATTTTCCATCTTTCCAACTTTCCCTCCTGCAAAGTTCACAACCGCGGATCATTGACGGCGATGTTGGGCGCCCGACGCCACCACCTGCACTAATACTATATCAATGTTACGTGGGCGAATTTTGTTCAAAGAAGGTGCTCCAGGTCAGCTTGTTATCTCCCAGAGGCTCTTTAAACTGGAACCCAGTCTGAAGTTCTTTCCAGGCTTTTCCGATAAAACTCTGTTTTCCCCTATGCTCTTTGAAATGATAAATTCAGCCAACGGGGGCTTGTTCGGCTCGGTTCGGCCCCACCGTTGTCCTCTTCGTAGCTGCAAGTTCGGGGAAGGCCCGGGATATCCGCATCTCGGAAAGTCCGCCTTAGACTATGGCGGGGAAGTGGGAACGCGGGGCGGGCAAACGAGAGAATCTGCAAATCAATGTTACTCAAGCTCTTAGCACAGACCGGGGTGGAATCAAACTGTTTGGGAAATAAAGCAGGCGGCAGCTGCATGTTCATAGAATCCTTCGCCATCAAAGTGACAGGAAGCTTTCTTCAGCCTTGAATATGCAGTTTCTGCGTTTGATATCCTTCGTTTCATGCCCGTTGGGTGTCCTAGGCTCTCTGGCAAATACGTCTTACACAAATCCAATCATTCCAGGGTGGCACTCAGATCCTAGTTGTGCTTTTGTCCCTGAGTGGAATGAGACTTTGTTCTGCACGACGTCGTCATTCATCACCTTCCCAGGAAATCCTGTCTATGCCAGCAAAGATCTTATCGACTGGAAACTTGCAAGCAATGCAGTCAACCGGGTGTCCCAGTTCCCTCTGATTCGCAACGGAAGTCAAGGTGAAGACCTTGGCATGTTTGCAAGTACTTTACGTTACAACAATGGCACGTTCTACTTGATCTCAACTTGGGTCAGTGCCCAGCTCGGAGGACCAAAGTTTGTCATCTTCACTACAAAGGACCCATTTGACGACCTGTCATGGTCCGATGCGATATGGCCAGAAACACCAGGCGACACAATTGATCCAGACATCTTCTTCGACGATGACGGCTCTGTTATTGTTGCTTCTTCCGGAACACCCATCAAGGCAGTTTACCTTGATCTCTCCACCGGCAATACCAGTGAGCCTTGGGACCTTTGGAATGGGACTGGAGGCGCAAATGCCGAAGGCCCCCATGTATACAAGAAGGATGGATACTACTACTTATTGATTGCTGAAGGTGGCACTCAACTAAATCATTCGGCGACTATTGCACGATCTAAGAGCATCAAAGGACCTTGGGAAGCGGCACCCCATAACCCCCTTGTTTCCAATAGAAGCACCAAGGAATACTTTCAAACTGTTGGCCATGCTGATCTCTTTCAAGACTCGGCTGGAAACTGGTGGGGGGTTGCTTTGTCTACTCGCGGAGGACCGGATCTTTACAACAGTCTTAACTATCCCATGGGCAGAGAGACTGTTCTTTTTCCAGTCTCTTGGCTGGCAGGAGGCTGGCCTATCGCAGATACAGTTCGCGGAAACATGAGCGGACCGTTGCCCAACAAGTCCTCTGTTCAACGAGGAGTTGGCCCTCTTGTTGGAGAAGCAGATGTGGAAGATTTCAAGCCGGGGTCCACGATTCCCTCGCATTGGGTCTATTGGAGAGCTCCATTCAATGCCTCATACTTCACCGTATCTCCCCAGGGTCATGAGAATGCTCTTCAGATGACTGCCTCTCGCACTAATCTCACAAGAGATGCTGTCTTCAATGTCACCACTGAGGGTGTCACATCTGTCTTTCGACGGCAGGAACACACTTTCTTCAACTTTACTGTTGATATCGAGTTAGGTTTTGGAAAGACTGTCGGTGACGAAGTCGGAGTCTCCAATTATGTCAATCCTAATCAGCATGTCGATCTCGGTATCATTTACCAAGCCACTGTGTCTGACAAGGGAGACGAGCTCGAGCCTTACTTCCAACTCAGGGCTCGTTCAATCAACAACTCAACAGCTCCTGATCCAAAGATCGTACCAATTCCGCAAGAACTGTTGGGCCGAGCTATTAGGATTAGGATCTCTCCGAGGAATGAGACTCACAATGAGTTCTTTGGAAGCTCGGCAGATCATGTAGGTTCTGAGCAGTCGCTCTGGGTCTTCAATAACGCGTTGTTGGCCGGAGATGGAGCTACAACCGGTGGTTTGCTCGGTGTCTATGCTACTACAAATGGTGGGAATGGCTCCTTCAACGGGTACGTTGGAAGGTGGAGATACGAACCGATTGGCCAGAAGGTGGATTACAGTGTCTTTGTTCCAACATCAACCAAACGACAGTAGGCATGGGTGTAATCCTCTCTAAGTCTTAATAGTAAATGTATGAGGGCAGGAATTATGTGCATCTCTGCCCAAGCAAGATTGAAATTCGAAATCGACACGTCTCCGATAAGCCCAAGACTATCCGTTTGCTTTTCCCAAGGCAATCCCTAAGACCAAAGCTAAATCGCTGTGTATGCTGATATTCGCAATCATGCTGGCAAAAGGCTGGAGAGCTATGATGCCCTTCGCTGACAATCGATACGTCTTCTAATGCAAAACCTCGGTGGGTGTATTCATTATCAATCTTTCCATGTACAGTTTGAAAACCCACTGGATTCATGGTCCATTGTGAACTTCGTCCCAATGCACTTCAGTGAAGTCTTCAGAAGGGCTGTCCAAAAGAGGCTGGTCATTATGACGCAAGATGTCGTCAAAAAAGGCCCGAATGAACGTCCTTGAGATATGGACCATTCTCCTTCCGTCAATTGGCCCCTGTGTACGTGTCGTGCCGAAAGTCTTCCAGAACCCCAGGTCAGACCAGTCAGGATGCAAGCTTCCATCCACCGAGAACAGACGCCACCAGCCAGTCTGCCAGGCTCGGTAGTTGTTCCAGGTGCGGTCCGAATTCGCGTTGTGGCCCTGAAAGCCTAGAATCATCGAGGGTTTCTTGAGATCCGAGTCCGATGTGCTGTTCAATCGACCCCAGTTGGCACCGTCGACGTTTATAGCGGCTGCTACTGCATCGCTCTCGAGAGCTACGGTGAGAGCAGCAGAGCCTCCTAACGATATCCCGAATGTGCCGAAGTCGGTGGTCCTAAAGGGAGCTTCAAGCCTTGCCACGAGTGAGGGGAAGTAGTCGATGAAGTGCAGCTGCTGTCTGACCCTGACGGCATGCAAGTCCTTTACCCAGGCAAGGGAATAATTGCTGAAATTCGGTGGCAGTCCGTAGACGCCCGTGCGATTGGGGTACCGCAAAAAAGGCTGCTCATAAACGTGATCAAACGCAGCAACGACATATCCTTCAGATGATGCAAAGTTAGTCTGGAGTTCTGAGCAGCGACACATTGAGGGATCGCGAGCTTACCATGTGATATCAGTTCCGAGATGATTATGTAGTCGCCATCCGTCGGAACACCCCAACCGCCAGGTCCGAAAAGAAGTGTTGGGCCGCTCTCTTCATTCAGATAAGTCGCGTTCCATCTCAGCGTTGACGTCAAGTGAGAAATATTGTAGCTCCACAGGTCGGTGTATAATTCGGCAAGCTCGGGTTCGAGGTACGGCTTTGGGCAAGGCTTCTCGTCTTCGGTAGGATAGTACAGCGTGACGAGGTACTCAGTCGAAACACCGTTCGGCCACACGACATCATTATCTTCCAAGAAGGGGACGACGAAACGCTGAGCGCCGACGTTGTATCCTCCCGTAGGATCAGGGAGTCGTTCTCCGAGGGCCGTACATGCGAGCGACACGCAGAACCAAATCGCCAGGGCTCTGGGGGTTTGAACCTTCATGTTGGCGGTCGACGGCGCAGTGAAGCCGTTCAATACACTGAGCAAGATCAGTATTCCCTGATGCGATATTGGGGAATTTAAATATATTTTCTGATATGGGCGTCGTTCTTGGCATAGAGCTTTTGCCTCGCGAACCCCTCTCGGTGCAGAGGTGGAATTCATTGCCAGACGCAATGCAGCGGCGCAGTCAAATCAGCTTAGTTTGCAGTCTCTACGAGAACTAGCCTTAGCTCAATCAGGCAGCTGGGGAAACCGTTATGCTGACAGGAGTCAAAATGTGCAACGTCGGGCAACTGATTGTGCGCGTAGTGTGGGGGACGGCCTGCGAAGCGTCTTGGCAATCAGAGTGCAAGTAAGCTGACAGCAGGTCGGGTGATATAAGGCCGGGTGGTCACTCTGCCTTAGATTCCCGTTGCTAGTTGAGGATAATTGTCAGCCTCATCATGGATTGACGATCTTATATCTTGCCCGGCACTCAGCTCCATGTTGCGCAGCCAAGGTGTAAGGCTTCAAGTTGAGTCTAAGGAATTGTGCGAAGTGAAAATCTGAATCGCTGCAGGCTGTGATCAAATGCGTCCTGGATTCTGCTAGGCAGGACAAATGAAAGACAGATCCAACAAGCCAGCACGATGGCTGTCATGAGAGATGGGGAGGTTGCGATCGAGAGAGGAACAGGGATGGTATACATGTACTACTCTGTAAAGGACATGACATCAGCCATAAGCCTACTTCCGATACCACATTCTCGTGATCTTCGTCCTTCTCTGCTTTGCCTGTAAGAGAAACACGCCATGTAGTAGAGCCTCTGCAGTGGGTGGGCATCCGGGCACGTAGATGTCGACGGGTACAATCCGATCCACTCCCCTGACGACTGAGTAGCTGTAGTGGTAGTAACCACCTCCATTCGCACAACTGCCCATGCTGATAACCCATTTCGGGTCGGGCATCTGGTCGTAGCATTGTCGAACAGCAGGTGCCATCTTGTTCGTGACCGTGCCAGCAACGATCATAACATCCGCTTGTCGAGGTGAGGCGCGGAAGATGATGCCGAGACGATCCTGGTCGTAGCGGGGCATGGATACATGCATCATCTCTATACCGCAGCAGGCTAGACCAAAGGTCAAGGGCCAGAAGGAACCCTGGCGGGCCCAATTGACGATGCTATCCAAGGTCGTTCTGTTATTGCTGTTAGCCAGTGATGGGAGTGTCGAGATGGGAGTGTCGAGACGTGATGTTCTGATGGACTTACAACACATGTTCGACGGCGTTGGATGGTGGTTTGATGATTTGGCTGTCAAAGGGGAGAGTGTTCTGTGGCACGATGCTAGTTTTCGTAGAGTGTGATCTCGCATGGCTCTGATGGCGATGATGCTGAGGTCCAAGTATAGATGATGTAGATGAAAGATGAAGGGCATAAACTTGTGCTCGAGGTGCCAGTCTCAGCGGATGATACCGCAAAACAGCTAGTGAGATGGTGAGCCATGGTATTAAGACCATGCGTGTGCGAGAGAAGTGGCCGTTGACGACTGAGGACCCTGAGAGCCCGAGGAAGTATTGGAGATAGAACGGACTTACAAAGGCTGGACATCTTATACGATTCAATAGGGTCGGTCAAGATCGATCATCGAGCAGAGGGAAAGCTAAGCAAGGCAGAAGGGTAGGTATCAGATAGGTCAATTCAATCATTTGCAAGAAAGAGCGCAGCCTCGGACATTATAACAGGCCACCGGAGGCCGAGAGTAATGCGTCAAACATCAAGAAGATTGGTCATTTTATACGGTATTCGAATCACGGAAACCCCCCATCGATGCATTATATTGCGGTAGCCGCAAAGTGGGTGCAGGGTGTGGTATCTTAAAGAGGTTCCTAGTGCAAAAGGTGCTACTGATGAAGTGACTTGTTTCACTTGATACATATGGCTATGATACTATGGTTGTAGGAGAAAATTCATATTGCGGGGGTTTCCGGGTGCTGCAGTTGACGTTGATGATGGTGAGAAGTTGAGGAAGGAAGAGGTCGAAATGCAGATTGAAGTTGGGGGAGTAGCCTCTTTCCCTTTATTTTGTGCCAAGGCCGAAGACGCTGTGATTCGCCAAGGGATCCACTAAGGTGGATTGTGGGGCTGCGACAGCGAGGGTTCTGTCCCAATCGGGATAGTGATTCCACCTGACCTCAGGGCGGGACAACCGGGGCTCACCGAGATCCCGGGGGTGGGATTTCTCCGGTCGCATAGATACATACATACAGACTGCCCTCAAGCCCCTTGTCGCGGCCTTGTGGGTCTCCATCCTGCCATCCCGCGTCATTCCGAACGCGTTCATCGGCTTAAACCCACCATCTTCACATTCTCTGTCGTTCATCCAAGCCCACTGCCAACCAACGCGACCTGATTACTGAGAATCCTAAGCCCAATTCGAATAGCCCGCCGCTATCACTACTGGGATTCTTCAACTACGCCGCCGGTAGACAGCCGGACCCGCCATGGCCGCTCCTTCAACCGGTGGCCATACATGTGCTATTTGCGGGAAGCAGTATCAAAGAAGTGCTCATCTACGCCGGCACGAATCCACGCGTAGGTAGTCAGTCTCCTTGTTTCCTCTCTTCGTTTTTTCATCCTTTCCGTATTTCTTCTTTTGTGTCAATATTTTGCCCTTTTGGGACTACAGCCTGTTCTGTTCCGGGCGATCTCGCCTACTTCCCGCCTGACAGTGATGACTGCCCGGATTTATCGGTTGTCGTTATCAATGTATTGTCAGTTCGTTCCAGCATTCAACGTGACAGGATTCACCTTGCCTCATCTCAATCAAGCTTTTGCGTAGTATATCAACCAGCCCGAGCTACATTTTAGCGTTTGATTGACTTCTTCGGGATTTTTCTTTTGACCTCGGTACTCACAACCTCGCAGACGTAGAATCCGCTAGGTACAAGTGCCTGTACTGCGAAAAGGCGTTCGCCAGACGGTTCGTATCATCTTGCGCACATCCATGCCGAAAATCACACTAAAGCGTGACAGAGATGTGTGCCGTAAGCACACAATCCACTGCCCCAAGAAACAAGACCAAGAAACCGTTCCAAACCTCAAGCGCGGCCAGAAACCCCGCGCATGCGACGCCTGCTTTCAGAGCAAGCAGTCATGCGATACTTCTGATCCCTGCGTGCGATGCGTCTCTCGCAAGCTCCAATGCACATATCACCGGTTGGAAGAGAGCACATCCGTGATCACAGATGCATCCTCATCCACACCATCCTCATCATTGGCCACAACCGCGGTAGGCACACCTGATAATGACAAGGACCGCACCAAAATCACAGTCGCTTTCCTTCTCGGTCTGACAAATCCCAACTCGGAGAACATACTCGAGTTCCTCGCCAGTGAAGCAGCTGCGAGAACCGAGGGCGATGGAATCGATACAACAATGAAGGACATGCATGTGCCCACGCAATACCCTCCAAACATGCTGATCGATGATGACTTCACGTTCCTCCCTTATGGGTTTGCATCAACATTCGCTCCCGAGCTGATAGACTTCAATTCCTTGGACGTCTTGTCAGAAAACATACTATCCAACACGAGGATGTCGTTTCTTGTGCCTGAAAGCCTAGAACCGCGATCAGCCGAAATAATCTCGGGATTGCAAGAACTTCATCATACTCTGGTTGCCACAAATCAATGGTATGACGGCACCTTTGATCTTGACACGGCAAACTCGGTGTTCTCGGCAGGCAATCTGTGCCAATTTGCTGCGACCTACTTCCGAGTCAGTCACCTCGACTTTCCCATCGTTCATCGGCCAGACTTTGGCAGTGACTATACAACCAAACAGCTGCTCTTGGCCGTTGGACTCTCTGGGTCTCTGAGATCACCCCCAAGCGACGATGCCCTCGCAGCCCGTGGCTATCTCACGCTTGCCGAGGAATACATTTTTCGCTGCCTTGAGCGTCTGATGCCCCCAGGCTCAGCGCCAGAGTTCACCCATGAGCTTGAAGAGACACTACAGGCAGCCCTCATGATCCACTCTGTTCAGTTCTTCCGAAACGACGTAGCATCGCGGCGGAAGAACAGAACCCAGCGACTCCCGCAGCTTGTATCGGCCGTACGGGTTCTCGGTCTAGCACAGACCAAACATGCTCCCATATTCCAATATGAAGAATTCGTGCGCAATGAGTCAAAAATCAGGTAAGCCTTTTCCTCCCCCTCAGTAGACACATCGTTGCTGACAGGTGTGCAGACTAGCCATTTGGACGGCGTTAGGAGACTGGCAGCAATGCGGCATGTTCAATACGCCGCCATCGATGACGCCTGCAGAGCTGACTTGTGATCTGCCAAGTCCGTTGGAACTTTGGGATGCTAAAGACGCGGCGGAGTACTATGAAGCGGCCAACGCTCTCGGGGCCGACGGTTCTAGGCGGATTTGTTCCGTCAAACAATGCACCGACGCGCTGATGGCTGAGAACTGGGTCGGCATGGGGAGCTTCCCGTTCCAAGATATCAGCGGATCCGACCTACAATTGTTAATTTTCGGTATGTTCGGCCCCTTTGCCTCGTTTGGATTCAAGCATACGCAAGAAGTGGACGGATCTGATGACAATAGCACTTAACGGTATGTTGGCATCGGCCAATCTCATGGGCGTCTTACCTGCGTGTGCACCAGCCCTATTGCGTGCCGTTTCCAGGTGGGAAGTCATGTGGGACACGATCAGGGGTCGCATGGAGCCCGCCATTTTCGAAAAAGCAGGCATGATCCGGTACAATAGCGAGCTGTGCTGGATAGCAAGAAAGCTCGTTCACGTCTCCATCTCGGGAGACAAGAGTTCTGCGTACATGCAGAAAGTTGGACACGATTCTCTTGTGCAACTGCATGAGTTCGTGCGTCAGTATCGCGATAGCTGAACAATGTCTACGATGGCTACCAGCGCGAGTGAGCCAAGCATCCATGCAACGGAAAGTACGAGCACGGATATTGCTGTCTTTCACAACTCCCCTTCAACCACACATGTATTTCAAGATGATTAATGAGGAACTCGGAACTTTGGAAGCGAAAAGTCAAATGTTTGGATAGTGTAGCCGTTTGTTATTCAAAGCTGATTGTGGGCTTTTCCAATGCTAGAGAACTCGCATTCAATCGATTCGATAAATCAAACAGGACGGCGTCAGGCAAGATTCATACTGATCTCTACCGCCTTTTCCTCCATCTTACTGGTAAAGTACAAACAAAAATTCTCGCCAAAACTCAACTTTCAGAAAGCAATAACCATCAATCCGCATCAACCCTCGAATGACTCTTTCAACGTCCCTTGACGGCAGACACCAATATGATATCGCCGACAGAGTCACTCGCCACCTTTTGAGACTTCATTCTTCACACCAAGTTTTACAAGTGACGCTTGCGCGCACAGCCACCCTTGGAAGCAGCGGTCGTGGTGGTGGAAGCGGCAGCAGAAGTAGCAGAGGTAGCAGGGGGAACGCCAGAAGCAGCACCGCTCGGGGGAGCACCACTGGGACCGGCACCGCTGGGGAAAGTACCGCTGGGAGGACCACCGGCACCTCCGGGGCCACCGCCGCCGTTTCCGGAAGAGGTATCGACACCACCGTCGGCATAGTAGTGGGCAGCGGCGCTAGCAGAGCTGGAGTAGTCGGCGGTGGTGTTGTATCCAACGGTGATCCAGGCCAAGACACCCTCGGAGATGTCGTCACCGAGCAGGACGTACTGGACAAAGGGGTCGTAGTCCGCAGTCGCTTCACCAAAGGCGATGCTGTCACCAGAGTTGAGAGTCAGCTCCTGCGTGTTGGTGTTGTAAGGCGCGACAGCCTCGACTTCCGAGATGAGGGTCTGGTCGAAGAAAAGCTGGCCGACGTGGTTAGTCACGCCGTCGACGTAGGTGTCGTTGTCCAGGACAGTGGCGCCCGTCGTCGTCTTGACGTGGATGTGGGTAGCACGGCCGGTGTAGTGGCCCGGGAACATGGTATCGAACTGGACAACTCCATCGTCGTCGGTCTGCTGCACGCCGCGGCCAAAGGTCGAGTTCAGACCGCCCTGGCCGGTGGCAGAGACACCAGAGTACACACCCGTCGCATTGCAGTGCCAAGCGTCGATCAGGATCTCGGGCACACCCGCGCAGGTGGAGACGTCGACAAATTGGACGTCGAGATGCAGAGGCACGCCGGACTGTCCATCAGTCATCTCGCTGCGGATCAACTCGCCGGCAACCCAGTAGGGACCAATCGTGGTCTCGGGAACGACGACGCAGGTGGTGTTCTGGGCGAAGAGAGTGGCAGGGTCGGTATCGAGAGTGTATCCAGCGGAAGACTTGTGGTCGACAGCTGCCCAGGTGGTCAAGTCACTCTCAGCACGGCGGCGGATCGGAGCTAAAGAATCACATGTCAGCCAGGAATTTTGAAAGATTTTCCCGTGGAATCTCACCAGTCGCAGAAATGGCTCTCTTGGCGCGGAGCTCCTTGAGCTTGGCCTCGCGACGTTGGATAGCACGCTGCTTGAGGGCGATGTCGGCAGCCGAGCCGGCACAGGCGTCGAGAGCCCGGCGGGTGCTGGCGGCAACAGATCGGCGCAGGGCCATCTCGCGCTTATGGACGTGAGGATCATGCTTCTCTCCTGGGTGCGCAGTAACACCGGTGAGGGCGATGGCCGCCAACGCGAGGCGGGAAACGGTAACCATTTTTTGTTGAATCGAGATGTCAAAGTTGAAAATAGCGAAAGTGAAGTGAAAAAAGAATGTAAGTTCTCAAGGTCTTGCTCAAGTGAAGAAGTGAAGGAGAAGTGCCTGGAATGACTGATGGTGGTGAGAAAAGAAACAAGAACTGTTGAATTTCGCCATGGCTCAACGTCTTTATGTATGCCATCTCCGGGAGGGAACAAGATATCGTCACGCTTGATCGTTCACGCCTCCGAATCACACAACAAGGGCAAACAACAACATCGCAATCTTTTGCAAACTGCGTACGTATGAGTGACTCGTCATCAGTCCTCGGTCCAACGCATGGGTTTTCACATCGACTTGCAGTCACGCACCGTCTACCGGAGGGATTGAGGCTGTAGTCGGATGCCAAGCCCCGGTATGTGGGAGCTTGGGCGGCGGAGGGCAGATCTTAGTGCGACGCTGCTACTTTGCGGGGAAACGGCCGGCGAATCACAGAGACCTCAATCAAATCACCCTCTCCTTTCCGAATGGTTCGGACCTTTTAAGGGGTAATTAAGCCAAGGGTTAAAGATAAAATCAAGCGTAATGCCATGTGGGGGGGTCTATGTGGATTAATGGATTATGGATTAGCAACCCGTCGGCGGTTCCCTTTGTGGCGTTGCTAGTCTCTACCGATTCAATTTGTCTCGGGTGAGTAGCCAGAAATATTCAACGTGGACGTTTGCATTGCGGACGTTATCGCGCCCTCGGTGGTCCAGCCGTGTCTCGCGTCATAGCCACCGACATGCCAGGAGCACCTAACCAACCTTGATCTCGGGAGCTAGGGGTACACAGAGATTCCACCAGGCCTAGTTTCTGTCTTGTACGCGTATGCCTACTTTACAGGCCCGGCAAGTGACGGTAAAGGTTAAGAGTCAATCGGTTCCTCGGGTGAGAGTCATTTTCCGCGGTGGATTTCCTTACAGCTGAAGCCTCTGCGTATTCATGAATCGAGATTCTGCGACCACGTTCAGTACGCCTGTAACCTTTGTGACTTCAGTATGTTTGCACCACCTTCCGAAATATCATAGACACATAGTGAGTCTCTATCAAGAAGCATTAAGTGCTCTGAGCTTGTGTTCTCCTCGAATATCAGTTATCGTGGAGTTTTGATGAACATTTCTTGCGACAACAAATTATTAACATTGACGTTGTCTTGATCGTGGAACACTTCCCGGGGCAACAGCCGAGGTAGAGATGATGACTAGGGCAGTTCGTAGTATAGCATCAGCTGTAGGCGTTCCCATTGACTAACGCAAATATTCCACGATATATTTACCTAGATAATTTTAACAACGATAAAAACCTGACTTACCCTCACAAAACCCAGTTCTCTGTAACATCTATTCGAAAGAAACTGTTGAATCATGAACCATCACTTGCTCACAAGCTACAAGCTTCAAGAAGTTGAATATTGGTGAACTCTGATGCCGCTGTCTTCTAGGGAATTGTTCGTATTGTGACTGATGTGTCGTATTAAATGACCTTGACGGCTGCCCTCCTGGGGAGTTTGCTTTCAGGAAGCTTACGTGTAACGTATCGCCAAGCGGATATAAGAAACCGTCTGCAATCAGCTGGAACAAAGCCCCTGATTGCAGAAAGCCCATTTAAATCACACCGTCATAGAGCTCTTTAGCTTGCAGATGTTATCAGAACTCTGGGTGCGTGATTGAGGATTTCCCTGCGGATAGCTGGTGACGACGCCACGGCAGCCAGTCCTTCCACTGTCCGAGGGCTCTATTTTGATCTTTACCAGGACATTAGTGCTTTCACCAATGACATATTCACGATGGAACCCCATCCATATATTTAGATCTGTGGTAGAAGTTTCTGTGTTCATTCTTGATACCTGCGATAGCCGAAGTTTTGTCATAGGGTGGTTGTTAACTAAGAATTGGCTTGTTGTCAACATGTCAATATCTCACATTAAACTGACAGCCAACCGCTATCGGTAGGATTTGATCTCCAGTTATGTAATATGTCAATGCTAGAGTGAGCATCATATATCTGAAGCTTCACCGCCCAACTCCCCTTCGACAACGATGCGTAGTCTTGATTTTACGTGTAAGCAAGTTTCACCTTCAAGGCGGGTTCACTATGATCCATAAATTTTGGCGCATAGCATTTCTTCAAATTGAAGATGAAAGACAGAAATGCCTTCACAAACTGACGGAAACAACAGTCACCCAAGATGAAAACCAAAACAGTACGTATTTGCAGTTGATGGGATATCCCGTCGGGTGTTCTTCATTCATAAGCTGGATGGCGAAGACGGGGTTTATGGATCCTCGCTAACGATAGACGTTCCAGGAGGCGGTCCGCGGGAGGTCCCTGTAATTACTTGGCTTGTCGCATGAACCCGCCCATGGGTAGCCTCTACCACTCCGCCACTATATCCAGGCCACGTCCCGTTAAGGTTCTACATCATCGCCCTGATCCAAATTGGCGGGCCCCGTCAACGTGCCTCTGCACCTTCCGTCCTTTTTGACGACACAAACGGCCATTTGGCCCAAAGTCCATCGCAGGACGCGCATGCTTTGCCAAGAAATTCGGAAGACTTCTCTTGGAAAGGCCTGGAACCTGTGTCGACCCCGACATCTGCTCAAAGCAGGTCGACGTCCGTGTGTGTCTTTGGGACCATTGATGAGAAAGCGTGGATTCTGGAAACAGCCACCGTTCTTAGTGCCAAGTTCCTCCGTGACACCTTCGTGACACCTCCGCGTGACAACGCGTGAGATCCCGTTGCTCCAGCCTGAAATACGACATCAACTCACGGATGGCTAGACGCTACCTTCTCTCGAAACAATGGAGGGTAAGCACATCCGCCAAAACTATCTCACGTGGCATCTAGCTAATCTCATGCCTTCATCGATGGTCAGGCCTACCAGGCATCTAGCAGAGCCCATACGCGGACCCGCTTCATCGTCGTGGAGCAACAAGGTCCGACGTACGGCTCCTCTTACGATAAGCAACGGCACGAAAAGGGTGAACCTGAAGACTCACCCCATGGCTGGAAACCTACCTTCTGGAGGGTCGTCGAGGGCAGCGCGACGGCCTTTGGCTCCATCGCGGTCCTCGGTCTGGCTGGCTACTCCTATCACGCCTACTACAAGGACCTTGTCCTGCGGAAGATGGACAATGCTTTTGGCGTTGGCTTCTCGACACCAGAGCTGACAGCTCTAGGACGCCACGTGGCTCCTCATAAGCTCCATACTATTGATGACTTCACGGGCTTGGAGGGTGAGAACGAATGGATCCCTCGGGCTGAGCAGGAACACATTGACGGCATCATTGACGGGTCCATCCGAGGTCAGTATCACTTAATCACGGGAGAGAAGGGTACGGGGAAGAGCTCAATGATCCTCAAGGCGATGCGCAGGGTCAACGGCTCGGGGATCGCCATGCTCGAAGCCCATAGCGATCTCGAAGTCTTCCGTCTCCGCCTGGGAAAAGCTCTCGACTTTGAGTTCCACGAGGACTATATCGGAAGCTTGTTCAGCTTCAAGGGCCCTCGCGATTCGACCGCCATCCTGGACATTGAAAGAGCCTTCAACAAGATGGAAAAAGTGGCTCTGATGCGGCAGAGACACATCCGGAAGCCGCTCGTCTTGATCATCAATCGCGTCCACGTACTCCGAGACGACGACGACGGACGCGAGCTGCTGGAGTTGATCCAACAGCGGGCGGAGATGTGGGCGGCAAGTCGCCTCGTCACTGTGGTGTTCACCAGCGACGACCACAGTACCACTGAGCACCTCAAATGGCAGGCCACGCGGATATCCGTGACAGACGTCCGCGATGTGCCCCGCGATCCTGCTGTTGAAGCACTTCACGAATTCCGGCAAAAGGTCTTCAAGGAGGATGTGTCCAGCGATATCTTGAACCAAGTCTACAAGTTGGTTGGCGGGCGCGTCAGGTTCCTTGACCACGTTGCGAGATCAAAAGACATGCTCGCAGCCTGTAAGTTCATTTGTGACAGGGAAAAACGCTGGCTCCTAGGCCAGTGCTGGATGTTGGGCGCCGACATGGATCCCGATGCCGAGGATCAACAAGACCACGCCACCACGGCGTTCTTACTGGCCAAGGCGTTGATTGAGAAGGAGAAGGACATGAAGCCAGAAGAGCTCCTGGCCGGAAAGCTGCCGGAGATGCCTCTCCACGAGGCAAGACATCTCATGACGAGATTCGACTTTATCCAGAAGCATGACCACTTCAACATCTTCTCAATCGATTCCAATTCCATGGTTCGGGCGGACTCTGTGCCGATGCACAACGCCTTCAAGGAGATATGCGCGCAGGAAGGATTCGATGAGCTTCTTGAAGCCAGCTTAGAGAGACTCGATGAGTTGGAGGGTCTTCAGAGGACAAGAGAGATTGTGATGAAGGATTTGGCGAATGAGGGCCAGTTCCAGGCAATGGTTCGCCAGGTCAAAGCGGGAGGAGATGGCTTGACGGTCACCGTCAAGGCTGCATCAACCAAAGAGTAGGTTTATCGGAGGATCTTGACAGAGGCTAGGGTCGCACAGTGTGATGGTGTAAGCAAATCTGCATGAACGAGCATACCTAGCCACCTGGTCTTACTGAGCCGCCGGAAGTAGGTAGCCTGTCCGGCCTGTCTCACAAATATCTATAGGGCTGTGTGTTTAGATTGAATGACTGCGCTGTGGGCGCCATTAGATATTGAAGATTGCCTAATAGGTCAGAGCACTCCATGTCGATGGGGTTAAGTGAGATTTCTCGTCATCGTTTGGTGTAGCCTCGCTTCCAACAGGCTCGAGCCTGTGAAGGACATGATGTTTGTATTTCCTCTTGCCAAGGGTCTCGAAAATTCGATGTGAGAGCCGAAACACTTCGCTCACAACCAAACTAAAGTGTATCTTTGTTTGTTTGTGTTCGTCCAATGTTTTGTGGACTTATATCATTCCAGAAAAGAATCCTCGAAACTACCACAGCGGGCATCGGAGAAATCAAGCAGGACAAACCACGCGGGGGTTGGAAGCCGGAAGCGGGAAAGTCAACGGCGGCCGAGACCGGGCCGTGTGGGAAGTGGATCATTTAGGGTTTCTATTCATCGGAGGTCAAAGCAAACATGTGTTGAGAGGGGCCCGGCGTTTCGGAGAGATGAGGTGCAACGACGTTGACGAAAGGAATGCGAGCCAGAAGTTTGGATGCCGGGAGGGGAGTGTAGTAGAACACTGGAACTTTCCCTGCCTGCTTCGGATAGGGAACCCGGCAATTGTGAGATGATCTCGCTCAACGCCGAACGGTGAAGAAGATGGCGATGAGTGAGATTTGACGTTGAACAAAGTTGGTTGATGAGGAGCTACGGATGCACGCGAGAACTACTGTGGATGAGCACTAGGACCAATGCACCCCGGATTCTGGAATGACGCTGCCATGCGACGGGAGTCTAGTGGGCCGCGCCAGAGGCGTTTGATGACGGGGCGATGGACCGATGGGCTTCAGTCCAAATGGTCCATGGAGGAGCGAGCGATCATGACTTTGCGCGACCTTGGTCTGAGCTGGAGTGCATGAACTCTGGGGATCTTACTGGTGAGGTTGGGGGAATTGGATTGGTTGATGTGTATGTTTGTAAGATGCGGCATGAGGTCACTCTATGGGATGACAGGCGCGGGTTGCTCTGCGGAGTGAGCAGAGTGAGGGGAAAGTGCGAAAAGTGAGGGAGGAGAAAGCGAGCCATCGGGGTGAAGTGGTAAGGTGAGTGGATGGTGCTGGATGTTGACGAGGGGTGATGCATGTCGGATGACGTCGTCACGATGGTGGGGAGCCCTCTAGAGTCACGGAAAGTAGGTAAAATGCTAGGGGGCAAGTCAGACAAGAGAGTGTCTTCATTAGTTCATTAGCGGAATGAGTTTGGAGGTTGGGAGATGAGGGGAAAAGTTTCGAGTTACTTGGTTTCCATTATCACCATAACATAAGTCGCAGAAGAAACGATTGTTGAGTAGTTACGTCTTACCTTTGGTACAAGTGAGCTGAAATCAATAATATGGCTCAGCTCAGGATCCCGGAGTGAGAGGCTGAAGTGAATTACACGACGTGTGTAAGTGAGAGTGAGAGTGAGAGTTAGACGCAATTGAGATCTGGAAATAGGAACAACACCGGGGCGGTGCACGACACAGCACGAGGCAGCAGCAACGGGAAGCCGCTCATCGCCTCTTCCTTCCGTGTCTCTGGCACGTTGCTGCTTCCAATGCGCGCAATGAGAGTTGCACCTGCCTGCGGCCGATCGCGATTCCTCGCTAAGACCAGCTGCACGTCGAGTACCAACCAACGGCGAAGCAGTGACCCAGGGGTCGGGGTCCACACCTGCACCTGCCACTTCCAGATGGAGACGATGGAGAACCTGGAAGGATTCGAACCTCAGGAATGAATCAGGGCACAAGGTACCTACCTTGGTACAATGGAAGGGCACATCCCAATGGATACCTCAGGGCGAAGATGGGTGCCTTATCGATTCGAGAGTACTCGGTACCTTACCTTTGGCGGCCAGAGCTCCGGCATTTCCACCACTCGCCTTTTCCTGACGCATGGCGGCCTTTTCCTCTCTGCGGCTCCCAGCCCAAACACGCCCGAGCAAGCCCAACCTCGCAATAGGCTAATGTAGTCGACACAAGCTTGAAGATACAGGTCAGTATGGTACGGTAGATAGATGGGTACGTCGTGAGAAGCACACTCGCAGCGCAGGTCTGATGTGTCTTACATGCCCTGCCTTACCTGGCTGTGCCTTGCCTTGGTCGCTTAGGAAGACGCTCGAAGCGAATTACGGCTGCAGTGACACCCGACGTCAATGATCCATCATCACCTTGTCGGAAGCGACAGACGCGGAAGACGCGGCCCTTTGGTACGTGAGCCGGTGAGAGGCCCCCAAAAGCGACTCGAGTGGGACGAGGGGACAGCGACCCCGAAAAAGGTAACTTGGACTCGTAGAGTTCTTTTCCAAGGCCACCCCAGCCTCTCTCTCATCCCCGCATGCCGCAACTCAGATAGGTACCTTACACACCACTTCACTCACACGAGCAAAAGTAACTAGTGCCAGGCATCTACCGGTATAGTCAAAGTACCTTACCAAGTATCCGTACCTGTCCTGTGCTATCTTTCACCATCTACCTATGTACCCAAGGTACTACGTGTGTCTGCACTCCTGCAGGCAAGCCGGAATGAAATAGTCTGAAGATGTAACCTCAGCTGGGAAGATGGAGGCATTGTTGCTGTGTAGTCGAGAATAGAGCCCGAGGTGACAGAGTCACAGAGTGAACCCACAAAACCTTGCTCATGAGCTACCTACCTGATGCTGCATCTGCCATTTGGGGGGGGGGGGGGGGGGGTCTCCGGGCCCAGTCTCCTTTCCCTGGCGCAAAAAGGGGGGGGGGGGGAGGGCGAGAGCGTCGAGAAGACCAGAAAGAAATCGTCCTGAGCGTGTTTGCTCAACGGCAGTCCGGGGGGCGTGGGGGGGGGGGGGGGGGGGGGGGGGGGGGGCTTCCGAGTCCAGACTTCTCTTCCATGTGCCAATAAGGGAGTGAGGGGTGAGAGAGAGCTGCATCTGCCATTGCCTGTGGCCCGGTGGTATAAGACAAGATGGCAACCTTCAAAAGGCAGCACATCTGGCTGCATCTGCTCACCTGCCCCCCTCACCGCCGTCATTTGCCCAACATTCCACTTCCTGATGGCAACAAAGTCCCTCAGTACGCCTCTACCTATCTGCTCATCATCTTTGCTTGTCCTAGGCTCCTTTTTTTGCCGAATCTTCTTCAACCCTGATCGTTCCGACAACCTCTACACATTCTTCGACACATCCCGACAATCTTCGTCCTAATCCAACAATCTCCCTGTTTCACAAACATCACGAGCCCCCTCTATCATCCAACCCCCCCCCCCCCCCCCCCCCCCCCCCCCCCCCCACCCCCCCCCCCCCCCCCCCCCACACCCCCCCCCCCCCCCACCCCCCACCCCCCCCCCCCCACCCCCCCCCCCCCCCCCCCCCCCCCCCCCCCCCCCCCCCCCCCAAAAAAGAAAGAGGGACGTCCCAAGTTCCCTACTCTGTACGGTTACCCAGCCGTGCTAGCTCCCCAGCACAGCTCAGCCCACCCCTGGTCGGCGCATCCGCACAAGCACCCGCACCCTGCAGGTCACGAACCACCACCCCTCGTCATCCTCAGGACCCAGCTGCAAGCCTGAGCCTGCACGCAACACGCAGCAAACAAAACCACCGCCTTTCGTCACCAGATTTCCTAAACCCCGCTATTTTACCCTCTACCCACCTCACCTAATACCAACACAGCCAAACTGATCCAAACCCCAACTAAAACCCAACGTCCTGACCGACACATCTCACGAGACTGCGTATCACGACCATTTACCTCTGCTTCACCAAATTCCAGCTCTTCGCACACACTACCTTAGCTTAGTCCGTCGTTGTTGCTTAAACCTTCAAAATGGCCGCCATCGTCGAACGCAGCCCACCTACGCATTCCCCTCCTGGTCCCCATCCCAAGAGACCCAGAGGTGAGTAATACTTTTGCGAGGCGCCGGTCGTCCGAGACCTCAACGCCAGCTGGTCTTGAACAAGAAGCTCGCAATTACTGACCACCACCCATCGCAGGCATTCTCAAGAACTCGTACCAAAAGTCGCCCCCAACATCACCCGGTGAAGCCGACCTCACCGAGAAGGAGCTCACTCTCGTCAACACCCAATACAACGCTGGCCACCGCCGCTCTTCTTCCGCAGCCCGCCCTTCAGGTTCCCGCCGCCAATCCAGCCGAACCCCCTCCCAGCAGGGCGACGACGAGCAAGATCTCGAATCGTCCCAGCGCCTCAAGTGGGACGAGGCCAACCTTTACTTGACCGAGCAAGAGCGCTCGTCGACTATGAAGATTGACGAGCCCAAGACTCCCTATGCGAAGCACTACGATCCCACCGAAGACCCCTCGGACGACGAGGAAATGTCGGAAGACCCCAACGTTGAGAGGAAGCCTCGCACGGCTCGTGCTGGTCCTGGCGTGGAAGATGATATCCCTATCATGTCGCTTGGCGAGCCGGAAGAGGCGGTCCCGGAAAGCGAGTCGTCCAAGGAAAAAGCCCTCAAGGCCGTCCACGTCGACGACAGCGCCAGCGCCCACGGCGACGACGATGAGCTGGCCGGCCTTTCGCCCGAGGAACGGGAGAAGCATCGTCGTTTTGAGGAGTTGCGCAAGAAGCACTACGAAATGAAGGATGTGGCCCACTTGTTGGGCCACCCCGAAGAACTGGAGGAGGAAGACGACGAGGAGCGTTCCGCCCGCGGGCCGCCTCCCGTCCCTGCTCTTCCCAGGCCTAGCGAGGCTACCAACGGCCGGGCCTGAGCCTCAGTCTAAGTCTGAGCTTGGGTGGCGGCGGGTATCACTGGCTGAGTTCAACTTTAGCCGGCACGCCGTCCCGAGGAGGATTACACGGGAGACGCATTACGAGCATTTTCACGCACTGTTGACGCTTTTTGGGGTTGAGATGGAGATTAGCATCCGGCAACGGCGTGGCACACGAAGGAGTTCTGGGTGGATATCACGGATGGGAATTTTAGCGGCGTTCCGGGGCCTTCGTGTCTGTAATCGTCGCGTTTCGCAGTCACTGCAGCAGCCTGCTTCCTTTTCATCGTCGGCACCTTTGCCGCCGTCAGAGAGGGGGAGAAGTATTTCAGCACGACTAAGTAGGCTTTTTGCTTCGGCCAGAACCTGGCATTTTCAATAGAGTCTGAAATGTCCTATCAAGCTCTGTTTATCTCGTCGTATCCATCATTCTTGTGGCTCATGTGAAAAGAAGTCCAAAGCCCCAAAATGAAAACAACTTTGGTGTTTATGTATGCGCCATGCAATGCCTATCCATTTTGCTGCCCATCCAACTCATTCCTCACAAAAGACCCTTGCGCGCCAACTCAATCTTCCTCGCCGCCTCGCCTGCGGCAAAGCCACCTCTCGAAACGCAGATCCGGTTGCCGTCTGTGAGCTCGAACTTGTCCTGGTTCGCGGGCCAGGGGCAAGGGCAGTGGTGGGGGAAGTGGACGCAGGCGAGGGTGTCGGGGCAGAGGTAGTGTTCGCAGTAGGCTACAAAAATTAGTGATTATGTGCTTGCAAAAGCTGCGAAGGTATGAAGGAGGTATCTTACAGCCATCATATCGTTGCTGGTATTGTGACGGGTCACTTGGGACATTTTGAGGCTGTTGTTGCTGTTGCTGGCCGCCGAACATTTGGTCGAAGAAGCCAAACTGGGCCTGGGCCGAGCTGATCAAGGTCAGGAGGACCAGCGGGAGGGAGGCGAAGAAGCGCATCTCGTCGGTCTTTTGGTATCAGGCGAATATGAAAGAAAGGCGAGAAGATTTCCCTTGCTTTACCCTTGTTGTTCCTTTCGTAGTGTTCGCTCGAGGTGTTCGTCGTCTTGCTCAATGTGGCCCTCTACTGTAGGTATGCGCCAGTGCGCCTACGGATAGCTGTCCAAAAGACCACCTTGGACCCACCCCAAAATCCTTATCGCTATCGCAGACCGCTGACTCAGCCGGAAAAATACTCTCAGCCCATCTCCCGTTCCTTGATGCACGCAAAGCTTCAATTGGCGAGAACGCAATACCGAATTGAGTTGCCAGTAACGACATATGGGCAACTCGTCCACGAAGCACACCTGATGCGTCTATTTCAATTGCAGCGGCCCCTGATGGCCGCTGCCGCCGGTCTCCTGCGGACGACCGCACCGATCCAGTCCACGGCCTCAACCGCCGCGCAGCTGCTCCGCGCCGATGCCGCCAATGCCCTCGTGGCCGGACGAAGATACGCCTCCGTCAAGTCGCAGGGTGCCTACAAGCTTGCACCCAAAAGGACGATACCGAAGAAGCTGGGAGCGAAGCGCACTGGTGGTACGTTTGTTCCATCTCCCTCATATGTCTCGAATTGGATTCAGTGGAGAGCTCCATATTCATCACCAGAACGGCCGGTCAAGAGCTCGATACTAACAGCTTGCAGACCAGTATGTCATCCCCGGCAACATCATCTACAAGCAGCGCGGCTCCCTCTGGTGGCCCGGCGAGAACTGCATCATGGGCCGCGACCACACGATCCACGCCATGGCCACGGGCTACGTCAAATACTACCGCGATCCCGCGCGCCACCCGGACCGGAAATACATTGGCGTCGTCTTCAACAAGGACGACGTTCTCCCCTACCCGACGCACGCCGAACGCAAGCGCAAGCTGAACATGTCGGCGCACACCATTGCCAAGCCTGTCGAGACGCCCGCCATCTCGGCCTCTGGCATCCCCACGCAGGTTGTGCGGCCCGCGCCCCGGACGGCCAAGGGCGCGCCCACGCAGCCGGCCAGAATCCTGAAGCTGCGGGACGACTACTCGTACCGCGAGGACAACTGGCGCATCGGACGGCTGGTCAAGATGAACATTGGCGGCATGAGCCGCAAGGCCAAGCTGAGGCAGAAGAGATACGCCAAGGAGCGTAACTTGTCGGGACAGAGGGCAGCGCAGGCCAAGTTTGCCGAGATGGAGGTGGACGAGTGGACGATTGCTGCGTCCAAGAGGCTATCGGAGCAGAAGAACGCCGCCGTGTTGGCCAAGCAGAAGAAGCAGAAGCAGAAGGCGCAGAGGGTGGCGGCCAAGGCTGCCAAGTCGCAGAAGAAGCGGTAATCGATCAACTATGTCTTGCTTGCTTGGGGGCATGGGTGAGAAATACGTGTGAGAGTAGGCGAATTGGGATGATTTGTGTCATGGCTACCGAGGCGTAAATGTCATGGGGGTCATCTTGAGTGTAGAATATCTTGTACAAATCCATACTAGCATCCACGATTTGGTGTCATACTCTCTGACTTTGACTGCTACTACAGTGCTGCTAGGATCCACAGTTTCCTATCAACCCTGGCTAAGGTGTTCGACTTGGAGAGATTGAGAAATTCAAAATCGAAACTTGGACAACTTGAGTTGCCTTACCTAAACGGCAGGTCTGCTTTGTTGCAAAGGGGGCTTTATGGGGCAGCCGTAGGCACTTGCTTCTTTAATGACTTCCCGTCGAGGTCGCGTGTGGGGGAGGCACTCGCCGAATTGCAATGTACTGAACCACCAATTTTGGGGGAAGGAGTACCTGAACCTTTGGCCTGCGCCCCCAGCAGTCGCGTGTCCCGTCGCGTCTCCTCCAACGTCCATCTTCAATCTTCATTCAACCTTCACTTCACTCTCTCGTTGCTCTTCACAATCAGACGCCCAGACGCCCAGATGCGAAGCAGTTGAAAGTTATGAAATTCGGACTCGACCCCCGCAGCAGCATCTCCAATCTAGAAGTGCGCGTGCAGCTGCATGAGGTGGGCAGCAACCTCGTCTCTCAAGTCAAAGGAATAGAACAATGGCATCCAACGCTCAGGCCGCACAACCATCGGGGCTCTCACATTCATTCAAGCACACCTCGTCACCGGCCAATACGACCTCGACAACCCAGGCAAACAATGCCACCCGCACAGTGTCGCCTTCTTCAGCCTCCGGCAGCGGGGACACTTCAGGCAGGAAGATGAAGAGGACCGGAGCATCGAAACCGCTCATGAGACCGAGTCTTTACGGAGGACAGGCACCACCTTGGGCGACTTCCTTACTGGGCGGGAAGCCATTTACGGGGCCTGCTCCATCACCTTCCACCCCTGCTCAAGCTTCTGCGCCTCTCCCAGCTCAAGCTCAAGCTCAAGCTCAAGCTCAGGCTCAAGCCGAAAGCAAAATCAACACACCAGAGCTGAAATCCGCTCAACCAAGTTCGGGCACTGAAGATTCTGACGACAGTGACAGCACGAGGTCAGGCAGCCCGGAACCAGCTCGCATCGTGAGCGACATTGCTCAGCCCGATCCTGAAGATCCATTACCAGTCAAGCTCGAAGCGGTACTTTCGGAAGGTGGTTCAGAATCAGACATGGCGCGCGAGAAGAAGAGTCTTGCGCAGCATTCCAAGATTCAGGCTCTGCAAGATTCATGGGCCTCTAGTAACGCATCTGGAGGCCAATCGGGTTCTGCTGGACAGTCGGCGAACGCAAAGGACTGGCTTGGTGGTGAGTTGACTTGCTCCTTCCAGCTCTTGCCAGATTGGGTCTCACAAGCATACTCTATTTGAGCGCCCTTCTTGACGGCGCTTCATGGAGGAAGTCATTAGAGATTGCCACTTGCTGACACGTCTACAGGATCTGCATTCGAAGCATCGTCCAAGAGAAAGCATCCTCTGATTGAGAATCTGGCTGGGGGTGATGCTAAGCGGCAGGCAACGGATACTGGTCTTAAGGGCCCATCGACTAGGAAATCGCCCGAAGAAGGAACAAGTTCAACTGCCACGGAACAAGACTTACTGAACGTCCTCGGGCTTGGACAACCCGGTTCCAGGCCAGACATCCTGAAAAGTACCGAAGGCGCCTCATCATCGACAGGAGCAACGCATGAAGCCCAAGTCATCGAATCCTCGGACGAGGATATGGACTACGAGGATCAAGCAGATGCTGATGATATGACGGACGAAGACGAAGACGAAGGCGGAGAGACTGAAGGAGACCTGGAGATCAATACTACAGGCACGCCATCTGCAAAAGCCGCCCTCGTAAGAGAAGTGCCTTCTAACCTAAAAGACTGTGACTGACAGTGATACAGCCGCCATCTCAAGGCACCGATCAAGAGTTCACATTCACGAAAAGCCCGCATCCTCGCGGGTATCTGCAATGGAGAACGCCCCAGGGCATAGAATCCACCTGCGGCGCCATCATACCTACGAATTACAAATTTCACTCGGACCCAAAAATCCCCTACATCTGTCCAGTCCGCAACTGTCGCGTCATTTTTCCAAAGTGGAACGGGCTTGGAGCGCACTTCTGCGTAAGTCTTCTCTTCGATTGATCCCAGAGTCCTGTGACACTGACAACATACAGATAAAGCATCGTAGCTCCAAGTTCAACGACAACCTCGACGGGACCCTGTCATTCGTGGACTACTATAAGAGGGCAGGCACCAAGTACGCGGCCCCTATCGTGGTCTCCCAGAATCCCCTCCGAGGCGACGAGCCACCCTTGGCGGAGCCAGCGACTGCAGGCTATAAGCCGGTGTCGGCCCCGGCCACTGCTCCGAACCCTGTTCCGTGGGGCCCGACTTCGAAGCCTGTGAACCCAGCCCCGTCCCGGGCCATCCCCAAGTCATACTTGAAGAACGATATGACGGTTATCAAACCACCTTCAGTGGCTCCGCCTCTAAGTCAAAGCGTTTCTGCCTCGAATGGCTCGCTCCTTGCGTATTTTTCTGGCTGCCTTTCGCCCGCTTACAAGATACCGGTAGAAAGACCGGACGTGAAGGCGCTGCTGAAACTCACCCAACGGCGTCCATTACCTCAGACGTGGAAGTTGAAGTACGGTGGCATCGGACACCTGCCACCCCTCGCAACAGTTGCGCTTCTGATATTCCTTACTGGCGATGTTGCGATGCCATGTTGCCACTTTTGTTACAAGCACAATGATCCCTTTGAGAACTTTCTGCAGCCATGCGTCGTCATGTCTGCCGCAGCTCCTGGGTTCTTAAAGGAGATTGGAAACAAGGCCTGCTCTGGATGTCAGTGGCGGTCTAACTTCCGCAGAGAAAGGAACAATTGCTCCTTCTTGTCCTCGGGCCAGGGAACATCAAGCCCACAAGTGACCCCGATAGCACCCCCTACACGATCTACGATCGCAACCCGCTCCGCATCTGCGACAACGGCTGCTGACGCTTATGCCCTGCCATATCCTCCAGCATCTCAACCACCTCCCAAAACCTCAACTCCGGTGTCTGCCTCTTCCCTGCCGCCATCCACGCAACCGGCGCCGAGCGTCCACAAAGTCGATAGCCACCCACCTGAAAGCCCGCCAAGACGCACCACGAGGCACTCAGCGGCTATCGCAAAGCCTCTTGCCGATTTTAGAATATCGACGCCCGTCGGACATGCCTCCTCACTTAGCGGCAACGCCATGCCACTAAATACTCTGGAAATGGAAGACTGGGAAATTGCTCCAGGGCGGATTCGTGATGAACGCAGCGAATCCCCTACAAGTACGTCTTGTACCGTCCATATGATGCTATACTGCGATGCTAATCTTGTCCCAGATGTAGCCTTCTCCAACTCCTATCTCACGAGCAATCAAGCTGTGACGGTCTCTGAGGAGATATCCTTCAACGTCATCGTCATCAAGCCCGGAGAGTCGCATGAATGGGCCGCCGAACCAGAGAAAGTCCGAATCTGCTCCTTGGCAGCGGGTAAACTTAAGGTGAAACTCGAGAATACGGAGCCATTTTCGATGGGCCCGAACGGAATGTTCAAGATGAAGCCCGGTACAACGTGCACTGTTTTGAACCGGCTATATATCGACGCGGTGGTGCATGTCACCACTGTTTCGTCCTTTTAACTTCTTAGGGTTCGAGCGTGGATTAGGAGGCGTTAGGAGTCAGAGGCCCGTATACCTTGCCCAGTCTTTCAATGACGATACGGTTGAGGCCTTACGCATCGCAAGCCACTTGCTTGGAGTCTTCTTGCTGAGCTTTAGCAGGTAGCTTCCCATCATTAAACGTATTGCAATGCTTTTTTGAGACCTTGACGACCTTTTCGTACTAGCATTATCAGGACGGATCTATCTCATTGCCGTATTATCTTCTTGGCGGTCCTCTGGTTCGTCACATTACACCTTGGCCACCTTTTCACCAAGACCTTTCTCATGGTCCACCACCTCGCCGCTTTGGGGCATGTCGATAGCCTCGATGACCTGCCCCTCGCCTTCCAGCTCTTCGGGCCTGACATAGTCCTTCGGCTCGACCCATCCCTCTTCCATGATCGGAGGTGGCCAAATCTTGCAGGAAACCCAAAAGATGAAGCCGGACAGGAACAGTCCGACCCAATACGCAAAGAAGTAGAACCTCGTGACGCCAACGGGGGCTGAAACACCCATGTTGTTGAGGAAGCCGTAAAAGTTGGGGATGATGCCAACAATATAGGCGACATAGGCACGGATGTTCCAGCCGTGGAAGTAGTGGTAAGCCCCTGGCTTCATTGACGTGAAGCAATCTGGTATGCTGATGCGACCGCGGCCGATGATGTAGTAGTTTACCAGCAAGACGCCCGTAATGGCTGAGAGGAAGATTTGGTAAGAGGAGAGGAAGGATACGAAGACGGAGGCAGAGCCCTAGTGCTCATTAGCAATCATACTCACACTCGAGCAGGTTGGAGTAGGACTTACCAGCAAGAACCAAGGGTTGATGGCGAACGAAATGACGGCACAGACAAAGAAGCCCCTCCGAACTGTGAGGTACTTGGGGAACAACGCCGCAATGTCGTTACCAGCCGGCAAGGAGTTCTCAAAGATGGAGCTGAAGATGCAGCAGTATGCGAAGCAGCCGGCGATGAAAAAGCACCCGGCTCGGTTGGCTGCCGTGTACTCGGCCGTCTGGAGGCTATCCAGCAGCGTCACGGGGTTCCAGATCAACTCGCCAAAGATCAACTCGCTAGAGGCGCAGACGAGGTTTCCCACCGCTGCCACGATGAAGTTGGCAACAGGGAAGCAGAAGAGGTTACCGACAATAACATCGTTCTTCTTCTTTGCATACCGCTGGAAATCCGCGGCGTTACTCGCAAAGGTGGCGCAGTTGGCCGCGCCTAGCATCAGGAATTGCACGATCAGCCACGCCCTCTTTGATCCCGTCGCCGTACCGCCCTGGCGTACTACAGGACCGAGACCACCTGCCTTTGTGGCCGTCCACGCAAGCATAGCTACGGCGGATATGATGAAGACGCACAGCTTCGCGTAGACGAGCCCGCGCATCTTTGGGACAGGGATGACGAGGAACGCGCAGGTGATGAGCCAGAAGATGACGAAGCCAATCATCCCCGCTGTCGTGAGCGCCGAGCCCTCGCCCATGGTGTTTGGGATGTTTGCGATACCCGGGATGATGGCGTGGAGCATCACGTAGATGCACTGTCCCCCCTGCACGGCATTAACGCCGTTCCAGACGATAGCCATGACGGCGCGGTTAAAGGTTGGCCACCACGCGCCGTAGATGCCAAAGGCAGCACGGCACACGACGGGGTATCCCACGTGATAGCAGCTGCCCGGCCGGCCGTTGAGGGTGATGATGGCGGCGATGAGGCATTGTCCGCCGAAAGCGCAGGCGAGGGACTCCCACATGGAGAGGCCGAGGGCCTGGGCGGTGGAGGAGGCGTACCAGTTGGACACTGTCGCGGTGGCGGAGAACCAGAACGTGAAATAGGTCCATTGGGTCCAGGTGCGGTCGGCGAGCTTGAGGGGGCGGAGGTCGTCGTTGTTGAGGAGGGCGTCGCGGCCGTGAATGTCCGAGGTACCGGCGGCGGCGGGGACGCGGAGGCGGTTGAGGAGGCCCATCTTGTGTATGCGGCTTGCCGGTGTCGGCAGACTTGGCTCCGAGGGTGGGCTTGCGATCAGAGATTCTCGAGTCTTGATGCTCGTCTCTAGAAACTCAGCTGTAATGATCACCGTTGAAGAAGCAATGCCCGCCCACCCGTACAAGTTGCCTGAATAGCAAACGGGAGATATCCGGAGGAGCTCAACGTTACCATGACAGAGACTTATACCAAATAATGGTAATAATATCGGCTACGGAGTCGCGATCGGCTGCTGCGTGCTGATAGCCATGATACTCTTCAAGATACCGGGGTCGTGCGGTTCATGTGGGGGAGATAAGCACTGCAGGGATGCTGACGAGTCTCAATAGTCGACACATTGTGCAACCTTTCACAGAAGAGATTTGTGCACTGCTGTATGGAGTCTCGCCAGTGTATAGAGTGGATATAATCCTGGTTGAAGATATTCTACTGTTGGAAAGATGACAGCGAAGTGAACTCAAGCATCACCAAGACCTCTCAGTTGATGCCAAGCATCTTGGTAGATCGGCATCATATAAGTATTAGAGTCGACCGGAGAAAACAGAAGCCCCCGGGAAGCAAAGGGCCCCTGGTGGCTCCGAAGACGGGGATCAACCCCGTACCCCACACGGTCCGTTGTCGGCGCATTTGTCCCGAGAGCGATAAGCGGCCGTGCTGGGCGGATTTGCAGATTGTCTCCAGCGAACCGTGTCGCACGCCATTATCTTTGGCTATCGTGTCATTCGCCGTCGTTCAAATCTCAGACGATTTCCGGCTAAGACCGGCGGAAAACATTTCAACTACCCGACAGCGGGTGATCCGTTCCATTTGAGCACGCTATTCATCCGGAGGCTTTAATCGGAGTTGACACATCTAATTCGTGTGCAGTGAAACCTATCTTGAGTGTTGATCTCAAGAAAGAGACAATTTGCGTAATTCAAAAGGGGATCATTTGCCTTTACTCTGAAGCTTGCCGACCACTATTTTGTTCAACATAGATCAAGAACAAGATAGCTCAACTCAACAACCCGACGACTGGACTAATCTCACTCTCACGACCCGCAACCATGACTACCACGGTGACTGAGACCGCTCCAGAGAGCTACAAGCTCGAGCTCATGTCCGCCTACGGCCCCGTCTACCGCGACGTGCTCAAGACCCCGCCCCGAGACTGCGTCGCATCTGAGGTCCCCGTCATCGACCTCTCCACCATACACGGCACCGAGGCCGAGCGCAAAGCCCTCGCCGCCGCCATCCGTGACGCGGCTGAGAACACGGGCTTCTTTTACATCAAGAATCACGGAATCCCAAAGGCCACCATCGACGCGGCCTTCTCGCAGGCGCAGGCCTTTTTCTCGCAGCCGAATGAGAAGAAGGCGCTGGCGACGCAAAAGAAGAGCAAATTCTTCAACGGGTGGACTGAGAAACGCGCTGCGCAGATCTCGCCGACGGAGACAAAGGATCATCGTGAGGGGTTCAGTTTTCGGTATGATCCGCGGTATGACCCCGAGACCAAGGATCCGGATGCCGTGCCAGAGGAGGTGAAGCCATGGATGAAGCATGAGGACTTTGTGTGGGAGGGTACGAGCCATTTGCCCGGGTTCAAGGACGATATGATTACCTACTGGCAGGGCTGTTTGACGCTTGCGAGGAGCTTGATCAGGGCTTTCGCATTAGCGTTGGATGTTCCTGAGAACTATTTTGACGATGTTATTACATATCCCGGAAGGTACGTGATAATATCTTTGACGAGGTCGTGAGCATAGACTGACAACCTTACAGTGATAGCGTCTGCAACTATTACCCCAAGAACACTGAAGCGCAAGACGCCACGATCGACGTTGGCCTGGGCGCTCACACTGACCTGCAGTGCTTCACCCTCCTCTGGCAGGACAGCGTGGGCGGGTTGCAGGTACTCACAAAAGACGGGCAGTGGATCAAGGTGCCGCCAGTTCCCGGCACCTTTGTCATCAACATTGGCGACTTTTTGCAGCGGTTGTCCAACGATAGATTCAAGTCAACGGTCCATCGGGTCTTCAACTACGCTCCCGAGGACCGGTACTCTATGCCCTTTTTCTTTGGGTTTAATCATAATGAACAGTGTTCTGTGCTTCCTACTTGCACGGATGAGAAGAATCCGCCCAAATATGAGCCGATCAGCTGTGGTGAGGTACGTTACAAAGCCCCCCTTTGATACAATGTTAGACTACTGAGTGGTGAGACTGATTTGGTCACAGTGGTGTCGTTTGAGGTTTGAGAGAACATATGAGTTCTCAAGGTCTAAAGACTCCAAATGATGTTTGTTGAAAGGGCCATCTCAGTTGATTCATGACCTCATTGCATGTTACTATACATTACCTATATTAACTCTAACTCTTCAATTCTTCCCGACTTGAAACAAGATCCTACCAATTCGTCTGAGCAAGCGATCTTATTTCGCAAATATCTGCGCCTCCCTAGTTCAAGAAGTCCTACCCGGCTGTATTTGATCACGTCACCTTGGACAGACTTGATGGGCTTGATGTGAAGGTACATCCAAGTAGTATCTTCGCCTTCACCCGCTCTGAGCACTAGAGCAAATACGGCCCCAGCTTCCCAGATTGAAGGAGCAAGACTTGCCGCTCTGTCAGGAAAGTCATGCAACACAGTAATCGGGAACGTTTCGTCTCTTGCTCTTTCACTCAAGTCAGTGAAAACAGCACATCTCAGACCGACAGTCATACCATCGTTGACATAAGTCAGTTCAGCGTAGTATATCGGTTTCTCCATGCTCCCCTCTCGAGGCATTCTGACCTGACTTCGGCAGCTTGCCCAGGACCACGATGGTGTTTCCTTGACCTTCGAAGTTTTGGAGATAGGTTCACTGGAGGGATTTTCTGTATGCCATAGCAAGTCTAAGGGAAGTGACTTCCTCCATATCCCTGCAACGTAATCCTTCATTTCTTGCCCAGTTCGGCGGCTATATTGGATTGCGAGACCCATTATCGCGGGCAGCCTGTCTGATTCTTGAGTTAGGTCTAATGTCGTGTATCTCTCAACCAGCCGGCGCCACCAGTTGCGGAGGTTCCGTGCCGCATGTTCACCCATGTCGTCTAATGAGGCATAGTACGCCATTTTGAGCGGCATCGGCAGGAGTGCATAATTCGGATCCTCTACCCGCTTAGAGTCGTGGAAACGATAGGATCTTTGGTTAACCTGACTCATGTTGCCTTCCTCTCCCTCAAGGTTTAAGTGGCCCGTCATGCCAGAGAGTCTGCCGCATTCGCATCGGGAGCCTTCGTAGCACTCCCACATGACTTCGTTTGGGGCGAAGACGACGAACCTGCGAGAAAGTAGTCTTTCTTGCATCACCCATCCTCTTGTCATCAGATCCAATCTGCTAGGCGTACGAAGACCGTTCTGCTGCATGACATGTTCCCTCCCGGCCATCTCATACTCATTCTCATGATCCGGTAGGCTTTTTCGCAGCATCAGTCTCGGGTTTTGGCGTTGAGGATTGGTAACATCGAATCCCTTGTAGACGCGTTCAGCTTCAGCAAAGCAGCCATCGGGCCCGGCCGCTGCTGCAACAGTGAGGAGTGCACCCTCATAGACAGAACACATCAACTTTGACTCTGCGTTCCAGTCTGCAACGCTATCCTGGATGATGCACAGGCTGTCGATCCAGACGTATCGAATGGGTTCTTCTTCTGGGTGGTCTTTCGCATACCATGAGGCAAAGTCTTTGATGAATATGATGGCGTCCTGGAAGTTCCGGGTAAGAGCAGACCAAGGAACATTCTTCTTCAGCGATTCGATGTTGGTGCTCACACATCGCGGCATCTTGGAAGCTTCTATCCATCGGTGGCTGAGCGCGATGTAGTGGCTTCTTGTGGTGACATGTTCAACCAATCGCATATTGCCTTTGTCTGAGATATTAATCAGACGAGTTGGCATCGGGTGTATGCTGAGTCCACTGCCACAGTCCGGATGCTGCGCGACACATTCCTCGAACCACGTAAAGATCTTTTTGAAAGTATCTGGAGACCCCGTGTGGCCTACGATGGGTGGAGACTCATAGGCATGGGCTACATACACCGGCAGCGGGTTGTAAGCGTTGGGGTCAAGGACTGAGATCAAGTATCGCAGACAGGACTGCATATAACCTTGGGCCGGTGGTAGCGTTGTTTTAAGCAGTTGCAATTTCGATAGTATATAACCGCCTCTTGGCCCTCCTTTCCTTGCGGTAAGAACAATGTTCGTGCCGTCAACGTCTGCGTCGATGTAGAACAGGGCATCTCGCATGTTATTGGAGTCTACGTTGTCGAGAACATGACTGAAGAATGAGATTGTGAAGCGGGCTATCCAGCAGCCGTGACAACGGTTTTGGTACTCTGGTTGCAGTAAGCGGCGATCGGGCTTGAATTTGGGGTCCAGTCCGGTTCGGGGGTCCGGGCCGGGTGGTATGTCAGTGGAGAAGAAGGACAGGCATATCGGGCATTCTTCCGTCTTGTAGATCCAACCAGGCAGAAGCCGCTGCCTCAGCGATGACATGGTGCAGCAGTTACAAGATGGTTAGCCAGGAGGGATAATTGACAACTTGGAACTCGGGTATGGATAGGTTTGCCTGATGTGGGCTGAAAGAAAACACTCCGAAAATCAACGCAAGTCGGTTATCGGGGGCCTGATTTCAAAGAATGACTGCTGAACATGAACAATTTTTAGAATCACTACCCCGCTCGCAGACTCTCCATGGCTCGATGCCTGCATTACATCTGCAGAAGAGGGTGGTATCACGTGGGGCTGTGACACTGGCATTGCAGTAGTGCTGATTGACAATCTATCCGTCTGATAGCCGGCCCATAGATGCAAATCAAAGGGGAAACGGCATAGAGACTTGGCATTTTGCGACCAGGTGAGTTGCTGTGAAGTTGTCTCTTGTCTTAGCTTGCGTTAACTGAATCCGGATAGCTATAATGGTAACTGACTCGATATCACACCTTACTAAGTGAAGAACCGCTACAGAGGAAATGTAAACGGTGCATTCTTTAAGGAGAGATGAATGTCTATTCTTCTCCACCGCGATTGATTCATCAGTCATCACGGATCAAGGTATCATCAGCTCTTCCCGCTCGTAAGTCGTTTGTCTGACTTCAGCTCTCTGCCACGAGCCGATTCGGGCAGGTAGACTGAGGTCCAACCGCATCACTCGGCTAGAAGTCGAACCTCTGTCCGAATTGAGTGCTTGGCCATAACCAACCACTGACGGTTCTCTCTCATCCCGGCACCTGCCCTCAACGCAGACATTGTTATTTTTGTTCGTGCCGTGGCAGCCTGCATTCATCGCCTTCCAGTTTGCGGTTGCTCGTATGCAATTCAACCTTGAATTTTTAGGTGGGGCAATAGTAGATAGGCTTCATTGGTGGGAGTCGAGAGCAAATGGCACTCTACCGCAGATGTGTTTGCGGTTTGGGGGCTGGTGTACTGCAGGTTGTACTTGGCGACCACGGGAGGACCCGTTTGCAGTGCTTCATTGAGTCTTTCCACAACGGTCCAACACCCGTTCAACAAGAACTCGCTGTCATAAAAAGAATTGAAAAGTTGCCCTGGCACCGTCTTGAGCGTTGCAACTTGAAATCTTGCCCCCGATTCGCCGTACCCAAATCCATCATGTTTGGCCAAAGATACAGCCATTTCTCAGAAAGTGGGCTAGACTCTGGCCCCGAAGAAGCACCTCGTGGACGACTCTCAAGGCCAGTGTCCGCAGAAGCTGTCCCACAATTCGTCTCGAGAAATAGGCAAAGCTCAACTGACCTTGACCAAGGGCATGGTATGCGCTCAATAAAAGTTGACCAGACTGAATTACTGCTCACAACTTAACAGGAACCCTTTTGTCAAGCGACGACTTTGGTAGCGCTATGCGCCCAGCAATGGCGAGAAGAGAACAGTTCCAACCCAGACGCTCGCTTAACAACATTGAGGGGAATCCCCTGATTACAGGCCTTCCAGACAATCAGCCTTCCACAGCGAGGTTAAAATCTGGCACGCCTGCTATGAACGTATCAATCAACAGAAAGCCAGTAGCTACATCTACGTTCGACACCATCGATAGCCAAGGTTATCAAAGTTTGAAACGGGGCTATTCAAGTGATGAGCCGCCTAGAAAATCAGAGTGTGAACCATTTACGGCCAAGCCGCTTTGGCGAATATGGGCCTGGGAGGTGTTCTACATATTTCTCAGCATATCCTCCTTCTTTTGTACGTTTTCCAAAGTTTGGCTCTATGAGAATACCGTCGAAGACTTCGTACTAACAATTTTGACTCTAGTGATCGTTGCGGTCCTCTGCAGCTATGACCAACAACCTTTGCCAGACTGGCCGCTGCATATCACGCTCAACACCTTCCTCGCCTTCTTTACTACACTGGCAAAAGCAGCCTTCATGCTTCCTGTATCTGTCGCAATAAGCCAGACGCAATGGTCGTGGTTCCTCAAAGACCGACCTCTTCATGACCTGCAATTGTTCGACCAGGCGAGCAGAGGGCCATGGGGCTCCGTAATGCTGTTGAAACGTATCAGATACAAACACTTCGTTTCTCTTGGTGCCCTTCTGATGATCGTTAGCGCCCTAACTTCACCGGTAACGCAACTCGCCATCAAATATCCTGTCCGAGACTCTGTGGCCCTGCACGAGGAAGCCAAAGCTGCGGCTGTACGCAACATGACGTCGGACGAAGACCGCATGAACTTAGGGGCACGCCGAGCTTTAGTGCTAGCCACTTTGTCTGACAGCACCGATTTCATGGAGCCTATCGCACCCGCAGGCGCGTTCTGCTCTACAGGTAATTGCACCTTTGATCGGTATCAGTCTCTGGGCATTTGCATGAAGACGGCGAACATCACCGAACACCTGAAAGTGGAGGAGTTCGATTCCCCAGACATGATCGACACCCTTGTCTTGGGCTTCCCAAAGCCTGATGCGAAGGTGTGGCGAGCATCTCTCCCTAGTGGCTTGGAAATGGCTCATCAAACACCATTGGCGGCCATGACTGACATGCTCAACGGGAGTGAGACCTTTGCATTCCAAGACGATGAAGATCTCAAGCAAACTAGGATATCTTCTTTCACCGTCATCTACACCAACCCGACCGAGCTGAACGAGACGTGGTATAACGGGCTCTCTAAAGTCGCCGGAGCGCCGTTTGCGTCCGACCTCATCGGCGCAATTTACAATTTTCGACATGAAGCAATGGAGGTCATGTATCATCTGTGCGTTCAAACGTTCGAGACAAGGGTTTCTATGGGTATCGAAAGAACTACTCTTGTCGAGACGTCTGCTGTACCTGTTGAACAAGAGAAACCCTTCTTTCTGGACATGCGGTGCCGGCCACTCCTTGGAGAAGCATCGCGTACGTGCAACCAGAGCATCGACCGTTGGCACGAAACATTGCATCTCAAGGATCCGAGGTTTTTGACAAAGCTTGACGCTGAATCGACTCTCGAGGAGGAACATTACAGTGCAAGCTATTTCTCTTTAGAGAAGATATCCACCATTCTAAAGACCGATATCATGGGCTATGCGAGTGCTAGCTACGTCACCGAAGAGTATCAGGACACAGCCGTTTTCTTCCGTGGACAAGAGTTTCTCAAGACTCTTTTTCAAACTGTCATATATGACTTGAAAAACATCGCCAACTCTACTCTTCGACAAATCGCCTTGAACAATATACACACAAATGTTGCGACCAGTGTATCAACAATGTAAGTCTGCTCGTTAGCCCCTTGTGGCATTGCTCTTAAAGCTTGGACTTCTCTGAACTTTGCTACCAGCATGCGAGTCAATCAACCGCAGAGTTACGCCTTCAACTCTTTCAACATTTCTGGCAAAGCACTAACGCAGGTCTCATACGTTCACATCACTTGGGGATGGATATCTATGCTTGCAGTCGAGATCGTGATGGCTCTGCTATTTCTTGCCCTTACAATCGTCAGCCAAATGAAACTGAATGGTCGACAGGCATCGAGCAGAGAAGAACGTAGTGCATTCCGGGAAGCCAAGAGCTCGTCTTTGGCCATGCTAGTCGCCCTGGACGAAGACTCTCGTGCTAGAGCAGGCGGTGGACTCCGGCCTTTGGGTGAACTTCAAAGCGCTTCCAAGGCTCTAAAGGTTCGATTTGAGGGTCGCCAAATGGTCACGGCTGATGAGATGACTATCGAAACCTCGGAAGTCGGCGATCGTGTCATTTAGTGTATTCAACGAGAAATTTAGGTCTGTTTCCAGATGATATATATGTAGCATTTTGCATGGAAGTTACTAGCACCTTAAGAAGGAGAGCCAGTGGCTCATGGCATTCCATAATAACAATGCCCCGTGTGCCACCATGGTTTTCGTGTAATACTATCAACACCCGAAGTGAAGGAAGCAGCACATCGCATCGACAAACATCTTAATATATGGTAGCTCATGTATTATGTTCTTACTGGTAGGTCAGCTTCATCTGTCTTTGACGCCTAGGCTGCGATCGAGCTGAATCAGTACTCACTAGCAAGGATATCTTCCCGCTTGAGCTTCAGATCATCGTAGCCCAGTTTTAACTCTGCGTCATGATCATCGGGATGTTCAAGATGGATCCAGTCGTTGCCGAATGTTCGAAGACAAGCAACGGTGATCCACAAGTCCTCCATGCTGGCGTGACCGGTACCGCAACCAGCATCCAGCAAGCATTGAGTGATGTAGCCTTCCGGAAGCTTACTAGGCGCATCGAGAAAACATGGTCGCAATATCTCTTTGTCACCGCAATGAGTTTCAGCGATGATGGCGTCACCCATTCGATGTAGGCATTTGGCACGGGGTATCCAAGGCGTAGCGTCCGATGGAAGCGGTGGCGGAGTTGCGGTTGGGTTCGGCTGGTCGAAGCCAACTGTCAACAAGAAAGTTGGCAGTGCGAGAGGAGTAGGACGCATATTCTTAAGTAAAGAGGGATTGACTGATACTTCTTGTGCTGCTATTGGATGCTAGCTGAGCTTCCTAGCGATGATGATGGCGCTGCTGGCTTTTGTTTGATGTTTGGGAATCTTCCAACTCGTATCACTTTCCATGAAATTCTCCAAGCATCCAATGGATTTTTAGCAATGTGGTGGAGCTTTGCTAGGCCATATGAGGCAGCTCTCATCACAAGTGCTGACATGCGCCCATTTGTCTGAGGCACCTGTTTGGATGCCTGACTACCTTATGGTCATACCATCATTCTGTAGGGTGTAGTTGCAGTTAGGATTTAAGCATAAAATAAATCCGACCACTGAAATTTTTTAGTGCTCCTGTAATGATCCAAAGTTTCAAGCAGTTGAATGCCGTGTTAAGTATTCGGGCTAACTAACATTGAGTAAACATCGGTTAGCAAACATTGTTCCATTCCTTTCCTCTTTCGACCCTCGAAGCAGATAGTTAGTGGACGAAAGATCATAATCTACCTGAAAATAGATGATGAGAATGGTCATCTTGAAGGCAATCGACTTATAGAAGGCCACGTCTTCTTGTTCATTCGTCTTGAAGTGGTAACTATTCATCAGCCAGACACCACTGACTCATCGCTCTCCTGCTGATATCTTTGGAACTACCCAGAAATCATACACTCTCACCCCTTCTCCTAATATTCATTAAATAATACTTTAAAACTCATTGACAACAACGCAATCTCCTAGGTCATGGGCAATTAAATCGTCTTACCATTAAATGTTAATTGATGGGGCTTGAACATCGTGTTAGTCTGTTAGACTCTAGGAAAGTGGGTCTCAGCGAGCACGGTGTGAGAGACAAAGAGGTCTTTTGCGCACAGTACTTCTATCCCAGTGAAAATTTCTGGCCTCCAATTACCAGACAGCAAGACCTCCCGAGGCTAATAGAATCGTTGGCGCAAGAAAAGAAACATCGCGATACATCAGCCACGCCGTCCTCCTTATAACACAGGTTCCACCTACTTGCACTGTTGACTTCGTACTCATAATTGGTTGGCGTCATGGCTGCAGGCGGTGATTTTCAGACGACATCGCAAAGATTTTTGTCGTGGTTCAAGTCTTTGCCGGGCGCCACTTTCCATGATGACATTCAGATCGTTGACCTGAGAGGCCAAAACGCCGGGCGAGGAATCAGTAGGTCATTTTGCCTTCTTCTCGTCACGCTGTTGACTAACAAACTCCCAGTGGCCACAAAGGACATCGCACCTGAGACGGTCCTCTTCACCATCCCGAGAAAAAGCATCATCAATGTCGAGACGTCTGAGCTTCCCAAGAAGATTCCTCAAGTCTTTACCGGCAACGATGGAGACGACGAGGATATGGAGAATGAGCCCCTCGACTCGTGGGGTTCTCTTATCCTCGTCATGATCTATGAGTACCTCCAGGGCGATGCTTCACCCTGGAAGCCTTATTTTGAGGTCCTTCCCGAAAAGTTTGACACACTCATGTTCTGGGAGACTTCTGAGCTCGAATATCTCAAAGGAAGCGCTAGTTTGTCAAAGATTGGAAAGGAGGAAGCCGATGATATGTTCCGTTCGCGTATCCTGTCGGTCATCGCAGCCAACCCAGCCGTCTTCTACCCTGCAGGTGCCTCTGAAATGGCCGAAGCAGAGCTTCTGCAATTGGCTCACCGCATGGGCAGCATCATCATGGCTTATGCCTTTGACTTGGAGAACGAAGAGGAGCCGGAAGAAGAGGAAGAGGAATGGGTTGAGGACCGCGAGGGCAAGTCAATGCTGGGTATGGTACCCATGGCTGATATTTTGAACGCTGATGCAGAGTTCAACGTGAGTAGTTCTCTTCTTTCGTCCTTCTGACATTTTACCAACGCTAATGTCTTGGCAGGCTCATGTCAATCACGGTGATGATGACCTCAGCGTCACCGCTCTGCGAACAATTCGTGCAGGAGAGGAGATTCTGAACTATTACGGGCCTCACCCGAATTCTGAGTTGCTCAGAAGATACGGCTATGTCACTCCCAAGCATTCTCGTTACGATGTGGTTGAGATTCCGTGGGACCTGGTCCAGTCTGTGCTCAATGAACAGTTGAAGCTCACTGACGAGGTCTGGAAGCAAGTGGTACGTGTGGAAAATGTTCAATCAGAGGAAAAGATGAATCAAACTAACGGGAGTGCAGGGAGAATACATAGATCCTGAAGACCTCGAGGATGTATTTGTCCTCGAGCGTGAGTCAGGAGAGCCAGACTCGGAGGGGCGACTCACAACACCCGCCAAGGTCCAAGAGGTTTCTGCTGAGCTTGAGGAGCAGCTGAAGGGTATCCTGAAGCTTCTCAAGAAGATGAATGCTGATCTTATTCCCGACAAGCGGAAACGCGATGAGATTTACCAGCACGTTGTTGTGTCCACCCTGCAAAAGCTTCTGGCGCAGTACCCGACGACAGCTGAGCAAGATGAGGCTTTGCTGGCATCGGGCAGCTTGACAACTCGACAGAGAATGGCTGTTGAGGTAAGACTCGGCGAGAAGCGCCTTCTGAAGGAGGCCCTTCAAGTGGTGGGTACCAGCGGTTCTGTGGAGGAAGCTGCTGGCGAGGAAGAGGCGGACAGAGCTTCCAAGAGGGTGCGGCATTAGTCTCTTTCCGCACGCACAGAACGAGTAGAGGAACGAAGCCAGGCGGGAAAGTATGTAGTTGCCTTGTACTCAACCGGCCGGGAGTTGCCTGGCTGGGAAATGTCAAATTCAACGTCACACAAACATTCCAACTTACACCGCTTGATGGTGTGTGCCTCCGGAAACGCAAGTTGTTGTCTCCTTTCCCTCTATTATTTATTGGCAGTGCATTTCTCTCGACTCTGTGCCGCAATCGAAAGCCCATTTCGTCGGATATATCGGAAATCCTGGCCGTACCAAGCCACTGGCCATGTCGCCGTACCGGTAGTCAGAGACATGCCCACCAACTGCGGCCCTCCCAACATGGCGTTGGTCCGCCATAATTTGCTGTTGGCCAGCGAAACCAGTTGGCGTCACTCCAAATAAACCCCCGCACTTGAGCTGACCGGTTCTTAGCTTAGAGGGGGATGTTTCCACCCGATAGGCCCTTCTGGACGCCCGATATCGTCCGATTACAGTCGATGACGAAGGACTACGGATGGACGGGACACTCCAAGCCAGCCTGCCACACACCGGTTCATGAATACATGAGTCTTTGATAGGATCTTGGAACAAATATCGATGGCGCTTGCTCCAGAAAGGCCTATGAATCTTGAAGGACGAGGCCTTGAAGGCTTTGTGCCACCTCTTTCTCTCAGCGAAGTGCTACGAGGAGGATTCTCACCGAGATCACACAGACATGCCCATCCAATGTTGTTCCAATATCTCGTCCCGGATGAGTTCAAAAACCACGATGTCAGAGAGACGTTTGATCTCATCAAATACCAGGAGGACATAAAACAAGTCATTTCGCACTCTATAGACAGTGGCGTCGAGCATGATTCTGATTTCGCTTCTCAAGTTCTCCTATGCTAGTCCACGAGATAGACGAAACCAACTGGCGTTTGGTGCGATTCAAAGGTCGTATGCACTGCTTGGTACCCAATCTTTCCTGCGGCCGCTACACGCTCCCCACCGCGCGTCAACCTTGCCTACTTCGCGTCTTCGGCAATGTCCCAGAGATGCCACGTCGAGCCTTCACAACAAATGGAATGTTTAACCGATCACGCTTTTCAAGGTTTCATTCGGTGCAATAGGCAGCCGGTGGTTGTTGGGCATCATGATCTGAGGGACATTTGGACGAATAACGCTGCACTCTATTGCAGTGATGGCGGAATCTGGCCCCTCGACTGTGGCCAGGTCATAGCCAGGGAAGGAGGTGTTATGTTTCCTTCGACTAGGGATCCATGACCGAAGAAGAATCAGCTCGTCGATACGGCTGTCGAGTCGACAGCCACAATCCTTCACGGATCCCACCTCGATTCAGTTTCTGTCCGAACCTCTCCAGCGTCGACGACCGAGCCCGAGCTCCCGAAGCTGGGCCAAAGAAGTAAAATCGTCGACAACCTCATTGGCTCCAGATTCGTTCATCCCAATCGCACACATGGACCTGATTGGTTTAGCGTCATGCAAGTCATACCAACATCCACCTCATGGGTGACAACCTTACACGCTTGATCTAGTGTCGATGCCTGCACTCCTGCAATCACGTTCGACGATGTTAACGCCCACACTTGGAGTTGCAGGAGGACTTGAGCATCTTGGACCTGGATTTCAACCCAACAGCAAGCAGGCCATTGTATTACTCCAGGACAGACGTGCCCCAATGAGCAACTGGCGGCACAAGAGTCAGCCAAGTTCTATTCGTTGGGTTGTGACGGTTCAAAGGCAACCACAGCCGAGGAAACAGCGAAACCCGCATTCTCGAGAATCCCATGCCTTCTCATCTTGAAATCGCATACCTGTGTCTCTGCAGTGCGCCATGCAGTCATTCTTCACCGGCGCAACGTGGCCGAGTGCAGACCAAACGACATGTGACCACGGGACCTACGCCTCCGTCGCGATCAGGAAATTTGAGGTCGATCAGAACACTGCGTTTCTGTCTCACGCGTGTCCATTGTCGTCAACAAGGCGTCAGAAACTTTGGATTGGGCACTTGTGATCGTCAAAACCAGGTTGTCCCAATCGAAGCCTGGACTTGTAGCATGCTCGGCGCTGCAAGTAAGGATATGGGTTGCATCCTTGACGCATCGCAAGTTGAAGAATATCAGACCACCTTTTCGGGCATGGTCGACGACGTCGTCAGGCCCCAAGGTGCAATAGTCGCTTAATACCCGGGAATCCATCATCTCTGTCATTTCTGACGAGATCACTGAAATCTCACTTGACAGTAGCGACTGTCATCCAGCTAGAATAGCAGCAAACATCGTGGGCTTGGTATCCAGCCTCTAGCGCTAGCACTCCGAGCCACTGCCTGCTGAAACTTTGTGGAAACAAGAAATGCATTCTCAGTCGAGTGTAAGTGCCCACCTCCTGCCTACCTCGGACTAATACGATGACTGACAGAGATAGCGGAGTGGAAGCCGTAAGCACGGGAGGCGAAGTGACAAGAAGGACAAAGATCACAAGCCAAGACAATCCAGTGGGAGACAGGAGGCCGTCCCTGACATCTACTTCAGTTTTCTCTTTGTAGTGAACGAACTCAATATTCTTGATGGATACAACCTTGGCGATTCCTGCGGCAACACTCGCCCACCTGACTCCGCCGATGGCTATGGTGAGGAGAGAGCGGGCATTGTTTGGCGGTATACGGACGGGGTCATCGCTCCGGCTGGAAATGAATTCTTCTGGAACCGTGAGGCAATGGGACGTCCTGGGGCAATTTGTTCTCAGCTACTTGGAGCGGAAGAGCCGACTGCCCTGCAGGAATACAAGACTTATAGCGTCTTCAACTGTTGGCGGTTCCTTCCTTGCTTGGTTACCAACGTTGATATATCAGCTGTGGACGAGCCCTATCCAGGTGGGTTTCACAGCATCGCCTTTGAAAAGCCAGACCAAACAGCCCCAGGTGTTACTCGGATCGTCTCTCCCGGCGGCCCCCAAAGACATGTATCTGGAACCCAGCCGTCTTGGATACCCCATCTCCTGCCACACACATTCGCCACGCCGGATTCTTCAGCTCCCCGATCCATAGGTTTGGGCGGTGATTTGCCTATCATCCTCGCCCTCTTGGCTCTGATGAAAAGGCCGGGAGACACAGAGCGAGTTTTCTGGGATGGGCTCTGGAATAGGAACGGATTTCATGAGCGGCGATCTTCTCGTGCTGGTCAGTAAATTGCTTCTTCTCGGAACGCCGTATTACACACGTCAAAGTATATGCTGACTATAATAGACCCTGATCCCACTGGTTCTCCGAGAGGTGTAATGGTGCAGATCTGTTGTGATTCCTGCAATGACAACTCGACTACGGAGATGATTGAAGGGTTCGAGGCCAGATGCTGCGTCATCTTCGGCTGAGCTCCCCCTTTCTCATTCATGCCGTTTCACAACGTCTCATCGTGTCTTCTGTTTTTGGCCCGGCGTTGTCTCGACAGCACATATACCCAATTCAACCAGCAGTAACGAATTCCCAACTATCAAGTATAGTGCTCTCAGCGTCAAGGAAATCTTGTGATGCTCAGGTTCAATGAATGGCATCGGAAATGAGAGATGATGCTCTTTCAGGGGCAGGCACATGCGGGACATGTTTCCTAAGGCGCACGCATCTTTGAAATATTGAACTTTACGTCATCATTGAAAGCTTTCTCCTTCTTGTCCTAGTGAACGCGGGTTATCTACTTGACCCAGTAGGTACTCATCCAACGGCTCTTGAGAGCCACGAAGCGTTGACGCATCTACCCCGCCCCCAACGGATGTGTCTATGGCCCATGCCCACCAGCCAACATGTGTTTTGTGTAACCTCAATTCACTTTTTCGCTCAATAAAATAGTAATGCATCGATGGAAAATGTACTCCCTTCGAGCTCGTATTGCGTTACAACTAAGCCGATACCCGCTCGCCTCATACTGCGTCAGGCAACCTCACAGCTATGTCTCCTGACTGGGTGATGTATCTGACCCAAGGCAACGAGGGATATTGCAGCTGTGACAAGTTAGCAAATGACAACCACTGGAACTCCTCGAAGGAGAAAGACTTACCTTTGGCTCTGTAATCTTGAGGTACCGCACTTGGATACCACTCGTTGTGAAATAGGGGATCTCAAACTTGACCTGGATCGGCCTCTTGGCTCCCTTGCCAGGCGCACCAACACCACCCATACTACCGCCGAAACCACCAGTCATACCACCACCGTGCTCGTCATCGCCTCGTACCGAAGGCAGTCCCAACTCTGCTCTCATCAAGAACTCCTTGTTGCCTCCAAACTGCTTGATCTTCCACACGATGGCGCTCTGTTCAGGGGCGTAGTGGACGGCGCCAATGTTGGTGCGGAAGCGAGGAGTGTCGGCATCATCGGGGACTGGAACGATAATCTCAACGTTGTTGGCCGTACTCCTCCTCTTGAATTGCGATCTGGCCTTGAGCATGTACTCGACTCGCGACCCGCTATGGCTCTCGACAACACATTCGACCCAAATCAGGGGTTTGACCTGGGTGTTGAGGCGGTAGCTCATGAGCTCGAACTCTCCGTCCGGGGGGATGAAGGAAATGGTCCTATCGTTCTCGAAGCGTGACAGCCGCACACACTGGTGGAATTTGACGTCCTCCATCTCAATAGCCTTGCCGCGTGTCGTTCGGCCTGTTGTCTCGAACATGACCTTGTCGTTCAGGCCCAGGCGGAGCTCAGGCATACCGCTGAGATAGCACTTCATCTTGATGGCGCCCAGGATCTCACTGCGCAGGACGTTGCCGTTGGCGCTAACGAGAAGGTTGAGACTCTCGACGACGTCGAGGAAGACCTCGTTCTTGCGGTAGCGAATACCCTCGGAACGCCATGAGACAGCGTTTGTGACGGCGATGGGCGGGCGGGCCTGGATCTCGAGCTTGTGGGATTCTTGGGTGATGTACTCCTGGAGGATCTTGGACTCGGTAGTCTGGGGGTAGCCAAAGTCCATCATCTCGTCGAGAAGCTCGTAGATGATGACAAAGTTGTCGCGGATGGACTCTTCCTCAAGGGCCTTGAAGTACTCGGTGAAGACTTCGACAATCTTGTGAAGGAATAGGAGGATCTCGGCAGCGTTGGTGTTTCGTTTCGTCAGGGCAAGGAGGTATAGGTTGTTGTGTCGGATGTAAAGGTACTGGAATTCGCGTCTCGTCAGTCAAGATGCCACTTGCGACGCTGGAGCGCAGATAGCTACAATTCGGCACGTACGTTGATACCCTCGTGCGAGAAGCATGGTGGGACAGCTGATGATTCTTCTTCTGCTTCGCTGAGAAGGACGGGGAACTTCTCGACAGCTGACATGGGAATGTCACCGCGGTAGTTTCGGGCAAGAAGGGTCTATTGCAAGCCAGTATCAGCATTTTTGAACGTCTCAGATATCAGGTCAGTTTCGTAGTGCGCACCTTGCCCTTCAAGTCGAGGAAGAACACGGCGGAAGCCATGATGAAGTGGTTGCCAAGGCGGGGGATCGAGGGGCAGGCGCAGAGGCGGTGGGAGTCAATTGGCACGCTGGCCAGAGGAATTATGGCAGTGAGGAGGATGTTTTCATGCAGTTGGTACAGAAGGGCAGCTCGTGATGGTATTAAATGATCAAATGGTGGAGGTGGACGCTGTCATTATTCGCGGGTCGTGCAGTTGATGAACCGCGCGTTGACAGATAGCTGGCGATATTGAAACCACGATGTCTCCTTGGAGTCGGAAGGGCACGGACCAGCACAATGACAGCCTTACCTCTTGGGAAAGCAAGCTGTCGTGCAGCCACATATGGCTGGGGGTCAGACTGTGGCTGTTGCCGCTTGTCTTATGTAAGTAACATCCCAAGGGCAAAAGTAGGTTTACGTAAGGTAAGTTTTCAGAGGTAAGTCACATGACCTGCAGCTCTCAGAGTGGGTCTGTGGTTTGCTTACATCGGGCCAAAATTTTCACGATGTTTCTTCCTTTCCTTCTTTTCCTCACTACCGCGTCCTTTTAGACAGTGCAGCGCATTATTACAACCACATTTGGACTGGCATTCTGCTGGGCTCATTCGTGTCGTCGTTGATGTGAATTGCGATTTCGTGACGCGCAGAGGAAACCTTCCGGTTCCATAAGAGCTGCCCATGCATTTCTCTTCGCTTTCGAGTGAAGAGAACAGTTGCCAGGGCGGCGTCAGAGGTGCCATACATACTATCAAAATGATGTCTTATTTCTGTTGTGATTTACGAGACGAAACGGTTGCTACATTTACCGACTGCTGGACTGCAGTTACTTCGGGTAAATCTTAGCAGGAGATCTTGATCAAGACAAGATCTCGGTAGACGCACTTGACGAGTAAGCTTCCATGCATGGAACACATCTTGTGTTCCTGACAGAAGCAATCGCCGAGGCTCCTGCTTCGAAGCTCAACAAGTCTTGACAGGTGCTCGTACGCTTGTTTGAAGCTAAGGGTCCTCTTTAAGCTGGGAAGCCTCATGCCATGTCCTCCTGACAGCCTCTACGACAAGGAAAAGGTTGCAATGCACGACCGGCTCGCCGGTTGTCAGATCTAGAGAGACACCAGTCAAAAAACACAAACGCCTCCCGAACCAAGATGGTTAATGTCTCTCGGCTTTCGGGGGGTTATAAGAAGCCTACTACGTACTGCCGGGGAAGTGCCAAAAGGTACGAGAAAGGCTTGAATAGTCTTCGACGATGTCAGCTGGCTCTTGCGTGCTCTGAGCTCGTGCAGCGTGCGCCGAGGGCCGTGGAAACGCCGCTGATCCACCAGCTCGGGTCTGAGATGCCATCACATGGCCACCATTTGTGGGAGATAACTAGTCAGGACGGGCGGGTAGCAGATAGAACTGAGTCGTGCGATGCAAGGCGAGCAGGCAAGTAAGCCGGCGGGCAGCAGCTGGGAACTTGAAAGAAGAGCTTGGAAGTTGTGGGTTTTCCATTGTGGGAATCAGCGCAGCTCGGCACCTCGATGTCGATGGTGAATACTGATAAGGCCTGGTGGGTTAAGGTGAGAGAGGTTGCATTGGTGCTTCAAGTGCGTGATTGGGCGTCGGTTTCGCAAGATTCGTGTAAATTGGATCTTGCAATCCAATCAGCCAATACAGGTTACCGGCTGTTACTCTTGCAAAGCAAATCGGAAAGACCACAACGGCTACACACCTGACGTGTGGTGGTGTACCTTGATTTGCATGTGGTGTTGGTGTACTACGTACAGACGGCAACGGCAGAATCTCGGATGACGGAGTGGTAGAAGAAAAAAACGAAGAAGGGCATGGTAGATCCATGAAGAAGGCGTCACAGAGAAGAACGTCAGCGGGAACAACTGGACCCTTGGGCGGATCTCGAGAAAATTACCATGGTCATCCGGCAACCTATTCTGCAAAGTCCCACCAATTCCCCTCCAAGAATCAAGAGTCAGCAGAGTGGCAGCAAATCGCACGTGAATATGGGCCTTGAACGGCAGCTGTGGGATGATTGCCTGAGCTACCTTACGGATACGGTATCGCGAATTTGTGAGGCCCGGGTTGAGAAAGCTTTCTGGGGCAGGCAAAACTGGCAGACACACAGTGAAAGGCAAGAACCAAACTAAACTTGCGAGGCTCAAGGTAGGTAGGGCGGAAGCTGCAAGTTGCGGATGCCTTTTTGGAGAGACAGGTGACCAGAAACGCGTCTCAAGTGCGGGCTGGGAATCCCTAACTTGCGGAAGGCTCCTGAGCCGTGGGTTCTTCCCCTCTGTGTGTGCCCCGTATGTCTCTTTCCAGTTTTTTTCTTCTCCTTCGTTTTCACATGGAAAGGGTGAGTCCGTGCCCCAGGGTGACGTAGCAGTAAGAAAGCGACAGTCCAATCAAACAGCGAGGAAGCCTCGTTTGTGCCTGGGGCCGAATGCCGGCTGGGCGACCCGGCCACCGCCCGTTGTCAGTTGATGCCTTGTGACATAGACATCCGGGAGTCCAACCTGGTAGCATCAAGGTGAGAAACACGGCAGAAAGCTTAACACAACCCACTTCTGCACATGCTAAGTTACTTGTTCATCCCGTCCAACCCGGCCAGATGCATGTGATGACGGCCCCAACAACTCTGACACGTGCTTCCCCAACTTTGGCCCTGATCTCCTGTTCCCCCCCTCGAGTCTTTCCCAGGCTTGCCCCCTGTTGTGTGTCCCAGATCACAGGCTAAAGGTAGGGTCTCTTACTGGCGAAGGCACCCGGTGCACCACAGTACGAATCCCTATAAGTCACAACCAGGAAGAGGCCATCAGCTGTTGGCTGGAAGAATAGCTTGCAGGATTCGTTGTTGGACGATCAGCGAAACGGTCATCCTCACTTTTGTTACAAGCGGTCTGGGCGCAAACTGACAACTAAAAGTCCAAGGTCTCAGCCTAGTAGTCTTCACATTCCGGTCATTGCAGTCAAAACCTGATGGTGGCTCAAGAAAAAAAAAGAAAAAAAAAAGAAAGAAAGACAATATTCCATGCGACAACGAGGTCAGTTGGTCTTGGTCGGCAAACCCAAAATGCGGTCTGCACTATGCAGACGTCAGGCCAGCCAGCGGCGCATCGTCAGACAAGAGCGAACCCGACAGCACACCCTTACAACCTATGTAGACACCAATTGGTGTATGGCTATATTCACACTGTACCCCTACCCCAACGGTAGCTGTGGCAATGGCACTCTCTGAATCCCGTTTCTGTCACGGCATTCCTGCAGACTCAGAGTCTGGCCTTGAATCTGCTAAGGTTCGTGTCTGTTTCTGTAACCGACTCCCACCCATCATCGTCGGCTATTTTTCTTGCTGCTGGCCCGGGCAAAGCATATGGTCAACGGATACTGGATAGTGATACGGATATCCAGCACGAATACCACCTCAGTTCTTCTACATGGGTACGGGGTACAAATCCATACGATGAGCTAGCTACCTTGCGCGAGACTGCGAGTATCTACTCCGTACCTAGGATACACTATTGAGTCGCGGCTTGTCTGCTTAGTTCCCAACTGCCTTCCATTGGTCTCCAGAGTACTGACAGATGTCAGCAGCAAGGTACTCCGTAGCGTTGGCCCGTATCTCTGTCTCGAGTTTAGCGGCTGCCAGTGCGAAACAGTGCCTCGGACCCTGCAGACTCCAGCGACATGGACCGCAGACGGTGCCGCCTGACCTGTCCCGAACGGGAACGTGGACTCGCGTGTGGGCGATGATTGGGTCTTGCGTCTGCCGTCGACCCCCCTGCTCGTCGAGCGGCGTAGTTCGCGTTATCCGGAGTACAGCACTGTATTTACCGTCACTGAGGAGTCGAAAGGCTCGAGACACAGGACGACGAGATAGGAACCTCAGGGCCATGCTTGGGCCTTGGGATGTGGGCTGGCTTGATGCTGGTTCTCACACATGATCTGCTTATACATAGACGAATAGTGTGAGTGCGATGTACCCGCCCAAGTCAAGTCAGCCACAATCACGGTGCCGAGAAGTCTCTTCCGGTCAGGCCCCCCACGGAACGACTCAAGCGAGAGGCACAATACCTTGGTCAATTCGCTGGCTGGGCAGCGAGATGGACGGGCAGAAAACAGTACCAACAACAGCGCATAGCATGACCTATTACCTGGACCTTCACATGGGGAACTCGGAAGTCGGAGCAACCAGCACTACTCCGTACTGCGAGAGACCAAAGCCGAGTGACAGAGCTTGAGGAAATTAGCCGCCTGTTTCCCCCCGTATGCGTACGGCTGACGGACACTTTCCCGTGTCCGTCTCATGTCTTTTTTCCCCACGGGAAAGCTTCTAGTTTAGCACTGGAGAAAGTTAGTTGGCGCAAGATCTGAAGGGGCAAGTGATTACCTAGCTTTCAATACAAGAGCGACTTTCCACAGCAAGCTCTGATTGAATATAACAGATTGATTGTTTCCATTGCTTAGGTACTGAAGTGCCCAAAGGCCCCGTACCTTACCCAAGACCGACTCCGTTGTGGTCCCCCCCGGCCCCCATTTGTACCTTATCCATTCACCATCTGGAACCATGAGACTGGCCAAGGTACAGAGCCGGGTACTGCAAGCCAAGTACATGTGGTTTCCAGATGGGGGCAATTTGTAGTGTGAAGCAAAGACAGAAGTGACTTGAGAAACCAAGGTACCTTCAAGTATCCCAGCCCACCACATGCGCCAGTGACCCCTTCTCGTTCCCGCCGCAATGGGTGTGGCCCGCGTGCCTGCCAGCTGCGGTGTTGTCGCCGCCTGCCTCCTGCCTCTCTTTCGCTTTTGGGGAGGCACGAGGTACGTGACTACCTCGTTCCTCGCATTGTGAGCGTCGCCCCTTCCTGTCCCGAGTCTTTCGACCTCCCCCGTCCCCCATCGTCGCCCGTCCCGTCCGTCCATCCTCACCCTGGGTGCGCTCTGGTGCGGCATCATCCTCCCACCACCGCCACCACAACCACATCCACCTCTTCTCTCCCACCCCCCGTCAATCAAATCAAGTAATTCATCAATCCGTCAATCCATCAATCACCCGTCACCCAAATCGACAGAACACCACCACCCCCCGGCATACCTCCCTCCACCTTTCGGTATCTCTTACCCTCGACATCTACTACGGTTCCTGGTCTCCCGCTTGCCGCACACACTCCCATTCAACTCTTACACCCACATACCTACACACGCATTTTCCAAACACACGCAATCCTTTCCCCTCGATCGAGGGAACATACTATTTACCGTATAGTAATAATAGAGGTGCCCTCCAACGGGTACACGCACACCAACCCTCCCCCCAGCGCTACGCTCCGCGCTACTTTACAAGATACACGGACCGGACTCATCCCACCACCACACGCTACGCCTACGATTACCACCACCATCCCTCCCTACCTCGCTTCTCCAGATCCGCCCTCCACTCGGTCGTCCCCCGAAACCACATCTCCTGCCGCCTCGCTCCCTTGTTCGTTCGTTGGCTTCGAAATCCGCTCCATCCTCCTGCCTGTCCTTCGCCACCTTTGGCCCAAACCGTACTACATGAACCTCTCTTGCGCCGCCCGAAGCCACTTTCACCCCTTCGTCTGCTCTCCCTCACGTTCGTTCTGACCCGCGCGCCTGCACACTGCTGCACCGAGGCAGACTACAACATTCCCTAAAGTCGACTGGGAAATCTGCAAAAAATTCAGAACCACAACGGCCTCGGGACACGAGAGTCATATCTCCACTCATGCCAGTCCATAGTTGACCGCTGAGACAGCCGCGCCGGTCTCGCTCCTCCCTCTCTTGCTGCTTCTCTGCCGACCCCCTCCCCGCGAAGTCTCGAGCCGCCGTCCGAATATACTTTGCGAAATGGATTTGAGCCAGAGCATGAGCCAGAGCCAAAATCACATGCTGCACGGGCCTGCGCCTGAAGACCGCCAGCTGCCGCCATCCTCCTCATCCCTCACCCACACGCACCACTTCCGCCCACCTGCTTCTGCTTCTGCTTCTGCGTCTACCTCTACGTCGGCTTCTGCTTCCATCTCCACCACCTCTCAACCCAACAAGCACGTCCTCTCTCACGCTCGCTTTGATCCGACACATCTCCCGTCCCAGCTGCCTTCATATGCTCCCCCGAGCTATGCGCATGCCCAATCCCACGATTCCAACCTGCTGAGGTTTCCCGACGCCCCGACTACCGAGCTTGCACCCATCCTTCCTGCCGCCAAACACAATGATAACGTCGGTCACAACCTGCCATCTCTCTCGTCCGTGACAGGTCCCCCGCCCCCGCGGTTCACTTCCATCGTCGCCCAATCTCAACCTATCGAAGCGCAGCAGCAGCAGCAACATCAACATCAGCATCACCAGCCGCAATCACAACCCCAACCAACTACATCCTCCCTGAAGCGGTCCTCGACGACAACAGTACCCCTCACCCACTGGCCGAGCCTCAACCCCCTCACAACGTATTATACACCTAGTCATGCCCAGTCCGCCGACTCGCCTGCGCGAATGGATCTCGACGTAGTCAGCAATAGCGCCATGAGCGCAGCATCCCCAGACCGGTTTTACGAAGGACGCGCTGCCAGTGTCAGTCTGGACGACCCCGACGTGCGCATGGCAGCTGAAGCGCTTGGGGATCTGCGAGCCGGTTCGTCGTTTGCGAACCTCCTCTTGTGCCGAATGACGAAAGCTAACATGTCTAGACTTCATTAACTCCCCTCCCGCCCGTCACACACCTCTACCGAGAGCCTCGCCGGCCGTGTCAATCACCTCGAATCCACAACTCAAGTCTGAAGAACCCTTATTCTCACTTCTGACAACATCCCACCCGTTACTCGCGACCACTATCGAAGGTGCCACATCGGCTTACAATAACTCCAAAAACTTTTCCCCGAGATTCAAATCTAGCGCCGAATATGTGGAGGGTTACTTGACGCCCATTGCCAACACTGTCGGCACGGTTGGACGGAAGACAGGTGTTGAAGGTGGCGTACGCTGGTTTCTCGGCGCCGGTCGACGGCATCAGTCCAATGACATTGAAGCTGCCGACGGAGGGTCTCATAAGCGGCGCAAGGTTGACACGGGAGAAGACTTGGCTAGGCTCATGATTGATGCACAGAGCAACATGATGCCTGACGTGGACTCTCCCCGTGATCCATATGTGTTCAAGCACGACCGTCGACTTTCGCGAGCTAGCACAATCGATACCCTGCCGGCGTATGACGACTACCGGTCCCCGGCCTACAGTGAGAACGAAAAGGCCGAGCGACCCACATCATCAAATGCTGCTTGGCAGTCTCGCTTAATCATGTCTACCTCGGGTCTCAGTGTTGCTATGAGCGACGAGAGTCTCAGGAGCTTGAAGTATTGTCTACGATGGCTGCGGTGGGCGAACGAGCATATTGGTGGGGTTATCAACAATCTCAAGACGACTCTTGAACAATTCGAGAAGCCGGGTCAGCCCCAACAGGAAGAGCAGACTGCAGTCACTAACGATGGCGACCATGTCATGGCTGACAGCCATCCCGAGCCAATGTCTGAGCAGGAGCGCACAATCCTGGCCGCCAAGATTGCTTCACTCAAAGGTGACGTTCTGAAGACACTACAGAATGTAATCGTCACCGTTTCCAAATACGCTGGCGGGGCCCTCCCCGAAAACGCTCGTCTGTTGGTTCGCCGTCACCTGACTACGCTGCCACAGCGATTCCGTTATGCTAGCATGGTTGAACACCAACAGGGAGAGAAGGGTAGTGACCAGGAGGCGATGCGCGAAGGCGCTCATCGTGTACTTGTTCTAGCTAAAGAGGGTCTCGACATGATGTCGCAAGTCAGTGGAGTCCTTGATGGCACCATTGTCAGTGCCGAGGAATGGTGTGAAAGACTTGGGAGGAAGAAGCGGGATCAACGCGAGGCTGTCCTACCGCAATCTCAACCTCAAGAGGGTGATGTCAAGGTTGCCCTTGTTTGAGTGAGCAACGATTTCCTACGACATTGGTCCAAGAACCACAAATGACAAGGCGGTCGGGTTACTCTTTCCTTTTATAATCTCTTCCCAAAACCACCAAGTGGATGATTTGAACGGCGCAGAAATGGACATGGAAAAAGAAAAAACAAGAGCAAAACGTGGACGAAAATGCGCTGCCGCAGCAGACGCAAGACTCACAACAATGATACCAAACAGAGGACACCCTCACCATTACCTACTACTACTTCTCTTCCAGTATACCATATCACATCCTACTACTATCAATTTTTCCTCAAAACTACAAACACATCCAACACGGACATTTTTTTTTTCCTTCTCATATTTTGTTGATTATGCTATGATTCTTGTTCATTTGGCAGTTCATCTTTGTTGCCCGGTTCTCAATGTGTCATTTTCTGGATCACGGTATTAATAGGACGGTCTACAGAGTCCTGGGGCGTCTTCGTATTTGCACTTAGCTTCAAGCTTGGATTCGCTATGTACAGAGCTTGCGCAATATTTGCACAAAGCAAAGCCAATCTATGTGTCAAGAATATGAACACTTGTCAACACCTTTTACTGAGTTCTCGACGATATCCGTGATTCGACCAAGTAAGGTTCCCCCAAAGGCTTCGCTAGATATGTTCATGGCTACGATAGCCTTCCTATGATTTCGACGAAACATGGTTCCGAAGCCTGCCGGGACGCTGCGTGCCGTCAAACGTGTTCCCTCCTCGCAGGCCAAACATCATCTGGTGAACCCAGCGCGCGGCAGAGTCCAGGGGTATTTGCGACCTTAAACTCAGCAATGCAGTATCCCATGAAGGGATTAGCATCCGAGGATTGCGAATACGGCGACGGGAAGCAATTTGAGACCGGTGTCCTGAGAGTTTCTGCGAGGCTGAGATTAGTAGTCGAGCCAAGATTGGTGCACGGGATCCGGGGAAGAGCATTGATGTCCCGGACGGACCAGGCGATTGAAGGGCTATTCCGCGGCACCATGCCTTCTCATTCTCTTTTCTGAGCTTCTGATAGGGCAAGGCACGCGGAGGTTTCATAAACCTCCGTCCAAAAGACCTTTTGAGCATTGCGATCTCTTTATCCGTTGTCCTGTCTGCCACCAGATACGGAAGGCTCCTAAATAGTCTGATTATCCTGTCTGAACCTCGGAATAAAGAAAGCTTCTTCAGAATCCGGGGCTCTATTCTCGTCTGTTGACGGGCGGATATCGGATTCGGTGGATCAAACAGCTTTCGTCTACCCCAGGCGAAGTATTTCAGAATCCAGACTATCAGATTCTTATGCATGTGGCCAAGGGATATTGTCTTGATGAGATGAGAAGAATAGAAACGAGCACAAGAGCCTTAGTTAAAGTGGACAGACATCAACGCTGGCCTCGTGGCATCAGAGAAGGTTGACAGCGTGGTCGGCGAACGTATGACCACTGGAGGAGGCACGGCGACGGTGGTACTGTACAGTAAACGGAACGTGGGAATACTTGATATGGACTTTATCCTCTAGAGTTCGACAGAGACACGTGAAATGGAGGTGAATGTTCTTTGAGATAAGCTTCCGTCGACCTAGCTGCATAGATCACACGTAATGACTCAGCCAACAGGCCGTTCCAACAACAACTCAGTGCTTACAGAAAGCAGAGCCCTTACCCACGATTCTTTGACACATGTACTCTTTCAATGATTACCTGAAATACGGCTGCAAGATTAGACAAAGAGTTGCAATTACAGTTCGTCCCTAATAACCCGAAAAGACACAACATTGCTTCAACTGAATCACGTTACTCTCCAGACAGATCGAGAACGCCACAGTCAGCTTAGGCTTTGAGAGAGCCCACAAAGGCGTTGAAGTTATACTTCTGACAAGCACCGCTGATCTCCTTGCTGCTCGTGCCCCCGAGAATCGGAACTCCGTTCCGGGCTACTGAGAACTTCTGGGCACCGATGCCCATGGTGAAGTTAGTGGTCTGAATCCCCGCGCCAACGGGCACCGTGACCGGCGCCTGGCCGCCGCTGGTGACGGTGAGCGTGGCGGGCTCCGTAAGCATCGTGGCCACGAAGACCGCGTCGGCGAGGTACTGGATCCCGTTGGGGGCGCCGAGGGTGTCGTTTGTGCATACCGTGTTCTTGGGCGTTGGGCGGTACCAGTAGACCAGCTCGTCATTGACAACGGTGGGCTTGTCGGCTCCGGACTTGTAGGCTGCTATATAGGGCTTCATAAGGGTGCGCCAGGCGTCGTGGGGGAAGCCGGTTGCCCAGGCGGAGGAGCCGTCGTCGGAGTGATTTGGTTGTGAGCCGCTTGAAGATGTCAGCTCCTAATTCTGTGCATCATTTGATTTATCTTGGGTTCACTTACGAGATGTAGTGACTTTCACCAAAGTCTATCAAAACCTTCAGTCATGTTTCGACGACAAGGCATGCATGCAATGAGACTCACCATTCCAACTGATGATTTCAATGAGTGCAGGCTTCATAGCAAGCATTTGCTCCCAGCGGATGGTGGGCTGCTCTTCCGTGATGAAGACCCAATTCTTGGTGTTGAAGTGAGTTGAGAACCAGGGCGAAACGGCTTTGCAGTGTGTCAGTATAATGTCTGTACTTGGTAGAGAGAGCCTCCTTACGAGCCATGTACGGACGACTCCCCAAATTTGCTAGATACCGGTCGTCCCAAATAGTCGTCATCGGACCGGGAATGATACTATTACCCCCATCCGTCGGCCACGCATACCACGAAAACGCGCCATCGAGCCCCGTATTCGCAACAGAAAGCCATGCTGGATCTTGGATCATAGGGAGAGCAGTAACTTTCTGTCCGGGTGGCATGCCATTCTTCACCGCGGTCCAGTTCATGTTGTCGCCGACAAAGGTGCTCACGATGGATCCACCGTCGTACCGCGCCTGGGCCGGGTGCGCGCTGTAGTTACCAACGATGGAGGTGATTTCTGCGGTGTCGGCCGTGGACCAGTACGCAAAGTCAAAGGAGATGAAGACGGTGAAGTTGAGGTCTTGGGCTGCCTGGTAGGCGTTTGCGAGTTGTTTGGGGGTGTAGCTGTCGATGCGGGCTGGAGCGCAGTTTAGGGCGAACCCGTCGATGCCAATCTCTTTGGCTTGGGTCATGTCGACGTGCCAGTCTGATATGGTGTAGTTTTCGACGATACCGAGCTTCAAACCGAGGTAAAGAGATTTATTAGCGGGCCCGTCAATTTAGTAGGTGATGTTCTCACCATGAAGTGCGCATAGACGGGCTTCGCCGTTTGACCCAATACCGGCAAAAGCATCCACGCCAGCAGAGAGAGGCATATCTGAGATACCGGCGCCATTTCGAAAGCCTATCGAACGATTCTGAATTATTCAATGAATTCCAAGGGGTTTTCCGATTTGAACTTCCTTTAATCTAATCTCCTCCAGGACTGCACGTCTAGATCAACGATATATAACCAACGTTTGTCGTTCTACTGTCCGATCGAGTAATAAGACTCGAAATGTGACTCCACAGACTCACAACACAAGCCTCAACAACTTCATCAACCGTCGTTGAAGTTGAGACAACGTGACATGACGAATAAAGTGTGATGGTACAGCCTCTGAGTCCTACCACCTGCAGATGGGACGGAAGTCCGGGGCGGTCACGGCGCGGACTGCATCAATCACAAGTACAAAATGTGACCAGATTCTGAAGGGCCGAAAGTTTAACATCATCAGACACTGCGAGAATCATCAGCGGCATTTCCATCATTGGGGGAATAATTGAATGAAATGAAGATCTTGTTGGTAGGATGCCTCCAATAGAGATGCGCGTTTGCCGCCTGACATCCTTACTCTCATGAAAGCTTCACCGTGCCACATGTTGTTTGGACAGTAACCCATGGAACGATCTTCTAAAATAAAAGAAAAAAAAATAAAAGAAAAAAGGCCCGAAGTTTGTCAATCACTCTGCTTGATGGAGCCGTGAAACCTCACGAGGTCAAAGGGGGTCAAAATCAACCTCACGATTGGGTAGAGAGATGATGTGCCAGTAATTGCGCATTCAAGCTTCCCAAAAGAGAAGGTCCTCGTCCTCGACATGCACCATGCTCTAAGAGATGTCATGAAACTTTTTATCAGGACAGGGAATATTGGAAAAGACCGAGGAGCTTGTGGCGGGTTCTCTGCGATATTTGTGCGGCCTGATCGTTGTCACAAGATTTCAGCAAAAGAGGGTTACATCTCAAGGGCACCATTTCTACCAAAGGTCCAAACCACAAAATGATTTGTCGAGGAGTGGGCATTCCTGACCGACTCACTGTTTGCATGTTATGTGCTTACGTTTTACTGCAAGTCAGTGGTATTTTCTATGATGACCGGGCATAGTCTTGCAGATGATGACGGGATTTCGTCACAATTTTATGCTATACGCGGTCCTAGATCTTGGCCAACTCTAATACTGTATAAGCACGAAAATTCTGCATCTCTTTCATATGATACTCTTTGTTTTCTCTTCTGTGATTCCAACCCGACGGCGCGCAGAGTTGAAGTCGGTTTAAGGAACCCCCCAATCTTTTCCGTTACAATCATCCCATCTTGGGAGTATTTGGCGTCGGAATAATACCACCTGCAGGGAGTACAACTACCGCAGTAGGGTCTGATTTTGATGTTGATTGGAGGGTCGTTCATGTTTTGTGCTTGTGATTTGTCTCGACTACTCCGCACTGCCGGATGTTGACACCAACCATGTGGCAAGCCGACGAGACATTCCGTCATGTGGTGCTTACTGACATCTGGCACGGTCTGGACACAAGTTTCCACCTTTTCCGTATGCACCCCAGATAAATGACTTTGGCCAAGGAGACGCCAGTCGGGTTGTTGGGAGGGTTGTATTCGGAGACCAGCAGTCAGCGCGGGCCGAATGACATGGATTCTCAACTGCCCATTCAGCGGCCAGAGGAGATAATAAGCATGACTTCAAAGATTCTAGGGACGGTGATCTAGGGCCCTGTGACATATGTGGTTGCCCATGATTTGTCGCTTGTGCGGAATGATGTATGAAAAGAGCAAACCCTTCTGTTTGTTCTCTCGAAGTTCGTCAAACGGAGATTTATCCTCACTTCAACCCTTTTCTCCGAGAACAAGTATGTAATGAGAGACTACATGTGCCAGAGCAAGGCATGGCTGCAACGTGACATAAGATTCTTAATGCCACTGGTATTTTGGCTGCAGTTGACCGCAGGAAGGCTTTGTGCCTGATCATGCAAACTGCCGGCATCCCATGAGCAATTAACCGGAATAAGAGGGTTGTCGGTGTGGACATTGTGGCATCATCAGGCTTATGACAGACATACGATTCGGACCTTCTCTTTTGAGTGAGGTAACAGATCTGCGGAGCATCTCAGGCACAAAATCGATATGCAGAGCTCCATGACATTGACCTAGAATCATGCGGGATGCCAGTGCGGCCTGCCACGCTTGTCAGCGGACGGGAATGAGCAGGGGAAACGGGAGAACGGACGAAGAAAGAGCCAAAGCGAGAGACAGAGCGCTTCGGAAGGCGCCAAGTAATCCGGGCTTATAAAGGGAAGTTCCTCGATTTTTTCATTTCTCTTCTGTGTAACTAGCAGGCTCGGATTGAGGCCATCACAACGATCCAGAATGATTTCCACTCGTCTTTTCAAGGCCTTTCTGGCTACGGCCATGTTGACTTTGGCCACCTGCCTGACGGTTCCATCCACACATGGCGACACCCTCAGCCTTCGCCAAGATAGTGGTGAGAAGCTTGTCTTCTGTCACTTCATGGTGAGTTTAACCCAGTCTTTCCATCTCTGCAGTTCCTAGCTAACACTCTGAAAGATTGGTATCGTCGGTGCACGTAGCTCGCCCAGCGAGTACGATGCTGATATGCAGAACGCCAAGGCGGCTGGCATCGACGCCTTTGCTCTCAATATTGGCGTTGACCCTTACACAGAGGCCCAGCTCGACTTGGCTTACCAGTCTGCTGCCAACAATGGCATGAAGGTCTTCATCTCGTTCGATTTCAACTGGTACCAGACTAGTGAGGCAACTCGCGTCGGCCAGATGATCGCCAAGTACGCCTCTCGTCCCGCTCAGCTCATCGTTGACGGCAAGGCGTTTGCATCTTCGTTTGCGGGAGACGGCCTGGATGTCGGTGCTATGCGCAGTGCTGCGGGCGTTCCCGTCTTCTGGGCACCCAATTTCCATCCAGAATTTGGCACAGACTTCAGCGTTATTGACGGTGCTCTCAACTGGCTCGGCTGGCCTAACAACGGACTCAACAAGGCTCCCGACGGTCGAGGCAACGTCTCGGTCCAACAGGGCGACGCGGCGTACACAACGGCACTCAAAGGCAAGCCATACATTGCACCAGTATCACCGTGGTTCTTCACCCACTTTGGCCCCGAGGTCCCCTATTCCAAGAATTGGGTCTTTCCCTCTGATACCCTCTGGTACGATCGGTGGCAACAGATTCTGTTGCTTAAGCCGCGCTTCCTTGAGATTGTGACTTGGAATGACTACGGCGAAAGTCATTACGTCGGACGTCTTGACAGCCCGCACGGTGATGACGGGAACTCCAAATGGGTCTACGGATTCCCCCACAACGGATGGCTCGACATGGCACAGCCGTTCATCAAGGCGTTCAAAGCCGGCGCTAGTGATCCCAAGACCTACATCACCGAGGAAAAGGTTGTCTACTGGTTCCGCCCGACTCTCCGAGGAATCAACTGCGACGCGACTGACACTACAATGAGCGATGCCAACAACTCTTCTGGCAATTACTTCAAGGGCAGGCCAGATGGATGGCAAACTATGGAGGACAAGGTTTACATCGTGACGCTATTGAAAGAGGCCGCATCTTTGACTGTCAATGTTGCCGGCAACAGTCAGACTTTCCAAGCCCCTGCTGGTGCTGCCAAGTTCTCTGTTGATATGAAGCCGGGAACTGTCGCCTTCAATATGGCTCGAGGAGGATCTTCCATTCTCTCTGGTACTGCTGGCATGCAGATTCTGGACCACTGCCCTTGTGGTATTTATAACTTTAACCCTTACGTCGGAACTCTCAAAGCAGGAAGCGCAGACAACCTTCTCCCAGCGGCTTATTCTTCCATCTATGCTGGTTTGAAGGTCAGCACGTGCGGGCCGAATGGGATGAAAAGAACAGCGGTTCCACTTGCTGATATGGTAGCTCCTGCAATGGCCACACCCACGGTCTAAGGTGTCTTCGTGTACTTACTCTGGGAGGCAATGGAATGAAGGCATATGGGATAGCATGGAGGTCAGATTGCCTTACGTATTTACTCATGCAGCACATAGCTGGGGATGAATTGCGTCACTGATTGCTTTCAGCTGAGTTTTGTTATATTGAATGTATGTAAATGACCGTGTGATAGAATTTGGAGAGATTCAAACAATGCATAATCTGTAGTGACTGTGTAATTCCCTTGCAGCTACTCATTTCTCAATCACTTGTTGCCTCCCAATTTCCTTGCCAAATTTACTGTGCCTCTTTCTCAAGCACAGTGCATCTGAGCCGGAAAGGTCTCAATTTGATCAACCCTTCCATATCTTCAAGCTTTCTTTCAATGTCCTCATAGGTCTCTGAATGATGAAAGGTATCATTTGCCTCAAGATTGGACCAGCCGACGAAAGCTGCCAAGATGGACCCTGTCTGATTGGGGTCTCCTCCCTTCACGGGAAAATTGTCCTGAACTCCCCAACCATAGCTGGTGGCGGTCACCTCAGGCACTTGTCCGAAACCTTCCTTAATAATCTCCTGCAACCGTGTAGTCGCCACGTTTTTCGCTTCAGGGGTGATGTCTGAAGGAAAGTAGATGATGAAAACATCAGTCACGACGGACTTCAGCGCATCTGGGAGGCTTGACGTGGCGTTGATGTGCTTGCAGAATTCTCCGTATGTCAGAACTTTGTGCAAGTCTTTGCACAGCTCTGCACCATATCTTTTACTCATCAGAAATGACTTTTGGGAAAATGGTATGTGGTTAATGGCTTGACTTACTCTTTGGCAAACTTCTCGTGGTGCTCAATTGAGTCCCAATCGAAGAAGCCCCAGGACATGGATGAATCTTCAAGTTCGACTGCCAGATACAATCGATAGGGAGCGCCAGGTGCCACGATAATCTTGCGATAGACGCTCATGTATGTCTGGCCCTCTGGTGTGGACTCATCCATGATGTTGAGGCCGGGCTTGACGCCCGCGGCACCAAACTCGGTGACGATCATTGCGAAAGACCAGTGGAGGAAGTGTATTTAGTTGATATATGGAAGACGAGATGCGATTGAAGATATCGAGGGTATTGGGTTCAGATTAAACCACAGCATTTCAGCTCTTTTGAACTAGAAGCGCATAATGGATGCCTGAGCTCGACTCGTAACTGCTTACGCGGGGTGTAGGCAGCGATTGCTGTATCTCACTCGGACATATTGACGTTTCAATTGATGCCTGAAGTTTTGCACACTTAATGTGAGTAAGCGCTTATTGTCATATAATTCTATGTTTGCAAGATGACTATCAGTTGAAGGGTGAATAGTCAGTCGTCTTACGGCTTCTGAGCTTAACGGTGTAACTTCTCATCTTCAATCACATCACGCGATTACGCTTCCTGTCAGCCTGTTCTCACGCACTTCATTCAAGGTGTCATTGCTAAATGTGCTTCAACGTTACGTAAACGTATCAGAGTCCTAACTCTGTGATGATGATCTCTGCAGCCTTCTCCCCCACCAGCAGTGCAGCATTGTAAGTGTTAGCAGCGACTTGCTGAGATGGCACGCTAAGATCCGCAACCTTCAACCCGGACACGCCGTAGACGTTCAGGTGGGGGTCGACTGTGACATCTGACGTCAGTATAAGGCTCAACCTCAAAGCTAAGCAGGGCTGTGCTACTTACCAACCCCTCGATTCTCCCGGGGCGCCATCTTGCAGGTACCAAGAGGATGTCTTGATGTCCCGATGTTTTCACGAACGTACTGGATGATTGCAGCATCGTCTTCGATAGAGTACTCAATCGAATCAGTGACCGGTCCTTCGGCCACCTCGATGACAGCGGCGCTCGATGTGTTGGCGAACTTAGGGTGCCCCAGTGCGAGCTCGCCTCGAAAGATTTCCATTCGACGGGCGATGGCTCGTTGTGTCTTGTACCCCCAGATGTGGCTCCTCAGGTCGATGTCATTCTCGTCAAGTAGCCACCCAGTGGTGAAGTCGTACTCATCATCTATACTCGGCCCAGTAGCATGAATGTGGCCCCTCGCGTATGGGTATGTTACCCAGGGTGCTGTGGTAACGTACTCGGCATCATCGGGAAGAGTGGCAGGGTCGCCAAAGTAGGCATTAAAGAGTCCCATGATCATGAGAGGACGATTGGGCGAGTCTTTGAAGTCCCTATCCCAAGCAGCTTGGAATTCTGGCCCCAAAGCTGCAATATCAGCAGGGGATGGTCTAAACTTGCTGGAGGCATCGTGGCCGTTCCATCCAAGCTGCTTGTCGTCGGCGGCAATCATCGCATCCACGTCTCGTCCTCTATCATTTCGGGCTATACCGTTGATGGTCTCGTTCCGATTGAGGTTTGTGCGGTAGACGTACCCAACAAAGTGATGATCTATGAGATATTAGGAAGCCGTTGAAACGCCAGCAATCACCCAAAGAGTGAGATCAGAGTTACCTTGGAAGTCATTGCCCACTCCATCGAGACTTTCGATAATCGGTAATCCCGCCTTTTCCAGCACTGCAGGATCACCAACTCCGGATCTTTCAAGAAGCAATGGAGTTCCAAAAGACCCCGAGGAAGCAACCACTAGCTTTCTCGCCTTGACTCTAGTCGTGCTATTGTCTCCGGCATCCTTCGCGAATGCAGGGTTGGGTCGGATTTCCACCCCAGTGGCGCGGTTCTCTTCTCCCTCAAACAGAACACGGAGAACCTGGGTTTCTACTAGCACACTCAGATTAGGATAGTCGCCACTTTGCAGAAGTGGATGCAAGTAACGATGTGCGACATCTTGGCGGCGGCCGTCGGTAGGCGAGACATATCGATACCAGGGCCCGGAGCCATTGTTGGAGTGCAGACTTTGAAGGTCTTCTACCTCTGACCAACCTGCTTCTACGGCCCCATCAATCCAACCTCTTTCAGCTCGAGGCGCTTGGTGTGTTCCCTTTGATACATGGATTGGTCCATCATACCCGTGAGTGGATTGATTGTTAGTTGCGCCGTGATACGTTTCGATCTTGAATATGCATCAGCTATCATGAATAGTTTAAAGCAATGAGAAGATGGAGGAGCAAAAACCTTCCGCAGAAGCGGCAGCAATTCTTCTGCTGACCATCCCGTCGTGTTCCAGGAGTTATAATCGTCCCATTGCCCACGGGTGTACACCATCCAGTTGATAGCTGATCCACCCCCGAGAATGCCGCCTGTCTCAACAACCGGCTCACGGTCCGCCAGCTGCGATGACTTCTTGGCCTTCCAGAACAGAGCAGTATCCGAATTGGGCAGGGTATTCCGCTCGAATAAGGCCGGGTAGATGACGTTTGTGACATTGAAGCTGTCTTTTCCCTGCTCGATAACAAGAATCGATAGGGAGGGGTCTGCTTCAGCGAGTCGTGAGGCAACGATGCTGCCCGCAGTGCCTCCTACGTGCGAAATGAGAATTTGGCCACTGGAGGATTGTTTAGAATAGACTCACCTCCAGCAATGATGACGTCGACCTCTGTGAGATTAGTTGGAAGTTCAGTATACAACCCTTCAGACGCAGTCGCCAGCGCTATTGCGGCTACAGAAGCCATCTCCAGGGCTTTCAGTCTCATGATTGAATGTGTGCAACAGGTGAAGTAAGTGAAACAAGTATTAGCGCTGTAAGTTGTTGTCAAAGGGAATGAAGAGTTGACGAAGTTTGTCTAGCTGGACGGTAGCTTGAAGAAAATAGTGCTTGGCTACCTGAAAGACATTCCGGTGTCGGCTGCTTCCATTACGAAGTACGTTTTCAAAGGTCTACTTAAGCACTTCCAACCGATTTTCAATAACTTCCGGGTCTGGAGTACGCTCAGCGCGGCCCAGGCGGAACGGCCCAGTAGTGTCGTATCGCAGAGGCGGGGGATGCATCCGACGTTGTAGAAAAGGTTCCTAGCTTACTTGGCATAGTCTTCAGGTGCATAATACCAGGTTTACTGCTTGGATTCATGAAAAGAGTTTACTAATGGTATACTAAGTCCAGGAATGTAAGTCGAATGCCACCTGCAGGAATGTCGATCGCCGGTCAGCGTCGTAACATCCCCGCTGTTCAGTCGAATAACTAAAGACTTGAGTCCGAGCTGACGAACAGCAGGCGAGCTCAGAACTTTGCTCTTCAGCTTCTGTTGATTGCGCCATCTTAATTCCAGTCGTAGATGACCTCTGCATGGAACTAACGGGATGACAAGTGCAAATGAGGAAGAACCTCAAGAGAACATGACATATGCGCTTATTGAATTCGACCACAAGTCTAGATCGTTTCCAGGCTGAAAAGTAGTGGTTTCTAATGAAAACTTACCGAGGGGCGCCAAAGACAAGCAGAAATCCCAATTTCTATCCAACTTGATTTGAAGAAACAAAAATTCAAGGGACCCGAGGGAAGTCAAAAAACTGACCAGCCTGGGGGTCGAACCCAGAATCTCCTGATAACATGTTAAGTCGGGGAACCGCTTAATCGTAGTCAGACGCCTTGCCATTGGGCCAACCGGCCGGTTGTGATTGAGGGGGGCTGAAAGTTTGTCTTGTAGCGCCGCGGCGTGCCACCAGCGCGAGGCCCACCGCCCGCCAGGACCCTCGGAGCGCGCTCGATCAACCTGAGAGACAGGCGTGTTGCGTTTTCAAAATTGGCAGCATTTCACGATTTCGAGAAGCTTTGCAAGAGGCTGTTAAAGTCATAATCATTCATTCCAATTCTAGCTCTAGCTGTCCGTGACATGTGTCCAAGTCTCAGGACACCAGTGTAACCATTTCGTCGTAACCCAAAGTCATTAAAATCCAACTCTTTCCAAAACGAATCCAAACTTGAACTCTCCGACATGCACCTTCAAGTCCTCCCTGACATTAGGACCACAAGCGGCAGTACCAACACCAGCAACACGGGCATCAAGACGCAGAAGCGTTGCATCCTCCTCGACGAGATCGCACGGGTGCGCGGCCTTGTGCACCGTCTCGGAAGTGTAGCGACTGACCTGGAAGCTGAACTGGCGCCACTCCTCCTCAGACCAGACAGCAGCGTCAGCCGGCGTTGCGCGAAGGCCGCGGCCGTGGTCCTCGGTGAGCTTGACGTAGCGGGTTTCCAGATGGTTGCCGCCTTCTTGGGGTACCTCGTAGTGCTGGTGCAACTCCGGCACGGTGGCACTGAAGACGCCGAGATGTTGACTGGACTTCTTATCTGGGTAGGACTCGCCGGGGCCGAGAGCGAGGTACTTGACGTTGTTGAGCGACTTGTGCAGGCGCAGGTTCAGGCCCACGCGGGGGATGTGGGTAGGTTTGATGCCGCGGGGCTTCAGGTCAACGGCGACGGTGAGGCGACCGGTGGCATCAATAGTGTAAGTAGTGGTGGTCTCCCAGCCCCAGTCGAGGACGCGAGGGGAGAGGTAGGTAGTTGTGATGACCTCAACCTTATCGGTCGACTCATTGATCTTGAATGATCGAAGGAAGCTGTCAAAAGCGTCAACACCGAAACGAACCCAGTAGGGGGCATCATTGGGGTTGTCGTTGTCGGTAGGGGCGCGCCAGAAGTTGGGGATAATGGCCGCGCCAGTGGCTTCGTCCTTCACGAGAAGAGGCACTCCGGCAGCCGTCCAAGATGTGATATATCCGCGGGCGGTATCAAAGGTGATGGCAAAGTCGGAGCCTGAGACGGTGGCCTTGGCACGAGACTTTTGAACCTGCAACTTGGAGGTGAGGGTGCTGTTAAGCAGCTTAGAGGCTGCCGCAACACCGGACAGCTTGTGCTGGATCCAAGCGATCTCGTGCGAGGGCTCGGCCCAGTTTGTGGAGTCCTTGAGACTGAAGGTCACGGTGATGTAGACCTCCTTGTCGGACTTAATCTTCGCGAGGCTCGAGGGCAGGCCGACCTTGACGGTCTCGCCGGCGGCGATCTTGGGGATTTCGAGGTTTCCGGCAGCGACGAGAGCGGAGCTGTGTTACAAATTGTCAGTAATCATGCTTCTCTAGATCAGTAGAGCTTCCTCCAGAATGACTTACTTTTCGCCGAGTTCCTCGACCTTGTAGGTGGAGGAAAGGTGGTCAACGCCAACAAAGTCGTACTTGTTCTTGATGACAAGCTGGTTGCCCTCAACTGACAGCTGAAGGGGCTGGTAGGCCTTCTTCAGCTCGATCAAACCGGGAGTAGGGTCGTGGGTACTATGAAGAAGACCATCCATGACAAAGGTGCCGTCGTGGGGACGCTCGCCAAAGTCTCCTCCGTAGGCATAGTAGCCCTTGCCATCGGCATCCTCCTTCCAGATACCGTGGTTCGCCCACTCCCAGATGTAGCCACCCTGAAGACGAGGGAACTTCTCAAAGACCTCAATGTAGTCATCGAGACCACCAGGACCGTTGCCCATGGCGTGACCGTACTCGCAGAGAACAACAGGCTTCTCGTAGCTGCCGTCCTCCTTTACACCCTCAGTCTCAACCAGCTTGGTGAGGCGGTCGATGGGAGGGTACATGTAAGAGTACATATCGGCAGTCTCGGCCTTGACATCGCCTTCGTAGTGGACCGGGCGACCAGAGTCGAAGTTCTTGGCGTACTCGTACATGGCTTTGTGGTTCTCACCGTAGAAGGCTTCGTTACCAAGCGACCACATGATGATACTGGTGTGGTTCTTGTCGCGCTGAACCAGCTGAACCATGCGGTCGAGGTAGGCCTCACGCCACTCAGGGTTCTCGCTGGTGTACTTCCCAGCAAGGGGGAAGGTAATGGCCTTGCGCGCCTCGTAGTCTGACGCCTCGTCGACATCCTGAGGGCGTGCAACAGCATCGTAGAAGCCGTGGCACTCGAGATCGGCCTCGTCCATGACCCACAAGCCGAGTTCGTCCGCAAGCTGGAAGACTCGGGGGTCGGGCGGGTAGTGCGAGCATCGCAGAGAGTTGATGTTGTGGTTCTTCATAATGAGCAGGTCGCGCTTGGCGTACTCGATGGGCACGGCGCGGCCAAACTTGTTGTGGTGTTCGTGCCTGTTGACACCTCTGATGCGGATTGGGGTACCGTTGACGGAAATCAGACCGTTCTTGAGCTCAACTTTGCGGAAACCAATGTTTTGGTAGACAGCATGGGAGCCCAGGGTGATGTCAACCCGATAGAGGTAAGGGGTCTCGGCAGTCCACTTCTTGGGGTTGGTAACGGGGATGCTGATGTCAACCTTGGTGTTGTCGGCAGTGACCTCTGCCTCCTTGGTCGCAATGACGGCACCGCCGTTCTTGCCTAGCTCGCTGAGAGTGAGCTTGACGGTGCTCTTCTCGGCGGTCTTGACGTCGACCGTCGCCAGGAGAGTCGCGTCTTCGTACTTCTCGTCGAGATCAGTGCGGAGGAACCAGTCCTCGATTCTTGTTTGCTCGGGTACGGCGAGGAGAGTGACATCGCGGAAGATACCTGTGATTAGCTCATTAGATGATTGTTCAAGCAGGTTGACAACGAAGCGGCCACTCACCCGAAAGCCACCATTGATCTTGGTCTTCGATGTAAGTTGCATCGGACCACTGGTACACTCTCACAAACAGCTCATTGGGTCCATCCCTCTTGAGGATGCTTGTGACGTCAAACTCGGACGCGTTTCGCGAGCCCTGAGCGAAGCCAATGAGCGTGCCATTGACCCAGATGTGGTATCCGGAGTCAACGCCATCGAATCTGAGGCGCAATTGCGACTTCTCATCCCACGTGGAAGGGACGTGGAATGTTCGTCTGTAGGTGCCCGTAGGGTTCTCGCTGGGAACGTATGGTGGGTTCACTGGGATAGGGAATTGTGTGTTGGTATACCACGGAAAGCCGTGTCCCTGAAGCTGCCAATGGCCAGGGACGTTGATGGTGCCCCATTCGTCCTCCTTGTCTTCTGGCAAAGGTGCTTCCTCGGGAGTGCCGGCCATGTGGAAGTCCCAAACGCCATTGAGAAGGATGGACGTCTCTGGGATGAAGTATGCGCGCGGAGGAAGGGTGTTGCGCCTGAAGACGGAGGGGTTCTCGTAGTCGTGAACTCCCTCCTCGGCCTGGAGAGACAAACTTTGAGAGGCCATCGTGGCGGTTTGGATGAGGGGTAACGATAGACTGAGACACGGATTTGGGGTGGAGGGAGAGAGGGGAGAAGGAATGTGAAGAGAGAGAAGCAAGAGGGTACAATCAGTTTGCCAGCTACCAAGGTTGAGTCGTTATTTATTCGTCCTCACTTTCTCCACGCGAAGTAACACGTCGGACGCAAGGCCGAGGGAAACGCCAGAAATAATCTGCAGACTGCGAGCACCCGTTCCCTCTCGTGAAGCTCACTCAAGTTTGTCCCGCCATATGACGAGGGAGCGTGGGGCAGAAAGACTGGAGCAGTTTCGGGGTAGCTCCGAGTCAGGTGGTGTCGGTGTAGTACGACCCCGAGGCCATCCTATCCTGGCGTTCCTTCGACTTCTTTTGCCAGAGAGACTCTTCACTCTTGTCCTACAAGAGCCCCGGCAACTCCTGGCAACTCCGCACCACGAGGACGCATGAGGGATAGTCTCCCCCAGCCCCGTGTGGTTCTGATTGGGTCCGGGGAAGTCGGGGCCGGCCCCGCACACCCATCCGGATACAAGCCGGTCCAAGTTGATGCAACCCTGCCAGCCATTTCCACCCTTTCGTCTGCTCCCCCCATGGGCCCCATCTCTTGGATGGACGAAAGGTTGTTGTGTGTTTGTTACCCCGGATTGACATTGTCCAGACCCCGGCTAACGTTGACTGAAAACTGCAAGCGCGCCCGTGGTGTTGGCTCATGGCTGATGGTCCGTCATGTCACCCCAGGTTCTTTCGTATTTTCTGCCTCCTGGGACCTTCGTTTGGATGGTATGATGGCCCGAATGCGGGGAGAAGATTTTGCCTTCTGATGGGCTGCAGAGAAGCCTGAGAGTCTGCAGTCAGAACATTTAAGACGGCCGTGTTATCGCCTCTCCATTCTTTCGTCTCCATCGATGATACCCTCCCAAGGCTTCCAAGACCTCCATCTCTCCACCGTTCCACTGTTCCAGAATTCTTGGTCCACTCCTCCCGAGCTGTATTGCTTGTCTGCAGTCCATCCTCCACCATGTCCGACGAGAAGACAGACCCCACGGTTGAGGGCCACGCCGAAGAGCGCCGTGACGATGCTGCTGCCGAGATCGACACTGCCGTCCACATTGCCCATCAGACGCAGTCTGGCGCCTATTCGCCCTGGACGCCGCACATGTTCCGACTCTACGCCGTCCTCTTTATTGGTTCGCACCTTGGTGTTTCTTATTAGTGTTGGCCTACTAACAACAATTCCGACAGCTTACCTCAATGGAGCTCTCAACGGTTACGATGGTTCCCTGGTAAGTAAACCCAGAGTCTGAGCACCATCATCATCATCTAACGAAGCACCTTTAAAGATGGGAGGTTTGAACGGATTGAAGTCCTACTTGAACTACTTCCACAAGTAAGTCACCCAGAAAACAAAACTCACTAAGCATTAGACGACAAGACTGACGCGAATCCGTCAGGGAAACTGTTGACGAGAGCACCGGAATCATCTTCGCCATGTACAACATCGGAAGTGTCGCCGCTGTCTTCTTCACCGGACCTGCAAACGACTTCCTCGGTCGCCGATGGGGCATGTTTATCGGGGCTGCCATTGTCATCATCGGCACCTGTGTTCAGGCTACAACCAAAACGTACGAAATCCTTTACTACTATGGTTGCATACCGGTTACTAATGGTTCTCAGCTCTGGCCAATTCCTTGCTGGACGATTCGTTCTCGGATTTGGTGTCAGTTTCTGCTGCGTTTCTGCTCCGACCTATGTAAGTCTTATGGATCGCGTCTGTCTTGGTCGTGCATGTCAACTAACATGTCATCTGTTGAGGTCTCTGAGATGGCACACCCGGCATGGCGAGGAACTATCACTGGCATCTACAACTGCACTTGGTACATAGGTATGTCTATCTTGGTCGCTTGCACATTCTCTGACTCCAGGTCTAATTATTACATACAGGCTCAATCATAGCTTCCTGGGTTATCTATGGGTGCGCCTACATCGATGGCGGTGAGGGCACCAGTGCTTGGCGCCTGCCCATTTGGCTTCAGATGTGAGTCTCTTCAACAAAAAAATAATTCTTCGTGTAATCCTTCTTCAGGCACTAACACATTTCTTTGCAGGGTTACCTCTGGTATCGTTTGCGTTGGCGTCTTCTTCATCCCCGAATCTCCGCGATGGCTCATGGCGAACGACAAACACGAAGAAGCCGCGAAAGTCCTTGCCAAGTACCATGGCGAGGGCTCTATCGATCACCCTATCGTCCAGCTCCAGCTGAAGGAGATGGTATCTCAAATCAGCACAGACGCATCGGATAAGTCTTGGTATGATTACAGTGAGCTCTGGAGCACCCACTCCGCCCGTCGCCGCCTCATCTGCGTGTTGGGCATGGCCTTCTTTGGCCAGATCAGTGGTAACAGCTTGAGTTCTTACTACTTGGTAATTCCGTTCTCCCTCTCTTTCCATTACTTGGAAATGACTAACATCATTCTAGACCGTTGTACTGAAGAACGCCGGCATTACAGACGAGAAGCGTGTCTTGGCATTGAATGCGATCAACCCGATTCTGTGCTTCTTCGCATCTCTCGTCGGAGCTCGTATGACGGATGTTGTCGGTCGCCGACCCCTCCTGATTTACTCCATCATCTTCTGCTCGTTCTGCTTTGCAATCATCACGGGAACTTCCAAATTGGCAACAGACGATGCTAACAACGTTGCTGCTGCCAACACAACCATCGCCTTCATCTACATCTTCGGCATCGTCTTCAGCTTCGGCTGGACTCCTCTTCAGAGCATGTACATTGCCGAGACCCTCAGCACCTCCACTCGCGCCAAGGGTACCGCAGTCGGTAACTTTGCCAGTGCTGTCGGAAGCACCGTTATCCAGTACGCCAGTGGACCGGCTTTCCTCAACATCAAGTACTACTTCTACATTGTCTTCATCTTCTGGGACCTCTTTGAAGCAGTCATCATTGTAAGTTTCGCACTGGTCCCTAACTGGATATGCCAGAACTCCGCTGATTGACTACCAGTACTTCTTTTGGCCCGAGACCAAGGATCGCACGCTTGAGGAGTTGGAGGAGGTCTTCAGTGCCCCGAACCCTGTCAAGAAGAGCTTGGAGCCTCGTTCGGCCGAGACTGTCCTGAAGACTATGCAGGTCGGCCAGGACGAAAAGGTGGCGTATGTCTAGTAGATATCTGTACCGGGCCGGGCTTGAGCGGCATTTGTGGGGCGATACCGGTCCGGACACTGGGTCTAGAGCTAGGATTCACCTGCATTTGCCGTCTATCTCGCTGTCTAAAGACTCTAATCAAGATGTTTCTGATAAAAGTTCAGATGATCTGCGATGTAAATGTTCCATTATGTGCGAAGTGCAACATCAAAACCAGTGTTCATGGAGACAGTCGATTCGTCTGTCTGTTGATGGTACTTCGTGCAAAAAAGCGTCCTTCACTATGATTGGGGCGGCACCGTTTGGACTAAGAAAATGGGCTAACGGCGCCATGTTCTATGAACAGCCACATCAGGCGAACCCAACCAACAGTCTTACTTAAGTGTTCGTACCGCGGTCACGTCTGAAGGAATGAAGGAAAAGCTTAATCGCCTATTGTATCCCTACAGAAAACTGGCAAAGCGGCACAGCTTAGAAGGAGTTGAGAGTCACCTGTCACATCGTCACATGTGCTTCTCTCCAACTCGTAATAGACGAATGCCACGATGGGACATACGTCCGTCTTTGACCCAAGCGATGTTGATGTTCCCCCGCCTGGGACCTTGTGGGCTCCCCTCATAGACGTGCCGGGGCTGCACGGAGCGAAACCACGGGAAGCCATAGAGATCCTAGACTGAGTCCAATTTTTACCCGGCATCCCACCATCTCATGATCCCACAAGCTTTTCCCCTTCCTAGCCAAGCCCCCGTCTACGTTTCTCCAAATTCTTCCTAATGAACTCACCCCCTTCTCCACATCATCGCCCTTCCCCCGCACTACACGTGGGTGCATATATGCATGTCCTGCTGCTGGGATTCCTCCTTTGACCCCCTTGTGCCGTCCATTCTTTTTTTTCTCCAGTCCACTGCCCCCAAACTCTGCTCCGACTCGGTCCGCTTCGGATCGAGGATCCCCTTCACTGCGGAACCAGGCTTTCTTGCTGTTACGGACGCTGTTGCTACGCCATGCCACCCAGCAGTTGCGATGGAGTCACTGGATAATGACACGATCAATGAGCCGTCGAGGAAGAGGTTGAGGACAAGTCATGCGGTATGTGAATTGCATTTTCTTAGAATCCTGCAAGCAACACAGTTCACCTCTTTCGTAAGTATCGTTTTGGCGTAGGACAAAGTGACAACTCGTGTCTATCATTTCACTGTCACATTGAACCGCCAAAAGAGTTCTTCACGAACACTGCGACTACCAAAAACACTGCACGCTTAACTGCTTTCGTTCCGCCATCGCGAAGATCTTCTCTCATTTCCGAGTGTCATCTCTCTAAGCTTAAACTCTTCTCTCCCCACATGTTCTGGCCGGGTACCCAGCCGAAACCCCGAAAAGCTCATCGCTGACAACGCACCGCATACTTCAGTGCGACACATGCCGCGCAAGGAAGATCAGGTACGTGGAACCAAGACAAGCCGGCCAAGCAACCCAGGCCCAGACCGAACCAGTCTCTCGGGACAGCATCAAGATTAACGAGACCTCACTGCACAGATGCAATGGCAACACGCCATGCGCATCCTGCTCTGCGTCGCATCAGGAATGCACCTATGGGTCCGAAGCTAATTCGTAAGTTAAGGAGTCCGGCCCTCAAAAGAACCACACTCGTCCGTCTCCTCACGCCTCCCGGAGCCGTGATCCCCGGCGCAAAACACCGACTTCCGCAAGCTCGGGGGCGCGAGGAGAGTAGGAGGAAAACTTGCTTTCTTGCTGTGAGTCTAAGTTCTGACCATCACGTCATTAGGCGCGGGAAGAGCGACCTCATCCTTGAGGGTGTACTCCGGGTGGAGAAGTTCCTTCATGAGATGAAGGCCACCATCGTCAGTCCCGTCTCCTCTACATTCCACTTTCCACCGAACCCATCTCACGATGGTGTGTTCAAGGGGACGGCGCCGTATGCCGACCACCGTCCATCCGTGGTCTCTCCGGCCCTCCGATCCGCCTCGCGGGGTTCCTTTTCCGGGTCGCCTCTGAACGAGATCCATCACCCACAACGGACCCCCATCTCGGAGCCGCAGTATCAGAACAACTTTGAGAATGCCGTGCTCGACTCTATGCACACGAGTACCACAGAATCTGTGCTACAATGGCCTCATTTTGACGCCTTTCCGAATATGAGGGATGGATATGTCCCCATCTTCCACCTCGAACAGTCACGGCCGGCAGTAAAGACGCGTGCAACACCCGTGTACCCCTACGTGACTGCGGAGGACATTGACGAGATCATCGAATCGTTTGAGCACACCATCAACTTTTGGTATCCGACCATGTCTCGCAACCAGCTTGAGCAGGTCCGCAACCTAATCGCCGATGGCATTCCTGAGGGAGACAGCATTCTTGTCTGTCTTGCGCTGCTCACAATGGCGCTGGGGTGTGTTGGTCTAGTGACTACGGGGCTGGCGAGCACGTCTTCCTTGAGCGAGGAGGACCGTAAACGGAGGGCTTCCAAGAGGGCCATGGGTGACATGTACTTTGACAGTGTCTTGAAGAAGCTGCATGTGGTGCATACCAATGTTGGAAGCACTGCAACCCACTGCCTGTTCTTCACGGCGTGAGTATCGAGCATCGTCTCTCAATACAGAAAGTCACTAACATGATACTTCAGGATGTACTTTGCCTTCCTCCGTCGGCCTTTGCAGGCGTGGGAATATATCAACGCAGCATCCGCAAAATGCCTTTTGCTTCTGTCTTACCCGCCAGAGTCCGAGTCCGCGGAGGACCAAGAACGAATCCGAAGGATCTTTTGGTCTTGTTACATCCTTGAGAGGTACGAGCCGTGACCCAGTACGTTGCCGTGCCTGCAGCTAACAAATCTCAAGTGACTATCTTGCAGAGCTCTCTGGGCTTCCACAATCGGGTGTCGCCCGCATCGAGTCTACAACGCCTCTCCCAGGAGAGTACAGCACACATAAAGACTCTCAAGTCGAGGAGCAATCTTCCCTCTATTTCCTCGCCTGCATCTCCATGCGCCGCCTCCTCAACCGCGTCCATCAGCTCCTCTACGCACGCGGGACTGGCGCTGCCCTCGACCACGCCCGTTTCCCCTATGTCGTTGCGGAGCTGAACCACCAGCTCGACGACTGGCGAGAGGTGCTTCCTCCGGCGTTTGCATTCAGTGTCGGGTTTAACGAATTAGGAAACAGCCAAGGTACCGCGACGGAGCATGGCGGTTTCCTGCGGCAGAGGTATCTCACCTGCAGGAGTGTGATTTACCGACCGTACCTGATGTGGATGCTGAGTGGTATGGCTGGTGGGAATGGAGCTAGCTCTGAGCTGCTGGTCAGCCAAGATGCGCTGAAGAACTGCAAGGCGTGCCTGGATGCCTGCCTGCTCCATATCCTCAATCTGAGGGGCTTTGGGCAGACAGTCATGGTCGACACGTGGATCTGCTCCCTCTCGTAAGTTTGTCACTCATGACTGTTCTGCATTGAGATATCATGACTAATGTGTGGGCTGCAGTATGGCTGGTGCAATGCTTGTTCTGCTCGCAGCGTGCCGTATCCCGGCTTTAAAAGACATGATCGGGCCGGAAGTGTTGGGAGCTGGCGACCACTTGAAGCAGCTACTACAAGGCTGGCAGAGTACTATGGGCGAGCCTACGTCTCCGAGCGTCGACCAGGCGATCCGTATCATCAGCGACGTGGACCGCTTCATTCAGGAGGTCTATCGGGCTGGGGATTCCTATTCCATGAGGCGGCATCCATAGCTCAAGTGAGGAGAGGTTTTTGACAAAGCAAGTCATGTCAAAGTAAATATTCATTGTCTGGTACATACAGAGTAGGGTATGGAAATTGGGCAGAATACAAAACTAAAGAAATCATGCAAGTATGCTTCATCGTCGTCTGCCAAGCTTGGCATTGCGCTTTTCAATCCTGAAATACGGCCAATGTTCCCCGACCCTGCAAATCCTCGCCCCTGAGCTATGCCAACGAGTGACTCAAACCATGCAAATCGATCGATACTAGCCCCATTGCTTCAGTCTTCAATGGGTGCTGTAAACATGGGGCGTGTTCCTTGATCATCCGTCGCGCCCTCAAAGATCAATCTTGACGGCAACAACACTACCAGCCATGAAGCCAGTGACAAAGAGCCATGCCTTTCTTTCTCCCTTCTCTTGAGCCGGATCAATAGCGACCAAGACAGCCGCCGCTGCGGATCTGGCCCTAGTGCCATCATCCTCGAATACTAATCTCTTCTCATAGCCTCCGTTGCTGCCCGCAGCTGGCTTGGCGTACCACACAATCGACCCAATGTCCGATGTAGTATTGTGAACTTGCTTCGGGATATCGACAGGCCGCGTAAGGCCAGGGAGAACGAAGCCGCTAGCGTCGAAGACGTCAGTCTTATATGGGTCATCAAAGTAGCTGGGGTTATCGATATACGAGTCCACTTGGACGGACTCAATGATGTTGATGGTGGTGTTCTTCGGGTCTGAAGATAGCTCGCCAATGAGCATTTCGCCGCCGGCGCAGTTGACAACTAGGATTTCTCCGGTCTTGCGACTGTGGCCTAGGCCGTTATTGTTGCGGATCCCCGAGAGAGCTACCTCGGCCTTGATGCCTTCTGTGGCAACCAAAGATGATATCTCCTCGATGTGAACGTAGATGGTGTCGGTCCAGGTTGTACCTGGCCATATATCCTCGACATGTCTTCCGACACCGTCGGCATAATAATGATCGTTAGTTACATAGAATGAGTACGGGTCTTTAATGAAGATGTCGTTGGGAGTCTTGATCAGCGGGTGAATAACGGTTCGCAGGTGCTTGGCGGTGGATGATCCGAGGATGTGGTGAAAGATTTCAACGCGCGATTGAGACTTTTGGGTGACTTGCTGAGAGTCCTGGCTTCCAATCTTGGTTGCTAGGTAGTCTGGGTGTGGTACATGGTTGACGGCGAAGATGTAAACTGCATCGGCCCTCTTGGGGTCCGTGATGACATCGATGCCATGGGTAACATAGGTCGAGTCAAAGTTCTCAAACTTGAGTCTTTTTTGGGTCATATCCTAATTCAGCGAGTAAGTCAAATGCACAAGGCATGAGTTTCCATTGGCATCTCATGTTCATACCTTAGGATCAATGACGTGAATAGAGCCCTTTTGTTTGCTTCCCACGAGTGGATCATTGAGGTTTCCGAGGCCAGGGAACCATTTGGCACGGTTCTCTTCATTGTCTTCACAAGCCGTGAAGAGGAGCCCGCTTGGTTCGTGGTAATGGATATCTTCGCAATGAATTGTGTCGTCAATGTAGATCAAGTCTCCGGCTTGAGCCACGGGGGTGTTTAGCTTCTCGCGTCCGATTCCTGCAAGGGCGATTGACCTCTTGACTGTTGGAGCATAGTTGAAGCCTCCGAAGATGGCGAGGCCGGCTACCAAAACGGGAACCAATGCCGCCATGTTGTTCGTTGACGACGATGTTAAAGGTAAGGCAAGGTACTGAAAGAAGGGTAGTGTATGATGAGGTAATGATTTACTCGGTTTCAAGGTATGCTATATAAGAAATGAAGAGTTGAGGTCGTATCCACAACTCTGCTCCGGCGGTTCAATGGTTGCCCGTCGCCGAAATCCGGGTTCGCGGGTTTCAAGCAGTCAAGGACTCACGGTGAGGGGGAAAAGTCCGTGATGTGGACGGAGAGATGTGCTCGGGGACCAGGTAAGATCCGCTAAATAGCGTTCAAGGTTGCGGGAGTGGAGGTGTCTGGGAACTGAATACGTCACGCGTGCGGAGGAATCCCACCAAGCTTGAGGGTATTCTCCCGGCTATGCAGAACACGGTAAGGAGAACGTCTGAGAAGCTAGCTACGGATAGGTAGATCGCTTCTCCAAAGTCCAAATTAACCTCGGCTTACCTAGTCAATGCTGCCTTGTCTCTGATTACGAAACAAATGGAAGCCAAGGAAGCAAGAGGATCAAAAGTAAGCCACCTTTGCATGCATTCGGTTTGAAGGTTAGAATGGTGAATCATATCGTTTGTCTGCGAACCGTACCGTCGGCGAAGTTGTCAAAAGGGTCAAAACGAATGATATTTCCGAAACCGAGAATCGAACTCGGGGCTATGCCTAACCTCTCACAGTGATGAGAGGGCATCATGTTGGCCACTACACCATATCGGATAAGCTTGATGTACACATTTCTTGGGAATGAGAAGAAGTCAGCGAGGATTGGGAGAGGCTGGACGATCTCGGTGGGTTTGGTGGGTTTGGTGGGTGACGGACGGCCCCTCGGCGAGATCTGCGAGCCATTTGCAGCATGAAGTGGGTTGAAGATTGGAAAAAATCAGGGCACACTAATTTCACGAAATCCGTCTGCGTTGTCTCTGCTCCATCGGCGCCACTTTCTGCTTGGCTGTGTAGTACTGAGTCAACGTAGAAATTGTAGCCTTATGGAAAGATGTTATGGGAGCAAAGCCAACATCAGTGCAACATCAAGGTTCCGTCACCTATGTGGTGGTAAAGAATGCGATCAAAATCTCTGCCTACTCCTTACGCGCTAAGGATCAGAGTTCATTCAAGAACCCCAACTTTGAGCCGGCGCGGTGGCTAGCTCCCGCACAAAGACAAGATGAAAGACCTTGAGAGCAGTGATGAACCAGGTTCATGAGAAAAGAGTCAATTAAATGGGACTAAACAGACTCTATCCGGACTCCGGAGGGATGGAGGGAGCACCGAGACTAGAGGGCCCACGGCTGATGCGATAGCTCACATGCCCCATTGGGGAACGGCCAAAGTCCTGGTTGGTCCAAGGTTTAGGGGAGCTGTGGCCAACAGTCTGTTCTGTGCGATAACTCTATCCGCTCTTGACCAACGGTGTCTGCCCAACAAGATGAAATCTCTGAGGTGGAGCGCTCGCTGACCTTGTCAGGTTTTCGGTGAGAGTCTTACATTGACTGACAAGAGTTGACATGCTTCGACCTTGTGGCTGCAAGAAGAGAACATGGATGAGGTTGTTCATGCCACAACCAACTGTTCGTGTGGCTACGAGTCCATCTTTGAGAAACTTGGCGAGATCAAGATAAAGGATTTCGGAATGTCCATCGCGGGACGCCAAAGTACCTTGATTGATGTTTGCCGCTTGTGAGCAAAAGTCAACTCCGGCATCATGAACCCTTGCGATGAGAACCATACACCGGAGTAAGCCATCAAGGAGCCTCGAGTGAAGAATTCGCACAAAACTCTGCATATTTAAATCTAGAGCGCCTTTCTTTGCCTCTGCTCGATGAACCTCTCCTCTTTTAACAATCTTTAGACCTCACGCGGAGCTGCCTATACAAAGTCTTCCCAACCTCATCTCGAGCACAATCACCTCAAGAGCAACCTCAAATTACAACAAACATGATAGCCCCTATCGCCCTCCTTCTGGCTCTCCTAAGCCTCACACCCTCCGCCATCGCCGGAGGAGACAAGCAAAGATGTAGCCCCCTCAACAAAGACTACGAAAACTACGCCCAAAACATCGGTATGCGCTACAAGGAGGAGTGCATCCGCGTCGGGCTTCACGTCTCCAACACGGGCGCCTGCAGGGTCTCGTGCGATCACCTCCCCACCTACTACGAATGGGCCAACATCCATCAGCTCGAAAAGACAGCGCGAAAGAAGGCGAGGTTGCAGGAGAGGGAGCGGGAGAAGCAACGGATGGCAGCCCTCGCGAAGAAGCTTGGCCTTCCTCCTCTGTATAATACCACTACTCCTGATCCATCTCAGGCTCCTGCTCTCCCCGTGGCGACGGAAACTGCCAAGATGGAAATCGAGCCAACTCCTCCCGAGGAGCCTGCGAAGAACCTCTCTCCTCGTGGGATCACAGCAGCACCGGCCCCTACCGCAGCAGCTCTCAAGATGGCAAACACGCCAATCAGACCCTGCAAGCCCGAGGAGAGCTCGGCTCAGGACTCCTTATGCACCCTCGCACGCAGAGTCCCCCGCTACGCCAAAATCCAAGCCGCGCTGTCGTCTTCACTGCAGGCAGCTGCGTCTACCCTCAACGCAAAAGCCTCGAACTACCGCGTCCTGCTGAACGACGCCAAAGCTACCGCCGTGGATAAGACTGCTACCGTCACTGCGACAGTTGAGAGGCTGGTCACCAAATGCGTTTCATCCTCGTCGTCAGCAAAGAACTCAACTACAAAGACCGCTGATAGCGACACCACGCCTACACCGACAGCCCGTTCAACCTCGGACAAGAAGCAAGCAAAGGCGACGAGGACTACTTCTTCGGTCAAGCCCACCAGGACCATATATGTAACCTCCAAGGGCTCATCTACCTCCATCATGTGGTCGATGCTCGTGGCGTGGATCGGTATTCAGGTCCTGTTCTTGACAGTCATGTAGTCATATCGAACATGGGTATGGCAATGATAGGAGGAAGAAGATTGTATGCGCGAGCGATGACTAGGAGTGGTTGAAAGTGCCGTGGTTTTGATGTCCGTTCACCGTCAGGAGCATTATATCTCTACCTTTGATCAATAGGTTTGATAGTCTCATAGTAATCTATTCAGTAATAATTAAAAATCTGCTTTTCTCGCGTGTGCTTTGCGGCAGGCGTACTAAAAAAAAAACATGCTTTTCATTCTTGGTTGTTGTCAACCGCCTATCTTTATCCATGAAAATCTAATATGAACTCATTGAATCATCACTTCGCCTCCTACACTTTGTTCTCCTCAAATTTGCAATCTTCCGCTATGAACGAGAATGTGCATCACCTACCCATAATCACCTGCTGCCTCCGCTAGAGTACCCGTAGCCCTTATCCCGCATTTCCTTCTCGTTCGTCATCGTCCGGCTACCAAGGGTAGGCGACGAGTCAAGCGCAACACCGCCAATGGTATAGTAGTGGCCAAACACACGGCTCTCAAGGTCCTTGGTGCCGCCGTGAGCCTTGTGCGCCACGCGACGGAAGTAGACGCGCTTCGCCCACTTCCACGACTCTACGCCCATGAAGAAGAGCACCGCGCCGACGAAGACGATGCCCCACTCCCATGTAATAGGTGCGTGCTTGAACACCTTGGTGTTGAGCACAGGAATGTAGGTGAGGGGGAAGATGGTGATGAAGCCGATGAGGATGGCGAAGAAGAGAAGCTTGTTGCGCCAAGTGTCCCAGAACCACTGGGTGAAGTACTTTGTGCTCTTGGGTTGCATGCGGAAGAAAGAGCGGCGCATGTTGACCATCTCCCAGGCGAGGAAGAGGGCGAACCAGGTCAAACTCGCGAAGCAGGTTGCGCGGGCGCGGAACACAGTATCGCACTCTTCCGAGTATGTGTTGTTGCAGTTGCTACCGAATTGGCCGTTGCCCCAGCCAAACATGACGAGCACGAAAGACGCAAGGCAGAGAGTAGCAGTCCAGACACCATAGACAAGCATATCGAGCATCAGCTCCCAGGTGAAGACGCCGATTTTCATCTAGACTAGGTTAGTGTCTTGCGACGGGCATGAAAGGAAATGACCCGGAGAAACCTACGTCTTGCGGAGGTCGGTCCATGATATCCGGGGCAGCGACTTCGAACCCGAGAGCCATATCAGGAAGACCGGAGGTAATCATGATAATCCACATGACCTCGACAGGCGCAAGGGGAAACACGGAAAGCCCGCTGTCATCCTTGAAGACCAAGCCGATAAGAAGAGTCAGAGCCTGGGCGACGTTACAGGCCAGCACGTGCAGGACGAATTTCTGGATGTTATCAAACATGCGACGACCTTCTTCAACGGCATTGAGAATCGATGCGAAATTGTCGTCAGTGAGGATAATGTCGGACGCCTCCTTAGCAACATCAGAGCCGCTCTCACCCATAGCGATACCGACGTCAGCTCGCTTCAGACTGGGAGAATCGTTCACACCGTCGCCTGTCATGGCCACAAAGCGCTCACGTCGGTGAAGAGCCTCAATCATGCGAACTTTAGTCTGAGGGGCACAGCGAGCGACGACCAGCGGGAGGTTGGGCAGCTTATCAATCTCGTCGTCTGAGAGCTTGTCGAAGTCGTGGGCAGCCATGACCATCGTTTTCGCCACGCTCGCGGAAATCTCATTCATGCGCGTGGGCAGAATACCAACCTCGAGGGCGATGGCACGAGCAGTTTCGGGATGGTCGCCGGTAAGCATGTGAACGCTGACGCCGGCCTCGTGGAATTTCTTGACCGAAGGACCGGATTCGGGACGGGGAGGGTCATAGAGACCGATGAGGCCACGGAAAGTGAGGTCCTTTTCGAAGTTGGCGCGATCAAGGTTATCATGGTTATCAACGGTACCGATGTCAGACTTGCTCGCAAAGGCCAGGACACGGAGTCCAAGGCGGGCAAGAGCCTCCATATTGGCCAAAATGTCCTGCTCAATGTCCTTGGTAAGCTCAACGACATCACCGCCCATTTGAATCGTAGGGCAAGAAGAGATGACACGCTCGACGGCACCCTTGGTGAAGAGCCAGGTCTTGTTTCCCGATGCTGCCTTTGTCTGAGTGTCCTCGAAGATGACGGACATCTTCTTGACATCGGAGTCGAAGGGGAACTCGGCAATCTGCTGCCACCGGTTGGACTCGCCAGCGAGACGCAGCCTGTTCCAGTTGAAACGGGATGCGAAAACCTGAATGGCAATCTCGGTAGGATCACCACGGGCGTGCCACTCTCCCTCAGGGGTCTTGTGGACATTGGCCAAGTTGGCGAGGGATGCGACGTTGAAGTAGTCCGTGAGAACGGTACTCTCCTTCACACGATCCTCAGCTTCGGCATTGGAGAATGGCTCGCCATCACCCTCCTTGGAACCGAAGTTGATGTCTTTGGGCTGGCCAGAACTGTGACCGAGGTCGCCCGTTGTAGGATTGAAGGGCTCGTTAGTGTTGCTAACGGAGAATGTACCCTTTCCAGGAACCCAGGCCTTGCGGACAACCATTTTCCCTTGAGTAAGAGTTCCGGTCTTGTCAGAGCAAATGTCTACGGGTGGATTAGCATCTGTCATTGGTTTAATATCATCAGTGCTTTTGGGGTGAACCTACTCGTAACACCACCGAGGGCCTCCAAACTCTTCAACTGGCGAACAATAACGTGACGCTGGACCATTCGTTTCGTGCCAGCAGCCATGGTAATCGTCAAGACCACAACCAACGAGGCAGGAATCATCGCAAGACCAGTAGCAACGGCGTAAATCACAACCTCCTGCGTTGTGTTGAAATTGTTTGCTCCCAGTACGATCAGGGCGCACACGACAGCGGTACCAAAGAGAAGAATTGCCAACTTAGACAGCTTCCTCTGCAGAGGTGTTCCAACATTGACGCCCAAAAAGCGTCCGACAGCATCGGAAAGGGTCAGAGTCCATGCTTGAAGGTAGCGCCCAAAGGTGGCGGAGCCGTCCTCCTTACGCTTGACCTCTCGGCGGCGTGAGTTCTTGCCCCGAAGGGCGGCAGCAATCTGACCAATTTCGGTATACATGCCAGTAGCGAAGACGATACCACGGGCACGCCCCTTGGTAACGGTTGAGGAGCTGTATGCGACGTTGAGGCGGTCACCAGGTCCAGTCTCATCATCAAAAGTCTGAGCAGCCTCCTTGCGGATGGGGAGAGACTCTCCCGTGAGCAAGGCTTCGTTTGTTTCAAAGTTGACAGCTTCGATTATGCGAACATCGGCGGGGATGGTGTCACCAGTCTTGAGCTCGACCATGTCGCCAGGCACAATCTCAACGGTGGGAACGGTGATGTTACGGCCCTCTCGTACGGCCTGAGCAGTAGGCGAGCTAAGTGATCGAAGGGAATCCATCGTCTTTGCGGCCTTGAACTCTTGATGGAAGCCGACAGTAATGTTAAGAAAGATAACACCAGCGACGACACCTCCCTCGATCCAAGACTTGATACCAAAAGAAGCACCCATGGCCAGGATCAGAACCTAATTTGATGTCTGCGTCAGTCTGTCGTTCTTTGTATGGAAGAATGAAGAAGGCGAAGAAGCCATACCAAGGTCATTGCATTGGCAATCTGTCCAATGAAGATCTTGACGGGTTGAACGCCCTTATCGGCGCCAAATTCGTTGCGGCCATATTCTTCGAGACGAGTCTTGGCGTCCTCGGGTGTCAAGCCGTCGTCTGGGTTGGCTCTCAGCTCCTGGACAACTTGCTCGGTAGCCAAAGCATGTGCCGGCCTGGACATGGGCTTATTAGACTGTCCAGAGATGTGGTTGGCCATAGCCTCAGCCTCGGGATCTTTCTTTCCCATGTTGACAGTTGTTCACCGGGGGAAAGGCTGAATCGATTGAGTGTGAACAGCAAGAAGACAGGTAACGATGGACCAACTTCCGAATCACCTGGTAGAAGCTCTCCAAGAGATTCCAAGAGCGGTCGCTGGGACCAACCGGAGTGGAGGGATGTGTAAGTCTTTGGACAAATACGAGCTGTAACGGGCAAAGGTGTGAGTGCTCTGCTCTTATCCAGGTTCAAGCACTTCTACCCCCTTAAGGTCAAGAGAACAGTCAAGCATGAGTAGGAAAGATGAGACAATGAAAAAAAAGTTCGTGGTAAGACTTGATTCAGAGTATGTCGAGAGAGGCGAGGAACAAAAAGCCAAAGATTCGAGAGGGGAGTTGGGAGAACATGTATACATGTACTTGGTGCCCCGGGACGGGAATCATCTCTGGGCGTTATGACTTCATAACAAGATAGACGGACAGTACGAGGGGGGCGTAAAACGCCCACATCTATCAGTTTCCTCGCGGTCCGTGACAAGCGTTCTCATGGGTGTCGAGGGCGCATTCCTTCAGCCTTGGCGGCTCTGCGCGGGGCTCTTTCAAGGGTACCCTCAGGCTTTCCATGATGTTGGGGCAATCTCAAGCTGTTCGACCGAAAATCGGTCGTGAACACGCGAGCGATTCAATAGCACGCAATCCAGATCTTGGTTGGATCTCGACGCCCTCGCCTGCCATGTTGAGCTGCCGAGACTCTGGGCAGCGGGCCTCATTCTGGGCAGCCCGCTCCTCGAGAGGCTGAGAGCGGTGCTGGGCATTGTAATGGAGAATACAATTGGACCCGCCAGAGACAAGAGCATGGAGGAGGGGGTGGGTGAGGTTGAGGGATCGATGCTTTCGGTGATGAATTTGGCTGCGCCCAGAAAGACAGAAGACGAGAGTTTCTGCCTTCTCCACTACGCCTCCGGCCAGTAAGACATCTCTCTGCCTTCCAAGAAACATCCATTGTGGGGGTGCCCTCCTTCTAGAAGGTTGCCAGTTGCAGGGGTGCTGTCACCTCTGCAGTAGTGTATCTGCAATAGCGCCAAGATCGTATACTGTGGTTGGTCGTAGACCGTACCCGTACAATTTTCTCAAAGTCTAAGGTAGGCTGTAGGCTTGACAGGTTTGAAGTGTAACACTGGCGGGCTTGCGGTAAGGCCGAGTCTAGCTCAGTGTCGCTGAGCTGACTCCGGGGTGTCCCATATGTACGGATAGGGACAATAGATTTAGAAATGGTATACGCCGCCGGGTGATGATCATAGCTGTCGCAGGGATATGTGTACATCCAAAGAAAGTGCCCAGAAGCTAACATGTTCCCTGGGCAGCGCGGTTCGTACGTCGGAAACAGCTCTTCAAGACTCAACGAGGGGCTCTCTGTGCCATTTCCCCCGCCGTTCTCCACTCTCCCTGCTGCCGGCTGCACGACGGTCAACTGGCTCATCCTGCTCTTCCGGCTCCTTCTCATGGCCAGGACCTAGACATGCCAGATCCGGAGTTGTAAGTGACGGGCGCCAGAAGGTGACGCACACAGCATACGACAACTGCCGCACCATGTGCTTGGGAGGCCTCTCAGTGCTCTGCACAACTATAAAGCGCCGTCTGTTGTCCAGGTCGTTCAAGGTGAGCGGACGCGTTATTGAACGTCTTCGACGCCGATGGCAAGACGCCGGCACCGTCAAAGTCGCAAAAGTTCCCGATAGTTTCGGTCACTCTCCGAAGATTCACACGCCGTAAATATGCGGGTTCGAACTTGATCGGTGGGCTCCGAACCTCCGTTAATCCGGACGACCATATTCAACTCACACCATCTACACTTGACAACGTCAGTCGAAGTCTTCCGTCGCTATTCCTCTCAACCTCTCTCCCCTCATGGTTTGCTTTGAACCCCGCGCACGAGAACGCCTGCCCAGAGTCTACACAAATTACGGCTGCGAGGAACGTGGAGAGGACGAACATGAACCGGGATCTTGACCCACTATCACCGACTCACGACAACTCGGGCGCAACACGGGCGGGGGAAGAACGGGTCCGCCCAGAAACACAGCCACCCCGAGTGAGACGCCTAGATACTGGGCGAGAAGTGTAGGAGCCCAATTCGGAGACTTATCGAAATGTGTAGAGAGATATCGTGAGCCCCTCAGATAGGCCGATGTTTTCTGGGCATAGAAAACAAGGCCGCGAATAGCCCGGCCTATCCAGCTACAACCACGCCTTCCAGCTCATCATGCCAGTGCACGTTTGCGGGATACTCGGAGCAGGGTCTTTGCCAAACCCTTCTCCAGCATGCTTGATCGCATTTCTCCATTCGGTGTCGCAAGAGACACTGGTCAGCTGATGGTATTGGACGGCGGACGTCTTGGCCGCCCCGAGGTGGACATATGAGGTGGGTTGCAAATGAGAAGAGTTGAACCTCTGGTAGGTCAGTCTGGCAGCCAAGGGATGACGGGCAACTTGGCGGTTCTTGGCCGGCCTGCTGGGCGCCGGCGCCGCTCCTCCAAAGTCCACTTTCCTCTCCTCCAGCGCCGCCGCCGGCTCTCCTGGGGTTCGTGGATGCGTCTTGGTGTTGGATAGTTGGAGTCTGGAGTACTCCGTAGATGTTTCTCACCTCCAAATCCCGGGGTCTCCATGGCGGTTCATTCAAAAGTTTCCAACTTTCCGGAGGGGGTAAAGGGGATATGGAGGGGCACTCCCTGGTGAAAGTCCTCGTCACCCCAACATCCCCCCGCCCATCCACTGAAAAGGTTAGGGTATCTACTGTGTAAGGTCAATCAACCCCTCCGTTGCTTCGTTTTTGCGTTTCGTTTCCTGCCCCGTTGCAGTTCAGTCTCTTTGCCCAGGAGTCCAGACAGACTCATCGGCCTCTCTTGGGAAAACGGAGGCAAGGTAGTAGAGGCGTCCCGCCGCTTACCAAGGATACCAAGACCAGTATCACACGCCAGTTTTACGTCACAAACCTGGGCCATTCTATCTAACCCCCAGAAAGAGTTGCATCTGGACAGGCGTCTGATTCGGCGTAATTTGCAGCCAAGGTTCTTGGCCCACGAAGAACGATATCGTGAGGGTTTTGAGCAGGTATGGATAGAGAAAATCAAAGATAATGAGCCATGTGTGGCCTTGTTGGAAGTTGGAACTCGTCGACTCATTGTTATCTCAAGCAAACAGCCATTTGCAAGGAAGACTGGGCGCCCAGCTGTGAGAACACCATAGCTGAACGCCGGTGCTCTTGGGTGAATGAGGGGTATTGGTGGCTGATGGCAGAGAGCTCGCATCTGGCGTATCACCAACTCGGCTCTTGACTCCAGCCATTCACGAGGGTTCTGTAGGTGTGCCTCGTCGGCCTATGTAGCGTTTGTTGTCATCTGATCAGCCTTGGTTGCGCCGCCGCTTGTCGACATTTGCCGAGTTAAATGGTCGCCGTCGCCGCATTTCTCACCACAGATGCGATGTGCAGCTTTTGAAAGCCACAACACATCCTGTTGTTGGCATTGAAGAACTCGCGATTAACCTGCGCAAGAAGTGCCCGTTATCACTTTCAAGTCGGTCTAGGAGTCTGGCATGCCCCTCGTCGGGCACCCACCGGCTGCATGGACGAACTTGGCATAATTTTGCTTACGCTTTTCATGGTCCTTCTCGTCTGCGGGCCGCTGTACAGACCGTACTGAACCCCCCTCTCCGAAGCAAGATAGCTACGAGGAGCTGATGAGCATGCGTGTCGTTAGAGTCCGCCTCACATATCTGCGCATACAAGACCGTCGCAAATATCATCCCAAGACATCAAAGTTCCAAGACGCCCGACGAAAATTGAGCACAGTTTCCGAGTGCAATAGCACTACCCTCGACGGATTGGATCTCGAGTCGAAGCTCAATCGGCATGACTCGGAACCGGAATGGTGAGTATCTCTCGCCAAGTTGGTCACTGCGGGGAAAGCCTTGGGTATGAGGCGTGCGCTATCTTCGCGGGGGAAGCCGACAACAGAGTTCGCCAATGCATAATACACCGAGGTCGCTAACGCTGCCACCAATAGTCCCATCTGTATCGGTCCACTGTTCGTCTCAAGCAACTGCAATGCTGCCGGAGCAGTACCGACGCAAGGGATCACCCTGAAGGCCCCCGATTCCGGTGGGCACACCCGTGTTCTAGAAGGAAGTGGGGAAGAGACAAGCCGGTCTACGGTCGGAGGTACGGATGAGGTTCGTGATGTGAAGGCCATACTGCGAAGCTGGAATATGCCGTGGCCGTGGAAGAGAAAATTGTCCGCGTCTGCAAGTGAACCGTCCGAAGATGATGATATCTTGACGCTAAAGAACTGCCAACATGCTTTCCACGCCAAGTGTCTCTCGTCGTGGTTCTTGATTGAAAGATTTGATTGTCCCGTTTGCCGAAGTCAATATTGGCAGACGCGGGAGACCCGAGCGAGGGCAGCGACCGCACCGGCACCGCCGGTACCGGAGGGCGGGTCCGCTGAAGACGGACCCGGTATCACACCACCAGTCCCGGCTCGGCTTGCGGCCGGGCGGATGGCAGTGCGTGTGATGTGACCGGGCCGTGCTGGCTTGGAAGATAGTCCGCCTCCTTTCTTTACGTGGCCTTCCAGATACCCTAGCGCGATGGAGCAGGCGTCGAATCTTGCATTATGGTGTTGTTTAGTTTTCACTATGTAATCTTGGAATTCAAAGCACCTTTGCCAGTCGTCATGTGTAATCGCAATTGTGCAACCGTTCTGCAACAGTCTATTTACCAAGAGCCAACGGGCGGTGCTATGTTGTTACGTATGATCTCGCGGCATGGCTAGTTGGGCATTATTCAACCAGCCAGGTATCTCGTCGCTCCAATGCGGCGAGTGAGTCTGAGGTAGGGAGCCGCCCAATCATTGGGTGCGTATGGATGGCAATCGTGCCATGATCGAGAAAGTAGATACATGGGGGCTTCGTCGGTGCAGATACCTAGGTATTTGGTTCCTCGTACGAGAGGACTGGCAACGTCTCGAAGATTGCAGATATTGCAGAAAAATATCGGAAACGCAACCCAACCACGGGGAAGCCAGTAAGCGGGAGTTGGATGACATCGAGATCGCATCGTCATGGAGCCGGAGGTTTTGCTCAGCTCACGGACCAGACGGTCTGGGGGTGGCGCACGGTGAAGCTGGAGGCGCAGGGGTCGGCTGCATGGTACATTGGCTGGTAAGATGTACAGTTGATACGAGAATGCCACGATCGGATGGCTGCTTGTGTTCATGATTGCTGATAGGTAATCAAACATAGAGAATACAGTGTCGTACATATCAGCCCAGCATCGAGAGTGCCATGGGAGCCGTTGTTTTGCAGTTCTCTCAGTAAACAGCGGCGGCGATGTAGGTAGACAATACGATACGGTACTGCAAAGCAAGCCGCGAGCCTCGGTGTGTATCGTTTGAGGTGGAGTCCCAAGTCCGAATGGTTGTTTTCTTGGACAAGGGAGGTGAGACTTTGGCTGGGTTCGGTGAGCTTGACTTGGGCGGAGCTAGCAAGAAGGCGCGCATTATCTGCTGGGATGATGAATTAGTGATGGAACAAGCCGAATGTGAGTGGACGACGGAGCTTGTGTTCCCTGGTGGCATTCGTATACCTCAGGTAGAGCAGACAGAGTGTGGCAGATTCCAATCACGGCTCGAATAGCTGTCTACACTGCAGCGCGTGCGGTGACATTGGTGAATAACAAAGTGAAAGTCTTTGCCTCAGCCTCTGTCTCTGGCAATGGGACGATGAGGTCATGTCCGTGAGGCTGAATACCGGCAATACTCCGCATACGCAAGATGTGTGGAGAGACTGGAGGAATTGGGTGGACTCTGCAATGTCTGCTACCGATGCGTGCCGAAATAGAAGTTCAAAGTTGTGCGGCAAATCTACAATGAAGACGGAATGTCGCGATGTCACAAAATGGAGAATTGTAGACGGGGAACTGGAAGGTAACTATGCAAATTCTACCCGCTTGGCTCCATTGACTTTCTGCTTGGTGTAACGGATGTCTCCAAATGCTTCATTCATACCTACTTTAGACTGGAGAAGGAACTAAGGTAGACCAAGATGGCTCTCACCTGCCATTGATGCAAGGTACTTACCTACCTCTAAGGTACGGACGCTACGTTGAAGAAAAGGAGGAGAGGAAGGTGCTTGCTATTTGAAATTTGGTACGATGACAAGTTCTTTCCTAAATCTAAAAAAAATTGGTTGCGCACTTGCCATGCACATGGCTCAATAGTAAGGTAAGGTACTGACTGGTAGGTGAGGCAGAAGGAAGGCACAGGACTCAGGAGAGGTGTCGTGGTGGTGACGTCGGGAGCTCCTGCCGTCGATTTAATCGAGGTGCGTCTGCGCTGTTGGAGGAATGACGCACGATGTGTGGTCTGTGCTCTCCACACCTACCTCATAGCTCTGTATCGTCCCTTCCTCTGTTCCACATCCACGGTTGCGAACGCGCTTTTCCCTCCCGCGCTTCTTTCTTTTTCTGTTTCTTCTCCTTCTTCTTTGCATATCTGCTGGGATACAGTGAGGAATCATCCTTACTCATCAGGTAAGCGCCTTCCTCATCTCTAGTCGAGCGTCGACTGTGGCGTCTCAACTGCCTCATTACTCGTGTGGCGGTTTCGCGTACTCTCTTCAACTCGGCTGTCTTCTTTCCTGCCCGACTCTATTGATCCCACGCGTCATACCTCAAGGGGCGAGCTTCGACCCGGAATGTGGTACCGTATGGGACCTGATCCATATTTACAAGAAAAATAAGAGAGAAGAAAGTAGAGTCTCGCATAGCATGGAGAGGGGAGGCATCCTCGAGATCGTGTTGCCCTAACCTTACCTCATATCGTCCCTTAGGTTCTTCTCTTCCGCCACAAACATAAGAAAGCGAGAGTCAAACTAAGTGATTGGTAACACGATCGGGACCCTAAGGTACCTAAGGTAAGGTCAGGTAGAAAGCATCCGTCTTAGCTTCCTTTTCCAATTCCCATCCTTCCCGTCTATTCCCCTACCTACCCTACCTAGGTACCTACTTTAGCTCGGAGTACCTACCTCAAGCTGGGCTCAGGTAGATACTCGCCTCTATTACTAGCCCGCTCGCTTCAAGATACATGGCCGTTTGTACCTCACTCCCATCCGACGTCTGTCTCTCGAGCGCGCAGTGCTCGGTCTGTGGCCCCGTTGACCTCATCGACGTTTTCCATCTCTTCGTCTTTGCCTCTCTCTCTCCCACTCCCGTCTCTCTCCCTCTCCTTTCTCCGCCCTCTCACACACTCTTCCTTTGCTTCACTCGACGCGCATTGCAAGTGATTTGAGAAATCTCACTTCAACTCAGCCTCAACTCATATCAAATCACATACTCCTCTCTTACTTAACCATACCTTACAACCATACCTTACAGTCTCGTTGTCCCTGTCATCGTCTTCCTTCCCATCCTCGCTGAAGAGCATCATCCTGAACAGAGCACCCCTACTACACACACTTCATCCCTCGGGGTACCTCACTCGATTCGAAATTCGGTCACCTGCAGTTACGCCAAAGCGTCTCTACGTAATTCGCATCCATCTGACACCCGGCCATCCGCATTACCTTAGTTCCCACATGGCAAACATCCACCTTAGAGCATAACTATCCTAGGGTTCTATACTACTACGCGCTTCCGTATCCATCACCTTGCCGGGCCACTTCTCGACAGATTCGCCCGCTGCTCCCGTCATTGACTGCATGAGGACCTTTTCTTCCGCCGCGGCCAATCATCTGTTGTATCCGCGACGACTTCTTCGTGCCACGAGCCCCCTCGTGCCGTCACTTATCCCGCTCCTGAGCTCATCGCTCGCTTGTGTCTCCCACCCCCATCAGTACTCGCTCAGCCGACCATTTATATTACTTAACTGCTGCCCATACATCACCATGGCCGCACAGAAGCGAAAGAAGTCCGGTATAACAAATGGACAACCTACTACCACCGAGGCTGCAAACCCTGTCCCCGACACTCCGGCTCCGCGCCGATCCGCCAGAAACATCAGCGACGTGAAAACAGTCACCAAGCCCGGCGCCGCCATGAGTCCCACCGAGGCCGATCTTGCAAAAGACCAACCACCGGCTAAGCGCCGCCAGATTAGCCGCAAGAAGGCCGAGTCTGAGAATGGCGTGCGCCGTGCCATAAGAGAGCTCACTGAGATGGAGAACCGTCTACAGAATTCCACCAGGAACCAGCGTCTTGCCATCGAGACGAGCCATGTCCCGCCTGGTTCAACCAAGCCTCACTCAGACAAAAACGCGTATAAACCTCACTTGGCAGTCCATCCGTCAGATCCAGAGAAGCTCGCCCGGATGGCTGAAGAGGAGCGATCCGGTACCCCCAATTTGGATGCCGCCCCAATCGAAGGTCCGGACGGGGAAGGCGCAGTCGGTGACGTCGAGGACGACAAGATGCGCCTCGAGAACGCCCCGGAGAGAGGTGCTGGACGAGAGCCGCCTGTAAACAGCAGCTACCTGCCTCTCCCATGGACTGGAAGGTTGGGTTACGTATGATCTTTCCCACATCCTAGCTTTGGTTGTCGTTGACTAATACTGGATCAGGCCTGTCTCAATACCTATCTCCGCGCCGCAAATCCACCCGTCTTCAGTTCAAGAACTTGCCGCATAGCCTCCATATTACAACATCGTCACCCGCTTGCTGATCCATCTCAGCCTGAACACCCTACTAAGAATCGCCCCGACGAAAACCAGCCCGCCGATATCAAACGCGGTCAGAAGTATGTTGAGGAACTGGGCTTGGCCAATGCTCGGGATATTGTGAAAATGCTTCGCTGGAACGACAAGTACGGCATCAAGTTCATGCGACTCAGCTCAGAAATGTTTCCGTTTGCTAGCCATGAAGAATACGGCTACCGCCTCACCCCGTTCGCTGCGGAGCCTCTTGCAGAAGCCGGGAAAGTCGCTGCACAACTAGGCCACAGACTGACGACGCACCCCGGCCAGTTTACTCAGCTCGGCTCACCACGCAAAGAAGTCATCACAGCCGCAATTCGCGATCTTGAATATCACGATGAGTTGCTCGGCCTTCTCCGTCTCCCGGAGCAGCAAAATAGGGACGCCATCATGATATTGCATATGGGTGGCACTTACGGCGACAAAGCATCTACGCTGGATCGATTCCGTGCCAACTATGCTAAGCTGTCACAGTCTATCAAGAACCGACTTGTCCTCGAGAACGACGATGTTGCCTGGTCTGTCCATGACCTACTACCTATCTGCGAGGAGTTGAACATCCCAATGGTTCTGGACTTCCATCACCACAACATCATTTTCGACGCAAGCCAATTGCGTGAGGGTACCGAGGATATTACGAAGATCTACGATAGGATCAGTGCTACATGGACGCGCAAGAACATCAAGCAAAAGATGCACTATAGCGAATCCTGTCCGAGCGCTACCACACCCCGGGACCGAAGAAAACACTCTCCGCGAGTGCGCACTCTTCCACCGTGCCCTCCTGACGCAGATCTCATGATCGAGGCCAAAGATAAGGAGCAGGCTGTCTTTGAACTCATGCGAACATTCAGGCTTCCGGGATGGGACTTATCCAACAACGTGGTGCCACACGAGCGACTGGATGAAATCCGACCGAACAAGGCGGTCGCTAAGAAGGATGGCAAAAAGAAGCCTAAGAAATCCAAGAAGAAGAAGGATGACGACGACGAAGACGAGGAACCAGAGGAACCTGAATCCGTTCCTGTAGAAGAGAAAGCCATAGCCCCTGAGGATTTCGGCATGGGTGGACCGCAACATAGGGTGTATTGGCCTGAGGGTATGGAGGAATGGTTGAGGCCCAAGAAGCGGGAGGTCAAGAAAGCAAAATCAACGCAAATCAAAGAGGAGATCAAGAAGGAAGATGATTAATGCCGTAACCTTATGGCATGACGACTGGAGGGGTTCACCATGTACAATCTGTATAAAGACAAGGCTGACGCATCATCATCGAGACATCCGTCCACATAGCAGAAATGAAGTTTGAATCATAATGTCAAGGAAGATGAGAAACATCCTCAATCATACTAGCCATGAATGATAACAGGAAGTAATAAGATCTATGCGATGATGTGTTTATGTCTTTGATGTGGTCAACCATGAAGGGCACCCCTCGGCTTGTATTGGCAAAGGAGGTCCTGAGACCACCCCTTCCGACATTGGTAGAGTACAAAGCATGGATGATAATTGGGCACGTGTGTGCATCCGTCAAGGAATTCAATAATAATTGTATAGTCAAAGTCGATGATGCATACGACATCGATTGGTAGAATCATCGGCCCGTCGTTATCGGCGAGCTTCTAAGCGACCTACCTCGACGTTGGATTTGTAGACCGTGGAGATAGATGCCCTTTGAAAATTATCCACCCATCGCACTCATATATCAATTGGGACCATGATGAGGTGGAAGTGTTTCCAATGAAAGATATGAGCTCGTAGGACCCATGAGACTTGGCTGCATAACAACGCAACCAATCTGCGTGTTCTCATATACCTGCCATCGAGAACGTCATTGATGTCGACAACTGCCGAATACCCACCCCCTCAGCTCATCACAATCGTGACAATTCTCCAGCAGTCGCTAGAACTCTTCACATCTTTGATAAGTCTTGATCCCATCGTAGATTAGAAGACGGATCAGTTGAGCCGAGTCACCCCACAACTGACACCTTCAGGCTTCGAGAAGGGGGCTGAGAAAAAAGTCAATGACCAGATGATTGTGATAGTCACGCGGGATAAATTGACAACCAACAGTCCCCTGGCACTGTAGTCATCAAATCACCTTTGCCGACTGCCCGTCTGTCGTCAATTCGCGCCAAGGAGGGTTGCAACGACTTTTCCTTATCAGGGTTACAGCAGGCCCGGGGGGTTGAGAAAGCTTAGCTCGGGAGGAGATAGGATGGCGAGAGGGGGAGGGGGGGGTTATCCTTGAACGGCTCCAATCTATTCCGGAAGATTGACAGAGACATGAGGCATATCGAGGGGGTTCAGGGTATCTGACCTCTGGCTGAGTTGAAGTGATACCATGAAATGTCACTCTCCCTACCTACGCGACTGTGGTATCGGCGGCGATAGTTGGACTGGCCGATATCAGAACTGCTACGTTACGATCGATTGAACTCATAAGAAACCCACTCCCCATCTTCAACTTGAACTAATGAGCCTTGATAATGTGTGGTCTATCAAACATCTCCTTCCCCGACATCAGTGCCTCCTTGACCCTCATCGCGCCTGAAGTCGTCCCAACCCTGAAACACGATAAACCACACAAACAATGTCTGCCCATCACACTGCACCCGCGCCCACAGACGACATCCAGAAAGCTCAAAACAAACCACAGCCCCTCCTCGACCAAACCCCATCCCGCCAAGATGGACAAACCTTTTACACCATGGAGCCGCCGGCGGTGATCCTGCACGACCCCAACGTGACGTTTGAAGAGTACCTCTACTGGGCCGAAGTCACGCGTGCCGAGGAGAAGCTGGCAAACGAGCGGTATCTACACTCTCGAGGACCCTTGACGCTCAAGAGTGTTGTGAAAGATCGGTTCAGGAAGGGTGATGAGCATGTAAGGTTCCAGGGGGGCAGCGAGGGCAGTGGAAATGAGGATGTCGGTGCTGGTGTTGGAGAGAAGCAGAACGGGATTGGAAGCGATAAGGCTTTGCAATCTGCGGAGAGCAGGGACGGCGGTGTCGTTACGCTCGAGGAGTGGAAGACAGCGAGTAGGGCGGTGAGGACTGCTGGCTGGGGCGCCGTGTTCTACCTCATCACCACGGATATCCTTGGGCCATTTTCTACGCCGTAGGTTCACCTACTCTCAGACCTTGACTGAAGCGTAACTAACACGAGAAACCAGATGGGCCTTTGCTCAGATGGGTTACGGCCCTGGTATCGCGCTCTACACTGTCTTCGGCGTCATGTCGTTGTAGTAAGTCTCCCAAAGACCGCCCTCTTGGACAACAAGTGACTGACCAATTAAAGCTCCGGCTGGATCCTCTACAAAGCTTTCCTCGGCCTCGACTCGGACAGATACCCCCTCAAAGGCTACGGTGACCTCTACTTCCGCGTCTTTGGCGCCAAGGCAAGACACGCCATCAACCTGGCCCAAGGCCTCCAGCTAATGTTGTTTGTGGCCGTCCTGATCCTCGCGAACGGGCAGTCCATCTCGCAGATCAGCAAGGGCCCCAACGGCAATGCGGGAATCTGCTTCGTAGCCTGTCTTGTCATCTTCATGGCGGCCGGGTTCATCTTGGGCCAGATTCGGACGCTGCAGCGGTTTTCGTGGATTGCAAACTTGGCCGTGTGGGTGAATCTACTCATCATTTTCATCTGGTAAGTCTTGGAATGGTCTTCGGTTCGGGTTGATGTTGACCAAAGACAACCAGCATGGGCGTCGTGGCACACTCCCCTCCCAACTTCGCCGCGACCCAGGCCTCCTTCGGCGACACCTTCGGACCCGGACCCGTCATCACCTACGCCGGCACGCCCCCGCCCGGCATGGCTTCGGGCGGTTCCGGCTTCCTGGGCTCCATGAACGGGCTCAACCAAGCCGTCTACTCGTACGGCGGCTGTCTCATCTTCGCGGCCTTCATGGCGGAGATGCGGCACCCCATGGACTTTTGGAAGGCCCTTCTCTGCGGTGAGGTCTTTATTTACGTGTGCTACCTTGTCTTCGGGTTGTACGTGTACTCCTTCCAGGGCCAGTACGCCTTCAACCCCGCCATGCAGAGTCTATCGCCGTACTGGTGGCAGACGGCGACCAACATTCTGGGCCTGGTGACGGGTTTGATCGCGGCCGGGTTGTATGGGAATATCGGCATGAAGGTTCTTTACGTTGAGCTGCTGCAGGAGATCTTTGGGGCGCCGCCGTTGACCGAGTCTGCGGGCAAGATGCTGTGGGCGGCGGTGATACCCGTGTACTGGGCTCTCGCCTTCATCATCGGCGCCGCTGTGCCGCAATTCTCGCTGGTATCTGGGTTCATCGGGGCGCTGTTCATCCTGAGCTTCACATACACTCTGCCGGCGCTGCTGGGCCTTGGGTATTGGATTCGGAAGGATGCAATGGTGCCGGAACAGGAAACGTTTGACCCAACCACTGGTAGGTATGCGTATGTCGACAGTGGATTTCAGCGATACCGGCGGGGGTTCATGAAGAGACCTCTCTTCAATGTTTGGAACATCGTCTACATGCTGGGAGGGCTTGTCACGACGGCGTTGGGCATGTACTCGTCGATTGAAGGGTTGATTGCGGCGTTCAATGGCAAATCCCAGGCTACGAGCTTTGGGTGTGGAAGTCCAGTCTAGATAATTTAGGCTGCCTTGGGAATGATGCTTTGTGAGGATTCCTCAGTTGCTGCTGGATAGGGAGCGTACATCTTACTTACTTGGAAATGTACTATTTTGTGAATTTGCACCAGTCCATGATACTTTAATCATGATTCTCATATTGAAGACTGTATTCATTATGACAGCGCTGAGCCATCGATGAGCTAACTGTTTGTTAGACTGGGTATCATGTAAGTGGGCTCCCAAGCTTCTCCGTTGCCTTCCGCGCCCCCGCCATCCCGTCATGTCACAAATGGACTCTCTGCCATGGCATTACCGGAAAACTCGTCGTCCACCAGTTCGCACAGGGAATCTCTCCACGCCGCTGCTCTGCTGCTCATGCCACAAGCCTTGAATTCCCACCCAGCCTCCATCTCCCGATAGCTTGTAACGTCGCCATGCCTCGCGGAGATGGTCTGGTCGCAAGGGGCCTCTTCTGTCTTCTGTCTGCGTCGCGTCGTCTTTGGGCGGCGGCGTGGGTACGTCTGCCTGCTTTTCGCCAGTACCTTTGATCCATTCTCCTTGCACATCTCGAGCTCTCTCGATGAGCTCGCCGATGAAAAGCTTCGATACTGACTTGACGGCGAGAGCGACGTTCGGTGGGACGGATTGCGATACTGTCGCATTGACGACCTATGTGGTATTTTCGTCAGTACAATGGCATAGCGCCAGCCGGCAACCGGGTCGAGGAATCTTACCCTCTTGACTACGGACTCTGTGAGTTTGGCCGCACGCCAGAGTTCGTAGCGATCATACTGTTCTGGGTCAAAGGACTCCACGAGCATGGCACGGAGTCTTATCTCCTCTTGCTTCTGCTCCTGCGTCCTGACTGTAGAATCCACCAGCGCCATGCGCATATCGTTATCGTCTTCATCATCATTGGCGCCTTCCTCCTGTGCGTCGCCTCCAGCGCCTGCGCCGCTGACAGTTGTAGGTGCGCGTCCGCCTACAAGAGAGGGCGTTTGTTCTCTGGTCTCAACGTTGGTCTGGTTCTTGGGCTTCCTGCCGCGCTTCTTCTTAGGAGGCGCACTGACTTGGCTGCCGCTGACGACGCTAGCGTTGTCGGCCGAGGGTGAACGTGGGAATGGTGAGCCGGCTTCGGGTGGGAAAGAAGTCTGACGAAGGGGGTGGGCGGCTGCGGAGGTGACGGAGAGTGTCGAGGCCTTTCGGCGCTTGGCAGACCCGGGAGGGGCGCCATCTGATGCTCGCTTCTTGTTCGACATGGGGAGCTGCGCGGGTGACGGATACGGTGGTGAGTGTGCGGTTGGAGAGTACGAGTATGGAGGGGAAGCCATCGCGAAGGCTTCTTTCTAGGTGGATCGCAAGATAAGTGGTGAGCGCCGGCAAGCGCAGTTGCTATATCGGAGCGAGGGAAGGCACCTTTCGGAAGAGTCGAGAATAGGGTGTAGTCGAGGGAGGTGTCGGTAGGGGAGTCGTTACGTTTGCTTGGGTTCAAATTTGGTGGAAGTCGGCAAGGTCGTCGAATATCATGTCCAGCTTAAAGTCTGGAGTGTAAAGGCGCGCTGCGGTCGATGGATCTGGAAAGAGTGGAGCACGGGATCCCGGATGACTAAGGTCGAGTGTTTCCTGAGTTTCCCCGGCCAGCTGTCACATGACCGTGGCCAGCCCTTGGCAGTGTCAAGGTTTGAGCTACACTGAGGTACCTAAGGTAGATCGTGCACGGCAGGCTAGAAACAAACGGGCGGATGTTTGAGCGAGGTTCCACTGAAGGCACGTACCACCCGGAATGGACCCTTGCGTCAGACGGGAATCGGAGAAGTGGATACCTGAGGTAACTAGCCATTTTTCGCAGTACCAAGCTTACACTGCAGCGAGCGCTGAACGTGGCTGGCCGCTGCACCGGTGACTGGCAGAAATGCACTGCTGCAGCACGTTGCAATCCTGAATCCTGGGGGAGGTACCTCTGAAATCGCGCTAAACCACCCGATAAGATAACGCCGGCCGTAACCGAATTTTCTGCTCCGATTTCCCTCCAGAGTCTCGAATGAGCGCAGCGGGGGCCGCCTGGGTACGGACTTTTGTTCATTTGGAGCACCCAAATGTTCCCATTCTCCCACCTTCATAACCACAACCACCGACCTTGACAACCAATTCCCTCTCCTCTCCTCGGATCCAGATATCACAATGACCCAATCAGAGGGCGCAGCCGTCAAAGAAAGGAAGAGAAGCCGGAGCAGGCACCAGAATGGCCACCACAGCGCTTCAAGCGACGGGAGTGAAGCCGAGACCGCGAGCCAGTCAAGCAAGCGAAGCAGCAGGAAGCGCAAGGGCGACGACGATGCCAAAGTCAACGGCAACCACTCCAAGAAGCAGCGCCGCCCAAGCCTGAGCCAGCCTGCGCGCGATCCCCGTGATACCACCACATCCAAGTCCAAGAAGAAGTCGTCCAAGCCCAAATCCGAGGGCGTCGTAACGAGGTCACCGAGCCCGGTGATCGACTTTGACGGCCTGAGTCGCCCGAGTAAGAGTCACGCCATTCCCGACCCCGCGCAACCCCAATTGACTAATGCGCAATGTCTTTTCAGGCCTCGGAACCCGTGAACGTCTCGACGAGTCCCCCGAGCAGGCTGCCGTTCGTCTCGAAAAGATGAAGGGCGCCGTCCGCACCATCCTCGAATGCGTCGGCGAAGACCCCGACCGCCCCGGCATCCTCGACACCCCGAGACGCTACGCCGAGGCCATGCTCTTCCTGACCCGCGGCTACCAGCAGAACGTCAAGGACATTGTCAACAATGCCATCTTCCAAGAAGGCCACAACGAGATGGTCATTGTCAAGGACATTGAGATCTTTAGCATGTGCGAGCACCACCTCGTTCCGTTTACCGGCAAGGTTTGTAGACCCCGATATTCGCCCATTGACAATTGCGACCCCCGGCTTACAAGTGTCTGCAGATGCATATTGCCTACATTCCCAAGAACCAGGTCATTGGCCTGTCGAAGCTGCCCCGTATTGCCGAAATGTTCAGCAGACGTTTCCAGATCCAGGAGCGCCTGACGAAGGAGGTTGCCTACGCCATCATGGAGATTTTGAAGCCCCAGGGCGTCGCCGTTGTGATGGAGTCCAGTCACTTGTGCATGGTCATGCGCGGCGTGCAGAAGACGACGGCTAGCACGATAACTAGCTGCGTGCTCGGTGCCTTCGAGAAGAAGGAGAAGACCCGGAACGAGTTCCTCAGTTTGGTGGGGTTGAAGACATAGACGGGCATGCTGCGCAGAGGCACTCTGAGACATTCCTCGAAAGGAACATCTTCCGAGCGGCAATGATCCCGTCTGATATTTTGTTCTACATATTCTTGGCGTTTGGTTTACACGGGCATGCATCACGAATTGGAAAGACCATGTTTAACACTGGGTCAAGCATTGGCGATTATTGGGGGGGTAGATTTCATGAGAAGGGAGCTCAACGCTCGTTCTGGACTAAAAGAATTTTTCAAAGCGCAAAATACAACACTTACATTGCTGGCTGCGGGCTGGCTAGATTGCTCGTTGTCCAGCCAAGGGTTATTCAAGCCTGCCTACCACGCCTACCTACGTACTATGTACATCCACCGTATCCTCACGCCTACCGGCATAGTAGTCCGTCATCGTGCTCTGGCACCTAAGCGGTGAGACGTCTCCCTGCATTGATATGCGCTGCAAGGGAGCGCAAGCTATGCCGTCATGCCGCCATGGAGGGGCAGTGAAACAAGGCCAATTGGCATTGACTCGGAAGCGAGTCGAGTTGGGGAACAGTGTCGCTGAGGGAAGGAAGCAAAAGCAAAAGTGAACCCCGCACATACCACGACCCACCCACAAACCTCTTGGTGAAGGCATCGTCAACACAACACAACACCGCAAAAGCCAAAAAATGAGAGACATCTCACCTTCCAGAATCGAACTAGAGACCTTTCGATAACAATGGAACCATTACAGTCGAACGTTACAAGTCAACTTCGTTCTTAATATCGCCAGTATCATTAGAACTACTATAACCCACTTCTTCAAGAGCAATCTTTGGTGAATATTTGAAAGATGAGAAGTAAGAAATGCGACAAGGATGACAATTAGAGCAATGATAGTCATAAGTATAATAGAGATAACAAGAGTAATAAAGGCCAGAAAGGTAAGAAAGTTACATATGAGTGGGACAGAATGAATGATCTCTACCGAGGCAAAGTATTCAACGGTAAAATACTTACTATTTCAAGTCTCTCAAGGCCAAACCTGACACGAATGAGGACACTATCACCAAGAAGACCGAGAAACCAGACCAAGAGTTGTATAAGCTGAACAGCAGTTCCCGAGCAACCAATATCCATCACGGAAATGGACACCAAACTGACAGCAGAGAGTAAGTAGACCGGCAAAGAGAAATAGTGGTGTTCAACTAGTTGCTTCCACCCGGCTAAAGCGCACGGTTCTGAACCTCAACAAGCAGCAAGATAGAGACAACATTCCTCTCAACTCGGACAACTCTTAGGCCTTGAATTGATGTCATCTGGCAATGTGTTTAGAAGTCAAGCTGCGCGTATCGCAATAAGCGTACTCAATATAGACTGTTCACTTTCCCCGGGTTGAGGGCAAGATAGGGGTTCGAGGCAGAAGATTGATAACAGTCTCTTTAGTCAAAGCGAGGTGAGAGTTACTTGTCAAGTAGAGACTATAGTCCATACCCCCTCCCTCTTCTCTCACTCAAGGTGAAATGTGGGGTGGTTCCTTCCTCGAATAGTGTAAATTGGTCTTCAGGTCCTGCCCGGAGAAGGCTCAGAGATTTAATACTCGAGTCTTCTCTCTTTCTTTTCCTTCTTCGTCTTCCTCTCCTCACATTCTACCCACAGAAGGAGTCTGGTGTCAACGGGCCCCTTCCAGCCTCACACACACAATAATTGGCAGGAAAGCACTCCAAGGTATGTTTTTCATTTTCCTTTTCTTTTTCAACACATCCTACTAATGTCAAAGATGAAGATATCTTGTCATTTCCATATCCTCACGAGTTCACCAATCCTCTCCGCGCTTGAGAGGCTCAGCTCCTTCAGCTTTACCTACTTCCATACCAATAGACCGGTTATCCCCAGTAATCGTTCATCAAAAATACACGTGAGTATCATATTTGTAAGGCGTGCTCGGTGTACTGACGAACCCAAGACTCAGGAATCCCATCCTCACTTCTTCGACACCCTCAATATGACTGACGCCAACACAAGGGACCCGTCCTCTCTGGACGGCACACCACGTCTGCCCCTGCAGGAAAGCGAGCCACGCCCCAGCATTGTCGAAACCCCCTCAAGGCAAGTTCTCAATGGATCACATGTTGCCAGAGAACGTCCATGGAGCAGAGGTATTCTTCCGGACGACTTTCCCGAGTATCGCAGACAAATGGTACTACAGCTTTCCAAAGCGCACGAAGCCGGTGTACAGTGGAACGACATCTACTTAGACGCTGAATGGTGCCTTCCTTGGTGGGAGGGAATTGATCCAGTGGATCTGAAGCCGGGCGAAGGGAAGACTTTGTGGAAGTGGTCGGGTAATGGCAAAGTCTCGCACGATTCTAACAAGAAATCCAAAACAGTAGCCGACCAGCATATCAAGGCACTGAAGGAGCTCTTCGATAAGGAGCTGTCGGGTGACAACTGATACCACGAATCTCTGACCAAGCTGAGGGATTTGGCAGAAATGCTAGATGGATACCCTGTCGCCAAGCAAGACTTCGAGGATGCCATACAACCAGTTAGGGAGGCCATAGATGTCTGGCACGAGATCTTTGCGAAGATGGGAGCAAAATCGGTGCCAATTGCAGAAGCAGATCTTGTCTCTGCTTTTGGCAATCCCATCAGCCCCTTCCTTGGTCTACCGGCAGACTCCACGACGTGGGTAGACTTTTTGAGAAGGTTGATTGGACTGGAGGGATGGGATCTCATTCAAAAAGTCACGAGTATCCAGGTTTATGGGGTTGGGAAATTGGGGCTGCTGTCAAAGACTGATCTTGATGAGGCACTCCTCGTGGTCAAGAATCATGCCCACTTCCGATACCTCATGTGGGCAGAAAAGCTCATCAAGGCCTACGAGGGCGATGAATCTAACCTTATGAACATAGGGCGTCGACGCAAGGTCGATGAAATGCCCCCCAACGCCGAGTTTGAGAAGGGTGAGGGCATTGCTACCGAGAAGCCTAACTCCAAAGCAACCGGTTGTAGACAAGTCCCACAATGACGACCGCGAGAATGAGGATGCCGCCACCTTTGAAGCAAGTCTCTGGGAACCCGTCGGGGTTCCTGACGATTATGTGGATCTCTCATGGTCGAACTTCGAATTGATGAGCGATTCTCAATATCAGGAGTATCTTCGCATCGTGGCCGAGCAGTCAAAGGAGAGCGAGAGCGAACCCACCGCTTCACAGAGCAATCCACAGAATGACGAGGCCGATGACGAGATGATTATCGATGAGGAGACACTGAACGATATGTCTTCAGGTTGGATCGGGCACATGCCCATCGCCAGAGGTCTTGACGAGGTGGAAGATGAGGAGGAGGACGGTAACGAGGAGGCAAGTTGGTTCATAGAGTGAGCAACGACACCAACCAACAAGTAGTAGATTGTCTGCGGTCCTCAGATGGGGACAAAGGTTCAGGGTTATACAGCGAATTTTTCACGCCTCAACGCGTGCATTGAGCCTAACCCATACACGTAAACCGCCGATGTGATTTAGCTACCGCAGTCCACATGACACTCTGTAATAGTCAACCTATCAGCAACGTAGGAGGTAAGGTAGACGTCAGCGTACACTTAATGTGCAAAGAAGCAGGCTTCGCATTGTCTACCTGAGCCCGTATGATACAACTCTCAGCATGCCTATAAGAAAGGAAAAAAGGCCATCATAGACAAAGTTTTGAAATCTCCCACATATCCTCCGCTGATCTTCGGTCCAAACCCCAAACTCCGATCCCATCTCCACGCCAAACCCGCTTACAGCAACATGACAGCAAACGCCGCCGCGGCGATAGAGCCGAGGCCGACGGAGAGGGTAGCAGCGCTGGCCTTGGCCGGGGAGGAAGTCTTGGGTGTACCGTTGTTGGAGGTTCCGTTGCCGCCGCCACCCATGCCGTTTGCGTTGGTGCAGTTGCCTGCGGCGAATGACTGCTGGGTTGATGAGAGTGTTGTGGCGAAGCTGCCGGCAAGTTGGCTGGCGACGGACTGGACACTCTGAGGAACCTTTGTGACGACGGTATCGATGAGCTTCTTGGCGCCATCGCCAACGGAGCCGACTTGTGAGGAGATGATACCGCAAAGGCTGGCCTTCTCGAATTCGGGCTTCTTCTTCTCGAGGTTCTTGGTAAGGGCGTTGCCGTCGCTCTGAAGTCCAGAGACGAACTGCTGGAGCTGGAGAGCCTCGTTGAGGGTGATCTCGCTCGTGCCCATAACCTGCTGGGTTCCCTGGTTGAGGGTGTTGGTGAAGGCGCCAGCAGCACCGGCGAGGCCGCTGAGGTCGCCGTTGAAGCCCTCCACAGCCTTGTTGAGGTCCTTCAGTGAGTTGCCGACTTGTTGGATGACGCCCTGAATGGTGGCCAAGTCACGCTCGGCGACGACCTTGGTGGGGGGCTCGGCGAAGACGCCCATAGCCAGAGTGAGGAGAGTGATCTCGGTAGTGAACTTCATCTTGTCGGTCGAGGATACCGGGGGTTGTGAATGTAGTTGGTGTTGATGGTGATGATCTTCCGGAGATTCAAGTGTATAGCGTACGGAGGGTATATCGACGTGTTTGGCCAGCAAGCATGAGAGAACTGGAAGGCAAGTGAGGGAAGAAGGATCTCGGAGGCTTATAGACTGGCACAGACTAGATCAGACCCTCACATACGGGAGGGGCAAAACAACCTTCGCACAGACAGTAACATTATATGAAATCTCAGCTCATCGACTTCCCAAAAGCGTAATCCGTCTCACAAGTTACTCACGGTTCACCCCCGTACCTATTTGCCCACCTTCGTACGGTTTGGGGGAGTGGGAGGTAGAGGAGGGGGCGAGAGGCCCGAGGAAGAAGATTCGACTCGACGCTTCTTCTGGCCCTCCATCACGTCTTCCTCGACCGGGGCATGCCTCTGGCCATTATTCGCATTGACTGCTGTCTTTGTACTTGACGTCAATGCATGGATCAGGAAGAGTACCTGGCACGGCAGGCCTACTCAGATTCGAGGCAGGATGGGATATGAATGACTTTGTTCGGCCACTCGCATCGCGCGAATCGGCGTGACCCGCATCCCATTGCCGATGGATGAACCTTTGAGGCTGATCGTCAACATGGGGGATGGCATCCTTGTTTAAGGTCCGGCGCTTATTTCACACAAGCTCGACGGGTAGCCCGCAAATTCGACCCGTACTTGCGGGTTCGGGCAATATTGACGATGTATCTGGCCTTCCTTCAAGCCTCACTTTCTCGATGGTGGAGGCTGTGCACTACCTTAAACCCTCGAGCTCTCTATGCGTTGCTCGACTGATATTTGAGGCGCGGGGCTCCGTCTTCTCTTCGACATTCTCAGCAGCCAAGCCTCTTCGAATTGCCCCTCAGCCAAACAACCAACACCACCACCGGGCGGCGGAGCTATTTTAAAACAAAGATATAAAACGGATTCGTCCCCGAAGCTGGGGTGTTAAACACTCTCCAGCCCATGAGCCTCCCCCTTCCAAGCACAGCCTGACACGACGTCGCTCGCCGAAGTGAAACGTGAAACGTGCGGACGGATCCCTGCTCAACTCTCTTCCCGCGCTGGCGGATCTGGCGATCCCCCACGGCACCACTACCAAAGAAGACAAACCTCTCGCTTGTGAACTTCCGACTTGCTTTGCTGCGGAGTTCTCTCCAGGCCTCTGATAGGAAAAAGCTCCTCGAGAAGTCAACCGGGGGTTGTTGGGATCATCCAGGCCAGCCGTCGCAGGATTTGTTAACGAGAGCGGGATACGCCGGCAGAGGTCAGACCGCTCGTCGGTGCGAGCTTAATTCTTCCTCGGTCGGCCGGCCATCTGCCTTGTGTGTGAAGGGTCTCTTCGAGGGTCCTATCAAACTGTTTTCAGGCCTCTTCTCATTCTCAAAGCGATAGTATACGTTGGATATCGCACGTTCTTTAAGCCTGATGGCAGATGACCGACCGGTTGATTGACGTAAAGGACGGGCCGTCTTTGGCGTCTTCACGATGCATAGCTTCATGTGCGGCACTGACGATGGCCTAGCGTGTAAGTCAGAGTCTGCCTTCCACACGGCCTTCCGCTCAAATTTGGGTTAGTTGGAAAGCCTAAGGTGAGGTGACGCCCGGAAATAAAACTCAGGTAGAGTGCAATCCGAGACCCGCAAATCAGTAGTGTCCCACGAGTCGATTCAGGAAACACTCAATTCACTCCCGCGGCCCGGCGTACGAAGCCAAGATTCCTTCCGCAGGACCTCGCGTTGTCTCCGTGAAGACTGGTAATGGTGTGTAGTCTCGTATGAACTCGTCTTTTTTTACTCTCCCGCAGCTCAGTGGGTGTGGCCAGGCGGTGGACCACTTACGCGACGGCTCGTACGACCGCGGGGGTGCTAGGGTAAGAAGATTGAGTGGAATGAGAACCGTAATCGTAGACGAACCGCGCCAATGTGTCTCGAGTCTCAGCGAGAGAACTTCCCCAGTAGTCTGCAAGAGAGGCAGGGAGACTCAACAATCTGAACCTTTGGTGCGAATAATGAGGGGGAAAAGATCTTTGTACGAGTATCAGAATCCAGGTGAAACAAGCTGCGGCTTAGACCACATTCCCCACGGAGACACGAAGCGATCAGAGTGCCCGTGGTTGAGAAAACTTCCGACTTTCGACCGACTCTGCCGCGCTAGAAACGCGAGGGGGGAAGGGATGAGTCGATATACTGGATTCCGGATCTGCAGCACCGTACGCACGGCGCGTCAAAGTGTTCGTGCCAGCAGCCATCGCTTGTCACCCTTGTGTCAGTCTACGAGATTCAAACCAGTCGTGCCTTGCTCAACTCCGCGCCCCTTCGCATCGGGACGGCCAAAAAGGGAACCTGTGCCTGTTTGTTGCTGGTTTCTTGAGTATTCTGTGTCGTTTCTGGTATATCAAACCCCAGCAGACCTTCCCGTCTCGGTCTCGCCTCGATACTTTTTGCGGGCTTCATCCATGTTTGGTTCGCAAGTCAGCAGCGTAGCATCCTATCCAAGAGATGTTACAGCTCTAGTCCTAGTACCGAGGTCTGAACGAACTCAAGCTCGTGGGTGGTCCTTCCAGTCTTCTAGAATGCTACTCCCGAGACGGAACCCCTTGGCCGCCGATTAGCTCTCGGCGCGAGCCCGGGTGTCTGGCCTCAGGGCCGGCTTGTCGAAGCCGAAGTGTGGATCTCCGACCGGAAACCCCCCGTTTTGTGTGCTGACAAGAAGCAGACAGCCAACGAACAGGTTCTCTTAATCCCACTAACCAGGGTCGAATCTCCAAGATCGCTTTCTCTCAGGATATTTCTCGACCGGGTTTTTTTGATGGCCAGACCCACAGAGTCATCTCCGCGTTCTCTTAACTGCTAGTTATGTACCCCGCACTGCAATCTCCAGAGTATCTTCACTACGATACCGGCTTATCGGTGAAGTTTCTTCTTCGCCGGCATTCAAAAGTAAAGGAAGATACTTACCTCGGCCTTCTACTACTGCCCCAGACCATCCCTTAATGACCGATGCAGGGCTAGGTATCTGAACAAGCTTGAAAGAAGCTGATCAAGTGATGATATGCGATGTAACGCGATAAGATGGGAGATGGAGCCACGGTGAAGGGACCTGCAAGAGCTCTCAAGTATGAAAGTGTACCGACGCCGGTGAATGTTTTTGCGGGTTCTTGTTGATTCATCCTCCCTCATGAGTTGTGTACGCGAATGAAGATGAGAGTAAACTCTGCATTTTGGATAGCCTCATTGGCATTACCTGCCTCCGCGGTCCACCCCTGGCTCGACAAGACCCTGCCTTACGAGGAGCGTCTCCTGTCTTTCATCGCCCAGCTAAATGACACCCAAAAGCATGCCATGGTTCAAGGCGATACTGAAGTCAGACTTTCAACTCCATATTACCCATGAAAAGTGAGAGAGCTCATGCTAATTAACCCGTAGCTGACAGATAACGGAACCGGCGTCAACGCCTGCATCGGGCACATTCAAGGAAACTCATCTCTTGGCATTCCCGGCATTTGCATGGGCGATGGGCCTGCCGGTGTCGGCAACTCGCTCGATAATGTGGCCGCTTTCCCAGCTCCAGTTGTCGCGGCGAGCTCCTGGGACACATCGATACAGTATGAGTTTGGCCAGGCACTCGCACAAGAGCACATGGGCAAAGGCCGCAATATCGTCCTTGCGCCTACCATCAACATCCTTCGCTCTCCGTTGTGGGCTCGCGCTGCCGAAACTCTGTCCGAAGACCCATGGCTGACAGCCCGTATGGCGGTCGCCGGTACGATGGGCATCCAAAGTCAAGGAGCTCTGGCGTGCCCGAAGCATTTCGCTGCGTATAACCAGGATACGAATCGTTTCGGCAACGGTCCGGAGTGGGTAACAGTCGATGCGGTGGTCGACGAAAGGACGATGCATGAGCTTTATCTACCGGCTTTCAAAGCCAGTGTGCAAGAGGCAGATGCAGCGAGCGTCATGTGCTCCTACAACCGACTCAATGGCTTCTTCACCTGTGAGAACGACTGGCTCCTCAACCAGACTCTTCGTCAAGACTGGGGGTTTGAAGGGTTTGTGGTCGCAGATTGGTATTTCTCTACAAGAAGCACCGTTGCTGCTGTCATGGCTGGGCTCGACATCTCAATGCCCGGCGGAGACTTGACGGATAGCTACGGCTTCCCTGCTTACTACGGCGAGCTACTGGTGGAAGCCATCAATAATGGGTCGATACCCCATGCGCGACTTGACGATATGGTTCAAAGGGTCTGGCGGTACATGTTCAAGCTTGGACAGGTCGACGATCCGGTGACTGGAGACTCAACGGCCCACGTACGTACCCAGGAGCATCTGGATCTCGCGCAGCGAATGGTTGAAGAGGGCGCAGTTCTGCTGAAGAATGACGAAAGTACCCTTCCTCTCTCTCCTGAAAAGTATTCTAAAATTGCTGTCTTTGGCATTGGAGCAACTGCTGAGAACCAGGTCTCTGAAAACCACGGTGGCTTTGTTATTGACTCTACCATGGTTGTTCAAGCACCCTTCGATGCGATCAAACGTCGAGGAGATGCAGAAAATATCACAGCCAAGTACTCCATGGCTTACCCTGGCACTGGACAGTTTCCCACGATTCCCTCGAACATGTTTAAAGATGGAGGCGTCAACGTGACGTATTACAAGACAACCGACTTCACCGGGCCTGTCGACATGACCGACCTTATTCCCAACATTACCATCGCTACGTATCCGACAGCTCTCTGGCAAGCATATCCAGACGTTTTCTCGGCTGTCTATGAGGCGGTATTTCTTCCAAACACGACAGGAATGTACTATTTCTCCATGTATGGTCAGGGTACTGCGATGCTCTATTTGGATGACGAACTCGTGGCCAACATGTCCTATGCCAATTTTGGGAACTATATCCAAGGCGCAGCGTATCTTGAAGCGAGATCCGAGGTCAAGCTTCGGTTGGAATACGACATGGGCTACTCTTTGTCTACTGGTGCGTATGGGATCAGTCTTGGAGTAGACATCGGCAACCAGACCCGAGACACAACTGCCGACGAGCTGGCCAAGTGGGCAGATATCAGCCTTATCTTCGCCTCAGACCGGATATCTGAGGGAGCTGATAGCGGCCTTGGACTCTCTCTACCTGGTGACCAGGACGTGATCATCAGCCGGCTCGCCAGTATTTCCAAGAAAACCGTCGTGGTCCTGAACACAAACTCGGCAGTTCTGATGCCTTGGCTTGAGCAAGTCGAAGGCGTCATGGAGATTTGGTATCCTGGCCAACAGGTTGGGCTTGCGTTAGAGCGTCTTCTCTTCGGTGATGTAAGCCCGAGCGGGAAGTTGCCATTGACCTTCCCCAAGAACCTCAACGACACTATACGTATCAGTACCAACATCGAAGTGCCCTACGAAGAAGGCCTCTATGTGGGGTACAAGGCTTATGATCAGAGCGGAATCGAACCGTTATTTCCGTTCGGTCATGGCTTGACGTATTCTAACTTTAGTCTATCCGGATTGGAGGTATCATCAAATTACAGCGCTATACTCGTCAGAACGACCTTGTTGAATCAAGGAAATAGCAAGGCAAAAGAGGTCGTTCAGCTCTACGTTGGATTCCCGGACGCTGCGAAGGAGCCACCAAAGTTGCTCAGGGCTTTTCAAAAAGTAGAGGTCCAAGCTGGGGAGACCAAGGCTGTGGAGTTGTTGGTGAAGATTGAGGATCTCATGGTGTGGGACACTTTGACTGAGGCCTGGATATTTGTAGATGGTCAATATGAGGTTCTCGTGGGATTCTCGGCGGGAAGTATCCAGGAGAGACAGGTAGTAGAGTTAAGCCGAGGCTAGAGTCCTTTTCCTGAGAGTGGATAATGTTGAGATTGATTGCCCTCGAATCAACGCAGCATGGTTTAGGAACTTGGTAGATCAATATCTACCAGAGTGTGATTTTACAGAATGTAAATCATTTACTTTTCAAGGATCTTGCCTCTGATACCCTTCACGTGCCCATCCCTGCCAGCGATTGAGGGAGTTCCCGACCAGACACTATCTTCGTCTTTAGGGCCTCTAATCAGATGGGTCTTATGTAAAACAGGGATGAATAATTTCACGGTAGCTATAAAACTCTTCTCGCCATCGAAAGGCTCCTAAGTAAGACCCGTATCAACAACTGAGTACTAGCGATACTCCCCTCCGCAGTCTCCCATCGCGTCAAACATCTCCGACCTCCTGCTCCTGTTCAATACCTCTTCAATCAGGTCTCGATCCTCCTGGCTTAGAGACCATCCCAGACTCGCCAGGTTCTCATCCGCGCGCTCACTGATACCCATCCTAGTCCCAACAATAACTGCCCCAACGTAGGGGAAGTCCAACACCCAACGAGTGGCCACGTTGGAAAGACTGACGCTATGTCTTGACGCGATCGATTTAAGCACTTTCAAGAGATCCTGGAACAGATCCCAGCCTCCCCAGCTTCGGATCATAGCGTAATACTTGCGCTGGCTCGGCGTAATCGCCTCGTCGTAGAGATCCGGCTGCCCCTTTCCTAGCCACTTCTCGGCGAGGAACCCACCACACTACATCGACAGCTGTTAGCCTTCAAGCGGACGAATCATGCCAGTCATCTCCTGCAGCTTACCAGTGTTCCGTATGTCAAGAGTTTGATATCATGTTCCTGGCAGACCTTGCCCATGCGGACCTCGGGCCTGCTATCGATCAACGAAAACTAGGGCCCATCAGTTTCAGCCCCTTAGCCTTTCAGTTGGCGGAAGTTCAGTATACCTGTACTTGATTTGAATGTATTCTGACGCCCTTATCGATGGCGACTTGCATGTGCTCAGTATCGAAGTTGCATAGCCCCAAAGCCTTGACGCGCGAGTCTTCTTCAAGAAATCGCAACGCCTCCACATATTGAGGGTCCTCATACTGTCATGGGGCCTCAGTTAGCCACCATCAAAATTCCGGGCAGGCCTATATGGCTACTTACGAATTGCCAATGAAATTGAAGCAGGTCGATCTTATCTGTCTGTAATCTCCGGCACCTTTCAGCTACGTTGGCTTGCACGGCGGCACGTGTAACGATCATGGGGTTGAAGACACAGTACTTGGTCGCTGCGAACGTCGAGTCGCTGAAGGGATACGCCGAACGAAAACGACCCTAACTCATTTAGTATCACTTTTCGGGGGAAATGGTATTAATATGAGACTCACAAAGATGATTTCCGCATCACCGTAGTGGTCCGCCATATCGAAGGCTGTAAGACCTACTTCCATGTGCTTGGAGAACTGGGCAATGATTTTGGATGTAGGTGCTGAGCCCCAGGATGGACTAGACATTTGCCAAAGCCCGGTGAATAATCTAGGCAATTTGAAGCCATTCATCTCAAACGTCTCCCTCGCATCCACAGGGCCTGCAAGAGATGCGATTAGGCCCGATGTACCGATTAAAGGCATATCGAGGACTGGAAGTGGCACTCCAAGAAGCATTGAAGTCGCAAAAAGTGCCCTCGTATAGGGATATTCCATTCCTTTCTCTTCTATTATGGCTCTGCACTCGAGAAGAGACTCGTGCAAATTGGTCACGGCGTCGCGCTCATCGTCTAGCAGACTTTCGCGCGCAGCAGATAGCAGCCTTTTCTCAACGGCGGTCATGATCTGGACGATATCACCATCCACGGATGCCAAGACAGCATGCGTTTTCTCCTTGGTAGTCTCTGGATCGACGAGAAGCTTAATGCCGCCCCTTACCACCCTGGTCATGAGCGGAATGCTCTCAAGACTGAGCCCGCATCCCAGCATGCAACGAATTGTTGCCTGAGTCTTTCTCAAAGTTGCTTCCGAAGACAACTCGCCTTGAGCTGACAGCAACGCTGCATCTCTGACATAAGTTCGGGTTTCGGCCTCGAAAGTTGTGGTGACGTCCGGGTGCGCAGCCAACAGTGAGCGCATGATGACCCGTAGGTTCGCAGCGGGGAGATTCGTGATAATGGTGTCCGTCATCATGTTGACGTGCGCCGTCTTGGCGCTTTGGCCCTCTGGTTTTGCCGCCATTTCGTTTGTATTGTCTTCTGGAAGGTGAGTGACTATGTGTTTCTGAAGGTCTCTTGACAAAATTTATGTTCTCTCTTCAGTCTTCGATTTCGACAGCTTCCATGTAAGCCTTCTCTTCGGTGTCCAACGAAATGGACGATGCTGCTGCTGCTGCTGCAGGGACAAGCTGAACCCTGATTTCGAGCCAGCATACGCCGGCATTCATCTCAACTACCAGTAGCCATCGGCGATCAATGACTCTGACGGTAGCTTGCCGGCTCATTACTCGGTTATCTTTACCCACGTCACACCACAGGGAACGGCGGGGAGAAAAGTGGGTGAAGATAGGGAAAGAAATCCGAAAAGGGTTCTCAGCACCCCCGAAGCCGGCGAATTCCATCCCTTAGCCTTATCGAGTCCAACTGCCGGTCATCCTTAGTGTTGACTTCACGAATGGTAGCCGGCGATCTAGCACAGTAAAGCAGGAGTAAAGCAGCATACACAATGGAACACACCCAAGCATCGCCATTTCTCAAGCCCGTGTAAGACGCAGCGGTCTGTGATGCCAGCAACATCTGCGCCGACTGACAGACATGCCTTCGATCAGTTCCAAGGCGTGCCTTCAATGCAGGAGTGTCAAGATGAAATGCATCACCGCAGATGATGCAACGGTTTGCGATCGATGTACCCGGAAGTCATTAACGTGCATTTTCCAAGATCACCGCCGTGGAAGAAAACCAGGGACTCGGTGCGTACCACCTGGAGAAACAGTGCTATAGCGATTAACAGTTCAAGAATCACGCCCAAGCGCAAAGCCCAGATCTCGACAGCACCAGCCGCTTCTTCTCAGTCGGTACAACAAAGGCAGATTGAGGAGAGAAGTGAACTGGCGCAGGCAATTCAACGAAGTCCAGACTGGAGCAACGGAAGCCTGCAGCCTGCTGGGCTGTTCAGTCGTGCAGCCACTCGAGGCAGTTTCTCACTTGGAAGCATATTGAATGCTTCAGAATCGACCACTTCAGAGGCACAGCAAGAAGAGTCGCGGGTCCCTGCAGATGATCCAATTCAACTTGGTCTCCTCAATTCTTCCATCGCCTCGTCTCTGTTCGAAAAGTGAGTTCAAGAATGCCAACGCACCTGTCACAACCCTGTTCCACCCCGCCACTTTGAAGCATCTTCGTCTCTAGCTTCTCCCTTTCCGCTCTCGCCACGACAGGACAAGAGTAACCTGTGAATAGTTTCATGGAATCTCTCAATCCATACATAAGCCAATTGGACCCGTACCTGCACACCTTCAGCCGGATCCGACAGGAGTCTTCATTCCTTCTGACGGCAATCCTATCCGCAGCCTCAAAGGCATTCAATCCTGCTCTATACAAGAGACTCCGCGACCATGCAGAAGGTATCCTTGCCTCTACGTTCAGAAAAGGAACCAAATCAGTTGAGACTGCCCAAGCGGTGATGATCTTGACCTATTGGAAAGAGTCTGAAGACACACGTGCCTGGATGCTCCTGGGATACGTGATCAGGATGGGCATGGAATTGGGCTGGCATCGGCTGGCTCCTTATTCGCCGCAATCAAACGCGGCCATGGACTTGGAGCGACGTCAAGCCAGGAACATCGAGAGAACCTGGCTGATTCTCTTTGTTTACGATCGAAGGTAAGATGGAGATCAAGACTGAGCGAAGATGGTAGCTCAAGAGCTAACAGGGCGTAGCATGAGCTTACAAACTGGAAAGCCGTGGATGATTGAACGAAGTGAGTTCATCGAGTCTATTGAGCCATGGTGTAAAGATGCAATGGCTACTACTGGTGATTGCCTGCTCGGTGCGCTGGTAACACTACGACTGTTGAGTTCAGAGGTTTTCAGGCTACTGGGACCGAGGTCAAGTCGAGTTCGCGCCAGACAACTACACAGTCTCGAATCTCTCCTTGCAATTATCAAGAGCAGAATCGAGGAGTGGGAGTCGAGGTGGCTCAGGGTCGCAGATACAGGTATGCTCAAACCCCAAGCCGTGAAAGTTAGCTAGCTAAAGCCTCCAACTAGACAGCTGCCATCCTTTTTTAATCCAGTTCTATGGCACACATCTCAAGTTACAACTGTTCTCTTTGCCATTACAGGACATCTTAGCACAGTCGGATCCAAACATGACCTACCATATGGAGGCTCTCTGGGTTAGCTACTCAAGTGCCCTGGAGATGCTGCATCTCATCTGCCGTCACTCTTCTTGGCTTTACTTTACCCAAGACTCTGTTCATGTGATGACTGCCTATAGTGCAGCATTCTTGATCAAGGTTAGACCATTGGGAAACTTTCTACTGTTCTTCTTTATTTGAAGGCTGACTGGAATCTAGCTCATGCTATCTACGTCCCATTCCATCGCCGGCCAAATTCAACCAGCCATTCAAAGTGCAATTTCGGGTGCAGCCTTGGTTTTCTCCCAGCAAGCTGCGCCGCCGGGCTCGAGTTGCGCACTTCAGTCAAGGTTTCTCGACAACATCTTGGCTAGAATCTCCAAGCCCTCAGCCGAGGCGTCGACGGTAACAGATCTTCCTGAGCATCGTGACCAGCTTCGGGCTGGCGAGCGGGACACGACACGCGAGATCGGGTATGCCGCAACTTCAGGTCGAGCTTTCGGCCAGGCGGAAGGCGCACTGAGTTTGGATTTCGCAGATGATGAGACCTGGGTTGGACTCATGGCTGAAGCTGGTTTCAATACTCAAGATGGTGTATTTTTTGCTTGAACATCGATAAGACCAAGATGAGGTTGAGTACGTGTGTCTGTGTAAGACTTCTACTTGGGCGCATCGGCGTTGCTCAAAGGAACGGCAGTAGTCTCTGAGTGACGGAACGTTCTGATGCCTTCTCGGACAATCTTCAGCTGGGAAGGACAGCAGGGATCCGGGCATGCGATCAACGCATCGGTTGTCATCCAGTCGTTCTTGGCAGTTACTCGTTGCTTTGCAGCGAGTAGGGGTAGCACCGATGCTGTTTTCGAGAATCAGCAATTATGACTCTGGAGTAGATAGGGTCGGTATTCGCGTACATAAGCTGTATATGCTGATGCCTTGATCTGGTGGCAAATGCAACATCTCACCCTTCAGCGTGAAGTAATCCCCTTCTTTGGCACCACACATAATCCTCTTGCCTGGTGGACAGACGACCTCGACCCGCAGGTCGAATAACTGAAAGGCGTCCTCGGAACTTGAAGAAGAAATGGGTGCCATGATGCTTGACCTAGGAAAGTCTTATCGTTGAATGCCCTGTGACAGAGCTGCCAAGTCAGGGATCGCGTTCCCCAGGCTTTTATCCAATCTTTGAAGCCGTTCTATCCCCGCACTCACGCGCAACGGGGCTTATCAACCGGCCGGCGTCTCAAACCGAAGCTTGATCCTGGCACCGGCAACTCAAAGTCGATCGTTGACAGCGACCCAGCGCCCGATTGGCTGCGGATATCCTACGACCCTGAATGGCAGCTCCGGGGGCGTTATCAGGACCGACTTTTGGGTGCTTACACTTGTGTCATTCATAATGTTGATCAACCCGTCTTGTTACTCGGAAGAAGTCGCAGCGAGATGCATCCTGGAACTTCAATAGATTTACGAGGCCATCCTATTTGAGCCCTACAGATCCTTATTATTCTGTTCAACTCTTCCATCATGGAGGGGAAGGAAAAGGGCGAGACCACTACTGGTGCAACTCCCGAAGTGGACTCCGGCTCCGGCCAGAGCACCTCTATCCCCGGAGATGGTGAGGGGATCAGGCGTGACTTGGAGTCTCGGCATATTAACATGATTGCAATTGCGGGAATGATTGTGAGTCTACTCAGTATCGACCATTTGGTGGGATGATTTGTCGCCTGATACTGGATCAAGGGAACGGGCTTGTTCTTGAGCTCTGGTACAACCATAGCCACTGCAGGCCCCGCCGGAGCACTTTTGGCCTACATCGTTATGGGGCTCGTCACCGCCGGCGTCTCGTATACGACGGGGGAGATCACGTCCTTCATGCCGTCGACTGGTGGTTTCATTCGACATGCGACCAAGTTTGTTGAGCCAGCACTCGGTGCAGCCACTGGTTGGAACTTTTGTAAGTTCAAGTGCAAAGCCATGAGCTTTGTAAGTGCTGATAGTTTAAGCACAGTCCTGACTTGAGAATAGGGTACACCATGTCGATCTCTGTTCCTGCTGAGATCAGCGCCGCTGCAACTTTAATCCAGTTCTGGAATACCTCCGTCAACCGAGGGGTTTGGATCACAATCTTTCTGGTCTTTATCATCACAGTCAACTTCTGCGGCGTCCGGCTATACGGTGAAGTAAGATACCACTCTTCAACTCAAAAGAACTCTGCAACTTACAAGACAAACAGACCGAAGTTGTGTTCGCTTCTCTAAAGATCATGACAATCATCGGCCTCATCATCGGCGGCCTAGTTATTGATCTCGGTGGCGGCCCCAATGGCGACCGTATAGGTTTCCGATACTGGCAGAACCCCGGCGCCTTCAACAGCTATCTAGTCACCGGCTCATCTGGTAACTTTCTGGCTTTCTGGAAAGTTTTGCTCTCGGCGGCTTTCAGCTACGGCAATATTCAAGTCGTTGCTATTTCGGGCTCCGAGACTCGGCAGCCGAGAAAAATCATTCCAGCGGCTACGAGGAAGACTTTCTTACGCGTATTCTTCTTTTATGTTCTTAGCATTCTAATTGTGGGAATGATTGTGTAAGAAGCTCGTATCTGTGTAGGGACACTACTTGAGGGACTTGTCTAACGAGAAGAAGGCCATCCAACGACCGGTCACTCAGCATCTCGACCGGTACCGCCCAGCAGTCCCCCTTCGTCATCGCCTTCACCCGCTCCGGTGTCTCTGTATTGCCGTCAATCATCAACGCCGTGGTCTGCACTTCGGCCATTAGCAGCGGCTCCGCCTGCGTCTTCATCGCGTCTCGAACCCTCTACGGTCTCAGTTGCGATGGGCACGCGCCTAGGGTCCTTCAGCGCTGCAACAGGTTCGGGACACCTCACTACGCGGTAGGGTTGACCTGCGTCCTCATGCCGCTTGTCTATCTCAACGTGGCCAACAACACCTCTGTCGTCTTTGGATGGTTCGTCAACATTACAACGGTTGCCGGTCTAATCGGTTGGATTGTGATTGAGATCACGTATCTTCGGTTTTTCGCTGGGCTCAAGGCACAAGGCTACTCTAGAAATGGTAAGAGACTGTTCGTGATGACCGTTCACTGTGCATGCTACGCTTACACCTTTAAATAGAGCTTCCATACAAGGTTTCTGGGCAGCCCTATATATCATGGGCGGCCTTAGTGATGGTTGTTCTTGTTGTCTTCTTTTCAGGTAAGCCTCCGCGAATATTCGTGTTACCACCGCAGCATTTCGAGTCATTCCCAACTCACACCATCATTCAGGCTTCGACGTCTTCACAACCGGAAACTTTACCGCCTCGGGGTTCTTGACATGCTATCTCAATGTCTTCATCTTTGCAAGTGAGTTGCCTGCTCCCTTCCTCAACACCGTGGTCATGGGCTAATGCTGTGTCACAAGTCCTGTACATCTTCTTCAAATTCTATCTCAAGTCTCGAGTGATTGCGGTAGGCGAGATGGACTTTGAAACGGAATTCGCTTCAATCCGGTATGAGAAGGCACAAGAAGAAGTGTATGGGCCTGGGAAGTCGGGTTTCAAGCATTCGATTCGTAGAATAATACACGCTGTTTAGGTACAGAACCCAAGATAGGAAAATAAATAGGGATTGCTTGAGGGAAATGCAATGTACTGCAGGAACCAGTAATACTATAGAGCTAAAATACAATGCTTTTAGAGCTAGTACCGACCTATTAAGTACCTGTGCTGAGAACCCCAGTACTAGTATACAACATCTCTTGCCAAACCATACAGATACGGTCTCGTTGAAGAAGCTAGGATTTGGTGTTGCCCCAACCCGGCGCTCCACCGGGACATCGATGGCGTTGATACCGTCTCTTACGCCTATGAAGGTGGCGAAGAGTTGCCTTGGTCTCGGCTTTCCACGGCAGACGTTGCATTAAATGGTCTAGTCGGCTTTCTCCGGGCTCACAGCGAAGCCACCGTTCTAGATCGGAGCCCAGAATCGTCTCCGGACGCAGTCCGGAAGACGGACGTCGAAGAAGGCAAATCATGCAAAGCAATGCCGTTGGCCACAGCATCTGAGCCCGGCGACTCCAATTCACTCGACCTCCCAGCCTCCTCCCTCGCCCGCAATCTCTTCCCCGCCCAGGGCAACAAATTGAAGTATCCTCCACACGCAAACACCCCGCACCAGAGCACAAACTCAGTGGCGTAAATGACGACCCCCAACATATCAAGCCGGCGCTGGAAAAAGAGGGACGCGAGAGAGAATACGTCGCCCGCGGCATCGATACTGACGAAGATGAAAGAGATGCCGCGAACGGTGCGGTGAAGGTAGATGTCCCAGTAGTGTCGGAGTACTCCGGCGGCCAGGAGGGCGGCGGAGAGGGAAGCCATGAGGATCATGGGCCAATCTGTGCCGCGGGCCTTGACAATGCGGAGGCCAATGACGAGGGCGACTTGGATTCCGGCCATGACGGTTGCGATAGGGGCCACGACAGCGAGAGAGCGGAGGATAGACCATTTCTATGAATGAGGTGAGTAAGGCAATTTCAGGTGAGGAATCGTATGGGAGATGTTACTCTTTGGTAGTAGAAGCACTGGGTCCAAGTAGCGAGACTTAGGAATGTCAAGATCTGGGGTTGGATCTGCAGGGCAATGTTGAAGTCCTCGACGATATTGTAGACGCCCAACGGAACGCCGGCCCACGCCCAGAGCATCATCATCGAAGGCTGCAGACCGGTAGCATTATGGCGTCGGTAATTGATGACAATTTGTGGAATAAGCTACGCAACGGCCGACCGTCAGGACGCTATCCGAAAAAATTCAATCCGACCGAAACGCACCTGAATAGACCAGCAGACCTGCAGAGTGTGAGTACTTCTTATTTCACCTCTAGTGACGACGGGAACTTACTGCCCCAAGTGTGCCGAGGGCATTGGCTGCGGCTGGTATGTCCATGACACCAACGTACATGTAAAGACACTCTAACGTTCCGTTGAGTGCTAAGGATGCTAGTCGTAATGACAATTGTAGAAAGACTATCCTTCGATTGCGACAAATTGATTAGACTTATGGGCAAGAGACATACGTACACCATTGCCAATTGAGAGAGATATTGGTACTGCCGTGTCCGGGCATTAATCAATCCGCTATCGGCAACGTGCAGGAAATGAGTTCGGCCCAACACATGGATGACCGGTCGTAAAAAAAAAGCCAAACATAAGGTTCTCTCCCTTTCCAGAATCGAACTAGAGTCAGCCGCCCCATGTATGCAAGGAATCGACACCTGCACCCAAGGTACCTAGCAGGTACTTCTTGTTGGTAGTGGCACATAGGTAGTCAACACAGCTGGACTGCGCGGTCAAAAATATTGGGACTTATTGGGAGGAGTCTGTCAAAGGGCAAAAGAAAGTATCTCTCTCATGTTCAAGATGATGCAATGAAAATGGATCTTTTGCGGAGAAACTGGCTACGATACTTCATGCTGTGACTCCTTATCTCATTACAGAGTAGGTGCCGAGTAGTGGTTACGGTGCTGGGGTTTTCATGGTGCTCAGCCTGCTTTATGTACTGATTTTGTTATTAAACCAAAAGTTTCCATCCGAATACATGAATTAGACAGGCTTAGTTGTTCCTTGTCGTTAGTCCCTTGTTTCTTCGGGCACTGGTCAAAGTCTACCTAACTCACTTGCAACTGATCACGACGATGGAAAGCCAATTAAGGAATCTTTGATTAAACCCAAGTAATCGGTACCCAGTCTCATACAGTACTCCATCATGAATAATCCTACACCCTTTTTTCGTACAAATCAAGTCAACAATTTCCCTTCTTACTCGTCCCACTCGATTCTCATCGTCGTCGGCACAGGCCAGTATGAGCTCTGATCGGCCGTCATGAAGGTGCGCAGACCCAGCCAGGGCTCATCCTTCTTGCTGGCGCCGTTCTGGTTGCTGCCAACAGGAAGACCGACCTGGCCGGGCCAGGCACCGGCAGGCATGTTCTTGAGCTTCCCACGGCCTCCGTTTCCAGTAGGCGTCTTGTCGGCTCTCCTCAGTCCCTTGAGTCCAACAATCTGCTTAAACAGACTCGTCTGCGCCACGCGGCTGATCTCCTTGCCAGCACACCAATGGGGGCCGAGACCGTAGTGGACGTACGACTCGAGAGGGCGGTCGAGACGAACTTCATTGGGGGCCTCAAAGATGGTCGGGTCGCGACCGGCCGTCATCAGGTTGCACAGGACTTTTTGGCCCTTGGGGATCTTGACTTCGTACTTGGTGCCGTCGATATCGTCGTTGATCTTGGGCGTGCGCGAGGTCGGGTCATTGGGGTCCAGGAGGCAAGGAGCGTAGTCGGTAATGACCTGGGTAGTAACGGCCTCACGGTAAACAGCAACGGTGCCGCGGAGTCTGCAACCCTCCAACATGCTGAGACAACGTTAGAGGAATTTCCAACATGCAGGAAGTGTTTAGGTTAGACTTACTACTTCATCAACTTCTCATCCGCCTCAGGTGTATCCTCATGAGCCAGCTTGTAAAGAGTCTTCAGGTGGTCGTGACCCTCTCCAAGGTAGTAGTCGATGCAAAGAGCCATGACTTGCGATTGGTTCGTAACATTGGCGGTGACGACTGGCATGATGGTACCCCAAACGACCTCTTCAATGTCCTTGCCGTCAGCAAGAAGGCGCTCAATGAGATGATTTCCAAAGGTGGGAAGCGAGGCTTCTCCCTCTCTGATCTTGGCGACAATATTCGTGATCAAACCGGCCTTGGAGATGGTCAGGCAAATGAGGCTCATGAGCTTGCCCAAACCTTGACCGAGCTCTCGCGCAATCGTCCGCAGCTTGAAGCTGTTGCCAATGTCCGCATCTAGAAAAACAGACTGGAAAAGGGTGGCGACAACCACATACAATTCCTGGTCAGTGTAAACACCCAGTGGCGAGTCCTCGTTCTTGATGGGCAGGTGGAAGAGGGCGGCATTGAATCGTGTGTTTGTCAAGTTGATGACGTCCCGAACAAGATCAACCTCCCTGACGCCCTTCCTAATGGCAAAACTGTTCTGCTCCAGCAACCGAGGCGTCATATGAGTATACCACTTGAACACTTCCTTCTCCCAAGGACCCGTGATCAAAGCCTTCCTGACGAGAGTGCGGTTCTGTGTGTTGGCCTTGCCATCGCCAGCCAGACAAAAGTCCTTGCCGTGCTCCTTGCCGGGCTGCGCGACCAGGTGACGGATGGCATCGCCCCAGACAACTTTGAAGTCTGTCTGGTTGTACAGAATCTCGCTGACAGCCTTGTGGGAGAAGATGGGAATCATGTTGCGCTTGGTGACTGGCTCCTTCCAGGAGTAGAGATAGGCTCTGTTGATGTCCTCGAGAATCTTCTTGTTCTCGGAGGGCACTGTGAGAGGGAAATGGGCGTAAACGCTGTTCTGCTCGAATGAGTTGGGGAAAGCGCGGAACACCAGCTTGTACAGAACATGGCTCTGGTCAACGTTGTGATCGTAGCTACACTGGTTGAAACTATGCAAAAGTTAGTGGCTATTCGAATTCATCTGCGCAACAGAAATCAGAAATACGTACCCCCAGTTGGTCAGATTCTTCGGCGTGTAGTCGACGGTGTAGAATCGGTCGCCACGAACCAGGGCAACCGCATCAGACAAGATCGCTCTAGTCATGGTGAAGCCGCCACACAACCCACTTCCGGGGGACATGGGCTGCTTAGCCTTCTCAGCAACCAATCCAGGGTACAGTTCAACCTGGTCTGGAGTGCCATAGAGATATCTCAGCTTCTTGACGACTTCGGGGTCCGGGTTGATGTCCTCAAATGTCGGGTGTCTGGTGAGGCCGAAGTGGTCACGGAACTCGTTGAGGGTGGCAACATTCCACTTTCGCGCGTTCATCATACCGAGCACCTCGATTGGCTTCATAATCTCGGGGATTCTGTTCGCGCCGTAAGAACCAGCAACATCCTCGACGGACTCCTTGAAGATCTTGACCAAATCCTCTTCGCGGAACGCACCATCCTTGCCACGCTTCAGGCCGGCGAAGTCGCGCTTGACGGGGTCATCACTGATACGTCTCTCCCAGTCCCTCACAGCGTGGCCAAACTCCATGAGAGTGTAGTCCTTGACATCCTTGGTTACTCCCTTAATCTTGAGTTGCTCGCGGAACGCCTTTTCGGTCCATTTGGCATCCTTGGGGGAAATGGTGCAATGCCACCTGTAGATAAGGTTGAACTCAACAGAGACCTGGTTTCCGGTACCCTCGGGGGTCTCAGCTCTAAGAACGCTCTTGCCCTCAGTGGTACGGGGATCCAGCGCCCAGCTAGAAGGCGAGCGGTTCATGTTCAAGATGGTACGAACGTAGTCGCGAAGGACGATGCTGACGTAGAGACCGCAAGTGATGAGACGCGCTGTTTGGAAAAGGTCGTTGTCAAATTTGACCCAAGCAGTCCAACTGGTCCATTCCTTGTACTCGGGGGTGCTCGTATATTCCTTGTAGGCTGGGGATTCAATCCAGTCCAGGTATCTTGGGTGACCGACTGGAACGGCTTCCTCCGGCTCCGTTGGCTTTTTGGGGGCCTCAGCCTCGGGATCGATGGCATCGCCAGGAGGTCTGTTGAATCGGTTGTTTTCATTGATGCTAATTTCCATTAGTATAGATCGAATTTCGGGATGGACTATCCAACCTTGCAAGCTGTGTAACGATATAATTGTGGAAGCGGTTGAACATCATCAGAAGAACACCGACGCCGGGAGGGAAACCAAGGACTCTCTTGGAAGAGAATGTGTCAGGCTTGAGTCTTCCATCCAGCTTTGTCCTAACTTGATCCTGCTCCTCTTGGTTGCGACCATAGAGAGGAGAAAGGTCGAGGTAGGAGGATGTCTTGTTGATACCACTGAGGCCGTCCTATGGTGTCTTCGATTAGCAACCCGAGTTTCACCAGCGCGAGGGGTATTGTCTCACGGTTTGGAAGATATCATGAGTGATGATGGTAGCCAAGTAGAAGAGGAAGCTTGAGATTTTGTTGGGGTGAGGCTTGAATTCCTCGCCTCTAGCGAAGAGCATATCGAACAGAAGGCTGGGATCTGGCTGATTGGGGGTTTGATAGGTGATTGGCGGAGCTGACCGAGCATATGCTGTGCCAGCTGCGCCCATGGCCGGGCTGTGGATGTTGTTGTTGGAGCCGTCGGCTGCGCGATACTTGAACTTCTCGTCGAGAGTTGTCATAGGCGGATGGTCGATACCATCCCAAAGCTGGTTGATCAAGCCATACTCGAGTTTCTTGCCATTGATGGTGCCGCGAGGCAACTTAGCGAAAAGCTGGATGACGTGCTCCAAGAGCAAATCATTGTCGTTGATCCTGCCTTGCACAGCAGTGATGCCGAATTCGGCCAAAGTCTCGAAGTCCTGGAAGCCGAGTTTCTTGACATCTTGCAAAAGATGTGTCGGTACAGGCTGCTGCGCAGCGGTACCTGGAACTGGCTCAGGGTGCGGTGGGACTGCCGCAAGGGACTTCTGAACGAGGTTGCGAGCAGCCGCCAACTTCTCCGACACCTCCGTGAGGAGAGGCTGGTGCTTGGGGAATTGCTCCTGGGCTTGAGACATGCTGGCGGATAGTCCAGTCGACTGCAAGTTGAAGGAGAGAGAAAAGTTGAACTTGAAGGGAAAAGGAAGGTATCGTTTACACAGGCAGGCTCGGATTTGGGGCGACGGGTTCCTTCATATATGTGTGTGAGCAGGCCGCTTCTTGCCCCATGGAATTGACAGCGGACAACATTGTCCGAGGCGAGCAGATATGGAATTACAGATACCCCTTCCATGACGAGGCGTAGTGGAATCGGGTGAGCCAGTAGACACTGTGCGACATGGTGTTGAGGATCAGGCTGGGATACTTTTTCTCGTTTAGTCCCCTCGTTGGCGCTGAGGTCAGCTCTCGAAGCTCCACAAGGCCGTCATGGGTTTGTGCTAGGCAATAGCGCAAGACGATGAAGCAAATGTATTCCTAGGCTTCCCGCTACTAGTTTGGTCGTCTTGTAGGGCTTCGCTCCCGAGGTACTATGGAGGTACGCCAATCATTGACCAGGCTTGGCCTGATGAAGAAGTCGACGGTGATGAAGAAATGCGTCTGTTGACTAAACATGGGAGACGATTGGCCGGGATGCGAAGCTAGGGACCAACGAACCCCCCCTGCTGTCGTGCGGCGCCGAACCAATAATGGTTGATATCGCAGGCCGACTTCTGCATCGTGGGGGCTGCGAGGGCGCAGCTGAATGTCCCCTGCGTGCCTGCCTACGACTCCGGGTATGGTGGATGGGACAACAGAAGCAGCAAAGAGTTGCAGAGCTTTCCTCTTCCGCCGAGCAAGAAGAGAACGAAAACAGCAAGCACTGTGCAAGACATGATGCTACTAGAGAAGTAGCTGAAGTCAATGAGTTCCTGATGAGGCCAGCGAGATGCGCCAATGACCAATCATCGAAGAGATGATTCGTATGCCAGGCCGCCTCCTTTCTTGGTGCCATGCCAGTTGGAGCGATGACTCTGTCTCAGCCGGGATTTCGGTGAATGTATGGGCGCCGGCGGGGGAGATGAGATCGTATTTGCGCGACACCTACGGATACCACAAGTATTATGAGTCGATCTCTTGCTGAAGTTGGTCAACATGTGATAATGTCGTAGGCTACCAGGGACCAATCTAGCTCGTAACTTGCTGTCTTCATTCTCGGACGTATTTGCCGTAATGCGTATGTTCCACGGGAGCTGCCTTGTTGACCCTGTTCAAGCCCACGCCATTCCCGGCCGTTTAGGGCCTGGTAGTGCATTGCGAATTGGCGGTCCCCGGTTTTTGACAGAGTTGCAGGGACTTGATAATGCCTGGAACGGTTTGGCTCGGGTCAGTTGGAGTTGACCACGGCTGGGGGGGCCGTTGTTGGAATGGTGAGAACATGTTATGCGGCCGCAACTGTGCTTACGATGTTACCGGAGGGGCCCCCGCCTGCTCTGCTGTGTTCCGGAAACAGCCTTGATATCTGAGTTATTGACAAACTGCACGGTAGCACTGCGTTTGCCCGGTGTGAGGAGATATTGCAACTCTGCACCAACGTGCTTCGATAGCTCGCGGAAGAGGTGAAGTCGTTGAGGTCGACTAGAGCCCGTTTGGTCAAGTCAACTGCTTGGCGATGGGTGTCAGCACTCTGTGCAAGCCAGTCGAATAAGAGGCGCACCACCATTTCTTTTCTGCGTGGGGGCATTTGGGACCAATGCGCAGTGATCCTCCAGCCGTCCGCCTCCATCTCACTGGACGATACGGAGTACATACATAGTCCTGTGCCGCTGGGCGGTGCAACAGTATCCGCATTGGCGAATGACTGGTCGTACTCAAAGATCAAGGATAACCCGCCATGGACGTCGTCACCGAAAAAGGGCACAAGATAAAGATCTGGTGCCCTTACTGTCTGCTCCTGTGCCTCATTTCACAAAGACTGGCCGGACCGTACCGGCATCGATCAAATCTACGAGACTCATAGAATGCCGACTATTTGATGAGATGTCCAAGTCCTTCCGTCGGGAGGGGTGGTCTCACTCCCTTGGATTGCGGGGTCTGAGACACGGGCTACCGCAGCCGTCGACAGTTCCTTTCCGCGGATTGGAAATGGAAGGAATCCGGGGTAATTGATGAGAGGCTTGTTGATGGAATTGGAACTCAAATCTCCGAGGCATTGTCTCCCAGCTTGACAAACAAAAACAACGTAATGGTTCGAACGAGGCAGAACACGCCGAATTTAAGCAAATTCTGATTGGCATAGTAGCCTCAATGGTCCGACTCAGATTGTGATGATGGGCAAACATCTCGCGTGCCTTTTGAGAGCCAGTCGAGTGCCAGTTGCTGACCTGTGCAAGTCGGCTAGGAATGCGATGTTGCGATGGGGCCAGTGCACTATGGGCAACCCGCTTATAGCAGACAGTCCTGGAGGCCATGTCAGTAGGTATACTCATAGGGCTGAGATGGTGCCTGTCGAACCTGTCTTAACCCTGCTGGCGAGCAGTCGAGTGCGTGGCCACAGAGGCCGGCTTCATGCAGTTCGGGGGAGCCGGTGCGGGATGACACCGTTCAAGACTGCAGTCAGCTTACAAGCAGCAGATGCGTGGGCACTACCTTAGTCTGTATCAATTGGCCGCTGACTGGGAGGCCTATGATATGACGCAAAGCTGGCTGCTCAGGTTGAAGACACGAGGCGAGGGATCGTAAGTTGCTTGCATAGGCCGGTTGACAGATGGGGGCCAAAGAAGAAGTGCAGTGCAGCACATGGTGCGGCGGGAGACAGGTTTCTAGGATGCCTTTTCCGGGCAAAACGTTGACCACCTGGCCGCCACCCCAATTGCTCAATACCGCTGGGGGCTATGGTGGCTGGTTTCTCTCTAGCCATGCATGGCGTTTTGAAGAGTCCCAACAGTGATTATAGAGCCTGAGACCGTTTCAGGCGTCGAGAAAGCGTGACAGAGTCTAGTAGCTATTTGTAACTGCTGGCCAGTGTTGAGAGAAGGGTGGCTAGGAATAATCGTGTGCGACTGACTATGAGGCGCTTGGCCATGGCTCAGCAAATGTCAGTCAGTCTAACAAGACAGAGAGAATATTTCCTATGGAAAAGTTTGAATGACATATTCCCAGTTATACCCATGAGGTATTGCGGAAGTCAAGTCTTGGCATGGTGGTAGTGCTTGAGGGCCCAGGAGTGGCAGATGATGGCGTGGGTGACCCATCTCGAACAGAGCGTGTCTGAAATGGCTATGGCTGAAGCAAGCCGACTCAATGCAGTGGACAGTATCCGTAGGTCCACCTAAGTCCGGCGCTGGGGTTCTGTTTGCGCTGATAGCCTGCACCAGCGAACGTCGAGTTGTTATGTCTGGGTCGCCAAGGCAGTTCTCGGGTATGAGGCATGAAAAGGGGATTGGGGCCGGGTCTGGAGGAATGCGAGGGACGCGTCGGTATCGTTGGCGCAGGGTCGAGGCGCTATTACAAGCAATGCGACTGTTGCAGAGCGGGCTCCGTAGGGATATTTGACATTGGTCGGGTCAAGTTGTCCATTGTTGATCATGAAGAAGTGCAACATCCTGACGGAGATGGGTGGGGTGTCGTTGAAGTTGGGAATTACCTAGGTATTCACTGCAAACAACTCGGTGGTGAAACTCAATTGCCTCCATGCCTCTCCTTCCCTAGCAGCCTGGGTTGCCTGAGTGCCTGCCCGAGATGGGCGGCGATAGGTACAAACCCAAGTACCTAAGTAAGGTACCTCGTCTCAGCGGGTCACCTCAGTTCAACTGGGAAGGAGGATCACCCGCCCGGGCAAGTACGAATAACACGTACCCAAGCGCGCTACCTTCCTCTCTTCTGTTGGCTTTTCCTCCAGTCATCATGATGTGCTCAACGAGTATCTATCAGCCTCGTCAAGACTTCTCTCTCAGGTACTCAGCTTCACGCATAAAAACTCAGGTCTGTGAGAAAATTGGCTGACAACCAAGATGATATTTCATTTACTCTGACGTGTCTGGGTGGAAGGTTACGAAATTAGAGAATGAGAATGGAGATTGACTTTGAGGGTGGCATCGGCTAAGGACATTTTGAGTTTAGACTCAGGGTCTCCAGAGTCCAGAGATGAGGACCGCTACAGGTATATGGTCTGTGGACTCGGGAAGCAGGAGCCACCAGTGGATTCCCGCCTCGGTGGATGGATCTTGGAAAGGTGGGAAGGTGGGAAGCTGCCCAGAACTCAAATCAGAAGGGGCAACGCCGGGCGTACTTGTAATCCATCAGACAAGGAAGGAGCAGATGGGTGGAGATGTCTGGGGAAGCACCACACAACAGCTGTTTCCTATTTTCTTATAGAGTTCATCCTCTGCCTCAGAATAATTGCACCACCAAGGTCAATAGAACAGAAAGAGGAAGAGAATGCAAAGGGGACAATATCTCAATTAGTAAGGTAAGTAGTATTGAGGCAAAGGTTTTCTTTCCCTTCCACTGTCTGTTCCTACTTTAGGTACCTTCCATTACGTTTCCCGTCTGTTCTGTCCTCTCGACGCTTCGTAGTGGGATAATCTGAGCGAGTCGTAGCTTCCCCATCTCATTTCATCTCATCTCATCTTGCCTTACTATCTCGTACCTACCTACCCGAAGACGAGGCAAGCACCTCGGAATCCAATGCAGCTTTTGTCGTTGTATTCGTAAAGGGCACTGCGTATTCGCGCGTTCTTCTCGCCATTGCAGACACTGCAAGTCAGGCTGCAAACACGAGCTGTGCCGCAATTCATCGCATCTCTGACTGCCCACCTGCATTGAACACTGAATGCTCCAGATCAAAACAAACGGCCGCTTCTGAGCAACATCGCTTCCAAAAGAAAGAAAGAGAAAAAAAAAAAGGGGAATCCTCGCTCATTTATCCATCCACTCGCCGCCTTCCCCGAGTCCCTCCCTTCTCCAACACTCACTTTTCGGGCCTAGCACAACAGCCCGCGTCAGTAAGCCGCCATTCCCACTTGAGCACGCATCCGACCTGCAAGAAGGATTCCGATCCTGCACACACCCACGAGTATCCGTACGACATCTCCAACCAGCGGCCTATTCCCCCCTTGCGGTTTTGGCGGTTTACCCCCTTGTCCCTGGGTAGATTAGCGCCATCTGTCAAGGAGCAACGCAACGCCAAGCTCGCCAAGCTCCCGCCGTCTTTGCCTTCTGGCGTCCTTTTTGCCGCCAAACCCAATTTCGAGTCGACTCGAGTCGAGTTCCCTCTTCTGTGTAGCCGGTACGGCTAGCTTTCCTTCCCCTCAACTTTTCCCTCAACCTTTTCTACGCACCTTTCTAGATCGTCAACATTCTTCGCTTCCGCCTGTGCCTCGTCGCCGAACTGCCGGCTGCTCCCGGCTCGTCCTCAGTCGTACCTCGCTGACTCTGTGGTCCGTCTGTCTGGGTGGTCTTGGAACTCTGCCGAGCCACGTCGATTGTGACATCCGACGCCTCACACGATCCGCCGTTCATCGAGTCCACGTTCAACCGACAGCCAGCCCGCCCACGATACCTAAGACTAGCGCGCCGACAACTACACATTCCGCAAACACTACCTCTCCTTTGAGCCGACGTCAAATCCTTGAAAAACTCCTCTTCAAGGGCATGCCGACGACATAGCCATCATCATCGCCATGATCCCCCTCGTCGTTCGCTCCCTTCGGGGAGCTGTCGCCCGTATCTCCCCGAGCGCATACTCCTACTCCCCTCTGGGAAACGTCAATTCCAATTCAGAACCCTCATCACCTGGTGGCTCGAGCCCTCCCGCGCAATCCAGCTCCCTGTTCGCACGATTGACGGCAATCCTGTTTTTCCTGCTGCCCTCCTTCGTCCAGCGCCGACTCCGACCCAACGACTTCAAACACCGGCGCTTATATCCTACCTCGTGGCTCGATGGTCTGCGCGGCGTTGCATCGCTGATTGTCTTCTTCTGCCACTTCACCGAGAAACATGTTGGCTGGTTCACAGCAAGGGCATACGGCGTTCCCGATGAAAACGACCATGTCGCTTCCTCCCCGCTGCAATTGCCCTTCTTCCGCGTTATCTTCAGCGGTCGGCCCATGGTCCACATCTTCTTCATCATCTCGGGCTTCGTTCTGTCTCTCAAGTCTTTGAAGCAGGCAAGGAAACATGACTACGATGGACTGCATCGCACCCTGTCAAGCAGTGTCTTCCGTCGTGGTTTCCGCCTGTTTCTGCCGACCACTGCGTCTACCTTCATGATCCTCGTCATGATTCGCCTGGGATGGATGGGACAGCCCTTGCCTACACTGTGGGAGCAGCTGGTGGACTGGAAGAACGCAGTGTGGAGGATTACCTTCAGCTGGCAGTGGGATATTACCCAGATTCTGCCCTATGATGTCCACCTCTGGACCATCCCCATCGAATTCTCCCACTCGCTACTCCTGTTTGTCGTTCTCACTGGCGTGAGCCGCATGAAGACGTACTTGCGTCTCGCTTCGGTTTTCTCCATCATGATCTACTGCCTCAAGTGCGGCCACTGGGCCGGCTTTGAGTTCCTGGGTGGCATGTTCCTTGCCGAGGTCGGTTTGATCGAGGAAGCTCGCCAGGAGCGCAAAGCAGCCGCTCTGCAGAACAAGGAGGCATCCGACATGGAATCCTCGACTGCGTCGGACTCGTCCTCAAGCTCCCTTGCAGTTCGCGTGTTCAAGACTTTTCTCGTCGGTAACTTAGTTTTTGCCCTGTTTGTGGCTGGCTGGCCGAATCAAAAGGCCGACATCACCCCGGGAATGTCACCACTCTGGCACAACACCATGGAGCCTTTCTTCACCATGGGCGGCGACCTCGTCTCCTTCCCCTGGTATGCCCTTGGCGCATTCCAGATTGTCATTACTTTGCAACATATCAAAGCGTTGCAGAACCTGTTCGTGACACCACTAGCGCAGTACCTCGCAGACATCAGCTACGCGCTTTACCTTGTCCACGGACCCGTTCTCGACGTGTTTTCGCATCGCTGGATGCCGTACGTATGGGCGCTTGTTGGCGGTAGGGACGAGACTGGCGTGATTGGGCGACTCGTGGCGTGGTTTCTCGGAATTGTCTTGCTTGGTGTGCCGACTGTCTGGGGCAGCGACGTCTTTTGGAGAACCGTCGACGTCAAGAGCGTAGAGCTGGCACGCTGGATCGAGAGTCTTTGCACGCGAGACGAGTAGTCGTCGGAGTAACGAGCCACGAGGCGGACAGCATCGGATGTGACGGTGTAGATGGCATATCGGCGTTGGAGGCGTTGAATACTGTGATATATATTATCTTATTGGTTTTCGGGTACACCTAGAGTCATGATGACATTCGAGTAAATATTATCGTACAGCTCTCAGTCATTAAGTCTCGGGTACGGTTCTCTGTGAAGCAGGTGGGAGGTGAGGAGAGGAGTTGTTGCGCCCCAAGGTAGACTGGTGAGAGTCTCCTGACGTTGCGTGTTTCGATTAACAGACAGGTCGCACAAATCCAACGTAAGATGACCGGCCACAAGGTACGAAGAAACGTGAGACGGAAAAGCTTTGGCTACACAAGAAAAAAGGAGGGGAAGCGGATGTTTTAACGAAGGAGGTTTGAAGGGACAATAAACAGCTCAAGCATCTTCGGATAGCTGTGGGTAACCGGGAAGATGGGCCGCGTGGGATGGGGAATGGGAATGGGAATGGGAATGAGATAGTGGGCAGCGATCCGCCGGTCCCGGGACGGAGGCTTCATTGGACCCGGGGAGCACTAGGCCCATCCCACCCGCCCCCCTGTACCCTTGCCAAGACCCAGAAAACACGTCTCAATGGCGTTGATAAGGAGGCTGAAGCAAGTTTAGTTGGCATGGTCAATGGCGGACGGATGAGTCGGCCTGGGCTGCGGCGATTTAAATCAGGGCGAAGGACGTTTTAAGAGCTTTTGGTTGGTGAAAAGGGGGGGATTACGAAGTAGAGGCACTAGTGAGAATATAGATCGGATACCTTAGCAGAGGCTCGAGTCTCAACTGGAGGATTGAAATGCGGTGTCACTATAGAAGCCGGTGCTCCCGTGCCGAGATGCCATTTGCCTTTTCCAGCCTCCCGTCACGAAGTACTCAAGGTAAAGTACAGTACCTACAATGGGCGGATAGGAACGCCCGGGAGTAAGGCAGGGCTGTGCAGCCAGGAAGCCCATCCGTTCACTTACTCCTTGGTACTTGCTCAAGTGCGGAGAATCACGCCCATGAACATTTACAAGTACAGTGAAGCAGTAACCTATCAAGGAGGAAGGTACCTAAGTACTACTGAGATTTGTTCGTTTTGTTGTTCAACACCGATTCCTAGTCTTAGTGTCTGTTCCAGAAGAGAGTGCCATCAGTAGCTCATACCTGGTAAGCGCCCCGGGGGAAGTGACGGTGCTGCGACGGGGTCCGTGGGTTTCCGGAGTGGGGGACCATCGGGGCGGCCCGTCGTGTTTCAATGATTCACGGTGTCTGCGCCGGTGTGCCAAGGAATGCATGCCGTGTGGACGGGATGGGGTTCAGGTTGTCGCAAATCCGTGCTGTGTACTCCGTAGTTAAATGTTGATCCCTCTGCCTTGGGAGACGGGCACACGGAAAAGTTATGGTACCGTTTGCTCCTCCAAGACCCGGGCGTTAAAGGGGTTTCCATCTCTTAACTCCGGCTCGGGCGCCTCTTATTTACTCACGTCCTTTTGATTCGCAATAATGTCCGACAAACGAGACTCAAATATTTCGGCGATAGATGATTTGGAAGCTAACTGACAAGACGGAACTTTTGTTGATAGCATCTTTGAACCTAACGCCGACGAGATGCGTGCCGCTATTCAATTCTCGTAGTAGTAAAGACCGGATGAGTATGCACTATACAGGCAATGTCATCCCACCGGGCTACATTTGGTGGCCACTTAAACCAAAGTTCTTCCAGGCTTCCCCTGAATATCCATTGGTTTTGGACTTTTGTCCCTTGTGAGCTGCAACCGAACGTGAAGGATCGCAAGCTGCGGACTTCAGCTTCATAGCCCCATGGTTCTCGAGATGAGTTCTGGGCGTTCGGCTCCCACTCGCCTCATGCCCATTGGGTCTGGAGTTAAGAGGCTTCTTACTTGCGTCTACAGATGACGGCGTTCGACTTGTACTACCACATGCGGAAGTGCGACGGGAAATGTAGATGACCATGAAGCTTCTATAAAGACAAACATGCCACTTGTCTACAACTGATGCTGTCTCTAACGAAACATCAACGGCTTTCCACATCATCAATTCGTGCAACCATTGCCATACAAAATTCTAGGCATTCCAGCAATCCCTCTACTACGACCAGGACACAAGAAGCCATGGCTCCCACGCTAGGCCGTGAAACAACGGGCACCGAACTCGTCGCCGAGTACGCCTCCCAGATCGCCGGGAAAACAATCCTCGTAACCGGTGTCTCTCCCGGCGGCCTCGGCGCCGCATTCGCCCAAGCAGTCGCCGTCGCCTCTCCGGCCCTCCTCATCCTCGCGGGCCGCAACACCACCAAAGTCCAGCAGACCGCCGACGCCGTGACGTCATCGTTCCCGGCCGTTGCTGTCAAGACGCTTGAGCTGGACCTGAGCTCGTTCAAGAGCGCGCGAGCGGCTGCGGAGACTGTGAATGGGTGGGAGGATGTGCCTCACATTGATGTTTTGGTGAATAATGCGGGCATCATGGCTACGGACTGGAGCAAGACGGAAGATGGCTTTGAGAGCCAGTTTGGAACGAATCACCTCGGCCCCTTCCTTTTCACAAACTTGGTTCTGAAAAAGGTTCTTGCTGCAAAGGAGCCGAGGGTCGTGACGGTCAGCAGCGATGGGCACCGTTTGAGCCGTATTCGGTGGACGGATTACAACTTCAATGTCAGTACTCATGCTGTTTGAATCGCGCCTAGGCTGCAGACACTGACTGGAGAGCGTGGCACAGGACGGCAAGCACTACAACAAGTGGATCGCTTATGCGCAGTCCAAGACGGCCAATTGCCTCATGGCTCTCTCACTCGCCGAGAAGCTGGGCGACAAGGGTCTCCTGAGCTTCAGCCTGCATCCGGGCGTCATCTTCACCAATTTAGGTGGCCATTTAGAGAGCTTTGATTCACTGCGTGAGTAAAGCACTTGTGAGGACGCGGTACTTGAAGAACTTGTCGCTAATCGCGGTGCGAACAGGGGAGACGGAAATCATCATGGGCACCAAGAATATGTGGACGGAGTTCCACCCAAAGACGGAAGACCAGGGCATCGCCACTCATGTGTACACTGCATTCAGTCCTGACATCAAGAGTGAGTTCATCAGCAGTGCTTCAGAGTCGCAGGTCATGTACCGGAAAGCTAATGCTGCCCAGGTCTCAACGGACAGTACTTCAATGATTGCCGCATTGCCGACCAGTATGATGAGGAGATCTACCCTTGGGCGAACAACAAAATCGAGGCGGATAGGTTGTGGAAGTTGAGCGAGAAGCTTGTTGGCCAGGAATTCAACTACTAGTAGCCAAGGGACATGTAGTCCTGAGGCTGCAGGCGTCTCACATGGAAGTCTAGGATCTCCAACATGGCTTTGAACTCTATTCGTCATTATGTTTTAGTATCGTTCATCTATCTGAATCCTACAGCAATATTACCTCTCCACTCTGGTATCTATGGCGTTGTGGGAAGGACATCACTCGGCTCGGGAGGGGCAGTATAGTCGCCAGGGAGGGTATCGACGGGAGGAGCCTGTACGTCGATGTCAGCGTGCGTTCATACTACCAAAATCAGACACCAAATTCTACTCACCTGAAGCTTCTCTGCCCATTCTTGTATCGCCTCGTAGTTCTTGCACATGTGCTTGGTGTTGAAGTCCGGGAATGGCGCCGGAGGGTCGCCGGCCCAGACCTGACCCAGAACACCAGTATCGACGTTGCAGACCAGGACTTGCCTGATGGTGTCTAGGCAATGTGCTGCCGAGGGTCAGCTATGGTTGAAGACGTTGAGAGAATGGCTTCCACTTACAAACATGGAGACGGACAATGTGCTCCTCGTTGGCGAAAGCATGCGTGCCCATCTTCTTGTAGTAGTCGTAATTGTAGTAAAGGGATTTCCGAACCAAGTTCTGTATCAATCATGAGCACCATACGTTCCACGCTGAGTCGCTGCTGTTGACTTACCAAGCAGTGAAGGTGATGCATTCCCTCGACGTTGACGAAGAAGCCCGCGCCGTACTTTTCTGACCTTCTTACAAAAGACATGTCGAGGCCGCTCTTCAAGCCGTCTTCAATTGATATGACCCCAGCGCGATCTCGAGATTATTAGCTACTAAGGTAGGCGAGAAGCCGTGAAAATGGATGTTACTCACAATCTACACCCATTGACTCCCACGCCGCATCAACCTCTGGCGAAGCTTCCTTCCTAAAGATATCTTCCTGTAGGAACGATCCGTTGAAATGCTTCCAGTTGTATTCAACATCCACGTCTTTCAATACCGGCGACCATTGCGTCGTGTGAGCAGCACAAGCGCCATCTAGATCCGCTGTAGTCGATCTCATATGGGCACCCAAGTGCATGGAAAAGAGGTTCGAAAGGGCGAAGACCACAACTACAGCTGCAGTCCTTCTCCAATCTCGCCTCCTCTGTGTATCATGTTGCCTCGCGTCGGGAACAGACTGAAGGGACTCGAGATCCTCTTCGGACTCTTGCACACGGCCAGCGAGCAGCCTCGAGCTCGACTCGTCTTCCTTTTCTTGCATCATGGTTTCGACAAAATTGGTATCAAGATGTAACAGATAGAGACAAAATAAAAGAACCGCCAGCAACGCGTCAAGAAAAAACTTGAGAGAGGGGAAGGATATGGAGCGATCGTGATCCAAGGGAAGCTCGTCCGAGGGAGCAACGGGCAAGACGGACTACCCAACGACTCTTGTCTGACATGAGGAATGCTCGCTAGCCTTCCAAGCACGGCTCACACATGTCCCTGTAGCTAAACAAAACGATGAGGCGTCTGTATATTTGGTGCGCCGTCAAGGTTGCCACGCGATTACCGAAAGCAGCTGGAATGCTCAAAACTCAATCGCCCGCCAACACTACCATACGAATAACATAACCCCCACCTGCCACGATCCAAGACACCAGAATTGGTACCCATCAGAACACGGCATCCGCGGCAGGAATGTCGCCGTCGATAGTTTGGCTGCAGCTGATCCGCCGGCGCATGCGGCTGATGGTTGCGCGAGGAGGGGAGGCAGCTACGCCCACGCAGCGAGGGCTGCGAGGCGGGAATTGCTGCCCGCCGGTCTTGCTGGCATCCCAGCAACTCACACGATGCCAAGGCTGGGAAATTCGGCACGAACTCTTTCTCTGTCCCAAGAAAGAAGGGGAAAACGAGAGGAATTCGAACGGATCCTCATGCTTAGCGTGGTGGTTGTCTCGCTTGTCTACTGTTAGGCTGGTAGTTTGCAGCTTCGACGCCTGCGGGCACCAATCGCAAAGTTTCCGAACCTTTCCCCCGACGCCTGACGTGATGCCAGATGGACGGTCTGGGGTAGTAAGATCTCGTATCTGTAGGGAGCTTACCAGTCTACACTGTCGACAGTCATCGTATATGTCGAGGGACTTTTGGGGCATCGTATCGAGAATCATTTCCGACAAGGCAGCTCTCGCGCAATTGCACAATCCGTTAGGATCTGGTGTCATCCCTTGCGTGTGAGATGGGAACAGCACCTGATCATCGACTACACAGACAGCTCAAGCAGACTCGCGGTAGATCGACTTCAGTCGTGCTCCGATAAGACCGAATCTCAACCACCAGCCCTAACTTGGCCTGACTGGATTCTTTCAACGCTAGATGCCATCCACATAGTAAACTTCCAGCCCACGGAGCCACCGCCCCCAACGTGGCAGCCTCCAAGTTTCCGGCCTCAGTCAAGTTTTCACTTTACCCAAAATCTGCTCTTGACATTAGCAAAGTTATAAGAGGTCATCTAGGTATCACGGCACGACGGCCTTCTGATTTCCTTCGGTCGTGTCCGGGTCCATGTTTCCGGCACCAAGCACAGCCGCCGTCGCAATTACGCTGAGCCGAACTGAGCTAAGACCATGCCGTCGGAATAAGCGTGAGAAGGACAAGAGTTAAGCGGTCCTTGCCGAGAGACCTTCGTGTACCAAAGAGGCATGGACTCCTGCATGGTTATGTCGACTCATGGATCTGCATGAGGTAGCGGGATGGGAAAGTTCAAGTTTACAGTAAAGAGACAACCTCTCATCATGAACCCGCCATGACCACTCCCGGCTATCCACGCTACCATGTCTTGGAGCCACCGAAGCTTCGAAAATCAGTCACCAAAATAGCATGGTAAGAAGGGCGGGGGCTGACACTAACGCAACCGCTTGTCCCGCAGCCAATTCCGTGTTAGTAGGGCTGATCTCCGTCAGCGTGCAGAATCAGAAAAAAAGCTCCCCCACCATAGACTTCACCTCGGAGTTTGCTCGACTTGGACTGAGGCTGCGAGGCTATTCCTGTTTGGGTTTCTCAGCGTGCTTGACCTCGCATAGGTATCACGATGTTCATCAATGTCAGACACTCTTCTCAGACACGGCGGGTTCAGCCTGGTAGCCATGAGGACGGTTCCACTCGTGTTATCGTCCGCGATTGTGTCGGTCACTGGTATTTTGGAAGTCGGCCCGGATCGGATTTTCCTCGAGCTTGCATCGTGCTTGTCTGTGACCGGATGACAAGACATGTTTTGCAGTTCAACCTTCGAGCATTAAGTGAAGAACTCACATCTTAGACTAGATCCTAGCTCCATTTCCAGCAGTGGCAGTCAACGTGATCTTTGATCTATAGGTGAGCTTTGACTAACAGCCCATTTTGATCCTTTCGGAGCTCCCTTGCCCGGTCATGACACCCACATGCAATGATCTCTGCATCATCTACACCATCAGAGATGCAAGAATACGAGGACGATCTCTTAGCCGGTTGTTGAAGTCCTCTAAGCCATGCGAGCCCCCCTTCTAGCGTGGTATACACATCGCCCGATGGCTTCGAGACATCGTGAGGCTACTCCTAACATCCTGAGGCCGTCCCGGACGCATCCGGATGAGCTTGTGACGCCATTCACAACCCATTCGACCGCCTACCCTGTAATCTTGCAAGTTTCTGCCTACAAGGCGTACCCCCGCTTCCAGAGGCATTGTGTCTTCCATCTTAGCGAGCTTTCGGTTCAAGGGCTCCCTTGCAGCCGTTCACATTAGCCTGTAGACCCTTCATCCACCAAAGGGAAACGCCATCTCAACGATTACTAGGTCATCAGCACGATCCCAGATGCGGCGCGTATACCCTCATCACTCGGGCTCAAGGGTGGCCGGTATAGTAGTCATGGAAGAGTGCCAGACAATACCATCGTCTGCAACTTGAATCTCAGCTTGGCTCTGCCATAAGTATTGCCGTGATCCCACCATCAATCCCACGATCTCTCTCTCTTATCCTCATCACCCATCAAACAATTATCTCACATAATCAAGTCGTCAGAGCCAAAGTAACTTCAACCAGCCAAGCCGCTTCGTCTCCATACTTCTCTTCTTCACCAAACGCAAATATGAAGGTCTCCGCCATTCTCATCCTGACCGCCGCCTCGGCCGCCCTCGCCGCACCTGTTGCCGAGGCCAACGCCGAGGCCGCTCCCGCCCCTGCCCCTCAAGCCACATCGGGTTACACCAACTACGGAAAGTACGACTACAGCAAGTACGGAAGCTACGGCACCTACGGTGCCCCGCCGGCCACAACCCCGAGCCCCACGCCGGTCCCTCAGACTTACAGTGCCTATGGCACTTACAAGGGCTACAAGCGCGCCACCGACTGGGTCAAGAGCTGGTTCGTGTAAAGGCACCAAACATATCTTCTACATTACGCATTACGCAATACGCAATACGCAATAATCTCACTCCTTAAGCGCACTTCACCAACCCACACATCTCCCCTCACCCTTTACTGGACGCGAGGCTGGCTCGGCCAACAACAAGGCCTCGGTACTTGGCGACTTTCATACCATATGTAACCCAAGAGATGGTCGAGGGACGGATCTGTGTGGTATGGGGGTATAATGATAATAGAAAGTCCACATACAGTAGGCTCAATGAAATAAATCATGTGTCATGAGTTTAGGTATTGCCAATGACGTTCCCACGTGACAGCCTGTGACATCTCAATGACTTGGTGATAATGTTCTCAATTTACGGTACTTAAACCTCCCCAGATTATTTCATACATGAGGTAGATTTCGTGGCATTTCATCGGCGCGTAGTGCAACGGGGACTAGTTGTAATCGGCATTCCAAATGCAACCTCCATCTTCAATCCTAAATCATTTTGTCCAGCATTCTTGCAACTTTTCTTTTTCATGAAGGCTCCTGAAGGAGAGAATTCGTTCGAAGTTTCAGTAGTGCTTTTACGACGTTTATTTTGACTAGAAAGATGAATCGCTACTTCACTTGGAACTTAGTTGCGGGTTCTTGTAATCTTGACAAGCAAATAAGACTCACACCGTATCCTATAGCTGTACGATTCCGTATTCCATAACTTTTAGCACTTCGGGTTCGTCTTGTTGAACCGTCATTCAATCTTACACCTAAGTCGCCATACCTGACTTTGTTCGCCACGTCAACTCTTCATCTTCCTTGTTAGTTCTAAACATATACGATTACGTGCTATTGTCAAGATGACTCAAGATTTGAGAATGCGGCCAAATGTTATACCGGCGGCACCTAAAGCCGGTAGAGGTAAGCAGGCAGACTTTGAAATGAAAACGTAAAGGTGACGGAATGTACTCCTCGTATTAATGGTTCTAGGGAAAGTCTTTACTGCCTCCTGTTATTTGCATTGCATCTTTGCAACGAGCTGAAAGCTCATGATTGTAACACGTAATGCCAACAGAGAAACAGATGAACATGTAGTTTGAGAAACTGTCTCGAGTTTCATTAGGTCAATATAAACCCAACCATTTTGTCTTATTACTCACGTTTTGATAACCGCTTATGAAGTCCTTATGACAAGCTCTGGGATTGGCCTCTTCGAAGCGCGGCAATGGTGCTTAGCACTGGAACTCTTCATCTGGCCACCGTGTATCAAAGAGCTTACAAGGTACAGTATCAGGCTCTTAGTATAATCCAAGGTGTAAATATACAGGATTTCAAGACACAAATATATTAGTTCTGACTCTCGTAGGTGTTCTGTGTGAGTAGCTTTAGCTTGAAGATGCGTTGAGAGAAGGAAATAATTAGTAGATGCAGATTCTTAAGCTTGGTAATGAACGACGTATGTTCAGATGTCCTGGTTATGGTGATCCACCTAGTCTCACTTAATCTTAGACCAAGGCATTTTGCCATGATGAATATGAGTAGGTATGTACGGATTCAACGATATTACTCATTTCCGTTCCATGGAGTATTGGCTGAGGGCTGTATGGCAAGCTCAACTGAGTAAGCTGAAGTTGAGAGAACCAACTACATACAATTTTCAAGTTTCAAAGTCCTGTGCGCGCTCTGGATATTCACTTCAGCCATATAGCCTGCGTAATGTGGATGAAACCGTGGCGGGTGGAGGTTTAGAAGATACTTGGTGAGGCAAATGCAATCATGTGCTCGAAGTAGATGTCCACTCGGGGTGATGTCAAGATGAATAGTCTTAACATGCAAGCAACCATCCCTCGATATCAAAAAATGCCGGCATCAGCGCTTGAACCAGCCACCAATGAAGGACTGACTACCGACGTTGGAAATCTCGAAGACATCTACCAAGATCGACGCCTCGTGAAGTCATGGAGCCTGTCCTTTAACGATTTCTACTGTGTCTTCATTCTCATCTATGGCAATATTATCAATGTTTAGCGCGTATATTGAGGTTCACTGATGCTCCGCTGAGGTCGCTTTGCCTGATTACTTGACTCTACTGTTTGAGGTATCTCTGTGGGCAGGTGCTGATGGCTACATTCACTTGACTCGGTATTGGGACTGTTACAAGCGGTGATAAACTTGGGTTATACGGTATCACAGAGTCTGGTTATTAATCACCGAGACAGCGGTGGATTTGGCGACAGCTTCGCGACAAACCCACACTAACTGGAAGCTGGAAAGGTTCGGCCAGCCATCTTGTTTCAAGGTGTCTTTACCTCATCAATTATGAGAGCCGAATTTCACTCATATCATCTAGTCAAGTGAAATCAACCGAGACTCGCAGCCCTGGACTCAACAGTGCACTGCTGCCAGGTTCCAGCCACGAGCGCTCCGTCTCACAAATTGCCACAAGCTAGCCACGTGTCCAACATTATGCAGACCTGTGTCACTCATCATAGGATTGACTAAACATATGTTTCCATCTTTTCCAGGTTTCTCATAGCCGGCGGCGTTGTACGGCGTCACGGTGTACCGGTGTAAGCCCAATGGTGTCATGCAAGGGGGCGAACAAACCCGCATTACACGTCCGCAGCAGGGGGGCTTAGAGAGGGGTAGAAGATATCTAAACACTCAAGCAAATCTCCAGACCTTTTTCGAGAAAATAAAGAGGCTGGGAATTCCTCGCCCCTGGTCTGAAATTTCTCCCAGCCTCCTCATTTTTTTTGTTTCCCCTCGTGCCCCCTATCGGCCGAGATGTCGTCTGAAACACCGTTGTCCCTGCACGTCGCCCGCTAACATCGGAAGCGAAGGGATCCACCGTGGCGCCGATTGCCCGCCGGGACTATTCATTGACTGTAGCGCAGCGGGTATCGATGAAGATGTAGAGCAAAAGGCAAAAGGAATGGAAACTCAAAATGATACACAAGAGAAGCTGATAGTGAAACTCTATTGCTAATATCCAACCACCGCAATTGTGTTTCGGTGGTTGTTGCCATGTCTCGCTATGCCACTTGATGCATCTCCCAGCCGCTGGATGAAATGCCGGTGAACATGTCTCGCCGCAATGGACACAATGAGACGAAAGCTGTCTCATTTGTGTGACTTCTTGATCCAGATGATCTTCGATGAGTTGGAAGAACAATAGATGTCTCAAAAGTTTGTAAAGGATAGGCGAATTACGACTCCGCCTTTACTCGGCGCGCTATAGCGTCAACGGCACCAGCGCCATCTAAATAAGATGATTGCTTCTGGTGGACCGTTCATCGGTTGTTGTAGAAGGAATTGCGACCTGCAGGAAGCCAAAAAAAAAAAATGGCAAGAATGAATCAAGGAGCGAATGAACGGTGCAAACTTACGTCTCAATGACCAGCCTCTCCCCTCGATCACCTGACGGGGAAGAAGCGAAGAATAGCTTCAGTAGCCGAGTAGAGAGCTCGAAGCAAGGGCAACATGCATTCTCTTGGACGTCCGACGCATCGATGTCAGGGCCTTGCATGTCACAGGCGTCATATCTGTTAGTCTGGGGAAGCGCGGCAGTGAGGTTGGTGATTTTGGATTAGGGTTGTAGACGTGGCTCAATCAGGTTGTCGACTTCTTGTGCATGCATGAACCACCTTAGCGAGGGCAAAGACTTTTGCCAGTTACGTCCAATAATAGCGCTGGGTGTCTGCAAGAGACCTGGAGGATGATCATGCTGTCAGAGTACTCGTTCACAGAAGTTCAGCAGGCGCCGGTGGATGTTTCGCATCAGATTATGCGAGGCATATGGGGGAGCCTGCTGGACCAACTAGATAGTCGAGCCCTGCTTATGAATCCGAGAAATAGGCTTCAGCAGACATTGCGAAGAAGAAGCAGATGTGCCTCACGTCAGTCGACTGTGACGGCACGTTGTGTTGTGTTTGACGTGGCGATGTTGAGACTCTGAGGCTTAATCTTCATGCAATCCTCATGCCGAGTTGGTGGATGAGTGCGAGGGAGGCCCGGAATCATGGCCAACAACACAAGAGCTACGCTCCAAGCCGACGAATCGAAGTGCTAGGACGATGGCCGTGGCCCAGCCCAAAGCCCAGAGAATGGAGGACGAAGAGATATCTTCCCCATTAGCGGCGAAGATGGTTAAAGGCCGGCGTCACCTCGATGATCAAAGGCCAATGGGTTGTGTTGGCATGAGGAGAGTTGAGGTGCATCCTAAGGCAACACTTGCGCTATCAGAACGCCTGAGAAGCGCGGAGGCCCGCAACGCAAGAGACCCGGAACACGGGAGGCGAGAGGCCAAAGACCGTCTGGCCACCCGTGATGTTGGGTGGCCATGATGGGAGACCTGGCGTGCCGTTCTCGCGGTTCTGCGAGCAGCTGTCAAGTCCAGCATGAGAGGTGGGGTCAAGTAAGTCCATGGACGAGACATGAGGTCACCCAGAGAATGTGCGCTCAGCAAACTGACGAACGAAGGTCCCAACACGAGGTTGGGGAGAGTGGCAGAGCAGAGGTTTGAGGTAGGTGGGATTACCCCCTGCGTCGGAAGGGCCATAATGTGTGAGTGAGGGCGGCTAAGGCTCTAAGCCAACATCGGCTGGAAGCTCGATTGGTTGGGGCGAGGCATATTGGAATGAGGGGAGCTATTTGATTGCGAGGTGAAGTGAGTGAGAAAGAGAGGAGAAATAAGCAATGTGGCAAATCTGTGCTTTGACATTATTTGGAGATGGTTTGCGGGACAAAAGTAAGTAGTGTTCCTATTCATCCAAGGGAGGAAGAATGAAGAAGAATGAATGAATGTAAGTCATAGTAGGTATGGATGAGCTGTGGGAGCTATGGCCAGAGGTTCAACAGTGCTCGCTCACGCTTCGCGGGGTGAGTTGAGATGAAAGTGATGGCAGTCAGATCAGGTACCCACTAGAGCAAGGTAAGGTAAAGATATCCGTAGCCAAGATGATCTGCTGAATGGGCTGCAGTGACAGACTCCCAAGTTGAGAATGAGTGAGAGGACGCAATTGCATGGGCAGCTGTCATTTCGGAAGGTATGTAAATGCCACTGCCCACACGCACTGCCGACGGGTGCGAGGGGTCCCGGTCTGTGGGCCGTATGGATGAGGATCACTGTAGTGTACGGAACAGATACGGATGCATAGTGGGCAACCTGACGGACTATGTGGGTTTTATGAGCGCGTAGGGCAAATTCGCATGTCTCGCACTCTCCCTTGGAATCAGGCCGCGCTCTAGGGATATTCGCTTGCCAGTTGGTGAAGCCTAAACTTGTACTGATGTAAAGAGGGAGAGACGGAAGGGCACAGTCGCCCATATTGAGAACAGGCAAGACATGACTGGCTGGTCGCAAGTCGTTGCCCCGCTTATCGCAGACGCGTTTAATTGGCCGTGTATCGCGGTACGGAGAGTGGAGACTGGAGAGGGAAGTTGCATCCTGGCCGAGGTGCGCCAGGCCGCTGCTGCCTTTCCTGTTCGCGGCGACCAATCATATGACTTACACAGCCCGTCGCATGAACGTCGCTTTCCCGTAGATCCACTTTCCCGACGAGTCTCTCTTTCCTGACGGGATTTTACGTGTGATGTTTCCTTCCTCAGCAGGACGCCAGCACGCCAATGAGGTAAGTACATACATACATACGTGCCTGCTCCACTCTCCCATCACAGCTGTCCGCCTGCCCGCCTGCCCGTCGTGCCCGCCCGGTCAGACTACCTAGGTACCTTAGGTGAGGTGAGGTACCGCAGTACTCGCAGGGAAAAGGGAAGGAAAGCTGCATCTGACTTTCCCTAATTGATCTTTGGACGATTTGGTGTCTCTCACCTGCATTGGCCCATCTCGACACGCCAGCAATACGACGTCTCCATTGGTCTTGTCACGGAACTCTCGCGTTTTACCACGTCGTTTTCTGTCTCCGAGTCTCTGGCGCTTCCAGTCTCTCAGTCTTTCATCTCTCTCTATCCGTTCAAACGCTTCCCATTATTACCTGTCGAGGCACCAGTGGTTCATCGTTCGACTCCCGGAACCACCTAATCTCGCACCCGCACACAGCTGAACGCGCATCGCCGTTTCGAGACTTGAGCCTTCATTCGACCCAACTCATTCGACTTCCAACTTCTCGAGGTGAGTGAACAAGCATCCCATGATCCAATACACCGCAGATGGCAGATCAATTTACTGTCCTACCTTACCCTGCCCGGCATCCCTCGCCCCCTTGCCCTGGCACGCCGCACACCATCTTCCACAATCCACGTCCCATCTCCGTCTCCATCGGCTGAGAACTAACTCTTGCTCCACCCAGACGCCAGACCGTGTTTGCTTTGCGCTGCCTCCGCGTCTCTTTTAGAGCAAGGTACCCGCCATCCCTAGACTGCCCTATTCTTTCCCCTCCTACGAATCCCATCATCCAAGTATCTCTCTCCAACTGCTGACAAGACGCCTAGACTTTGATTCCTAGCCCTTACTGCGTATACTATCTGTACACGTCCTTAGTTGGCCCCTCGCACACCCGTCTTCCTCGACATACCATACCGTCGCTTGCTTTTCTGGGCACTGAGTGGCCCATCTCTGTTCCTCGCGCAGTAGCGTAGCTCAACCTCAAACCACTTTTTTGGCTCCAGGGCCTTGCATTCAGCGACCAACGCCGCTTGCTACCGTCTCCATCGGCATCCGTCCAACAGATACCGCCAGACTACTCTGCTGCTCCGTAGTTGCGCTATCACTTGTCGAACCCACGACCAAGACCAGGCCCCGGCAGGACCCAAACCCAGGCCTTACCGATACACGCCCTTCTCTATCCCACCCCCGGTTCCGTGCGCGCGCCCTCTCCGCGTCTCTCTCTCCCACTCAAGAGAGACCGCATCTCATTCTCAGCCTAGAGTAATCCCTGCTCCCTACCGACGCTCACCTCGCTCGCACTCTTTTCTCTCTCTATCCCCCCCTTCCCACCCCACGCCAGCTCGTCGACTGCGTTTCGATCACTCTCTTCCTGCAACCAACTCTCTCGATTCCACTGCGCGGGAGAGAACAACAAATAAACAACGAATACACACACTCGCTACGCTATTCCACTGCACGCCTAACCGCCGCCCCCAAAGCTTCAACACCGTCGAGTCTGTCTGGCACCGACTTGCTTTCCCAGGGAATTTACCGACGAGGGAACGCAGGAACTCACTCACGAGTACCCATTCTCCACGAATCGAGCCGACTGTCGATCACAGAGCAACTGGGACCCAGGCATCAAACTGAAAGCCGCTGGCTGGGCTGCCCCCATTCCCGACGCACCGCACCCCATCGCACCGTACAGCGGAACCACAACACCACATCCACTCGCCCTGCTGCGCGCACAACCGCTTCGATCCACACACGATGGCGTCCATTTCACGTCAACCTTTTGCGCCCCTCGACGGCACCCGACTGCAGAATCTGACGAGCATTAAGAATAGACAAAATGGTATGTTTGATCAAACCACGACCAAGCACGCCCGTTTCCCTCCCTGCAATTCATATGTTCTCATATTGTGTACTCGCAACATGGCGGGCGCTGCATGTGGCTCTCTCAAGGACATCAGCCCGCCATACCGCTAGAATGCGCCTAAACCACCAACTTGAGCACCTGCCCCAAACATGTCCAAAATCCTTGCGCAAATGGTAGCTAATAATTTCAACAGCTGCTCCATCAGCTACTGGCGGTAAGCGCAAAGCTTCAGAGAGCGTAGAAACCGACGATTGCGAAAATGTAGACCCGTTTGCTTTCTCCAAGCGATCTAAGAGCTCCGAAACCTTCTACCCGTCAAAGGATGTCCTTAAGCCCTCGTCTTTCGTCCTAACCAAGGCCGCGCCTCTCGCTGCCAGCCCTATGTTGAACTCCTCAAGGCCTACCCTACCTCGCCCTCGCAGTTTACTCCAGCCCAAATCGCCCTCAGCTAAGATCAATACGGCTATCGCCAAGTCCTCCCCACTCTCAGCTCCCGCTGGTCGTTCGCCAACTCGCGGCAAGAGATCCGGCATCCTTTCAAACCGCCGTAGAACCGCTGGCCCCTACACGCGCGTAGATCCGCCTGCCTTCAACCTCCCTTCATCCTCCTCGGCACCATTCAGCCTCGATGCTGCTCTCAAGGGGACTATCCCGAGCTATGCTGCCCGTTCTACTGTTGCCACATCCTCGCGGAATGCCGTGAAGGACCTTGTTGACGAGCCTGATTTGAAGGCATCTTGGTTCTTTGATATCCATGAGGATACGCCAGAGCAGGAAATGACCAACATGCTCCAGCACGGCACATGTGTCCTCGACATAAGCTCTGATGAGGAGAGTGAACGCAAAGCCAGCAGGGACCGCGCAGAGGGTCGTGACAAGGAAAACGTGCCGCCTGTCGATGATGTGAGCCAGACATCTGCACGTCGCTCTGCTCGTCGTACCAGCGAGGACGAGATGATCTTTGAAAAGGAGAGGATAGCTCTGGGCGAGATGGATGCCAGCGAGTTTTATGCGTTTGGCTGCGACGAGTCATCGATCATTATTGTCCCCGCCGACGAAGAGGAAGAGGAGGAGAGCGAGGTGGCCCCCCAAGCCGCAGTGCCCGAACTCAAAGAGCCTGTCCCGGAACTCATAGCAGCCCCGCCCGAGGTTCCTTTGGAACAACAAGGTGTAGACGAGCTCATGGGCAAATCTACAGAGACAGCGGCCAAGGCTGCGCTCTTGGAGCCTATGGAGGGCACCGGTGAGAGCTTTGAGCTGTGGGAAAGTGGAAGCGCCAAAGATGAATCAGAGGTGGTGGTTGCTGAATGCTGATGATGGCGTGCTTCACTTTGGTCATTTGACTCGACTATACTTCGCTTCCAACTATTCACCATCTTTTAATTACGGGTCCATGATGAATGCGGCGTTTGCAACGGTTATTCGGGATTTCGGATGGACGAGCAAGGACTAAGCGACGGGGAACCCTGGGACACTCTTGGTGTAGGAACAACGGATTCGGGTGTCTTGTTTTGTACAAAGCTGGGTTCGGAGTATTGCTATTGTTTGATTGTGTTTGAGCGATTGATGTCCTTATCAATAGAGCACTATTGAAGCTATTATTTCTGCAACGTTTTGGAGCCTTTTTTGTCACCACGCCCACCATGCCTCTTGGCCAACAACTTTGACCATGCAACCGTGTAGCCCATTTACGAAAGACACTGCCATCCATCGTCACATCATCCCTCGCACCATCCGGGTGCTTCAAGACGGGCAATCTGGTGTCGTTGGTCCGCGATGTGCTCCCACGTGACAGCCGCTCACCTCACCCTAGGTACCCGGTCGCTCCAACGCCCGTATTCCGGGGCTCCACTCGGCCCGCATGTGTCCACTTCATTACACCTTCGCACCCAGAACCGCACCACTCGGCGACACTCGCATCTCACACCATCGCAGTGTCCCGCACTCATATCCGCTCATTGGACCATAGAAGTTGCGATTGGAGCACCGGGATTCACTGTGAAGCGGAATATCGAGACTCAATGGCATCGATCAATGACCTTGCCACGGCGGCAATAGCGACGTCGGCCGCAAGCGGCGGACAGGCCGGTGATGCTCTCCCCGTCACCACACCGCCGGCGGGTGTCGTCCGCGGGACTTTCATCGCATTTGAAGGTCTCGATCGGAGTGGCAAGACCACGCAGGTGAAGCTGCTTGAACAGCGGTTGATTGAAGAGGGGAAGAAGGTCAAGGTTATGAGGTTTCCGGGTACGTATCCAGCTTTTGTAACGTCAACGATGGTCTTTCCATACTTGTATATGGATGACGCATCAACTGTTGTCACTAATTCAACTCATATTCTAGATAGAACAACGCCTATTGGTCAAATGATTGATGCATATCTCAAGAGCTCAGTCGAGATGGAAGACCACGTCATCCACCTTCTCTTTAGCGCAAACAGATGGGAAGCAGTGTAAGTCGTCCCCCTTTCCCGTACATCATTATATCTGAGTAAGCTTACACCTGTCTAGAAAAAACATCCAAAATCTCCTGGCGTCAGGATACACCGTCATCTGCGACAGGTATTACCACTCGGGCATCGTCTACTCCGCCGCGAAACAGAACCCCACCTTGAATCTTCACTGGGCGCGTCAACCGGAAATCGGCCTCCCCCGACCGGACCTCGTCCTGTTCCTCGACCTCGAGGAGGCCGTCGCCCGGGAGCGCGGGGGCTGGGGCGGCGAAGTGTACGAAAAGGCCGAGTTCCAGAAGCGGGTGCGCGAGCTGTTTTGGGGCCTGAGCCTGGGGCGCGTTGGGCCTGATGGTGGGCTGGGCGAGGAGGGCAGGGTCGATCGGGAGTTTCGGCAAGAGGAGGAGGATTTGGTTGTGGTCGATGCTGGGGGTACGCTTGAGGATGTTGCCGAGGAGATTTGGAGGAAGATTGGGCCAAGAGTGGAGGCGGTTGAGAAGGGGGAGGCTGGGAGCACGGTGAGGGTTGTGTCGTGAGCTAAGTTGCTTGAGCGCTTCGGGGGGGGGGGGGGCGCTTTTGGCTAGGAGTTGTCAAATAATACGAGATTCGGTATGAATCTATCTGCACGAACCGAGTTCATCGATGCCTATGAGAGTGAGTATAGCGATATATAACCTCGAGTTTGGGCTATATCATGTCGAAACGCTTGCACCTCTCATTCAGGGCCGTAGAATTCAACACCGTCTTGACGCTCGAGGTATCACCCACATCCCCCAGAACCGCGACGTCGATTGGAGCATAAGACGACCCCACGGCCGGCCACCCAGGACCTGCGGAAGGATTCTTCAGAAAGCGCGCAACGACGCCCCTGAAGTATTCATACACTGCATATGTCTGAGGGGTGTAAGGTGTGGTATCCGGATCGGTGAAGAGAAGAACAATCTCCAAGCCGTGAAATTTGCCTAGCCAGTCGTACTCTTTAGGGAAGAGATTTGGAATGGAGCTATTGAAGTGATAGAGCCGGGTAGAGATATTATTCGAGGCTGCTATTGAGGCAAGGGTGGATTGAGGCCGCGCCTGTTCGTCAGCGACTTCAAGTTTTGGGGAGGTTCGGTTGAGGAGAAAACGTACACAAGACCAGAGCAAATCAGTGTCAATGGCCGAAGCAAGATCAAAGTCATTCTTGACTCGGGTATCAGAGCGATACAATGAGACAATCGTCTACAGGTCTTCGGATGATATCAGAGCCGGCGGAAGATATGCATTGAAGAAGGCCGTCATGTTGACTTTGTCATTGACCAGCCCACCCCCCTCTTCCTCCACTGCGCCCGTCAGAAGAGGAACTCTGACGACGATCCCGTTTCTCCAGAGATCACTCGGCTTGCTGAGGGCCGTCACGTTATCGCATTGTGATCCGAAAGCGATGCGATACTTTCGCATGGCGCTGATTAGATTCTCCGCTGGAACGGCCCTCATACACCTTAGTTCATCTGTCACGTTGACACATCCGACTGAACGCGGAAAACCCTGTCTAGGCATCGATTCCGGGCGGTGGATGGGCGAGGTTTCAGAAACTCATCTGGCCGCTAAATATGATTGCAGCTCGAAATGGGACCAGCGTGTCATTGGCGTAGGCTTTGAGGTGGTGGTCCACCGAAAAGGAGCCTGCGGACTGGCCCCAGATCGTAACCTTGGACGGGTCGCCGTCAAAGGAGGCGATGATTTCTTGTACCCAAGTGAGAGCGAGACGCTGGTCGTGTAAACCCAGGTTTTGGTTCCAGCAGTGGGATCTCAGGTGAAGTAGGGAAGCCAAAGACTATAGAGCACATGCGTTAGCTCTAGAGGATACATGCCTGTGTAGATGATGATCATTGTAGATTGAGCGTATCCTACCATTTGTGCGGTAGCTGAGAGTTACGGCAATGATGTTTTCGTATGCCGCAAAAGCAGAAAGATCGAGTCTGCCGTGACCCAGTTGCCATCCGCCGCGCCCGAGCAAGCAGGTAGGAAAGCCCGTCGATGTGGCCGAGGAGACAGTAGGTAGAAGAAGCAACTTCTGGATCTTCATGGATTTAGACTCGCAGGCGAAGGAACCTGCTCGATCTCCTTTCTGATGATGGATTGGATTGTGAAGTGCAGAGATCGAGGAGTCAAAGAATGGTACCAAGCATAAGAACGGCTATAATGTGCTTGATGCTGTGACCTCGTTTATATACTCTTCGTTATCCACCCAACAGCCTCCACGACTGCTTGGTACAGGATCATGAACCAGAAGCATGGAGGGCCTCGTCCAACTCTAGCGAGTCTGCTTTTCCGAGTATATTGGGCATCTGACGTGTTTTGCAGATCGTCACATTATTCACTACGGAGCCTGCGATGACCTCCCGCGCGGGATGACTGGCCTGCTTGCTCGGGCGTCAGACTTGTGAGGAGCATAACTTCGATCCCAGGAAGAAGATCATCACCAGGCTCTCAAAAGATTGTACGAGGACAGTGTTCGAGAGAATGGAATTGAGATTCATTACAAAAGAAATCCAACAAGACGACTCGTAAAGATAACAAAAAAACGCTTCATCTGCTCATAACCCATGATCCGTAATCCGTTACCCATGACCCGTAATCCATAACCTCGCCTTATCCAGACAACCAATCAGTACAGCATTCAAAGGAAGGAACTTTATCCAACTTTTCCACAACATTTCGACTGTCAGACTTGCTCTGGACTATGTGTGACGATGATCGAAGGCAGAGGCGGCTTCAACGCAACTCCACGGGTATCGAACCTTCCATCAAGCGTATCCGTTCCGACGGTAGACCCATAGTCGCTCAATGACCCGTTTCGTCGCACGCCGGTATCAACGGCTAGCTGCTCCCAATCCTTAGCCCACGCCGTTCCGGGGGGAGGGGGACACGGCTTGTCCTTGTTCGCCGGCGGGGCGAGCTTACCGTTCCCGGGGCAGAGACATTCGGGCGCGTTGGCGGGAGTGATCTTGATGGCCGGCGCGACGGAAGTCTGTTCCAGCTCGGGAAGAGGAGGCAGGGGCTCTGCGATGGGCAGCATGATGCCGAGGGAGTCCGGGTGCGGGTACGGGATAGGCGGGACGGGTGGGATTTGCTCTCGGCGCCGGGGGTAGCTGGCTTTGCGGACGAGTTTGGCTCTTGCTGGGGCCGGGATCGTGTGTCGGTGGTTGGCGGGAGAATAATAGTAGGCTGGAGGGGTCGGAGGACGACTGTTTGGCCGGCTTGCAGGCTTGGCTTCCTCGTCCTTGAGATCCTTTTCGAAGGCGCTGACTAGACAAGTGACCGTGTCCCGCCGTCTGAAGCAGGGCAACTCGAATGGGTGCGATGCAATCTCCAGGACAAGAATGACGACAATGCTGCAAATGCTAGTCGAAGAGTGTTAGTCCCAGGCGCATTTTGTATGCATGCATTTTCAGGCTGCGACGTACATTCCGATGACGGATACTGAGAAATTCAGCTCAGTAATTGGGCTTTGTGTCACGAAGCCGGGGTAATGTGATAGAGCTACCGAAGAGAGAATCACGGCCGGAATCCAGAGCAAGAGACCCAAGCGGGCAACAATGACAGCCCATGACACCAAAGGTGATTGCAGTGACTGCCTCTTGACAACCTGGTAGTTGCGGAACGACACGATAATATGTAGCACCACGTACATGGGGGAGATCATCGACTGTGAAGAATTGTTAGCCTGCATTCGACTGAGCCACAGGCATTGGGGGCAGCACTTACACCAAACAGGATGAAGCTCTGACTGAGACAGTCACGCTCGCCAGTCTTTGAGGGCCGAAACTGAAGAGCCGAAAGACAAAGGCCTCCTCCGGACGCGACGATCATGAAGAACATGACCGCGATCATAACAATCGGGAGAGGCTTGGGCGGGGATTTTGTGGAAACATCGCTTCCTGACATGGAGGACTTTGTCTCCAACGACTCGACGACACTGACGGTGTCGTCGCCTTTGAGAGAAGGAGCCATGGCAGAAGGCGGCGAGGGTTGATCTGATGCTTGACTGTTGCTTGAGTCCAAATCGCCCCTCCTCCGATATCCTTCTCTGAGCATGTTCATATATCACTTGAAGTGGGATGGCTGGTGTCTTTGCGATGGCTGCCAGCACTTGCTGGCGTGGCGGGTGGGCTCTCAACATTCCAGCCCGAGACAAATCGAGGCACTGGTCGCTGGGGGCCAACGGCCATCTGGGGTGGTTGTGGGCTGGAGCACCGCTGCATCGGGACTCAAAGGCCTATCGATCTGATGCATTCCAGAGCCCGGCTGCTACTGAGCAGCCATAAACGCCTCGGAAAACTGTGCGTGGTTGGCAGACTCAACTCAAGCCTGGGCTTCTCCTTGCCAAAATCAGTAGACATGTCAATAACGGCCCGAGGCTGGTCAAGAATTTGTAGCTGAACCGGATGGCTGTGGCTTGCAGCCGGCCTCGTTGAGTGTGGAAGAAATCTGCCCAGCAATCGAGCGCATCGGGATCATGGTCGATTGAGATATCAGACAATGAGTGGAGCAGGCCCAGGATGTCAGATAAAGTGACAAAGCTCGTGGGTAGGACGACGTGTAGGGGGCTCTGATTCGTGATTTATTGACGAAACAATCTGTTTTCAGAAACAAATCCTGCAACTAAATCCAAAGATTGACAGTATCTGACTATAAAAATACCTTGCAAAGATATGTGTATGATATATAGCGAGCGTTTTTGGACGGGATGGCTACCGGACAGACTATGGCTAGATGCATCACGCGTTCGAAGAATAGAAACATAGCCAACGCCTCATGGAGGGCAACTCACATCTCCTCTCCAAGGCGAGCCTCACGGTCGCCAGCCCAGTCATCCCGTTCGTAGAAGCGGAAGACGAGGTCGTAATCCTCAAAGTCATGGACAATGCGATCCATGCGACGGTACCCGCGGACAGGGTCAACGAGACGCTGAACGGCAGTCGCACGAGAAGCATAATCACCCATGCCATAGGGGTTGGCGCTCTTGCCCTTGGCCTCAAACAGAGTAACACTAAAGCGGCCAGGCTTGAAGATGTCAACGACGTGCTCGATGATCTCAGCCGTGGTACGGCCACTCTGGCCTCCAGGGACGTTGGTCTCGAAAGAGGCGAATGAGCAGTTGGGCTCCGGGGTGACGTGGACAGTGAAGTAATGAGCAGCATTTCCGCCCTTCTCATTCTTCGAGTCATCGTCTTCGTCGGCAATGGCAGGAACAACACCGTTGGCGGAAAAGCCACAAGGGCTGAAGAGGTAGGCGTCGACGCGAGCTCCGGGATACTTGCTGGTTGGGTACACGCTGGAGAGACCGCAACCCTCGGAAACGACAGTACCAATTGCGTGACCCTCGGTTGTCAGAGCCTCAGTGGCGGCACGTTCGCCATCGTTGAGGTCAGACTCGCCGATGTTCTCAAAGACGTCGACATGGTCCTCGCCGCCCGCCCTCTCATGAACCTGAGACATGTCACCCAAACTCTGGTGGGCATCGTCCCGAGCCGCCTGTGTCTGCGGCAAGTGCAACTTGTCGGTAGCGACCGCACTCGCGTCCGCCAAGTAGAACTGCTTCGCATTTTCAGGGTCGAGATCGGTCATGAGAATTTCAAGAGTTTCGTCACTGCGCTCCTCGAAGCCGCTGCTGAAACTGGCCACGCTACCTGTGGGAATCCTGGCGGCGAATGCAGCAGCTTCTTCTGCCTCGTCAGGAGTCCTAGGGGGCGTCAAGGTTTTGTTCGGCGTGGTAATATAGAGGTACCAGTGATCGCCGTTCATTTTGCCAACCATGTAGGCACTGCCACCCTCGAACAGGTCATCCAAGTACTTGACCTCGGATCTCCAGCTTCGGTGGGGACCCTGCTGACGGTCAGGGAATAAAAAGTTCTTGCGACTGTAGAAGACTCGGTAGGGGGTTGCAGCAGCCTTGACATTTGTGGATTCCTTGGCGTTATGGAACGGGAAGCCGGCGTGTTCAGCCGCGATGTGGAGGAGTCGCTGCAAGCCCAGGAGGAGAGTGGTCGTGCCGCAGGTCTTGAGAATGAGCTTGTGGGGGAACACAAACAAGCTCGACTCGGACAAGAGATAGGCGTCGACAGAGTCAGACTCAAGGACTGAGAGGATCTTGCAGTTGACCATGTCGAGCATGGTGACCCAGGTGTCGGCGGAGACGGCTTTCAGGCCATTGGGCTGGGCGCTCGCGGGGAGGGACTCGGGGCCAGGGGCGAACCACACTTCGAGGAGCTTCTCCGGGCCTAGAGAGTATGTCTGTCAGCAAGCGGTCGGATTAGAGGCTTGTCATTTTGCTTAGGCGGTATTACCTTCAAAGGCGTTGGTGGAGTCTAGGTCAGCAGCGACATCATGATTGATTGTCAGATGAGGAGTAGCCTCAGCCGGGGAGAGGGCGTAGTCGTTGGGGACGGAGGGGTTGACCATCTTCTGCAGGACTAGCTCTTTGGGCGCAACCCGGGAGCTCGCGTGAGAAAGAGTAGGCTTGGATGTTTGATGACTTTCCCGGTAAAGGGCTAGAAGTCCGCGGGACACTAGCTACCGCTCAAACGAACTTTGCGGCGTTCGTTTGAGAGAGTAGGCCCACAGGAGGGTGGACAATTTTGGAGGCTGGCGGAGCCAGCAGCAAACAGTGTATAGAAGGTGCAACGTCACTTGAGGACGTTAGGGGGGTCGAGCGTTGAGGGGTAGGAAAATAACCCTAAGGATCGGAATTGTGTCTTGTTGTAGGGCCTCGCTCTGGCAGAAACCGATACCTGTGGTGGAGTATCGGACCCGGCAGACGAGGTTATCTGCGCGATGGGAGGTCGGTTGGATGGTGGGAAACGGAGTCTAGTAGAAGAGCGATGCTTCTATGGAAGTGTTTGGTGCCTAGTGTTTAAGCAGGTGTTATCTGGGCCTAGGGAAGGGAAACGTTAGCGGGATGCGCCGATGTTATGAAGGTAGTCAATCGTTGTCGGGTTGAATCGATCAGTAGATAGAGCATGCGATGGATGATACTTCCACCGAGGAACCCAAGAGAAGAGTGAAGGGCTTACTTTGCGGGCTTGGAGAGGAAGCGGAGGAGGTCGACTTGGTTCATAGATGGCCAGAAATTGGCTGAAGTCGCAGAACGAGGGGCAGCGTGAATGCCACCAGTAGGAAGATGACCGTCGCAAGGTACTAGGTTTGTGTATTGATCATGAGGTTTCCGTCGGGTCGAGAGACGAGGTTTGCAGGTCGCACAACCGAAGAAAGATTTCGGCGTGGAAAGGTAGGCTGTCAATTTTGAAGCTCCGGGAGGGATTCCGTCGTGGTGGATGTGGATGTGCTCGTTGTGGTTCGTGGTGGAGGGGAAGCGTTGTCTGGGTGGGTTAAGAAAAAAATAAAAAATATATAAAAAAAGTTGTTTCTGCAAATTGAGCGACAATTGGCGGCATGGGGGCGACCCCTCCCCGGCCTCTCCACACAAAAATTTCAGCCCAAGCTACTACGTGAGGTACGAGGAGCTGCCACTGCCAACTGGGAGGACATTCTGGCTAAAACATACATGACGGTACTTGCTCTAAAGTACCTCCCTCACCAAGTCCAGGTCTCACGGATACTTCCATTTGCGCACTTTTCAGATGGCAACATTTTTTGGCGGTATTTCTTGACCGACTGTCCGCTGCAGAGAGCCGTTTTGGGAATGCCCAAGGTCTCCCTGCTGATAAAAAACACCTGTTCCTTTCCCACTACCTTCGACTCTGCTGCAAACCATATGAAGTATCGCTCCGCGTAAGGTAGTAGTAGGTACTCAATTGAACTCACTTGCCAGTGGAGAGCTATGCCCGGGAAAGGACGGAAAAGACATCCTGGAGGTTGCGAGACAGCTCAGACAGGGAAAGACATTGGTGGCTTAGATACACTGCAGGGGGGGACGTGTCGCTGAAGAACGGGACCCAGACGTCATTTTTCGCAGCCCCAGGCCTGGACCTAAGATTAACACCACCTGTCATGGAGGGGTAACTTGTACGGATACACTTACGTAGGTAAGGTAAGCACAGCAAAGTCACCAAATGTGAAGGATTCTGAGAGATAGATAGGCTCGAATCGCGATGCATCGCATTGTAAGGATCAGTTGATAGAAAAAGGCAATGCATCTCTTCCTCATACCATATCCGGTAAATACATACGAGTGGTGGGACATGCGGTGAAAGTCATCGTGCTTCAACTTCTTGCGGCTTCTTGCGCAGTACCAGGGATTTGACAGCGGCTTAGGCAAGGTACCTGATTGACAGGTACCGCCATGTTTTTGCGGGGCTTTGCCGTCCGAGGCACCGGGATGCCACCAATCTCGATGCATCCTCACGTGCTTCCAACCTTTCTGCGAATCGATGACTGGGCCGCCCATCGGATTTCGTCAACGACAGCGGAGTCGGGCCCGGTCAGCGTGGAGCGGGCATGGTGTTTTGTATGTTGTCCGGTCTCTAGAAATCCCTAGTATCCCTCAGATGCGTGTTGAGCTGGAATTTCGCATGCTGCTTTGACTTCGCCATGCCCAGTGTTTCTGTACCTCACAGTTATTACCGTCGTGGGGTTTATGGCTGTTCTCAACCCCTGGTACGTTGTGTGCCTAGAATTGGGCACCAAGCCGAGCGTCCTCTTCATCTCGCCAGGGGTAAAGACTTGTGGCACGGTGCAGCGACTGAGCCTGTCGTCTACTCCTTGAGTTGACATTGTATCCGTAGATGGCTCATTTTGCTTATGACTGTGCTTGTGCTTGTGCCTCTACCGTTGTTGTGAGTTTGGAAGTAATGTCGCTAAAGATGTGAGACAGCGAACAGTCCTGGTACTTCTCGACAAGAGTGTCGCCCTTTGTCTCGCCCTCCTTTTCGGCCTGGCCGATATCCTGACCGTGGATTTGCGTCCCCTGAGGGTACTGCGGCCTCCTGCCGGATTCGACAAGTTCGCCAAACTGAGGATCGATGGGTACGGTGCCGAGGAATGGTACCGAGAACTCCTGGGCCATGACGGCTCCTCCGCCAGAGCTGAAAATGTTGGTACACTCTGAGCAGTGAGGACAGACGAAGCCGCTCATGTTCTCAACCACACCGAGAACCTTGATATTGGTCTTGACACAAAAGTTGAGCTCCTTTTTGACATCTGCCGTGGCAACCGCCTGCGGTGTCGTAACTACAACGGCACCCGCGACCTGGCCAGGCCGAGCATCTCGCAGCAGCGTCTCGGCAAGGGAAATATGCTCGTCGCTGGTGCCCGGGGGCGTATCAATGAGTAGATAGTCCGTCTCATCCCACAAGACGTCGGAGAGGAACTGCCGGACCATGGCCGTCTTTTTGGGTCCGCGCCAGACAACGGCATCGCCGCGTCTGGGCAGAAGGAATCCGAGACTCATAGCATGGAATGAGCCGATACCCTTTTCTTCGACGGCGTCATGGACAGGCACGGGGAGCCAGCCTCCGGGCGCTTGCTTAACCTTCTCTGCTTCAATCGACAGCATGCGAGGGATCGAAGGTCCGGTAAGGTCGACATCGAGTACACCCACAGAATGCCCTGCGAGCGCGAGGGATAGGGCCAGTTGCGTCGTCACTGAAGACTTTCCGACACCGCCTTTGCCCGACAAGACCTGCATGGCCAGTCAGTCGGCATTCAGTTACACGGAGAGAAAAATGAGGGGTCATACCAGCACAATGTGCTTCACTTTAGAAAGCGACATGTTGATGACAATGGAATCTTTTGAAGTATGGGAGTGAGAGTTGCTGCATAGAAGAAGTCGTCGGAAAAGCGAAGTGCACCGAGTAAGTAAGGTACCTATGTCACCAGAGATGAAGGTGAGGTTGAAGAGCAAGTCAAATGGGCATCATTTGAAATCAAGCTATGCTTGTTCCCCACCTAATGGCAGTGTGACTGTGTGAGCCCGCGGGGTTGGTAAGCACAAAAAAGACGACCAAGCCAAGGGAAGGGGAAAGTTTGCCTCTGGCCGTGAGTAAAAGTCTTGTCTACCTATGCCCGAACTGATCGACTCTGGAGATACCTAGGTAAGTAGATCATGGATGGTACTGTTGGTAACGTTTGACGTGTTCTATAAGAATTCCATGGCATCCCATGGACTTTTGGTCTGCCCCTCCAACACTCAACTCACTCACATGCTGTCATCCGCAATCGGCGCGAATGGAATGCTGTGGCTCTGGGTAGGTGCTTAGGTATGTTATCTTATCTGTGATCCTTTTCTTATCGATAAAGTATCTTACTTCCGTGTGGCTAAACGTCGGGTCATTGAATGGAGTGCGTGCAGCCCGTACCTTACTTAGCGTGCTTAGGTGATGGACTCGAAGGGGAAGGGGAAGGGACGCGGCTGGAACCGTGGGACCCACCGGTAGAACGCCAAGCTCCAATCCCAGACACGCAGTGAGTTGAAGTTGAAGGGGCTACTGGTCGCGCACAGACGCTCTCCGACACGTCCGGAATCCACGACGGGGTCAGGTCGTCTGGCAACTGCATGCCATTTCTGGTTCTGGACTTGGTTCTGGGTCTCCATCTCCGTGCCTGCAACAATCAGTGCGTCCCTTACCTTTCCCAGTCTGATCTCCCATCTCAAATCTCGCAATTCTCCGTTCCCTTTTTTCCGTCCATACCTTAAACAATCCAATTCGCGAAGCTTGTCCTTACTGTCGAGTTCTTCATTGACACTAGCGCGTCCACTCGTTGAGACAACGCCATCCGCTTCACGCTTTTGGAACTCCCTCTTTGTTCCAGTCTCGCTTCTGTTCCTGTTGCATAGCTTGGGGAATCGCTCTGCGACCAACCGAGTCGCGGCTCGCGAATTCAAGAGACAATAACATGGCTATCTAGTCTGCCCCTCAATCGCAACAACCTCACTTGCGGAAGACCGCACACTTCCTCATATCGACTTCCTCAGCACCATGAATTGTAGTGTCGCACAATGGACGATCCATGGGGCTCCCCGTGGGCATCATCTACCGACAATACAAATGCGCCTTCCACCAGTCCCTCCAAGACTATCATCGAACCTCCACCACCCGCCTTCCTCTCCACCCCGAGCAACCTGAACCTACCTTCCAGCCAGTCAGCCTGGCTCGACGACGATGCCTTTGGCGATTGGGCATCCCCTGACCCCGGACAGGCTGCGAATGCATCTCCGTGGACTTGGGGCAACGATGCCACGCCAATCGAAGGTCTGACACCGAGCTATGAGCCCAAGCCTAGAAGGAAGAGCAGCACACCCAGGTGGCCTCGAAGCCGATCACCCTCGCCGGGACTGAGACCTCCCATTACTCCCAACACCGCCCCTCACAGCGCTTCCCCCGGCCAGCCTTCACCTGACCCCTGGGCGAACCACGTATCGACCTATACAAGAGACGACCCCGAACCCTTGGCCGATCTTCCCCAGATACCAGACGTCCCGCCGCTTGTGCTCGAGCAAGCGCAGATCGGTCTGGGCTTAAAGAATACGCCCAATGCGTTTGAAAGGGAATTCATTGCCCATACGCCAATAACTACACAATTCGCCGAACCTCTTGCCGACCCCTCACACGAATACCTACAGTTCAGCGATACTCCGATTTTCGATCGATTCCCAACTACTCCCAAGCACGATCACGATGTCGCTCATTCATCAGCCTCGGCCTCAGCCTCGTCTGACAACGATGACGAACACGACGGACAGACAGGCGCGAGGCACGCTGACTCCCCTATAACCTCTATCGAAGACAATACGTTACCGAAACCTACGCAGAGGAAAGCCTCTGGCAAGGTTCTGGAGCTCGTTGAGATGTACGACGGCATTGCCAAGCGAAACACAGATTCCCCCGAGAGGGCGCCTTCATTACGCCGTAGTGTAAGCCGAGGGCCCGACATTGGCTCAGGAGATTTACCCTGCCAGAGAACTACCGAAGACTACCTGGCAGAAGAGGATCAGGAGCAAATGGAATCTCGCGACACGCTGGAGCCGACCGCAAAGGAATCACTGGATAAAGGGAGCAAAGTTGAAGAGGAGACCATCAAGATTGACAAGCCAACACGCCCAGAACACGAGCCCTTCAAGGTTGACCTTCAACACCTTGAAGCTCTCCTGCTAGACGTCTCCTTGCATGAATCAGTTTCACCCGAAGATGTACCGGATCGAGTCATACACGACAGCTTCGTGAGCATCTCCGAGCGCAAGATGTGGTATCGATTGTCCCGCCATGAGTCTTTGCGCAAGCACAATGCGGGAGACGACGACAATTATGTCCGAATCAACTGGACGAATTCCACTCTCCGGCAAGAAACGTTGAAAACTGTTCGTCGTTGGATAGAGGAAGATTCGTTCGGAGGACGACCTTTCCGAGGAGGACTGGCACGAAATGCGGGCGGCAAAAGCTTCGGCTGGGACGCGACTACAGCAGCATCTCCGGTCGATCTCGACAGAGTATTCGGCCGTAAGGCAAAGCGGAAAGCGTCCATCCACCGTCCAACACATTCAATAAGCGGCCTGCCCTCGCTATCGGCAGCTCCTATTCTCCCTGGCTCTACGGGGAGCACGCCAGCCATGGGACAAAGCAACGACAATTGGGAGGGTCTGGCGACGTTTGGCTGGAGCAGCGGGCCTGGGGATATAAAACCACCATCGGGAACGGCGATGCAAAAGCCTCAGGCTACGGGTATACCACTACCTCTGGCCTTCACTGGGTTTGACAACGCGCCAAAGTCACATGCGTCCCTCCCGGCGTTCATCAAGCCGACCGCGCCGACACCTCCACCAGCACTCAGCGCTACGAGCTTAAAGGAGATTGAGGGTGCGGATGCGGGTGTAGATGCGGATGACGATGAATGGGGAGACATGGTTTCTCCAACGACGGCTGAAGCAACGGATTCCACTTCCCTTCCCAAGACTAGCTGGGATTCATTCTCGACCAACCCACTAGCCGAAGTCACGAGCATGCCGCCTCCCGATGCCTTCCTGACTAGCAGTCACCCGGGAGCCGATGCACTCCGCACCGGGAATAACAAAGAAAATGATTCCCGTAACAAATCAGGACTGTGGGATATTGGCAATGTCATCAGCAGCCCCACCCCCGCCTCCACAATGTCTGCGGCAGCAAGTATACCCCAAAGCCAAGACGGCCCTCTCAGCCCGCCAGCATCTGCGAATACATACACATTCAGACCGGCGTCTACGGTTAAGCGACCAGCAAATATATCCATCGCAGCCAACCTCAACGACCCGCCGGACCCATTGCTGTCTGGTATTACCGGCGTATCTGCGGGAGGGCCTGCTGAAACCCCACGCACAACGGGCTTCCAGACGCCGTCCACGGCGCAACCGCCCAAGACGAGCACCGAGGGTTATGATTTTGTGCAACAATTTGTGCGTGAGCTGCCAGATTTATCGTATATGCTTAGATGAGCGGTTTTGTTTTTTCTGGCCATTTTTGTCACTATTCATACAAAGGACCTCGACGTAAGCTACGGTAGAAGCACGAGAGGACGGCTGGCATTCAGGTAGCGTTTTGCTGTACTCATACTTCCTTCATTCTCTCATCATTTGGCCATACACTTAAAGTTTACATGTATGTTGCATTCATTCTGGCGTTTGGTGGACATTGGAAAATCCCATAGGGCCGGATGGTAAAGGCACCTTGGACAAGGACCTTGTTCTGGCACACATACATCGTATATAGGGAGTGGTTGTACAATTTAGACAGTATTTTTTTTACTCAACCACGTCTTCTTTTGCAAGCCTCGGTATGGCTCGCGATGAACAGAGCTCCGTGTTTAAACCCGAGGCAACGCAAATCTCGGAGGCGTATGACGTGCGGCCAAGCCGTTTTGTGAGGCCGAGCACATCCACCTGTGGGTTATGCCAGCGGGGCGTTTGACCGGAAAGGATGGGCATCCCCCGTGTCAGAGCCCCGACTCGCGATCCCGACTTTGACTGCCGTCTCGACCGTGATTGCCGTACTCAGTGCCGTGCGGGGACTCGCGGGGGGGATTAGGGCTCTCGTTGCGGGATGGCTGTGTCAAGGGGGGCGTCGTCTGGTCTTAGCCAAAGGATTTGGACGGGGGAAGAGGCGTGTCGGTTCTCCGCGCCCCGCGATATCCACCAGGACAGGGTCCCAAAGAAAGCTTAACGCATAGCGTAGCGTCACGGGTGTCTCGGTTTGTTATCATCTTTTTTTAAATGGCTGCTGCTTGTGTTTTGGGAAACGTAACTAACCTTAGCACCTTGGAACGGATACTCTCTCTCTCACACCCACACCCACACCCACACTCACGAGAGAACAAGTACAAGAAGGGCCCCCGGCGTCCACATGTCGACAACTTTTTGATTATTCCCGTGGAACTCTAAAGTCTTGTTGAAGTCCATTGGGACCCTTTTTACTCAGATATCAACTCCTCTCGACCTCCCTTGTCCGAATCTTGGAAAGGTGGACCAGCTTCATTCATGACGAGAAAAGCTTGACTATGGCCATCCTAGAGCTTCTCATCACGCCTTGGGCACCGGCCCTGGTGGTCGTAGGCGTAGTTGTCTACTACCTTTACCCTTTCTTCGTCACATTCGGCTCCCTTCGTGGAATTCCGGCACCGTTCCCCGCACAATTCACCAATCTGTGGCTTCTCTCCGTTGTCCGGCGTGGCACGCGATACCAAACCGTCGATGAAATCCACAAGAAGATGGGGCCCGTGGTTCGCATCCAGCCCAACCATGTGAGCATTGCCGACGATGAGGCCATTCAGGCCATCTATGGTCACGGCAACGGCTTTCTCAAGTCGTAAGTGTTCTCGCTCACTCAAAAATGGGCTATGCGCTGTCCTTTGGTGGTGGGCTTCAAGCTCTAGTCGCCAGAGCCAAGACCGTTCAATTTTTGACTCGAGACATACTGACCCCGCACCAGAGACTTTTACGACGCCTTTGTCTCCATTCGGAGAGGACTCTTCAACACCAGAGACCGTCATGAGCACTCACGCAAGCGCAAGATTGTGTCGCACACCTTTTCCGTCAAGTCAATTGGCCAATTCGAGCCTTATATGCACGAGAACCTGGTCCTCTTCGTCCAAAAGTGGGATGAGCTCGCCAAGAACAACCCAGCTGGCGCCACCATTGACTGCTTGAAATGGTTCAACTACCTGGCATTTGACATTATTGGCGATTTGGCCTTCGGTGCGCCGTTTGGCATGCTTGCATCCGGTGCTGATATCGCCGAGGTTCGCGAATCCCCCAACAGCCCGCCCATATACGCACCCGCCATTGAAATTCTGAACCGGAGAGGCGAGGTTTCTGCCACTCTGGGAATTCTCCCCGACCTGAAGCCCTGGGCAAAGTACATTCCGGATCCCTTCTTCAGCCAAGGCTTGGAGGCCGTGCAGAATCTAGCGGGCATGGCTATCGCGCGTGTCAAGGCTAGACTGGACAACCCTCCCGATATCGACAGACTAGATCTACTTGCGCGACTGATGGAGGGACGTGACGACAAGGGAGAGCCTCTGGGCAGAGAGGAGCTTACTGCCGAGGCCTTGACGCAGCTGATTGCCGGCAGCGACACGACTTCCAACTCTTCTTGCGCGCTTCTGTACCACGCTGCTAGAACCCCTGGCGTATTGGAGAGGCTGCAAAAGGAACTCGACGAGGCCATCGCCCCCACCGTCGATGTCCCGACCTACGAGATGATCAAGGATCTCCCCTACCTCGCCATGGTCATTGACGAGACGCTCCGCTTCCACTCCACCTCTGGCATCGGTCTACCACGCCAAATCCCCGAAAACTCACCCGGCGTCACCATTCGCGGCCACTTCTTCCCTCCCGGCACCGTTCTCAGCGTTCCTTCGTACACCATGCACCACTCCAAGGAGATTTGGGGACCGGACGCTGACGATTTCCGCCCCGAGAGATGGGAATCGCTTACGGCGAGGCAGAAAAATGCTTTCATCCCGTTCAGCACCGGACCCAGGGCATGCGTCGGAAGGAACGTGGCCGAGATGGAGATGAAGCTCATCGTCGCGACATGGGCTAGGAGGTACAAAGTTGAGCTGAGACAAGAGATTATGGAGACCAACGAGGGATTCCTGAGGAAGCCTCTGGCACTCGACATCAACATCAAGAGGCGGTGAATTACGCAACTCTTTGGCTGGAAATGTGGCCTTGAAGCTTCTTAGATTGTCACGGCAGGGTATCTAGCGTTTGCACTTGCTTTCAGTTGTAACTCAATATTCTCGAGCTCATTCATTCCTCAATGCTCGCAAGCTCATGTCCCAGGATTTTCAAGCCACGCGGTATTAATGGTCACATCGTCTCATTAAAAAAGCCACCTTCAATAACCAGCACCTACTACCTAAGTTTCTAGGACTGTAAATGGTTCCTGCAATGTACTATCTCAAATGCATGCTGAACCATACCGACCATTCTCACTTTGAACCAAGCTGTGGCAACGTTGCAAATGCTTGGACCGTTAGCCGCCACTGGACAAGTCTGGCTCGCGGAGATACCAAGAGTGTTGCCGTACACCCGGAAAGCTTCAAGCTTGTTGATAAGTTAATAACCCGACCTCCTCGGACGGTGAGGAAATGGTCCACACGCCGGCGGGATAAGATGGGTCAACGTCTGATTTCAGGGTTCAGGTCAAAGGAGGTTTGGCCAATATAGTCGATAAAGCTTGAAGTGTTTATACAATGACCAATCGTATGCATCAAATATCTCTTTAGAGTTTGCTCCAGGGCCCATGGATTCCGGTGTACATCCCCGTGTACCTCTCCGGCACTAGAACTCGCCTTGGAAATCGCCTTGTGCCCACTCATTTGAGAACCATGCCAAGGAATCCAACCCCATGGGTTCCATGTTGAAATCAAGACTGTCAAGTGCTCCCTCGAATGCATTATTGACCTCCAGTGAGCCGAGCGCAGTGGGTTGTGATGGCACAGGCGCCTGCTCGTCTGGCTTGTTGGATTCGGGAACCTGTATATCTTCCCAAGCACCAATGCCAAATGGGCGATTGGTGAGCTCGTCGGCCGCCGGCGCGCCTCTATCTGGATCGTCCGCCAACTGCACCTGCTTCGCGCGAGCAAGGCGGATGCGCTTGGCACCGTTGCCATTTCTCTCGTCCTGGGGCTCTTCACTAAGCAGCCGACTAGGGGTAGCCTGTATCGAGAGACCGTGGTCCATGAGTCGTTGAAGATCGGCTTGCTGTTATCACTGATCAGTAAACTCCTTGATGAGACAAAAGCGCCAGTGTTACTAACAATCGAGACTGCAGCTGTTCCAGAGCAACAGCCCTTGGTCACCTCGAGACAAACCGAAGCCTTTTTACGAAGGATCTCTGGCGTGAGACCGTACTCTTCCGCGTTCAAATGGTAGATGTAATAAAGCATACGGATACACTGATACGCGCACACCGGCATATCGAGGTCCGCAACGGGGTAGTGGTCCAGCGCTCTGATGGAGGTGAACATATTTGACATTTCCATCGCATGCTCGTAGCACTGGCGCTGACAACCAGCGATGAATTCGGGCCCCAGCCGTTCAGCAGCTGATCTAGTCAAAGAATCGCGAAGCCCAACAAGTCCTATCCTGAAGAGATCACAGTTGCACTGCCGCAACCAGACATGAATCATGATGAAGACGCAAAGGCGTGGAGAATATGCTCTCAACCGCAGGCTGTTGTCAGACCAGCGGAACGACACAGGCAAGCGCTCAGCAAAGTCCGAGAGCTCCTTTGCAAACGACTGGAGTTGCTCCTGAAGGCGGCCAAGGTCGTCGTTGGAACAATTTGAGGCTCGCTTGGCGAACTTGAGGATTCTGCCGCGGAGCCAGAGAATGCGGACGTGTAATGCTAAGCTGCCAATATCGTCATTCTCGGACTCATCGGGACTAGGGACCAGCGGTCGTAACGATGGCGGCGCAAGATCGAACTCGAAGTCTCTCTCGTTGCAAGGAAGTGAAATGTGAATCGTCTCGGGCGTCCACAGGGTCAGATCGCGGTATCCTCCAGCCATGCCTTGGTCAATCATGAATAATGCCCACATTAGACGGCGTCTTGATTCCTGGGCGAGGAAGCACAAATCTGGGTTGTCGTAGTTGAGTCGAAGAGCCGTAGCGAATCTGGCCGCGGTAGCAGCAAGCATAAAAGCGCTCGAGAAGCGTCGTGTCAAGATCCGATACTTGATTATGAGAGCAAGTGTTTGCACTTTGATCGTTGACGCATTCTCGAGGCCCTTCAAAATGAGTCCCTCAGACTCATCAATACATTTCTCGCCATACTCTCGCGTTCCCGGCCCAAGGTCAGTGAGCATGCTCGTGATGCCAATGAGAGCCAACAGCAGCGGCCGGTCTAGACCGCCAACATTATGCCGCTGCATGAGAGAGGCCCGGTGAAGGAAGGACAACATGGGAATGTGATGAACATGGCGAAAGAAATTGTCCAGAGCTCGACTTATCAGAGACTCGAACTGAGGATCAGGTGCCGAGCTGAATTCAGTCAGTGGATGAGGCACGAGGGTGAGTAAGGACAGTAAGAGTGAGCCTACAGATCATGATTAAAGGTGCTGGGGGTGTTGGACGCCATAGCATCGGCCATGGCGGCATCGGAATCGTGTGCCACATCATCCCTGGACAATGACCGACGGTTTCGAGCGTCACGATTGGTAGCGAGTGCCGAGTTCGACGAAGTCGGTGATCTGACTATTTGGTCGACGAGACCTGGGGGATTGATGCTCAACCGGGTGCGCTTGGAAGCTCTGTAGACGCACTCGATGCCTTGGGTACGACATCGGTCACAAGCCGGTGTGTGACCACTACACCGAGCTTTACGTGAGTGACAGCTCTGGCATGCTTGTCGGACACGGCGTCTTGGTAAGGGAAAGGTGGGAGCGGCAGCAACACCATTAGCATCAGAAGATGGGTCTTCGTAAGTACAAGAGAAACCGAGGCGTTCGCAGTTGCTGCAAATGTCGCGTCGGCCGTCGCAGCGGACCTTACGGGCCCGGCAGGTGACACATGTCGTCGCCGAGGACCGCTTTGTCGGTTTCGGAGACACGGACGAGGCTGCGGCTGATGCTGTCACGGTGGTAGCTGCGGCGGCGGCCAGGTCTGCGGTTATGTTTGCCGTCGTTGAGGCGGCGGCGGTGGTGGTGGCAGCGGCTGTCGGTGGTCTGTCGGGTCGGAGGTGATGTCCAAGGTTGTCGTTGTTGTTATTGTTGACGCTGCTGTTGCCGATGGTGTTGCTACCGTACAGGTCTGCCATTCTCCCAATTACCTCGATAGGCGCGCGCCCTCGTTGCTCACCGGAACTCGGCGGCGCGTACAATAGACATGGAGAGACAGATGAGGCTCAGTCTAGGGCTCATGGGTTGCCCATTCCGGAGAACAATCGGCGTGGGTCTCTCTCTTTGAATGCGTGCGCGCAGCCGGCAGCGTGTCTACTTAGCTACTGTATTCGTTCCGAGCTATGCCTAGGTAATTATGCAGGAGAAATCCGGGGAACAATCACACTGTGCGTGACTGTCCCAGCTCACTTGACGTAAGGTAGGGCAGAGTGTGAGGACTGGCAGTCAGTTGGGGGATACGGAGGACGGGGAATGCGTGGGAAGAGAGAAGGAGACGGAGGAGATTGGCTCTGGGAGGCGCTCCGTGACCGAACTGTGAACTGTGCATGTGTCTCTCGGCACCACACTTGTTCTCACTCCTCAATCCTCAATCCCCGGCAACGGTCCCTCTCAGGCGACAATACCTACACTCCATTCCATGTACGTTCCTGGCACAAGTCATAGCCGTAACCGGGCCCTTTCGGGGGGTGTCTCTGACCTTGGGAGCCTTGGGAGGTGACATTAGTTCCTTGGTATCGGAGCTGAGCAACCCCGATCCATCATTGCTGGGCATTAATCAGTGGGGTGTGCTACCCTTCTAAGGTACTGCCAACTTGCCAACGTAGCTCCCCGAAAATCTCTCCGGTGGGATGTTAGGGCGAGGAACTTTGTTTCTAGAACACCCAACGCCACAAATACCCTAAGAGACCTTGGGAGTCTGTGAGACGTAAAAGCCATGCAGCGATTCCACTCAAGCTGACACAACAAATTCAACGATAGGCTGAGCTCGGAATATCTTGACTTTAGCAGGCAAAAGTGAGTCTCCTGCAAAACTGTCCCTTGTCCATGGGTTATGCCAACATAACGGTGAAGAGACCACCGTCATTTGGAGAACCATCCACACAACACCACTCCGGCACAAGGGGCGGCTGTCGGCACCCAGTGGGCCTAGATGAACTTGGATCTCTGAGACTTTTGCGAACGGGACTGAACGCTCAATTGTGCTCGAGCGTCGAGAAGCAGTTCTTGAAACTAGCCACAGCTGTAGAGACTTATTAGAGCCTTTACAGTCACGCGACACAATCTGAATATGTGCACTTCTTAGAGGCTAAACAGCGTGTAAGAGACAGTCCCCGGCTGTCGGCTTTGAGATAGATACCGATTGCCGGCACCGAAAGCCGCGAATGAGTGACCTCCAAAATACGTTGTTTCTGCATTTCGCACGCAATCGCATTGGGGCCAATACTGGACGCTCTTTTTGAAGGCATACCAGACTCATAAGAACATTTCAACAAGGTCATTTAATTTTTGTCGTGGGTTGCCTCATGGAGAGAGAAGCTTAGTATTGCCGAGAGCCGAGTCAAGCCCCTCTTGTACTCTAGGAGTATGAGCGCTTCACCGCAGCTTCTCTTTGTCACATGGAATCTGGCTTCTTTTATCCTTCGAATGTGTCGTAGACATGTAGCGCCCTCTAGGATCTAACGGCGGTCAACTTCTGCCTCGATTGTCTAGTAATAACTCTGTACTATGTGCTTCGCATAGAGAATGTAAGTCTTTCTGTTGATTCTCGACAAAACAGTCTAGTCTAGGTAGTGAAGGCAGTCTACACGAATCCGTGGCGCCTATTTTATCACAGCCTCCTGCAAAAGTAAGTTACAAGAGCCTGATCAATTATGACAATGACATAAGACACAGTGTGTGAGTTGGTTGAACGACCGGACAAATGCTTCACATTCTATCCGAATTTGGATGCGCTACACCGACAATGCGGTCAGGGATACTCGGTGAGATGAGGCGGTCAAGGTGTGGCCGGGTGGCGGTGCGGGGCTTGACCGAGCCAAAAGGGAGGGGTGGCCTGGGCGGCTGTCTTATCGAAGAAAAAACTACACCCCACCACAACCCCGCGATAATAGAGAAATTTCCCATTTCGTTCAAAATCATTCGCCGCACTCACTGCCTGCTGCCTCGACACTCTCGATTTGTCTGCACCGAAAGAGCATTTTTCGCCGCTTTTCGGCGCTTAACATTCCCACCACAAACGAAAAGTCGACAAGCCATCATGTCCACCGATGCCGTGGCCGCCCCGGCGGTCGCAAGCCCAACTGCGGCCGAGGAGCGCAAACCCATACACGCTATTGTTCTGGATACCGGCCCATTGATCAAGAACGACCCTCCTGTCAGCACTCTAATCGCACAGGCCGATGAGCTCTACATGCTACCCTCCATTGTCGACGAAATTCGCGATGTCAGCACCCGCACTCGAGTTCAGACTACCCTCATGCCTTTCGTCAAACTTCGCAACCCCCGCCCCGACAGCGTCAAATTCGTGTCCGATTTTGCACGCCGGTCTGGTGATCTCGAGGTTCTCAGCAGACCTGATTTGCACTTGCTTGCCTTGACCTACGAGCTTGAGCTTGAGAAGACCGGAGGCGACCAGAATCTGAGGAAACAGCCGGGTGCGCGGTCTTCTAACGACAAGGCATCCGGCGCCGAGACACCGGTACCAGAAGCCGAGGCTGAAAGTGAGTCGCAGGGAAAGCCCGCGACCGAAACCGATGAAGTGGCGGAGCCCACTCACGTCCAGGAGGACACTTCAATCGAACAGAGCGCTGAGGAGACACAAATCGAAACTCAGCAGAGTGCGACAGTGGAAGCCTCGTCATCGGACGTTGAGACGGCACAGATTACACAAGATATGAGCAACCTCGAGGTGGACGACAAGACAACATCCGAGCCAGCTGTAACAAGCGTCGCTGGCGCCAATGAGGCCCAGGGAGAGGAATCAGATTCTGAAGACGGTTGGATTACACCGTCCAATGTGAAGAAGCAAAAGGAGAAGGACAGCAAGTTGCTGCAGCCGACTGCGCCTGCAATTGACATCAAGGTCGGAATCCTTACCTCCGATTACGCCATGCAGAACGTCGCTCTGAGAATTGGGCTCAATTTGCTCTCGCCGTCCATGTCGCGCATCACCCAACTCAAGACGTGGGTCCTGCGGTGCCACGGGTGCTTCCAGGTCTGCAAGAAGATGGATCGCCAGTTTTGCCCTAGCTGTGGACAGGCCACTCTGATTCGCACGTCTTGCACGACCGATGAGGACGGCACCTTCAAGATTCACTTGAAGCGCAACTTCCAGTGGAACAACAGAGGCAACGTTTTCAGTATTCCCAAGCCTTCAGCTGGCACAGCCAGCGGCAAGCTCTCCAAGAACGTCGGCGGCAAGAACAACTGGGGTACCAACCTCATTTTCGCGGAAGACCAAAAGGAGTACGAGAGGGCTGTGGGTGACAATCGCCGTGCTCGGCGGAGAGATCTTATGGACGAGGATTACCTTCCGAGCATTCTCACAGGTGACCGCCAAACCGGTGCCAACGGCAAGGTGCGACTGGGTCCAGGAAGAAACATTAACGGTCGTAGGAGGAGATGAGAGGCAGTAGGTGGGTTGGAAGCTGATGTTTATATGTTCTGCATGATACCATGATAGACCCCTTAAAAGGCAGGAAGAGGGCCGCGAAACGCAAAAAGTCGAACGGAATGGGAACAAGAAAAAAACGAGGTTGGATTTTGGATGTGTCGCTCTGATTGTAGGAATTGCAGAGCAATCTATCGTAACACGGACCTAGTAAAAAGACTCCGATGATCCCCTGAATGCAAGCCTTTCCCCAACGCCGATTTTTGTATACCTGGGCTTGTATTCACGAGCCTTGAACAGCTGTCAAGGGCTTCGTTGACCCTCCCTCCGCGCCAGACCATGTCTCATGTTCTATTTGTTGTGGATGAGTCGTTCTCAGCGGCGCATGGTGTCGTGAACGAGCTGGGATCGAGTGGACGGATGTATGGTTTTTCGATTGCTTCTTGTGCGATTTACACATTTACTCGGCCTCTGGAAAAATCATGATTAGATTGGTTTCCGGTCGAGTAAGAGGCGCAAAACTTACTTTGCTGCGTAAGCAGAAGGTTGAAGCGACGCTTGAGCGTAACGCGCTGGCGCGACCACTTGTCATCGGGAGAGAAGCGGGCAGGGTGAGCAGACTTGGTGACCTTGCCGTCGACAACCTTCTTGAGGGTGTAGACACGGCTGCCCGCCTCATCGAGAGTGTACATCAAATGCATCGTGGAAATCGGGTGGATGTGGTCGGGTTGAGCGTAGAATTGTCGGTGGGTGGTGATCACTGTGCAACGCCTGGGCTGGAGAAACTTTTTTTTTCTGGCTTTGCGATGCAGACATTTCGAGGTCACGTGACTATCGGTCAACAACCAATAGATAAGGCTAATCTGGGTATCTTCTCGGTGTGGAGTGGGGCAGCCTAAAAGGTACCTTACCTGCCCGATCCTCAAAGATGATTCCGCACAGTAATGAGCTAAGTGCCCAAGGTACCTTGCCTATTGTCAGAGTCCCAATGTCACAACCCAACATGAATGCTTATAGATTGTTAGGAAATCGCCACATTGCCTTGCTGAAGTCTCAATTAACGCACACGTGGAGTTCTCTCGGCGCTATCTATCGTGCAAATCGAAAAACGATGCCATGTTCAAGGTAATGGACATATCAAATCTGATGGCTAGAGGCCACTATTGCAGCATTGAATGGCATGACCTATAATCGGAAGTTGCGGCACCATGAACCTGGCCCATCCGACTTTTGATCAAGTGTAGGGACTGCCTAACCTCCCTGCCTTTAATGATGGTGCCCCATTCCCTGCTCCTTAAAGGGCTTGATGCTATTGCCCTTGGGGAAGGAAGGTCCTACTAATGGTGAGCGCACATTCTAATCATTGCGGAGTGACAAACGCACCAAACTTCGGGTGGACGATATAGTTGTCCTTGTATACATCTACTGTATTGTCCCGAGAATAGTCCATGACCTTGTCAAAGTCAATACATTGGTGAGGCGCCGTTTGGTTCACGATGGGCTTCGCGTCGATGTCAGTCCACATGTGGGTGATGATGGAAATGTCACCACGACAGGCTGCACCCATGCGGAGGACCTCAAGACAGTGCTCTGTGGTGTTGATTAGTACTATCCCAGGTTCGACGACTACGCGGTCTCGTTGACAAACTCACGGTTATGCTCTCGATTCGTAGCGATTTCTTGCTTAGTTGCGTTGGGAAAGTAGTAGTCGGGCGACAGCGTTTGGTAGAGACGCTTCTGTACATCTGGTTAACTCTACTCAGATAATCGGCGTGGGCAGAAGATAACTTGCAATGCAGTGCAATTCGTGGAAGACACTGAGCATGCCAAGATACCCGCCATCGGGTAGCTTGACCGCTTCATGCTCCCGTCCCCAACGATGTACCCATTCTTCGGAAACTCGGATATTGTTATCTGAGGTAGGCGACTCAGATTAGTACATGTACTTCCATGTAGATTCAGTAGTGGCCTACACTGTAACAAGTCCCTCCATGCTTGATCTACCTCTGGTCTTGGTTCACCCGTGTATTTGCCATGTGGCGGACCTTGAATAGGGAAGACTTCGAGATGAGTCTTCTCGCCGACAGCCTTTGGCGGTGCTGTACCATAGTGAGTTTCTGGGCCTGGGATCAAGCAGACATTTCAACAATGTGAAACCTACCATCTATCAAACTAAACACTCCCGAAAATGGTCTGTTGGGCAATAATGAAACAGCAAAGATTGCGGTGTAGATGGTGATCAAGACGGCATGGAGAGTCCACACCCCGAATCTATGAAGCTTTGATGTGTGCCGTATGTTTGCTGCTGCAACTGCGGCCTCGACAGCTTCACGACTCGATGCTAGACTCTCATCAGAGTACACAGGCGCGTACTCTTTGTGATTTCGGCCCATCTTTGAGCTGAATTCTCGATAGCGTCTGGAGGTGAGGCAGATAGGAAGTCTGTCAAAGGCCCGACAACAGCAGAGAATGAGATTTGCAGGTGAAGGAGACTAGGACAATTGAGCCGTCCGAACGACCAAATGGTAGACGAAACCAGATGAAGGGAAGACGCCGAGTGGGTGTTGCAAATTGCTACGAGATAGCGTCTTCAGATCAAAGCTGGAAGGATTCGTGAGGGATCACAAAGCTCTGTAAACTCCGCCACAGTCACAGATGTGGGCATGTCCCGCCTAACGACCCAAGCGGGACATGTGCTGATGATAATCCTTTCCGCCAGATCTGGAAGGTCTGTACAGTGAAGGTCATCTTATCTGCGATGGCGTTTTGAGCTTACCTCCGTCAGAGGTGAAACAGACGACTTGAATGGCCGGACGACGAATGTGTCGGTGCATCCAAATCCTTCGAGCGTCAACACTATACCCAGCCGGAAGAACCCCCGCTGACCAAGTCCAATGTCTGACAGTGGCTCGCTTTTCGAGTCCGGACGAACCAATCTGATACCAATACACCATCCTGTTACGTGTGCCCCTGTCGTCGCATTGCATATGGAGTTTGCCTTCGATGAAGATCAATGGGAAGTCAGCGAGGAAAGCAAGTTTCTGGCGCTCAGTGGGTATGACAAAACTAAACCACTTTCCACATAGTAAACAAACCTTTATACCACGAAACAATTCGCATTGCGTTTGTACCCGAATCTGGAAAACAAACTTTTGAATGAAGGCTGATTGCTCCACCCTTCGGGATTAGAATCTCGACCTGGATAAGTTTAACCTGTACGGACAAGAGAAGGCAGCAAGTTCGATGTCGAGAGCATGGCTGAGAATTCGAACGCCGGCTGAAAGACCACGAAGTCTCTGGGTCTCCGTTCAAGCTCTATGCAACTAGATCCTATGGCTGTGGGGCGGGAAACTAATTTCAATTCGGAAGGTCAACGATGGAGGTGCTCGTAAGCATGACTCTAAACGGCTACTTCAAATGCCAATGAAGACTGGACAGATCCTTCAACATTTAGCTTACTTTTTTGCCACCATTGACTACCCTGTAAAATTGAGTCTTGGAAGTTGTGCAAGTGAAGCCACAGTTTGTTAATTCTGACTGGTGAAACCACGATTCGTCAGTTGCGAGAGTCATCTAAATGCACCTGCCTCTTTTATCTCGCAGGTCAGCTTGCAAGGTTCCAGCTCCTGATGGCATTGTATACGAACCGAAAGCTTTCCACTATTTTCAAGCGTGACCGATTTGTCTCACGGGGAGTCGATCATAAGAGACAGCTCCAACGCTGTTCGCCATTTTCCAACTAGAAGACCTCGACCTTTCCTGTTCTTTCAGACCAATTATTTTTTTGATTCACACTACAATTCTAAAGCATTCTCTTGACTCGCCGAAGTCTACGTATATTACAACATGAAGGTGATCGTCTTGTTAACGGCACTGGCGGCTTGCATTGCTGCATTGCCTGCTATTCCTCATTCAGGTCAGGGTACGTCGGTGATAGACTGGAGTTTTTGGCTGGAGATTGGTTTCATAAGCTAAGTGTAAACAGCTCAAACCAGTGCAGATGAATCCTACCTCCCCATGAGGATACGGGCCGAGACCAGTGCCGACGAGTCTTATTTGCCGATGAAGAGGGCCGAGACCAGCGCCGACGAATCATACCTCCCAATGAGGCGGGCAGAGACGAACGCAGATGAATCTTACGACCCTATGAAGCGCGCTGAAACCAGTGCCGACGAGTCTTATGACCCCATGAAGCGCGCTGAAACCAGCGCCGATGAGTCCTATCTTCCCATGTAGACAGACTCACGTCAAGATGGGTTCTGTTGGCTTCCGGGTCTCTCAACTCCGATGTAAGTCTGAGCAAGAGAACACAAACCAGGGATAATGAGGCTCAAGATCACTCGGGATCAATCGCAAATACTGAGTTGTTGGGGGCGCAGCGCGATATTTACGTTGGTGTTTCCCTCTAGAACGAGAAGTGTTGACTGAATACAACCACGATTGCACATTGAAGTCTCGATTGAGGTCCAATCAAGTCTTAAGTACTGGGGTCTAAGACCACTGCTCGATCATGCTATTGAATTATTCCAAATCCTAGCCCGAATACTCATGAAAACCCCTTCTCAACGGGCTTAGGCCACAGGTTGCTGAGGAGGGGTTTCCGGGCAATTCACTACTTTACACCAGTGTTAAACTCGTACGTCAGTTCAAGGTGAGACCAAAATACTGGCGGTAGTCAGAGGCACATGGGACATTGGTTCACCAAGCTGGTACAGACCTCAGTTGCCTAAAATTGTATCATTCACCCGCTGAGACAAAACAGAATTGAATGGGCGAACCGCAGAACTCGTTGACGGGTAGACAATAACAGGATTTGGATGGACAGAATCAAACTAAAACATAACTTGGGTCATGGAACTCATAGTATCCAGAACCCACTTCAGTTGACTTCCCCCCATTGGGCATCGTGATGTCAGCCTTTGTGTTAGGAGGGATTTCGACGACCATGTGGAATCCATCACGATGCACGGCATTTTCTTCCTCATTATTTTCGAACCACCATTGGACCTTAACTTCTCCATAAGGTGAAATGTATTTCGAATCAGCACTGGTAATGTTGCCGCCAGGAATCGGGGCAACAGTGATTCGCTTCCAGCCCGGTTCCGCAGGAGCAATACCACCAATGACTTGATGCATCCAGTTGGCAACGGAGCCAAACGCGTAGTGGTTGAAGCTGGTCATCTCGCCAGGATTGACGCTACCATTTGCGAGAAGACTGTCCCATCTCTCCCAAGTGGTTGTCCCATTTTGAACCACCTGATATAGCCAAGAAGGCACTCGAGTCTGAAGAAGCATGCGATAGAAGTCTTCAGTGGCGCCAATGTCTCTGAGAGCAAACCCGAGAGGCGGAGTGCCCGCAAAGCCTGTGCCAACAAGGTAGTCATTGTCTGCAACGATCTGTCGCAGCTTCTCGGCAGCAGCTGATTGCTGTTCTTCATCAGTGAACAAACCGAAGTTGAGAGCCACGGCGTACGCAGTCTGAGTCTGGTTTGCGAGGACACCATCCTGGATCCAGGCGTCGTGAAACGCTGAGATAAGATCCTTCCGTTGAATTCGGTATTGGTCGGCCGCTTCGTCACGTCCCAAAGCTGCAGACATGTTGGCGAGGAAATCAGTCATATGGATCAAATACGCATCGGCGACCAGGTGCTTCGCAGTGGTGGCGTTCCCCGGGGCATCTGAGGGGGCCTTGGGGTCAAGCCAGTCGGCAAATTGGAAAGAGCTGCGGTTCCAAAGCCCAACGTCGTTACGGCTGATGCCCGTATCAATCCAGGCTTGAGACTGAAGGTATTGCTCTTCGAGAAGACCAACATCACCAAATGCTTGGTAAATGTTGAAGGGGTTCGCGACAGCTACATCTCCCCAGACTGCGGCAGGAGTAGCGGGACCTCCAGGGGGGATCGTTGGAATGGTGAATGGAACCACCATTGAGTTGTTTCGCTGCATTTCTGACCAGATGTCTTTGTGCCAGCCTCTCCAAAAACCAGCAGCGTTGTACAAGTAGTTGGCCGTTGGAGCAAAGGCGTGAGCATCACCAGTCCATCCAAGTCGCTCATCACGTTGCGGGCAATCGGTGGGGATCGATAAGAAGTTCCCCTTCATGGACCACCGCACGTTGTGATGGAACTTGTTGAGAAGCTGATTGGAACATTCGAACCAGCCGGTTTGCTCCATGTCGCTGTGGACAACAACAGCAGTGACGGAGTCAGCGGTAAGAGGAGTTTCCTGTGGCCAACCATCGACTTGAGCATAACGGAAACCATGGAAGGTAAAACGTGGCTCCCATGTTTGTGTGCCGTTACCGTGCAGGATAAGAGAGTCGGCCGCGGTGGCAATCCTAAGTGGTCTAAGAGCGAGCTCCCCATCTTCGAGAACTTCGGCATGGTGGAGAGTGATGTTCGTACCGGTAGGCCCAGAGACCGTAAGTCTCAGCCAGCCCACAAGATTTTGCCCGAAGTCGATAAGCGTCTTACCAGACGGAGATGCGAAGATGGACTCGGGCTTTCTTTCTTCAAGTCGTCTGACAGGAGGTCCATCGGGAGGGACTAAAGCGCCTTTGAGTGCGGGTAACTCTCGCACCGCCAGCCAGTCGTCGGCGGCAAATCCTGCAGATGACCACCCCTCCAGCTCTGCCTCTAGTGTGGAATCGTAATGTTCGCCGTTATAAATCTCGGAAGTGATAAGTGGACCAGTGTTAGCTTTCCAGGTCGCGTCGCTCGGCACCATAATCTTGGTGCCATCTTCAAGAGTGACGACTAGGAGACTGAGAAGGCCGATGGTGTCTCCATAATTGTTTCTGACACCGCCACCGTAGCTGAGTCTACCAGAGAACCATCCCTCACCGACTGCAACACCAATTGCATTGTCTCCATTGGAAATAAGTTCCGTGACGTCGTAGGTATCGTACACATGCCGGTAGTTATATGATTGCCATCCGGGGGCAAGAACATAATCACCTACCCGACGGCCATTGATCTCTGCTTCGTAAAGCCCCAATGCGGTAATGTAGAGCCGTGCACGAGTGACATTGGCGTTGACAAGAAATGGTTTTCTGAAATAGACCGGACGTTTAGGAGCTTTAACTTCAGTCTCCCTTTCGGCAGCGACGGGGACAGCCCCGGCCCAATCTGAAGAGTTGAGGAGCCCGGTCTCGACCGTGACCCAATCTGACCAGGGCGTAGACAGTTGGCCAGGTCTACCGTGGGCCCGAGCTCGTACTCTAGCTTGCTCGGCCGATTCTAGAGCTGCCGCTGGCCATGGAACAAGGAGAGACTCAGTCGAGTTAAAGTTGTGGATGGTTGGGGGATCTGACCCCTTGAGAATTTCCAGATCGTAGGCGCTCTGCTCCCAGTCAACGGCATTGCCAGAGAATCGCCATGAGATGCGAGGCTCTGATTCGGCAATGCCAAGAGCTTGTCGATGGTGCTCGAAAGAAAGCTGAGATATCAAAACAGCCATGATGAAGAGAGAGTACTTCAATAACTCCACCTAACTTAGCGAATAAAGGCTTAGAAAGGCTTGTATCGACAACCGCTAAATGATGCCGCAATTTAGGCTATATATATATATATATTGTGGCCCTAGGAGGACATTAAATAATATAATTTTATACCAAGTCCACCGAGGCTTGTCGGGGAGCATTCACCCGTGTATCCATACCCTTGAACTTGCCATAACTCAAACATTATTGCAGTTACTCGGCCGTCGCTATCCCGTTGTCGAAGTTATGCTTGAGTGCTAGCCTTAGCTAGGAATTCCTAACCCCTCTGCTCGTCTTAATCAACCCGAAGTCTGTGGATCTTGCCATCAGTTTGCGGGGTCCCCAGACTGTGAGGTAGGATCCTTGACACCTTCTGACGGCATCTAGGATCGGGTGTTGATCTTAATGGGGGCTCTTGGCCTTACACCAAAAGCCGGATAATCCGGCCCACGGCAAGGAACTCACCAAGGTACTTGTCCCATCTAACTGCCCAAACCTTCAAATAACAATGGCACGCGAGTGCTGGCGTCTTATTGGCAATTTGGAGGCTCACAAGTGTAAGCAAAGATTAGTAAGTCAAGACTGGACCAACTGCCATCGCAGAATTGCTTGCTTTGCAACAAATAAGCATAACGGTTGAGTTCTGAACCTCATGGGATGAACCGATGTCCAAACAATTAGCATGCAACCCAAGAGACTCGCGACCCCGCATTGATTTGTCGGTAGTTCCAAGAACCCAGTCACCATGCTCCCTTTCCCCAGCTTCTCCGCAATGTGACGTGCGGGGGCCATGCACACAGCTGACGCATGACGCGACCATGTTTTCCAGACTCGTAGTTGGTACTTTTGATTGTGTGCAGTCGTAGCTGATCTATCGGTGCATTCGATACGCGGATAGACCGCAGCCAGGCTGCCAGCCAAGAGCCAAGAGGGGCAATCGCAAAACGTTCTCACGAGAGCAAAGATCGTGGCCGACATTCCGCGGCGAACCTCTGATCCCGTCGGCTGGCAAAACATATGATGGCACGGAAACCTGGAAACTCCCCGACTTTCCGACCTTGTCGCACCGGCACAAATGGCCCGTTAAAAACACGACTTTTGCCGCTAGAAAGTCACACAAGGCCTTGGAGCTAACAGCACGTCATCTTCGCTACCTTACAAGTTGTCAACTGTAGGCTTCTGACCTAGTCACCGCTCAGCACATAACAGCATATTGCTAAGCTTTTGGTGTCTTCTCGAGTCTTCAGCCCATGCTACGGCCTACGGGTGCTCAAGAGTCCTTATGGTGAGTGTCTCAAAAGACCACCTTGCATTCCGCTCTTGTGGCACTGGAGCTTGCACGTTATGGATCCATACATGTAGCTATGTAGTAATTAAGGCACATTCGATAGGATGCACTGGAGTCGTTCTGCCATGCGACTGGTCGAAGCGTCGAAACCCTTCGCCCGGGGTTCTTGATTCCTATTGCATGGACTTATCCAGTAGATTACTAAGGACTCGGCCGAATAATGTGGTACTGGGCGGAAATCCGCGGGCTGCGGACATGAGCGGCCCACATGTCTCTCTTGACCAATTTAAGCTCAATTTACCTCGGGATTCATCTCGTAAAATGGTCTGAGAGCTGACACGTTTAACGCTTTCACCACAGCTTCCTCGTTCTCCACCGTTCGACATCTACTTCCAGTGCAGTATCGACAGAATGGGCATCCCAGCAGACAAAAAGACAGTCCTGATCACAGGGTGCGCTACACCCCTTACCAACTTAGTTTTAACTCTGACTCGCCGAGCTGATCGCTGGAGGCGTTAGTGCTGACATGTTTACTGCAGCTGTACCCCAGGGGGAATTGGCCACGCCTTGGCAAAAGAGTTTCACTCCAAAGGTTGGTGTCAACTATCCAAGGACGAATAATTGGTGTTCGAGTAAATGGAACGAACCAGAACTGGAGATTTGGCTTGCTCACAGCATTCTTCTCCCAGGACTCCATGTCATCGCAACAGCCCGCAGGCCCGAAGTTCTCTCGGACTTGAGCGACTTGGGATTGACGACTTTACCACTCGATGTTACTGACAGCGACAGTATCGCAGTCTGCAAAGCCAGGGTCTCCGAACTGACTGGAGGCCGCCTTGATTTCCTGGTCAACAACGCGTAAGGCCTACCTCATGCCGTGGTGATTTTGAGCCAGACGGTTGCTTCTATTGCTCATTGAGACTCGGTTTTGTTTGCAACTCCTAACGGCTGCGCTGCTTACTGACCATCTCCCAGTGGTTTGACACACACTGTTCCTGCAACCGACATCAATATGGACGAAGTTCGACAGACTTTCGAGACAAACGTCTTTGGCGTCATGGCCATGGTCCAGGCTTTTGTGCCGCTGCTGATCCCGGCCCGCGGTCTCATCATCATGATCAGTAGCCTTTCCGCCATCTCTCCCTATGTCTTCGGCTCAGTCTACACTGCGACCAAAGGTGCCCTCAACTCGTACAGCCGTACACTTCGCCAGGAGCTTCGTCCGTTTGGTGTGCGTGTCATGATTTCTATGACTGGTACTGTCAAGAGTCAGATTGCTAAGCTCACTCGTGAGCTCCCGCCTAACTCGCTATATACTCGTGTCAAAGAGATATACGCAAAGCGCCTTACGTTTTCCCAAAACAACGCAACAGTGTCCACGGGGGATTTTGCCCAACAACTAGTAGCAGAAGCCCTGAAAGGAGAGGGGTGGCTTGGTGGTTGGGTCGGAGGAGCTACCAACTGGTTCTGGGCTGGTGGCATGGCTGGGTCAGTCTGGCTGGCTAGACTTCTTTTCGGCGAATGGCTCTTGGATGAATTGGCCTACCGGAAATTTGATCTGCCCAAACTTGAGGCAATCGTACGTAGGCAAAATGCGAAGAAAGTGGAGTAGGCAAATACGTGTATTTCATTAGTCCAATCTGTTAGCCTAGAAAGCTTCATATTCTTCCCAAGTCAAGTCTATTGCAATTCAGTCATCTTGAGCTCAAGGCTCTTCCTCATCCCTCGAACGGGATTTCGAGCTGTCATCTTCGCGATCTCTAAGACCCAAGAATAATCCTAGCATCAACAGATCATAACATGCCTTCATGATTCCTGCTCCCGTAAATACTACGATCCAAAGATTCTTTCCGGCAAGATAGCCTGCAGAACCTAGACCACCCGCTTGAGCCCACGTCTTGACAATATTGACCACGCCCAATACAGCCGTTCTTTCATTAGGGAGAACTGCTGCTGCAAGGAATGCCTGCCTGGGCGCTTGATCCATGCTTTGGGTACATGCTCTCAAGGACAGGAATGCCATCGCCGTCCATGTTCCACCAGAACCAGGCAATGGAAGAGGAATCATTGCCAAAAAGACAGCCGACGGCAGGTGTGTAAAAACCATAGTCTTGAGTGGTCCTAGTCGGCGGGCAAGAGGAAGTGCGACGAGGTTCGAGATTGTGGCGAGAAGATTGGTGACCAAGAACAGAGTTCCAAGGGAGCTAGGCTGAAGAGAGTGAACGGTAGTGAAGTAGTAAGTTAACCAAGATGGTGATGCCATGCCGGAAGCGAAAGAGTCGAGACAGAACAGAATGAGGAGCCGGAACAGAATCGACCGAGACATGGGAGAGATGTAAGGGAGTAGAGCCCTTGCGCGTTGCGTGACCGTTCGCCGATGGGACTTTGATCCTTGTGACCGCCTATATTGGCTTTGCTCGGTGTCCGAGACATCGCCAAGTAGAGGTTGAGTCTCGTTGTTTCTTGGACTAGTAGAATCGTTGATTTCTGCCGGCGGTGCCTCAACACCAGAGGTGAGGGCAAATATAAGCAATAGCTTGAGCAAGCCGATCGCTGCATATATAAGAAAGACGACTCTGTATGCTTCGTTCTGGGTCCAAGACTCATTGTCTTCAAGGGCCTGCACGACCCAACCGCAGGTGAGTGTGCCTAGAGCGGCCCCTGCTGAGCCAAAGAGCGTGTACCATGCGAAGATATCACTGCGCCTTTCCTTCTGCGTAAGCTGCGCTAGAATTGACTCTTCAACGGCGCGGAAGGGTCCAATTTCGTTGCCGCTGGGACTGATGACCCCGAATATACTGGCAATGACAAGAACCCAATAGTTTCTAACCATAGCAAAGATCAGACCGCTCATAACCATCAATGCGGCTCCAGTGGCCAGGACTTTTCGTCTTCCAACCTGGTCGGTAACGGCGGTGAGCAAGAAGCTGATGACGACATCTCCGAGAAGAGTTAAAGTCATGAAAAGGCCGATTCGTTCATCCGAGTAGCCTAGACTTGAGAGGAAGTGTACTAAGATAAGAAATGATGCGCCGTATGCAAAGAGGCGAACAAAACGCTGTAAGCAGAGTACTTTGGTATCGCGACATGACTGCGAAATCGACACGAAACCGCTCTCTTCGCCAAGCCGCGATAACCAATGATTTGGCCCAGAAGACATAATGGTAGCCAAATGAATAATGCCGTGCGTAAAGGGACTATTCGAATGTCTTCATTTTCAACGTGGACGCTAGATAGACTTATAAGTCGAACAGTGTATCAGTCGATGTGAAGTTTGCTCGGGCTGTGAGCTCGGAGTTACAAGTGGAGAGGTCGGAGAAGTTCGGTTTAAGCCAAACTATTGCAAAACTTGAGTAATGTCACGTGTTTGAGGCCGCTAGATATGACGTGAGAGGCGAAACATTTTCGTGATTATTATTTGCTAAATTCTGGAGAATACACCACAGGCAGAGGAAAATTTTATTCTCGTCCGTCGGCCCCCTGTTCAACATTGCCGCTCTTCCGCCTTGACTACGAGTCAAGGTTACACATGGCGAGAATGAGGCCAATTGCACTGTGCTCCACTTGAAACACTGAGCCTCCATACGTAGTGGTGCCCTCAGGAAAAACGCACTGGCACTGTTTTGCCGGCATGGAGGCCTTTATTCGGCGTTCTTCACCAATGATACGAGGCTGGGCGTTTTTCTTTTACTTGAGTTCATTCGCAATCTGTGAAGGCAGAATGACCAGCGATTAGATTTCACATCGAGGATCAGTAGGATCACGCGATAGACAACCTCTCAGGCTCTCACTTACAGCTCGGAGGAGTACTAATCGCGGAAGCGGTAATTAGTTAGCACAGTTTTGGGTAGACTCGAGAGGTCACCTTCGCGACCCATTTCAACCCTTGAAATAAAACAGAAAGCATTGTACTTCTTTCGCCGGAGGGATTGAAATGTTGCTTTGGTCCAAATTACCCAAGGCCAGTAGCAAATTTTCGACTTTCTATTCAATAAGTGCTATTGAATGATTCCGATCCGAACACGAATGGTAAGAAGATCTAGACCGTTATTTCTTTGCTGATTGCGAAGTATTGCCTGTAATGTAATTTAGCTAGTTACCAAATTTACCCGGAAGAAGTCAATCATATTTTGGAAAGTGGGATTGAACCGAGGCCCTGGACCGATGCTTCAATGCGTCAATTGAAACAGTGCGTTGCTATACGCTAATTGCTTCAAAAGTTCTAGACTACAAAAACAATGTTTCCGTTTGGGAAGGGACTTGCACCACGATAGAAATCACGAGGCGGGATATTCTTACGTGAAGGAGTCACTCCATTAATCGATGCAGAAGTCAAGTACGGGTTGCAGAAACATCTGTAGAGTACGCAGATCTCCACATAAGGCCTCTAGCATAAGCTCAATTGGACCAAAGTCAACCATGGTGACATTCGATTTTGCATGGTTTATGACACTAAGCGACGACCCATGCAGTCACCATGTGAATTGCTTAAGACTACGTTCTTGCTATACTGAATGTCGGAAATTCATGAACGTACATATTTACACTCCAAGTGATAGGGGTATAACTCTAAGCAAGTAACCATTCGGAATATTAGATCAGGATGCTCGAATTCATGCTAACCCCACAGACCAACGGTAGCTATAATCAGATTAACTTTAGTCCTCTCACATGCGGAAGCAAGGGAACGCGCTTTCATGGACCTTTAAGAGTAACCTCAAGCCCTAGCAGAATCAAGACAAATCGCACGAGCTTCACTGGAATCTTTGCAGGTCTTTGAATTCATATTAGGTCATTCTGCAGCGACTGGATTGGCGAGAGCATTGGAAGCCTGGCAAGCTTGGAGTTGATGGTATTTCTTTTCGGACTGGCACTACACATACGTGGAGACTGGCGAGTGTCGCGCATGAAACCAAATGGCCCGAAAACAATACTGATGACTGTAGACTTCAGTTCGACGTTCGAAAAGTACTTTAATTATGATTATATTCCTACCAACCCTTTGGTTGATATTTGGTAGTGAGGTGTCTAGCAGTCCGCCTTGCTCTTGGAAACGGGGCAGTTGATAGCGCTAGGAACGTTTGTGTTAGTTGCGTAGTCTCTTTTTGGTTGCTACTGTGCTTACTTCTTGTCGGACTCGTTGGCGGTAATACCCGCGGGCTGCTTCTTGTCCACTGTGCATTTGGCGAAGACGTTGGGAACAAGCTGCTGGGAAGTTGTGCCGCAATCAAGGTTGCGGGTGTTACCGTTGGCATCGGTAACATCAATGTCGTGGCCGACGCTCACGTACTGGTTGTTGATACCCTCACCGGAGAAGTAACTTCGCACGTCTAATCAGCTCGGTCGCCTTGAAATCCGGAGATAGGACCCCTTACCATCCGTAAACAACCTGGCGGCTCTCAAGAGCAGGAGCAGCCTGGGCTCCAGCGACGAGAAGGGCAGCAGCGACGGTGAAGGCACGCATTTTGAATATTATTTCAGAGTGAGAGATGTAAAGCGGAATGAAGATCAACGAGTGACGATTTGCGGATGGCAAGCAAAGATATCTTACATCCGCGGGCGCATTGTCTCGAGGTTCTTATACTATAATGTCGCACTCTGAGTACCAGTCTTAACTTTCACGTTTACGGGCCGTAGTGGGGTCTATAATTTCTGAATGCCTCGTTATCATGCCCTGACCGCCGCCGAAAGTTACCAGTGCCCGGTGATTCCGAACGAGGGAGCAGCTCAGCGGCAATTCACTCTAAGTCCGAACTCTAAACAGGTGTAATTTTGTCGCATAGCGTGGAAACAAATTCCTCCCTATTATGACTGCTAGGGATTATACGAAGGTATATTATAATGCCTTCATGTTGGGTCGAAAGCACGGCCCTCTGCCAATGGCGCGCACGTAATTACCCCAATTCTAACTTCGCAGAAGGCCGAATGAGTACACTAAGTGGCTTATGGTGAACGTAAACTGCGAACCGACTAATGTATTTGAAGGATCTGGTTATCTTGAAACACAAATGATAAGTAGTTTGTTCATAGGGCGAGATACTGCATGGGGCTGTTCTTGGAAGAAGTCTTGCTGCAGAAGTCCATGTCTGCTTGGGAGGGGTTCGGGCACCGAGTCAGGAAGCAACCAACAGGGATATGGCAAGTTGTCTTCATTTGGAGAAAAGTATCACAGCCTCACACCCATTTGATCCGTAGGTCCCCTGATACTTTGATAGGGTAAGCCGTCGGAGGGTAGAAACCCTGTCAGAATTGCGCGTTGACACATTCGTCTGGTTAATACGCTCAGATTCAATCAAGAAGAGGTGTATCTGTCACCACGACACAGTTGCTGCTCATCATGTGCGAAAAATCACTGCTTGTTAGCTTAGTACGATTATGCATGGCAAGAAATGCAGTGTGATGTACAACAGCCTCTCTACTTAGATGCGCTGCTCTTCTGGGAAAGATACTCTAGTCTTGTATTGCACTACTCGCTATGTGATAACACGTCACTACCTCCTAGGTTCCTACCCCTCTCGGTGTTTCTCTCTAACGACACTTTTATTCTCGTCCACCACCCGTGATGGGCTTGAGTTATTCCATCACGGTAAGATCAAAGGATCTATCTAGCTTATGGGGTAGCTACCTCTGTTCTTACAAGAGTGGAATGACAGCTGTATTCGTGTAGTCAGCAGAATCGGCAGCACATTCGATTCTGTCCATGCAGGTCCCGAAGATACGATCCCACAATCGAGTGTGCTTGCCGTAGTTGCCGCTAGTCTTCCAGCCTTTCCGATGATGGAGATCATGATCCTCAAGCACCAACTCGCAGTTAAAAAACTGAAGCGGCCATGCGAAAGGTGTCGGAGTTGTGGCATAAAGACGCAGCCCGCTATGTCCCGTCAATTCAGTGAAAATAACATATTCCTGACAGAACCACCATTCGTAAAAGCCCATTGGCAGCCCTACGAGCTTGAGCGTCGCCCACGTCAAGAAAGGGATACCGGCGATGTCCCAGAACTCTTGTTCACTGTCCGCGAAAAGCGTGAGAAGAGGGTTCGGGTGTTTCGTAAGGTGGTGTGTCTTGTGGTACTTCCACAACGAGTCGACCTCGTGCATAAGTCGGTGATACCAATAAAACCAAAAGTCCAAGACAACACCGTAGAGACCAATCTCGAGAGGAAGAAGCATCCAATTTATTGTGGCCGGAGCCTCGTTCGAACGATACGAAAGAATCACAGCCATCATTGATCGAAATGTGGCAGTAGATATGAGTGACTCGAGTACTGTTTTGACACTTTTGTCGGGGACCCCGTCGCGTTCATGCTTGTCGCCATCAAGGAATCCGTAGCGTTGGCCAAGACCGCGCATGGTATTGATTTGGTGGATGGCGACAGCCTTTATCGCCACGCTGTAGAATACGAAAGCCGCTACGGGGTGAACGTTATATCCAGTCAAGGATACAAAACCTTGATGAAGTAGGAGAGGTATTGTTGCGTGTAGCAGTATCCACCGATGGAACTGCCAGTGTGGGACATAAGGCACTGATTCGGTTTTGGAGTGGACGGGCGCAGGTCGGTCAAGCTCATCGTGATAGAGTCCTAGGCGTTCGATAATCCAGTGACCGATCTTCCACGTACGCTTGTCGCTGCGACGCCAGGTTGACCTCATAGGATCTTTGCTTTCGATCCTAACAGTTTGGCCTTGGCTCGCCGTAGTTGTCGTGAGAGTAGAAGACATACTGACAGGTTTTTCATCAGAGATGCCTAAAGGTTGATAGCAATGAATGTTGTACCACCCTATCATTATCAACCAGGTAGGGGATCTACAATCACGATATATATAGTTTCATCTGATGATGATCCTCGGCACTACCACATTCACGTGTCCCACCCCCACATTGAAATAAGCTCGGACAACACGTCAGACCCTTATGTAGTATTGACAAGACTTCTTCTTTTGACACCTGATTGAAGCGCCATTGCGCTTGGGCCAGAGTCGACATCTTGATTGCAGGTAGGTACAGAAATGTGTGTTTCATATGGTTCCGAGGCTCAGTGTGGCTATGCGAAGCTATGCGAAGCTATGCGACGCATCACATCCAAGCCGAGTCGATCAAAAGCCGAGGCTATCGAAGATCGGCATCATTCGATGCGGAAGTCTCTTTGACTCGTTATGTGCGAGCTGAGCGCTATGGGCGCTGTCGTAGTCAGAGCACATGAGACGCGATGAAAGATGTACCTTGGCCCGTAGGCTAGACTAGAGCAAGTAGGAAGAAGTTTTCAGGGACCTTTCATCTAACCATCAGAAAACCTATCACGGATGACATTAGCCCTTCCCGCCGAATGGATGATGCTCCGTCACATGTTGGTTTGCATTGGCGGAGACAAGGGACCGAACTGTTCAGAGGACATGAACATAAGATAGCCTGTAGTTTCAAACCCCAAATAAGGCTCGCCTAGGCCATGTGCAAGATATTGGGAGCACCAAGAACTCTGGTGTTCTGATCACATGCGCATGAACACCGGCGGGTCGATTCTCTTAACACACTAAGTGCTAACGCATCTCAAGGAACCTGTTAGATCATAAACCTCTGTGGCGGACACGGCCGGGGTAGATTGTAGGCGTTAAGGCATTACCCTTGCTGATGTCAATATGTTTACTCAACAAATCGTGACAGCGTGACGTACCGATGGCTGGAATTAAACCGAATGAGTCATGTTCTATTCATGTTTGTGGTACCCCTCTTCTGTTACTCACTTTCTCGCTCTCTCACTTTAAGAAAAAGATTGAAGCCACACAGAGCTTGATGTCTTGTCGCCGGAATTTGCCGCGAAATGTAAGAAGTCAATGTTCAGGTGGCTAAAGATTTCAAGAGGAGCCATAAACGCAGTTCTGCTGCATCTGGAACGGGACCTGGATGGTCTGCTTCTTGAGCTCTGTGCATGAATCCCTCAATGTTAACACGACATGGACCTCCTCCTTGCAATATAAGAGGCAAGCCCATTGTTTGTAGGGAAAAGTTGCCCCACTAGGGTATGGTTCCACCCCCAAGCCTCGGGTTTTCCAGTCGACATATTCATATACGTTGTGTTGGCTACCTTACTCACTTACTACGGCTCCAGGATATCAAATATGCACATCATAATTAGTCTATCGAGACAGTGAGAGTATTCACTAATACTGTGTATTAATACCGTGTAATCGATATCGAGAACCGCCCGAGCAGCCAGCAAAGGCAGAACATAAAAATGAATACACATCGTAATTTAAATAGATCCGTCAACGATTACATTTGAACGCATGGAATACACTGAGTGACGAGAGCCTTTTCTTGATTCCGTCTCCAGCCTAGGGAGGCAAAGTTCATACACCGAGGTAATTATGTGAAATCAAATTTCTGGATAGATTTACATATGCGGATAAGGAAACTCACACATTGTTTTAGCAGGCTCTTGCATTACCTAATTACCAGCTGCAACAATTGAAGATATTGAATTAGACACTTGCAGCGGCCACTTTAGCAACTAAGCCCAGGATTCCTGCTGCAGTGATTGGCGAGCTTGCCCTTGAGAATCCCTCCCGGAACGGCAGGCGTTCTTGAGCTAAGGGTTATGTGTAAGCATACGAACCATGGCAACAAGAAGGCAAGATTGGACATACTAAACAAAACCTTCACCCATTCGGTATTGGCATTTCCATCCTCCAGATTTCCAAAGACAGAGAGATAAAGAGCTGTCTCAATGAAGCTGAATTGGGTACCATCGGCCGTCAGGTTGAAGACAGGGTTAGCAGCAGCAGCGGCTTGCAGACGCGTTACCCTCGCCTTGGCGGCTGTTGGGATGCTGATAGTAGTGTTTGTAAAGGCGACCGCTACCGATTCCCAAATGTCTTTATTGAACGAGTGGTTGTCGCCAAAGTAAATGTCATTACGACTTAGACTACCGTCGTGTTCAATGACTGCCACTGACTTTAGGGTATGCACACAATGTTAAGGGTCGAGTTGACTCACTGCCATGGGTATTGAGATCGTCCAGGTTAAATGTCGCGTTGTTGCCAGTCGTGGACGTGAGCAGAGCCTTTTGTCCCACTAAAGTAGTAGCAGCAGGATCCAGATTAACGGCTGCCGTAAAGCCGGCAATGAGGTCTGCAAGAGAGACATTCAAGCCGCTACGGGGGAGGTATCCGTGGTTGGCAAGAGTGTTCACCATTGGACAGGGGCTACGACCTGAGAAGTGTCAACAGGAGCTTCAGATTCGTATATTCATCTGATTGTGAGTATTACGATCGGCGGGAGTAGGCGCAAACCAGTCATTGGACCCGCGTCTGACAGCGAATGCGTCCGCTGCGAAAGCGAGAGAGAGAACGAATGTGGATTTGACAAGCATGATTGGCAAAAGGAGAGACAGCGAGGGATAGAGAAGGCAAAAAGGAGTGACGCGTAGAGGAGGAGCAAAAAAAGTAACACTTCGAGCTTGAAAAGCTGCGTTCAACTGGCCGGGTGGCCGACCATAGATAAGTCTTTCTCTTGTCTTCTTCCCAGACTAGGGATCAAGTAAGCATTGTGGTCCCTGAAGTTCTTTTGTCATGGTGATCAACTTGACGCGATTCCATATCCGTATGTAAGGCCGCGTTGAGTACCAGAACGAGCTTACAGCTGCGCGATACGAAATTGACTCTGACCCCTGCGTTCTTCTTGAGGGAACCCCACGATGGAAGATGTTCCCGATCAGGGGGCCTGTGCCGAGACCCTAGCTTCAGCGGGGAAGCTCGGAACCGGGTTTTGATTGAGACTGACCAATGAGTAAGCCTCAAAAGTCAGCATATGTGCAACGATGGCCTCGGTAAAATCGGAATAGCCTGTTTTCGGGCTTTCACCGAAAGAATGGCACAGTGTCCATGCTTTAGTACGGAAGAGACATGCCGCCGGTGTATCGTATCGAAGCATTCTGAGGGATCTGTGCGTAGGCTGACCGAGCTGAAGTTGCATTGGCCTAATCCCATGGGTATAACACAGTTTGCCTGTCATAGGCTCGGCCCGCAATGCTTAGAAGGATGATCTGAAACTCTATTAAAGTACAGAATCATGAAGATGATGTCAATCTCACAATGGACTCAGATTCGTTCGACCAAGTCACGCCTGTCTACTGATTGGGATTTCATAGTGGTATCACGCCGACCGTCACTCCTATCTCCGTAAGGTATCTCTAAGCGCATTGTCGTGATGTCTATGTCGTGTCCACGACGGGCCATCTCACTTGTAAAGAGAAAACTATTCGTCACTAACGCATTGCATAAAGACCATTTCGTAGAACTCATGTCGGCATGTCGGCCAATTACCTCTTCAGAATGTCCAACCAGGTCGGACATCTCTTTCGGAATGCCTCTCATGTCACACAACGTTTCAGCCTCGGCTTCTCGATGAAAGAAGAACCGCGATTATGCTGATATCGTTGTGTTCTCAGAGCAATAAAAAAGGCCGACGAAGTAGACTTGCTTTTTCCAGCATGAAGCACTTAGTACATAGCCTAGGGTTGTAAGGCTCACGTTATGCCAAGCGTGGACTCTTCTCCCTAACCATGAAGAGTCATACGTCCCGTAGACGAGAACCAAAGTAGACATATCCCCTGGAGGCAAATTGGACAAATTTGATACTGCAAGTAACCAAGACTTTTGGAAACAATAGTAAGCTGCCAGGAGAATGCGGCAGCGCAGGAAAAAGGTGCGATTAATGTGATCTTTGCGGGCGATACGCAGCTTCCCTTGTTGATGATCCGGGGAGTTTTAGTTTCCACTCTCGCATATTCAGGCTGTTTTCAAGTAGGCTTTGGGGATGAACACCCGGAAGTTCCTCCAGTTTCTTACAAACCTACCGGACTAGCCAGGTCGATGTACCTTGAGTGAAGTTGTGTGGCACATTTCAACAGTATGCCGCTGATAGAAACACACTTATAGATAAATGTATCACCACTATGTCGCTCAGGTGCGGCCAGATCACCCGCCGCCTTAGGGTGGCATGAGAAACGCGAGCAAGGTGAGTAGGGTGAGTGAGTACAGGATCTCAACTCACAGGCTACAGCGTGTTAGTATATGTTATTGAGAAGACGTTTACAGATAATAGTCGGACGGTGCGTGCTATATTAGTAGCTTATATCAGTTTATTTCAGGCTGCCCTCAAGTTCATTCATCCATCCATCCATCCATCTATCCATCTATCCATCTATCCATCTATCAGGCGGCGGCCCCCAGGCTCAGAGTCTTCGATTTGTGGTGATCCTTCTATGCCGCCACCTCGCTGCGAACTGCTCGCCAATTGTGTTGAATTGAATACTGAAATAGCACGAGCACTGGGAGTCCTCAATTCCACCAGCCATAGCTAAGACCCCACCAACAAACACATTCCAACCACCAATAATCAATCAGCACGTTTCCCACCATGGAACTCCCTAATCCTACCTAGTTTACGCAATATTCTTACGATGTAATGGTTGGTGCTCGAAGCGATCTGAGCCCTCCCATAGCCATGTCCACCAGACAAGGGACGCAAGTGCTCCGCTCTGCTGCATTTGAGCCACTGCAGAGCCACTGCAAAGCCACTCGCAAGTGCCTGTTGGTTTGCCCATCGATGGTGTCGCCATAATTGACCGCCAACCCCGCAAAGAGTACCATGTCGCTTGTTGAAAGGATGACGAATCCATCTTCGCGACTTCCGACTGAAATATTGAATATTATTCTGGGCATGAAATGTTACATGACCACCAACTCAACAGAATTAGAGGGGATGTTCTCAGCCTGGCAAAAGGGAAGATCTCACACCATCGCAAATGCACTAGGACACGCGGGACCGTCCCAGGCGCACCGTCAGGCATCCTCGCTGTGGATACATTTCATCCATCGGCGGCTATTCGAAGACCCTTGGTGTAGCTGGCAGGTGGGCTAAGCCTATCACTTCGACTACGGCAGCTTTTAATTCGACCGCTCCTGGCTGCATGTCTTTTGCCAGCTTCCAGATTCCGAGGCAAAGTCAAGCCGAGACATTTCCGCATCAAAGCCTCGTCGATCGCCCGAGCTACCAAGTCAAACATTCTAGCTTCATTCGGTTCTTATGCATCTAGTCGAAGGGCAGCCGAACAGCTGCTGAAAGGGCTGAAGTAAGGTCCAGCACCAAGGTAACGAGAGCGTTCATCTAAAGCTCTTTACTACACAAGGGATGGAGCGCAGCATTCTACGGTGGTGGACGACTCCTGGTTCTGCGTGTAAGTCCCAACCAGGGCGGGCAAGGATGACGTCTCTCCGCTCGAACCGGGCTTCCAAGCATACTCATGTCATTCGCAAAACTGTCTTGCTGGCATGTTCCATTCACCAAGTAGACTTCGGGTAATTAGATATTGTCACGAGGGAAACGTTCAGCACCAACGACCGTACACTTTGGAGATTTTGCCAATTGAGCACATTGAGTATCTTAGCTTCTATCCGGCAGCAGGTTGGCCCTGGCGACCCCGAATCCTTCCCCCGCTCAACGCCGTTCGCTTCGCAATTGTATGTACATGGTGGGAAAAAAATTACAAATAAACTTCGCAAGAACACCAGAAATTGCCACGATATTGGCACAGGCGTTGCACTGTGTCGAACAACGTCAGCACAACTTTAGTGATCCAACGTCAGGCGAGTGAAAACATACTTTAGCAAGAGCCGTCGTAGTACGCGTCGAATCCCACGGGCGCCGTGTTGTATCCGGTATTGCTTACCGTCACCCGGCAGTTGGAGTCGGCCTGGAGGTACACGCTTGATGCGCCATTGATCAAGGCGGTTGTCCCCTCGTTCTTTTGGAGACACTTCTGCAACACGTTGTTCCCGGTCGACTTCTCTCGAACCCAGAAATGGCAACCCTGTGCCGTTACCGTGGCGGCGAAGACGGTGGTCAGGACGAAGGTGAAGGGCTGCATTGTGACTTTAAGTAGTCTTTTGATCAGTTTACACGACGATTTTGGAATGAGCGGCGGAATTCATCATACCTAACGAGTGTCGGTTAATACTTCGACAGGGAGGATTGGCTAATAAAGATAAGTAAGTTGGGAACTGTTGGTGTGTGGTGGTATTTACAACTTCGTCTGAGGTCTGGCATTATCCGCTTTTTATTTGCGAAAATTGAGGCTTAAATTCGCAGCCTTGAGAGAGGTTCATGGGGTTTGACTCGCTGTGTAATATCACTGATACAACAGACTCGTTATCTGATACTGCCCTGCATGCCGGCGAAAAGTTTATATGTAACTACCCTAATGTTAGTTCCCAAAACAGTTTTTCACCAGATACTGACAGCGATTCTCTAGTTAGCTGGAACCCCCTTATGGAAATTCACGCCAACGTGTTTCCGGAATGAGATTGGAGTTGATACTGAAGTACATACACATCGTCTCTCAATAATATTGAGTTTTGCTATCCGGGCCGTGTAAAGCACAGCTGCGCCCTGAGATCTAGTCGTAGATAACAGAACCAGCGACAGCGGCGGTCTGGCCTGGTTAGGCCCGTCAGAGCTTAGACGCAACAAATGAATTGGGGACCTGGAAATTCCGGGCCGAGTGGGATCGATTGCGAAGCTGAGCGCGTGCCCGTCTCAACTGGGGCTTTGCGCGAGTCGTTCAAGTTCACGCCAACGCCATTAAGGCAATCACTCAGTTCTTAGCGTCGCTTCTGAATCTCTAGTTCCCTTGGCAGTTAAAATTGCAATTCCCGGCGATCCGAGAGTGCTACTAGTACTGCATGTATTCCCACCCGCTGCTCATATACAGGCTCTATTCAACGGGATATGTTTCCTAGTCACAGGCATTCGCAGCCTCAGTACATCTTTATACCGGCCTCTGTCTTGAGTGTCTTGAAGTGCTTGAGTTCCGAGTTCCTTTGATGGTAAATTTAAGACATGACTGGTCAAAGATTCGTGAATTTTAGTAATAGCCGCATCGGCCCCGTAGTCTAACAGCATTTTGATCGTCTTCGGGACTCTGAACTCATCAGCCAGATGGAGCGCCGTCTTGCCATATTTGTCTGCAATGTTGACTTCTAAGCTTTTCAAATTCGGTGGTAAATGCGTGAATTCTCGACCACGACTGGCTTGCGTTCGCTGGTGAACAGCTTCACTTGGACATTGGAGCAACATTTTCGCGATTTCGGTACGACCACCTTCTATTACTGCACAATGGAGAGACGCACTTCCATTACAGTCAGAACTACCGTTGTACATGTCTGGAAGGCTGAGCGGATACCTGATCACGCTCTTCCAGACGGGTAGGGGACCGTAAGCTGGTAGATGGGGAAGTCAACCGCCACCTTGATGTAATTCGACACGTCTGGCGTAGATGGGCAGGAGGCGTGTATAAGCAGGTTGCCTACTTCAGAAAGCAGGACGGGCAGGTAGGAACCAGTCAGCTGTACTAAACACTGAAATCAAAAGGAACGTTGATGGATTCTTAAGACAGAAGGAGCGAATACGAGGCCCTGACCCCCGTTCTTCCCGCCCTCAAATTCCCTTCCAACACTGATATCCGCTACACTCCCAACTAGCTTGACGATGTGGATAGAGTTCGCAATCAGTGCGTCATGTACATGGACGAGCACGAGCTCAGCTCAGACGCCAAGGTCGCCACAACACACGCTGGGCGGTCTACTATCTGCGCCACCGACTACGACTGTGCCTCATCAACAACGACAACGGGCGCGACCACTGCCACTTTTCTCTCGATCCGAGCACCGCCAATGTTGACGTGGACTACCTCCGAGACTACACTCAACCTATCCTGTCACGGGATGAAGAGGATTTTACACGTATCGTCAAGGTTGAACTTTGTTCGGACCTGATCCAAACTTCAACGGTATCGGCTCGCGTCAATGCAATGATGCCGACCATCGCTATTACGGCGTCTGTGGCCATTGTACGTGTCTTCCTCTCACTTGACATGAATGTATGCTAACAACCCACCACAGAAGGCTAGCAGATATGACATAGCTCTCGAAAGCATTCCCATATCGAGCTCAATCCATGTTCAAAGGAAGAAATGTTTACTGGGGCAAAAAGGATGGGCTGCAGGCGCAATGAAAGAATCTGGATGGCCCTTGGAAGAAAGAATTTTCGGAAATAGTACTTTAAGGAACAAACAGATTGATACGTGAGCTTGATTTACTGCTTACCACCGACAAACCCCGGGACCAACATTCAACTCGCTTCGTATGAAACATGCCCCATATCCGGTCTGGAAGATCCGGATTGAACCTCTCCAAGGTACGATGACTTGTCAACGATGCCTGTACTCATATTGAAAGCCATAGTCTTTATATTCGTAACTACCGAAATTCCCAGCCACACAACTCCCAGCCACACGACGGAGTCCTGTCCGGCGTAACTACCACTCGTTGCTCACTAACTCAATGGCCTGAGACCCATGTCAAATATTCCAAAGGAGTCATCTTCATCGTCAGTGCGACGTCTAAGCCTCTGCTCCTAGTAGTCCTGGAACACGCTCATCTCTACCGCCTCCTTTGTCGAGTACACCCTCCAGAACGGGTCATTGTGACCATTGAATACGTACTTGTTCACCAAGAACAAGGTTTTCTCCTTCTTGTGAATTGCGTCGCTGAAGGCCGATCGCAGGCTCGTGTCTTCTGCGCGGTGTAGCCTTGTCTTGAGAAGGTTCTTGTCGCGGCAGAGGTGGCCGGCTATCTCGTTGAACTCTCCACGCAAGAGCTTCTCCGTGAAGCGGTTGAAGTCCCTTTGCCTGCGGCTGCTGGGTGTGTTTTCTTTAAGGAATTGGAGGAAGTCGGCACGCTCTTGCGCGTACTCCCTGTTAGTCCATCCGTCCTCACAGAATAGGTGTGCGATCCTTTTGATGGTGTCTGTTGATGGGGTAAGTGAACGGAAGAGAGGGGGGCTTGTCCCCAGAGTGGGAGATAGGGAGGGATCCTGCTTGCTATTAGTTATCTCAGAGTCCTCGTTTGTTTCCCAAAATCCGGTCGTCGGTACAGCGTCGATTGACATTGGCTTTTTTGTGAGAGGCAGTATCGAATTCTGGTTGCTATTCATTGGGTCCCAGTCCCCAACTAAATCCAAAAGCCCGAGCGCTGGTGAATCCGAAACCTCAAGTGATGAAGAATCACACAGCTCCGTTGATGTCGAATCCTCGGGTTCAGGCACTGTTGAATCCCACAGCCCAGGCGCTGATGAGTCCCATGATACAGGTGCAAATGAACCACATAGCTCCGAAAATGGGATTACAGACGCTGGGAAGTCCCACGGCCCAGGTGCAGTGGAATTCCACGGCCTCACTGCTGGAACATGGAGATTCACGTACGTGGATTTCCAACTTCTAGGAGTCGACTTTTGCTCCCTTTCCAATTCTCGCTTTTGCTTCCTTTCCAACTCTCGCTCACGCTCCCTCAGCGCGGACTCATAGTTCGACATGAGTAATGTTTCCTGCATTCCCCGCACCAGCTCATCCCAGGTTGGATTCATCCGCGTGCGTATGAAATCTGTCGTGGTGGCTTCAACCATCCGTGGCCTCACCGCATGTCACGTGACCCAGGTTACATAATCACCGAGGACTAACTCGCTTGCACTCTCTATTTCAGGGCGAAACCTCGTGCCCATTTCCTACTTTGAATAGACAACCGTTCTCTACATTCAACGTCGATGCCCCTATTGTGACTATACGACAAGAACCAAGCAGCGACTATAAATTCTGGCCCAGCACAGCTTGTGAAGCGCTACCGGCAAGTCATCCACATGACAGTACGTGTACTCTAGGACATAATGCTCGCGGAATATTTGGCACAGCTTGATGATGAGATCGTGATACTTAGCTTCATCTGCTAAATACCCCAGTATATCTTTCGTCTGATCGCGTACGTCGCAGCGATAGTCGTCTGTGGTGTGGCGCTCGTTTGTTCTGGAGTCTGGGAAGAGGCCCTCGTGGGCGGTTCTTGGCCTTCTTCTTCATAGCTAGGCAAAGGGGCCCGGTAGAGGAGAGTTTGAGAGTTTGGTCGGCGAGGGCGATTGCTTCCTGGAAGAAAAAGGTGTCTTCGGGCGAGATGGGAGAGTAATCTATGATGGACACATGTGATGATAGTGCAGACATGATGGTGTTTGGTACCCCAGGTGAGATGGATAAACAGGCTGAAACTCGATAGGGGTGAGAGGGTATGAATTGTTTTTCCCAGTTCTCCCGAAGACGAGGAGAGCAACTTCGTCTTTGTAATGATCGTGAGGCTATCGGAGATGGAGGTGGTCTGTCAGGTGTGAGGACTGAAGTGCTGTGACCCACTCATGCAAAGCTAAATCTTTGTTGCCTGGCTATGGGTTGACTAACTGTGTTTGGTCGACCTTTATGAGCTAACCGTTCTCGTTCTGAATGCCCAAAGGACGGATGGCGTCCTCTTTCTATGAGTGTCAGAGTTGCCACAGCATGTACAACTTTTTGATATAAAGTTGCCCGCTACCTCCTCAAGTTGGATTGAATAGAGGCGAGCCGTATCCTACCTATTCACAGTGGCGTGCCGTGTATCGTGACGTGCTTTGAGACATTTATATCTATTGCGAAGGAGTTGAGATGGCTCCGTGCGGCTCCATACAAGCCAGAAGACTGCATCACGCCCATAGAACTGGGCTATAAACTGTGCTCTCTGGTTTTCGCACAAAGTTGCGCATAATATTGATGCTCTTGAAAGGTTGCCACTATGCCTCTGGAGCCTTGATCTGTGCTAGTAAACAGGTAGCATTCCAATCATAAAAACTATCACATATGAGCGAGAAACACCGTTTCCCGCCAAGATTTGAGTTTATTTGGTTCAATATAGTTAGCCGGGACCTTGTTAGATAAGGTACATATATCATTACAAGCCCGCATGGCCGAACCCCAGTAAAATACTTCCAGTTTGCTCCTGCTTGATTCAAGCTTCCATTCAGCATACCTGATCCTGGTCAAGGGCTTGTGCATAGCCTCAAGACTCCGTTTTACGTAGAGACTGATACTCGGCAGGTACGGCGTCGACACCAGCACCAGTGTTGGCAATATTCTCCTGGAAACAGGGGAAATAGGTCAGCATCTCGTCTGAGTCTCATGCATACAGTGTTCTTTTTTGAGAGTTCAATTCAACTCACCAGCTCCTGAAGTTTCTCATCCGTCAGGCCTACAATGTCATACTCAGTGCCGTCTGCGAGGCCGAGGGTATCAGGTTTGACGACAGCCTCGCATTTACCGGCACCAGGCTGCTCGGTGGGGCAAGACTCGTCGACAGCCCGCTTGCGGTTGAGAAACCAGTATTGCCCCCCCGTGCGGTCGCCGCGCGTCGTGTAAGGCAGACATACGGTTGTGCTACCGCCCGAATCGCGCTGACCCCCAAAGAATGAGCATCCACCGCCCGTGTATGCCTCAGTGCGAATGCGCCAGTTGCTTGGAATCTGGGCTCGGCACTCATTAGTTCCGACAATTTTGATAGCAAAACAAAAGGTTTTTACATACGGCAACCACAGCAATGCTCGATCTGCCGCTGCTTGCAGAGCTACTGAAAGAGCAGCACACGTTTGGATTGATGTTGGTACAAGCGACTGAACCTCCGGCGCAGTTATCGCCAACATGGGCCCTAATGTCGATGGCTGACGCGGTGGCCGCGAGGACAACGAGAAGTGATGAGAAGTACATATTGAGTTCGAGCGGCGGTGGTGTTTGTCAAGATACTACTGAGTTTGAATGATGAGAGATTGATAGTGAAGGAGAATGAAAAAGAACCATCGTCGATGAGGAAGTAACCTGGCTTTATACCCCCTCTTTTCCAAGTTGTCTGTACTATGAGCTCTATTATTCTAAATAAGAGAAAGAGGTGCCGATGACTGCCCGGAGTCATGATAAGGTGGCCCCTCCTGTGCCGTCTTACTACATCGCAGATGGGGCGCCAGTTGCTAGCTGACATCAGTCTGAAGTATCCTATGCATATCTAGACAACATGTGAGGGCATCGCCACCGCCCCGGTGAAACTCTCTTTACCGCTCGCGGGCGTTTCCCCCATCGGCATTGAGTGGAAGCCTTAAACCATGAGACTCTTCGTGCCGTGCTATTCTCATTATCTTTTCGAGTTAGGTCCCTCAAAATCTATCTTGCTGGATCGCATATTGCAATTACTGTCCTCAACTACTATCAATTTGTGCGCGCAGTCCGGCAAGTGCCCGGCGGATAGGACGAGCTCGGGAAGTCCTTTCGTGCAAGACATGCCTCTAGTCTGCCCGCTTCTTGGCATTGATCCTTGAAGCATTGGCCTGCAAGTTTACGATAAACTGCCCTTTTGGGTGCCTATAGCGCTTACGCCGAGGAAACCTTCGTAGCATCTCTTTCTTACAACGGCTTGCCCAGGCGCATACGATGTGACATCGCAGATGATGGATCGCTAGCCTAAAGTAAATCCCGCAGTTTCTGTGCCCGACACCATACTAAAGCGTCATACTTGAGCGACAAAAAAGTGAAAGCCTCCCCTTCATCCAGTTTACTATGGTCAGTCCAATCAGCTTGAGTGAATCAACCGTATCCGAATGGATCCTATCGAGGGAAGTAAGCGGTTGATAGGTCAAGAGCCTTTCGAAGTGAGCTTGCCAGACTACTATGCGGGGTGGTCTAATCGATTGAAGCAGGTTGTCATAACCAGTAAGACATGACCAACAGAGAATGCTCCACAGGAATACTTGGAGTTGAACTTGATTGGTTGATTCAATCCTTTCTACTCGGCTATGAGCGGCTTGTTGGACAATCATCTCCGAGTTCCGGCCCTTCACCTTAACTTCCCTTTCCATTTGCCTGACCTCATGTACCTCGTATAGACTCCAATTTCCTCCAGGTGAACCTCAGAAACAAGGTGATGTCGAGTATTGGTGCCTGGTATTGCGGCTCAGTGTGCATGTTCCCCCTTAACGTTCAGTGCTATCTAAGTTGAGACTAAATTTGAATTACCTCAAGACTTCTGATCTGTTCCATGATTTCGATGGTCACGAGAATGAAAAGTTATGGCATACTGTACTCAGCCGCTGCCCGCTCTATTACCCAGCTTGTAAATACAATGATCGACACCAATCATTTTAAGAAGCTCAGGTTGTTTGCCACTGTCTCCCGTATCTTTGACTGTACTTGAACTTCCCATTGGTCACAGCACTAATCTTCCTACCAAATGGCTTCATCCCTATTTTATCAACGCGATAATAGCTCTTTATATCTGTATCATGTAAAATATAACAGAGTGATCCTTGCCTGCAGACTTTGCCCTCATATGAGTCTTTCCTACTGCTTCAAGAGTTTTTGGGAGCCAGCTACAACAAGAACTCTTCATATATTAATGATAGTCATCCAGAACGCGGTAAAAAGGTTAGAGTATGCTACAGGCGCAAGAAAACGAAATGAAGAATCTTTTACTTCCGGAGATCCCACCCCGACAGCTCCGGTTACGCTCATGGGCTTTCAGGCTCTGGGCGATCCCGGCTCATCTACCGTCACAACAGGGTGCGAGTTTGGAGTAATGCTTCCTCGAAGTGCTAGACACACGCTGGGACTGAATAGAAATGTCAAGACCAACGGCTCTGCAACTTCGACTGAGCCGTCGCAAGTACCAGTGTACTCTTTCCAAGCCTTACACCAAGATGGAACCTGGGAGACTCCTCATTTCGACGATCTCTTTGGGAATGGCATCACATCCTGGAACATCAACTGTGGCCGTTGATCTCCGATTGAGCGGATGTGAACAGTAACATGCATGGAACATGCCATCTGAAAGCATCGATGTCAGAGCTGCTGGAGTTTAGTGACTAGATTGAGAGCTTAAGCTCTTCTGATACCGAAGTTGTGTGCATTCTCAAAATTAGATAAACAAACCATGATTCAACACACGTAAGTCCTTTGTGTCCCTAAGTCACGAGTCCATGAGTGGGAATAGCAGAAATGAGCCTTGGTCTTTGCCCGCGTGAAGCCTGTAGACTCCTCTGCTGCAAAGTCGGAGCCTTGCATCATTTGATGATCGGGATTGAGAAAGGGAATGGCCTAGCGCAGTTCTTTTTCGGGCTCGATGATCCATCCGAACAGCCAGATAGTAATATCGAGGCATGCTGCCTTGTCAGGCAAAGGAAACTCTTTCTCTCTGGGCGTATAGACTGGGTGCAGTGGCGTTGACATTTTCTGTTCCAATACCGGTGAGAGGCATGCAGGTTTCCGATGGGCCCGTTATTGAAATATGCAGCCCCAAAGCCTGAAATAGCCGTGCTGATTGATCAGCTTTTGGCGTTGAGTTTCTAGGATTTCAGCTAGGTGGCCAACATTCGTCAATAGGTACTTTCTCCAATGGCTTGTCAACCTTTTGAAGCGTCCCAGAGACGGTTAAAATCCTCAGACTCCACAACTTAAGCCCATAAACGAAGCTTGGTGTATCCTTAAAATACAATTCGAATAGGGAAAGTAATAGCGAATGTAGTACAACCATCAATTGCACTGTGCGAGACAAGGCTTGTTGAGGAGAATGCAACTTCTTATTGCTCTTTGGTTTCCGCATTAAGGTAGATTTTGTGCTCCATTTAACGCATAAGGGGAAATGCATTCCCTAGCTTGTTGACAATATCCAGGCCTCCAGCATGGAGAACGCTAAGTCTTACAGGGGGTCAAATTCTAATCGTTGTTAGCTTTCTTGAGATAACAGTCAAAGAACGTTCTCCAGGTCTTCTCTTGAGGCGGGGCTGTAGAGATATTGTGTTCAGCTAGCCACATGATACATTCTTCGCTCAAAATGAATCACGCTTACGTGGCCATTCGTGGCTGTTGTTAATGGGCAGCCATTTCTCAGAGCTTAGCCACTTTTGCTAGGAACGAATGGTGCCATAGGTGTGTGGTGCATTTGTCCAACTTGCGACAATGTACAAAGGACAGACAATCCGTTTGAGGGCCGCGCGATGTTGCTCTCAGTATGAGTTCTACTTAGGGTACTGATAGCACGTGGCTACCTTACTGTATGGTCCACTTACTTCCAGTCAGGCTGGCAACGTCACCAGCAACTCTTTTGTCAAGAGTTATGGAACGCAGAAATGGGCACATGGAGTGGGTTCAAAGTGGATTGAATCAACTCATCTAAGTCGAAGAAAAGAGAGCAGTCTGTATGCTGAGCGAATGTGAGGTTCACGCGGAGTAGCACGGGACAAAGCGATAGCATTCCTGTTTCGTGACATATTTGCCTATCACCGAGGATGATGCGAGATAATCATGTCAAATCGACTCAGGTGAACAAGAGAACAGAAAAGCGTGCAACTGGCGTCGAACTTAGCAAAGAGATGTTCCTAGGGCGGAAATGGCCTTCCTTAGTTTTTTCCCGCGTATTTCGCAGAGAATAGCTAGCTGTACATCATTTCTTTGATATATCAGCCCAAAGATTGGTTGACAGGTACTTTTGACCTGAGTTGCAAATTACGATTGAAGCCGTCAACCCTTGCACGGGCCCCTTGAGCAATTCAAAAGCCGCGCTTATGTTCGCGCCGCGGGAGAACCCTCCAAATAATCCCTCCTTGCGCGCAATCACGCTAGTCATCACATAGTCTTTTCCCTGAATAGGATGCACTGGTCGAGAAACAGGCTGATCAGCCAAGACGGCTGCTTCGTGAGGTTCGACAGTGAAGCATTGCTGGATGGGTTCAGTGCCCTGAGTCGTTTTGCCTCACAAGCAGATGCGCCTCCTAAGCCGACGTAATCAACGAACCCATCAAGATTGCCATTGCTCTGTCCCAAAGCTCCGTCCCAGTTCCGTTGTAATGGGTCTACCAATTTCCGTCGCGAGTGAACCACTTGTCGGCACGGAACGCCCTGAGCTTGATTTCGATCTGTCTTACCTTTTCTCCCACAGGTTGCAGATAAGGTCTCGAAACCTCTCTAGGTACCGAGTCTGGCATTTGGTAAATGAGCAAAACCTCAGCGCCCAGTGCGGCCATCTTGCGGCACGTCCAATAAAGTCCCTTGTGCATGGCAGCGACGAATCTGTAGCCTTTGTTGGCGCAAACAATCGAAAGCTCAGTGCCCGCGTTGCTACTCGTAAGCTCAGCAATTGGCTGGCCGAGCCTGAGTGTGCTCAACCTTTACGCTTCCTCTATGATGCCGAACGCGACACGGCCCTTTTCGAATCACCAGGATCCAGATAGCCAAGTTCAGCAAAAATCGTTCCATCGAGGCCGAGAGCAGACGCGATTCGATCTAGGCGCACGAGAGGTGTGCAGCCGAAAGCATCTGCCGCCGAATCAAGAATTGTCCGCAGTATAATTTATTGTCACGGTTAAGAGGAAATATTATAAACTGCTCTGGAAAAAATGAATTTAGCGAAATGTTCATAGACAAGACAACTGTTCTCTTGCAGAGCCATGATTAAAGCTGCTTTTTTAGTTATTCAAAGAGCCGCGTCCCGCCCAAGTTTGAGATTTCGGCGCCAGTCGAGCCGAAAAGTCCTTAACTTGATATGCTGGGGATCTGATAGTGACTTGAAGTTTCTTGATGAAAAACAAACAAATTTTCTCTGGTGAGCTTTTGCCCCGCGGGTCACTATCATGCCCACAGCCTACAGTAATTGAAGGATGTCAAGAAGCCCACTAACAATCGTCAGGCGATCTTAGCGCCCTGATGATATACGAGGCCCGTATGTCTGGTCTCAAGAAGGGCGCGCCCCACGGGGCTGGAAAAAGGGCGCGCCTTAATATATGCAAGCAGAGCACACTCGCCATCTCCCTAGGAAGGACTTTATATAAAGAAATATATACCAGTCAACTTGCATTAAAATTCTGTGGCCTGTTTTAATCGCTTGATCATTTCCTAAATATTGTTCATTACCTTTGCCCTGCATCTCTTCCTGCTCCTCTCTTTGCGCCCATTCCTGGTATCGAATCGTAGAATCATGGTCAAGCTCGAATTTTTCGCAGTGGATCATGTAAGTGTCTTTGTGTTTCCAATCGAAAGCAACGGCACTCATCGTTTATCTTAGTGGCTCGCGGAGCGATCAACGTCAACCCGCCACAACCTTGCTCATACCTCAGCGCATCCGGCATCTATCTCAGATCTTGAAGCTGTTCCCGGCCAAGAGAACTGCGACGACTTCCTCTCCTCTTTTAGATCTCAACCTCTTGATTATCCCGCAGATTTCTCCGGTCTCGCCTCCTTGCGATCCAAAATTGCAAACCTCTATTCAGAGGACTTGTCCTTTGAAAAAGTGTTGACCACTGCCAGCGGGTCACTTGCCAATTTCATTGTCTTCTATTCTTTGATTGGACCTGGAGATCATGTCATCGTACCTTCTCCTGGCTATCCTCAGCTTCAGGCTATTCCTGGGTCGTTGGGCGCAGAAGTAAGCTTCTGGAAGGCCGACCCCCAAAACGAGTGGAACTTCGACTTTGATGAGCTGGAAGGACTTATCAAATTAAATACCAAAATGATAGTCATCAAGTGAGTTCCCCTCAATTTAAGAGAGGCACAGAGTCGAGCTGATACTTGGTATTGCATCAAAGCAATCCTCTCAATCCTCTGGGCACAGTTCTATCTGAGGCGGCGCTGCTTAAAATCATCGACATAGCCCGAAAACACTCTATCATTGTCTTCAGCGACGAGATTTACCGGCCAATTTTTTACCCATCTTCTTTTAGCGAAAGTCGAACACCGCCTTCTATCATCTCCCTAGGCTATGAAAAAACCATAGCAACCAGTGCATTGTCAAAAAGCTATTCTCTTGCGGGAATTCGCATCGGCTGGCTTGCGTCGGCAAGCCAAGACATCATTGACCTTTGTGTTAACGCTCGTGCTTATTGCCTCATCGCCACAAGTCAATTAGACGAACATGTCGCAGATTTTGCGCTGGACTCAAAACGCTCTGCTTCTATCGTTCACCAGAATATTTCGCAAGCAAAGCGGAACAAACTCATCGTGCAGGCCTTTATTTACCATCATTCGGATGTGTGCAGTTGGGTGGCACCGGTAGGAGCGGCCTTGGGATTCATGAAGTTCACGCGAGGTGACAGACTTGTGGACGATTTGTCCTTGTGCAAAGTACTTCATGAGAAGGAAGGGGTCCTCTTGGTTCCAGGAACCTGCTTTGGGAAGGAATATGCAGGATGGATCCGCATTGGTCTTGGCATGCCATCTCAACGGCTTAAAGACGGCTTGGAGGTGGTCTCAAGGTTCATTTCGAATGGCTACAGCAACATACCCCTGGCTTCTATCGGATGAAGAGGGAAATTTCAACGGGTTTTGACCCGGATGAATGCCAAGCGAATGTATGTAATCTGGCTAGATCACAATATCCTGGTATTTTCCTTTGCATCGGTCGCAATGTCTTCACTTCTGAAGGAGGTTAGTATCAATCTATTGAACCTGAACACACGGCACAGGCAATGCCCAGTCGTATAGAGGAAGGATACGAATTTCTACACGAGGGACTGGCTCACTGTAGAGGATAGAAAAAAAAGATGCTGTTGACAGCTCTTGAAGAAGAGACACAATTAACCAGGATGGTTGGTATAATTAGTACGAAACGGCGAGCTTGTCCAATGCCCAATAGGTGGTGCGTTGAGCCCTGTTCACGGGTAATGAGCTGTTCTTAAAACGGGTGGGCCCGGGATAAGCCGCCCCTGCAGACTGCCAACCGGATATGATTCCAGAGCAGGCATCATTGCGCATGAGTCGATCAGGGGGAAGTGCAACGCTTCCTCTTTGGTTGCCGGCCAAACTTCTCACCTGCAAGGTCAATCCTTCAATTTTCTCCTATCAAGTAACGACAACCTCTCACGACGAAGTCAGTCGTGAGCTTGCTCGTGTCTTTGTCCGCTCGCGTCACTTACGCAAACCATTACTGCCCTCGGAGCGAGTATCGACAACGATGGCATGGCAACTTTGGGAGAAGTTTAAGGTCGACCATCCAGTCACGGCGGACCACATGTCTGAAGCATGCGCTGCCGTCCGTCCATACCTGCCTCCGGTCAACTTTATCACAGCCCACTACGCCTACTTCATATTCACTGGGCTTATCTTTGCCGGCATCTTTCACGGGCTTTCGCACTCGGCTGATAGCATTAGCTTTATTGACAGCCTTTTCCTCGTCATCTCTGCCTTTACCACATCCGGACTCAACACAGTGGACATCAGCAAACTCACTACCGCCCAGCAGGCTATCATTGCCTTAATGATGGTTCTTGGCAGTCCTGTATTCGTCTCCATTTTCACCATTTGGCTCCGTGCTCGCGTTTTTGAAAAGCGTTTCGAGGACATTGTCGAGGCCGAACGAAACAGGAGGATACCTAAGACTGGCGCCATAGTCGGCATGGCTGGAGCCATGATTGGCCTTCCTGTGATGTCATCCTTCAAGGGGTCCAAGCGGAAGCAAAAGAAGAGTAGACACGAGCGGCAGGCTGAGGCTGATGCCTTCCAGTTGACGGGATCGACATCCCAGGGCCACGGCCGGAGCCATAGCCAGACAAACCAGCAAGAGTCTGGACCATCCGGCATGCTGGAACGTATCGAAGAAGGCCAAAGGCTTGGCTTCTCCACTAGTTCCACCGAGCCGCTCTCGCCCAAGTCGAATACCGCTACGAGGAGGAGGCCTTTCAGTCGTGACGACAGTCGCCAGTCCGTTTCAGAAAGCTTCGATTTCAAGACTTTCATCCACGAGAACAAGGAGTCCGTCGGCAGGAACGGCCAGTTTTTCGACCTCACAGAAGAACAGCGCGAATACCTGGGTGGAGTCGAATATCGCGCCCTCAAGATTCTGTTTACCATTGTCTGCATCTACTTTATACTCTGGCAGATCCTTGGGGCCATCACGCTCGGCGCCTGGTCGTACGTGCACAGCCAAAGTATAACAGCCGTAAACGCTCAAAATTCCTGGTGGGCTGGCATTTTTTTAGCCGTCTCTTCATTCAATAATGCTGGAATGACGCTCCTCGACGCAGGCGTGACAGCCTTTGACAATGATGCCTTCGTCTTAACTATTGTAACCATCCTCTCTCTAGCCGGAAACGCTGCGTTTCCTGCGTTCCTCAGAGCCACTGTTTACTTCTGCAGTCTGGTCTTGAAAGTCTCTGTTGACAGCGACGAATACACCGTGTGGAAGGAAGCTTTTGACTTCATCCTGAAGTACCCTCGTCGTTTGTACATGATGATGTTTCCTTCCAAGGCCAATCTGGTGTTTGTCACAATGTTCAGCACCATTGCTGTTATGGACTGGGTCCTTCTATTGGTTCTCAGCATTGGCAACTCTGCTATCGAGGCATACCCAGTTGGAAAGCGAGTCGGGCTGGCCCTATTTCAGGCACTAAGTAAGTCATGAGGGCGATGCCATTCTATTCTAGAGATTGGCTGACTGTTTTGCCTATAGGCATTCCTTCCTCAGGCTTCGCAGTTGTTTCTGTGTCAAGCCTCTATTTCGACGTTCTTGTCCTATGGGTCATCGTAATGTATATTTCCGCGTACCCGGAGATCATCGTCATGCGAAACTCAAATGTTAGTGGCATTACTTCTTTAGTCTAGTCGAGACTTGCGCTCAAAACTAACTCAATTCAAGGTGTACGAAGAACGGTCACTGGGAATTTACACCACACAATCTGAAAAGTCCGAGGAGTTGAACTCAACTCCAGACGAGTCGGCAGAGGAGCTCCTGCCAACCTTTGGGCCCCTCCTATCTCGACCGACGTCTGGCCATACCCTTGGCCTAGAAAGATCAGCAGTCTCAGCACCAGGCGCGTCACAAGAAAAGTCGGGCATTTCTACGAAGCCAATTAAGAAAATAGCCGCCATCGGCAGGCGTGGCACCTCCTTCGTGGGCAAGCAGATCCAAAGTAGGATGAATAACTTCCAAGGTGTAGGCGTAACGGCGAGGCCCCGGCTGAAGCGGTCTGCTGCTATTAACTTCAACGACCCAAACGAGGCGTCAGGATCTACCTCGGCTTTCGAGGGCCACGTAAGCCTCGTGTCGCAGCACCTTCGAGGACAGCTGTCACACGATATCTGGGCCATTGCGTTTTCTCTATTCTTAATCACACTTATCGAGACGTCTCATTCAATTGCGGACCCAGGATCCTATAGCGTATTCAACTTCCTGTTCGAAATCGTGTCGGGATATACCAATATCGGACTGTCTATGGGACTGCCAAATTACTCATTCAGCTTCGTGGGCGGCTGGTACACAGGTTCAAAGCTGGTAATGATTATTATGATGATTCGTGGTAGGCATAGGGGCTTGCCGGTCGCACTAGACCATGCCGTCAAGCTGCCCGGCTGGGACAATGTTAGAAAACAGAATGAGGACGCTGAGATTAGACGAAGTTTAGGTAGGAGTCGGACTACATTAGATATCTAGATTACCCTTCATGAGGTAAGCTCTTATCTAATAAGTTATATAGAAAAATAATCGAAACTTCTCTATGGAGTACTAGTTGATAAAAAGTTTAGCTTGTATGTAAGAAGCTCATTGGGATTGAATATTTTCAATTCTTAAAATGTTGAATTTCAATTATTGGGTATTTATGTTGTTAATTATTTAGATTAATAACTGGACCCTTTTAATTCTATCATCCCGATTTACATTTTGATATATATTAAATAACTAAAATTCGTTTGAGTTTAAGGATTTTATAGAACGATGCTCCTCCAGATGATCCGACGAAGACGTCGCGTCGTGGTGTGGGCGCGGAGTAACAAATATAGATTCGTCCAAAATGCCAGCCACGGTCACTGTTGCGTCGTCGTGTGTAGACCGCGGATCCTGATGAGAGCGTGTGACGGTCCGCTGCACGCATGGCGTCATGCTAGCAGAGTCAAGACGAGCGTTATTCGAGCTGTTATTGACTAGGTTGTCGTTGATCTTTCAAAAGAAAGCCTTGACAGACGCCATTATACCAAACCACGGCCTGGCGTGGTCAGCAGCAGCTCTCTCAGCCTGGATGAGAGGCTGTTTTAAGTCGATGATAGTCGAGCTAGCGGAACGCAAGGGCGCTCTCCCAGCGTCCGGAAGTTCAGCTTCGGTGCCGGCATTATCATCTGTGATTTCGGTCTTGTACGCTAGCAGCGTTGAACGATCGGCTTCATCGTACTCGTCAGGAAGGTTTGTGACTCGACCACGATTCGTAGCAGGTCGCCTGCTGAAAGACATCGATTATGTTACTCTCTGCTGATAATGCGGTCGTGCGGCCCAGAGTTTGGATTTGAGAGTCGTGATGCCAACAACACATCGTAGGGCTTCAGGATAGCTTAGGGGCTGTGATTTGAGGTAAAGAAGTGGCGCACCGGATCGTCGAATTGAAAGGAAGATGCTTTGAACTCTATGGGCCAGACGTAGCCCGAGCTGACAATGGCCACGCAAAGTCTCTGTGGACAGCCAGTTGAGACTCCCTCCATCATCCACGGGCCACATTTGCGCGAAACCTGAACTGACTCCGACTGCACAGACCAATCAGCCGACCAACGAATCAGTCTAGACCTTCCAATGCATTTATTGCTCCTAGAGCGAACCTAGATACATATTGAGCAGTAGTTAGGCAGGCAGGGGTCATTGGATGTATATTGACGACTATCATGAATGAATGAATGGTCATTGAAAGAATTTTAATAATGAGCGGATGATCCCCTTATATCAGGATCCTCTCGCTAGCCTGATTTATACCTCTAGTGAAGCATTAGTCATAGTGAAGCATTGGTCAAGCAGCTCGCGGTCACACAGGTTTCCATGAGCACGTCTCGTGGGAATGGTTTCAACAGTGCTTGCTTCTGTTAAGAATGGCAGCTGCGACTTAGAATTCGACGGGAAGCACAATGCCAAGTCCTGACGTGAGGGGTTGGCGCACGAGTAAGCAAGCTCGCGATGAATCCCCCTTAGTGCCATTATCCTCGTGAGAGCGGCACAGACCGTATTAAGATGGGGACAACATTCTGAGCTAGGCATTTCATCTCGGGTAGACTGAGAATAGCCACAGACATGCCTTTACCGTGTTCTCTGCCGAGAAGATGAGGCCAACGGCTCTCTGGGCATTCTTAGAGATCCTTATCCCCGCGACACGTTTGCCGCATCCGGATACACGAGGCGAGATCAATTATGCAGCTGGTCTTCACCGGGCGACTGAGAATCGAATGTACTCTGTCCTGCATGGGCAAGCTCGTCATCTAGTCGAGATCGGCAATAATATCATTTTTCTCCTTATGAATGGTTGGCATGTCACCGAGTTTGTCATGTTGTAGTACTCATCGCACGGTTCACAACAGGCAAGATGGGTGGGTGTGTCAAGAATAGGTTGTACCTCAAGTCACAAAACCCTACGGACTCAGGTCCTAGGTTACACAAATCGAAGTTCGGTTTTCGAACAAGTGACAACCTGCATACTGCATAATGTCTGTGTCACTCATTCGCTGGTCCGAAACTAAATATTTGCGATGGCATTTTCAAACGGATCTGGGGCGACACCCTGTGGAACCGACTCTAGTATTAGTAGACTATCTTAGCCATCGCGGACTCTGGCACGTTCTCTTACTATTGTTGAGAATTTTTCAGTGTACGTGAGATATACACTTATAAAAGAGGCAATAATGTAATACAAAAGACTACCCGTAATAAAGCTTTTCTCTCTTACTAGTTAAATATCTAATACGTCGAGAGATATATTAATATATATATCGAGCCCTCGCTACTTTTTAGATTAATTCTATAAGTACTATAAAAGCCTAGGTTATATAATTAAATAACTAAAAAGGTTTATTAGTATTACGTATTTATATTACTAAGATAAGTCCTATATAACCCTTTTTTCGTAACTATATTTTTATTTAACTTATATAACTAGTATAGTTAACTTAGTTAGTAAAGGTTATTTATTAGTATTTTTTAATTACTTATATATATTTATTAAAACTTAATATTAAGCTTATTATAATATATTTAAGTATAAAGAATTTTACTTACGTATTACTTTTAACTATAGGCTTATTAATAAGCTAGTAACGGCCGCTTATTGTTTATTTAATTAAGAAATATAGGGCGTAACTAGTTAACCCTTATTTAGTTTACTTATTATATTATTTATTCTTATACGAGGCGATAATATAATATAAAAGACTACCTATAATAAAGCCTTTTTCCCTTACTAATTAAATATTTAATATATTAAGAGATATATTAATATATATATCGAGCCCTCGCTACTTTTTATATTAATTCTATAAGTATTATAAAAGCCTAAGCTACGTAATTAAATAACTAAAGAAGTTTATTAATATTACGTATTTATATTACTAAGATAAGTTCTATATAACCCTCTTTTTATTATTATATTTTTATTTAACTTATATAATTAAAGTAATTAACTTAGTTAATAAAGGTTATTTATTAGTATTTTTTAATTACTTATATACGTTTATTAAAACCTAGTATTAAGCTTGTTATAATCTATTTAAATATAAAAAATCTTATTTACGTATTACTTTTAACTATGGGCTTATTAATAGGCTAGTGACGGCCGCTTGTCGTTTGTTTGATCGAAAGATATAGGGCGTAACTAGCTAACCCCTGTCTGGTCTGCCCACTACATCACTCATTCCCACACGATGCAACCGGCTGCGAAAATCGGGCTAATGCGCCTACTTCGATTCTTCAGAGCATGGAGGTCCAGGGGACAGGATACGACAATTTGAAGTAGAAACCCTGGCTTTGGGCTGTTGTCAATGGTCCATTGCGGCTCGTTGTAAAAGAAGTCGTGGTTCATATATGGAAGAGTGGGGGTTCGGATGAAAGTCGTGGCCGGTCGCTGCGGGGAAGCGAGTGTTAGTTTGGAGTTGACGGCAGCCTAGAGATGGTGGCAGAGCATGATTCAACGTTAATGTGGAGAATGTTGACTTTATCGATGCCTGTATTCGCAAGGGTAGGTAAACGGCACTTTTTCTACGGCTACTCTTTGAACGCACGCCCGCACAGCTTCTCGATCGGGCCCGGAATAGGTACAGAAACACCTCAAGACGGGTCCTGGCATAGTTTGCCGGACAACATCTTACGTCCATGACAGACCGAGGGCAGGTGGTTGCACGCTTTTGCTGGCACGAAACACTGAAGGGATGGAGCAGAGAAACGGATCTGGGAAGAGGTGTGGACCGCGGGAGATGGACCGAAGCGACAAAATTGACCAACAATGGGGGAGTGGAGGAGATAGATGGACTGTCAAGTCATGGCAGAGCGCGCTCAATGCCCGCCGCCTGCGGTCGTCGTCCCCTCAACATGCCTGAACTCGGAGGACCGGCGCAGGGGTGGAGCAGATACGGATGTAAGCCAGTCCCGTTCCGGACAAGGGTCAATACAGGGCACTCTACTTTTGATGGCAATGTTTCAACTCCAGGCCGCCATATGTCTAAGCCGGTGTGAGGGAGTGATGTCTCATAATGACTGCCATGAAAATGTGACACGTAATGAATTGACGACTGAATGAAGAAAGCATCCCCGTCTAGATCACCTCTGCCTGCTTACGGCGGCTATTCCAAATTTAGAGTTAGTTCGCGGAACCAAGAGATTGTTAATGAAGGACCATCTGAGACATATACTGCTGAGGGAGGGAAGGGGCGAGGAAGCTCGCGGAATCCCCCCAGCAAGTCTTTTCAATTGGTCAAAAGACCCGACGGTGTTTTGAGACGATGAGGTGCTCCGCCACCGTGGCATACTGCCGCAGAGCCAACCACCTTGAATTAGGATGAATAGACTTCGGATTGATCAGACCCAGAGATAGCACGACTGCTCCCGTGCTTCCCATGATACAGATGCCATTCTATTTAAACCCAATCACCCGATGCATGGATAATGTCGATACGAAAGTAGGCTTATCAGAGCCCGCCGAGGAAGATATTGCTATGTCCAGCAAATTGCCATTGGACCCACTGGATGCAGTGCCATCAGACGGTTGCTTAATGGGAGGACTGCTTCCTAGAGCCTGGCTCTTCATGACCTGCGGGGCTGCGGGACAATGTCCCCCCGCACCAGCGGTAGGGATGGCACAGTTCGGCCTGGAGTTTTCCAGAAAAGAAAAATCGTCTGCTGTGGTAGCAGAACAGTCTTTTTTATGGCGGAGAATGCGATGGATACATCGCACATCTTTAGATATGGATGGACGTGAGGCGTCACAGCAAGTGCGAAAGGCAGAAGCAGCAAGAAAGAGGTCCTCTTCATGTAAGGGCCAAGTTGCGGGTGGGACGTGATAGCGCCAAAAGGTTAGTTGGAGGCGATCATGATTCCTGATGTTACTCTAGAGAGCGACTTTCTGAGAGTGGAGCGCATGAAACTATTATTATGAACTGAAGATTATCTTATATTTACTAACTTTTTGTAGGAATTTGGGGTATGCGCAAGCGAATGGCCTGAATCACTCTTGCAGTCAAGTCCAGTCAAGAAGAACGGCGCCCGGCCCCTGATCGGCCTAGCTTATTCTGCCTAGATCTTCTTAGCGTTGTGCTGAACCACATGCAGGCAATGTTCAGGTGAAGAAATGGGCCTTTCAGGGACGGGTTTCGGCTTCAGTATTATCATCCCCGCTATCTTCGGGAGTCAGCAGGCCTGCTTTTGGGAATCAGCAACCTTTACCCCGGTATGATTTTTGATATCCTCGGGGGCTTGGATGTAATGGCTCTGTCATGAGGGCAAGCATGTTTGCAGACAGAGAAGCGACGGATCAGTCGAGCGGGTCATCACCTCGCATATGCTTGTTCTCTGCCTTGGGACCTGACTACTGATAGGACTGATAGAACATGCCGAGAGGGCAGCCTCAAGCAGCGGTCATCTTGATCTAGCTCTCCTTCTTCAAGACTTTGGTAAGGTTGACTGATTCAATCTGAGCTGAAAGAGGATGCAAACAGAAGTTTGGATTCAAACAGACTTCAGATCATTGAAGTATAAATTTTGGTATAGGGGTGTAAATGCTTGGTGAACAGCCTAAAGAGACCCAAACTTTTGTCTTTTTCATCCATTTTCCATCACTATTACCCTAGCACTTCAGCACACTGACTTGCCGCCGTGATGTCGTCGCATATCCACTTAGATGGAATCCCCCCACCGGCTGCTTTTGTGAAACATTCATGAGCGGTAAGCACTGAAAACATCTCGGCGCGGGGTGCAACTGTAGTAATAGACTGACAAGAAGGAACTTTGGATCTTAGACCAGATTTTGTCGCGCCATAGTGGCGGAGAAAACACAATTTCTACTCATCCATTGAACAGATCTGCTGCTTCGGAGTTGATCATGGATCTGCGTGGTGTCGATAGTGAGAGCTACCGACGACTCAGCAAGCCGAGTAAGGAATCGAGGAGAAGCCGCGTTTGTGTTCGAATGCCCATGACGCCATGTAACCATTTCAAACCTGTAAGCGGACATTCCTCAGGACTTCGGATACGAACAAGGGCTCGAATTCCCACAAAACCAATCCTTAGAACCCTCACATCTTACCGGCCTTCCATTCCCAAGTCTCATCTTAGATCTCGGAGCTACGCATCCTTCAACGCACCCAGCTTCGTCCCCCGAAGAACCAAGCAACACCAAGATGAGGCGCAATTCGCTTCTGACTACAATCTTGAGCACTATGTCCAGTCTCCCATGGCCTGGACTGGCAAGCGTGGGTTGTCCCACCACTGGACCAGAGGCTGTTCCAACCACTATTCAGCCCATCGAAATCGTTCACTATATACCGCTCTATCTCAGCACTTCTCTTACTTCAACGACGGTCTTCAGCGTGGCTGGTACAACTTTCGAGGTCACCAATGCTCCGACTGTGGTCGAGTCTAACTTCCTCACCGCGACTACTGTAACGTACAGCTCTGCTGTGTAAGTGGTCTAATCAAAATCTAATACCGATGGTTATCCCCTTCTGTAATCAGAATGGTGCTGATGCTTTGTCATTCAGCAATACCGAGTCCCCTTACAACGGGCCCTGTATTACGGTCACTGCGAATATTCTTGCGGGATCTCAGCCAACAACTATTATTATCCCTCCGCAAAGTGGCCAAGCCACTGGTACAAAGTACGTCTGCTCTCCTCTCGAGTCCAGTAAGACTTGGCTACCAGGGTCGAACTCTCAGAATAGTGGAAGCTTCACAACAGCCAGAGCCCCCTATCCAGGGTCAACCTTGACGACTTTGACCGTCTCCCCAGGTGGCAGCGACCGCACCGGAACGGCCCTTATCCTCACGCCTACGCCAAAGACAAGAAGGCTTCCTTTTAAAGGACCCTACACGACGATCACAGCTCCCGGGACGTTTTCGTCGACCCTGACTTTGCCGCCCTTCGAGACTGATGGCATTGGCACCCTGATCGTCTTCGTGCCGCCGCGAACGGGAGGCTCGGTAGCCGCTACATCAACTGGAACTCAGCTCGGCCAGACGGGTCTGTCGACCTTAACGACAGGCCGACCCGGCGATCCGGATACTGTAGTCACTATCGTGCCCCCTCCGGGAGGATTCACGACTGTTACGTCGACCGGTACGAGTACAGGCCTCCTTATTCGCACTCCTGGTCGTCCCGGAGATCCGACTACAGTCATTATCATCGTCCCAACACCCATCGGTCGTGGCAATATCACTACCAGTCTGACAACCTTGTCCCCTGGAATAGCCGGAGATCCGACAATAGATCTCACTTCCGTCGCCGGCGTTTCGTTTGTAACCGTCACATCGACAGGAGTCTCAACCGGCCTGATCACTCAGACTCCTAGTAGACTAGAAGGCCCGACTACGATTGTCACGATTACGACTGGCTCGCCGTCCATGGGCAGCACCAACGGATTGACTACGATTGCTGGAAGCCCAGAAGGACCATCAACTGTAGTTACTTTAGTGACAGGCATTCTTACAACAATCAACCCCATTCCTACATCGTCTTCGACCATATCGCCACCATCCAGCAACTCGCTACCCGGTATTTCAGTGACTGGCCCTCCGCCACAATCACAAGTGACTGTGATCACTTCGACAGCTAGCACGACCGGTTTGATCACTGTTCCGCCAGGACCCGGTGGTGGCCCTACTACGGTCATCACATTTGTTCCGCGTTTAGGTTTCATCACCACGCTTAATTCGACAGCCACACAGACTGGAGTCACTACTATTGTTCCCACGGAACCTGCTGGGACCACAAGCGTCATTACCTTCGTGCCTCCGGTCAAGGGCACGCTAACAACTGTCGTCTCAATCGGCACACAAACGGGCGTGACGACCTCGCCCCGGACCGACCCCTTCGGCACGACCACTGTCCTGTCAATCGTGCCTCCCGTCACGGGTGCTCTGACGACTGTGACGTCGACCGGCACTCAGACGGGAGCTTCTACAATCATGCCAACAGGTCTTGCTGGAACCACCAGCTTCATCACTTTAGTGACACCAAGCACTACAACTTCGTCTGCATCATCGACTTCTTCCACCACCCTTGTCTCTACGAAAACTGACACTTCCACTTCGACAACATCCACAATCTCGTGTGTAGTCTCCCTGACGAGCACAGTCTCCGCAGGCAGTCCTTCAGGTGCGATAGGCGCAGTCACTGTCCCGACTTGCGCTACTGTTATGCGATTCATTGTTACGGGTGGTGGCGGCGGCGGTGGAGGCGGTCTCACAGGCGGCAAAGGTGCATCAATCAGCGGCTCCATACCCGTCACCCCAGGTCAATCAGTTTCTTTAGTCGCCGGTGGTCAAGGTGGCCAAGGTACGAGAGGTGCTGTCGGAGGGGCTGGTCTCAGTCAGTACGGCAACGGTGGATCTGCTTCCAATAACGGTGGTGGAGGTGGTGGTGCTTCCGCTCTTTATCTCGGCCAGGATCTCCTTGTGGTCGCTGGCGGAGGCGGAGGCAGCACTATCCTATCCTCCAACCTTGACGGCGGGGCTTCCCAGTTGGACTCCAAATTCGCTGGCGGAACAAACAATGCCGGGGACAAGGGTGTCTCTGCCAATATTACACTAGCAGGTACTGGTGCTGTGACGTCCACCTCCAACGGAGGCTCTCCGGGCTCTCAGATCGCACCCGGGGCTGGCGGTGTGTGGACCGGCTTGGGGACCTTTGCGAATGGGAACGCTGGAAGCGGTTCAATTGGTGGAAACGGTACCGCTGGCGCGGGTGGTGACTTTAACGATGGTTCTGGTGCGGGTGGCGGAGGCTACCGCGGCGGAGGTAGCGGAGCGACAGGCTACTACAGATATAACTTAACAGTTCAGCGTACACCAGCCGGAGGTGGCGGTGGTTCTAGCTTTCTGAGTAATAAGGTTGTGGCCGCAACTTTAACTCTAATTGATTCCACGCCGGGTAGGATTGTCATGTCTTTCGCTTAATCTCGACTACGTCGGGTTTTATTTATCAGTCATCTAGTATTCTAATAACCAACTCATATATTGTTACATAAAACACCCTGTGATACGGGTACTACCAGAATCTTCTACTAAAAGGAATGGGGAAAAGGGTGGAGTTTTCTCAGGTGTCCGATTTAGGGGAAGAGGCAAAAAGGGTTCCAGTCGGACTTCATAAGGGACACGGGTAGCAGACCGGAAGCAGACCGCCAACGAGAGAGTAAAGAGCAGCACTATTCTAACAATCACTTCGTTCAGTTTAACAACCTTGTCACTACGTTGGGTAGCGCCGAGAAGAGCACCGCGTACGGATGAGAGCAGACATCAGCGAGGAGTAGCAAAGTTAGAAATTATAAGGGACAATCGAGATACGGCTTCATACGAGGGATTTTCACGTTCTTGGGAAAGTCCTCGTCATAATTCAGACTACATTGAGCCAAAGTCGCTGAGGGTATGTATTACTCTAAGTCTTGCCGAGCTACTTATAGTAAGAAGAGCTTTCTAAGTTCGGCTCGGAGCTTGTCAGCATTTGTCTCCTACCACATTTTGACTGACCATACCAGTCAACCATTTGTCCTTTCAACTCCCTTGGACCCTCTCATTAGCCTCGTTATTTCCTTAAGTCACATGTTTAGCTTCGGCAATCAATAACAACTTTGCTTCCGTCGATATACCGTCTTGTCTAGTTGCGACATATTATACTACAATTAGTTAGTCTGGCGCAAAAGGAGATCGCTAGACGAGCGGAAGGTTTGCTAAAAGCAACCTCTTCTACCACGAACGGAAATTAATCTCTAACCAATTTTAGAACAAACAACGTTTGCTGCGGCTAGGCATGACAAGACAAGGAGATTTTGCTACGGGTATCGATGAGTATTTAGCGGCCTAGAAGTCACAAACATTAAAAGGCTCCAGGTCCAGAACAAGGGAAATTACAGCCTCGAGCATAATATTACCCAATAGTGAATTATAACCCTCTTGGAATCCCACGTTCTCCGCAGGTAAAATACCTTCATCAATACTATTCGATAGCCACCTCGGACCATCACTCAGTCATCATGGCGACTCACACGACCTACCCAGCTCGTACTTATCACAACGCATCTTCTCCGTACGTACTACCAAATAAGTAAGTTCTACACTCGCTCTACATCCGCTCTACACCCGCCCTACATCGACCGTTTCACTTCTATACAGACGTTAAAAGTCACAGCGCCCAAGAACAGTCTCGACTTGACAAGCAGGCGTCTGCTATCGAGAAAATAATTGGGGGAAGACCTTTCCTTTTTGACCTACGACTCCTCCCGAGCTCCCCCAAGATTCTCGATATAGGCTGTGGTATAGGTGTCGCGACTCTCCAACTTACGAAACAGGTTCCGCTCTCCGAACAAGTTTACGGCATCGATCTGTCTTCGGTCCCGGAACCAACTAAAGCCGCAGCACCAAAGAATGTCACTTTCATTCAAGGTAATTTCTTGGATGGTGAAGATAAGCGTGGGCTATCCAATAGGAGCTTCGACTACGTTTTTAGGCGCATGCTGTTCCTAGCCATTGACGACTAGCCCGGTTACTTCAAACGAGTGAATGATTTGCTTAAACCTAGAGGAATTGTTAAGCATCAAGACTGTTCATAGGAATACTATCGACAGGGAACATTTACAAAGTTAAGTAATAACTAGGCATGGCATCGCGCAGTGTTAGAGGAGTCAGCCATCGTAAGGTTAGATATTTGCGCTACGGATCACCTAATAGAACGCATAGAGGGTGCGGGTTTTGAAGTACTCAGCACACGTTGCTACAAATTTTCAATAGTTCCATCAGAAAAATCGGCCTCAAGTATGGCTATTAGTCGCTACGTACAGAGCGCCGTACCCAAAACATTCCCTAAGTTAATCCGGCAGATTTTAAGCAAGAGCGGTCGTTATTCTAATAACCAAATTTCTAAGCTAACCGAGGAGTGTCTCAGAACCTCGTCAGAAGAGGAGGGAATCTTTTTGAAGTACATAGTTACAATTAAGAGGAAGTCTATAATCCACTAAGCCGGAAGGCGTGAGGTTCCCTCAGAGCTATGTGGGGCTAATATGTTTACTAGAGTTAAGAAATGAAGATAATTAAGTTAATAAGAGTCCTTAAGTGCTACCAACCGTTATAAATACAAAGCTAATATAAACCCGAGGAGGAAATTTATATTCAGTACGTAAGAACCACAAGAAATCTAGCAATAATTTCTTAAATATTTCATCTACTAAGATGCTTCGTTAACAGAAGAAAGAGGTAGAGGGGGTATGGGGGGGTTGTAACTTGCTACGTGATAGCCATTACTAAAGGTTATTAACTCACCCATTCTCCTTTCTCAGTTTCGTCTTCTTATATCTAACTTACTCCCATCTCAATACCAACTCATTCTTACAATCAAACTTTTAATAATAGGGTCTACTAATAGTAGCTAGATATTTGTCAATAGAAGAAGGATATCTATTAGGTAATATTTATTCCAAATTGCGCGCCCGAATGTTACAAACGAGCTTTTACTACCAAAGCCACAACCGCGTCCTACCAGCCCTTCCTAATCATAATCCAATATTTCCCAGGCCACTTTCGCATATGCCCAACGTGCCCACTCCCCTCCCACAAGCTACTATTAACCCTATAGCCGAGTGCCTTTACCTCGTTCGCGTGCTTCTCTACAGCCTCCCACGCAATAAGTCGGTCCTCTTTAAAATATATATACAGACGTTATACGAGTTTCGTTTCAAACGCCTCGTCGTTTACCATTTTAATAAAGACAAGAAGTAGGTTCTCGCATAAATAAGCCAGCTCTATCGCGCGTACGAAATAGAGAGTCATAATACACATAACTTTAATAACTTATAAAAGTAACGGAACTTTAGCCCCGGCATCAATAGCCATCGCATTCGCTAATTTCCCAATATTATTAATATCGTAGTCCACAGATCCGGGCGCGGAATCCATAACCAGCAAAGAATATAGCATTACATAACCAAAGGCGTTTTTATATACTTCAAGTATGGCCGTAAAGTACAGGCATCCCGTATTTAAAAGCACATAGACTAGAATAGATAGGTCATTCGCCGGCAGATAACCTTCAGAATTAAGCCGCAATACCGCGTAGATAATTGGCTATACGCAGCTAATCCGCTATTTCTAGCTTAAAAGTAATACTTTAAACATTAGTACGAGAACGACTATAATATCAGATCTCAGAAACAGGACCCGAAAGCCATCGGCAAATTTCGCTACGTACTTAAAACGGCCGTCGCCCCAGCCATAAACAAGTATTAAGTCTAGTCCATATTACTCATTAGTTTTTCCGCCAAGACTTCGCTCTAGCGCCGGGAAAAGATAAACCTAATCTAAGAGCTTAGTAAACATTTTAGTCGCTTTAACTAGCGTTTAGGACTCTCGGATATCTATCTTAGTATCGGCCATCGCTACGATCTAATTAATAACTAATAGGGCCTTGAGCTAGGAATCGGTCAACGAGGGGAACAGTAACGTCGGTAATAATCTATAGGGCGTAATAAGGATAATAAATTATTCAAAATAAAATGCCGAGGTCTCAACGCCTCTTCAGTAACTCTCGCACCCACACCTTTACTTTAATAAGCCTTACTAGCGAATCGTTAGCGTTATACTAAATCCCTCGTAAACAACCTTCAGGTAGATATCTAAGTCTATTTAGGACAGTTTTCGGCTTCAGTATTAGCATTTTCACTATCCAAAGGAGTGCGTAGGCCCTTGCCCTAGTAAGGCTTTAGTCTCCCTAAGGTTTAAAAAGCAATAACTTAGTCACTTTATTAAGTTATATCTTAGGAGCGCAACGATATTTACAAAAAGAAAAACGACGGACTAATTAAACCGCTTATCATTCCGCATATACTTCCATCGTATAGTCGCACTACGGGCATCGAAATATCTCATAAGGAACGGTTATAACAGAACCAGGAATGCCCTCGCCTATAAAATTTAACCGCTTATAATCACTACTTTAATAACTACATATACAGGCCAGGATTTATAAAATAATAGGGAGATATAAAAAAGAACTCCGTTCGGACCGAGATAAGAGAAAATCCCCAAATCAAATACAACAATCACCTTTTAATCAATAGACCTCAGTAATATTACATTAAATCAACATCAGTAGCTAGTACCATCGGCGTTCGGATTGTCGAATAAGAATAATTAGCCGTAGATCGAGGCAGGTATAAGCAACAAGGTCGAGCTCTAATAAGCAGCACACAAAGAAGCGCCTATCAACCCAGCTCCCAGTCGGGACACTTAGGGTTAGGGTTAGGGTTAGGGTTAGGGTTAGGGTTAGGGTTAGGGTTAAAAAAAAAAACCGCTTGCTTGCCCTGGCCTATGTGTTTGCTTCAAATCTCGTCTCATTTAGCAATTCTCTCTTGTGTGCGTGGCGCAAAGACTCCAGAAGCAAGAAGCTAACGTAATGGGAAAAGA